>NC_136780.1:14886255-16261255 GCF_947034865.1 Barbatula barbatula
TCTCTTCCACACCGTAAAGCATCACTTTTACCCTAATTAACTGCTGCTGAGGCGGCTTTCCATAACACTCTAAAGATTCTTTTAGCAATTGAATATCACTTTGCTTCCGGATTATATTTGTGACGTCATCAATTCTGTAACGATGACTTCGTTGGATACAAATGGTGGAATGTTGGAAACTGTGATTTTAGTTGCTGGCGCGGATAGCGGGGTTACTGGGACAAAGGTTTCTTTCACCCACATTCCGCTCACAGTCAACTCATTGACCAAGGATTCCAGTGAAGAAATACAGTGAAAAAGGTCACGCTCACTCTCAACACGCGCTCAGCACCCCCACACCCCCAGCATGCACCAGAGAGAGAGAGAGAGAGAGAGGTGATGGATACCAGATCAAGAGTCTCTGGACGTTATAACTAGATGTTATACTATCTGTGGGTTTTTGACTTCACAGGTTTTAAACTGCAAAAGCATAACGTAAAGTGGAATTTACAGAGTAAATGTAACTTTTATTTGTTGCCAATTGAGGTTTTCTCCTTTGATGTGTTTGTGTGTTTTCATATTGACCCACAGAATTAAGATAAATCTTCTACTTACATAGCCTACTATAGTGGTGCCTTTGATGTTCTGCATGGTTTTATTGGGTTCCAAATCTGGCCTCGAAGTGAATATAATATTCAAAAATGCCTTGCTCAAAGGTGAGTATCCTTATGTTTTCATTTTATGTTTATCTAATTTTGGAAATAATGCTTGCTGCATGATCCTGTCCACATCTGGAAACTTGAATACTCTTTAAAAACGACACTCAACTCTTCCACCAATCTTGACTTTTGCGTTTATCCAGAGAGGAAGTGTGAACTTGACCACAGCAGCTGTGTGCCGTGTTGCCAAATCCAGCAGAATTAAGCTATTTTTAAACTGTCGCATGAATAGTTATTGCATAGTTTTTCGCGGCCACTGCTGCCTTTGGCTTGATCACAAGGGATATTAGACATAATAAAACTGGCCTTACTGATGGTGTTTTCTAAAACGTTTTCTTTACAAATTAATCTGATCAATAAATTATTAAGATTTAATAATCATGAAGCAAGCTAGCTTCGAAAGCATAAAAGAGGAACCCTCCTTCATAGCTGTTCCAAAACGACGGCAGAAACTATTGTCTGGCGTAAAGTGAAGGTCATTGTTCCTCTGTTAAATTTGTATTGAATATGTTGTGTTTGTATAGCACAAACAGTACAGATGAATTACTGTACATGATTTGTTTTAATATTTGGGGTTTGTATAACTCCATAACTCGAATAATGATGTTTGCATTAGCTGAATAAAAAAATTGAGAAGGAACTTGAAATTAACGTTTCTAATTAAAAATTCTGAGAACAGCAGAGGAGCAGAAATTAGATTATTACAAACTCCATTATACAGAAGCAATCTGCCATGACGGCGTTACTCGTTTTACAGTGTAATGAAATTGTGCTCATATATAGATTTTTCTCGGAATCATCCGAAAAGCCCAAAGAAATGATCATAATAAAATTGGAGCAATTTGACACAGATAAGAAGTATCTGTCAGCTATCCTGGGCAATGCCGGCTCACCATCTTTATATATTATACTCTATTATATTGTAAATATTGATTGTCGGTGGAGCAAAAGATAGATTCTTGTTAACATTCGTGAATGATTTGTTAGTGTTAAAGTGATAGGTTATAATTTACTGCCAGTGCATTAAATGCAGACAATCAGATATATAAGTTATACAAGTTAAACATTTTACAATGCACATTTAGGTAAATCTAAATAGTTACTAAAATAGTTATTTAAAATAGTCACTTTATAAAAGCATACTTCTATAATGTGAAAAGGACTTCTGTTCATGACTGAAGGGGTTGTGTTGAGCTCTTATTTGGTCAGTGACTAGCGGCACTACAGAGTACAAGATATCACACACCTGCTCTGCGATGACTGCTGCTCGGGATTCTGTTCTCTAGTGTGTAGTTTTACCTCTCCATCTGTGATATTCATCTCCATATGGTGCTTTTCTGATTTTTTTTATAAACATTCTTGTTTGCGTTGTGCATGACTCATCAGTGCATGTTATACCAAAGGAGAAAAACAGCTTGCATTGTAATCGTTCATGGAAATTGAATAACTTGCCATGCCTTTGAAACAAATTTCTTTCTTGACTGATGCCGCGAAGACAATGTGGGTTCTGGTTTAATCTTAAAGGAACAGTGCGCACAACAGATCACCAAGAAAACTCAACCCACACGCTGTACTCTAAACTGAGCAGCAATGCAGTGATTGTGCGTCGAAACACGGGTCCCTGAGTCAAACAGCAAAGCATAACTTTGCCCTTTAAAACCGTGTGATAGCAGGCAGAGAATCATTCACACGTACTGAGAAAAGTGGATGGCCTGCTGTTCCGCCACACTGAAGTAGAAGTCTGTGGTGTGTTGCATCTCATCGGTGTGGCCAGTCTCCTCAATCCAGTGACCAATCGGGTGGCAGTACACCCCGTTCACCATGTCACTGTCATCATACACGCACTGCCTGTCATGATGCGGACCGTTGCCTAGCGACGGATACAGAAAAAGCAATTGCAATTACAATTAAATTGCACATTAATGACTCATACTGTATGTCCAAGATGGTAAAAAATATTTTATAGTTCTCTCTGTATTTTTAAGCTATTATCTTGTTTTGTAACTAATGACCATCACAACGTTTTCCAAAATAACCATGGCATGAAGTCAAATTACGTAATATTAATCTGCAGCTTTCAAATTTTTTGTGACATGGCAACAACACAACTTCCAGCATGTTGCCACTTTGATTTGATTATGTTAACAACAATACTATAATATATTAATAATTAAATAAAAAGCTAATTTATTATATCTTAAAGCAAAACTGCATTTTTAAATCAACAAAAACATATTGTGATTGTGTAAAAGAATATGTGTAGCTGGTGTGTGTGTGTGTGTGTGTGTGTGTGTGTGTGTGTACACTCATAGAAAACAATGGCATGAAGTTTCAAGACCCCTTGAAATGTTTTAAAATACAGAATAGTTTCATAAAATTAGACACTTTTATTCTGTAAGGCTTTTAAAATACAGCAGCAACGCCTCGCTGTGTTCCATCACAGCGAGGCACCACATCCCTTGCAAAAACCTTTACTCATTCGGTTCCTCTGTGGTGGAATGAACTGCAACATCCTTCACAACTTTCATAAAGCAGCTCAAAACATACCTGTACCGCAATTATTTGACTTGTGACTTGTCTTGGGTTTTAAAAAAATGGTAAAACTTTACATTAGGCTTCACTTAATAAAGCATTGGTAAATATGTTCATAAACAAGTCATTTACAAATGTATTCTAAAGCACATGTAGGTTTTACTTACTATTGTATAAATGGTTCACATGAATCCGCTATATTAAGGCACACTTTCATGGTTTGCTAACATTTATAACTCTTAACCTTTTTTCAAGTTTGTTGTTTTGAATGAATACTTCACAGGCCTCCACTTTCTATAAAGTGCACTTTCATGTGCTGTCAATACTCCTAAATGTAAGAAATCACTTCAGAGATGTAGCCTCTGTTTCTACAATAAAGAATAAATGAATGTTTTCTGGTTTTGATTAATTAGAAGTAACTGGAAGTAATTGAATCATTAATAAAATATCTTAAACAAACAAGTTTACAACAATCTTTGTGAATTTAGTGTTAAAAAGTGATCAAAGGTTTGATGAATTTATCTTGGTACAAAGAAAAAAAGCTTTTTATAAGCATCTTGAACTTAAGGCATTCTGAAGGGCACCGTAAGACATTCAGAATCGGATCAGGAAAGCAACATGGTTGGACAAGGGATATAAGATATGAAATATACAATAATAAGAAAAACCAACAGTCCCTGTCTGACAGCCTATTTTGCAAACAACATCAAGATAATAATAAATCTGCTTTCGAGTCAAATAAATAATGAATTTATATATATTTATTAAGCATTTATAACATGTGAGTTACAATGGCTCACTATTTGGCAGGTATTTCGTTAAAATCCCCCTTTTTATTTATGCAGTTATAACTGCTTTATAATGCATTTGTAAATGATTTATTAATCATTAATGGCCACAATTATAAATGCTTCATGAAGGGAACCTTAATGTAAAGAGTTACCAAAAATAGAAAACAAATCTTGTTGTTCATTCTCTCCATTGCTTATTCCAGCTTTAATCCCCCTAGTAGCATTGCCTTGTCAACTAACGGTACTGTTTAGCGTGTTGACATAATGTTCATATGCTCTCCTTCTTGTAAGTTGCTTTGGATAAAATCATCTGCCAAATGAATAAATGTAAATGTTTTATTTTCAAAGGGTTTTTCAGACTGGGGTGACCTGACATCAAAGAGTTCACATTTAAAAGCTGTGGCTGGCCCTAACATATTGCCTGCAGCTCTGTAATTGTAGATTATTTTTGATATTCAAATCAAAGGCTTGGTGCATGTCATTATAAATAGTATGAAATGAGCCCTTGTGCTTATGAAAGTGGCCAGAGCAGATACAAACAGAGAATTCACCCCAGATCTTCTAACGTGTGTGTGTTTGTCTTGGACATATGGTCGCCCTGAACATGTACAGTTTTCATACCAAATTCACATTCATCTCGAGAGACTGTGGGGGGTCTGCTGTTTGTCTGACATTTATCATGCCGGCCTGCTGTTGTCGTTATCTCTAGTGCTGAGATGCTGAGAGCTGCAGCCCACACAGAAAACACGTCGACTAAAAGCATGAACAAAATCTCTACAATTATTATAGTCACCATAACAATCTTAACTCAAACAACACACATTTGCAGACTTTCTAGGGCTTGGAATCTTAAGGTTCGGAATGTCGACCAAAGACTGAAATCATGATGAATTCATTGTTGAAATTAAACTTTGAAGCTCCTAATCTCAGAATTACGTTATGAAATTTTAGCCTGGTTTTCACAGACTGGGTCACATGATAAAAAAGTTAAAATATCTTAAGTCTGTTTGAAAATGGGGCGGATACATCTTGATGCACCACATTTTAGTTGAATGAACTTTAAAGGGATAGTTCACTCAAAAATGTTTATTCTGTCATCATTTACTCATCCTCCTGTCAACAAAAAAACAAAACAAAATACATTTCTAAAAATGTTGGTAACTGGACCCAGTTTACTTATATTGGTTTTGTGTCAATAAAATAGAAGTGAATGGGGACCAGAGCTGTTCAGTTACCAACTTTCTTCAGAATATCTTCTTTTGTGTTCTGCAGAAGATAGTCATTAAGGCTTGAAATGACAAGAGGGTGATAAATGAATTATCAATTTTGGGTGAACTATCACTCAAGATTTAGGGTAGAAGACGTTGAATAAATAAGCTTACATTTTATATAGATTCAGAATAACTTACTCCCTATTTTGATAAAAGCCTAACATTCTGCAACATACATTTTTTGGGGGTTTTCATTTAAAGGGGTCATTTGACGTGGCTAAAACGAATATTGTTGTTTGCTTTAGATGTAATACAATGTGTAAACACTATTTAAGGTTTAAAAACGCTGTATTTTCCTCATACCGTGCATGTTTGTATGCTCCGACTCTCTGAAACGCGTGGTTATTTTACAAAGCTCATCGCTTTGAAAAGCAAGGTGTGCTATGATTGGCAAGTTCACTAGTGCGTATTGATTGGTCGAATACTGCACGGAAATGTAACGCCTCATATCAACAAACAACCATATACATCATAGTTTGTGTGAGATAGAAATACCGCCAGTGCTTCGGCCCTTAATGATCAACCAGTGTTACGCCATGTCTCATCGCGACTCAACAAAGAAAATAAACCCCATTATACATTCAACATTTGTTGCATACATTCTTTTTATTTTACAATAAAACTTACAGGCTGCGAATCTGAAGCGCCAGACAGTCCTTGGGGAGTTTTAACTGTTGGAATTGCCCCACTTCTTAACAAAAGCTTCCGTGCATAGCTTGATCTCCCCAGATTGGTGAAGCAATCGTTGGTGAAATGCTGAACCTGAACATTTTGATTGTACTTCTCTAGAACAGTGTTGAAAATAAAATGTAACCATTCGGTTTTTGTTGTATTGTCTTTTGGCAGGGCAAACAAAGAGGATTTCTTTTCACAATGAAACACACATTGTCTCTGCAGCATGGTTGCAACGGACCGGTACAATGAGATTTACAAGACCCCCCACCTTACTTGCGTTTAGATTTGGGCGGTCTTAGTCTAATCATACCACGAACTGACATAGATTTGTGGGGGTGTGGTTACACAAGGCTCAGGCAGGTCTGGGTGAGCATTCGATTCTAGATAAAATACCTCTTTTGTTCCGACACATACATTTCATTCATGCTAAAAACACTTAAATTCATGCTAACGCACCTGAGGCACTCTCTGAAACAATTCACCTGCTGCGGTGCTCACTCAACAAGAATAATTTAAATCTACTAAATGCCTCTTGCCACAATAAAAAAGTCTCTGCTGTTTTTAAATGAGACAATCTGAATGTGTATGCCAGCAAACAATGGCTCAATCAAAACCTCCGCCAACAGACAGCGCGAGCACTAGAGCAGATCCTCGATTTGTTGCACACATTCAAATGATAAACATGATGGAATGAGAAAACCGCTACTCAGGTAGGGAAGGCAGTTTCAGGTTCCCTGACAAAGCAGGTCATAAACAAACTGACTGGGAATGTTGACGAGGAATGTCTGAATCCTTCAATTTCAATTATTATTTGCTGATTGACAATCACAATAAAAAAGTTAATTTGTCTCAAGGACAGTGAAACAATTCAAACACAGAACACACACAAACATTCACTGGACAATGCACAAAAGTATACTTAGATCTCTCTCTCAATCTCTCTTTCTCTCTACAAGTTATCGACCTCCAAAATTTTAATGTGAGTATTTTAGTTCAAATCGATGTCCTTTGTTAAAGTCCCCCTGTGGTGATATATCTGTTTTTATAAAAAAATATATAAAATGACCCGTGTATGTGGGGACTAATATAAAAATGAGTATATTTTCTATAAAACTGCAGTTTAAAACATTCAGTTTGAAACTGCCTCTGTTTATGACATGATTACCCTTTAACCAATCACACTAACAGATTTAAGTCATAGATATGCAAGGATGGTGTTTAGACTTCGCACTGAAACGATTGCTGGTCAGCTCTGCTTCTGCAAAACGAGCATGTGCTGCTCACGTTGAATGAGACATCCATATACCTATAATCAATGACCCGAGCTCACGATTCATTTGCATATTAACTAAACAATGTATGCTAAATAAAGCAGGGGTGTAGAGTTATACTCAAGTCATTGCATGAAGAAATTATTTAAAAAAAAAAAGTTAGATATGCTATTTTAATGCTTAAACATGCGTTTTAACCAGGACTCTCAAGTCGCATCACGAGGCACACCCTTTTCAACCAGTAACGAACATTATGCAATATTGGTATAAATATTTACGGCACATTTAAAACGGTCATTGCATTAATGGTGACCGGTAGATTATTATTGTGCGTCAGCCTGTGTCTGCCACGACCCGATTACCAAGAAGTGAAGGGAAAATAATTAAGGGAGCGCCGGGCATTTCCGCCACTACTTAGGCTAATGTACTTGATGTAATGAACCCTAAATAATCCTCAGTTTTACCTTTCGTAGAGACACGGATCGGGTCATGGATCTGTGGGGGCAGTGTCCCCCTTGCCATCACTGCTAGTGAAAGGAGCGGGCAAGCTCCTGGATTCTAAAGCTTAAATATGGCTTTTGACAATGTTGATAAAACTTTACTGTCTACATTGTGATTTTTTTAGTGGTTGAAATAATTGATTACATAGAAGTATTTGAAATAAAAGACAAAGCATATTTAAGAAGGTATTTATATAAATTGGCATTATAAAGACGGAAAAATGCCTATAGATATCACTTCCAGGGACAAATTTGGAGGAATATGCCAATTTTGTGTTAAATTGTGATTGATACAGTCAAAGAAAAATAATTTCATTAATGTTTTACATTAATCCTGCTGTACAGTATGTACATTGAGCACTGCTGTTAAGTTGTCTTGTTCGGGCCAATTTTTACATTTCTATTTCTAAAAAATATAATATCTTTAATCCAATTTACCAATTGTCATCATTTCTATTTGTGCTGGTCAATCATAAACAATAGGTAAGACTGAACTGCTAGAGAATTTGGTGGGGCCGAGGGGGTGCTGTAAATTTGAGTGGCTCCTCCCCTTACAGATGTCATCTCACCCCAAACTTTTGATAAACTTGATGAGCCCTGATGGTTTTTGTATACTTGACAGACAAATGGAAAAAAGTACACTAACCCTCTCTTCTCTCAACAGGTAGTGGTCTGGCTTTTGTTGAAACTAGTAACTTTGTATTAGCACCTATTGTATTATTGCTCCCTGAACTCTTTGTAAGTCGCTTTGGATAAAAGCGTCTGCTAAATGACTAAATGTAAATGTTTTAAGTAGGGCTGTCACGATTATGAAATTTGGCTGACGATTTAACATCTAATAAATCTTTGCGATTATGATGATTAATTGTCTGTTTTAAGGCTTTGACGATTGTGACGATTAATTGTCTGTTTTACAGCTTTGAAATTTAATTCTCATACATTTTTGATTCAGCTTTGAAACGACCATATTGTTCTGAATATAACACTATGTTTTTATTTCTTAGAAATACTTTTGGAAAAAATAAGGTCATCATAAATGTAAGTCCTGTCAATAATATTAAGTAAATCGATCAGGAGTGAA
This sequence comes from Barbatula barbatula, assembly GCF_947034865.1. Taxonomy (NCBI): domain Eukaryota; kingdom Metazoa; phylum Chordata; class Actinopteri; order Cypriniformes; family Nemacheilidae; genus Barbatula; species Barbatula barbatula. The sequence goes on from NC_136780.1 coordinate 14,895,075, forward strand.
TTGAAGTCACCATTAAAATGCCATCAGTCGTGTTTTTTTTTTCACTTGCAAGACTGCAATAACAGTTTACTTCTATGTTAATGAAATTTTGGCAGATTGGTTTTCACACCGAGATTAGGTTAAATAATATTAAAATGTACTGCAGGTTATTTTTATGGTATACATGTTTTAAGTGATCGTGTTGTGGTTGTATATTTGACAAGAATTGCCATGCTTTTGTTACACCATATACACTAAAATGTGCAATATACAGGCACTGCAGCTCCCCCTAGGGTTTTCTATAGAGATGTGAAATAATTGTGATCTGAAACCATTATTAAATGCAGTTTTTATACATGTATCATAAGTGATGATTATAAAACTGATTTAAAAGAATGGGGGATTTGGATGGTTTGCTTTAAAAACACTGTAATAAAATAAAATAATGCAAACAATACTTTTGTTTAATCACTCTCGCGATTGATGTCACATCGCCCACCGATCAGTCTGCACATCTAGTCTATGATACGTCACCGCCACCTAGTGATCGCAGTAATTTATTACACATTACGACACAGTTGGCTAAGAAGCAACACGTTTGGACTAATAATAATAATCTTTCATCAAACTGATATTAACTCGCAATAACTTCATCTATTACATCTTCACATACCTTCCCAAATGTATCGCCCACCGACCCGCTTTATAAATTTAAACCACAGTCTATCTGTGTACGGCTCGGAGAGAGGTACATCTCCGGTCCACAGACACGGCTCACAGGTGGAGAGGACTGTGCGGCTCGACTTCATCTTTATGGCTCGGTTCGGATCCCAGTGTCCCATCTCCGGGCGTGAGCCCAACACAAACACCTCGGTGTCTGAACACGACGGTGTCAAGATGACGCCAAACCTGAACACGAGCATGTCCTGCGCTTCACAATATATTCACGTGTGCTGTTACTGTTGACATTACAGAGAACTGTGCTAAAAATACTCCTGTTGTGCTCATGCACAGGGACAAGTACAGTGGCTGAGATGGGACAACTGCCGAAACGCTAAAGGGCTCTGTGTGTTTTATGAGCTGTGATCTTCGTACGTTCACTTGCATTACTGATAAATTAGTTTTTTTGTGCAGTAGTAGATATTAACACATTTACCAGTTTCAAGTGGTAAAGGAATTGTAAGGTGTGCAGCTTTCAGAATTGCAACATAACGGTCCACTTTCCTCACAAATGGGCTCAGCTAACTTTTTTTTTAGCCATGCAGAGCCTTTCCTTCTCTGTTTGTTGGGTATTACTTCTGTTTTGTGCATTTTGACAGAAAAAAATACCATGTTGTCTTAAAGAATCGTGTTCGTCACATCCATAACTGTTTATTTCCCTCATCTTAAATAGAAAATAGTTTACAGCCGTGTATTTGTCTGGTGTCTGGATTTGTCTATATGTCCTGATATCAACCGGGGTTTAGGACAAAATAAACAGCTGTGACTGGAAATGTCACATCCATAATGCTGGAATTGCCCTGATAATGCCTGCAGACATATCCCTGCATCAAAGCAGAATCCCATTATAACCAGTGTAATGGAAGAATTCCATTTCTTAAGCCCATATAAGTGAATAAGTGTATGTAATACAGTTTCTGCATAGACCTTTAAATAACGTGTCGTGCATAAATGTGACTCTCTGAAGATTCATGAGTAACGCACAGATCCGGGCCATTTTGCTTTTATGTTGGTGATATGACCAACACACACCATGCAAGAAATGTTAAGGCAACTGCATTTCACTTCCTTTTTGCTTGATATACTAGCGTGTAACTACAATCAGAAATATTTATATTATTAAATGTCCAACTGTGCATTACAGTGTTTCCCTTCTATTTACTTCATTGTGGCTTCGATATGAATGAGGGTGCGGTCCCACTGATAAAGTTAGTAAGACCTGAGAGACACGAAAATCAGGGAATCAATTTACTTTCTTTCTTAAAGGTTGTCACATTTAAAAAAACAAATCAGTGAAAACACAAAAGATAATAAAATATGTTTTTTATTCATCAAAACCACATGCATCTCCAAGCAACAGTTCTGGTCATTTCTTTTCGTCTAGAGATCATTAAAAGTCAAGACATTATCATAGATTTAGTTACACAATTTGTGGGCTGCATAACAAAATAATTTTCAGTTTGATTACACAGACATGAACACACAATCTTGGGTGACATACAAGTTGAGAGGCCTAAAACAGCTCTCTAATACATAAATGCTACATAGCTTTCTTTAACCCCCGAGAGGCGAACACTATTCTGTGGTGATACCATTTATTTGCAAACACAACTCAAATTTCAGTTTTATTTAGCAGATTTCACCTTTACAAATACATATGTTCTCTGCACACATTTATATGCGATCATTACAAGTGATGACACACATCTTATGCACGAGTTACAGAGTGTTTTCTAGTGCTCCTCAGTTGTAATGTTACCCAAGCTTCCTCTGACCCTCTTACTCTCCATGGGAAGCACAATAGCGTAGTGTCTGTTTGCTGAGCATAAATGAATACACGGTGGGCCAGAGTGCAGACAAAGGCAAAATTTCCGTAAAGTGCAAATATTTGACTGTAAATGTTGAGATATGGTTGGCATGCTAACCTGGTATGCTGATATTGACTGATACAGTAATAAGTGAACCAAACGTGTATATACTTCAATACAGTGTCCAAAGTTACAGAAATAAAAACAAGACTGTTAAACAAGTCTATGCCATGTTTAATGTTTTGACAAAATGTTTGTCTTCATCTTTTCCACTAGACTTTTTGAAGATGTATTTTGTCATTGAGCCTTTTCAATGGACTGTTTTTCCGTTCACGAAAGCCTTGTTTTTATTTATGCCAAAAATGAATTATTTTACTGAAGAGTCCATTCTTGTCATTTCTGGATGCTTTTAGAATTGTCAAAATTAGAGCTGACAAGACAGATTATGTTTCTATGTAAAATGCAGACTGTAAATATGTTGTTAATAGTTGTAAATAACAAACAAAATGAACATCAAACATCTCTCAAAGTCACAATCCAAAAGCAAGGAGCAAAAGAAAATAATAAAATTCAAGTCCCACTGGATTCTAGGCATGACAGCTGGATCAGGGTGAACTGAACCTGTCTTCAGTGTCGATCACCACAAACTACAGCGTAACTGATCCAGAGACAATTTAGCTCTTAGATGATCCAAGATGTCTTTTATAAACAATCAGGGTAACTTCACCAAACCATGCAAATATAACAGTGTGGGTATGTACTGTCAGGAATCAGCAGTCATTAGCTGATTATCGTGCTGTGTCAAGACACATAAATCAAGTGCTATTCGACAGATTAAGTCTCATTTAATCGCACCAAAACGAAGCCTTGTATCGCCAATGTCTACTGTCCCCTAAAACCTGTCTTCTGTCTGGATATTAAAGCATGGGTGTGTGTCAGAGGAGCAGAACATTTTTAGTGGATTAAGTGTCAGATCAAACACCTTCAAATCCAACTCATATTTGATATATTAATAAAAAAATAATTTTACAATCAAAACAAAAAAAATATTTTGTTTCCTTTTTATTTACACAGTGATAGTATATGGTAGATTAAAGAGGTTAGATAATGTAGTGTTAAGTTACGTCTTGACCGTTCCCATTGTGTTAAGACACTGGTTTGAGAACAGATCGAAGTGATCTACCGTCTCGCGTTAACTCTCTGGTTGTGCACATGCAGGGAAGTGGAACCGCTTCGACTTGTCTGAGAACTTCATTGTGTGGACATTGTTTTAGGTGGTTTGCCATGCTCGAGATGTCTGCAAACTCCCACCTGTTAACTGGACTAAAGGCTGTACTAAAACGCCAAACCTGTGGAAAAACACATGATACCGGTGAAATTAATTGACACTAACAATGTGGTACAGGACAAACCAAGACGACTATGATTGGCTGTTTAGATTTTATTTTGTATTAAATACGTTTGAGGAGTTAAATATTTAACATTAACTTTTTATACTCTTTATATCAAAAGAAACTATACAAATCATAATTGTAAGCAAAAGTGAAGGTGTGAGAAACGCAAGTGCAGCTTTTTTTACGGTGTGTATATTGACAGTTATAGATCCACCGGTTTCCCTTTATAAATGACTAACACATATGGCTGCCACCTGCTGGTTTATGAAAATGATTTCTTCTTAAGCATTTGCAGAACATACGTACTAGTTGGTCTTTGATTATAGCATTTGTAGTGTGTTCAAGAACAACATATGTTGGTTGGGTGTGTGTATCTTTACAGTACCAGCACATAGTTTTATTTCACTGAATTTGTAAAAAAAGGTTTAGCCACAAAGAGATATGATTAACAATTGTACCTTATCTTTGATCTGCCAGGAACGTCTTCCGTCTGAATACTGCTGCTTCTCCCACTGAACCACAACCATGCCACGTGTTTGCAGCAAACTGGCACACACATCTCTCATTATACGTGACACCATTGATAGCTGACACAGGCTAAAGCCATCCAGAAACCGTGCCACATGTTGAAGTACCTCAAACGGCAACCCGCTCAGGTGATCACACTTGGGTTCTATGACAGTCTGCGATGGAGGCTGCACCCCAAACGACCTAAGGTGGCGGTCATGAACAACCTTTGAACCTTGACTGGATGGGCAGAATCTGCGTTGGGAGTACGTACAGCCATAATATGCTAATGGACAGCGGTGCTCCATCCAGCCATTGAGCCCGGAGTGGATGTCTCCGTGAACGTTACGGAAGTGCGAAAGGAACTCCTCTCGACGGAAAAGCTGACCACACTCAAAGGTAAACATGGAGCCCTCGCGTGGAGCCCAGCTTGGTCGTGGCACAAGCTGCTCCAGTGTCAGATCCAGCCGCAGGGTGCAAAATGGACTTGGTTGTGAAAGGCGGGGCGCAGCTCGGTCGCAAGCAGAGGCCGATGCCACTTCTCCAACCATAGTGCTTGTTGCCAAGATGGCAGCAGGGAAGCTAAAGGTTTGGGTGCCGAAGTCAACGCGCGTCCCGCCGAAAGCATAGACTGTGTCTGATATTCTCCGAGCTCGTGGCGACTCCTCCAGGCAGAAGAGCAGAGCCGCAGCGGTAAAGTCCATTTCGCCAAGGCCCATTGGGTCATTCTGAGGCTCCTGATCTAAATCGGAAGTGTCCACAGCTTTGTCCTCCATTTTGCATCGTGGATGTCTATGGAGGAAGCTGTCAGTAAATGACCCCTTCCGTCCATTAAGTGCAAGTGGCATAAAATTTCTGAGCAACTGAAGGTTTTGGAGTTTCCTCTCAAAAGCCTTGTCTTCAAAGTCTAATGCTATCACAGGCAGTGCACTGTCTCTCTGGACGGTAAAAGTCTGAGCATGTACGGGCTGCTGCATCAACACGGCTTGTGACCCAGATGTCTCCTGTATTAAGAAAGGGTGTTGGCCATGTCTTATTTCTGGTCTATGGGGAATTAAAGGACCTAATAATTCCCAAGAACCTCGGGACTCTGGACATTGATTGTCTTCTGTGGTGGATTCCATAATGTCATGGACCGTCTCATTTTTACAGTCTATAATACTACGAGAGCCATTACAGAAACCTTGCTTATCGACATCCTGTAACATGACTGGGCAACACTCACCTGCTTCCAGGTCAACAAAGAAATCCGAGGCTGTTTCTTCACCATCAATACCCCCCACAGCCCCAAGCTCCTCTTGGACCTCATATGTTAAGTCTTTCATATCAACATCTGTAGACTCCACAATTTCTGATTGGTTGAGCTTACCATTGTCATTAACACTAATCGGGTCAGTAGCTTTAACAGCATCTCCTAGTGCACCAAGGGCAGAGGCCAAGCTCCTGCCGAGCTCCATCAGTGTTTGGTGCTGTGAAGGCTGTAGAACCTCCTTTAAGCCACTAACCCCATTGGCTATTTTATCACATTTACATCTGTTCTCTTCCTTTATCATTTCATTCAGTTCTCCATTGCGATCCGAAAGCGAACCCGGCTCGTTATTGGTCGTGCAGCCGGTGTCTGAGGAATTAAGGTGGATCAGGACGTTGAGAGTAGCAGCTAGGCTTTTAGTCGTCTCTACTGTGGTTTGGTAGAGCTCACCATAATGTTCATCATGTAGGCCATTAATCCCATTTGTAATCTTGTTTTTGGAGCAGCCTGCAGTCGACTCAATCTCAGCCATCTCTACTTGCCTGCATGGAGCCGGAACAACTGCGGCAGACTTTTCACTCTTGAGAGTCTTTTTCTCTGGACAAGTCGTTGGTGACAAAGAGACGAGTTTGAGTGACGCTAACATGGTGCGCTGGTCCTGAAGGGCGAGCACCATGTCGAGCTGCTCCACCTCATCTGCTTCCTGACTCAGACGCTCGTACGAACGATAATCCTCATCATTTACCGGCCACCTATTCCACTCCATTGTGCAGCACACCACACCTGCAGGGCACACTTCAAGGTGTTCTGCCATCTGGCCACGTGCCAGAGTAAAAGGGCATCCTATGCTGTAGTTAAGACATGGCACCCTCTCAAGTGGGCACAGCAGCTTGTGTTCGTCAACCTTGCAGCTGTGGAAAACTGCACCGCATACAAGTGGGCAGTTGATGAGGTCACAGGAAGTGCCAGGTTCAGGCTTAATCATGCATCGCCTGTTTATACAGGAAGCGCAGTGAACATGGGGCTCCTCCATTATTTCAGACAACAGTCTGAAGTCTTAACCACTGCAAAAGTACAAAGAATAAAATATTTTAAAATCTCATACAAATATATCCCATACAAGACAAAGCAGGTGGGCTGAATCCAATACCTGAATTGTAAGTATCTGCCGATACAAATCCGGATCTGATACTAGTCCTGCTTTTTCCTGATCAGTGTAGAATTGTGCGTATTTTACGAGCCTGTCCGTCAAATTGACATACAATAAAAAAGTATTGTGCAACCTCTGATCTATTAATGACTTCACAGGCAGTCAAGATAAGTCAATGCTTTAAGCACATATGTCATCCCTCATTTACTGCCATAGCAGGGAAAATTAATTCTATGGGAGTCAATGGGGGATTAGATCGGTTTGGTTACTGACCTTCTTTTGTGTTTAGCCGAACAAAGACATTTATACAGGTTTGGAAACGTTAATCATGACAGAATTTCCATTTTTGGGGCGAACTATCAATCCCATTAAGCTAAAATGAGATCACTAACTGACTAGATAGTTGTTAAACTTGACCATCCTGACCAGACACTGACCAAAATCGTATCTGGAATTTCTAATTCCAAAAGTTTGTTTTAAAGCTTTCATGTTATTTGTGTTTTATATAGTTTTGTGTTTATGTGTTATACTGCATCTTTACTCTTATTCATATGATTACATGACAAACACAACAGATCTTAACTGAGAATAATTATACACTGGTTATCTATCCAATAAAGTATAAAGAAAAGTTAATTTTTGTCATTTACAAAATGGCATCAGAAGGACATCAAGTTCTCATGTTCTTCAGTGAATGTGCTGTGTAATGTATGGTAAAATCATTCTTGTGAGTTGAACTACTGTACTGATGACAGATTCCCTCCAGCTTTCCTTTCTGTGTACTGCTGCCCTACAAGTTCTTGAGCAAAGACACCACATTCAATCACATAGAGAAAACCCTTAGGGCTTTATTACATGAAGTCTTGTATGTAAAGTAGTATCCATGGATTTTGGTGGAGTATTTACCATTTGTATCATCATGGTTTTACCACAAATATCACGGTTTAACTTAATGCAACTGCCAAAAAATAATGAATAATTTGTGAAGAAATGCAGATTTCATTAGTTATTTAGAAAATGTTGTCATTATAAAATGGTTATAAAGACCTTTTCAAAAGAACTTGTTAAACCCACTCCCACAGAACTGAAATGGCATGTCGTGTGGTTGAAAATCAAACTGATTTATGAATGTGATGGTGATATTTTGGTCGTTGTTAAACTTTGTTTTTATTCTCTCCTGTGGTTAGCCTGTTAGCTAGCTCAACTTTCTGTCTGTAGTACACATAAACAAAGTGCTCACTTACCCACAGACTGCGTCAACTAACTCCTCGAGTCACTCACACGAGCTATTTGCAAGTTTTGTAAACACTTATCCGGAAACAGTATGAAAGGTGACTCTTGAAAACACTGCTGGGTGAATGTGTACACAATCATCGCCGTTTGTGCTATCCAAAAACGCTCAGTGCGGACGGGACGCACGCGGATGACGTCATCTCGCACAAGCCGGCGTAATGACGTCGCGGTTTATTTAGCGACTGGAACTAAGATAAATAATTCCACCTTTGTGATTTTTTTTGTTTATTCTTGTCTGTTTTGTTCTTTTTTTGACTGTTATTATTTGTATATTGTTTTAAGCAATACAAAAAAAGAATAAGATAAATAACACAATGACTAAATAAATATTCAACAATATTCATGATGGGTGAATTTGGACACAATACTTACTTTTTGTGCGAAAAATGTATATTGTTTTAGGCTTCGTGATTTTGACATATTATTACTTCATCTATCAAAAATATTTCCGTTCTCACATTCAAAAATAATAAATATCGTCCAAACTATCAAATAACACAAGTTACTTAAAAATAAACAAGTAAGTAAATAAATACATATACATAATATAAATGAGGCGTGCCACATGTGAGCTCTTATCAACTTTGTAAGATTGTTATTTGATCATTTAATCAAGAAGACGGAAAAAGCAAAGTCCAAGATAAGTACATTGCTTGGCTCTTCATTTGAACCACATATAGTTTTCATTCACAGACTTTTCTTCATTCATATGGCTTTACACATAAAACTATTATTGCAAATCGCTCAGAGAGCTATTTGTAGTACATCAGACACGAAATATAGCTTTAAAATATATGCTTGATAATTTAACAGTTTATTTCTTCTAACTACAAACATTCTTGAATAAAACAATTGAAGTTATCATTACCTGATTACAGAAAATGTCATTCTTTTTTATGAGAAATATAAAACTTTATTTAAAAAATGTTTCTAATGTTACCACGGACATGAAATCAAATCTGCTACAAACTCTTAAGTATTTTCCTTAACAATTTCATAAAATTTTGATTTCAATCAATAGAAATGATTATATATAAGATATCCCATTATAAAAATCTAAATAATTATTTCAGTTTTGATTAGGTTCATCATGAAGTATCATTTAAGCAAACATAATCAGTTCAGATTATCCAAAAAAAAATTATGATATTTTTCTGCAAATTTCAATTTTGTCAAATGAGCTGATTCTGCTCAATTGCCTCTAATACCCCAATCCCAGTACTGATGATGAAAGAAATGAGAGGAAGACACTATATCAGAACCCGTAACTGTTGGCTTTGTATCTACATTCCAGTACAGTTTATGCTGGAGGACGTGACTTTATCCAGAGACCCCAGTGGTGTCACACACAGGCTTGGAATAGGCGCTTTGGTTGTTGGAGTTTTTGGCAGACAGGATGACACAGTAGCGCGTGGCAGGTTTAAGGTCACGTAGAACTGCAGAAGTCTGATCATAGATGTACAGAACCTCTTTCATAACTTGAGGCGGGGTGTCTTCACTCAAAATCATTGTGTAGGACATGGCCCCCCTCACAGGAGACCACTCGACCAGCACGGACAGCCCCTCGCCATGCGCAACCCTCACTTCAGGGACGGACAGCTCATCTGCAGAGGTAACGGCATTTAATATACCACATTGACATAATGTTGCTCGGTTAAAATACATTTTTTTGCCTCTGGGTGAATCTTATGCAACCCATCAGGAACATGTCTGGATTATATTTCATTGCAAATAAAATAAATAAAAACAGTTATTTGCGTTCCTGTAGCTCAACTTGTAGAGCCCTGATTCTGTTAGCCCCTAGTGGCCAAAACTGGCACTTATTTAAGGTGACAAAATTTTTATGTTGTTGATTTTCTTATAATCGTGTTAAAAACGTTTATAATTACTTTTTATATGTAATATTAAATACGTTAATATGGAAACATATGCGTACAAAATCATTTCTATCAGCTCATAATTACAATAATGTGTGTATCATGTCTTACCAAGGGTCATTCCTGCTAACATCTTGGCTCCTCTTAAATCTCTTTTTCGTCGATTTTGGCCTGAAAAAGATTTAAATATTTTTTTTTCTATTTACCCAGATTTTATAAAAAAGGGTTTGCTAGATTTTTTAAAAAAATTAGCATTCTTATGAAAGTTAATTGCTTAATACAACATAAGTTCTATCTGGTAGAAAATAAGAGATAGCCTACAATTATTTCAGATCCCTCATTTGCAAATCAAGCAAGGTTCTCATTTAGGTGAACCAGGTTGTCAATAAAATAACCCACAGTTTGTTATTTTCTTACCAGTAAGTACTCTAGAGACAATGCTCTCTCCTGCACTGTTCCTGGCTGTCACAGCAACATAAGAAGCCAGCAGGCCAGACACCTGACAGCTGAGGTCTGATGTGCGGCAGACTGGAACCCTGCCTTCAGAGCTCAGTTTGTACACAGTGTATTCTGTACTGAGAGCTGAGGACGTCCACGCCACTGTGGCTGAGAGATTATCACCTGTGAAAGTGACATCCATTGGAGGACAGGGAACTGAAAAGGAGAAACAGGGACGGATAAAAAAATATCAGAATTTGTGTGTTTTGTGGTAATTGTAGAAAATGAGCAAAGCTTTATCCACCATTACATACTGTACATATTTGATTAAAATGTCCGTCCCGGGTAGGGTTATGCCAACTCTTCGTAAGTTCTTCTTGTAATGTCAAGTCAATGCTAGTGGCTTAATATCGACCTGTCCTGGCTAGTTTGTACCAGAGTCATTGAGAGGGAGAGTTGCGTCTCTGGTGCTCAAGCTCCGTTGGCTCCTATTGAACAGTTTTTTCACAGCAATGGCGATTCATGGAGGCTCTCAATAATTCCCTAGCGTTACTAGTAACGCATGGAGCTTGCGGCTAAACAGAACAACTTTTTACTTATTTAAACTTATTTGACTCATTTAATGAATAAAAATGAAAGAAATAAAGCATTTATAGAGAAAACATTACTTCCTGGAAATATCTGAAGGCTCCATGAATCACATGACACGCAAACATTTTAAACTTTCGTTGTCACAACTCTCTTTCTCAACGGCTCTGGTTGGTACTATCTCTGTTTTTTATTTGGTTGCACCATTTGTTCTTAAGGCAGAACACACACAATAAATTGTAAGATTTCAAATCCCAAATCCTTTAAATCAGTGAGCAGACGTTGTGTTGAGATGGCATAAATTTAGATTTGTTCTAAATTCAAACGTCTTCTTACTCACATAATAATGGCAAAATACGTTTTCAATAAATACAATACTACTTAATAACACGATAGGTATTTTATGCAAATAAAAGGTGGGTAAATTATACTCAAGAACTGGAGTTCAAATGAATAAGTATTAATGAATAAATATACAAAAAAAGCAAAATAAATGACATTGATTTACATTAGAACGAGTTTGTGTCAGAAAGTAATTTGTTCACTACTATGTTTAGTTAATGAAAGGTAATATGTCTACAGAGGATCGAAGTGTGCCATGTAAAACAAGAACTTATGGATTTCTTCCAGTCTGTTTTGTATTTAATAGAAGAGGCTTCTTTAAATATGTAGAGTTACGCTTTAACCAAGTTTAAGTAACACACACACAGCTGGTGGCTCCAGTAAATGTTGTTTCCAGTAATGCTTCTTGTTACCTGTGATACCATTAATGGCCTGAGATGGTTCGCTGGTGCCGGCTGAATTTTGCGCAAGGATATCCACATTGTAAGAGGTGCTACAAGGCACAGGAAACTCAAAGAAGTTGCGGTCTGTCCAATAGGATGACACTTCCATCAGCACCTGAGGGTTGTTCTGAATATTTCCAGTCACCTGCACCAGATAGCTGACATTAGGACAGCTGACAGAACTCCATGAGGTCATGAGTAGAGTTGCGATGCCCATCAGATGGGTCCTCTTCTTCACGTTGGCAGGAGGACAAGGGACTACAGGAGAATGAACAGAGGGTTAAAAAGCATTTTAAAGGCTTTTAAAAATGTTTTTTTGTTGATGTACAGCAAAACAGCCCAAACTTTGTCTGCCACATTTATACCTCAGAAAGTAAGCTAGTTAACTAAAAAGCGTTCTCAAATGTAATGTTGAGTACCTGCGCCCCGCTGTACTGGCACACTGAGCGAGCCGTTACAGGTCCCATCTGAGGCCTGTGCACTGAAGTTATACACGGTCCCACAAATCAATCCCTGGATGGTACAGGAAGTACCAGTGGTGTCACAGTGAAGTGTATACCCATCATCTGTTTGGGCCACTGCAAAGTACTTCAGAGATTCATGGTTCTTGGCCCATGAGAGTGTGGCTGTCCTGGTATTACACTGCACGGCCACACTAAAGTCCACTTCACAGGGCACTGGATGGGAAATACAGTACATATTATTAATAATTGGTTGCCTGTTGCCAAACAACTTCAAGGCTCGTTCACACCAGGAACTTTTTCACATGTTTAGGTTGCATGTTTTGTTGTTTGTACTTTTAATAAACAGTTATTCATAGTCTCACCCGTGTGGAAGGTGACCTGCTGGCTGGCCAGGCTGACGCAGTTTCCGGCCAAAGCAGTTATACTAACGTTGTAAAGCTGCCCACAGTGCAGGTGGGACATGGTGCAGTTGTTGGTGGTGCTTGTGCACGTGCGGACATCCCCGTCTCCGCCCACGGCCACGAGAGAGTATGACTCAGCAACCACAGAGTGGGACCATGATGCCTTCATCCCACTTGAATCGCACAATGGCTCCAGCGACACATTTTGAGGAACACAGGGGGCTGCGTGTAAATGGAGAGGTTGCATGAGTATGCATACAAGAGTATGGCTAGATGTCATTTTCAATGGCTATGTTTTCATAAAATCCCCACTAGCTCTCAATTCCAGCACAATAGAACGTAGAAAACAGCTTGAACTGAATTTAAATTGTGAGATCTAACCGTAATCCTCAACCCTAACGAAATGAAGAATATCTAAATTGTACATGTACACATAGTCAGTCCTTATTTATTTCTACATGCTTTGGTGTATTGTTTGTCATGTTACCGTGTGAATAAATTCAGTGTGGCAGACTTAAATATTTGTGTATCATTTGTTGTTGGGGTAACTATTGGGGCCAATTCTCACTATTAATTAGTTGCGTATAAGTGTGTCTATTATTAGCATATTGGCTGTCTATTAATAATTATAAAGCACATATTCTGCATGACTACATTATACATCCCTGTGACCAGTTTTAATAGTTTTGAAATAGTCCACCTGTGTTCATCTTGTGAGGAGGGCTCCGCATACTGCTGCATTTGTCGGAGGAGCCAGAGACTAAAATGGTATACTGCATTCCACACTTCACTCCAGTGAGGTCACAGGAAGTGCCTGTGCTGTTGCACACCAGGATGCTTTGGTCATGACCTTCTGCTGTGGCCACATACAAGGAAGAGCCTTCGTTCAACTGCCAGTTGACTTTTATTTGGCTGCTGTTACAGTCTGTGTCTGCAGTGATGGAGGTGAGAGCACACGGAGCTGCAGGATAAACAGAAAGCGGAAGTTTAATTTCTGAAGTATACAAACCCTGTATAGTATAAAAACACTCTGCCTGACCAACATGCTGTGTGTGAATGCTAGATAGTTGCTAAAGTGTTCTTGTTGCAGGCGTACTGTCATTTGACAATGTGTTCGGCACGATTGCTTAAATAATGTTAGATGGTTGCTGGGGTGTTCTGAGTGGTTGCTAAGAAGATGCTAGTTGGTTATTGAAGATTTCTAGGTGGTTGCTAGGGTGTTCTGGAAGCTACTAGGCAGTGGCCGGGGTGTTGCTTAGGTGTTCTGAGGGATCGCTTAATGGTTTTGTGTTTGCACCTGTCTGAATTTGGAAGGTGTTACTGGGTCCGCTGCGGCAGAATGAATTAACAGCAGTCACATGGAAGGTGTACGTGGCTCCACAGAGCAAGTCAGGAACGTTGCAGTGCTGGGCTGTAGTGGAGCAGCTAGAATTGGCCCCGTCCCTGTCCACTGCCAGCACGAAGTAAGACTCCGCCCCATTTGCTTGTAACCACGACACCCAGGCCGAGTTTGTAACACAGTCCAGATTTCCTGTCTCTCCCTCGGGAACACAAGGAGCTGCAGACACATTAACGTGTTAACTTTATTTTACGGTGCCCTTGTTACACGTTACATGTACTTACTATTGTTTTTACTATAAATTATGCATAATTACATCACCCTAAACCTAGTACAGTAAGTACATGTTTTAATTTTTATTGCTCAGTACTTAAATGTGTAATTACACTGTAACAAAGGCACTGTAAAATTAAGTGTAACCCAACACTCTGAAAGTCATCCCTCTGTATATGTATGACTCATAGTTGTCATCCCTTAAATTTAAATATTAGATATCGAGTTAATACTGTGTTGCCGTAAAGGTTACCTGAGGACACACTGACAGCTGTGCTGGGCTGGCTCTCACAGCCATCCCTACCAGCTGTTACAGTGACAGAATATGAGCTTCCACATGGCAAACCCCTGATGGAACAGCTGGTGGCAGTAGAATTACATGATAGGGAATCTCCACCTCTGGTCGCTCTCACATGGAATGATTCTGCATCTGGATTGGCTGCCCATGTGACAGTCAAGACACCAGAGGAGCAGTCCATCTGTACATCTACAGCCTCAGGAGGACAGGGGGCTACAAAGAGACAGAAAATATTGTAGAAAACTCTCGCACTTGGCTTAACCCTTTTACGACCATGTTTTTGTCAACAAAGTAATTTTTGTACATTAAACTGACATGTTATTGATTTAAAAAATGGGTTTAAATGACCTGCTTCACCATCCTGGTGTGCCCTTTTGATTTGTGCCACTCACCAGTATGGACTTGTGTGAATGCGGTCTCTTCACTGCTGCACATGTGGTCCGTGGACAGCGAGGACACGTTATACGTCCTTCCACAGAGCAGATCCTTTAGCTTACAGTGGGTCTCGCTGCCATTGCAGTACACCATGTGGGTCCCATCCACAGTGATGCCCACAGCCTTGTACAACAGAGCTCCGCTGGCACTTTGCCACGTCACAGCTGCAGAGTTAGACGGGCAAATGAGAGAGGCCTGTACATTCGTGGGTGGGCATGGAACTGAGGAAGATGAGGGAAAAGATCAGGTGTTAATGGTAAGCTTTACTATATTTTGAATATCAAGCAGACCGTGCTACATGTTGCAAGTGTACCTGAGTGAAGTTCTAAAAAGGCACTTTGGCTGTCACATTGGCTGTCCTGGGCAGTTATTGTGACATTGTAGGCTTGACCGCAGTGCATGTTGGGTAATCTGCAGCTGTTGGTGGGACCGTCCCATCTTATTTCATCCCCATATGAACTGGATGCATGCACGAGGTAGGAAACAATTGCAGTTTCGTGTTTCCAGGACACAACCCCCATGTGACTTCCACATTCCATTTCACCAACTATTCCTTGTGGCTGACAAGGAACTGATCATAAAATTGGAGATTGTTATTTTGTGACCATGGGGACTCAAGTTAAAATGTGAATTGTGTGCGTCCAGTCATCTTACCTGTGTCCAACAGTACACTGTGACTCTGTGCGCTGGTACACACATTGTCTGACGCTGTCACACTGATGCTGTAGGTGAGTCCACACAGTAGGTCAGGGAACTCGCATACAGTGCTGTTGCTGCTGCATGTTGATGCAAAGCCTCCGTTGCCCTGGGCAACAGCAGTGTAAACAACAGCTCCTCTGCTAGGCTGCCAGGACACATCAATCACACCTGATCCGCAGTTTAGGTTTGCCTCAGGCTGGTCAGGAACACATGGGGCTGGGGAAAAAACGGAAATGGACATTTGATTTAAACAAACTTGAGAAACCTATAACCAAAACAACAGCTCATCTGTTTTTGCTACTTAGGATAAATTCTCTAAAGTAGTTTATTATTCTATAAATAACACATTTAAATATGTTATGAAAAGAATGAGCAAACACTAAGGAAGTCTACAATGCATATGGTTACCGTATATGAAAAAAGCAAAATGTACATTTCTTGAAAGAAAGACGTACTGTATATGGCAACTACCCTAAACATTTAAATATAAAATAAGAAATGAAGTAAATAAAAAAGAAAGTGTCATGTTCATCTGAGATTGCAGGAGGTTGAGTAAATTAGAAGGTAATTTTCATAACTACATAAGGCAGGTAACAATCTCACAAATTCATTTAGGAATCACCTACCTGAATGCAGTCTTGTGATTGTACTCCTTGAAACATTACAATTATGGTCAATGGCAATCACGCTGATGTCATATATGGAGCCACAAATGAGGTTAGAGACAACACAAGAAGTATTTGTGCTGTCACATCCTGTCAAATGGCCGTCTGTGCTAACGGCTTGCACCTCATATGACTCCGCCCCTCCATTGGTGTGCCACTGCACATGTGCAGAGTTTGAAGAACAGACTAAAGTTGACTCCACGTCCTGAGGTGGACAGGGTACTGTTTGAACCCAATGAGAGAGAGCAAAAGACAGTGAGAGCGGTAATAAAATCGAAATTCTTTGAAAATGTTTTTAAACGATTTTTAAATGAGATGATTTAAGTCATTTTGTAATAAAAATTTCAATCCATCAAATGATGTAACATAGATCAGCATCCTGTCTATGTCCTAGAAGAAATATGAAAAATGATTATCTATTTTTGATTTCTTACCAGATGCCACATGCAGGGCGGTTCTTTCTGTGCTGTGACAAACTCCATCGTATGAGATCATTCTAACACTGTATGTCTGTCCACAAGTCAGTCCTCTCAGTTCACAGTGAGTGTTGTTGCTGGAGCAGTTAGAGATCAGACCTCCAGGCGTGCTGGCTTCAGCAGTGTATGAGATTGAGCCCTCAATCTGAGTCCACTGCAGCTGTATAGAGCTAGTGTTGCAATCCAAGTGTGTGACTCTTATTACTGGTGCACAGGGAACTACATAAAACAAAACCATGTAAGTATTTATGCAGTCTCTCGTATCCAAAGTATGTATCCGTAGACATGACAGAGTAGTATACATTTAAAACCTAAAAGATGAACCTTACTAAAAGATGAACCTAACTAAAAGATTAACCTTACTAAAACATGTGTAGGTAATATTTCACCCCACATCCTATGGCCACCTGACCTGGTATCACATGTCGACATAATTTACTCAAATTAGGCACCGGCCACATAGAAATCCTCAAAACAATTATTAATACAGTAATCACAATGCTAAATATCTGACTGGCTTTAATGGGTTTCAGTTTAATAGCATTTAGAAGATTTGGGGGGGAAATGTGACCCAAGATATGGCAACTGAACCAGACCTGTGCGGAAGTGTGCTGCCTGACTAGGCAGACTGGAGCATTCGTGACCATCAGCAACCACCTGGACAGTGTAATCATCTCCACATGTGAGATTACTCAGAATGCAATTTGTAACTGGACCATTGCTGGTACAGGACAAGAAATCAAATGTTGGGCTCCAGGCATAAGCAGTGTAGTACATTGCCCCATTGCTTGCGTTCCATGACACATGTGCTTCCGCAGTGTCACAGTCCATCACCACAGACACATCCGTAGGAACACAGGGCACTGTAAAAGAGAGTCAGACAGCTTAATTCAACAAATCCATACAAATCCTTGTGTCATCAACAATAATGCTGAGACTGATTACAGTGAAATACCTCAGCTGTAAAGACTGTTTTACAGTAAAATACTGTGCCGAGACTAATTCAATTCAACTTTATTTATATAGCGCTTTTCACAATTTGCATTGTTCCAAAGCAGCTTTACAGGGGAAAAAAAAAATAAAAACCCCCAAAAAGGGTAAAACACGCTACATTGTGTTTTATATAGTAAATTAAATTATTCTAGTAAATAATATCTAATGTCAGCTTCTCCTGGTGGTTTATTTAGCATATGTTGCATAAAATGAATGCTTGGCTGAAAAGATGCGTCTTTAGTCTAGATTTAAATTGGGCGAGTGTGTCTGATCCTCGAATAATATCAGGAAGGCTATTCCAGAGTTTAGGTGCTGCGTATGAGAAAGCTCGACCCCCCTTTGGTGGATTTAGTTATTCTAGGTGTTATCAAAAGTTTTGAGATCTTAGAGAGCGTGATGGGTTGTAGTGTGATAGAAGCTCTGTTAGGTAGGTAGGGGCTAAACCCTTTAAGGCTTTATAAGTGATTAAAAGAACTTTAAAGTAAATACGATACTTAATGGGTAGCCAGTGAAGGGTTGATCAAATTGGGGTTATGTGATCGTATTTTCAGGACCTGGTTAGAACTCTGGCAGCTGCATTCTGAACTAACTGTAGTTTGTTTATTGATGATGCAGGACAACCACTAAGTAGTGCATTACAGTAGTGAAGTCTTGAGGTCATAAATGCATGAATAAGCTTCTCCGCGTCAGCAACACATAGAATATTTCGTAACTTGGCAACATTTCTTAGGTGGAAAAAGGGAGTTTTTTGTGACATTTGAGATGTGATTTCGAAATGACAGGTTGCTGTCTAATATAACGCCTAGATCTTTTACAGTATTAGTTGGAGTAACAGTACATCCTTCAACTTGCAGTTTATAATCAGAAGTATTCGGTTTGCGTGTCTTTGGTCCGATAAGTAATATTTCTGTTTTATTAGAATTTAAAAGAAGGAAATAACTGGTCATCCAATATTTTATACCTACAATACACTCTGCAAATTTGGATAGCTGGGAAGAATCATCTGGTCTTGATGAGATATATAGCTGAGTATCATCTGCATAGCAATGGAAGCTAATTCCATGTTTTTTAATAATGTTTCTGAGGGGCAGCATGTATATGGGTAAGACTGCCGACCTGACTGCTGTCCAGAAGGCCATCATTGACACCCTCAAGCAAGAGGCTAAAACACAGAAAGAGATTTCTGAACGAATAGGCTGTTCCCAGAGTGCTGTATCAAGGCACCTCACTGGGAAGTCTGTGGGAAGGAAAAAGTGTGGCAAAAAACACTGCACAAGAGAAGAGGTGACCGGACCCTGAGGAAGATTGTGGAGAAGGACTGATTCCAGACCTTGGGGGACCTGCGGAAGCAGTGGACTGAGTCTGGAGTAGAAACATCCAGAGCCACCGTGCACAGGCGTGTGGAGGAAATGGGCTACAGGTGCCGCATTCCCCAGGTCAAGCCACTTTTGAACCAGAAACAGCGGCAGAAGCGCCTGACCTGGGCTACAGAGAAGCAGCACTGGACTGTTGCTCAAATTTTGCATGTCATTTGGAAATCAAGGTGCCAGAGTCTGGAGGAAGACTGGGGAGAAGGAAATTCCAAAATGCCTGAAGTCCAGTGTCAAGTACCCACAGTCAGTGATGGTCTGGGGTGCCATGTCAGCTGCTGGTGTTGGTCCACTGTGTTTTATCAAGGGCAGGGTCAATGCAGCTAGCTATCAGGAGATTTTGGAGCACTTCATGCTTCCATCTGCTGAAAAGCTTTATGGAGATGAAGATTTCATTTTTCAGCACGACCTGGCACCTGCTCACAGTGCCAAAACCACTGGTAAATGGTTTAGTGATCATGGTATTACTGTGCTCAGTTGGCCTGCCAGCTCTCTTGACCTGAACCCCATAGAGAATCTGTGGGATATTGTGAAGAGACAGTTGAGAGACGCAAGACCCAACACTCTGGATGAGCTTAAGGCCACTATCGAAGCATCCTGGGCCTCCATAACACCTCAGCAGTGCCACAGGCTGATTGTCTCCATGCCACGCCGCATTGAAGCAGTCATTTCTGCAAAAGGATCCCCGACCAAGTATTGAGTGCATAACTGAACATAATTATTTGAAGGTTGACTTTTTTTGTATTAAAAACACTTTTCTTTTATGAAATATGCAAATCTTTTGGGATTTGGGTTTTCATGAGCTGTATGCCAAAATCATCAGTATTAAAACAATAAAAGACCTGAAATATTTCAGTTGGTGTGCAATGAATCTAAAATATATGAAAGTTAAATTTGTATCATTACATTATGGAAAATAATGAACTTTATCACAATATGCTAATTTTTTGAGAAGGACCTGTAATTGTATAAACGATCTAGAAGTATGTTATGGTCTACGGTATCGAACGCAGCACTAAGGTCAAGCAGGACCAGGAGTGAGATGTTACCTTTATCTGATGCTATAAGCAGGTCGTTTGTAATTTTAACGAGTGCAGTTTCAGTGCTATGATGCGTTCTAAAGCCTGACTGAAATTTTTTGTGTATGTCGTTATTTTGTAAGAAACAGCAAATCACAGCAAAATACCCCTGCTGAGATGGTTTACAGTAAAATACCTGTGTTGAGACTAATTACAGACAAAAACCTCTGCTGAGACTGTTTACAGTAAAATACCTGTGTTGACACTAATTATAGAAAAATACCCCTGCTGAGACTGTTTACAGTCAAATATATGTGCAGATTCTAATCAACTGTGCTCAGACTAATTGCATTAAAATACCTGTGCAGAGACTGATTACAGGATGATAGCTGTGCTGATGGTGTTAACAGTAAAACATCTGTGCTGAGAATGTTAACAGTAAAATACCTGTGCTGACACTGATTACAGAGAAATACATGTTCTTACACTGATTACAGTCAAATGCATGTGGTGACACTGATTACAGTAAAATACATGTGCCGAGACAAATTACAGAAAAATACCTATGCCGTAACTAATTGTAGTAAAATACCTGTGCAGTGACTGATAAATAAAACAATAAAATTGCTGTGCTGAGGGTGTTTTCAGTGAAATAGCTGTGCTGAGAGTGTTATCAATAAAATATCTGTGCTGAAACGGATAATTACCTGTGTTAAAAGTACTAAGTGCACTGGGCGTTGAGTTACACTGGCGACTGGAGGCAATCACTGAAACATTGTATGATTCGCCACAGGACAGTTTGGGCATGCCACAGCTCACTGACCAAGACATGCATGTTCCCAATGGCCCATCTGGACCTTGCACAGTTGCTGTATAGTATTCTGCACCATCAACTGGTTCCCAAGACACTGTGGCAATGTTGGAGATGCAATCCATAAAGCCAAAGACAGACACTGGAATGCAAGGCTCTAAAAAAGACATAGAAATATCCATTTTAAGCTGTTCAACAAGAGTAACAGAGTTATTGTGATAATTAAAAATATGGTTTTGTATGTGGCTCCAAACCTGTTTGCAGAACTAAAACATTGCTGGCACGGCTCCTACACATCTGTTCAACCGCGATCACAGTCACATAGTACTGCTGACTACAGATGAACTCAGAGATCTGGGCACTTGTGTTACCAGTTGAGAGCTCCAACTGGTGGCCGGTGGTGGACTCGGCAGACACCAGGTACAGCTCTGCAGTTGCATTGGCTTCCCAGGTGAAGGAAGCCACTTTCAGTTGACAGTCGAAAGCAGACTTTAGGTTCTGTGGGATGCATGGAGCTGTACACAAGAGGTGATAGTCAGAATACTATAGAGACATTTAACCATTATTAGTGCCATTATTCAAGCATACAGACTCAGTATGCCATTGTTAGTCACTGTTGTTGAGTTTACATAGGACCACAAGAACGACTGAGACTCTGCAAATTGTTATTTAAAAATTACATTATATTTTCTTCTTCACTTACCCATGCGGATGGTTGTGCTGTTACTGGGTGCACTGCTGCAGGCATGCGAGTTGGCAATGACATGGACAGTGTAGATCTCACTGCAATGTAAGTCATCCCAAATACAGTTGGTTGTGTTTGTCATGCACACATGGGTGTGGCCATCCTCTCCTACGGCAATGGCAGTGTAAATATCTGCACCATCGCTGGCAGCCCAGCTGACAGCAGCAAGGTTATCCTCACATTGTGCAAAGGTCTCAACATTGTACGGTGCACATGGGGCTACAGAGACGCACAGGAAAAGAGAACAATATAAAAACAAACAAGGCATTAACATCAGAAATAAGTCAACCTCTTGAAAATGAACTATTCATGATTGAATTACGTCTCACCTGACGTAAACTGGACTGGGGCACTCTCTATACTGTCACAGAGATCATTTTGCCCCACTGTGGTAAAGGTGTAGGTCTGTCCACAGAGAAGCTCCAGCTCTAGGATAGATTCAGATGCCTGAAAGGAGTCTGCGTGTCCCAGGTTGCCTAATATTTGCACCATGTAATTTGATGCACCTCTGCTGTCATCCCAGTTCAAGAGAACTGTGTTGTTATCACATGATCCTATAACGTTGAGTTGGGTTGGCTGACAAGGCTCTGTAGAGACATGGCAGGGGTTTCATTCGTAAGGTAACACCTAGGATAACACTATCCATGCCATGGTGCAAACTTTTAACTTTTACAGAATTTGAACTAATCGCAAACTAGGAATTTTGAAGATTTCAAGATCATGCTCCTCATTGAATGTAGGTTGGCTACACTACAGTCTCATTTTTGCACTGAATTGGATGAGTGATTAGGGTAACAATTATTTTCTAGCCCTTACAAAAGTTAATGTTCAGCTAAGACAAGTGTTCAGAACCCTTTAACCATCAAACGGGACTATCATGGCTAGCTTAGTGGATGACAAAGCACACAAAATTACTTTATGGTTTAAGATGCCATTTTGGAGGAGATTTTAACTGTTTACCTGTGTTAATGTATTCAGAGGTGCTGACGTCACTGTAGCAAAGTTCGTTGTAGGCTGTTACAGTGAAGGCATACTCCTCTCCACACTGCAACCCGGTCAGCTCACACCTGTCACTTGTACAATTACAAACTGTAGATGCTTCTCCTGTACTCAGGGTGGCACTTACAATGTAGTAAAGGATATCGTCACTTTGTTCCCAGGTAATTAAGGCTGTGCTCGACTGGCACTGAAGGTCCACGTCCACACGCAGAGGAGCACAAGGACCTAACGGGCAAACAGGAAAATTATTGAGGTATTTCTAAACCTCTAGATATCTGAGAACAAATGAAGCCTACCACATCCACATGTCAACTTACTTGTTTGGAAAGTGGCGTTTGTATCCTGGGTAACCTGACATTGGTCATTGATTGCAGTGAGGCTGACCGTGTAAGTCTGCCCACATGCTAGCTCGCTGATATTGCAGTAATTTTCTTCTGAAATGCAGGATGCAAAGTGGCCATCACCACTGGTAGCAGTGAGCTCATGGGACGTAGCTCCATCGCTCCAGTCCCAGGTGATCAATGCCGTGGCATTCTCACAATTCAGATCAACAGCGACTGAACTGGAGTCTGGAGGACAAGGGGCTGGACACACAGAGACCTATCTGTTTTACTCAACCATTCATAGTCAATGTCAATTAAATTCTACTGTATATGATCTAATCAATATTCAAACCTGATGTAATGAGAACTGTCTCGCTGTCTGTGCTGTTATAAGTAATTCCGATCGCATTCACTTGAGTGTGGTAAATAGTACCACACATCAACCCTCTCACACTGCAACTGGACCCCGTTGTGTAGCAGGACACGCTGTGACCATTACGACCCTCCAGGAACGCCACATATGCCACTGCCCCTATGCTTTCCTCCCACGACACAACTCCTTCATCACTTGGACAATTCAGATAGATCACCACGTTCTGTGGTGGGCAGGGATCTAGAGAATAATACGTAATGACAATGACATGCAATCATTGGGTCTCTTGTTCTGCTTTTGTTGTCTTGTCTTATTTCAAAACTTGCATAGTTATGTTGTTATATACAGTGCATATATTTGTGTTATCACTCTTAAATTTGTGGGATTTAAAAGATCAAAAGAAAATTATATTTTCGGAGCTTTGGTGTGCTTTACATTAACACATACATAACAATATGAAACTTGATAGATTATATTGTTAGTTTGAGGATGAGTTCACAATGACAGAATATTTGAAGAGTTTGGTTCATAAATGAAATCAAGAAAAATCATGTTTTTTATTGTGTTGGGTTTTATTGTGATAGTTAGCTGTATTTTTTAGTTATTGCGGCTTAAATCAACAAACCAACCGCAGTTTAATTTATATTTATTGGAATGCATGATGAAAAGATATCTCATATACCAAACGCTTCATTTATTTTTCATGTGTTAACTCTTTCTTTATCAGACCTGTTTCTAGTGTAGCTGCTACAGACACAGCAACATCCTGGCAAACATTATTCTGTGCTGTAACAGTGATGTCATAAATCTGACTGCAGGACATGTCGTAGATGGCGCAGGAGGTGTCACTGGTGGAACAGGAAAGCACTGATCCCAGTTCAGTGGAAGCCTGCACAGTGTACTTTGAAGCACCTTTGGTCCTATCCCAAGACAGCTGCCCAATAGACAGGCTGTACTCTACTTCCACATGCTGGGGTACACAGGAACCTGAAAACATAAAAAATTGTTTTAAGTGCAAAATATGCTTCCACAATTCTAGGTGTTTTGGTAGGTGGTTAGAGTGTTGCCATGTAGTTGGCAAGGCTGTTCGTAGTGGTTGCGAGACTGGCCCTAGTGGTTGATAAGGTATTGCTAGATGGATGGAAACACTGTTTTTAGGTGGTTGCTAGTAAGTTGCTATATTGTTGGCTAGAGTCACCTGAACCAGAGTTTTATCTCAGATTGAGTCTGACACTTCCAGTTTGATATCCATATATACAAATTTATATACACAGCACTTCCTAGCACTTTGAATGGAAATATCTGTTTACCAACTTATGACATTTCAACGCAAAATTGTGAAATGCAATCCGTCTGGTTATTGTCCGAGCATACCTGCCATCAGGTGTCCACTCATGACAGCAGAACTGCTGCAGGTCTGTCCCTGTGCCAACACCGTAATGTTGTAGCTCTCTCCACAGGCCAGGTCTGCCAGTTCACAATTGGTTTCATTACTTTCACAGCTGAGTGTATGACCAGACTGGCTCAGCGCTGTTGCGGTGTACTGCATCGCCCCACCACCCGGCTGCCATGACAACACAGCTGTACCAGACTGACAGTCGACCCATGCCCGGATGTTACGAGGCAAACAAGGAACTAAAATACAGACAGAACTTTTAGTTCGACATGTAACAACAGTGACTATCAAGTGACAAAAATCTGGTCATTGTGTAAATCACAGGATATCTTTGTATAGAAACCATAACTTTTACTTTGTACCTGACTGTTTGTCAATGACAGCACTAGGCAGGCTGTCACAGTATCCATCCGATGCCACCACGCTCACATGGTAGATCTCTCCACAGGCGAGTCCACTGACTGTGCAGGTGGTGTCATTCATACTCTGACAATTGGTGGAACGTCCATTAGTGTCTGTGAGGGTAGCCGTGTACATGTCTGCTCCCTCGCTCTCCAGCCAGAACATGGACAGGGCATTCTCCTGGCAGCTCACGTTAGCAGCCACATGCTCGGGAACGCAGGGCACTAAAGTATAGAAGATCAGTGGTTGTCAGTAAGAATTTGACAGGTACATGCAATATTGCCAAACTCATTACTAACTGTACAAGCACATAAACATGAAAACTTTTTTGTCATGTAACAATAACACAATTAAACACAATTAAAAGCCACATCTGAATATGAATTGTGTCCAAATAAAAATAGAAGTTTTAAAGGAACACATAAGATAACACAATAAACACATTTCTGGAGTAAGAGGGAAGCTTTTTTTACTTTTTTTAATTCCTCCATCAGAAAAAAGTGGCCTATTTAAAGCTGTCCTGTTTAACACATAGGGGGTCACCTCATGGTCAAATGATCTACAATGGTATACCTCTCACATCTCTGTAATGCCTTCTTATTATGCACTCATTTGCTGAATAAATGACGGCTTCCAAAAATATCAGTAATAACACACGTGAACTATGTTGGTAATGGTACCCACCTGTCCGAATTATAGCTGCTGCACTGGGTGGGCTGGTGCAGATGCTGTCCTGTGCCGTCACCGTAGCGAAATATGGCACACCACATTTCAGCATCATGAGATCACATGACTGGCCGAACCCTGAACAGCTATCGAAGAACTGACTATCAACGCTGAAGGCCGATACAGTGTAGAGCTCACCGGCCTCATTGCTCGCCCATGTCATGGTGGCTACGTTATCAGTGCAGCTCGTGTTAGACATCAGAGCCACCGGAACACAGGGAACTGTGGGTGAAAATACACCGAAGTGAAAAAAGAGCACCTTACTCCTGTATGTTTCTGAACACAATAAGGATGCCGTGACTTGACCTATATATTAGTAAGGTTAAACCTCTTGGCTTAAAAAATGGGATCCCAAATCAGATCTCATACATGGAATTGGCCATAGGTGTGTTACCCGATCGTACGATGACCTCAGTGCTCTGGGAGCTGTTGCACGTCCGTCCCTCGGCAGTGACCGTCAGCACATACATCTGGCCACAGGGAAGGGAAGTGACCTCACACAAAGTGGAGTTTGCGGTGCAGCAGATGGTCTCCCCATCGGCAAGTTCTAACGTGGCTGTGTAGCTCAAAGCTCCAACACTATCATCCCACATCACACTGACTGTACCAGTGTCACAGCCCACTGATGTAAGCACATTCTGGGGAGGACAAGGGGCTGAAAAATACAGAGAGAAAGTGAATTTAATGTACTCAGTGTTTCTTTTTCTGAAAAGCGCTTATCACTATATGTCCGACTCACCTGTCTCGGATCTCACAGTGTTGCTGTTGGGGCTGTCACACTGTATGTTAGACGCCATCACGCTGAAGTTGTAGAATTTACTGCATTGCAGCTGCTCAACTGTACACTGGCCTTCACTTGAGTTACACTGAAACAACTGTCCGTCATTGTCGATTGCCATGGCGATGTAGAGTGTCGTCCCTGCCGACTCCTCCCATGTCAGCCAAGCCGAGTCAGATAGACAGTCCATCTCAACATCCAGCATGATGGGCACGCAAGGAGCTGAATGCACAAATGCACGAATCAGAGGTGAATCATGACACACTGACATACTGTATATTAACAGCTACGAAATTTTACTCACCTGCCATGACGTTCTGAATTGGCGCTTTTGCCCCAATGCAACCATTCTGTAATGGTTCCACAGTAACATTATATGTCATGCCACAGGTCACAGTGATGTCACAGTTGGTCTCTGTCGTGTTGCACGCAACATAATCATGGTCATTGTAGAATGCTTTTGCCATGTAGAGAACACCATCCACACTAGAGTCCCATGATACAGACACAGTGTTTAATTCACAGTCCACGACGGCCGTGATCTCCTCTGGCGCACAGGGGGCTGAAGAAAACAAATATCACATTGAGCTGCTGGACAAGGTCATTTTAGTTTACTTAAAAACCTTTTCTGTTTATTTAAATCAAATAGATATTTGCCTAAACATTATTGGAACCACGTAGACTAAAGGAACTTTTTAAATGTTACATCAGAAATAAACTGAAAAAGGCACTAAAATTATAATAAAAATACTAAAAATATATAATTTTTATGTTTCTATATAAGAATAAACACATAATTAATAAAATGACGAACAAATTGACAAAACATTTAATAAAACTACAATAAAACTAAAAACCAAACTATGATAATTCTGCTACTGGAATGTACATGCAAGAGATATTCAGATGTTTATCGTTTTTTAAAGAGATAATGGTGTTTATGAAGAAAAATATGGGATTCTAAGTCTTATTTCAACCTATAAATAAAGTTACAGATACAGTTTCGGTAAACTTTTTTTTAGAGTTTTAGCTTAAAGAAAATAAGAGCTTTAGGATTTAGAAAAATGTAAAAAGGAAACAAAATGCACATATCACAAATCTTTCACAGTTACCTGACATGACATGTTGCACAGAGCTTTGAGAACTACAGGTTTCACTATAGGCAACCACCTCCACGCTGTACGTCAGGCCGCAGAGGATGTTGGGTATTTGGCAGAAGGTCTCATTTGTTTCACATTCCATCAAATGACCATTGTTGCTTTTTACTGTGGCGTGGTAGTAATGTGCATGACCTCTCTGTTTCCAGGTGACATCGAGAACAGTTGACTGGCACTCCAGGATAGCCTGAACGTCGTGAGGAACACAAGGAGCTAGAAGAAACACAAAGGTCAGATCCAGCTCGTCCAACGTAGAATATTTTATATTTGCTCTTACCCACAAAGCACTGAGCAGGGTTTAACACACTTTGAGATCTCACCTGTTTCAAGATCGCGGGCTTCACTCCTTGTTCCAATACAGTCACCATCCACACCAAAAACATAAAGTTCATAAGTCTGTCCGCACTGCAGACCGCTAACGTCACAGGTCATCTGGGTGGTGTTACATGTCACCCTGTGGCCTTCCCTGCTCTCTGCAACAGCCATGTAGGCAAGGGATCCCTGAGAATCCGCCCAGGAAACAGACACGGCATCCGAATCGCAAGATGACTGGAGGGACACGTTGGTGGGTGGGCACGGCTCTGAAGGAACATCAAAACGAAATGACATTTAATAACAACCTTTCAACCCCTCAACTTCAGAAATGAGACTGCTGTTTGAACAGCAAGTAAACTATCCATCCATCCATCCATCCATTTTCTTCCGCTTATCCGGGACCGGGTCGCGGGGGCAGCAGTCTAAGCAGAGATGCCCAGACATCCCTCACCCTAGACACTTCCTCCAGCTCTTCCGGGGGGACACCGAGGCGTTCCCAGGCCAGCCGGGAGACATAGTCCCACCAGCGTGTCCTAGGTCTTCCCCGGGGTCTCCTCCCGGTCGGACGGGCCCGGAACACCTTCCGAGGAAGGCGTCCAGTAGGCATCCGTAACAGATGCCCAAGCCACCTCAGCTGACCCCTCTCGATGTGGAGGAGCAGCGGCTCTACTCCGAGCTCCTCGCGGGTGACCGAGCTTCTCACCCTATCTCTAAGGGATCGCCCAGCCACCCTGCGGAGGAAGCTCATTTCAGCCGCCTGTATCCGGGATCTTGTCCTTTCGGTCATGACCCAAAGCTCATGACCATAGGTGAGAGTAGGAACGTAGATTGACCGGTAAATTGAGAGCTTCGCCTTGCGGCTCAGCTCTTTCTTCACCACGACGGACCGGTACATCGACCGCATTACTGCAGAAGCTGCACCGATCCGTCTGTCAATCTCCCGTTCCCTCCTCCCCTCACTCGTGAACAAGACCCCGAGATACTTAAACTCCTCCACTTGAGGAAGGAACTCTCCACCAACCTGAAGTGGGCAAGCCACCCTTTTCCGACTGAGGACCATGGCCTCGGATTTGGAGGTACTGATTTTCATTCCAGCCGCTTCACACTCTGCTGTAAACCGTCCCAGTGCATGCTGAAGGTCCTGGTTTGAAGGGGCCAACACGACGACATCATCCGCAAATAGCAGAGACGAGATCGTGTGGTCCCCAAACCTGACACCCTCCGGCCCTTGGCTGCGCCTAGAAATTCTGTCCATAAAAATTACGAACAGAACCGGTGACAAAGGGCAGCCCTGCCGGAGTCCGACATGCACTGGGAACAGGTCCGACTTACTGCCGGCAATGCGAACCAAGCTCCTGCTTCGGTCGTACAGGGACCTGACAGCCCTTAGCAAAGGACCACAGACCCCATACTCCCGAAGCACCCTCCACAGGATGCCGCGAGGGACACAGTCGAATGCTTTCTCCAAATCCACAAAACACATGTGGATTGGTTGAGCAAACTCCCATGCACCCTCCAGCACCCTGTAGAGGGTGTAGAGCTGGTCCAGCGTTCCACGGCCTGGACGAAAACCACACTGTTCCTCCTGAATCCGAGGTTCTACTATCGGCCGTATTCTCCTCTCCAGTACCCTGGCATAGACTTTCCCGGGAAGGCTGAGAAGTGTGATCCCCCTGTAGTTGGAACACACCCTCCGGTCCCCTTTCTTAAAAAGAGGGACCACCACCCCGGTCTGCCATCCCAGAGACACTGTCCCCGACCGCCACGCGATGCTGCAGAGGCGTGTCAGCCAAGACAGCCCCACAACATCCAGAGACTTGAGGTACTCAGGGCGAATCTCATCCACCCCCGGTGCCCTGCCACTGAGGAGTTTCTTGACTACCTCAGTGACTTCGGCTTGGGTGATGGACGAGTCCACCTCTGAGCCCTCAGCCTCTGCTTCCTCAATGGAGGACGTGACGGTGGGATTGAGGAGATCCTCGAAGTACTCCTTCCACCGACCGACGACATCCCCAGTTGAGGTCAACAGCCTCCCACCTCCACTGTAAACAGCGTTGGTAGGGCACTGTTTCCCTCTCCTGAGGCGCCGGACGGTTTGCCAGAATCTCTTCGAGGCCAGTCGATAGTCCTTCTCCATGGCCTCACCAAACTCCTCCCAGGCCCGAGTTTTTGCCTCCACAACCACCCGGGCAGCAGTCCGCTTGGCCTGCCGGTACCTGTCAACTGCCTCAGGAGTCCCACAAGCCAACCAGGCCAGATAAGACTCCTTCTTCAGCTTGACGGTTTCCCTTACTTCCGGTGTCCACCACCGGGTTCGGGGATTCCCGCCTCGACAGGCACCGGAGACCTTTAATAAATGAGTTTGCACTTTCAAAGTTGTTTGTAACCTGGGATTACCAAGATCATTTCGCTCAATTTGACTCTATGGTTTTTTCCTCTCTTAAAGGGACAGTTAAAATCAAATTAAAATTCTGTCATCATTTACTCACCGTCAAGTTGTTCCAAATCTGTATACATTTCTTTCTTTTGATAAACACGGACAAAGATATTGTCCGTGACAGTAACAACATCAACATCAGCAACAGCAAATATGTAATTCTAAATGTTTTTCTAATGCAAGACTTTAATTTTGAAAGGCGTGGGTGAAAGCTGTTGGCAGATGCATGAGCGAGTAAGTGCACGTTGTCTCAATTCTGCATTTAGGCAAAGTCTGTTTATGGAAGTCGTGCCACTTGGCGGTCATGTTTGCAACGCCTATATACAGTTATTTATTTTATATCAAGTCTGCAGGGTCCTATCTACTTGAATTATACAATTAAACAGCATATTTCCAATCAATAATAAAAAAAATTTGTCTGAACTATCCCTCTAGCGGGCATTAAATTACTGCATTACCAGTACATCACTCCATTATTACATTTTATATATGATTATAGGTACAGCTATATACATTTATAAAGATTGTGTGGTCAGACGCTGTATTTTCTGGTAACTGTCTTTCATTTTAGGGTGTCGGTGTCTCATGAGGCTGTTACCTGTGTGGAGAGTAATCCACTCATCTGATTGGCTGGGGCAGGTGAGTCCCTGTCCAGTTACGCTGATCTGATAACTGCTGCCACATTGAAGGTTAGTGATGCTGCAGGAGGAGCCAGATGTGCTACAGCTGACCG
The DNA here is from genome assembly GCF_947034865.1 of Barbatula barbatula. Lineage (NCBI taxonomy): Eukaryota > Metazoa > Chordata > Actinopteri > Cypriniformes > Nemacheilidae > Barbatula > Barbatula barbatula. The sequence continues at coordinate 14,926,490 of NC_136780.1, forward strand.
CATTCTCTTCATCAACGCCGATCCCAGCTGAAGCATTATAGTTTAGAGTGCCGTTACCATGCAACCATGAGATTTGGGCAGAGTTAGAGCCACAGTTCGGAGTTGCACTCAGATCACGTAGTGGACATGGGCCTGATAGTGTAAATGTAGAGAGGATTAGTGCCAAAATAGGATCACTTGCATTTTTATGGGAATGATGTGAGTGTTTTCTACACCACTGAGTATTAGAAGTTTATAACAAACTCAATAAATCTACAGTACCTGTGATGACAGTGATAGGCACACTGGTCAGGCTCACACAGTTGTCGTCCTCAGCTGTGACTGTGATGGTGTAGTTCTGTCCACATTGCAGGTCGGAGAAAGCACAGCTGGTGTCTGTGTTGGTGCAGATGGTGGTGTGCTCTGATATGCTCACCGCATGAACGGTGTACCTGCTCGCACCACGAGCCGAATCCCAGCTCACCGTGGTGATGGAAGTGTAACAGTCTGTGGTAGCCACGACGAAAGTAGGAACACAGGGAGCTGCGAGAGACAATTGTGTTATAAAACCCAAATCCACAAAACTTTGGAGACACAATGAGTTTGAAGCAGTTTAAATACACTACCTTTCAATCATTTGGGCAGGGGTGGCCTAGGGGGCTGAAGCCCCTAATGTTTTCAGTAAAACTCTGAATGTTTTTATTACAATGTACGAATCATGTTCACTTTTTGCATCTTTAGATATGAGTTTTTATATTATAACTCAGACGTTTCTGGGAATTTTTTCTCACATGTTTGAATAATGATCTTTTCAAAAATATATATGCCAAATAATACTTTGGAAATGTTTAATAAAGTGCGTTGTATTTTTACATTCTCAATGTAGTCACCCTATGTCAAGAATTTGAGAAATGTTCTCGATATTTTATCAGGCAGCTTCTTGCCGCATCACCCTAATGGTGTGTTCACACCAAAAGCGAAGCATCACACTCACTTTATATCACTTGTTTTTCAATGTTACTCAAGCAAATAAAACACTGCGTGACTAGATGACGTGACAAACCCTACTTGTCAATACTGTAGCTTCTTTACGCGAATTTGCACAAGTATCAACGTTTCAACTCAAGCGGGAAATACCATATAATTAAATTGCATTAAGTCAATGCAAGGACTCGAATAGACACAAAATTCATTTCAGGCGCAAACGTTTAAAATTTCAACTCAAGTGGGGTATTCAAGATGTTTTCCAGATCCCCAGATCTTTGGCAGACATTTTACAAATGTACAGTACCTGTGATATCTGGAGATTGAGACCATCACGCCACTTGGCACAAATTCACATCCCTGCATTGACTTTGTATGTAATTTACCTTTTTTGGAGGGAAGGAATTGAAGAGATTTCCATCTATTCTGGGCTGTTCTTGGTTATATTGCTTCAATATTCATATTCAGAATTGTTACAAAGAATTTTTATTTTTTTAGAATGATAAAGCATCGATACTGTATGCTGGCACAATTATATTTGTGTTTACGAAATATTTACCTTCAGATGAATCAGACACATCAATTGACCCTAAACTTCTGATGGGTGGTTTATGTGGACACCACTGTATGTGGATTGGATTTATTAAAAATTATCCCAATAATCCAGTTTGGTTTCTTCTTAATTGACTTTGTGTAAATATTCTTGGTTAAATGCAATGCAGGTCTACTGAAATAGGTAGCTGCAAAAATCAAATAGCCCTGGTGTAAGCTGTTATTTTCTATTCTAATATTTTTTTTAATCCGATGTCTAACCTGTATCGAGGCTGATGCTTGTACTGGGTGCACTGGTGCAGTTTTCAGTGAATCCAATCACGCTGACTGTGAACGACTCTCCACAGCTCAGCTGCCTGAAAGCGCAGGACGCATTTGTGCTGTTGCACGTTGACGCACCGCCGGTGAAGTTCAGCGCGGTCACCATGTCAAACTGCTCAGCTCCATCGTTGTTCCACGTTAACTCAGCAATGTTTGTGCTGCACTGAAGTTGAACATGCGGGTTCTCCGGTTGGCAAGGGGCTGATGGGATACGAATCACGGGCGGCTACAGTAAAACACCTTTTGGGGATATTTTTACCTTAGTGTTGGATATGAAATGTTGTCTACCTGTCTGAATTTGATAATCGGACCCCTCGATGATTCCACATGAAACGTTGGACATTGTCACCACGATGCCATAGGTGCGACCACATCTCAAATTTTGGATGGTACAGGAAGTAGAACCCGTGTTACAGGAAAACCGAGTTCCGTCTCTAGCGATGGCCAGGGCAGTGTAGGAATCAGGGATTGTTTTACTGTGGTCCCATTTTACAGTGAGATTGTTAAAATTACAGTCTAACCGTGCCTCCACAATACCCGGTAGGCATGGTGCTGTGGGGAGGGGTGAAAAAAAAGAGGAAAATTGGTTAATGTCGGATAGGGGAAAAAAGGTGAAAATAAATATTGTCAGAGAGCTCATACACATTAATGTTTTTTTCTTTCTGAAGTTAATACTACTGTGTACTCTTCAATTTAACTACCCATAAATTAACTTTGATTCATTAACTATAAATTACCCGAGTCAAACTGGATGCTGTTGTTCGCTGTGCTGTTGCAAAGGCCGACAGAGGACACTACAGTGGCAGTGTACTGATGGTCACAGTCCAGCTTCACCGAACAGGAGGTGTTGGTGGACGTACAAGAAACAGTGTGTCCATGGTTACCCACAAAATTGGCAGTATAGGAGCTCGCCCCTGCTCCAGCGTGCCATCTGATGGTGCCCAAGTTTTTTCCACAGCTGGCAGAAGCTTCCAGACTGCTGGGTGGACAGGGGGCTTCACAGCAATAGATAAGATTAACATCAATTCATTCATTTCTCATTTTTACGTTTTCAACTTTTCCAAACTGGGAAAACTTAACTATTTTAAGAAGCAATGATACAGGCATTTCATGAGTTGTCATACGTATGAATTTCAGCGATTCTATATGAATTTTGTTACAATATGAATCCTAGCTAGAATGAAGCTCCACCCCTAAACCTCACCGTGACTGGAGAGTAAACTAATTGCACTAAAGCATATTAAATCATACATTCTTAGTAATAATCTAACTGTTCCAACTGGAAATGTCAAAAGTTTATACCTGTGTAGACCTGCACTGGATTTCTGTATTGACTCATGCAAATGTTGTCCTCAGCAGCCACTTGCACTATGAAGCTCATTCCACACTGCAGCCCTGTAAGGGCATGTGAGGTTTGTTTTGTGCTGATGGTAGAGTTCTGTCCATCCATCCGTTGACTGAACAGGAAGTAAGTGGCTCCAGACACCGGACTGGGGTCCCATGTAATGATGATATCATTGTTAGCACAGTTGGTCTGACTGGCCAGATTAGAGGGAGGGCAGATGGCTAGAAATAAATTGGGTCAGAATTAAAGCCTGGGAGCGCTGCACTTAAAATTTCTTACCCAGTGTGATTTACCCCATGGGATAACATAATCCTGGGTTATGATTGGTTTTCTCAGCATAAAATTCTACATTACACACTTTTACATTGTAATACTTTTGGCACCACAGTTTCTAGGTGATCCTGGGTTAAAAGAGGCATCAACCCAAGGTAAAATAAGATGTGAACTCAGGACAACATGAAGTGTGAAAAGATTTGAAAATAGGAATGTCATGATGTGCCCTATTCCCTTACCTGATCTTAGAGTGACAGGTGTGCTGGGTTCACTTTGACAGCCGCGCTGGACCGTAACCACTGTAACTGTGTAGTTTTCTTCACAGTGCAGGTCAATGAAGTTGCAGCTGGTGCCGTTGGAGGAGCATGTGTGGTAATGGCCATCGTAACCTTTTGCTGTGGCAATATATATCTCAGCATTTTGTGCAGCAGTCCAGTGGACAATGCCCATGTTACCATTGCATTGCAAGGACACCTCAACATTTGTGGGTGGACAGGGACCTGAAGGAGGTGTTGGGAAAAGTAAAGGTTTGCTCACTACCCGAATTTACAAAATGTAAGGTTATTTATAAAAATTTGGTTATTGAGTTAAAAAATCATCAAGTGTTCAAAACTGTCTTATCTTTCCTAATTCACAATGATTGACTGATAACTTGAGCTGTCAGATACGATAAAATCCCCATAAATCTTAAAAAGAACACAAACCTTTTTAATCGTTTCAGTTTTTGCATTATTTAGTATAAATTATATTTCAGTGCACATCATATATTTTTGGTATTCTTTTACACTTGCAATCTTTAATCAAAAACGTTAACCCCCTTAAAACTCTTCTTCTGGGCACGAGTAATGGTGTGATGGTGGGGTTTCAATGACTGTCTGATTGCAGACTGGCATTCAAATCTGCCTCCATTTTGTTGGCAACGCCCATCTTCCAACTATCCAATCAGTTCTTAATGTACGACATCAAGTTTCGCCCTAGATTTTCAAAACGTGCAACATTATTCTGTAACCCTATTTGTGGAAAGTGCCATTACATACCTGTGATGAAAGTGTAGGCAGCACTAGGGAACCCAGCACATGTATCAGAGAAGGGTGTGACCACGATGTTATAAGTCTGAGCACAGTGCATGTTGGGTAGTTGGCAGCTGGTGCCAGTGACGTAACTGTGTCTGACATCACCATTGGGGCCAAGAGCGGTTACATTATAGCCCACGGCACCAGGACTGCCCAACCACGACACAGATGTGGTATTCCTGGAACACTGTAGGTTTACAGTCACGTTCTGTGGGGCACAAGGGGCTGACAAGACAAAACATGTTTTGTAAGGGTCAGAAATAGGGTGCGAAATTGAATTTTCATGTGTTTACTGTAGACATGCTTACCTGTCTTTAGCTGCATGCGAGCTGCATCGCTGCTGTTGCATTGACTAGAAACCGATTCAACACTAACATTGTAAAGATGGCCACACCTTAGTGAGTTGATGGAACAGTGGGTTTGGGTTGTGCTGCAGTTGTCCGAGTGACCGTTTGTATTGAGGTGTAGGTAGAAGCTCTCTCGGCCCAGACTCTCACCCCAGCTCACAAGAGTCGTGTTAGTACCACACGTGTAGTCAGCACTCAATGTACTCGGGGTGCAGGGGGCTAAAGAAAAATAACATAACACATTTACTGGCCTCTAAATGTTAAACTGAGACAACAAAAGTACAATTAATGTTAATGGTTGTTTCTGTTTTGTGCATGACAGAAAACTGCTGTTATCATTTCTAAAAAGACTTTTATCTTCTGAGGACTATAGAAATCACTTAATTTACTCCACCTCCCTGATTTTTTGGTAAATGTAAAAGGTGTATTGTCAAATAAACAGCGGTGGTGGAAAAAAACACACACAGGCAATTCCATGCAAATGTCAACCATAAGATGAAACATACACGTTTTTACCAAAGGTTTTCACAATACTGATTGGTCCGATGTCAGTATTTGGTGGTTTAAATAAATACCCATGTGAAGCCTATCAAAGTTTTAAAGCCTGTTTTGTGTGTGTTTTAAAAGCATAGTCAGGTAAGTGAATTGTCACAGGCATAACTGTTCTTATTTCACATAAATGGGCAAATTATGAGTACAATAATTTTATTTTCCATAACATTTGTTGGGTATTATTGCTTCTTACACATTTTAATTCACAAAGTATGTCGTCTCTCAAAAACGTTCATCCGTTTCTATCCATAATAAAGCATTCAAGTCACACTTTATTTATATAGCACTTTCAAAACCATAAAAATGGACCAAAAATCACATAAATTACAAAAAATATAAAATATTCAGCCTTGATAAATCACCAAAAGTTCAAAAATGATCTCTTTTTAAATAGAAAACTCATGTAAAGACGGATTTTTCTGATGTCTGGATTCTATTAACAGCGGTTTTGGAAAATATAAACAGATGATTCGATATATTGGTAATAAATACATTCTCTGAGAATTTTTTTCTCCGTACTCTAGAGGCAAAAATGCAGATTTTAATGTTTGATGAATGTAATATAAACATCAGAAAACATTACTAAAACAAAAAATGCATTATTAATGCAAGACTGCCAAATGTTTTTGTCTTATACTAAACTAGTGTTCATATAGGTGACTTCTTGAAAAAGATTATATGATCAGTACGTGTACAAAACATGTGCCCTGAGCTCCTCGTGTTGTGTAAATTATTATGTGGTGCACTTACCTGTGATAATACTGAATGGAGCACTACGTGTGCTGGCACACTGTGAGCCCTGGGCAGTGCCATACACGCTGTACGTCTGACCACACAACAGAGAATCAAGTGAACAGCTCTGCGCAGAAGAGCTGCAGGAGGCGGTGTGTCCCAGGTCAGATGTAGCATTGACACTGACGCTCACAGCATCTGGATCCACCGTCCATGACACCAGCGCCAAATTACTGCTACAGTTTAGTGAAGGAGACCTCATTGTGGGAGCACATGGAGCTGAGGCAAAGAGAAGAATGAAAATTAGGTCAGGTCAAAAAATCTAATCAAACATGTGTTTAGACTATTGGTCTTTATTCTAGTTTAAAGCAAGAATATTTTAAAATAACTTTTTTTATTATGGTTTACAGTTCTTTCCATGCTATCATAGCTGAATTTCACAACTTTTATTTACCCGTCTTCAGTGTAGTGCTGGCACGCACTGAACTGTTGCAGTTTCCATCATTGGCAAGAACTGTGATGTTGAAAACCTTGCTGCACTGGAGCTGCGTGAGGTCACAGGAAGTGGCCGATGTACGACAGGAAGAGTGAGGAATGCTCTGATTCTGTGTGTGCGCCAGCACCGTGTACGCGTTGGCGCCCGCACTTGCATGCCACGATACACTCACCACACGGGAGTCACACAGCAGCGTTGCGGACACTGCCTCCGGGTCGCAGGGAGCTGGGTGAGGTGAAAGGTTACACCAAAACTAAATTCCAGAACCTAGTGAGAACGTTCATACTGTATTTGGGTCACTTTTTCCTTGACATTTTCCTACCTGTTGTAACAGAGACGTTCGCTCTGGCCAAGCTGTTGCACTGGCTGTCGTGCGAGACGACATTAAGCGTGTAGGCCTGAGCGCAGGTCAGACCCCTGAAGGAACAGGAAAGGTCAGAGGTCATGCAGGTCTCACTGTAGTTGCCGGAGCCGCTCAGAACGCTGGTGTAAGACAGAGCCCCGGCTGCCGGACTCCATGATGCCCTCACTGTGTTACTGACACACTCCACATCAGCACGGACGGATGACGGCAAACATGGCACTGACAAAAGAGAAGAGAAACATGAAAAATGTGCTTAAGTTGCAAAATCATTTGGAGTATAGAACTTTTTTTTGCTTTAGTGAAAATAAAATCATCTTCCCACACATGCATCTTTTTCAAAATCTGTCATGTTCTTTAACACATGATCTGACAATAATCGTACCTGTTTGGACAGAATTGGACACGCTCTGTGGTCCTTGACACTTTCCGTTGTTTGCTGTGACAACAGTTGTGTAAGTCTGACCGCACTGCAGACCAGTAATGATACAACTAGAGGTGCCTGTGGTACAACTCAACACAGCTCCGCTTGCAGGCCTGGCGAGGACACTGTAATCCAGTGATGTGCCGCCCTGCGCCCAGCTTACATTCAGGCTGTTAGACGCACAATCCAAGAAGCTGGACACACTCTGAGGACTACAGGGTGCTGAAATGAGACACACACACTTCACACTGTTACAAATGTAAACAGGTATGCAGTAAGAACTGTAAGGGTGCAATTTTACTTAATCTAAGCCGTAAAATGTGTACAGTGAGCAAAATGTTTTCAACGGAAATGGTGGTATGGTTGAATACCCTGTTGTGATGCGCAAGAGTTGCAACTATGGCAGCTGGCTGAAAAAATTTTCTGATCCTGATGAAATCGGTATAAATACGAGTTTAATACTGCAAAATACATACACTTCAAATATCTTCAATTATTGCATATACCGAGTTGCAGTGTAAACTTTACTTGGACCCATTGTGCGAGCTGTCTCTTTAATACCGCAGGGTTTATATACATGTTGCTGCTGATTGGGCTGATATTCGTGACACACCCACCAAGCAAGAGAAAACGTTTTTCAAACCCTGTTGCCAGGAAACCTGTCGAAAACATTACCGGTTTGAGCTTGAAGTGCCCCAGCCAGGCTAAGGACCAGCACATGACCAGCTTAAACCAACACATGACCAGCTGCAGCATCAAAACTTACCCAACCCATGTCCTTAAAACACTCACCCACAACTCATACGAAACGTCTGTGTGTTTATTTCTTTTGTCATAAACAAATTGAGGCTTTTAAGAAAAGCTTTCCAGGGTTCTTATATATACAGTATGGACTTGAACATGTGGGTGAGTGAAATGTCACAAAATTGTCCATGTGAATAGGAAGTTGCGTTCATTTTTACTTTAGTATTTTGATGCATTTCCGAGTGAAATTGAATTTAATGAGAAAAATAGTGGGCGTGGCTTTCATTTTTCTCTGCGATTTGATTGGATATATAACAATTTGAAACTGCAGCAGACTGACTGTTGAAGGGGAGGAGTAAAGGGATGCTCCGCCCAAGCCGTCTAACATACGGTACATCTTTAAGATGGATATTATTACAGGACGGAAGTTCATTTTCAGATTTTAACTAAAGATTATGAGGGAACAGGATTTTGAGAATGACCCATATTGGTGAACAATATACAATAAATGCTGTGAATTTCATGAAAAAAATAGGCATTGTAACTTTTTAATTCACTGGGACGTTAACTTAAAGAGGAGTAGTAAGTATTAAGATGTATAACCTGTCTTATGTCTGTGCTCCTGGCTGTTTGGGCTGTCACAGCTGCCGTCAGACGCGGTTATGATATACACATATTCCTGTCCGCAGTGCAGGTCATTAAACTGGCACCCCAGAGCACTGACATCACACGTCACGGTGTGCCCATCTCTGCCTGCTGCTGTGCCTCTGTAGGACAAGGCATTGACACTGGCATCCCAGGACACGCTGGCTGAATTTGTGCTACAGTTCAGAGAGCTCTGGACGTTTGTTGGTGGGCAAGGAACTGTTGAACAGAAGAGAGAAATAGAAAGAAAAATAAGCCAGGGTCACTTTATATTAAAAATGTATTTGAATACTTTTAACATGATTTAAATTGAATTCAAATACACATTGGATGTTTAATGTGTTAGCTATAATTATTTTGTTAATAATAATAATAATTACTTTCAGACATCATACTAAATGAGAAAACACAGACAATAATGGGGCTTTTTTAAAACGGATTTAGTGCAGAACCACAGAAAAAAACAATGATGGCAAAAATGTGTTTCATTTCTGTTTTAAGTTATAGGACCTGAAATTTGCATACATAGAAATATTGACTCAAACTTCGGTTGATAAAAAAGTTAATACACATGTAAAATGTCATTTTACCAATACCAAAACAGGACATATGTCTATATTTAGGAAACGTTTACACTACAACAATGAACCAAAAACATCATATTGGAATTGTTGTGTACAGATGACAAAATTATCCCTGTTCACACAACTCCTCGAAAATGATTGAAACTTAATTATGCATGCCAGGCCAGTAGGTGGCGATGTCACTTTGTAAAGAAACAGTGAACATACTCATTCTTCTACAGAGCGGTATAAACAAACCAGAGGTGTTGCGAGAGCCCTTTACACGTGCCCCAGATTTCAAGTTTGAGTTTGACTAATTCAGTTTGTACACCTACTGTATATACAACATAGTCACCAAAGTCGTGCATCTTAACCAGTTCGAAAACAAACTTGTGCAGTACTTTAGCGGAGAAATCCATGCACGTCTGTGTGTTCCTTTGCAACAACTGCAGCACCCAGCTGCGCAGTGCACACTCAGGCAGGCAAGTGACAACACGTATAAAAACACGACGAAAAACTAAAGTAAGTTGCAAAATAATATCTATCATCTTATTTTTATTCAATCATTAATTGCCCCTGTAGATGGACATTAGAATAGGTTTGTGCTAAGCAGTAAAATGGAAGCAGACAGGAGATGATGAGTTTGAGGGAGTAAAACCTGAAAAAAAAACACACTACTGTAAATCCCCACCCAGTCAGCTCTCAGACATTAGAGGAAAGCAGTGTTGGGTAAATTGTTCTGAAAAGGAATTAAAGGTAGAGTTTGTACAAAACCGCCGCTAGATGGCGCAATATCAAAACAACAACAATGCTGTAGCTTGATGACACTGTGAAGGAGTGCAATCAATCAGACGGGGACGAGAAATCATGTTAGCGGATAAGATAAAGTAAACATTACAATAAGTGATAACTCGAAACAAGCTAGTGGCATGCTAGACACAAGACTCTAGACACTTCTTGCGTATTTGTCCACGACACTGTTGTCATGCGGTTTGTATGTCAGTAAAGGGCAACGTGGATGTGACGGCATTGAGTGCACAGCCCTGTGTCACTGTTATTACTGTATTAGAATGCCGATATTCTCTCGATTTACAAGTAGTTGGAAACATTTGAGATATTGCAATCACTCAGCTTAACAAAATACTGTATATAACAATGGCCAAGTGGATATTTTACTTCAAAATTGTTACAGACTGCACCTTTAATTTCTAATTACTAATTACATGTTCAATAGTTTAATTAGATTACTGTACAAATTACTCTCTCCAAAAAGTATTTAATTACTTCTTACTTTCTATATCATACATAAACCTTGATTAGTTAAGTGATTCAAGGATTTTAATTAATAAAAATAAATAATATAAAACTACATCTAGTATTATTAACAGACTTAACAGAGAGAATAAGTAATCGGGGCCTGTGCCCCAGTAGAGCTTTAGGTCTAGCAATGCCCCTGATACAAACAATGATGATGGTGAATGAACATTCACACATTCTTCAAAATCTCTTGTGTTCAACAATAGATATATATATTTAGAATAACTTGGGGAGGGGAATAAATGATTAACAATTCTCACCAGTATGCAGGGTAATGCTCTGACTCCCCAGGCTGGAGCAGTTGTGGTCCACCGCCCATACACTGATGGTATACACACTGCCACAAAGCAAGGTCAAGAGGCTACATGTGGTAGTGTCAGAAGGGCATTCAGTACGGTGCCCGCTGTCATCCACGGCAACGGCAACATAGGACTGAGCTCCGCGGCTGGCGCGCCACGAGACCTCCACTGTATTATTGCCACACATCCGTTCAGCTACCACTCCAGTGGGCACACAAGGCACTGGTGGGAAAGGCAGGAAGAGTTAGAAAACCACTCAAATGAAGGCTTGTAATCAAATATTATGAAACACATCTTTAAGTTGAATAAATCAAGACCTCACCCTCTCTGATCACCAGAGACTCAGTCGGCATGCTCAGACAGGTGCCGTTGTGTGACCTGACCTGAATGGAGTACGACTCGCCACACTGCAGGTTGCGTAAGCTGCAAGCGGCTAAGGAAGAGTTACAGTAAACCTGCTCTCCAGTGCTCACAGATACCACGCTAGTGGTATAACCTGCAGCATCCTCTGTCCTGTCCCATCCCATGGACAACACACCCGATGGACATTGTACCTCAGCACGGACGTTTGCTGGACCACACAGAACTGCGAAAAGACCATTACATTTTGATTGTTGTCTAGCATCAAAAAAGTATAAAGGTTCATCTCGATACATTGCTTTGTTTCAGATACCTCAGTATTTGACCTCCTTACCAGATTTTAACAGTATTGGTTGTGAAGGCATACTGGGACAGACTCCATCATGGTGCGTAACGCTGACTGCGTAAACCTGTCCGCACTTCAGGTTGGGGATCCGGCAACTGCTGGCAGTGGTGCTACAGCTGAGAAGTCTGCCATCCTGGTCCTCCATGGTGGCAGTGAAGGATATCATGCTCCGAGAACCCAGCCAGCTTACCAACGCCTGGTTCTCCTGACAGTCCAGCAGAGCTTGTACATCTCCAGGGGGACAGGGAGCTGCGAGAGGGGTCACAAAGTTGGTCACAAAGTGTCAGGAGTCACCTTGATTGCACTTGTGGATGTATGTGTGTGTTGTACCTGTTTCAGCAGTGATAGTCTCACTGACAGTGCTGTTGCATCTGTTGTTGGATGCAATCACAAATGCACTGTATAATGCCCCGCAGCGCAGTCCGGTGATCTTGCAGTTTGTGTCTATCGAGTTACAAGTGTAAGTGTTACCGAGTTCATCTGTTGCATTTGCAATGTAGAATAAAGCACCAAGCGCGATATCCCATGTCAGACTGATGGAATTTGAGCTGCAGTCCATCACTGCCGAGACATTCTGAGGCGCACAGGGCCCTAAAAATAAAAAGTAATCAAAAATATATAATATCGTACAGGCATTGTATGCTGGCATTATGTTTTTGAGCAAATAATAAAATAAAGCTATTTTAGACCTTTCCGTTGAACAAACGGAAAACACTCTAGCAGTGTAAGCTTCCATGCTTTCAAATTACATGAATCAATAAAATCACTTCAACAAAAGCAGATTCTAGATCTTGATCCTTAAACTGCAACTGCTTGCAAATTTACTCATGTAGTGGCCGTCATCACTCACCGGTCTGAGCCACCTCTCCAAGAGCTAGAGAACTGGAGCACTCATCGTCAAAGGCAGTGAGGAGCATGGTCAGGCTCTCCCCGCAGTGTATGCCAGTTATATCACAGCTCTGCGTTGTGGAGTGACACATGTATCGGCTATTATTTCCACGGTTACCGTAGATGTCCACCCTGTACCGCAGCGCTCCTTCGGCACCATCCCAATTGCTGGTGAGAACATCCATCTGGCAGTTTGTTGCAGTTTCCATGTACCTTGGTTGGCAGGGTGCTGATGGTTGAGATTCACATAAACATAAGAAATAACATTGTTTTCTATGCTTTACAGTACAACGTAGGCTACATATTAACATAAATGTATATAAAGTTTCATTTTAATTAAGCAGGAATGTTTTGTGAATTTAATAGGAATGAAAGTGATCGCTTTGTGTCATGACTTTAATCAAATATGGTAAAAACTCCATATTGATTGGTTGTGTCATGATCAAATTTTTAAGGATACCATTTTTAATTCAATCTTTTATGCTAGCTGTTTGATTACACCACTATTTAGTCTGCTAACCAAACAGGCCTGAGCCAAACGTAATACCCCTCATATCGATAAGAGGGAGGCCTACAAATTTCCAAAGCCTACAACAGGGGTGTCCAAAGTTGATGCCTTTTCTAGTCTGCCTAATCACGCAGATGTTCCCAGCCCTGGTAACCCAGGAAATAACTGTCACTGTAAAATATGTATTTTAGGCATAGGAGTGGCAAATGTTTTTGCTATTTGGGCTGGGGTCATTGGGGTAGTTGTGATTGGCCATTTGGCTGGTTTTGTTACACTGATCTGGCAACTCTGCACATGGACTCAAACACATAAAATTATAAATACATTTAGACATCATGCAGAGGTTTACCAGTTCGTATTTGCATCACTGGGCCGACTGCGCTGTCACACTGCTCGCTGTCCGTCATAGAAGAGCCGGAGACTGTGAAATTGTAAAGGCGTCCACACACCGTGTCGGTGAAGAAGCAGGAATTGTCTGTTGTCATACATTTCATTATCTTGCCAGAGGAGTCCACAGCCTGAGCCAGGTAATAGGCAGATTTGTTGTTGGGAGCCCAGGAGAAGATTATGACGTTACTGCTGCATTCCCTGTACAGCATCAAATCGGTCGGTGGGCAGGGAACTGTAGGTGTCAGGTGTGAGCGTTTGTTTGGAAACAGAAGGGTTAACTTTCGGTTAGATTAGAATGAAAGGAATCACAAAGAAAAGAAGCAATAGAAGGCACATCTTGGTCTCTGGTATCTTTATGTTGCTGATATGGTTGTTTTCCTTTATGTCACAGGTTTCAGTGTATTGTTAGCGCAATTCTCGCTGTTCTGAAAAGAATGAATGTAACAAAGACTACACAGCTCTTAAAAGCAGATGCTCTCTTGAGATTGCAGGGAAGGGGTTTTATGGAGCAGCTCCCTTCTCGAGAATGTGCAAAGTCACAAAAACAAGGAAACAATGCACAGACCCAGTGGAATTTGTCACAGTTTCACAGATATAGAATGCGTTGGATATCAGGTTTGGATTTGATTCGGAATATTCATTTGGATATTCATTTTGAAACCTTGCTCTTAGTCCTAAACAACCTTGCACTTGTTATTTCCAAATATATTGTTCTAGTCCTAGTTCCGTCTTGTGCTTACTACAAAATACCATCCTTGTTCAGCTGTAAAACTGTAAACAATGTAACTCATGCTTAGCACTTACATACATAAGTACTATGTGCATTAAAATGAGGGTGTTTTACATTCTGCTTAATGGCACAGAGGACTAATACATGTTTCCAAAGTAATGCACAAATGCACATTGAGAATCTAAAACTAGATGCATGCTTTAATGCGTTAGCCAAACGTTGGCTTACTTCCATATAATACATGTTATTAGCCAAAGCTTCTAATAGATCAATAATTGAATACACAAATTTCTCTGTATTGTCAGTGTCTTTTATAGACCATGTGCCTTCTTCTGTGATTTCACAACGGATGAAGTATCGTTTCTTTCATGTAACAAATAGACAGCTACTGACTGATGGAAGATTTCTTGCTCCCCGCCCAAACTATGACCTGGCTCTTTGTCTAACAACACTATTCTCTTTAAAATGGGTCAACATAACAGATAAGAGGATTTAAAAATAGCAGCTATTCAAAATAAACTAAAGGAGACTATGGCATCTCCGGCGACATTGTGATAACTCTAGGGATTGTGTTATGGGTCAGGTATCTTTAAACTGCACGGATGAAAAGAAAGGAGAGAATAACACAAGTTTGAGGTATGAATTTCTAGTATACGCTAAACCACAATAGGAGTAAAATGCTCTCTTTCTGACACTGATTTGACACAAACTGACTCACAGTTGCAAGTATCCAATCACTACTTTTTATAAGGATTAGAAGAAAACTGGTCTGATATCTGATGTCCCAACATCTCACCTGTATGGAAGTATGTGGAATTGCTTTCTGTGCTCTCGCAGTTGTTGGACATGGCCGTGACATACACTTTGTACCTTTCCCCACAGGCCAGACGACTAAGTTGACACACTGCAATGCTGGAGATACAGGACACTGTTGTTCCATTTTGGCTTACGGCAATCGCTTTGTAAGTGGTTGCCCCAAATACAGGTGCCCACGAGACCATGGCAGATGATGTAGCACAGCTGTAGTCCACGGAGATGGACGTCACAGCACTCAGAGCTAACAGAAAAATAATTGTGTGAGAAATTAACTTAATCTATCTTAACCAGTTTAAATTTCAACTATTTTTGTGAGGTGCAGGCTTAACTTCCTTTGTACTAGGTTTTGGTGGCCACCCTATTGCAAATCAAGTTCTTACCAACTAAAGGGGGTCCTAGGCCTTGGTTACCCCATTTGAAAACAAGATTTTTACCAAGCTGGTTAGCCTTTGATTAAGAGCAGGGAAAACCAGCTCATCCAAGTCACCATCAGCTCAGCCAAGGCCACCTTTCAACTCTAACCAAATGCAAGTTGTCAACAACTTGGACCAGCCAAGATGTAAGATGTTTGTAATTGGATTTTCTATAGTATTAATCTACCATTCCCATAATGCATCTCACCTGACATTGAATTAATTCAATATGTCTGCAATAAATCGAGAGGGGCTTGCTTACTATTTGTTGAACGGTTCACTTCTCTGGGTTCTCCGGGTGCCAATAATGCATTGACGGAAGATACTGAGATTTGGTATGTGGAACAGGGTGTAATGTTCTGCAGGTCCAATGTGGTAGTGAACACACGGTTTGAAAATATTGTGTTGTTCAAATTTCTGACCGTGACCAAGTAGACTAGAACCTTGTCCACAGCTTGCCAACTGAGTTGTGCGGACTGCGGCCCAGTCTGTTGTAATGTGACCACCGCTGGAGGCTGTATCACTGCCCGGGAAAGACACAGAGGCAAGGATCATTTTTTATTTTAGATACTTGCAGATAGCTAAAACTGAAAGTGTGCGGTGAAGTTCACTCACATGTGGTGACTGTCCATATTTTGCTTCTTGCCCCAAGGCCTCCAGCATTAGACGTGACCACATAACAGTCATAAGCAGTTGCTGGCCGAAGGTTTTCGAACACTGCATAATTATTTGTAAACGACAAGTTGTACCGCTCCCCTGCCAACGTTGAGTTTACAAGCAAGTAGTATTTTGTTGCTGTTTGCACCCAATCCCATTCAAACCTGATGGATGTACTTGATATTGCCTTTGAATAGGTTATCTGAGATGTAGCCGGTGCTAAAGCAGGAACAAAAGGAAAAGACAATTGCTATCGTATCATCTGCAGACAAATTTCTGATCCTGCATGAAGGTTTTGTTCTCATATCACATATTATTTTTATTATGCAAACAAAACTCTAGGGTATCTGTTGTCAACTCATTGATTTTATTTTACCAGTTATTTTAACAATGAATTTACAATACTGATTTTGGACTTAAGATTCTAAAATAACGAAAGGACAAATTACCTGTTCTTCCTAACTTCACATTAACACACAATGATGTGTAATAGAGAAAACCTTTAAGTGTGACATTATACAGCGTCCCCGGCCGCAAACCGAAAACCTGTTTAATTGACACATCAGTGACCAACACCACCGTTGGGTTGATGCTGGTGTCGTTCACAACCCGAACGTCCAAAAAATAATTTGTTAAACCCAGTAGTCTGTTCCACTGTATCAGCAGGGATGATGCCGTAGGAGATGTTATGGAAATGATGTTGCATTCTGCAAAACAAACGGTCACTCATAAACTACGCACATAGATACAATGGGGACCAAATCTGATATTTAGAAATTTGTTTACATATTTTAAGTTAGAACTACGCAATATTTGTCACAAATAAAATGATTTAAACTTTGGAATATAATAGATAATCTGGTTTCGCACTCATAGAGTCATCTTGACAGCATGCCGTAAAAATGGGGATCAAATTTACAGAATTCGTGTTAACTTTTAAAAGGAATCGTTCACCCAACAATTCTGTTTAATTTTTTTTGTTCTGTTGAACACAAACGAAGATATTTTAAAGAATGTGTTAAACTACACACTTATGGGGCACCGCTAACTACCATGGTAGATATTTTCCTAATACAGTAGTTAGAACAGTTTGGATAAAAAACTTTCAACCAAATATCTTTTTTTTGTGGTCAGCAGAACACTGGAATTTATACAGGTTTTGGTAAACTTTCTTTTTAAATTGTTATTATGATTATTCCTAGCAATACAAAAAAGACTTAAATAAAAGAGGCATTAAATAAGGAGAACACATAAAAGAAGCATTTGTATTTGTGCCTCACTTTATAAGATAACTAAGATAAGAAATCCTCTAGAGAGGCTAACTTACCTTGTGCCTGGGTGCTCCATATCTGTCGAAACAATTGTTAATGGGAAGAAAAACAATAAATTACCAATAAAACACTTAATCCATGATTTTAGATTTGTATAAAACTAAAACTGTTGTTTGTTGTACAGCTCGATTATTTCCACAGAATCTACCTGTGTTAGTGTCGCCAGAACTAAAACACCTAGCGTCTCCAGCACCCTCATCTTTGACAATGATGGCAATATTACAATTAGGGGTTTACAAGGCAGTCAAATACAAAAGGTGTTCTGGATTCTTTTGAGCTCTAGAGCAGGAACACCTGTGGCAAAAGGGCCAATGAGTAGAGCCCTTAGGGGCCCATCCTCACCTGCTTGATTCCCTCAGGAGCGACAAGTTATGGAACAGCAAAAAAAGTGACTGTAGAGGGATGGACAGAGGGAACGAGAGGTGCAATGAGTTGTCAGGGTACATAAACTCACACTTTGTTGCATAAATATATGTACAGTATATACATGTATAAATATAAAAAAACAGCTCAGGAGAAAGGGATCAATCAGGAAATTGTGACCCAGTCGTATGAGTCATTGTTCAAACATACATTTTGAACAAACAATGACTTGAAAGCTTTAATAGTAAAGAGTTAGCAAAATTACAACATTGGGTGACATATTTTGAAGAATTTAGGAACACAAACCGTTCTGGGGCATCTTTGACAACCATTTCATTTTATGAGTTGAAAATTGCTAACATTCTTCCAAATATCTTCTCTGTGTTCATCAAAACAAAGGAATTTATATAGGTAGGAAATGACATGAGAGTGGGCAAATGATGACAGAAATTTTGAGTGAACTATGCGTTTAAGTTGCATTGTCACGCATGAGGTCGTATGATCTGAATTTCATAAAAGCAACCTGTGTGTGTGTCTTTTCTAAAGATGATGAATGCTCCTGATTATACTTGCTATTATCCTTACTGTTTTTCTATGTATTTAGTTTATTAGTTATACTGTAGATTGTATTCATATCTTTCTGCTTAGTTATATTCTACATTCTGTTGGATGCTGTATTATAATTTATGGAACATTTATCATATCATCACTTCGTCTCCTTCCTGCTTTTTTTCCCCTCTTCATCTCTGATAGTCGACATCTATACGTTTTTGGATCAAAAACAGATAGTATAATCTAGAAGTAGATCTATCATGCAGAAGCTGAAGCAAGTAAAAGGTGTTATTTCATAATGTTTTCTGATTGTTGTTGTTTCCAGACTTACTTTCTGTTTTGTTCAATATTTCGCGATAGAATGAAAATGAGGATTTACTGTTTACTTCACATATCTTGCTATTGTCACAACATACTTTTAGGTCTATTTATTTTGATGCTGTTAGTGTTGCTATGGAAACTCATACTTTTAAAGTCGTGATAAGCCAACAAAAGCTCACAGAACATCACAGCATCACAGGATCTCGAGTATCGCATGGTACCAAGTTTTAATTGTTGTGTAACCCGTCATGAGCATCATGCATAGCACTGTTAACCTGAAAAAGTGTGCTTGAAAGTTTAGTATCATTAAGCTTTAGCTGCTTACTTATTCAATGTGTTAGACAATATAGACTTTTCAATGAATGGTTACACCACTTGACATCTTTTCAAGAGTAATCCAAAGACATTTCATTTGAAAGTTTGAGACGTTTTTTTTCTGAACTGGACATAAAACAGTTTTCCTTTACTGCAACAGAGTATCTTCCTTCATCTTTGATACGGCAACATAGTAATGCATCAACTAACACGAACTAACAATGAACACCTCAACTACAGCATTTGTTACTCTTAGTTTATATTAAATTCAATATTTACAAAAAAATAACATTAGTTAACGCACCATGAACCAACATAAACAAATGGCATCATGAAGATGAATAAATGTTGAAAAACTGTATTGTTCATTGTTAGTTCGTGCTAGTTGCATCTCCTAATATTAACATACTGTATATGTTACCTTTAATTTTGACCCCGTAATAAATAATCTTTTGAGGTGCTTCAAATATATCCTGACACACAGACAATAAAAACATATTGTGGTTATTAAACTAGGTCCTTTTATGTACCATGTAAATCGCATTTTGTTTGTCCTCCTCCTCTAGTTGTTCAGGGCCGAACACATTCTCATGGAGATGACACACAGACGCACGCATCTGCTGTAAATACACTGTGCAACGTGCTTTACCCATAAGAAAGTCTTGAGTAAAACCTCCCCACACTTCTCATTTCTCTAAGATGTGAAATTAATATGGCAGGGGGGAGACGCGTTTCTTTTTAAATCGCTCTTTATTCATGCAGATTCATGCAGGCAACAAAGGCTGAGAACAATGTAGCTTGACCTGTGAAAGAAGCAGATAAGGTTGGGAGGGGCTTCCAGCTTTGAGAAGAGCGTGATGGAGAAACGCTTTGGAAACTGGGTCTCAGAACAAATGGATGGAGAGATGAATATCGTATAGATTATATAGGATGCATTATACAGTATGGATGCCTTTTTTATGAAAGTTACTCATCTGAAAATATTCTGACCTTGCGTAAGATAAATGCAAAAACTTCCAACCTAACAAATATTGTCAGTTTAATGCTAGACCACATTGTACTTAAAAAAATTACAATACAAATGTCGAATTTAATTAAATAAGCAAAATGCATTTACATAATAGTAGAGGATTTCACTTTTGGTTTTGATTCTGTATAACGTTCACTTTTCCAGTGTGCTAAAATGGGCATGTTTCCAGGTATGTGAAACATTTGTAGGTGACCTAATTCGATCACGGTATGGGTTATCTGATATCATGAAATCTGATATCATTATTGCTGTCTGATAACCCCATAAGCTTTCAACCAAGGGAACGTTTGAGGCATCAAAGATGGGCTCCTGATACAAAGACTCTTGTAAACAGTTACCATTTTAACTCTCTTAAGCTCACAACGTTTTTTTTAGCCATCACCTGAAACTTAGATGCCAATCTCTCTGTTGCTGAGAAATGACATCACTCATTGGCTGAAGGCAACTGAATAAAACACACAGCTCTTCAAACTCGCCTTCATCCAACTGAATAAAAATATTGTCAATGAATTGTTATGTAAGGCTAGTATAGAAAAATATTTGATTCCTATATCACGAAAAATTGTGATGATGATATTAACGAAATGAAATTCAAGTAAAGGCATTTAAATGATCAGGCATGACTGTACGAAAATGTGATTTAATTTAATTTCCACATTTAAACGCTTTCAAAGTGGTTTTGATCAATTGGAGAAGGTTCATACAGTAAACTGTATGTAGAAACCTGAGGTATGGCAAAGTCATCCAAAAGCAATGTGAAAGTAGTCTAGTTATTTTCACTTGTTAACAACTAATAAATTCAAATGGGAATGTTTTTTATTTTAAATGTGGGATAAATGTATGTAGTAGTTCACAAAATGAAATACAAATTTCTGATTATTTTATCTAGTAAATTGAGAAAAACTGAAAATAATTTTGTTATAGTCTATAAATTTTTTCATATGTATACTGTATATATGAAGAGTTTGGTTCCAAAATGAGATAACTGCGTTTTTAAAATTAGTCAAAACTCATGTTGTTTATTATTTTATCATGTTTTTAATGTGATTCATTGTGTTAGTTGGCTGTATTTTTTAAGTTATTATGGCTTAAATCAAAGCAAACCAACTGCAGTTTGATTGATATTCATTGAAATGCACAATAAAAAACATGATTTTTGAAGTTGAGTTATCTCATTTTGGAACCAAACTCTAAATATATAACATTTCGCCACATAACCATTGATATGTGTTTAAAATGTAAATGGAATTACGACCTTTAATGGCTCTCTAAGCTTATACTTAGTCTAGATCAAGACAAAGAAAAAAACTGAAACAAATCCATGAAGCTTTAAATTCAGTTATCCAAACACACCATATAAAGCATAAAACATTAAAAAACCCACTGTTAAAACAATGTCTAAATCTACATATTACTAGTATTAGTACGTGTTTTATTTAGGTGGTAATTTTACTGGTGGATGATAAATATCATTCACATTTACTGTTTAAAGGGAAGCTGAATAACTGGTAACAATGAGAGGGGACTCTTATTTATTGGTGTTTTTCCTGCAGGCTAAACGTGTCAATGGATCCATGTGAAGCGAACAACATAAAGCATTGACTTTATTATTTCTGTTCATGAGATTAAATGTCTATTATCGACTCAAATGGGCCACCCTCTGTTCAATCTCAGAAACATGATTTGGTCGATTGTGTTGTCAACAAAGAAGCAACAAAATCCATGTGATATGATACACCGGGCCACACAAGCAGAATCTTAGTTGCACTGAGTTTCCCACACCCACAGAGGGACAAAAAAAAACATATAGGAGTTGTTGCTGTATTTCATAACTAGGTGGTACAATATTCTCTCTGATCATCCCAGACCTTACTGTATGCGTATGACTTTATGTGGATTTCCCATTTACAATGCACACAACATGAAATTACTCAAAATAGCTCAAGACAGTTTATACCAAAGGTCTCTGAAACTCAAAAATCTTTCTCAGACTTTCGAAAGTCAACATGTTTCTGGCTGGTTAAAAGATTTCATAGATCCTAAATAGCTTTCCATCAAAAGACAGCTAAACACTTTTCATCCGTGTCCCCAGGGGGTTTGTTTCCTGATTTGGAGACACAAAAAGGCCCAGTTACTGTACATCTGATGTAATAATAGCAAGACACAAAAGGTGGTTTCGTGGGGAAATGTTAAAGATGAGGGAAACATTGAGAAAAGGTCCTTGGGGAGAATTTACAGCACAAAAGATGTGATGGTTTGTTTGGGCAACTCATCACTTCTCATGCCAAAACACTCTCACAAACAACATTACTTCAAAGGTAACAACACAAAAGACAGCAGGAAATCACATCAGTGTGGCTTATCAAAACATTTTCAGATTGCAGAAGATTATTTTTAGAGGATTTTAAGAATTTCAGTATTGTGGCACATTTGGCCTAAATTACATTGGACAAATAAACTAAAATTGATACATTTTTATTAAAATAAGCGTATGTTAATGTTAAATTAAGCAAAATAGTATTGAAGATATAAAGTTTAGTTACTTTCTTTTTGATTGGAATCCTCTTTAAATGAATGCGAAGTTACAGCAACTTGGTCTCAATGAGAAATTGAACTGTAAATGGTTGTCTACTTTATTTAATTTCATTATATTATTTAAATTGTTTTAATTGTAAAGGTATTTGTGTAAATATTAAGTAGTGGCGACTCCCAAAATAACAGTGCCAGAGACTCTGGATTATTCCAAACATTGCGCGCAACTGAGCGCATGCGCTTAGGTCTATCCAAACACGCGCGTAATGACAACACAAAAACACAGTTTAACATAATATGACTTTATAGTTATTTACTCTTTATTTGACTTGTTGTTATAGACAAACCATGAACTATTAGGCCTGCTACAGATGGTCAAATTTCATCAAACTGATTCGAGTGCTGATGGATGTCCTCTTTTCGTACCTTCTCCGTTCCCCTCCGCTGGCCTCCCTGCGTTATCTCTGGTCGATATTAACCAATGTTTAATTTCGACAAAAATCCCAAACATAAAGTCTGAAAAAGAATCTGAGTATGGGGATGTTTTTTATTTGCATGGTTTTATTTGTAACTTAACTGCTATTTTTATAAGTTACACTTATCGATTAAATACGGTATTCCTAATAACAAACAAATTATTTCTGGAAATCATCTTGCAACCCCACCCTCGCGGCCTTGCGACCCCCTGGGGGGTCCCGATCCCTACTTTGGGAAGCCCTGGACTATACAACTGTACGCCTTCTGTTCATCTATTTGAACACTAGATGTCATCTAAACATGGAGAATGTGCAGTCAACAACTAATTTCAGTAGATCTATCTAAAACATGCCTAATAGTTAGAGATTTGACTTTTTATATAATAGGAAAGCACAAACCGAACAACGTTTTTTAATGCAGTGAGTTTTAATGTCAAAGGAATTGAATTGCATTCACAACTCACAAGATGATGGTTTCACAAACATCCAAGGGAAGTCCAATGACTAAAGCATGCAGCTATAGTTCCCTCAGAGGCACGATACATAGGGGAGTATATTGACTTCATAACAAATCTTTTTTAATGTCAAATTCTTTTCAGTCGACCAAAATAGTCAGAGAAATAGATGTCAGTATGTTTCAAAATATTGTTTTATCTGCAGATTTAATGCAAATGCTTCATCATAAGACAATTTCAAGTTCACAGCATCAGGTTTGAGAATTTTGATGGAGAATTTAAGTTAACACTGGACAAATTGTCAAAATCCCTGAACAATATGCATTGATTGTTTGTTGATTTTGT
This sequence comes from Barbatula barbatula, assembly GCF_947034865.1. Lineage (NCBI taxonomy): Eukaryota > Metazoa > Chordata > Actinopteri > Cypriniformes > Nemacheilidae > Barbatula > Barbatula barbatula. The sequence continues at coordinate 14,950,325 of NC_136780.1, forward strand.
TCATTTAGTAATTAAAGCTTTTAAATCTTGTATAAACTTCAAATGTTTTACTCATATTTCACAATAACTCTTCAAGTAAAACCTCAAATCATACTCTTACGTTTCATGACATCTTTACTGTATATTATTAGGCATCATTAGATCCTGACTAAGCATTATTCATGTGTTAAGCTGAGAATTCAAGAAGTGTGTTGTGAAGTATCCAATTTATTCTCTTCTGGTCCGGGTTCTTTTTGAAGGGTCCATTTGTCCAATATTATAAGAAACCTGTACAATAGAAAATCCGATAAGTCAAACAAAATCAATGAAACTAGATATTCGAGTTGCGGATGTGTATGGAGGCAAGATTTGGTTGATTTATACCGGTGCTCATAGATGTTCAATAACTGACCACCTAATAGTGTGATGAGGCTATTGGTTGGACCCGGGGAATATTCTAGTTGGCCAACCATTTTTGAGTAATACAATAAATTATTTTCACATTTTCTGTGATTAAATTGACAGATCATCATTTCATAGACAATTATACATTAAGAAGTATTTAATTGTTTTGTTGCAGACATTTTGGAGGGGCTCAACGAAAATCTGGGGGGAAATGTCCCTAGTCCTGTTTTTCACTGTTCATACCTCATTGTGTGGACACTCGTCTGATCATTATCTTCTTCCCCGATAAAGCACTGACAATGAAAGGAAAGAGTTAAATCAGGGGAGTGTGTTTTTTCACTTAATGTAAGCATTGTTTTTCCATACTTCATATCCTTTTCTTGCATTATTGAGAATTGCATGTAGTTCATTTGAAATGTAAGATGTTGTGAACCTTACCCATTCCTACATCATTGCCTAAACATGAAACTGGAAGACAGAAATAGACAAAATTATTAGGCACGGCTATATAACTTTTAATGACTTCATCTTTCATTTAAATCATAGAAGTATTTGAATCTGAGCAACATATATGACTGAAACAAATATAGTATAAGTAACATTTACTTTGGGGATAACAGGGCACAAGAACACTTTTCAAGTAAAGCATTTTGCAACCAAATTTATATTATTATAATATATAAATTATAATGTGTTGGAAATATAAAATGCTGAATACAAAAAACATATATTGTGTTATATTGAAATGTGATAGGTTCAAGTTTCTCAAATTCCCACATAAAACATATATTTAGTGTAATGAAGTTATATTTTTATCTTAGGCCCCCTGTGTGAACTGACTTCATACAGCCACAGAAAATCACATCGGAATGGTTGAAAGTACTTACAACATGGCTGAGACAAATGTAAATCATAAAGATCTTACATCATTTGTTTATGTTTATGTACAGTATATGATGTTACCTAATGCGAAGATATTAGTACGTCTTTAAAAGACATTACCTGAATACGTCCTCCTTGAGCAGAACTGGACCTTCGTTCCGTCTTGATTCAGTGGGGCGACGACCACAGAGTACACTTGACCGCACACTATCTCTGACACTTCACACATTTTGCTGCCGGGCAGTGGGCTGCAGGTGTGAGTGCTCTGGCTTCCGGAAACTTCTGCCGTGTAGTTGATGAGAGGGCTGCTGGACCTCCAGCGCACATGCAGCGTGTTATTGGTCCCTCTGAAGAGCCGAATGCCCGTTGGACAACACTCACCTTCAGAGACAAGAGAAATGTGTTCAGATGTTGATGGAGGCACGGTTATTACATTGTTTTACCACTAATGGCACCAGGGTTGTAATGAGAACGTACTGGTTGAGAAGCCATGAAAGGTGCACTCGGCCTTTTGCCCAGTACGGCTGATCGCTTCCAGAGAGACGGTGTAGTTAGTGCCACAGGTGATGCATCCCATCAGGCATTCTGTTTCCATGGTGTGACACTGTGCATTGCCCCGTGGTGAAGACAGAGAGACGATGTAGGTCTGGGCGCCATTGGCTGGCAACCAGGTGACGTTGCTCACGGCTTGGGTCACCTGACCCACTGAGAGGCTTAGTGGGCAACAAGGTGCTGAGAAAACAGACATAGTGTATTTATAGACTTTCAGACTATTTTATTACGAGCTAAAATGAAGAAGGAAAAAAGCTAAGTTATCAGGGTTTCGGCTCTCAGCATTTCCAATCTAGCGTAAATGAATCTGTCACTGGTTTTGACACTTTGTGAGAAAATGTTTGTTTTTGGTAATTACATTGGCATTGGTGGATTAAATGGCGAATGCGGTTATCAGGAAAAATGTATACATCTTTAAATTGGGGACCAAAATTATGTTATTTCTAATATTATACTGCATGGAACCCTGACCTGTTTCCAATGGAACGGTGTAGCTAGGCATGCTCTCCCCAGCTGTGGATGACGCAGTGACGCTGACATCATAGATGGAGCCGCAGGGCAGATTGGGCAACTGACAGGAAGTGCCGTTTGATTGACAGCTGTACGTGTCACCCACCGAGCCAATCACACTGACGCTGTAGTTGGCAGCTGTGTTGGAGGACTTCCAGGAAACCAGAACACTGGAGCTGTTACTCTGATTCACACTGATGCTCTCAGGCATGCACGGAGCTATTAAGAGAAGGCAACAAACAAAAGTATTTTGCAACAAACACGTGATATATGTGTGCCTTAGTGAACATGTGAGTGTAGTTATACCTGTTTCATGTGTTTGTGGTCTACAGGTGAGGTTGCAGCCCCGAATGTCGTTGCACGGTATGACCACTACGCTGTACCTGGTGTTGCACGTGAGGTCAGAAAGGGCACAGACAGGTGCCGTGTCATTACACAGAATCACCTCGGAGGCGTCCACAGCGCGGGTCTCATACAGATCTGCCCCACGCACAGTTGACCACTCTATCTTCAGAGTCTCCCAGGACTCCAGAGAAATTGTTGTGTTCTCTGGGCAGCAAGGCACTGTGGGAATAAGTAAACAAAACTTTTTATGTTATGTTATTGTAAAAGACAATCATAATTTTCAGATAAATAACTAGATATTAGTCAACTTAATTAGTAAAATATGTAAGTGAATTAGTAAACCCTGGAGTCACATGGGTACTCTTATGATGCATATACTGTATGCGTTTTTTGGAGTTTGATATTACACATCTAGGACAAGACTTAAATCGATGTGGGTCATTCTCTTTTTTAAATTCGTGTCATAATCTTCAGTTAAAATCTGGAAATGCACTTTCATCCTGTAATGACTATCCATCTTAAATGACGTTTGTTAGTTGGCTTGGGGCAGAGAATCCGTTAACTCCTCCCCTTCAACTGTCAGTCTGCTACTGTTTTTATATCAAATCAAATCGCAGGGAAAGCCGAAAGCTTTTTCACTTGGAAATCCGTCAAAATACGGAAGTAAAACAATCGCATCTTCTGGTTCAGGGGAACTTTAATAAAACTCTGAATGTGTTCGGATGGCGGAAGTCCCGTATACACATAGACTGGCATGTGTGTGATTAAATAATGTGGTCATTTTCATTTTCTGGTGAACTATTCCTTTTAAGTTGAATTTTTAAGGTTCTTACAGGTGGTGTAGTTGAGAACGGGGCCTGGGGGACTGGATCCGGCCTGGTTGTGTGCAAACACGGTCATGATGTAGGAATATCCGCAATGGCAGGAAAACTGGCAGGAGGTCTGGCTGGAGTTGCACATTCCTTCTATGCCATCATCACTCTTAATAAAGGTGGTGTAGACCTCAGCGTTAGGGACGGAGTTCCACATGACGGAGCAGTTACCAGCTACCCTCTCCTCCACCCAGATGGGCTGTGGGGGACAGGGAACTAACACAAAACATATCACATTGTGTGCAGTATGATGCTTTTGATCAACTTTTATCAAGAAAGTAACTCTTAAAGTCTGTAAAAATAATAACAGTAACTATTAGGAGAACTACATTGTTTACTATATTAGCATTGTGTATTCCAAGCTCGTGTGCTGCAGTTTTGAATGTACGAGCCCTTAAAATTCGAATGATTGATTGTCTATGTTTTATTGTTCACTCTTAAAAATAAAGTTGCTTAAAGGGATATTTCAGGCAAGAAACAAAATTTCCTCAAGGCATCCTGCCTGAATATGACGTTCTTCTTGAAGAATAATGCGGAGTAATGTAGAATGGGAGTGAATGGGTTTCACATTTTTAAAGCTCCAAAAAGTGCATCAATGGATCAAAGACCCGAGGCTTGTTTTTCCGGCAAATGATGGTGACGTCACCGGAACTTATTCACTGCTTGGAATTAAAATGATACATGGGTTTATAACTCAGACTGCATTATTCTTCAAGAAGAAAGTCATATTCGGTCATATTCGGTTAAAAAAGTCATTTAAACCCTTTAAAAGGTTCTTCACAGCGAACCAATCAGCCAAAGGTTCTTTAAAGAAACATCTCTTTCTTATGTTTTTATAATGTGAAGAAACATTTTTTGCCCTAAAGAACCTTTTGAGAAAGAGATGTTCTATGGCATCGAAGAACCTTTTGAAGCACCTTTTTTTAAATGTTCATCAGCTAGAAAACATTCACTCTGAAAGTGATCACGGCGATGCTATCATTATGTTTTGTGTACTGTATGTATGTGAATATTTGCACTCACAAGAAATAAACTGCACAGGCTGTGAGGGGACGCTGGGTCCGGCCTGGTTGATAGCAGTCACTTTAACCAAATGGGTTTCTCCACAACCCAGAGAGCTCAGAGTGCATGAGTTACTGGACGACGAACAGTTCTGGCTGGTCGAACTCAAAGCGATATATTGCTGTGCGCCCTGGACTGGATTCCATGACACCACAATACCAGCCGCAGAGACGCTGGACACCACCATCTCAGTGATCTGAGTGCTGGCAGGTCCTATGGAGGCACACATGGTGTGAATGTTTTACTGTATTTTGATATCTCAACACAAACTTATGTTCAAGGAAAAAGAATCAAGGGAACTCTTTCCCTTACGTGTAATCTGACAGACATTGAAGTCATCTCCAGGGATATTCTCAGGACTCCAGGCATTTCCTTTAATACAGTAAATTGTTCCAGCCTCCAGGTTTTCAAAAGGCACCTGAGTCTGTGTGGTGTTGAGGCGGTTCTGGGTGTACGAGCCATCCCTGATGATGCTGAGGCTGTAGAGGACAGCATGAGCCACTGGTTCCCACCTCACCAGGATGCTGCTGTTACTGGGAGAACTGATGTTGAACTGAGGAGCAGGGAGGACTGTGGGCCACAGCAAAAGAGAGAAAAGACATTTACAGACAAAGATTTATAGGCTAAGTCTGTGGCCCTAGATGCTGGGGTACAGCTGTCCGACAACTTTGCAGATGATAAGCGGCTTTGAAGAATGGATGGATAATTTACCTTTTCCCCCTTCTTTTCTTTTCTATATACCTTCATCCTCTTCCCTTCCCTTCCCTTTCCTTTCCTTCTTCCATCACTTCACTACCCCTTCCCTCTTTTTTAGTTTTTTTCATTTCCTTAACCTTCCACCAATTCACTTCCTCTCACTTCTTTTCCGTTTCATTTCCCTTTCATTTATTTTATTTTACACTCATCCCTTTCAATTTTCTACTTTCTTTTCTTTGGCCTTCATTCCCTTCTCCTTTCCTCATTGGATTTGATGTTGTTACTTTTTTTAGTTCTAGGTTCATCCACAAAATTGTTCTTAAATAACCACAGGTCTCGTGTTCTGCTAGTCAAGGCTAAGTTTCCATTTGATAAACTGACGCAATAGTTTTCATCTCAGATTGCTTAAATGCTTCAAAGATAACTCCTATCCCATTGTCATCTTGTAAACTGTACCATGACGTTATTCTATGTATATTTGTAAGTGATATGGTTTCAGATTGAGGCTGTTCCGAGCAATAAGGTCCCTTCCTCTGGTAGTTTCATGTGACCTCCTCAGCGTGCAACCTAAACAAAATCACAAAGATGCAGAGCATAAACTGAAAGATGTTTTCTGAGCCCAAACCCCTTGAGCGGGACCGCCCTATTGTCATTGCTCAGTGTCTCATATTTTACCCGCAGAGCAAAGCCGGATCATGTTACTTACATATACCTGTGTGAGAAACGTATTTCACAAGCCATGTGTGCTGCTACAAATCAAGCCTCTGAGATAAGCTACTGTATGTGGCTTATCCTGTTCTTTCCTCTTTTAATCTCAATGAGAAGATAAGGTTACTGCCCCGGCTGAGGGTTAGAGAATAGCCAACACTGTCCTTGCATGAATGGATCATTTCTTTGGCCTCTGGGTCAATGAGGGTGGAGAAATGGGAGAAAACCATACCTGTCTTTGCCTCCACGGAGATGGATGGCTGGCTCCTGCCTGCACTGTTGACAGACATAACGCTGAGAGTGTAGTCTGTGTAAGGCTGGAGGTTGCTGACAGTGCCAGGAGAGCTTGGTACAGGGGTCTCCGAGAAGAAAGAGCCATCGCTGGTCTCGGCACGTAGGATGTAAGATGTTGCGCCGGATACTTCTGAGAATTCCACAGTAATGTTCTGGCTTTGTTTGGAGGAGGCCATGACGATAGTGGGCACATCAGGAGCTAAACACATAATAAATATTCATCAAAACAAATTGCTTGTGGACAGAAAAAGACAAAGTCTGAGACAAATGTCTCTCATCTCTATCTTTACCCTCTACACCAGTGGTTTTCAAACTTTTTAAAGAGCGACCCTAAAAAAATCAAAAAAGATTTGGCGACCCACCATATACATTATATAATATATAATTACCTGTGCGCGCATTTCTTATATGTATACGTATACAGAAACGCGCTTACACATAATAGCTACACATATATATTAGCCTACGGAGCGAGACCGGGGTAAATAATGAGTATGTGCGCGTGTCTATGTGTTTATAAAACTTACTTAATGAGAAGGGTGGGCCTGCTTATTCTGCACAATCTGTTCCCAAGCTGGTTCACAAGACGAAAGGGCAACACGCATGTCCGGCGAAGCATTCAGTTTGTTTCGCTGTCTCGTCTTCATTTTGGTCAAAACTGAAAATCCAGTTTCACACATATATGTGGTTGTGAAGGGTAGTAGCAATAAAATGCTTGCTTTGCTCAGCATTGGATACTCCGTGGAAAGGCCGATCCAGAACGAAGACAATTTTACCGTTTTGTGACGAGTCTTCAACGTGCTGTCACAAGTAAGATGAAGCATTTCTGATTCTTCTTCGGAGGTTAAATTCAGTTTAGCGATTGATTCTGGAGTTTCAAAGTCAAAGGGATTTTTCACCCACTCCTTGTCTTTTAATTCACAAAACTTCTCCTTGGGGAAGTAGCGACAGAAGCGACCCATCAGTGCATCCAGATGTGACTGAATGAGACGTGTCAGACTAGTGACCAATTTCTTGCAAACATCATTTTCTTCAATGTGCCTCATCATTGTTGGAAACATATAGTAGCTTGCAGTTTTGAGTCGCAGCTGCCAGAGTTCGAGTGATTTTTGGAAAGCCTGAATTTGTTCGCAGTGTCTGAAAATGTTGTCCTCCCGTCCTTGCAAATTAAGGTTCAGTTCGTTTAGAACAGAAAATATGTCGGCAAAATAAGACAGTGTTAAAAGCCATTTCTCATCACGAAATTTGTTTGCGAGAGGTGAGAGCTTCTCAGTAAGAAAAGCATGTATTTCATCCCTCAACTCGTACACTCGGGTAATCGCCCTTCCCTTTGACAACCATCTCACATCTGTATGAAAGAGTAAATGTTTGTGCTCGGCTCCCATTTCAGTACACAAGGCCTCGAAAAGTCGGCTATTAAGGGCACTGCCTTTAATAAAGTTCACAACTTTAATAATGTCTTTCATCACTACTTCAAGTTCCGGTGGGATTCCTTTTGATGCTAAAGCTTCGCGATGAATAAAACAATGATTCCAAACAATGTTCTGTCCTGCTGCATCCTTAATTCTTCTGACAACTCCGCTATTTTTGCCAGTCATGTTGGCTGCGCCGTCGCTGGTGATGCCTTTGCAGTTAGCCCAATCCAGTCCGCATTTAGTCATGAAGGCATTTAACTCTTCAAAAATACAAGCTCCTGACGTGCTCGAAGTTAACGTTAGGCAGCACAAAAGATCTTCAATTAATTCACCTTGCCAAATGTAACGGACATAAACCAGTAACATAGCACTTGATGAAACATCCGTGCTTTCGTCCAGCTGAATAGCAAAATATTTTGCTGACTTTAGTCTTGCTATAAGCTGGTTTTCCAAATTTTGGGCAATATCCCAAATTCGTCGTGACACCGTATTGTCACTAAGAGGAATTAGTTTTAGCTTTTCAGATGCCTTTTCATCCAGAACTGTATTAACGATGTCTATTGCAGCAGGCAATATTAATCTCTCTGCAATTGTGTGTGGCGCTTTTTCTTTGGCAATACGATATGCAACTTTGTACGATGCCAGGTGCAATTTGTGATTGTGAGTTATGCTTCTGCTGAGTACCTGAGCTGACGACTGAATTTCTTGAGCCTTCCTCTGAAAAAAAGTCAATGGTTTGTCCGCCAGCTCGGCATGGCGCGTACTTAAATGTCTTTCCATCTTCGCTGGCTTTAAACTTTCATTTGCTAACTTTTCCCCGCAAATTACACACATTGGTATTGCAGCATGGTATGCGTCAGAACAGTTGACAAATCCGAACTTTAAGAAGTCATCTTTATATGGCCTTGCTGCAGATTTCTGCTTTTTCTTCGCTGGGACATAACTGCTATGCTGTTCCTGTGCATCGCCCTCGCTGTCTTTCGTGCTGAGCTGTGCTTCAGGAGACAAGGATGGACGGCTGACGGCATTTTCAGCTCCTTCATTTGAAAAGGTCTCGGTCTCAGGCCCTCTTTTACTTTTAAAAAAATCATAAATGGTATTTTTTGGCCTTGACTTGCTCATGTTTAGCATAAAGACTTGCTACTAATGTCACGCTGATGCTATTGATAATAACTATTTGCATCATCTCAGAAAAATGGCTGCGTCAACTACACTGCGCACAATTTAAGAGGGTCCGGTGACACCGTGTTAGATTTATGGACTTATTTTGCCTGTATTTAAATAATTTTAAGTGTATTTTCAGTGTATTTTATCGTTATTCCTGTATAATAAAATTGAATTTATTATTTTAGTAAAAATTAATTTTATTCTAAAATAAAAAAAATAAATAAAAAATAAAAAATTTCATCCTGGCGACCCATTTTTTAATTTGCGCGACCCAGCCGAGGGTCGCGACCCATGGTTTGAAAACCACTGCTCTACACACTATGTGCAGTACAACCAACTTACATCATGCAAGAATATAAAATGCTGAATTGAAATGGTGCTGGTGTAAAACAAATGTTCACACACAAAAACATATTACTACATCATCACTACTCTTTAGGAAGTACGCACCAGTAGATCCGTCCACATTAACATCCGCCATCATGTTATTGAGGTTTCCCATTGCCTCCACCCGAAAGGTGTACGCTGTGTTGGGGGTCAGTGAATTAACAGAGCCCATGACGGTGTTCGGTCCGAAGGTGGCGAAGACCACGGGGACTGCAGCGTTCCTTAGAGAAGCTGTTACTCTGTATGACTGTGCACCTTCATATCTGCTCCAGCGGACAACCACACTTTTTGATGTCACCGTGAAGATACTCACAGTCATTGTGCTGCCTGAGGAAAAAATTATGGGAGAAACGTGCTATTTTTCAATGCTGAAGACAATTAAAAAATATATAACAACCAAAAACATTGCATTAAGAAGAGTGATGAATTTGTGAAGATATGTTTCATCCAGTACCTGACACCTGTAAATAAGACAATAAACAAAGAGCTTTATTAGTTTACAATTTTTAGATTTTTGTATACATAAACTTTCGTCTCACGAACAGCATATTTTATTTATGACAGCATTCTTAAAAGTATAATACTTTTTACCTTTATTACAATTTCAACATTTTGCTCTTATGTAGTGCCTCTTACAATTTTAATACATTAAACGTAAATAAACGTACCTGTGAAACTATTCCAAGCAAAAACACCAGCCACTTCATTCCTCCAAGGCCTTCCATCTTGTTATTCAGTCTGAAATCCTTTATTTATATGTAAAAACGGCACTGTCTCTTGTTTCTTCTGTTTCGTCTGAATATACTTTTTAGGAGCTTTTCTTGAAGGCATCTCAGATAATTTAGCCTTGCCCCACCCACTCAAGAGAGCTGACCAATCACACCTAGATATAAAAGTTAGCTGGCCAATCAGAAAAGGGGATGAAACATCTTCAGGCAGGGGTAACAGAAAACTAGTGGGAGAACAATGCAGATCATTTACACTAATGTAGCTATTTTTAATTGTATACTTATTTCAATTTTAAGCCATACATTTTTCATTCCTGATGCTATTGTTTATCTATACTGTCTATTTTATTACCTTTATATGTCTCAAAGTGATACTGTTAATAAAATTATTTCAATGTTATAGCCATTACAAGTTTTTGTATTGCAAATTGTTTTGTGTAATCATAGACCAGAGCCTTTCTATGACTATTTTTTAGTTTAAGCAGCAAGACGACCTTTTAATTTTTCAACATTTATAAGCAAATATGAACACACTATTCAACAATGTAAGAATTTTTAATTCAGGAAAGATTATTTGCATGTCATTTTGCTTCAAAACGAGTTTATAGTATCTGTATTGGGGAAATATCCCAACTAAAATATTTTTAAGATACAAGATAAATTAAATCACATAAAATGTACTGACGATTAAAAAGCACAACTTATCCTACAATTAAATTATTAACACGGTCTTTCTCAAACCCACTGAATGATCCACCAAACCCTCGTGCGCGTACACACGCACCTTTCCAGTGACGTGAGCGCGCAGCCTCATCAATTCAAGATGGCAACTGGAAGAGAACACGGCTTGAAAAAAGTAGTTTGGGAAAGTAAGTTTATTCTGAAAGCTGATGTTTTTGGCGCACGTTTCTCGAATGCACATCGTTCTGCTTACTTCCATCTCGCTGTCAGGGGTTTAAAGTATAGTAAAGACAGACACACGATAGTTTGGGGCGATCTGGACTGGGTTGTAATAGTTTCATGCTTTTGACAGTCTTTTGTCAAATTTGTTTTGTCATTATTAAGAACACAGCCCTATATGGGCGCGTCTCGCGTACGTGCGCGAATTATATTTGTCGCTTTAAATGTCAGGCATGTCTCTTTGAGTCACCTTTTCCGTTAGCCTCGTTGCTAGCATTAGCCTATCCTTTCGAGTTTAAGTGCTCGCTTTTACATTTCTGTATAAGTTGTTGCAGGGTTTAGCCGAGAACAGGTTGATTCTTGAGGGAGTTAACATGATGTTATGACTTGTTTTATGTTTGCTGAAAGGTGTGTTAGACTTCACGCGGCGTTGGGCAGATGAATATGAACGTGACATCATAGTACCGCGAGAGTCGCGGCGGAAATTCGCTTTAAAAATCCGACTCTCGCGATACTTTGATGTCATACCCCGATCTATCTGGAGGGGAAATGCACCATTGATTTCCGCTCGATTGTTGACAGTTTCACTTATTCCCTTGAAATAAAGAACACCAAGCGCACATGTGCTATTCATTGATTTGCAAGCTAAAATCTATTTATTTATATTTATTTAAAACATCCAAATGAACCATGGTGTTGTTATAGTGAAAGCAGTCTTTTGTATGTTTGATTGCCGTTCTTTAAATGTCATGGTTATACTATGGTGACACCATAGTGTTGTTGCTATGGTTTTACTACATGTAAAACATGGTTACTATACTTACTATAGTTCTAGTTTTCATCGTGGATAGTTCATGCCTGGTCACCATGATGTGAAATGAACAGTTGTTTAAATGTCTTTGCCCTTCTCTTGCAGAACAAAACGCAAAAGAGGAATTGAACGTTCTTGGAAATATTCTTGATTTTCTGTTCCATATTGCAATAAAGGAACAAAGTCGTGTTATAAATAAATACGTTTCTTTTATGTGTTATCACAGGAATCAAGGACTCCATTTTTGCTGACTGCAAAAAGTCAGATGGATGGAAGGTCAGTGTTTTTTGTTTTTATTTGACATTTTCCCTTGGTTTGACTGACAGGCCTTTGAGCCAAGTAATGTTTGCTTCTGTAAAAATAAAATCCACAGTTGTGTACTAAACACAGAGTCTGCTTGACACGATTGGCATCAGAGAAGGGCACCTACAGAGAGCCCAGTTACTCACTGAAATATATTGAAAAAGTGTTAAGCTGCTATCCATAACTTTTTTCTATAGGAATAATACATACCAAACTTTTGAAAACAGCTCAGCTCTTGAGCAACCCGTGTAATGTTTCAAGCAGATAATTTATTGTCATCTGTTATTGTTCTTACAGATCCTCATCCTGGACCAGTTCACCACCCGCCTTCTTTCCTCCTGCTGCAAAATGTCTGATCTCATGTCAGAGGGCATCACAAGTGAGTGAGATTTGAACATCCTGTGTGTGAGATGGAAAGCAAAGCATCCGTATTTTTTTTCTCATTCTTTGATGTTTATTGTGCGACGTGAGCCGGCCGCTCTTCCTTCCCGTGTTATTCAGAAGGAAAGCGTTCCAAGTTCCTCTCTTATCAAGAATATAGCATAGACATACAACATGCAGGATGGTAATGTTCGTAAACATGCGCTACCTTTCATTGTTCAGGGTGGATTTACTACCGAAAATATATTTCAATACTTTACTTTTGCCATCATTTAAAGTTTGCAGTGAAATTGATATTCCAGCGGTTTGTTTACAGTTGTTGAAGACATTTACAAAAGCCGAGAACCTGTTCCGGAAATGAAGGCTGTTTACTTTATGACCCCCACTGCCAAGGTAAGAACAAGAATGTGAATTGTCCAGTTGTGAGAAAAAAAGCTATAATGAAGCCCCGCCCCTAAACCTTACAAGAATGGGTTAAATTGCCATAACAGCATAAAAAGACAATCTGAGACATTTTGCAGTTGTGTTTGTGATTGTTTTGCCTTATTTAGTAAAAAAATCCCTAAATAATAATAAATGTATTTCTTTGAAAAATGTGTTGTATTGTGAATATTCTAATTTACTGTAGTGAACTTACTGTTAACCTGTTTCTTTTCTTTTACAGTGTATTGATTTATTCATTGATGACTTTAAATCAAAACCCAAGTATAAAGTTGCATACATCTACTTCACGGACTGTAAGTACACCGGGTCATTTCTGAATTTCTCCCAAATAATCTTTTTAGCAGGTACGGTCTAAGAATGGAATGCGGGAATTTAAATGTTGCTCTATTAAGTTGAGCTAAAGAAACACTTGTATAACAAACATTTGTTAACCAAACTGACAAAAGAAAACACAGCAATAAAGCAAAAAAATATTTATAATGCACAAAATGCTACTTCATAGCTTATATCACGTTGTTTGTAAACTGTTCTTCCAGACTGTCCGGATGATCTATTCGACAAGATGAAGAAAAACTGTGCCAAATACATTAAATTGTGCAAAGAGATCAACATTTCTTTTCTACCGCTGGAAGCACAGGTGAGCATCTCTGCATTCTGGAAGTACAAGAATGAAATACCTTATTGCATAGCATTGCATTTTCGTCACCTGTTCAGGTGTTCACCTGTGAGGTCCCAGACGCCTTCAAGAACATCTACAGCCCTGAGAGCAAGGTCCGAGATCAGACTCTGGAGCAACTGGCCAAACAGATCGTAACACTGTGTGCCACGCTGGAGGAATACCCTGGAGTGCGATATAAGAAGTACAGTAAAGCATGAGCTTTCTCGGTTTACACGTGCTGAAATGACACCTGATATTAAAATGGACTTTTCATACGCTTCTATGCAGAGATTCAGAGCCCAGTTATGGAAGGAAGTTGGCCGAACTAGTGGATAATAAACTGGCACAGCATTTTGAGCTGGATGAAAACTGGAAAAAAACGGTGAGTGTGGCGAATTGAATAATGCAATTTATGGTCCTATTTTGCTTTTATGAAATTAGCTCACATACAAATGAAAATAATTCACTCCTTATCAAAAGCGTATCGTGTCTTTCCTGCAAAACAAAAGTATAATTTTCGTCTGCCCTCTCGATTTCTCTTAATAAAGTCAAAATCAGAAAGAGCTTTTTGTCAAGTGTACCGGCACAAAGAGGGATTTTTAGCTCATAGCTTCCTGTACATGGTTTCAAGCTCACAAGCAAGACATAATGATTCAAGATTAAATATAAAGAGTCAGTTTGGGGTTTATTCATATTTTCAGATGATTTTTAAACCTGTGCACGGTGTAGCGCAATGTGCAGAAGAGGTGAGGAAACATAGAGTTGCCAGATCTGCGGAACAAGACCAGTGCAGTGGTCTATGAAAGCTAGCCCACTAACCCTAGACAAATACCAAAACTCAAAATATGTCACTTCCATACCTAACATTCACATTGTACAGTTACTGTTATGCATTACACACTAATCTTGATGAAAATCATAAATATATGCTGCAATTTGTCATACCTGGCGACCCTGATTACATGGAATGAGTAACTAGAATAATACAGGGATATTATTTTGGTGTTTGTACCATAGTTTGGTTTGTGCTGCTCTGTCGTCAAAGAAAAGGTTTTTGGCTTTAGTCATACTAACGTTCCGCACCTTTCATCTGCAGGGAAAGACGCAGGCGCAGCTTCTGATCATTGATCGTGCACTAGACCCTGTAAGCCCAATCCTTCATACGCTGACCTACCAGGCCATGGCTTATGACCTCATACCTATCAAGGACAACATCTATGAGTGAGTGAAGTTTCACCAGTCACTTTTAACTTCTCAAAGGCCAGATGTATCCAGTTTTAAGGAACCACCTTGATTCTTTATCATTGATGTTGCAATGATGTTTTTGTGTAATGTGTTGTCTCTTAGGTACAAAGTAAAGGACTGTACACAAGAGGCTTTACTGAATGAAGAGGATGAATTATGGGTCAAGTTACGGCATATGCATATCGCTGAGGTCACTGCGTGAGTCCAGTCGCTTTTACTTTAGAGTTCAGGATGTTTATCAACCAACTCTTCTAAGGCCGTGTTCAGACTTGACTTCTTTTTCTCAAGCTGCTAGCGTCTATTTTACATTGTAATCCTATGGAGTAAACCGCGTTTTCAAAACGTGCTGAGAGCTTTTGTAATCGCCAGTGTCTTTTTCTCAGTGTTGAAAGTAGAGCTTTTCTGAAGAAAAAAAACGCCCAAGCACCTTTTTACAGTTAACCAATGACCGAGACCCGTCGTTTCCATAACAACATTGGTCGAGAAGGCTCAAGCTCGAAAAAATTAAATGGCGGCCAAACCCATTGGAGCATAGTTTTGTATAAATTAGAGTTGAGCCGGATACTCGGCTGAAACGAGTATCCGGTACGGATAAAGCATATTTGCCGAGTACAAGTATTATACGAGTAATACGAGTCAATATCTGTGCTCGGATGGAATAAAAATCCTCATTGGGTAGCTGACTGTGTCTGCGTTCTGTGATAGGCTAGTCACAGCGCCCCTCCCTTACACATACAGATTTGCTCACTCACACACAGAACAGCTCTCTTTCTCTCTCTTTCTCTCTCTGTCTCTCCCTCAGTCACTCAGGTTTGCGGGTCTTTTCCGTTAACGTTTAGGGTTTCTTCAGCTTCAGGTTTGTTTTTTATTTCGTTTTTTTCTGCAGTACTTATTAACCAGTAGAGTTCTGGTAAACGTGGGGTTTGTTCAGACGTGGTGCTTGGTAGAACGCGACTAGCGTTGCGTCTCTGCCTGTCTGAGATTTTTTTTTCTTTTTTTAACCGTCTGCTGACTCTAACCAGTTTTTTGACTTCACGTATAAAACTATAATATTTCAAATTAATTAGCTACACACACTCTCTCTCTCCCTCCCTCCGCTGGTCATCTAATTTTTATTAACGTCTGCTAGCAATTGCATGATTAAAAATAACATACTGGTTAAAGCCCCGCCCCTTTCAAGACAACCCGACCACTTCCGGGTTAAACCCCGCCCACTTCCAGGTTAGGCCCCGCCCAGTCCGAGTACAGATACGGATACAGATAATTCATATGGTTAACAGATACAGATACAGATAATGCTGTACTCGCTCATCCCTAGTATAAATGTGAGTTTAATTTTCACTTTCAATAACTTTTGATTGCATTTCTAGCGAGAAATTAGTATTGAAGTTGATATTGGTATAGGAAAGACGCTCTCTGTTTATAATTCAAAGATAATTCTGTTATGCTACCTATGAACCCTGACTCTCTAAGAGATGCCTTCCTGAACAAATGTTATCCTTGAACATTGATGGCTGCTATTTGTTACTTTTTCTTGTCAAAAAAGAAGTCAAATATGAACACGGGCTATTATTTTTTAAATATTTTAATGAGGTATCAATGGATGTGCTTTGGAGCACCATTTTGAGCCCTGAATCAGATGATAACTTGACTTGAATGTGAAATTATTTGTTTGCTTCTTAAGTATTCATACATACATACGTACATACATACATATCTAGGATGGCATTAGGGTGAGGAAATTATGAGGGAATTTTAATATTTGTTTCAACTCTTCCTTTAATAATACCTTAAAATGCTGTCTAGTTGCTGTCGCAGTAGGCACAGCTCAAAAACACAACAATTCTTGACTTCTTAAAATAGATAGTAATTTCTTCTGTATGTATTTCAAAGGCAAATCCCGAAGCTGGTGAAGGAAATCTCTGCCAGTAAGCAGCAGGCTGATGGGAAGGTACATATACCTTCACAGTTAATTTGCAGTAGAGAACATTCCCAGTGTTCACTTACAGATTCTCTTGTGGCTATGTCATAGATACCTTTTAGGATCATTTGATATTTCACCTTCATTGACAGATCACAATTGGAGCCCTATCACAACTCATGAAGAAGATGCCCGCTTTCCGTAAACAGGTGGCTCAGGTAATAAAAGATTCACTTGACAGTCACCGCTCAAGGTCACATATTCGCTCCGTTGTCACATCGAAGGCCTAAGATTCACTTAATGTCAATTGAATGACTGACGGAAAGTTTTTTCCCCTTTGTTTCTCGCAGAAAACTGTCCACTTACATTTAGCAGAGGATCTAATGAATGATTTCCAGAAGAACGTGGAGAGACTCTGCAAAGCTGAACAGGTGGAGTCCCACGATTCCAGGCTTTTCAGTCCAGGCTTGAACTTGGATTACTTGATAGAAAGATGTATAAGATTGTATAATGAAGATTTTATTGGGGGGTTTTATGTAGGATCTGGCTGTAGGTGCAGACGCTGAGGGTCAGAAGGTCAAGGATCCCATGAGGACACTACTTCCTGTGCTGTTGCACCCTCATGACACTTACGATAAGATCCGAGCTGTTCTCCTTTACATTTTCAGTCTCAACGGTAGATGCTTTTCTTCTCTTGTAAATTTTTGTCTAACATCTGTCAGATTGATTTAGCAGTTATTATATGTCTGTGGGTGATGAGCAGGAACGACAGAGGAGAATTTGAATAAACTGATACAACACGTGAACATCGAGAATCAGAGCGAGTTTATCCTGAACTGGAAACATCTTGGAGTTCCCATCCTCTCCTCGGTGTGTATGACTTTGTCTCTCTTCCTCCACCAATGCCTAATCACATCAATCTGCATGGTCTTAAAAATTATTAAAAGTTGATCAATTAAGGCCCTTAAAAATAATTTTTAAAGTCTTAAATGCCATTTTCCCAAGTATTAAATTGTCATATTTTCATATTTGTCCAAAGAGGTCACATGCTAAAGTTTGCCTGAATTAAATCATTGCGTAGGCGAATAGTGGGAGGTCCACTTACACCCAGTTGTTAAACAACATGTTTAACTAATGGGGAAATGCAAGTTTTCCTGCAAATGGTTGGTGAATTAACAGTTGGAGCCATGGCTGAGGGCCGTCTCTGGGAATAACCGTTAAATTGGGTGCTCTGTGTGTCAGAAGGCGTTTAGCGTAGCCTTGTTTCTCTTTCTTATAAACCTTGCATTGGGTTAGTCACTCAATGAATTCTCTTGTGCTTCCTTTCCACCCTTCTGAATTATGTTGCATTAATAAGCAACTAAGATTGTTTAGTTGTGCTTCCTTATTATCAGTATGTAGTAAATGTAAGATGAAGTGTCGCCAATGTAACAGATTAGAGTCGATGAGGTCCTAAAATGTATGGAAAGAACCTTAAAAAAAGTCTTAAGTATTTAATTTAGCTCCATGATTCCTGTAAATACTCTGATCAGTGGTAAGAGTGTGGTGCTAACAACGCCAAGGTCATGGGTTTGATCTCGGGGGATTGCACATACTTAGCAACAAATGTATAGGATAATGCAATGTATGTCACTTTGGATGAATACGTCTGCCAAATACATAAATGTAATATGGTGAAAAGCATTTGTAAAATCGTTTTATTGTAAGGTTGACATTTGCATGAAAGTGCACAGATATTTTAAAGAAAGCTGGTAATCGAACAACATTGTTCCCTTTGATGTCCATTGTATGGACACAAATCCACAGAGACATTTCTCAAACTATCTTTTGTATTTAACAGGACATTTTCAGTTTTTTATGAACTGTCCCTCAAGTTTACAAAGTTAAATGTTTGCTGTTATGTTCTTTATTTCCCTCTGCATCTCTTCTCACAACAGTCGTCGAGTTTCTTCTCATTTCGAAAACAGACCCGGAGGGATCGATCAGACGAGGAGACTTATAAGGTGTCCCGCTGGACACCCGTTCTCAAAGATGTCATGGAGGTGAGCACCATGCACACTTTCTATACTCCAGTCTTGCCTTTATACCTTCTGAACGGTTGAAATTCATTCCAGTTTACCTACTCACGTCGACAGTAACCATCTTGCTTTTAGAAGCTATTATAAAGCAACACAAAGGCTGCAGAGAGATTAATAGAGCCAGGATTTCACTGAAACATGTCACTCAAATGTCAGGCCCCGACCCTCTGTATTTGGGCCTCCAGTTTTATGATCTATGTGAGGATTTAGTTAATGATAAACGGAAACTAATGCTGCGTGACTCATATAGACACACAAAAGAACAGCTTACGGATATAAAGAGATTGTCTTACAGTTTTGATGTACCATAATAAGACATTGACTACGACCCAGATCTTGACTGACAGATCAAATGTCACACAGCAGTTGGTTGCAAATTAAAATATAAAGCGCAAAAATAATTCATTCCCATGTTTTAATTGTTCTTTGTGCAACGTACAGAACACAATTCTTATGATTCTGTCGCTAAGTTGTATATTTAAAATGTTTCTGCAATGATGTTTCAATGGATAATCTTTTAATAAGACCGATTTATTAGCATTCATCACTTGTGTTCTTGTTGTTTTCCATATTTGAGTTAAATCAGCTTTAATGTCTCTCTGTGTGCGAATGGTAGGATGCCCTAGAGAACAAACTGGATATCAAAGACTGGCCATTCCTGTCCGAATGCTCGTCAGCATGGAACGGTTCACGTGCCGTAAGGTAGGGTGGGACAGTTTGATTCGTTCTGTCTTTTACAATTCATGTTACAGTCAAAGTAATGGCCTGTTCACACTAAGGACAATAACTGAAAGAATACAGTTTTGAAAATCATTCTATATTTAAAGGACCAGTGTGTAGTTTTTTGGAGGACCTATTGACAGAAATGCAATATAATAGACATATCTATTAGGGATGTAACAATATTAAAATCTCACTGTACGGTAATACCTCTGTAACGTCTGTCTGATGCCGATAAAAGGACACACAGCACCTTTAAGACGCTTCAAATAATAATAAAGTTATCACCCTTGCTGTTGATGGTATTGTGTTATAGTTCTCTTTATAGTTGTCGTTCTTTGTGTAAACGGCCCTTTAAACTACTTCCACAGACATAATTTTTAATATGAACATTTTGGCATTGTCTCTTCTTCTGTTTGGCTGGGCCCACAGGGCGGTAAGGTAAGGCAAGCGTGATGATGTTCCCCTCTCTGTGTGTGCACATTCTAGAGGTTTGAACACAAGAGCCTGTGACCTGACCCCACAGATACTGTCAAATGTTAGAACTGTGTCTGACTCGCAGCCTATAATCACTCTCACATCCAGATCTGATGCATACTCGTGCATTTTGTTTGTCGGGTCAAGTCGGCTCTGGTCAGGAAACACATCCCTGGCACATACTTGTGTACCTCACATTTTGTGGTGTGGTTTTAATGTCACTGATGATCTCATTGTTCTTGATATG
Source organism: Barbatula barbatula (assembly GCF_947034865.1). NCBI lineage: Eukaryota > Metazoa > Chordata > Actinopteri > Cypriniformes > Nemacheilidae > Barbatula > Barbatula barbatula. The sequence goes on from NC_136780.1 coordinate 14,970,512, forward strand.
ATCCTGGAAGTTTTAGGGGCTTTTCACGTTTTTTAAATAAAGCAAATTCAGACCTGTTTAAGTGAACCACGTAGTGTCGTAAATGATCGTCTTCATGTTTATTATTTGTAAGATTATCATATGTAGTTTAGTTTGGCTCTGTTGAGCTATGAAACATTACCCTGTTTGAAGGAAGTCTGTGCCCTGAAAATCATTTTTCCACAGAACTGACAAACTTAGGTTTGAGGAGAATAAACCAACACTATAAGGCTAGGGAAGTTTATCATTGAGTGGCTATTGCCTTTTAATTCTTTATGCCATGAGAGCTGAATAATAAAACATAAAGTAAAGAAATAAGACAACACACATTCTCCACCAAAAACATATATTTAGAAGCCAGATTTTGCTATTACTTTGCTTTAAATGGCTTTGAGTTTGCTTAAAACATTCACTTATTCTAAAACTTCATAGAAACCACTTTCAGATTCCTGAACTAAGCATAAAAAACATTTCGTCTCGCTTGCTATTTGTGTCGTTTCTCGCTTGTTCTCTTTGTTTTTCAGTGCACGGCAGAAGCACAAGGGCAGTTCTCCAGATGATCCCAGGAACGGCTCGCGACTCATCATCTTCGTCTTGGGTGGAGTCAGTTACTCAGAAATGCGCTGCGCTTATGAAGTCACACAGGCCAATAAATCCTGTGAGGTCATCATCGGTAAGATTCTATACAAGTGCTCACTGATCTTTGTTTTGGAAATAAAAAATATGATTATTATGATTAATAATGAAAACGTTTCTAATTTTCTTAAGGCTCTACACACATCCTCACTCCAAGGAGCTTACTGAATGACATTTATGACCTGACCAGACAGCCCATTGAAACGTTTACCATGATGGAGGAGAAGCCTTGAACAGCTCCCAGAGTGACCCTTGACCCCCTCCCGCACACAGGATTGAAGGGAATGTAAGGAGCTGCATTTGTGGCGTCTTGTTCCGCATTAACTGTCAAGCAATTTCTCAAACTAGTGTTCACACACCTTTAAATATTAGAACAAATAAATATAAAAAAGCTTGGCTTATCAAATACATAATCTATTAATACCATTGTGAACTGATCTGGACTCTGTGATGAACAACTTATTTTATCATAACACATTAATACAGATGAACGACTCTAGCAGACTTCAGGACAGGAAATGTACTGGTGCCTTACACACTAGTGACTTTATTTTCAATCTGATTGTGTTTCGGGTGATGTCGAAAAGCTCACGCTGGACGTTCTGTAACACTTTCATGTATTTATGTTTCATACACTAAATAGTTATTTCTGAATCTTTTTTATAGTTGTTGCCGTTCTTGTTTGATGATATGTAAATAAGTATTCATTGCCTCCTTGCTATAGTAGTGTTTTGCCTGTATAACAAACATATTCATGGATGAACAAAGGAAAGTTTTTAACAAATGTAATATATGCATTGTTTGCAATTGAACAACTGACTTGAATGAATGATGTGGTTCAATTTCCAGATTGTTTTGTAAATGTTCATAGAACTGTTTGTGCCGTGGGTCTGTCTAATTTCATCTGTTTTAATTCAACATAAAACATGCATTGCCTATATAATGTGTTTGTATGTGATCGGTTGCTCTGCTCAATTGCCCTTTAGTTTTAATTAATTGATGGATGAACAATTGCATAGTTCACAATTTACGTGAAGGAAACTAGATCATGCTTTCTACAGTACAGCGTGTTTTCCCACATATAAGAGAGACCAGAGGACACATGAGCTTAGATGAAAAGTATTGTTGTGTTGTTTCTGTGCTGTGATGGTGAGATCTGATTACTGTAGATTTATTGGGACGTGTAAACATAATAACCCGGAGTCTCTCGGAGGGTTTGATAAGGTCCTGTTACTTCTAATCGTATCAAATCTGTCCTATTTTAGGGCCTTAGCTATATTGTAGTCGTGAACGGATGCTTGGGAAGACACGTGAATACGTGCTCTACGTAAGCTTGTATACGTTACCACAGCTATGGATATGATCACAGGAAATTATATAGTCTGTATGTGTCGGGAACGCCTGCCACTTAGAGGCAGCGTATGGTATTACCGATGTACGAGTACAATAAATGACTTAAAATATGCTCAATCCAAAAACCAGCATCTCTATCAAAACACACTTAAAATAGCAGCAATTATGGATCGATTGCAACTCATTCATCTCTGTCTGTAAGCGATAAGAAAGCTAAATTGAGCCAATAAACCCCGCCCCATTTTAATTTGAATCGCTTATTAATTTATCGACACTTTAAACAAAAATAACTACACCTGTTTGACATGTTTCTTCTGAAATCCGCGATCTGCATACATAGATCGCCACGCAACTTTTAACCACAAGAGGTCGACAGCAGTCTCGTGCGCTGGCATGACATCACGTGACGTCTGTAAGATGCGCCGGAAGAGTCAGTTGTAGTGCAGCGGTACAGATCGTCCTGACGTCAAAGATCGAGGTAAAACATTTCATCATTCAAACCCGTTTACAGCAAAAGCATCAGAATGAGTCTTGTGAAGTTTCACGCATGACACGCTACGTGTTCCTTATGCTGGTTTACATGTCATCCGTTTGACACATCGGTGTTCTCAGAGATGTCATTCACTTGTTAATGCTGATGAGGAATATGCGCTGACATGAACGACGCAGACCTCAAAACAAACTGTCTGTCGTGTTAATGCGCGTGGATTTTACATGTTCAGAAGCACGTTTATATTCATCACGTCCACGTCGTGTCCTAAAATAGTTTCATTAACGAATATATTCAACCACAAGCCAATAACATGACTCTGTCCACTTTTGTTTATAGGTCTTTCTCCTGTGGTCAACAATGGTGAGTTGTCCCTTATATACTGTATACTTATAGCACTGGGTTTTGAATGGTGTTTGCATCATTGTTATTGTATTTATATGACATCTGATGTCAGGGAATGTAGGGATCGTTTTGTTTTGTTTGTTCTTTTCATTCTTCAAGAGTACCAGACCTCCTCTCTTTTCATTTCATTTCAGCACGGACGCGTGAAAGTGAAGTCGACAGCACAGCAGGAGGAGGAAAAGAGGAAAGAACGAGAGAAAAAGTTAAAAGTGTTCGTATCTGCTCGAGATGCTGTGTTTAAAAAGGTGTGTTGCGTTGTGGGATAGTACCTAAGTCAAGGGTCGAGTCTGTTGGTTAGCAGTGGTTTACTTCTGTCTGTCAGAGGAGTGCTGGAGAAAACGATGAGGAGGCTTTGCAGTTGACACAGCAGCTTCTGTCCTCTAACCCAGACTTCGCCACCCTGTGGAACTACAGGAGAGAAATTCTGATGCACCTGGAGACGTTACGGTAAAAGAACGCCGCTTAGACCTGTACTTAATGGTGGCTTACAGTTGTCTCTGTAAGTCACTTTGGATAAGAGAGTCTGGAAAATTATTTAATGTAAATGTCTCTGTTTATGTGTGTTTTTACATCAGAGTTCACAAGAATTAGCTATTTTCTATCCTGGTTTTGTCCCTCTCTTTGAGAGACTCTGACAGATGTCACAGTTACGATTGGCAGTTTTGCAGTTAAATAAAGCGAACCGATAAAAGTGTCTTGTGATCACAAGGAGTTCCATGCACAGCATGTTGTTATCTTCCGACGCATCTTTATCGCTTTGTTGTTTGAGGAATCCTGTGTTTGCATCTCTTCTCCTTCTACATGTGAGAATCGGCGGGTGGGACAACAGGGGCAAGGATGTAGAAGTAGGCGTTGATCATCTTCTGCAGAGGTCATTGCATTATGACGTCATACGGAGACAAAATCTGCGTGTTGGCAGCTTGGTGTCAATAAAAGCTGTTTCTGAACTAACCAGGGTGTTTTGAGCTTCAGCGGGATGTATTTGTTCAAACATATTTCTCTCTGGATGTTTCTAATATGGCCTCTAGAGAAAAGGATGATGTGCAGAAGCTCTTTGAGACTGAGCTGAACTTCATCGAGGCTTGTCTGAAAGTGAACCCCAAATCTTATGGCAGTTGGCACCACCGCACCTGGGTCACGGCACGCATGCCCAGGCCCGACTGGACACGAGAACTAGGCCTCTGCGATCGCTGCCTCAGCCTGGATGAACGCAACTGTAAGACAGCGAAAATGGGATTGATAACAATGAGCCGACAAGAAAATAGATTCTTAAGAGTATTTGTCTTTGTTTTCTCTTTCAGTTCATTGCTGGGATTACAGGCGGATGATGGTCAAAGCATCTGGCGTTTCTGTCGAGCAGGAGCTGCAGTTTACAGATCGTCTGATCGGCTCCAATTTTTCCAACTACTCCAGCTGGCATTACCGAAGCACGCTGTTACCGCAGCTCCACCCACAGTCTGCGTCTGACTCCGCCCCCAGTGCAAGACCCTCCCCCACAGCCTCGCCTCAAAAATACTCACACAGAGTCTGTGAGGAACAGCTACTTAAAGGTACATCAACTCTTTCTTTATTATACAAAGACACGCCGAATGTTGTGGTTGACCAATCAGAATCAAGTATTCTCTTTCAATTTCTAGAGTATGAGCTGGTGCAAAACGCCTTCTTCACCGACCCCAATGACCAGAGCTCTTGGTTTTACTATCGCTGGCTGCTGGGCAGAGGTGTGTGTGTGTGTGTACTGTGTGCGTTTAGATTTCCTACACGTTATCAAAGACAAGCTTCCTTATCACTGCTTTGTGTGTTTTGTAGCGGAGCGAGAGGAGATGATCAGTTGTGTGTACGTCAGTAGGCAGAGCGAGACGGTCGCTGTTGCTTTCTCCAAACCTCTTCATGTGAGTCCCGAGACAGATGAGGAATGAGTTTTATTTAAACATAACATGACTGAATTCATGTGTCTCTCTCAGGCTCTGTCTGTGGCTCTGATGTTGGTGTTAGATGGTCAGCCTCTTCAGGTGGACTGGAGAAGTGCTCATCCACGTTTTCGTCATAGCCCTGTCTTGGTATTCTTCAGCAAATTTACTCATTTATTTTCTGAAGAGATTTGTTTTACCCCCATGTTTAGGGCTGTGCGATATTACAGAAAAAGATAAGTGCGATAGCATGTTAAATAATGCTATACGATTTAAATAGTTTTTAAATATATCGAAATAATCATATAACCAGTAGGGCTGCACAATATTAAAGAGTAAATATTATAATGTCCTTAAAATGGCATTTCATGCAGTGTGTGAATGTAAGCAGTCTGCCAAATTGTAAAGCCGAAAGTGAACGAATAACAAAGTTATTGGCTTGGGAAGATGGAGTCGAATCCGAATCACGCGAACGCACTCGTCTGTCGTTCCAATTTCAGTTCCGGGTCAGATTTGCGTCACTCGGTGTAATGCCCGCCTACGTTCCATTTGCGACAGCGCACTCGGTGGACCAATCACAACACACTAGACCATCTGACCAATCAGATGAGAGCGGTCTGACGGAAAGGAAGGGATTACACAGATTAATCGCCGAACGAATCATTTGAGAGTCAGTCAAGAAGTAAGGGAACAATTACTGGCTATCCTTAGAAAACGAAAGTGTTTTACACCGTGTATTTGTGTAAACTTGTCCTCGGACACTGCATAAACCAAAGTAGGACCTTAAACATCACGACATATTTACTCTTTGAAGAAAAATGTGATATACAACAATTTGCTAAATAATGCGTTGTGCAAACATGGTTCAAGTTAGTAAAATATATATTTAAAAACTGAAAATGATATAACCAACACACATATTTTACATTATTTCTGATTATTGATCATCTTCCACACATCAGACACAATCTTGCTACAATCTGCATCAACCTTAAACGTAAAGACTATAGACCACTGCGCAAGATGTAAACACAGGTCCAGAATCACTTGCAATATGCATAATGCGATATGCACATTTGCAATAGTTTAATAATTTTGATGTATATTGCACAGCCCTTTGTATCATAAAACATCTTATTTCTGGCATTCAATTAAAATATTTATTATTATTTGTTTTATATTTATATTTATTTATCGACTGTAGGACGAGTTTGATTTTAGGGATTGGCCTACAAAATGATGCCACGACTGCAGCACAGTAAAAAAAATGAATATTTAATGATCCACTTATCTACACAACATGTTAACTGTGTCCATTAGCTCTGTGACCTTCCGGCCGGCTGTATCAGCGACATCAATAATGAACACAACCTGACCGTCCACTGGACAGAGAAACACACACGCAGAGACTGTGCTCTCTACACAGGTGAGGAACACAATAACACATTTGTTCGGTGAGAAACAGCTGTTTGTGTATTTGTGGAGAATGATGCCTGAAATACTTTTTTGTCTTATTGTAGGTTCTGTTGAAAGCTGGTGCAGAGATTCCGCCACAGACCAGGAACTCTTCAGGTACAGCACTGTGTGTTTCTGCATACTGGTGCTCAGATCAGTGGCTCTTATTGTTTTATTTCTTCAGTACCCCGATTTTCAAGTGGTGACACAGAACAGAACCGAGATGATGTCTGGTGACACTTAATTTGCCATGATTCTCCTTGTTGGCCAATAGATTTCTGGTTGAAAACGTTGGTTTGGATGTATAGACTCCCTAAGTCAAAAACCTTTTTCCACATTTTGTCAATATGGATTTGTAGCGGTTTTAGCTGTTGTTAAAATAGTGATGAACTTAGCTCACCAAATATGATTCTCCACCAGATCTATCAAGATCACATACAAGAAATTAATTATTTAAAACATCAATTTCAGTCAGGGAATTAGTTTAGCCCAAAGGAAAATACATATAATAATCGTCATCAAATATACATATTTTACAGTTTCTGATTAGCAGTGTAGTGATAACAATACTTGTATGTATTCGTCCAGGAAATGCATCAATGATATTATACACTTTAATGTTGTATCATGGTCATGAGTAACGCGACTTTACCAAACAGGATTGAGAGCTGTAGCATAGACCGAAAACACAATTTAAGGGACCGAGTATGTGAGCGTTGAGCACAGAAGACCCAGCATAAGTGAATATATGGATGTTTATTCAAACTGCTCTACACAGTTAACATAATGGTGATCGCATGAACACAAACAATACATACATGAGAGAGAGAGAGCGAGAGAGAGAGAGAGAGCGAGAGAGAGAGCGAGAGGGCGAGAGAGAGCGAGAGGGCGAGAGAGAGCGAGCGAGAGGGCGAGAGAGAGCGAGCGAGAGGGCGAGAGAGAGCGAGCGAGAGGGCGAGAGAGAGCGAGAGAGAGGGCGAGAGAGAGGGCGAGAGAGAGAGGGCGAGAGAGAGGGCGAGAGAGAGAGAGAGGGCGAGAGAGAGAGAGAGGGCGAGAGAGAGAGAGAGGGCGAGAGAGAGAGAGAGGGCGAGAGAGAGAGAGAGGGCGAGAGAGAGAGAGAGGGCGAGAGAGAGAGAGAGAGGGCGAGAGAGAGAGAGAGGGCGAGAGAGAGAGAGAGGGCGAGAGGGCGAGAGAGAGAGAGAGGGCGAGAGAGAGAGAGAGGGCGAGAGAGAGAGAGAGGGCGAGAGAGAGAGAGAGGGCGAGAGAGAGAGAGAGGGCGAGAGAGAGAGAGAGGGCGAGAGAGAGAGAGAGAGGGCGAGAGAGAGAGAGAGGGCGAGAGAGAGAGAGAGGGCGAGAGAGAGAGAGAGGGCGAGAGAGAGAGAGAGGGCGAGAGAGAGAGAGAGGGCGAGAGAGAGAGAGAGGGCGAGAGAGAGAGAGAGGGCGAGAGAGAGAGAGGGCGAGCGAGCGAGAGGGCGAGCGAGCGAGAGGGCGAGCGAGCGAGAGGGCGAGCGAGAGGGCGAGCGAGAGGGCGAGCGCATGGCAGCAAGGCAGGTAAAACATTTCTGAACAAACTTTAAATGCAGCTATTCTATGCATATAGAATCGGATACTTGCAAGCTCTGCACTGAGTTTGAGGTGTAGCCCAAGTGTCCGAAGTTTGCCAGGCCATGGATGTCTCTTGGATTCTCTTCTGCATTCTTTCATGCATTCTCTTCTGCATTCTCTACTGCATTCTCTTCTGGATTCTCTTCTGGTTTCTCTACTGCATTCTCTTCTGCATTCTCTACTGCATTCTCTTCTGGACTCTCTTCTGGTTTCTCGACTGCATTCTCTTCTGGACTCTCTTCTGGTTTCTCAACTGCATTCTTTTCTGGTTTCTCGACTGCATTCTCTTCTGGACTCTCTTCTGGTTTCTCAACTGCATTCTTTTCTGGTTTCTCGACTGCATTCTCTTTTGGACTCTCTTCTGGTTTCTCAACTGCATTCTTTTCTGGTTTCTCTACTGCATTCTCTTCTGGATTCTCTTCTGGTTTCTCTACTGCATTCTCTTCTGGACTCTCTTCTGGTTTCTCGACTGCATTCTTTTCTGGTTTCTCTACTGCATTCTCTTCTGTACTCTTCTGGTTTCCCTTCTGGATTCTCTTCTGGTTTCTCTACTGCATTCTCTTCTGGACTCTCTCCTGGTTTCTCGACTGCATTCTCTACTGCATTCTTTTCCAGACTCTCTTCTGGTTTCTCGACTGCATTCTTTTTTATATTCTCTTCTGGATTCTCTTCTACTTTCTTTTCTGGATTCTACTGCATTCTCTTCTGGACTCTCTCCTGGTTTCTCGACTGCATTCTCTACTGCATTCTCTTTTATATTCTCTTCTGGACTCTCTTCTGGTTTCTCGACTGCATTCTTTTCTGGTTTCTCTACTGCATTCTCTTCTGTACTCTTCTGGTTTCCCTTCTGGATTCTCTTCTGGTTTCTCTACTGCATTCTCTTCTGGACTCTCTCCTGGTTTCTCGACTGCATTCTCTACTGCATTCTTTTCCAGACTCTCTTCTGGTTTCTCGACTGCATTCTTTTTTATATTCTCTTCTGGATTCTCTTCTACTTTCTTTTCTGGATTCTACTGCATTCTCTTCTGGACTCTCTCCTGGTTTCTCGACTGCATTCTCTTTTATATTCTCTTCTGGATTCTCTTCTGCTTTCTTTTCTGGATTATCTACTGCGTTCTCTTCTGGATTCTCTTCTGCTTTCTTTTCTGGATTATCTTCTGCCAGACTGTATCGGTGATAGTGTTTTTAGGTACATTCCTGCCCTGCACCCAGGCCAATGCCAATTGCGACCCAATGCCATGAAGGCGATAAGAGGGCCAGAGAAAGTTCCTTTGTTTTTCATGCACCTTATTTAAATAGCTCTAATTTGCACCTAATAACGGAACTGTTATAATAATAGTATTATAACACAGCTCATCAGATAGGGAAGTAGTTACATAGTAAACATGCTATGCCTTGAATTAACTGTTAATCATCCCAACGTATGAATACAACAAAGCGTAAATCAAACTTGCATCATTACAAACACAACAAGGATATTTACATATATTTATAGAAAAGTACAGTTTAGTGTGGTTTTGTCACAGAACTTCCTCTGGCTAGCATTAGACGGAGGAATATGTGATATGTTCTTTAACGGCTTACTGCTAAAAAAGGGCTTCTGGAACCCCTGGAGAGATGCTTGTCATAATTTTGGAGAAGCACCAGGTATCAGTCTATTTTGAGCCGACTTCTCTCTGATCTAGGCGACCCCAAGCGAGGGCTGCCAAACTCTGGTGAGGGGAAAGTTTTATGACATAGCATGATCCAACATTTGGCAATACCAGGCTCTATAGATTACATATCTCTACAAATGCTGGTTATTTTACGACACAGCTTTCTTAAGTAGCAAAAGTACATTTGTAGTAACAGCCAACAATACATTGTATGGGGCAAAATGATAGAATTTTCTTTATTGCCGAAATACTTTAGGATAATTAGGTAAATTTTATGTTCCATTAAGATATTTTGTAAATTTCCTACCGTAAATATATCAAAACTTTATTTTTGTGAGTGAATGCAGCAAAATCGCTAACAAAACTGGTGGGAAACGCGCCTACAAATTCCCGCACTTTGCGAATGACCCACTCAAGTTGGTATCTATGTGAAGCTTAGAATTTCAGCTTCCGGTTTCATCTACTCACCACAACGTCATTACAGCGGGAAACCAATAGAGAGCATTCAAACAAACCTGTTTATTCTTAGCAGCGGACTAGTAAAGCGCCTCGGATTAACAACTTCAGAAATGACTTCCTGAATATTTACATTTACATTTATTCATTTGGCAGACGCTTTTATCCAAAGCGACTTACAAGTAGTTTTTTACAGTGACACATTACTGCAGAGCAATCAGGGGTAAGGTGCCTTGCTCAAGGGCACTTCAGTCATGACCTGCTGGCCCTGAGATTAGAACTGGCAACCTTCTGATCACAAGCCCAACTCTCTAACCACCAGGCCACATACTGTACATCAAAAGCTTTTTTAGGAATTGCAACAATAAATGATTTGTTTTTGCATGTGAGTGTAATGCAGTTTTGGCGATTGTGTTCCGGACAGATCCCGTTCCGTTCATTCTTCTTTTTCTTTCTTTCAAATGGCATATCGGTGTCCTGCGTACATGCTGCCATCTACTGCTCAGCTCCATTCATTTGCGTTCCTGGCCACATTTAAAAACGGCCAGCTAGAAAAATTCAGATATGACATTCATGAGTGACATTCATTCATGAGTGACTTCATTAAATCCATTAAAGAATCACTTTTATTCTTTGTTTGACCTGGATTCTCTCATATTCACTAGGCTGAAACACTCACAGTGAATATGAAATTGATAATTAATGACTCCTAAAGGTGCATGTGTATAAACACACTGGTATTTTGAAGAACAAAAGATTACAAATTATGTTGCACGTGTCGGCCAATAAGTCTATTACAGACACAATCTTGTAATTGGGATGTACTGATGACTGTGTTTGTGCGTTTGGGTGTGTCAGGAGTGAGTTATCTGTTGAGAAGACCTCAGTGCTTCAGGCTGAACTTCAGTCCTGCAACCAACTGCTGGAACTCGAACCACAAAACAAATGTGAGTAAAGCACGCGTGTGTGTGGTTTGTACTGTGAGTGTGTTTTTTACATGCATACCTGACATAGCATTTCAGTTATTAACTTGACCCTTACAGATGACATATATTTTTTAGGGTGTCTACTGACGATAATACTCTTAATGAGAGCTCTGGATCCACTGGGTCACGAGAAGGAGACTTTGGCTCATTTTCAAACCCTTATAGTGAGAACACTCACACTTGTTATACTGACTACTGCTGAATACAGATTCTTCTGTCACAACTTGTTTAAAACCTTGTTTTGACGTACAGTATATACAGTTACAAAGTATAAATCCTAAACAATTCAAATTAACCCCTGTAACAATGGGTACATAATAAAGTTTAGCTGGATTTTTTCTAAAAAAAGTCAGAATATAATTGAAAGGCTTTCAATGAAAAGTCATCTCTCTGTAAAACAGGAGGTGGATCCTATGCGGTCTTCCTACTACAGTGACCTGTGCAGTAAGTTTCTGATTGAAAACACCATTCTGAAAATGGAGTATGCAGAGGTTCGAGTGTTCAGTCTGTCAAATAAGGTAAAGGCACGAAGCCTGGTGAGTGTGTTTAAGATGCATTTCTCGCACGTTATGAAAAGGGAAATATCTCAGTATGTGAAGTGAAAGATTCCTGGTACACCGGATGAATCCATGCAAGGCTGCATTGTAAACATTTCCATTGACAGGACGTGCTCAAATTTGACGGTATCCTTACAGCTCATTGAAATAATGCTTCACTCCTCCTGAAGAGTGATGAAATTAAAAGCTATTGTATACTTACATGCCTTTCGTATTTCATAGAACAAAACAAAGAAGCTTATTCTACAAAGATTTTCTTAAATACCCTTTACTCATTGGCTTGTACCCCTTGGAAAAGATTATACATCATTGGATTACAGTGATAATTCAAAATAATTAGTTTCTTAAATACTTATCGCACATGTATCCAATCTTGTGATCAGTCATTCAGCCTTTTTAAGGGGAGAAAAGTAGTCACTGTGCTCTTTGGTCTCATTGTATTTAACACACTGAACGTGGACCAGAGAAAGCAAAGGAGCTCTGAAAGAAAATAATAGACAAGCATGGTAAAGGCTACAAGACCATGTCCAAGCAGCTTGATGTTCCTGTGACAACAGTTGCAAATATTATTAAGAAGTTTAAGATCCAAGAAATTGTAGCCAACCTCCCTGGGCGTGATCAAAAGCGGAAAATCCACCCCGGATTGAACCGAAGGATAGTGCCAATGGCAGAGAAATAACCCAGGATAACTTCCAAACAGATACAAGCTTAACTCCAAGGTGAAGGTACGTCAGTTTCTGATCGCAACATCCGTCGCTCTTTGGGCAAAAGTGGGCTCCATGGAAGAAGACCCAGGAAGACACACTTTTAAAAGAAAATCATAAAAAAGCCAGACTGGAATTTGCTCAAATTCAGATTGACAAACCACAATCCTTCTGGGAGAATGTCCTTTGGACAAATGAGTCAAAACTGGAGTTTCTTGGCAAGTCACATCATCTCTGTGTTCACAGACGTAAAAAATCAAGCTTTCAATGAAGTGAACACCATACCTACAGTGAAACATGGAGGAGGCTCGGTTATGTTTTGGGGCTGCATCTGGCACAGGGTGCCTTGAACCTGTGCAGGACACAGTCTTGAGATTTTATTATCAAGGCATTCTGCAGAGAAACGTACTGTCCAATGTCAGAAAGCTCTCAGTCGCAGGTTATGGGTCCTCCAACAGGATAATGACCCAAAACACAAAGCTACAATCACCCAAGAATAGATAAGAATAAAACATTGGACCATTCTGAAGTGGCCTTCTATGATCCATGAACTGCTCAGGAAGAGTGGGCCAAACTACATGTTAACAGGTGCAGAAGTCTCATTGAGAGCTACAGAAAACGCTCAATAGTGATCGCCTCTAAAGGTTGTGCAACAAAATATTAGGTTAGGGGTCCCATCATTTTCGTCCATTTGGTTTATTATTTACATTTAAAAAAATAAAAAACAAAGTCTGATTTCTATTAAATATGGAAATATACAATGGTGGATTCCAATTGCTTCTGTCAGTTTCAAGTTATTTCAGAGAAAATTGCGCATTCTTCGTTTTTTGTGGAGGGTTACCAACAGAGGGGGTTGATGTTTTACACAAATTTAATGACATGAACATGAGTATTATTCGGTATCAAACAATGTCAATCTTAATAAACCATCGCCATGTGAAAGGACATACTCCCGTCTGTATATTTAATGTTTAGGGATTTACTGTCAGCCTCATACCCCTTTGAATAGAAACATCCTTTGAGTGTGTGTGTTCTGAATGGGGGTGCATGACAACTGAATGAGAAAGCAAAATACATTTCTTCCTTGACTCTGCCAGCTTAGTAACAATAGCAGATACACCTGGTTTACCAAACCAAAGGGATTACAAAGACACGCCTGCCCATTATGTATTATTGCACCTAACATTTGGATTTCCCGAAACTTTCTTGGGTGTTTCTGTGACTTCTAGTACTGTGACTAATGTGACGGTCACATGAAAACTATTTGTAAACTATTTTACATGCCTCCATCAAACGTTGGTTAGCAAAATGTGTCTGAGATGATGATATTAATGTGTATCCTTTCATAGAACCTGACGACCCTGTGCCACCTTGATCAGCTTCTCTTGGTGACGCACATCAATCTCTCCTCCAATCAGCTTGTGAGGCTGCAGCCTCAGTTTGCCATGCTGCGATGTCTAGAGGTGAAACAGCGCTGTCACATAAACAATCTTATGCCATCATTCGTTTGAATCGTCCCGTTTGTATGAATGATGTGAGTCATGATGAATGATGATAATTGAAGGTTGTTTCTGCAATTATTTTGTCAAACACAGGTTCTGGAAGCAGATGATAATGCCATTGAAAATCTGGAGGGCGTGTACAATCTGCCTAAACTGGAGGAAATCTCCCTGAAGAATAATCGTATCCTTTCCTCAAAGAAATACAGCTGCTTGTCTCATACCTCTATCCTAGACTTGTTATATTTGATATTTATTGATTGTTTAGCTTTTACAAAGTTAGCGTGATACAAATAACAGTTGAATCAATTGTATTAAATGTGTATTTAATGATTTGAATGATAATATCTATTGCTCTATATTTGAATGATAATATCCTTCCGACTCTGTAAGTCTCATAGAGGGTGGAACTGTAATTCATTGTGACCAAACAAGCAAACATTTTTCTCAATGCATTTCTAGAAATCTGTAAACTATCTGATCTTAAAGTCTTGGCGTCCTGCCCCAAATTGACCAGACTGGATCTGTGTGGAAACCATGTCTGCGAAATCGCAGATGTACAATCCCAGTTAGCCCAGTTGTTGCCAATGGTTACTTCCCTGTCTCTTTGATAAACACCTTTAAGTGTTTGTGTATGTTAGTCTGGTTAAAGTGATAGTTCACTAAAAAATGAATATTCTGTCCTCATTTGCTCACCCTCTTGTCATTTTACACCTTTATGACTTTCTTTCTTCGGCAGAACACAAGGGAAGATATTTTAAAGGAAGTTGGTAACTAAACAGCACTTCTATTGTATGGACACAAAACCGATGCAAGTGAATGGGGTCCAGTTAACAACATTCTTCAAAATATCTTCTTTTGTGTTCTGCGGAAATCATATATGTTTGAAATGACAGGTGGGTGAGTAAATGATGACAGAATTGTCCAGTTTTTTTTTGGGCGAACTATCACTTTAAGTGTACTGCTGTTTTTAATGTACCTCATGTATTGGGCCTAATCAGACTTAAATACATTTTGCTGAAGAATGACATTTCTGTCATTATTTACTCACTCACCTCCATGCCATCGCAAACCTCAGAATGTGGTCTTTTTTACTTGTTAACAAAAAGAACAGACTTTAAGCAAAAGAGAAATGGCAACATGACTTTAATGGAAAACAGTATAAATGAGTAAACAATGACAACCATGATTGTTTATCTTTGAGTGAGCTTTGCCTTTAAAATCACTGCTGTGTGTCTTTCTGTCTGTGTGATAAATAATGGTTCACATTTTACATACATTTATTGTAAACACCAAACTGCATGCTGATAGAGATGCTTTTAGTCTTAAAGTGTCATTTTAAAGGTCATGTTCGAGCAGAAAGGGCCAAACTCAACATGAGATAAAAAAAATGTTTTGTGTCTCCACTACAATAAAGAAAAATGTTACTGCCTTCCATCTATCTCCGAGTCTTTGTTTCCATTGCAGATAATGTACATTTATACGTTTTGATAATATATTTTATGTAAATATCAGGATGTTTTTTGATCGTAGTTTTATATTTCAGTCAGATTGGGAACAGATGCACGAATGCCATACACTGTAATGTTTGGTTGTAGTACTGTAAACTGTTTAAGTGATAGTTCACCCCAAAATGTAATTCTGTCATCATGTACTCCCCCTCTACTCATTTTAGACCTGTATGACTTTTTTTCTTCCGCAAAACATATTTTAAAGAGAACTGGTAATTGAAAAGCACTGGACCCCATTGACTTCTATTGTATGGACACAAAACCAATGCAATTGAATGGAGTCTAGTTAACAACATTCTTCAAAATATCTTCTTTTGTGTTCTGCGGAAGAAATAAAGTCATACAGGTTTGAATGACAAGAGGGGGAGTGAATGATGACACAATTTTTATTTTGGGGTGATCACTTTAAGGTTGTTGTGACAGTTATAACTGTTTTGCTTGATCTTCATCCAGCAAATCCCTTACGAGTTAACAGTGTATGCATTGCGAAAGGACAGCAGGTGTTTTTGCAATATTTATCACAAAATAAATGCATCAGATCCCTGTCAAGTTTCATTTTGGGATAGCGACCAGCTGACTGTACATTATCACTAACATGTTCATATAATTAGAAAATATTTTGTTTTAATGTGTTTGGAATTAAATTAGTTAACTATGAAAAACAAATAATTGAGAATTATTTTAATCCATTGACCCATACACTTTTTAGACTGTTTTTGTTTTAGAAATATATGGTAGGGTTCCCTTTGCATTAAAAAAACTTGATTCATGTGAATCACTCACTTTACTTCCAATAGTTGGATTCAAATCAGGTAACGCCACCGAAGAACATTGAATTTATTGTAATTGTCGGGAAACTAGTTTAAGATGACTTTTGCTTGGTGACATTGTGCATTGTTGAAATGGGGGGATCCATAGTTGGTGAACATGGTCAGCAACACGGAGAAGCTGTGGAATTACTTGTGTCAACAGGCCCAAAGTGTTTCCATCACATACTGTATATAAGCCTTAACAGAAGTATCAAAATGTTTCTCTAAAATCTAGTTAAAGAAGTTATAGTTAAATAGTCTTTATTTCTTTAGTGTAAAATGTTACAAAGTTGAGAGATCTGGACTTCACTGAAATAAATGTTATTTTTATTACACAGAGAGTAAAGTACTGAAAAAAGGTACTGTTTGGAACCGGGACCGAATTCCAGATACTGTATTGGTACCAGTACCGGCTAAAACGTGAATGGAACTCAACCTTGTGAATAGCTAGTTCCTTCAACAGCATCTTGGAAAAAGCCATTCCTTTCTTTATCATTCTCGGGCAGGTATTTAGGGCATTAACACACAGTAATCATCCTTTTTTAGGATTAACAGTTGATGATTTTAACTATTGCTATAATACTGTGGTGGTGATTCATAACACTTGCGTGTGCTCATTTCTGCTTTTGTATAGAACTGGTTTTCAACTGATATGACTGTGTTTATTGTTTACTTACGTTGTTTGTCTCCTTTTATTAAAACTAATTTTTGTTCAAGTGTAATTGTATCAACCAGGGAAAATTCTCTCTTAATTTATGGGACTCACCTACAAGTTGTTCCAAGTCTGTATATAGTTCTTTGTTGAACATAGAACAAAGTTTATCCTACTTTGATGGTCAATGATGGCCAAGAACTGTTTGGTTTCAAGCATTCTTCCAAATATCTTTCTCTGTTGAAACTAAAAAGAAGATATTTTGTAGAACGCAAACTGTTCTGGAGAACTTTTGACTACTATCGTAATTATTCCCACTATGGTACTGTAGTCATGATCAGAACAAAAGTAATTTATACAGATTTGGACAACTCGAGGGTGAGTAAATGATTACCCCCCCCATTTTATCGAATGTTAGATAAAAATATCTCAAAGGAAACAAAAAGGACAACAACTAAGTAACTAACAAAAAACACCAGCTCAGATTAAAAATATAAAACAAATCCTTAATAATTAACTAACAATACAAAATGGAGAACAAATAATACACATGGTTATAGCAATCTTAGTACACCTTGTAATTCAATAAAACAAAGCTGAGTTTCCAAACAGTCTAGATTGGGGGTCCAGACCTTAAAAAACTGGCCTGTTTTCTGATTGAATACATAAATAAAATATATAAAATAGTCTTACGCCAACCTTAAAATGATGGAGCTTTATTATTGATCCAATTTAGCGAAATATTTTTCTGGTTTCTGGCAGCGAAGGTTAGAAGATTATATTTATTCATTGAATTCCAGCAGATGTATCAATGAGTCCATTGGGCATGCCCAACAGCAAATTAGACAGGGTCCAGATCCAGATGGACATTAAAGATCTTTTCCATTTCCCCTACTACCAAAACCCAATATCTCTGTAATCTAGCACATGACCACAGACAGTGTGTTAAACTACCAATCTCAACTTTACATTTTGGATGTACAAGCGATCGAGAGGAATTGAAACGATGCCTGCAATGAGGGGAAATTGATCTCTATGAATGATTTTTCATTGCATTTCTCTTACAGATATCTGCTTAGCGTATGACCAAATGTCATTCCATGTTTCACCATCAATAACAATATTGATGTCTAATTCTTCTTTCTATGTAGTTTTAACCCTTTGTGTAATGTCACAAGCTAATGAACACGCAGCACCATAAAATCTACTCAAAGATATTTTTCCTGAAGTTGAAAATGACAACCTCTCAACCGTTGATATTTCACAATTGCTAAGAAGTGTTGTATTATTGGTAATGTAATGTCTCAATTGGAAGAAACAATCACGTTTGGGAACTTGATGTTACAGGGTTAAAACTTCAAACGACATTGACCTGTTGTCCAAAAACATGGATGACAGAATTTAAAAAACTATTTCTTCAAGAAAAACATTCCGAGAGAACATTGGGAACATTTATAAGTAGAGACAATTCATTGTGTCAAAGTGAGATGAGCCCACCCAAAACATTTGGTCTGTATGATGTGGCAAAAAACTAAATATACCAATAATCCTAAAATGACACTTAAAATGTTTCTCAGGTGGATACTGTCTCTTCTTGAGTACTGTGCTCCTCCCACCTACACTAACACAGACCTTCACAAAGCATATATGTGGTGGTCATCGTATTACCTGTCTACTTATCTGACTATATTTTTTCATGTTTATATTATTTGTATTTATTTTAATGCTTATTATAGGCTTGTTTACCGTTAAAACGATGTTTAATGGGTGAAAATAAACAATAATCAACAAACAAATTCTTGACAAATAAATATTTAAATGTATTTATTTATACTTTCACACCTTGGTTGGCTTGGTAAACGATGTTTAATGGGTGAAAATAAACAATAAACAAATTCTTGACAAATTAAAATTAAAATGATTTGACTTATTTATTTATACTTTCACGCCTTGGTAAACGATATTTAATGGGTGAAAATAAACAATAAACAACAAACAAATTCTTGACAAATAAATATTTAAATGTATTTATTTATACTTTCACGCCTTGGTAAACGATATTTAATGGGTGAAAATAAACAATAAACAAATTCTTGACAAATAAAAATATTTTTTTTATGATTTGACTTTTTTTATTTATACTTTTATGTCTTGGTTTAATAAGTCATATGTCCTAATAATTAAGTAAAATTTCGTATTCTTCTTATACATTAAATACATTAGGTTTCTAGTTCATTTTCAGTTCTTGCTTTAATGCTGATGGAGTTTTGCAGCATTTTATGTAAGGGATAATGTACAGGCTGCCGGTTGTTATCGCAGAAGGGGATTATTTCTCTATAACAGCCGGCTGCTTGTACATTATCCTGTTATTACACGGCTACGTGCCACATGAGAAAAAACTGGACATTAAATGTGATTTAGCATTTTTTCAATAGCTCATTTTTACGGAATGCAGACTGAAAAGTCGTTTATTTTCGGTTTTAAGTTGAGAAACAACGTTTAATTATCACGAAAAGGCAATTTGGTTTAACCATTTGTAAATATAATGTCATAAACAGTATGTTATTAAAAGACATGTTTATATTTAATTTGTCAATAAAACATGTCAAAATGATTTGCTGCAACCGGGTTACCGTGTGAAGTGTAGCGTATACTTTTGAGCCGTTCTTAAATAGACCCTTTTTTTTCATTTTATATGAAGAATTACAAAACTTCTACTACTACACTTGGAGAAACACGTTATTCTGTTAAACCTGTTCTCATGCTTCATTTATGACAAATCACATCACTGCATTTTCTTTGCCCTTCCTTGGCCCTACCCTACATATACAGGTACACAAGCTGGAAGCGTGCTGGAGTTTAACACTAAATGAAAGTGAGTCGCACTGAACAGCTGCCATGTATACACAAGAGACGCGATTACTGCTGGTGTTTTAAAACTGAAGACTGACCAGAAACAGGACTGCCAAACATACAAACAAGAACTAAAAGTAAGTTCAAAACTGTCTGAATGACCTGAAATATTTATTTTAAAAACAGAAATCTTTCGGAGTAGAATCATCTCCCAAAGTTACAATGGTAACGTATGTTCAGCAAATATCACAGGTCTGCGCTACTATTACTATTATACTATATTGTTAAGGGTCCTGAAGGTATTTTTGGTTGGCATAGTTGTTTGTAAACTCATTTAATACCGAACATGGTCTATTAACATCTGCCAATACTTTGTTTTCATTGTTTTCAATCTAGGTGAAACGTTTTGTTCAAATGTGTTTTGGTTTTGTCTTTAAAGATACGATAATCTAATGCAAAGACACTTAGTCATTTTTTTATATAACAAGTTTTGGGCCGCTGCATTCACAGCACACTGTTTGCCATAATAATGACTTAATCATCTGCATTACTCCTGGAATATAAAACCACGCTAAAACAAATGAGATTATACAGACACAATTGTTGACACCACTGTGCCATCTGAGTCACGTCAAAACTACTTAAAGTGATAGTTCACCCAAAAATAAAACGTTTGTCATCATTTTCTTGCCCCCTTAAACCTGTATGACTTTCTTCTTTTCCGCAGATCACAGGCCCCCATTCACTTGCATTGTTTTTTTAATCTCTTTCCAAGTGTTGATGTGGTGGACATCAGGTTGAGTCAGGTATGTAAAAATCCTATTTTGATATGTGTGATATGATAAATCTTAAAATGTAGTTACGCATTATCAACAGAGAGTCTGATTCTCAGTCTTTGTTATTTTCATCATTTAATATTGTGACTTGTACTGTTGAACTGTACCTAAACAGAGAAAGACAAGGATCTGTCAGACTGATTTAAAATGGAGAAATGTGGCGTTAGCATAATATTGGGCAATCCTAGGCATGCAACTATTTAAAGAATGAAAACAAGCCTGTCACATTCCTCCTAACACACCTTCATGCTGTTGCTTCACACACTCTCTTTCTCTTTAGATGCATTCAATGGAGATCAAATTGTATTTTACATGTTTCCAGCAATAGATACACACGTCTATAAAAATTAAATCAGTTCATCTCAGGTTGTGGCACAGACACATAAGAATGTTTCCTTTTACACATTTGCATGTTCACTTTCTTCATTCTGTATCAAACCCTAAATGTAATTCATTTCACAGAATGCGTGGAGAGACATTATCAACCAGAAACCGCTCGGCCATTGGCCGCTTTCCATCCGGCACTCTTGTTCTGGACGAGCCAAAGAATGTGGAGGCAGGGAAGAAGAAATGGACATGTGGCAGCTGGATCCAGCAGTGCTGCCGCGGCTGCTGCGGCCGCGGAAAAACAGACGATGTCACAGAGACTGTTACCCCCAATCCCACTGCTGAAGAACCTAAAGAAAACTATGAGATGAAAGGTATGGCCCAAATGGGGCACATTGAGAAGTAATTGAATGATATGATCAAGATCAGATCCGATAACATTCTGTAATTCTTTCAGGTTTATTGGAGGCACGTTCCATAGACCTTCTCAAATCTAAGACTGAACGGAACCGTTTGGAGCATCACACAGATCTCTACCATATTGAAAACCTCATCATCCGGAGGGGACAGACTTTTCAGATGCTGATCGAGCTCTCGCGACCTTTCAACCCGAACACAGATAAACTCCATTTAGAGCTCAGATTAGGTCAGTTTCTTTTAGTTACTTCAGGGTGTCTAAAGACACGCAGTGAAAACGAGTGCGTGTGCTTTGTTATTTATGGGAGGAGTGTATTTAAAAGGATTTTGCATTTCTATCCATCAGGGAATCTTCCAGATGTATCTAAAGGCACGCTTGTGATTGTTTCTTTGGTTGAGGACCTGCATGATAACTGCTGGGAGGCCAAGATCGTTGAACAGACGGGCAGAAAAATCAAACTGTCCGTCAACTCCCTGTCATGCGCTGCTATTGGCAAATACAAACTCTCGGTTATAACACAGTCCCTGGCAGATGGGACCGTGTCGACGTACTGTTCAGAGAATGACATCTACATGCTGTTCAACCCTTGGTGTGAAGGTACGAGGGGTCAAGGTTCAAGACACACAGAAAATCTATCAGTTGAGTTCCTCCTCATACATGTACTGTTCTTCTCCTAGATGACTCTGTGTATATGGATGATGTTGAACAGAAGAAAGAATACGTGTTGAATGACATGGGTATAATCTATTACGGGACCGAGAGCCAGATCGGAGACAGAGCGTGGCATTTTGGACAGGTGAGAGTAAACCTTATTCTACAAATAAGATCCAAAAAAGCACTGATGGTCTGTGAGGGAGTCTTTCAGGGAGGCTGATATGTAATAAAAATGGATCTAACCAATAAAAATGGCATATTTTTTGTTTCTGAAGATTCGCTTAGATTTCCTTCGTATTAAAATAATCTTTATAATTTATGACCTGCTCAACTCTTGCCAATACACAACGTGAATGGATCACATCATCGGGCTTTGCCATCTGTTAAGACTCATTTCTGTCCTCTGACTGAAATATGGCCAAAATAGTTTACAATGTTGCAATTCTTAAATCAACAAATTTCCACAAACAAAAAATACAAACTGGTGCCTATATTTTTATTTTTTATAACATATTTTATTTCGTTCACATGAAGTTTGCAGTTTTTCTATTTATTAACAATAAATAATGGATTGATAGTTAAATAGTTGAAATAAAAGTATATAATGTATTTAGATGATTTGTCGTCCTGTTATGCTGTAGAAAGGGTCCATATGAGGTTACCTCTGTGGGTTACAATTTATGAAATGGTATATATTGCATATATATATATATATAGGTGAAAAATAATTCAGAAACAGGGTCTGAAACTAAATGAAGGCATTGTTATATGATTTTAATTTCTTTATGCAACACCACAAAGATGGTAAAGGCAAATCACAATTTTAAAGAACATATTCGTATATTTGTTTGCAAAATGACGAACTGTTCTGTTTATACAAATTTGATGAATATATCGAATCATTCTTAGTTTTCACCACAAAGAAACAAAAAATGAAATAGAATATCAGTGTAACACATCGGGACTGAAGGACGATGCCACACACGGGGTAAAGTGAACTGGGGATTTAATGTAGTTGAAACAGATGCAGGTAATGTCACCACAACTAATTCCTTGTGTGTATGTGGACATGGTTTCTCTTCATCTGTTAGTTTGATAAGGATGTCCTGTCGGCGTGTATGTTTTTGTTGGAGAGAAGCGGTGCTCCAGCATCGGGATGGGGAGATCCTGTCAGTGTGGTCAGACTCGTGTCTGCACTGGTAAGTCTAAACATTTCAAAGGGTGATATAATAACGTTGTTTAGTGGGATCCACTTATTTTGTCAGTTTTAAGATTCTTGTGTTTCGATATTTTAATTCAAATATTGACTACATGTAAAACATAGTCTGTTGGAAGCTTGGTGACGCACTAAAGTGAGGCATAAAGATCATTTAAAGGTCACCTCTGATAATGACATATCAAGGCAAGAGGACGTATCATTTCCTATACCTTGTACTTTTGTCGGACCCTGCATATATCAATGTAACAAGTAAAAAAGTCCAATAAAGTAATGTTCTTATATATATAGATTGGGTCCCTAGAATTACCAATAGCTCATTTCCTAATGCTGGGGTGAGATCTGTTGAATGGTTATACAGAGCCACAGGTAGTTAATACACACAACAGCACAGGGTTTTGCAGACTCACTACATATCTAAAGGGGACTGTTTATACAGTAGATGAGATGAATGTAGTTCAAACTTGTTTTATGTTTTACATCAGATTAACGCGCCCGATGACAATGGTCTGTTGGAAGGAAATTGGTCGGGTAAATATGAGGATGGGACGGCCCCTACGGTCTGGACTGGTAGCAGTGATATCCTCAGACAGTATCATGAAAATGGAGGAACATCTGTCAAATATGGACAGTGCTGGGTCTTCTCTGGAGTCACCACCACAGGTTAGAGTATTCTTGAGAAACATCGAGTCTCATTCAGTAATAATGCAGCACAAATGTTTTAAGCATTGGATCAAAAAGGGGCAAACCCAGATGTAGAGTTAAACCAAAAGTTTATATTCAACCTAACAATGGGTTAAGACAACCTGGCATTGGTTAATACATTTTTTTATTATAAGATACAGTATGTCCATGATTCACATGATTGTAAACATCTCTCTGTCACCTTTTTTTCATCAGTGCTCAGATGCTTAGGAATTCCCACCCGCTGTGTAACAAACTTCAACTCGGCTCATGACACCGATGTTTCCCTGACCACAGATGTTTATTTAGATGAGAACTATGAGCCTATTGAGGAGCTCAATCAAGATTCTATATGGTAAGCTCATTTGTTAAATGTTACGTATTTGTGACATTGTGTTTTGAAATGTAGTTACTATCACTTGTTTACACAGACGACATCAGCGGGTGTTGGACAAAAAAGGACGTTAAATCTACAAATGTTACTAACCTCCATCCCTATACTCTGCAGGAACTTCCATGTGTGGAATGACTGTTGGATGGCCCGCCCTGATCTACCTGCGGGTATGGGGGGGTGGCAAGCCGTGGATGCCACTCCTCAGGAGACCAGTCAGGGCATCTTTTGCTGCGGCCCTACGTCTATCACTGCTGTCCGGAGTGGACATGTTTACCTCAAGCATGACACGCCGTTTGTGTTTGCAGAGGTAACTTTCTGTTTTGATTACAAGTTGAAAAGGTTTCTTGGTCGAATTGCCTCAGTCGGTGTTGTTATATTTGGTTTTCTACCTCAAACAGTCCAAATCGTTGCTCAAATAACTATTTATACAGTTTATTTTGAATGAATGTATAACAGTTTTGCTGTTGCGTCTTGCACTAACACCTCAACATCGATCAAACAAACCTCAACCACGGTAACACTCATAAACGTCATTCATAAAAAAACCTCTAAACTCAACAGATAACTAACAGTAACAACTATATTGAAACATAAATGAAGCCGGCAAGAACTAAAACACTGATCTTTAAAAGAAAAATAAATAACAACAGAAACACAGAATTGAACATGCTGCAATGCATCTTGGGAACTTTCAAACTCTTACAATATTGTTTGTCCAGAATACACTGTTTTGTAAGTTGGCCAAACTTTCTGACGCATTTTGGCGTCAGAATATTATTTGTTAGAAACATGTTTTGTTATTTTGTTTAGTATATGCAAAACAATCTTTCGACTCCTTTAACTAAAAATGCTTGGTTCAAGTTACTTATTTATCTTTGTTGGGAGAACATTTAGCAAGTCAGATTTTTTACAGTGTGTTCTTCTCATCTTTTCAAACACCATGTTTGTGGTGTATTGTTGGTATGAAATGTTTTGTACATGTCTGTGTACTCTAGGTGAACAGTGATAAAGTCTTCTGGCAGAGGAAAACTGATGGGACCTTCATTCAGGTCAACGTTGAGAAGCAGGCAGTGGGTCACTACATCAGCACAAAAGCTGTCGGCTCTGATGACCGTGAAGACATCACACACCTCTACAAACACCCAGAAGGTAAAAACAAATAGACAACAATCACATACACACAAAAGCTAAAACAATACATTTTAAATTAAATTAAATCTGTTTAGTTAATATACTAACTTAGCGTACAAGAAGTTTGTTCCAACGAAGAGTTTGCTAAACAATTAGCCTGTACTTCTAAGGCAATTTGTTTTGTATTTTTGCATCACAACCGGATTACAGTATGAGATGTTTTGGTTGTTGTATACATCTGCAGCGTTGGTGTTTCCGATATTTTGTCTGTTTTTGTATATACTTAGTTTTGAAATGTTTGGTTCATCATAGGCCAAACAGTAAGTAACTAGAGCTCTTTCAAATGCATACAGGCAAACATAATGAGACCAATGATAAGAATGATTTCTAAAAGCTGTGCTTTTTTGCTTGATAAAGTTTTGGGACCATTAAGGGCCGTGGTTCTAAACAGGGGGAACGTGTCCCACAAGGGGACCGCAGCTGAATTCCATTATAATCTGTTATTATATTAAACTTTATCCCAGTTAATCTCAAGATCTGAAATATTTTATTGGGTAGAAATGCAGAGTTTTTGTGAGCGGCAGGAGGGCCTTTGAATATCGTTGAATGCAGTGGGTCAAAAAGGTTGAGAACCCCGGATTTAGGAGGATTTCTTTATCTGCATATGAGAACATATTATTTTAAATGCAGTCTGCAGTTTGAAGTCTCCTTTTCACTTTTAAACAAAAAATGATATCTGTAGGTTCAGAGGAGGAGCGTATTGCTGTGGAAACAGCTTGTCAATATGGCACGAAAAAAGGAATCTACTTTCCCTTCGGAACCGAGGATGTCACTGTTCAGATCACAATGGATGAAGAACCTCAGCTTGGTGCTGATGCTAAACTATCAATCACCGTACAGAACACGAGTTCAGAACAACGCAGTGTCACTCTCTACGGTCAGGTGGAAGTAGTGTATTACACAGGGGTACATAAAGCTACAGTGAAGAAGGACCAGGTACCAATCGACCTCCAACCCGGTGAAGGTGAGAGACTTTATACCTGTCACAATTTCACAAAACAATGTTGCGAAAGTCTATCTCTGCCTTTCCTTAATGGAATGTTCTTTTTTGTCTAAAATGTTTTTAAAATATTACTGTCTCACGTTTTTATGCAATGAAAGCATAGGAATATTACAAATCTCAACATTACAGAATTACACCTGTTACTAAATAATGACTTCAGTTTCGAAGCTATGAAAGATCCAAAGTCATATTGATATATATTATGATATGTATTACTTTTATGACCTGATAAAGACTTTTATTGTGTTTCACCAATAAATTAAGGCAATACGAAACTTTTTCATTTAAATTTTACAGTTGAGACTGTGGACTGGACTCTACTGTATGAGGACTATAAAGGTCAGCTGATGGATCAGGCGATTCTGATGCTCACTCTTACTGGACGGGTCACTGAGACTAAACAGGTTCTGGCGACCCAGTTCAGTTTCAGACTGCTTACACCAGATATTCTGATAACTGTGAGTTTAAAAGGCTTCTTCGGCTTAACCCTCAAATACAGTACATATATTATGAATTGGAATATTTTTTGGGGGAATGGTAAATTAAATTAAGATTAAGAAATTAATAGTATAAAACAGCTTTAGCCTATTGACGTGAACCTTACATAGTTCTTAACATTAGGTTTAATGGCAAGTTGGATCATACTTGTGTTGTAAATGTGTGCTCTTGTTTCTCTTAGCCTGAAGGAGACGCTGTCGTTGGTAAAGAGTTGAGTGTTAAGATTGTTTTCCGGAATCCGCTGAGCTACACATTGAAGAATGTCAAGTTTCGCATTGAAGGACTGGGACTGCAAAGCATTAGAGAGATTTCCTATGGGTAAGACCTCAATTTCTCCAATTAATGTTGTTGTGGGTGATTTTAATGGATGCTATTTTCATTAAAACCCATTGTGTCCAGACAGACAGAGTTTTATTTCTGTATTGTTATACAATTTTTTATGCATAAAATAATGTTCTTTATATGACTAATTGTGTAATTTAATGAAAATAATATCACAAACATTTTATTATTGAAACTTGAAAAACTTGAAAACTGTACATTTACGAAATATGCAGTATCTATTTCTTATTTTACTTAAATCAAAGAATACTGTTTAGACAGAGCCTACAGTAGTAGTTTAGTGGCACACTGCAATACATCTTTCGTCAATTCAATATCAAAATGTCTTCCAATATACCTGAACTCCCTAGTTCAAGAAATAGTTTGATTTGTGATCAAAATGTTTCTCATTTCTTATTCATTTTCTCAGCAACATAGATAGTCTGGCCAAGGTGACGCTGACAGAGAAGTTTATTCCTACAGAGGCTGGACCACAGAAGCTTCTTGCTTCACTTGACTGCCAGCAGCTAACTCAAGTTCATGGAGTCGCCAACATTTTAGTCAAAGCATTGTGAAATGTCTCGAAGAAAAACAAACTTGCTTTTTTGGAAGTGGACATTTTTTAATATTTAAAAAATGTTTTTACAACTTAATTATGAATTTATAGATTTTCTCAGGAATATGTGATTTTTGAATATTCATGAATATTAATAATACAAGCCAAGCATTGTGTTATTTTTTGTGGGGGGATTCCAACAATAACATCATCATTTATCATTTCAGGGCTTAATGAAGTGCACACTCAATAACAGAAAATAACCCAATTCATTTTCTTTTTCCACCACCCACTCTTGGTCAGAGTTTTATTTATAAAGCACATTCAAAAACAACTCAAGGTTGACCTTGTCTAGTCAACAGCATAACAATTTATTTTATATATATTGATATCAATATTTTATTTTATATTAATTGCAGTATATTCTATTTAAACTAATTTTATTGATTCTTTGCGGATGTCTCCTGGAAGCTTGTTTATGTTGTTGCTGCTAAAAAAGTATGTATAATGTTTTTGAACTTTAGTATAGCAAATATTAATGTATAGTATTTACACAGTGTTCTACCATTTACAACAATACAGATGCAGTAAAAATAAAGAAAAATTGCTGAGATGATTACTGAAAATCTTGTTTATTATTTTAAAGTTTCAAATACTTTATATTGTCAAATACTTGGTATATTGTCGTGATCAGGGGTGGAAGAACCCAAGTGCAGGCAGCGAGGATGAAGGGGTAACAACAACTTTAATATAAACTACAAAACAAACACCCACGATGGGGGAAACCACTAACCAAACAGGGACAACGAACAAGATACTTCACAATATACATACAAGGTGTCAGGTTACAAGAACTAGTAACTTTGAACAACGAACGAGCACATAACAATGGACAAGAGGTCATTAAATAGGGAAACTAACAAATGAGATAACAATGGGCAGGTGTGGGGAATGAGACACAGGTGGAAAGCAATACTAGGAACAAGAGGGGCGGGGCCAAAGATGAGACTGGGGAGAAGCCATATTATGTCCTGATTGATAATAATATGTCTCTCTCCACTCAAAACATGTGGGTCTGTCATAATTCTGCCACTAGACCAAAAAATCAAGACAAAAGAACGTTTTGACATTTTTGACGGGTCGGTAGACTCGTCTATTTGAAGTGCGAAGTTATAACAACAAAGTCGGGCTGAAAGCTGACCCCTCAAATCTTCTGACATTGTAGCGATTATACGTTTGACCGTATTATTATATAATGGTATCTTAGCCAATTGTTTTGATTTATCCTCACCAAATAATTTCTTGACAATCTCTGTTACATATGTCAAAATCAAAGTTTCTGCATTTGTATGCCCTTTCTTTGCTTTGCAGATTTTTGGTATACAAACATTTTTTTCAGTAGCTGTGACTTCCCTCATGGTGGTGTGTCAATTATTTTTCCTTGCGCTCCAAAAATGCCATGGGCTTGCATTGAGGATGAGCTTCCTCACCTGGGTCCAGTATGCCTGGGTCATTACTATCAGCTGCTGTAGGCGAAGCAGTGGGACGTTTTTGTGGAGGACGAATTACAAATTTGTAGTCTAGACTTGGGGATCAGTCTAGCAGTTTTAAGTGTCTCGCCCTAAGAGGACGCACTGAATTGAGTGGATGCAACAAACTAAGTGATTTATTGCTAAAAAACATTTAAATGATTGTGGGGTCGTTGCCGCGGTGGACAAATGATGTAGTCGGCTGGTGGGTGGACACTGCGTATCACCGGTGACACCGACTATCGCAACAAGCCTAGACAGCTGTCGGTGATTCTGACCTATACTAAAGTCTTGCATTGTGTAATCTCATGTTGCCGATCCATCGTTCAA
Organism: Barbatula barbatula; assembly: GCF_947034865.1. Taxonomy (NCBI): domain Eukaryota; kingdom Metazoa; phylum Chordata; class Actinopteri; order Cypriniformes; family Nemacheilidae; genus Barbatula; species Barbatula barbatula. The sequence goes on from NC_136780.1 coordinate 15,000,023, forward strand.
TGTGAACACTGCAGCATCTGAATGCTACCCCAGATAGTCATGGAGTGGGAAAAGAACAGTGAAGCAACTTCAACTTGCATTCAATCAAGCCTTCCTCAATGTCATGGGGATGCTTGTACAGGCGATGAATGGCCAGTGAGAACAGAACTCTCAGCCCAACTAAAAACCTTCTTAGGACATATTTATTTGTTTTGTCACTTTTTTACTAGTTTTTAAAAGTTTACCATTTATCTTTTACATTTTTGTATTTATATATTTTTATGTAGCTCATATATACATTTTTACACTACACATGTTTGCACATTGTTTATCGTTGGCTCGGTTTACTTTTTAACTTAAAAAAAATGTCTTGTGTATATATTTTGTGAGCTGCATACTGTGGTCAACATTGTCTCTCACACAATCACCTTCAGCACCATGGAGAGCACCACCAGAAAAGGCCACAAGGAAGGCTAGGTTTCAAGGCAACACAGTGTGACGTCGCAGGGTATTCAGTTGGATCAGGAACTTTGAACAGCAGAAAATTGCTGCCTGTCATTTATGTACACCTCGCGCTGTAACAGGTGTTTCCCCATTCTAATTGCTTCATGGAAGGAAAATGCGTACCCGTCTAATTGACCCAAAACCTTTGCCTTATGGACATGAGTCAACACCACTGCAGAAACGTGTTTCCTCACGTCCGGATGTCATGAAATCTTGACCACAAGCATCGAGTGCGACATTTCTATTTTCGACCAGGGAATAAAGTGTACATTAAGAAGTCTGTACATCTACCAAAAGTTTATCCGAAGTTCACTCCTCCAATTGAGGTCAGGAAGAAAATTGGTCCTTACAATTACCTCTTGGATGACGGAAAAGAGTGGCTAGCATCGTGTCTTGAACCCGTGCCAATGAGAGAGCTGGATAATGGAATGACAGCCAATGCTGAAAACTTGATGCCCTCTGATGTCCATTGTCTGGAAATTTAGTGTTTTCTGAAGCTGGTTTAAGAGAACAACGTCAAAGACGTGAGCCAGGTTGGCCAAATGATTATGTTTATTAGTCACAAAAATGTAAATGGACGTTGCACATACATCATACACATACATGAAAGTCAAGTGCTGAATAGTAATTGAGTAGTTGGTTCATATCGCTAGTTACTTTAAATGCTCTTTTGTATTAATTTCATGTGTTGCTTTATGTGATTCATTATGGGTGACATTGTTGTAGAATTGATTGTAGTTCTTGATTCTGTTCCGTGTTACTTTTTGGTTACAGGAGCATCAATCAACTAAAAGGGGATTCTGTGGTGTTACATTAATGTACCGCTAGGTGGCACTCGAACTACTTCAGTTGCATAGAGAGATAGGAGATCAGAAGAAGAAGTTAAGATATGCTGAGCTGCTACATGCATGTTATCCTGAATGTGTTAGCCGTTAATAAAGTTACTTAAAGGAATCTACAGTTTCCAGCTTCTTGTCTACATTAAGACATAACATGTTGATATTCATATTTTATCGTATTCATATTTTATTGTATATTTAATTGTATTAAGACTTAAGGCGGTAGCAAGACTTGGTGTTGACTGGCCCCTGAAAAACAAGAGGTTTTGTCTGTCAGTAAATTAGATAAAAAGCGGGTACAGCCTCAGAGTCAAGGGTTGCCATTTTTTCCCGATTTACATTCAGAGGAGTCCAAATCGTGGAAAAAGCCTTACTTATCTCTTATATCTTCCATATCCTCAAATGCTTTGAATGTGATAGGAGCTAGTTTGGCTCCATTTCAGCACTGGTAGCCACAGAGACACCTGTGGATAAATCTATCAGGCTTTAAGGAGAAAGATAAGACTGTGCTGCTTGATGCACCTCTCTCCTCCGAAGGCCTCTTTGGTGGTGCGGTCGACATAGTTATCGACTGTTTTAAGGGGACAAAACAGCAGGCTGCGGCATTACATAAATTTCTACCTCGCCGCTCTTACCCCCAGGGGTCTGCAGTCCAAGGACAGCCCCAGCCTATAGGCAGCAGCAGAAACAGAGTGTAGCTACTCATACTCCCCCTCAGAGAGCATGCAAGGCATGCCCCCTCAGAGGCAGCAACCTCCTAAACCATCTAGACAGGTGAAACCGGTGGAGAGAGCTTCCAAATCTCATACCATGGCTCCTCTCGACGATAGAAAAGAGTTACAGGATTCAGTTCGTTTTACGCCCTCCAAATTTCAAGGGGGTGTTTTCCACCAAGGTAGACCCCGAAAAGGATAGGGTTTTAGAAAGGGAAGTGTTGTCTCTCTTGGTGAAAGGGGCCATAGAGTATGTAAAGTCTAAACTTTTTCAGGTTCACTTTCGGGGCCAATGCTTACCAATATCAAGTTCTTCTATTTGGCCTTGCTCTTTCCCCACGCACCTTCACAAAATGCATGTATTCAGCCCTTGCTCCATTGAGACTTCAAGGGATCTGCATACTACATTACATTGACGACACTGGTTAATATTAACTCATTCTCGCGAGATGGTAGTTCGACATCGAGATCTCGTTCTCAACAACATGAAGGGTCTGGGGTTAAAGCACAATGCCAAATTGTCGAATCGATCCTGACAGGGGGGTCCATCAAGTTAGGTCATGCCTACACTGTCAAGCATTTAAAAAAAATATTGGATCTAATTGCGGCAGCGTCCAACGTAAATCCTTTTGGCCTCCTGCATATGATACATTTACAGTGGTGTCTAAAAGGCAAAGGGTTTTTCCCCGAGAGGCAAACCGTTCGGTATGATCAGGGTTACGCGCAGATGCCTTCGTTCCCTGGTTATATGGAAGACACCATGGTTTCTGATCAAGGGTTGAAATTGGGGGCACAGTGTCACAGGAGGATGGTGACGACGGATGTATTCCTTTATAGGCTAGGGGACAATAGTGGAAGGTCGCTCAGCCAGTGGGCTGTGGAGAGAGCAGCATCACAAACTGCACAAAAATTGCCTGGAGATGTTAGCTGAACTACAAGCACTGAGCTACTTCCTGAGCCAGTCCTCAGAGGTCATCATGTTCTAGTCAGAACAGGCAATATGACAGTGTTCTCTTACATAAATCATCAGGGGGGCCTGAGATCACGCCCCTTTCTACAGACTGGCACACCAGGTTCTCCTATGGGCCAAGGAGAAGTTTACATCGCTAAGGGCGATGTACATCCCTTGAGTCCAGAATGTGGGAGCAGACATGCTGTCAAGGCAGAGGCTGAGGCCAGGTGAATGGAGAGCAGATAAGATCGATAATATTCTCTCTTTGGGTGTCTAGAGGGTAAATTAAGTTCTGTATACAATCTTAATTAGAAAGTTAGAAAGTTTTTAAAGATTTGATATTAAGATCTCTGTTAAGTTTATAAACTGTTTATTTGCAGTTTCCTAGTGACCATGCACCAAACCCCTCTCACATCTCAACCTTACATTAACATGACAGGAAGTGCATAAAACTGTCCAAGAAAAGAAAAAAACATGTCAGTGGTGCACCCTACAAGTCTATGTTTCAGAGCTGGACTGTCAGATGTAGATTAAATATCAGATGTTCTCTACAAACATTTAGCCAAAATGCTTCACAATAAAGATACAGTAGCACAGATAAGAACAGTAAGCACCAGAAGTTATCTATATTAAAAAATATTTTATGCCATTCAAAATAAAAAATATTTAAATACTTTTTAAATAATAAAGAGGACACAAGTAAACAAAAACATTCAGTTTTCCCAACCAACAAATACAGTCAGATAAACAACACACACAGGGGCCTCATGTGTCCCGCATATCTCACGGAGGAGATCGGGAGCTGAAGAGGACGAGCGGCAGGACTGACGAGAGAGGAGCGGGCCCGGACATTTGTTAAGTTTTTATTTATGTTAAGTCTCTTTTCCTTCTGTTATTGTTTATTTTATTTTATTAAAGTTTGGTAAATGTCACTGGTTCCCCCCTCCTTCCTTCCTTTTATGGATCTTTATTACATGTACGTACGCACAAAAGTTTTCAGATCTATAAAACCATGCATTCGCCAGCATGGGCAAAAATCCTATTGTACATCCCAGGCACATACGCAGCATCTCCACCCCATCTCAATCCACGTTACACAATGTTTAACACCGTCAGACGTACATTTTATACAGATTAGCCTATAAATGCGATTTATGAGATAAATATTACATGGCTAAAAATTATCCAGTGTCGTTGAAATATTTAACAATAAATATATATAAAAAATATAGTCCTTAGATAAAGATTTTAGTAATATCATTCTTTTCCGCGGTCCAAATATTATTGAATTGTTTAAAAATAGAAATCATAATAGATTTATCCAGTTTGCTGATATTGTGAACATCTTTTAGCTATTTTAGTGAAAACAAGATACACTGCGATGTAACCCACAATTGTCTGACTCAGCTTATTTTTAAAAGTTTAAGTGCAATTTTTATCGTTTCCTGTAAATTATCCTTCAAATACAGTGGACTTTCTCATAATGTTCTGGAAATACCTTCACACGACATTAACCTCTAGCTGTGGTTGTACAGAAAACTATTATCATAAGAACCTTTCAAACCGAGCAAGGGACCTTTCGACTGCCGAGTCCAGCAGGTCCACCATAATATTGCAGTAAGTGTGCATCATTGATCATTGTTCACACTTAATATTTATATTTTCTCATAACCTGGGACATTGTGCACCTTTAACATGCAGTTCTGCCATTGAAACATAGCATGCCACATAAAGTGATCAAGCACATCCACTATAAATATGTCTAAATGTACATAAATTTTTGTTTAACTTTTGCAGTATATCTTAAGTATTTACTTACTTTAAAAGTGGAATATTTAATGTAGCTGTGTATATCAAAATGAAAGCAGAGTTAAAAATCCTTGTCTACTTCATTACTTTTTCACTCCAGGAAAAGAAGCGTACACACAGTCAAGAGCATATGTACTAGTGCGCGCATATTTACGCCAAGTTATTTTTTTCAAATCCGGGTGGAAAACAGCGTATGGACATTTCGATGCGCATTTTGTGTGTACGCCTCGTTTATAGATCAGGTCCTAGTTCTTTTAGTTATGAGCAGGGCTGTATGTGCAGTGTTAGCGCCCCCTGGCTGTGGAGCTGCAGTAAGTTGAGAAACTCTTTTGGCATTGAGTGAAAACCCCGTTTGGGTCCAACATTGTCGAAATAATGATGTGGAACCTCTTGCTGTTGCAAATTGATGTCAAATGGCCAAAATCCATAAACGTGTACGTGATCGCACAGCTCCAGTGCCACATTAATTAACATAAAACCTGTGGAGAGGCGGAACACTTTCAAGCCACGCCCCTTCCAGAAACCAGCCAATTTCTTAAGGTAGTTCGGTGAAAAGAAGACGACTTGCTGGTGAGGTCTGATAGGCCGGAGCACCTTGAGTGTGTTGATGGCTACTTGAGTGTACGGTGAAAATGCAAAGGCTGGAATGATGATTGATGAGTTACCGTACTCACTCACACGCTGCACTAATGGATCTGGATTAACTTTTATGTTCCCAAAGCTGTAGAGATACATACAAGAGACATATTCAAAGATTCTCTTAAACAATTTTCTATATTTTCTAAAGAAAAAGAACAAGCCAAATTAACTGTTTGCTATGCTCAAAATTTGCGAACAAATGCCGTTACATGATGTACTGTAGCAGACAAAACAGTATTTCAGCATATCAAAACTGGTATAATTTACTATTGCATTAATCATATAACATACTGTATATTCTAAGGCAATAGGATTCTCACCGTTTGAGTTGACTGGGATTAACGGTGAGCAGATCAGTCTTTAACCCAACATCACTGTCATTAATAGGAGGCATGTTAAACCTATAGAAAAAAAGACAAGGATGATATATAGAGGGAAAGACAGACGTTAAAAAGAATGGGTCTTATTAAATTAATATTTACTAAAGTCACATTCAAATAGATTTGGCTTTGGAACACAAAAGAGGTTTTAAAAAAGGTTCACTTGGCTCTTTTCTAATACACTAAAAGCATGTTGTGAACAACAAATGTAAAGATTTCCTTCTATTCAAACATCTGGTTATGAAATATGTTCTTACCTTATACATATAGTGACTTAAACCTCTGGCTGTTCTTAACATCTAAGAACTGCTATTTTTCTATATGCTGGGAAGGAATTTGCACAGCACGGACAATAATGTGGCATCATGGGAAATATCTTTACCTGATGACATAGTCTGCACTGTCAATCTCTCTTCCACAACTACTGTTCTTCAGAATCCCTCCACTGCCCACTACCGCACAACGGCCGAGAGCTTTCTTACTCCAGGGAAACTCCTTTAAAGAAAAACAAAGCATACCTGTATAATGCATTATAAAAGTTGTATTAATTAGCCCTTGTGATGCACCTTATAATGCATTGTGATGTCTTATGAATAATTGTAACTACAGTAACTACAACTTAGTTAATACATTATAACACTTATCAATTCCTTGTTACACTTGTGTTTTTTCAACAGGGATAGCACAACCAAATAGCTGTTGGAGGACTGAAAGTGGGCAGCCACTGTCTAACATGTATGTCAAATGTTAGTGAGCGATTTTTTAAACATCATAGTCTTTTAAGAGGCATCTACACTTAGGAAATGAAAGTTGCAGCATATTTTTTAAACGGGTGGTGCAATGGTGTGTCATGAATTCTGACTTCTTAACAATGTTAAAAATGTTGTCTTCTCATGCTTAATAAGACGTATTACATAGTATTTCTGTGCTTGATACACTCCCCCAGTGTTCGTACAGGTTTCAGAGAGTGTTTTGCGAACATGAAAAATCATTACACAACAACTTTTCTTAGTCCCTTCTTGGACAATTCTCACCGGAAAGCATGCAGCACGCCTGCGCATCAAGCATGGAGAGCGGGAGAAGCAGCATGTGCACAAGTCACTTACATTTGTGCGCAGGAGAGAGATATAGAGAGTGAGAGCACTATGTTTGCGAAGTTCAGCTGTGTTGTTTGTTCGCTGCATTTGGGTTTTGAATGTTATATAAATGGTGGATATAATGCTGGAGATTGTTGGAAACTGATAGGTGGAGCGGCGGTCCTAGCGCTAAAAGATGCTGGACATGAACTGCACGCGGTGAGTGAAACTGATGTCTGTGATTTCTTGGCAATGTGTGCGCACGTGCTTTAGTTTCGCCCCCTCCTCCCCATAAGCGTCACATGTTTTCTGAAATAATCATACAGCAGTATCTGTCTTTTATAAATGTGATCAGACGAAAGACTGCGAAAATATTTGAAGGGTGGGATACTATTCAGAAAGAACTTGAGACATACAGAAACTGTGTGAGTAAGGGACACTTTAATAAAACATCTCTTTTTTTTACTTGATTGTTCTTTTAAAATGCTGTATTGACCTGTACAAGCAGAGGAAGTTGACGCACACATACCCGAGGCAGCATGTCATGAATGGCATCATTTATTTTGTAACTTCTTTGTGAGTTAACTTCAAAAGGAATTCCCTCATCGACAGCTGTGTTCTGCTTTGTCAAGTATAAAACACCTGTTGCGTTACAGCAGTGATTCAGTCTGACTCTGTAAATACAGCCACAAACGGATAGAGAAAATGTATATAATTTTTTTTATACAGAATTAGTGTATTAGTTTCACATTGCATTTTTTAACAAAATAGTTTTGTAAATGATCCAACATTTATTGTTGTTACTTGTCTGAGCCTTTATTTCTAGCCCTGTTCAACATTACAATAATGTCACCTTCCATATGCCGGTATTAATAAATCATCACATTTACATATAGTTACCTATTCTTTTTTTCCAGTGAGACAAATTGATTGAACTATTTGAACAATATAGGTTAGCTTTAGCCAGGTATAAGATGTTACAAAAAAGTGGTGTGACAACATGATTTGTGTTTGAGATATATGATCTGGGGTGTATTTTGAGATGAAACTTCATAGGCATATTCTGTGCACCCCATATACTTTTTAATACCTTTGTAAGAATGAGCATACTAAGCATTCCAATTGATTTCGGGCTCAAACAACGACCTTAAACCTCTCCCTTAAACATTTGCATTTGAAACCAAAAGAAACAGACTGACAGCCATAACTGGTAATACGTGTTTGAGTGTTAAAATTCTTATACTGTTCATGTGAGTGGTAACATGTACACATTTGAATGTAAAGGTAGGTTGCAACATCTAGATTCTTTTTTACAATTCAATTATAAACTGTTTTTTAATTGTAAACCATAATAATACCAGTAATTAAATTATCTAGCAGCTTTACATAGCTTAAATGGATACAGTCATCTGTCATCATTTACTCACCTTCCAGTTGTTTCAAATCTGTATTTTTCTGATGTACACAGAAAAGGATATTTGGAAGTATGCTTATAACCAAACAGATTTCCCCCCATTGACTACCATAGTAGGAAAAAGAGCCTCGGAACTGTTTGCTGTCCTATGTTATTCAAAATGTCTTCTTTTGTGCAGAACAAAAACAAGTAATTTTCCTTGTTTTGGAGTCAATGGGGGGAAATCTGTTACAAGCAATGGGTGAAGTATTCCTTTAAGGATACCCAACATTACAGATGCAAAAACATAACAGACAGTAGTAAATTCAACACATAGCAGCATATATTCAAGCACAAAGACAATGTACACAACACTGAATGAGATACCCCCATTAGGAGAGGTGAAACCTGGGGACAGAGAGAAAGCCACAGTCAGAGGAATGAAATGATTGAGTTGGTTTGTAAAAGAGAAGCAGGTTACAGAGATAGTGATGAGCAAAGCCACATATGTGAAAATGCAGTTTTGGTGTCTTTTTCTATCTTTAGTTTCAGAAAGTTGGTTACTTAGTAATTTAATTAACACAAACAGAAATTCCATTTATTTAGTATAAATTGGGATGTCATTAGATTTGAAATGACAGTAAAAAACATGTTGTTGTTTTAGATTCTGACCAAGGGTTAGTATGTTGAAAATGAATAATAATGGACCAAGAACTGATCCCTGAGGGATGCCTTGCTTTATTGGGACAGTAAGATTTAAATGTAAGTGTCTATCGGAGAGGTGAAGAAAAAGGAAAAGTCAGAACCAGAAATAAATAGAAAAGAAAGTTGTGACCGACACAAAGTAACTGGTTAAACAGGTAATTTACTACCCTCACAAAAGCCATTTCAGTGATGTGTGTTTGCTGTTAAAATCAAGGTTATTTGTCCATGCCTGAGGCCTGTTGCATGAACCTGATTTCAGTGGCTACCAGTACCATGTTATGTTTGGGTTAAGTTTGCATGAACTTAACACATGATTTTAAAATCATCCCTGTACTCGAGAGGAGTCAAATCTTAAAATAAATCATTGTTTATTTTATTCAATTGATGTAAAAGTGTTTTATGCTGTAGGAAAGAGTGTCGAGTGAGGATCAAACCTGTGTAACTCCTTCATGGTGATGTTGGACATGGGTGGACAGCTCATCAATGCTGAAAGATCCTCAGTGAAGCTTTTGAGATCAATTCTGAGACAGTCAACAACATTTTGTAAGAATCTTTTTCATTTCCTTTTCGTTTGACCAAATATGACTCTAAAGTATTCTACTTCATGTTTTGAGTAAATATATTTTTTGTATGGCTATTATTGAATACATTTAAAACAATGATTAAATCACAAAAAATATGTTTTGATGGCTGTGTTTATTTTTTGAGGACATCAGCTAAAATGTATTTCGAGAGGTACATTTGGTCATTTATTTCGAATCCATTAATAATGTTCATATGCATATACGTAACTTTTACTGTGATGGATTCTGTCATTGCACAAACCTATTTGAAGTGATGATGGAAAACCTGTTACGGAGCTCCAGGCAGTACAATGGTGGGATGGCATCTAAAACACTGAAGAATAAAAAACTGCTTTATATATTTTATAGCATCTATTTCTCAGTAGCAGAGGAAAGAATAGGACCATCAGCTTAAGTCTACACTCCTATTTTGTTGACTTGCACATCTGATTCACACTTTCTTTTTTACATTGATATTTAAAAATCAAGGGATAAAATGACTAAAGGTCATCGTGAGCATTGCAAAGTCAAGACAATACAATGGTATGTGTACACAATCCGTTTAGCCCAATACTTGATGGATTTTTCCAAAAAATGAAATAAATGAAAAGTCCATCTCCTAAAGGCAAGACGGAAGCTGAACCCCACCCCAACCCTAACATCACTGGCACGAAAGCAAATCGTACTAAAATGTTCGAATGAGACCGTGAAGTATTGTAATCGTCCTCTTTCATTTGATAGATTCTTTCTCCCATTTATGCTTCACATAATTTGACGTATGCTTTTACTGATTTGTATAAATCCATATAGATTCACACTTTCTAAATGACAGTAATAACAAAAAACATTTAACATACATTTAATATCTTACAGCATGATGGTTCGATTTTACTGTGAAGTTTCTATCAGTCTGTATCAGAACTACAGTGGATTCCATGCTACACGTGTGGGCAGAAAACCTGTTTTTCATTTTAATACAGATAAGTCAAAACTTCCCCTGTGACCTTACATTCATAGGCGTACAAAGCTGAACAACCAGTACAACAACTCCACTCCCCATCTATAGGAGTAGGTATTGCATGAAATCCGCAGATTATTTGAAATTCATCTTACCATTGTTCAGTTTGTCAAAGTCATCTATGTTGTGCAAAAAAGTCTGCCTCACCCACTAGTCCAGTATCAACAGCTTGAAATCTTCTCACATGGAAATACCATGAGAAATCATTTCATTATCTGACTCCCTACAGACAGGGAATATTTATTAGGGTTTGTATATCAGTAACTCAATGAGTTTTGTACCAGTATAGGTTTTGTTTCCAAAGTCCATTTAAATAAATGCTTTCTGTGCCGGTGGTTCTATTTGTTCAATACTGGTTGTTTTAGTTCTTGCGTAAATGATTAAACACAACTGTGATCGCTAAAGATATTTATTTGGACAGGCAATTTTTATGTCAGGTTGGGGCAGGTTAAAGCTACGTTTTCTTTAAAGAAATTTTCTGGACTTTGTTGCTATTTTCTACAGATTTTGAACATTTTCTAATCGTATAGTTCAAAGTAGACACAAATGACCTACTCAGTCTTAAACTGGTCTACATTTGTCTATGTTTACACATGTACAGTAACATACAAAATAATAGAACATAATATTTGGGCACATATCAACTGGTCTTTATGTTTACATTATAAAAAGTGTGAGATAAAGAAATGTGATAATACTAGTTTAGTTACAGAGACTAAAATAGTTTCTTCTGAATGTGTTATTGGCAGAATCGTCATAGGGTGTGTAAAGCTCCGCAAAGCCGGCACCACTTTAAAAAACGAGTCTGTCTTGATAAGCACTTGATAACTACGACATTGATGATAAAATAACAGACATATGTTTAATTGATTTCACATCTGTAACCAAGCAACATTACCTGAATACATTTATGTTAAGTTATAGTTTGCACATAATCTTTCGGAATAGGAACCAAACAGGAGCAGGGGAGTATGATGGTAAATGCAGAATAAATGCAGAATAAGTTAAATAGGGAATAAATCATTGAAATGTAGAAAATATAGTATGGTATTTCAAACAAATCTGAGCTTGTGGTCTGCCGGTAGGTGCACCTCCAGGCAAAAAAGTGAAACTACGTATGCCTACACCCTTCAAAGAGTTCCTTTCAAGGGCTCACGCAGCCCTTCAAAGGAAGTTGGGCATAGGGATGCCCACATCCATTTGGAAAATTGCCTTTTCCTTCACTTTAAAAGCCGTTTCATGGGAGACAAAACATGGAAACTTCAGATTTTATGTATTTGATAGTAATGCATATTCAAAGCTGGTTTTACTAACCCCACAATATTTTATAAAATATAAATTCTTGCACTTACATATCATCATCACTACGAATGGTAAAGCCGATTATTTTTTAATAAGACGTAAAATAAACCATCTTGAAGAAATGCTGCCAGGCGAATGTTAGGCTACGTTATCAACTAGTGACCATTTCAACCTATATTTAACAGTGCTTGAGCACATAAAGACGAGCACACTGGTCAAAAGTGAAATGTTAAAACACAGTGTTAAATGTATCTCTTACCTTGTCGTCGTGTTTATTTCGAAGTAAATGACGAAAAGACTCGTAAAGATGACCACAACTGTCAGCAGTGTGAAGACCCGTTTAAGACACCTCTGGTCCATCTGAATGTCCGGCTGTAGTGAGGCTGAAAGTGGGTTTAAATATCAGACGAAACGGCATCGAGTGTTTGCTTCTTCTTCTCCTTTTTCGTTGTCGGTCTGTATGTTTGGGGGAGATGCGACAGAAGAGGCGGAGCGTAACACCTGACAGCAGGTGCAGTAAGACACTGTTTGATCATATTAAATGAACGTGGATCAAACAATTACCAGAGATTCACTTGTTTGGAAATCGAGTCTGTTAAACACTTGATAACACCGATGGTGTAAATCTACCTTAGTAGCCTACTGTAGTTAAGTACACTTCTTGAGTATATGTGCTTTACTTGAGCATTCTTTTTTCTAAATACTTGTGAACATAACTTCACTACATTTGAAAGAAAAATGTACTACGTTTTACTCAACTCCATTTTTAAAAAGGTCCTAACGTAGAATACTCGTTTCTATATCGTGGGTTGTCCTGTTTGCACAATTTTTGATAACTTTCAATGTTGCCAGTGGCGGTTTTAGGCACGGGCGAACCGGGCAGTCCCGGGGCGGCATTTTTTCATTTCACATGGGGGGCGGCACCGGTACGAGCAGTGAATAAAAACACTGGGCCGCCGCGAAGCAGTTTTCTATTATCTATCATTCATTCATTGTGTGGGGAATCGGCAAATTGGCGCCCCTGCATGCTGAGAAGGTGCCGTGTGTGTGAAGGGGAAAGGGGATGGGCGCACGCAGGGGATAGTTCACCTCTGGGTGTTCACGAAGGCGAAATAAGCATTATGAGCGAGTGATTAACATGTTAAGTCAATTCAAAGACTCGATGACCTACTTGCGTTGCGATTCGCGCGAATGAGGCGATTGAGCTTTCGCGTGATTCGCGCGAGTTGAAAAATCTGAACTTTGGCGAAAATTCGCGCTGCCCATCAGGTGTTGCTCTATACTGCCGTGATTATTTACATTTAGTCATTCAGCAGAAGCTTTTATCCAAAGCGACTTACAAAGAGTTCAGGGAGCAATATAGCCTGTCATACAAAGAGCAGTATAGGTGCTAATACAAAGTTAGTTTCAACAAAAGCTTGACCACTACCTGTTGAGAGAAGTGTTAGTGTACGTGTTTTTTTTGTCTGTCAGGTATTCGCCGAAGATGTGCGTTATTTGGAAGAAATTATTATGATTTATGACGCGAATTCAATTAGTGGGCTAAAGTCAGTCACACCACCTCGACTTTCTTCCAAATAACGCACATTTTATCCATAATGCAATGAATACAGGCCTATAGTTCCTGCACATTTTGGTTTTTCTGAATTGTGTGAAAAGGCTAATAAAAAATAAGTAATATAAACGATTATGGCCGTGACTCGTTTCCTGAGTGACAGTGTTTGGGGGGCGGGGGGGGATCTGTAGATTGTCGAGTGCCAAATAAACAGAGATGGACAGGAAAAGGTCAAAGCCATCAGGTGCACAAAAAAAAACAAATTTGTGCAATTGAGAAATATAATTTTCTCTTTCACTTATGTAGTTTTAAAAAATATGACGGTTTGTCATCATTTTATGTGTGCGCTGGGGGCGCTCAAATGTGGTCTCGCCCGGGGTGCAATTCAATGTAGAACCGCCACTGAATGTTGCCAAGTAAAAATCATAATGGAAAAAAATGCATGTGGGCCAAAGCATGTTTGTGTTTTTATTTATTTAAGAATTATAAAGAAATGGTATTCCAAAAGTTTGGAGATCATCATCAGGCTGTCTCTTCACCGCAGGTCTCTTCTTTTTTTCTGATGGTGTGTGTAGTGTAGCACAAAACACAGTCCCTGTCAGGTTCGACCTTCAAACTTCCTTCAAACCTTGATCAAGGAAGGGTGTCTTCAAACACATTCCCAACATAAATGTGACTTGCTGACTATTGTTTATATTGTTAAAAGGTCATTTTGTTCACACACCTAAGAGATTTAATCAGTCGATCAGCTTCCTTATTGGTTCAATTCCTTTTCGCTTAATACAATAACTATGCAAATATTATAATTTCTTTTCAGAAATCTTTAGATTAGTGTTGCAGGAATATGGGCAGTGCTCCTTTAAGAGTGTGGGATTCGTAGTCCAAATATGGAAAGGTTTTGTGGGTAATGTTGTGCGGGAGAGTAACGTGTTAAGAATGCCGTGCGAGCATCTATGAGAACGTGGAGACTGTTGTTTAAAAACCAAATAAGTTGTGAAACCACCCGGGAATAAAACGACTGTTGTGAGGTATGGACTTTCGCATTACGAGATTAAAAGATCTGCCTCGATATAACTTTGTCGACTCATCCTTGTGAGAAATGGACCAGAGTTTAACGTTACAGTTGTCCGTGACCAGGGAGGTGGACTAATAAAAAGTAACATTGGGGGCATCGTTCGGGATCTCTTGCATGTGGTGAGTCGCATGGATATTTTCGATTCTAAAGGCGAAGTTTATGAAGTCGCGAAAAGATGAGACAATACGCACATGTTAATCCGGGTGGCCACGTGAATGCTACGATGCCAACAGAGCATGATGACAAACGAACGTCTATGTCATTTTCGGATTGGTTAAGCGAATTAAGTGCTCAAGCATTAAATAATGACAGTAAAAACCCCTTTGCACAGAACGATACGGCATGCTCGCAAGCAGCTACAGCCAAAACGCCCACGTACTGTTATGAACCGGCTGTTTCACCACGAACAGTAACAGAAACCAATCCTTTCAAAAGTAGAGTGGGAAATGAGATACAAGACAGTGGAATTGATACGCAGTGCTATGTGCAAAGTACACCAGCAAACTTAAAATTTCGACAGGATGTGTACAGTGAACAAACAAACAGAGTTATTTCCCAGAGCATGCCCGTAATGCATCCTAAGCCCTGCCAACGTGCTACCTATGCAGCCCCGCATGTTGTGAATGACCATGAGAGTAATACTGTGTGTACCAATGATGACGAGCATTGTTTTCTTGAGCTGAATAGATCCAGACAACATAGAAAGAAGCTACGCCAGATGTTCTATGACCCATCATCAGACAGTGGTGAGGAATTCAGTCATGTAAAAGAAAGAATACCAACGCTCCGACCAGGTCAGTTTGATGGTTCCATTCCTTGGAGGGAATTTGTGAATCGCTTTGAAGATTGCGCCAGAGCCAACCACTGGTCGGATAGAACAATGACGGTGCAGATGAGGTTCTGTTTAGTGGGTGCTGCAGGCGCTGTGATTCACAAAAACCCCAGATCAAGCCGATGGAATTATGCCCGCATAGTGGAGGAAATGGAAGCTGCATATGGGCCGTCATCAGAACACGCTGCTGCCATTGGAATTGAACTTAGGCACAGAGTCCGTAAAGCAGGTGAGCCACTTCATGTATTGAGAGATGAGATATATGAGAAAGTCTCCATTGTCTATGCAGATCGCACCGAGAGAGAACAGGACTCCATCAGTGTTGAGGTGTTCACTAATGCTATGGGAGATGCTGACATTGTACAGAGGCTGCTGGAAGAGCGTCCACGCACACTGGCCCACGCTTACGAGATTGCACACAGGTATGAAACCACACGTCGCACAGCCACTAGTGTAACACAGCTTATGCAATCTGCCACAAGACCAGCGGAGCGGAGAACCAGAGCTGCTGCGCTACGGGAGTGCCCTAACCAGAGTGAAAGCGACGAGGAGAACCTTGTGTTACCAACCCCTGAATGGAGACAAAAACACAAATACACACCTGTGAAAACCAGAGCACAAAACTTCAAGCGAGGGAAAATAAACTGGGGAGAAATTGTCTGTCACAACTGCCAGGGCATCGGTCACATGATGCGGAACTGTCCTTCACCGAGGCTCAACCTGCAACGTGTAGCTCCAGCACTACATCGAACCCCAGAAACTCAACCTACCTCAGAAGTTCTCAGAGTCAAGGGGAGCGGTCCTGAAATGTGCATACACACTCTGCTGTATAACATGGAAATGTGCGTCCTTTTAGACAGTGGAGCTAGGAGAAACGTATTGCCTCGGCACTGCTATGAGAACATTACAGCTGATGTCAGACCCCCACTCAGGCTATCCACCATACAGGCACTGCAGGGAATCAGCTCTTTGAATGTCGATGTTCTTGGTGAGGTTGATGTTCCAATTCAAATAGGAACTCACACGGTCAGTGTTAATTTCATTGTAGCAGATGTAGCAGAGGGAACGGAAGCCATTCTGGGACACCCATTTCTGGAACAGGCCAAAGCACGTCTTGATTTCGGTAGCCGAAGAATCATACTGTTCGGCGAACAGATACCCTACTTCACTCCGAAGGACAGACCCAAAGTACATGTGGTGCGGATTGCACGTACTACTGTTCTGGAAGCGGGACGTGAGTATATTGTGCCTGGCAATGCACACTTCCGGGAGCATGTAGAGGGCAACGTGCTGCTGAGTCCTACTAAGGGTTTCATGGAGAAACATCAGGTGCTTGTGGCGAGGATTGTGGTTGATGCCCAGCGAGATAATCAAATCCCCGTCCGGCTATATAACCCTGGCCCTGCTGATGTGAAGATAAAGAAGGGAGTCGTGGCGGGAGTTCTCCAGTTGGCAGATGTAGTAGCACCCACTTCATCAGTATCGCCTGCAGATTTAATTCACACAACGGTTCCAAGCCACTTACAGTCAATGTATGCAGAGAGTGTCACAGGCTTAAAAGAGGTAGAACAGCATGATCTCGCAAAGCTGCTTATTGCTTATCGTGATATTTTCTCCTCTGGCCCAACAGACCTCGGTCGCACAAACCTGGTACAGCATGACATCCAGACCCGCCCAGGTCATCCTGTGAAGCAGCCCTCTCGTCGAATGGCGTGTGAGAAACAGAGAGATGCGGACAGACAAATTCAACAGAACCTGGATTCTGGTCTAGCCTCTGTAAGCAACAGCAGCTGGGCTTCACCGATTGTAATGGTGCAGAAGAAAGACCAAACATATCGGCTGTGTGTGGACTACCGAGCTTTAAATGAGCGCACTATTAAAGATGCCTACCCACTCCCGCGTATCCAAGACACGTTGGACACGTTGTCTACAGCCAAATGGTTCAGCACTTTAGATTTAGCCTCAGGCTACTGGCAGGTGGAATTAACCCCTGAGGCAAAGCGGGCTGCTGCGTTCTGTAGCAGGAAGGGGCTGTTTGAATGGAATGTCATGCCATTCGGGCTTTGCAACGCCCCTGCGACGTTCCAGCGCTTAATGGATCGCGTCCTGGCTGGAATGCAGTGGGAGACATGCCTAGTCTATCTGGATGACATCATTGTGCTGGGGAAGGATGTGAAGGAAATGATCCATCGATTGTCCCAAGTATTTGAAAGATTGCGCCAAGCTAATCTGAAACTCAAACCATCTAAATGTTGTCTTTTTCGCCACCAGGTAGCTTACCTAGGGCACATCGTCTCTGAGCATGGCATCGCTACAGACCCGCAGAAGGTGCAGAAAATTTGTGAATGGCCCCCACCAACAACCGTTCATGAGGTGCGGCAGTTTGTAGGTCTAGCCTCTTACTACAGACGGTTTGTAAAGGACTTTGCCACAATCGCTAAACCCCTTCATGATCTCTTAAAGAAGCACGCCCGTTTTCACTGGACTCCTGAGCACCAACAAGCCTTCAATAGACTCAAAGAGCTGCTTACCACTGCTCCTGTGTTAAGCTACCCAATGGATAGCGGTGACTTAATTCTCGACACGGATGCCAGTAACTTTGGCATCGGGGCTGTGCTGTCTCAGCTCCAGGAAGGAGAGGAGCGAGTCCTGGCTTATGGTAGCCGGAGTTTAACGCCCACTGAACGAAATTACTGCACTACCAGGAGAGAGTTGTTGGCCGTTGTGGAGTTTACATCACGTTTTCGCCAGTACCTGCTTGGCAGATCCTTTACCATACGCACCGACCATAGCAGCCTGCAGTGGCTCATGAAGATAAAGGAACCAGAGGGACAATTAGCACGATGGCTGGAGAAGCTGGGAGAGTATGACTTCAAGGTTGTGCATCGCCCTGGACGACACCACGAAAATGCAGATGTGCTGTCCAGACGTCCTTGTCGTTCAAACTGTCCCTGCAACCTTAAAGAGCCCTGCCCTAGTAAACCACAATTCTGTCACCAGGCCGTGCAGTGTAACTTAAATGGTAGTTCTGTAGACCATGAACATGAAACATCAACCTCACGGTCCTGCTCAGTGGGGGTAGTTCAACCCATCAGTACTGCCAGTGTCACCTCACCCTTCGGGTGGAGTCCTGAGGAGCTGCGTTCTGCCCAGGAGGCTGATGCTGATATAGTGCCCATTAGACATGTGCCGATTTTCGGTAATTCAATAAATCACGATAATGAATATACACAATATTGTTATCGTGGGCACTTCAAAATACCGTAAAAAATAATAGATCCGAATTTTTATTTTTAGAACGTGCATTACAGCTTATTTTCCATCAACCGCTTGAGCAAACACTGCGTATATGCTGCGCAGAACACGTGAGCGCACCCGGATGTAAACAGTGTTCACGTCACCAGTAGAATCACACTGCACGCAGTGCGCGCCACGGCCACTGACGCCGCAGTCAAATTCTCACATGAAGAAGAAGCATGGCGGAAGGAGGAACGCTGCCGACAATTTATCCCCCTTCTAAAAGGGTAAAGTCAGAGGTTTGGAAATATTTTGGGTTCCAAAAATAAATGCCAGGAAGCCCAACACAACTTTATAGTTGTGTATCGTTCTGTTTTTGCAAATGTTGTACTTTTGCAGTTTGCACATGATTCATTTTGATATAATTGTTCAGTTTACTTTTATATTTTATATTGTTTTATTTATATTTATTTGTATTTAAATGTTTGAGTTACTTTTAGTTCATTAAAAAGATATTCAAGTTACTAAAAGGACAACACTGAAGTTTTTCTTTTTTTAACCTGTTTCTCTTGTAAAATTACAATATCGTGATAATACCGTATACCGTGATAAATGCTCTCTCAATTAATCGCAGCATGAAAAAGTGATACCGGCACATGCCTAGTGCCCATCAAAAGGTGGCTGGAAGGAGGAGAACGACCATCCTGGGAGAGCGTGTCACCCTGCGGACCAGCTACCAAAGCCTATTGGAGCCAATGGAACAGGTTGTACCTAAGAGATGGCATCCTATTACGTCGGTTCTACCTGATGGAAGGCCCCGAGTTCTACCCCCAGATCATCTTGCCGCGAGTGTTTATGAAAAATGTCATGCATCATATGCACGAGGGACCTGTGGGTGGCCATTTTGGAGTGGAACGTACGTTGTCTCGTTTGCAGACAAGGTATTACTGGTATAAGATGAGGGAGGAAGTGACGCTGTGGTGTCGCACATGCACCAGCTGCGCAGCCAAGGCCCGACCAACAAAGAGACCTCAAGCACCTATGGGAACGGTGAGAGTGGGAGCTCCCATGGAAAGGATCGCTGCTGATCTGATGGGTCCCATGAATGAGACGGACCGATTCAATCGATACATTCTTGTAGTACAAGACTACTTTACCAAATGGGTGGAAGCCTATCCCCTTCCTGACGATCGTGCCGTTACTGTAGCAGAGACCATAGTTTCCGAATGGGTGTGTCGCTTTGGGACACCGCTGGCCTTGCACAGTGACCAAGGGTCCAACTTTGAGTCTGAGGTTTTCCAAGCAATGTGCAATCTGCTGGACATTGACAAGACTCGGACGACGCCTTTTCGCCCCCAATCTGATGGGCAAGTCGAACGGTTCAATGCCACCCTCCAGAAGATCCTGGCTACCACTTCAGAGCGTTGTCACTGGGAATGGGACCTCATGATTCCTTACGCTCTGATGGCTTATCGAGCCACCCAACACAGCGCTACAGGTTTCACACCGAACATGATGCTCTTCGGTAGAGAGGTAACGGAGCCCATTGACCTGGTGGCTGGAATGCCCCCCAACGAGACCTCTGCTCAGACCCCCCCACAACACATCGTTCACATGAGAGAAAGGTTGGAGCGGGCACACCAAATAGCCAGAGAGGCATTAGGTCAATCTGTGGAGCGTGCTAAAAGGCAGTACAACAAGGCAGTCATGAGAAAACAATACAAAATCGGTGATGTTGTGTGGTACCTCATAAAAGGGACGAAACGAGTAAAAAACAAAATCAGGAAGTTCCTTCCATCATATGAGGGCCCTTACTTCATTTTGGGGCACCTGGACGATCTTGTGTATCGCATTCAGAAGGGTCCAAAGACGAAAGTGAAAGTTGTCCATCATGACAAACTGAAACCTTACCATGCTCGGCAGCCGTTGGAGAACAGCTGGGTGTTCAAAGATTCTTGGCAGCCCCTGGAAGTGGCTCCTCCCAGCCTAGAAGATGATCCTAAAAATGTTGATTTAAGCCTAAACAACCTGTTTTCAGAGGAACTTGTGGACTGCATTGCCCAGGATGAAACACGCACTTTTGATACAACTTGTGATATGCCGATTACAGAGCTTGGGCCCGAGGAGGTTGAGCTCAGTGGGGGTAGCACAGTTCCACAGGAATTAACAGGGACTGTTTACGGTCAAAAGGGGGGAAGGCCCCTACGAGTCAAAAGACCGCCGGAGCGGTTTGGAGAATGGACTTTCTAAAATGTTTGTATTGTTCACATGCATTGTTCTGAAAAAAAAGCATGTCAAATGTTATATAACAAACCTGTCAAAGTAGTAATGTTCTCTCATGTAATCCGGGTGGTTTTTGTTATGCACTTTTAAGAAAATAATTTTGATTTACTGAAGTTGTTTCCTTGCTATACATCACTTTTGATAGTATGCATTGTTTTCTGTTGTTAACCCTTATTTCCACAGGACAATACAGAATTGACAAATTGATGCTAACCCATGATGGACTATAAACACTACGCCACGTTGGATTCAAAGTGGACTGTTAAAGTGAAATTTGCAATCTCACTTTGCCTTATTTTTTTCCCGGTAACGTGCTACCCCCCCCCTACCTCATGGACTGTCTGCCCATCTGTTGGGTTGAGTCATAAACCCAGATTTTCATGTGGAGTTTGTGGACTATTACTTCAGTCATGGAAAATGTGCTCGGACTGAAAGGAAAAAAAAAAATGGGAAGATTATGTATTGCATGCATTCTTACCTGTTATTTGCATTTTTGAATGTGTTTCTGAACATTTCTGTGAAATCTTAATAATTGTGTATCAGTTATGTAATGGTGCTGGAGTGGTGTTAGATTTAATCACCATCCAGAGTGGGGGTAGTGTTGCAGGAATATGGGCAGTGCTCCTTTAAGAGTGTGGGATTCGTAGTCCAAATATGGAAAGGTTTTGTGGGTAATGTTGTGCGGGAGAGTAACGTGTTAAGAATGCCGTGCGAGCATCTATGAGAACGTGGAGACTGTTGTTTAAAAACCAAATAAGTTGTGAAACCACCCGGGAATAAAACGACTGTTGTGAGGTATGGACTTTCGCATTACGAGATTAAAAGATCTGCCTCGATATAACTTTGTCGACTCATCCTTGTGAGAAATGGACCAGAGTTTAACGTTACAGTTGTCCGTGACCAGGGAGGTGGACTAATAAAAAGTAACATTAGATTAGATTAGATTCAACTTTATTGTCATTACACAGACAAGTACAGTGTAACGAAATGTAGTTTAGGTCTAACCAGAAGTGCAGTTAGCAAATACAGGATATACAGTTAGAATAAATACAGAATACAATATTGAGAAAATATTATATGGATTATGAAAAATATTTTAGAGTGGGTATTTTCTTATGAACAATATATACAGATGACTATATACTATGAACATTAACACTATGAACATTAATGTACAGGTGGCTATGAACAGATAATAATTTAGACTAAACAATAGTGCAAGTGACTTAAGTGTGCATAAATTAAAGACATTAGCTATTAAAGTTTCAGTGCAATAGATGAGTTAATGCAGTTGTTGAAGTTACAGTGCAGTGGATGAGTCATGCAGCTATTAAAGGTATGGTGCAGTATATGAGTTAATGCAGTTAATAAGTTGCAGTCCAGAAGATGAGTAAATGCAGTTAATAAGGTTACAGTGAAGTATTGACTCAGTTATTGAAGTTACAGTGCAATAGATGCACCAGATCCCTTTAATATTTATTGGTAGAAAAAAAAGTGTAACAAGCTGGGGTCTTAAGAGACTGAAATACCACAAATTTATGGCAGGACAGACTGCATTAAAAAACCTGCATCATATATGGGTTTGTGCTTTTAGATACATTTAATATGAATGTCCAACAAAATAGTATGGCAAATATCTCCTTCTC
Organism: Barbatula barbatula; assembly: GCF_947034865.1. Classification (NCBI taxonomy): domain Eukaryota; kingdom Metazoa; phylum Chordata; class Actinopteri; order Cypriniformes; family Nemacheilidae; genus Barbatula; species Barbatula barbatula. The sequence goes on from NC_136780.1 coordinate 15,022,523, forward strand.
AAGTAAAAAAACTATATTTTATTTATTGATTCATTCATTGTTCATTACGGTCCTCCTTGCAGATTTTTTACAGTTTATAAAAATTTAGATAGGATATAATATATTTAGAACAATTTTCTTTTTCAATATATATTGTTCTAAAAGCAAAACATCACGTCTATTACATGTTAAATTGGCAAAGCTCGGTCATGATTCTCGGGTGGTGAGACACAGACAGAGGACCCAGGTGCAGACAGCGGGTGAGGGGTTAACATATATTTAATAAATAATAAAACAAAGACCCAAGTGGGGGTAACATAACAAAACAAAACATGGGAATATAATGACAAGACAGAACTGGACTAAAACTAACTACACATAAACAAGACTTGAATACACTCTTGACATAAACTACAAATAACTAAACTAACACAACACAGGCACTCACCACACAAACCAGAATGAACCAGCACAAGACAGAAGACACAAGGGCATTTAATAAGGGAGCAAATCAAAAGGGAAACAGGTGAAGGGCATTAATCAATAACGAGAGGATGGGAACAGAGACGAGACCGGAGAGAGAGTATGGAAGGCAATAACAACAATAATTGCCTCTCTCCACATTAAACATGAGGTTCTGTCATGATCCTGCCACTATACTAAGAGAAACATGACATGATGCAGCAGAATCATGACAAGCTCTTTCTGCACCTTGTGCAACAAGTTGCTTTCGCATGAATGAAGCCGACTTGACTGCATCATGGTCAGGATCTAATCCTGTTTACATGAAGTAAGTCTGCTCTGGAGCAGGTTTAAGCTAACTTGTAGGGTGAGACATCAAGTCCAGGATGAGCATCGAAGAACCAAACAATCCAAGATCAAGCTAAATCGCCAACAGTCACATCCAGCTAACTGAGTTAGCCAGATACGAAGAACAGGCCCAAAGCGTTTCAGAGTTACACTAATGTATATGCTGAAATCACCTTCAAGCCCCACCCCAAAAAAAGGGGACTAACCATTAAGGGGTTAAATATATAGGTTAACACTTATTCGAAAATATTTAAAAACTTGTTAAAAAGCAAATGAAGACAATAGTTAACAGAAATATTCACATTATCCCCCAACCATCACATACATTTAGATAGCAACACACAGGAGATATTCAGTTATGAGCAGGGCTGTATGTGCAGTGTTAGCGCCCCCTGGCTGTGGAGCTGCAGTAAGTTGAGAAACTCTTTTGGCATGGAGTGAACACCACGTTTGGGTCCAACATTGTCATAATAATGATGTGGAACCTCTTGCTGTTGCAAATTGATGTCAAATGGCCAAAATCCATAAACGTGCACGTGATCGCACAGCTCTAGTGCCACATTAATTAACATAAAACCTGTAGAGAGGCGGATCACTTTCAAGCCACGCCCCTTCCAGAAACCAGCCAATTTCTTAAGGTAGTTCGCTGAAAAGAAGACGACTTGCTGGTGAGGTCTGATAGGCCGGAGCACCTTGAGCGTGTTGATGGCTAGCTGAGTGTTGTATGAATATGAAAAGGCTGGAATGATGATTGATGAGTTACCGTACACACTCACACGCTGCACTAATTTATCTGGACCAACTTTCATAATTTTGTAGCTGTAGAGATACAAATAAGACACATAGCTGGTTATCTTAAGCAATGTTTTGAAATGATATGCCAAACAGTTCACAGTTATTAACAGTTATTAAATTAATCACAAATGTAAAAACGAAGGGCACGTTCTTGCATTCCCATTGCATTTCCATTTTTATATGTTGGTATATGTACGCATGCAAATGAATATCTTTGACTGTTTTGTCTATGTGTTCTATAGTGTTCTGATTTTGCTAAGTCCAGTAGGAAATGTTCCTGGGTCAACAATAAGAAGGTTATGACGTTAAAAATAAGTTATAACCAAAAACCTAAAACTGTATTCAGTCATACAATGTATTTTTGTTTCTTCATTACTAGATAGTAGTAGAAATGTGTATTATACGTTTATCAATATATTATCGTTAAACCTTAAACACAATCATAACCTACTTCTTAAACTAAAGGGAAACAAGAAGTTGATATAAAATATTTACAAGCCACACAACACCTAACTCTAAAATATGATCATTGCCTGGAACAAGGATGTTGACCATAGAGAATATCCGGGAATGATGACGTACTGAGCAAAATGATTGTTGACTCTAAATGTAAATGTCTAATCAGTTATTATCAGTTATCCAGTATGTTTTTTCTTCATAAATGTACTATCATCTGGCTGCCTCTGAATGCATCTTCTGCTTCTCACTCATTTCATCTTCTTCTCTCTGAATGCGCTTTTACAAACTGAACCGCTCTGTTCGAAAATGCTTTAGTATAAACTTATTTAAAAATAAAAAATATTTAATACAGAGTTTGAGTATTTGCTAATTTTAAATGAATTGTATAACATTTACCTGTCGCGATAGCAACTGTTTGTTTCGTGGTATATTGCATCAGAAATAATTGCGATAGTCGATTGCCATTTTATTAATATTTTATGCTACTGATTAGATGATAATGTTACAGTTTTATGATGAATTTTAGGAAGTTTAAATATCACGCGATAAGTGGTTGACTATTGCCATAAAAACAGTGCAATAGGATTCTCACCGTGTGAGCTGACTGGGATTAACGGTGAGCAGATCAGTCTTTAACCCAACATCACTGTTATTAATGGGAGCCATGTTAAACCTGCAGAAAACAACAGTAAGATAAATGGAAAAACATGTATATATATATATATATCATAGCTAATGTATACACTTTTATAGGCAGAGGGATCAATTTGCAATGCACACCCAAGAAAATTGTGCTCATATAAAATACAGACTGTTCACTTGCCCTCATATGCCACACGATAATGTTTTTCTTTCTTCTTTCCTCAAGATCAAAACGTCACATTATCTTAAGATAACAAGATACCGTACAGTATGTTTTACCTATATATTTTTTCCTGCTCTACTGGACAAAGCATCTGCTCTATGGAAGGTTTTGCACAGCACAAACAATAATGTGGCATCATGGGAAATATCTTTACCTGATGACATAGTCTGCACTGTCAATCTCTCTTCCACAACTACTGTTCTTCAGAATCCCTCCACTGCCCACTACCGCACAACGGCCGAGAGCTTTCTTACTCCAGGGAAACTCCTTTAAAGAAAAACAAATCTTCATCTTTCAGAACTGAACTGGACAAGTTTTACAAAACTATTTTGTGAACATATAAAACAACAAAAAAATTGAAATATTTATTTTGCCATATTTGGCACTAGCAGCTACTGATTATAGGTGGATTTAGGTGAGGCACCTGACCATCTATATGAGCCATGCCTGGGGTTATTTTATACAATCAATTTTAGCTATGGCAAACTAAAATATATATTTTTTGGGGCTAGCCTTTTAATGCTGTTACCTAAATGAGGAAATGAGAGTACGCACAGATACGCACAGATCCAAAATATTTGGTTAACAGAAAGTCACAAACATACCATATTTAGTCATTCTTATCTCGGGTACAGAATTGTTATTTCCTTGGTCATGGTGTCAGGAACACTTTGTACTTGTATACCCCCACCTCCTAATCATGACTCAATGACATATGTTGATGCAAACCAGGATACCGTGTTCTTGTCCTAAGTCTTAACTCTTAATGTTATCTATAACCGGGTCAAATCAGGACACAGGAGAACCTTTTTAACTAGGGAGGATTGTTAAATTCAGAAAGTTAAGAAATCAAAGTTGAGTAAATAAAGTTTTAGTACGTTTTCCTAAAACATCTAAACTGAAACTTTTTTTTATTTAACAGAACATAAGAACAATATTTATCCTTATAAAAAGATAAAGTTATCACGAACACAAACACACACCTCATACCTCAGGCAGCAAGTCGTGAAGTTCAGTGTTTATTTTGTAGCTCCGTTTTGAGTTAGTCTCATAAGGAATACTGTCATTGACAGCTGAGTTCTGTTTTGTGAAGTATAAAACCCCTGTTGCGTTACAACAGGTTAACAGTCTGACTCTGTAAATACAGTAAAAAAGAGTGAGTAAATGTACAGCATATTCACAATACTGGTATTTGTATTGTTTACCTAACTAGTGTTGGGTGCTCTGTTCTTAGCACAGACCGATTTAGTTTTTCATATACAGTATATTATGGGATCAATGCTAAAAATTTCTTCTACTGGCCCTGTCGGGCAAGTGAATTAGATTTTTACTGGCCCAGCCAAAATCTTTACTGGCCCAACCACAAAAAAGTATTTAATAAATAATATGGTCTAGTCATTTGTTTGTTTGTTGTTTTACCTATGTAATCTTAATAAATACGGTAATTATAACATAACAAGTAGGTTTCACATAAATGTTAAATATTGTTGAAGACAACTAACCAGTAAGGGATAAAATAAGAACAAGTAATCAAAGTATTTTGTAGTAAATATACAATTACAAATAATCAGTGTTTCGAATGAAATATAGATACAATCTTACTGTAAGATATAATTTAATCAGTCAGGAGCTGTTCTGACTCAATCAATACACTCAGTCTTGTGTGTTTTTTGTTTTTGTCTTCGTCATTTGTTTTTTGATGAACATTAAAAACATGAATATTAGTTTGATTGGCTGGGCCATTCTAGCAGCTTTATTCCCTTTCTCTGAAACCAATTGAGAGTTTCCTTGGCTGTGTGTTTGGGATCCTTGTCTTGCCGAAATGTCCACCCTAGTTTCATCTTCAGCATTCTGGTAGATTGCAGCAGATTTTTATAAAGAATGTCTCTGTACATTTGTCCATTCATCCTTCCTTCAATTATATGAAGTTTGTTAGTGCCCTATGCCGAACATTAAAACATCAATGTTATGTGGGGTTAATCGTGATAAATAACAGAAAACAACTGTGTGATTAATCATATAAATTTGTCATCGATTGACAGCACTAATATATATATAATCTTTTTATAAAATCTCACTATTATTGAGGGTGCAAAATAATCAAATAAATATTTCCCACACGACACAACTTGCAAATATATTTTATGTATTTCAGAAGGCATCTGTCTATCATGGAATTAATCAATTAATCTGTTTTAACTCATTTCTTGATATTGGCACTAAAATGCACATAATAAAATGGAAAGAGGATGTACTGGACAAATATTTGCATGCTGTGATCTACATAGACATTCATTTACATATTGTTTATTGTTGCATAAAATAATTCATTAAAATAAAGGTTAAATGCGTCTCATGAAGTCCAAGTTGAGCCAATTTTTTTTAGCATTTTTTGTTAAGTTGAATGAAAGACTATTGTTACTTTTACTGATAAAGAATTCGATCGGTTTGTCATTATGCGGCTGTTGGGTGTCACATTCTGCCAGAAATATTTTGTTCCAATAACTCCAGTGTTTCCCACATAATTTTGAGAGACTGTGGCGCCGATGGCTTAACAAACTAATTCGCATATTTGTGATGTCATCACATCGTGTTTGGTTTAGTTTTGGAAAGTGAAATCTGTTTCGCTTCTACTCTATGATCACATTATATTGTAGGCTATTTTAACACAACAGAATGCTATGTTCACATGTTATCTGTTCTGTTGTCAGACATAAAACGAGTATAAAATAGTGACTAAATATGACCCAATAACATCTTGTTTTACATTCAAGTGCTTAATTTGTAAATTCTGAGGTGCCAGAATAAGTGGGCGTGGCAGATCCGGCAAATTTGTGGGGTGGGGAGAAGTAAAGGAATGTGCAATCTCTGAGGGTTTTTATATGTAACTATTTAGATTTATTGAAAATGCGCATAGAAAAGCCCAAATGGAAATGGACATTCAAAGATAATCTCAGAATTATCAAAGACATTTTACGGGATTTTGTCTTCAGTTTACCTTTAATGTGTTGGAAACAGTTTATTGTCATAATGATGATGTTTTGAATGTGAAAATTTGTGCATGCAAACCTCAGTAATATACAAAATATATATTTATAGATCTGATCGTATGTTTTACTTCTCATATTTTACTGTTCAATATGGAAAACGTGTGTGCTTCACTGTTGCGAAAGGGAACAGGTTTAGGTTGCAACCATTTGACATCACGGATTATGACTCAAAACAATGGCGGCCTACAAGTAAAAATCAGTTTTCAAAGTTTATGAATACTGTGACAGTTACACTGTTTTTTGATTTCACAATTATAAAGTCAATACCATTGTTTATATATTAAGCCATACATAATGTATATACCCAAGGATCCTTTTAACACACTGAGCCTGTAATGCTGATCAGCCTCGCAGGAGCCTAAAGCCTTAATCTGTTACTTTTTGGTGAAAAATTAATAAAACAGATTAAAGCTTTAAATGCAGGCTGACTGCCAAAATACTTGTAATTTGTGTACGATATATATTAAATGGCAAATTATGATGTTGTGGTTCACACTGGGAACATATTACCAATTGTGTGTAATATAGCTTATTAAATACAAGGAAAGTAATTGTTCATATTTTTTCTATAAATGTACATCAGTTTTATGCTGTGGGAGAAGGTGTAAGGTGTGAAACAAACCTGTGTAACTCTTTAGCGGTGATGTTGGGCAGAGGTGGACAGTTCATCAATGCTGAAAGATCCTCAGTGAAGTTCATGATATCACTGCTGAGCCAGTAAAGACATACATATTTTTTATATATACATATTTCTTTTTAATAATTCCCTCTTAAGAATGTCTGGGACAAAGAATTTCAGATGGGTGTAGCTCTTGGCTTTATGCAGAACATGTTTTTCAACGCAAGTAGACTGAATGAAGCATTTCTCTTTGAATCTTGCTTTGCGCACAAGGGCATTGTCATGTTGGAATAGAAAAGGGCCCTGCACAAACGTCTCGGTTACGACTGCAAACCCTAATGAAGGGAACGAGACATTGTGTTGAGAGACTGACTTGAGTTTGCTCTTGATAACCTATTACCTGTCAGGACTCGGGTCTGATCTGCACTGGTGGCGTTCGTTTGTCTTTGTTTTTGTCGATCGCATGGGAGAGCTGTCAGCTCACCATATGTTTGGAGTCCGTGACTGCCCCGCCCCAGTGTTTTCCTCTGTCTCCCTACACACCTGGTACTCTTTTCCACTCATCTCGCACACCTGCTTCCACTCTACGAATTAACTCACCTACTATTTAGTCCCCGCCAAGATTCGCACTCACTGTCAGATCGTTCGTTTTTCTAGCGTTATTGACCCGTGGCTGTTAGTCACCTTCCTTGAATTATTACTCTTGTCTAGGAAATCTCGTCTTGTCTAAGATATCAGTCTTGTCTTGTCTAGTCTTGGATATCAGTCTTGTTTTGAGGATCACTCTTGTCTAGAAGTTTACTAACCATGTTTCGTGACCCGTCATCCCATTAGATCGCTATCTAGTATTTGGTATTACTCCCTGTGTACTGGTTGCCCAGACGCATCTTCTCTATGGATCTCCGCTGCCGACAGCTGCCGCGCCACTCGGACGGGTGTCACTGATCATCACCTCCCGTTCTACGGAGGAGACTACTTCTCTTCCCCTCTGCACGGGACTTGCGTTGCTGAGCGCTGAGGAGACCCGAGCATTCCTCGGATTTTCGCGTTTCGCGTTCAATGGATTATCCCTCTCAGGCACATTCGAGAGGTTGAACTATCACTCTGCTCCGGGGACTACATTTCCCTGACTCTTTGCGTGAACTCTTTCCCGTGTGTTTATATGGTGGATTATTTACGAGTCAGGTGTGTCCGGTGCTGCTGACAGACTGGAAGGTTTTTTGACTGAGCGCTCGGTCATTGTGATCTTTACTGTGGGGATCCCCTTTTGAATATTATTTCATTGACTGCCTACATTGTCTGAATACTGTTCTGTGATTGCACCTGATTTAATTGGAATTAAAGAAACCCTTGACTCCTGCATCTGACTCCAGTCCTTGTCGTAACAATTACCTCCTAGAGGAATTTAAAAACGCAAATGGGCTCAAAAGTGACGGGGTCAACATACGGGACGACCCTGCAGGGGCGTTACTACGTATGGGGCAATAGCTCAAGTATCGGGGTCCACCTGAGCAGGGGCGACTCTTCCAATAATGAACTCGGTTTCAACAGACTGCTCCGCCCGGTCTGTTTACCAAAAATGCCAATGCTAGTGATGGATGGGATGCCTGCACTTCGCCCTAAGTGGGAAGTAGGGAGGCTATATAGCTCTAGACCGTTTTCAAAGAAAAGGCGCTTTTGCAGACGTATGTCCAAGCCAGACGCCTGTCCTATATGCTGGTGGCGTTTAAGACATGGGCTGACACTGGTTCCACTTGGAGGTTGTAAAACATTGCGAAGGTACTGGGCATAGCTCAATCCGCAGCGCTGCAATGTCTGCCAGAGAGGCTCTGCGTGTGGTCAAATAGAGGCGTAGTGTGCAAACTGGACAGGTAGGGAGTGGTGGGAACCACTGGGCATGTAGCTGGGCCGCTCAAGATAACGCGAGAGTTAACAGGCCCGAATTCAAGGTACCCATGGGACACGGACAATGTCTGGGGGTCCCCCACCCTCTTTGTTGAAACGAGCGGCATCAAGAGCATGGCCTTCATCTCAGATGAGGAAGACTGGCACACTGAGGGGCTCAACAGGGCCCGTAGGCCCTGTAAGACTACATAAGGTCCAGAGAGGGTACAAGCCGAGGTTATTAACAATAGCGGCTTCATACACTCTCATCATAGATGGGGAGAAGTACTCTCTAGCCTCTGCTGTAAGAAGGTCAACACTGACCTAAATGCAACTCCGTGGGTTGCCCCCTTGGGAAGAACACCAAGACGAGAAGAGGTGCCATTTATAAGCGTAAAATGCCTAGGGCGGGGCTCTAGCCTGTAGGACGGGCTCCGACCGCTGGTGGCAAGCCACTCAAGGTCTCCTCAGGGCCAGTCATGGAGATTCCCGAAGCCTGGTTTGGGGTGCCAACCCGTGCCTTCCCCTGGGACAGAAGGTTGTCAGGGGAATTGGTCAGGGGGAGCTGTCGTCAGACCCATCAGGTCTTAGAGTCGAGTCTGGTAGGGCCAGAGCCTCCTCAGTGCCAGAAGGACAGCCAGCAACTCTAGGCAGTTGATGTGCAACTGCGGTCGGGGACTCGTCCACCGACCAAACACCGCATGCCCATTGCACACTACACCCCGCCCTTTCAGGGAGGTGCCCGTTGTCTCCAAGACGCACCTCAAATCCTGTCTGAGCAGACCCCGCGCTCGGAGAAAGGTCAGATCTGACCAGGGTCTGAGGGTGCGCAGACACTGAGGCGTTACCGTAATCCGCCTGGTGCTGGTGCCAGGGAACCCTACTCTAAAGCCATTGCTGAAGCGGCCGCATGTGCATCAACCCGAGAGGGATTACCCCTGTATCCCCTGAGTAACGCCCTGCCACCCAATACTCGTGGCTGCCCGGGCAAGCATGGTTGACATCTCAGTCTCATCTTGAGTTTGACCGCCCGGAGGTAGGAGCTCAGAGAGATGCCAGAAGTTAGCTGTCCGATGCAATGACAAAAAGTTTGTCCTCATCCCTCTGTGAGGTCTGCCCGCTATGGGACAGTCTACTGCCGCGAAACCCAGATCAACGAAACCACCAAAACAGCCGTGAGAAATTTGCTAATTTTGGTCTGCAGCTCGCTGCCGAAACCAGGGGAAGTCTGCTGATGAATGAATGACCGCCGCCATCTTCCTTTTATACCCGTATGTACGGGGCGAAGACTGGCGTGCGTGTGCCATTTGCCAGACCCATTGGCATTTTAAAATTGCTCTCTGAGATGATAGGTTCTCAAGATCAAACCCCAGTCAGTCTCTCAAAACAACGTCGAGAGACCGACTGAAAGGGAACTGATGTTAAACTTTTGTCCATATTGATGAATTATTGTGTTAATGCACAAACCTATCTGAAGCGATGATTGAAAACTTCTGACGGAGCTCCATGCAGTGCACTGATGGGATGCCATATAACACTCTGTAAAATAAAAAAAGTTTTATGTATTTCACAGCAGCAGAATCTATTTCTCAGTAGTAAAGGAAAGAAAAGGACCATTATACCAATTAAACACAAGATCCATAAAAGGAAAGGAAGAAGACGGGAACCGGGCGAACATAAAATAACTTTTAATTAAATAAACTAACAATAAAACACAACATAAAATCCAGGCCTGGATTCCAATCCTCACCACATACCCCTATCGACCCTTTCAGGCCGGGGGGCACCACCGAGACTGTACCTACTCCCCCCGGGGAGCCAGTCTCGGCCTTGGCAGTGCCTGGGGTATGCACCGACGAGACGGGAGGACAGAGTGGGAGCACCAGGAGCGACAGGGACGAGAGAGGGGACAGAGGAAAAGAAAGAAAATTGGTCCGGTTCCCAGACACGCTGTCGCTCGGTCCTCAGCCCAGCCGAGAGGATCTTCTTCACTGTGCTATGCGGTGGTGCTGGACGCCGGGGGAAGATCCCACTCCTCCGCCTCCACTTCTTTGGCTGAGGGCAGCCTGCAGGAACTTTTCCGTACCCTGCTCCTCACCTTTCCTTGGTGGACAGCAGAAGGCTCCGGCAAACGGCCCAAACTACTCCGCTCCCTCTTCTACGGCCACCACCCCACCTAGGCCCAGAAGTATGGCAGCGAGGTCTTCGTGCCCTGGCGGCCGGTGATGGCTCCAACGGCAACCACCCCACCTCGACCCAGGCGCACACTGGCTGACACTCATTAACACTCACGCACTGGCCTCGCATCCCTTGAGCTCAGTGGTAAAGAGCATTGCGTTAACAATGCAAGGTTGTGGGTTCGATCCCAGGGGATTGCAGAAACCTATGTAAAATGTATAGGATAATGCAATGTAAGTTTATTCCCCTCACAAAAAACGAAAATTAAAATGCAGCTACTAAGCAGCCTGTCCATATTAACGGATGCACAAAACACACAAACACTCCACTGTTCATATGTTTAACATGTTTAAACATGTTTGTCATGTTCTTGTTCAGAAAAGAAAGTAACTCAGGCTAAAGAAACGCTGCACGCTCACTAACAGCAGGCGAGCAAACTTTTTAAAGGGGTGGTGCAACGGTGTTTCATGCATTCTGACTTCTTTGCAATATTAAACGTGTTGTCTTCTCATGCTTAACATGGTCAACTTGTCAAAAGACGAGTTGGACGTATAAAGTAGTATTTTTGTGCTTGATACACTCCCCCAGTGCTCCTACAGGTTTCAGAAAGTTTTTTTAGAACAAAACAAATCATTACAGAACAAATTTCCTTAGTCCCTTATTTGACAATTCTCCCGGAAAAGCAAGCAGCACGCCCATGCATCAATTCAATTCAATTTTATTTATATAGCGGTTTTCACAATTTGCATTGTTCCAAAGCAGCTTTACAGGGGAAAATAAGAAAAACACAAAAAGGTTAAACACAGTACATGAATAGTTCAACTATTGCACATACAGACTTCCGGTATGGTGCTAATACAGATAGCTGCTTGAAAGAGTCCCTCTGAATCGGTTGACTCAAATCCCTTTGGAAAATACATTTAGAAAGTTCAATTAGATTGAAAGTGATCATGGAAGGGGAGAAGCAAAAACTGTAAAAGCAAAACAGTATCGAAACATGAAAAAGAAAAAAAAACAAAGACATCGACAGTGAAGACAGATGGTCCGTGCGTAAAAAACTAATCTGAGACATATTTTTGGTTTGTTTCCCTCAATATTTCTTAAAATGCATCAAAAAGAATATACAACAAAACCAATACGAAAAAAAGTGTTTTATGAAAAAAGCGTATGTGTGTGTGCGCAGCTGACAGGAAGAGAGGTTTGACCATAGCCCCCATTTCACTTCATGACGGCAGCTTGTTTTGCACTTCTGATAAAATGTTGCACTTTTGTTTGCACTAGAAATGTTAAATTGTTAAATGTAAAGTTCATAAAAACGTTACACATATAAGACAACTCTACATGCATAATAGCCGTGTTTGAAAAATGTACCTGAGTTAATCAAAACCTGTTCTTACCATTGCATATTACATTGTAGGCTAGCTGAGTTTGATAAAAAGTTAAAACTACTAAGAGATTGTACAAATAAGCAAAGTGAGTGTGTACAATAAAGGATTACTGTTAGGTATCATAATCACAAGAATCTCCAGAGACTGCTCCCACTCTGGTCATGGACTGTTTGAACTGTTGCCATCTGGAAGGCGATACAGATCAGCCAAACACACAGAAGCAGATTTAGAAAGTTTCTATCGAAGAGCTATAAACATTGTTAAATAGTTATCTGCAGTAAATGTTCAAATGAAGCTCTGCTATCTCTCTGCATTTAAGATCTCCCTTATCTGGTCTATTACCTTGTTAGTCATTTTACAGTGATCAGTCAATATGCTGCTTTGACTGCTGACTTCCGGTGAAAAATGTTAAAGACTTGGACTCTTCTGATACAGAGAACAGCAGAACATAGCAACATGAAAGCGGGTAGGATCAGATCGACGCTGCACTACACTATATCGGATAAGGGAAAAATGACAGAGCTCCCAATGGGTTAGGCCTGGGTGTCATGATTCTGCCTCTTCATTTTCTAGTCTAGTGGCAGAATCATGACAGCCCCACGTGTTTTATGTGGAGAGAAACATATTATTGTCAATCATGATATAATATGCGTTCTCTCCAGTCATTGGCACCCCCCTCTCTCGTTCCTAGTATAGCTTTCCTCCTGTGTCTCATTATCCACACCTGCCCATTGTTATCTCCTTTGTTAGTCTCCCTATTTAATGACCTCTTGTCTATTGGCTTGTGCTTGTTCGTTTTACATGTTTCCTGCCCTGTACTTAGAGTTCCTTTGTGCATGTGCCGGTCTGCTGTATGTATATATTAAATTATCTAATGCGTTTTGTTTTTGGTTATTTTTGCCCCCCTTTTGTGAAGTGATTGTTTTTGTATTTAGTTTAGTTAGTGTTTTCTCCATCGTGGGTGTTTGTTTTGTTCTTGTTTGTTATTAAAGTCTATTTGTTAACCCCTTCATCCCCGCTGCCTTGCACTTCAGTTCTTCCATCTTCCACCACGTTCACAACACTGGGTCTTTGGGTGCTGATGAGTGAAATAAGAGTGCATTTGTACCTAACAAGATAAGTGATAGAAGACATAGTCCTTTATAATATAAACCTTGATGAATGACACTATAAATATGACTGATAATATAAATAACCAGACAGACTTTGGGATTTGCTATAAATGGAGAAATTGGACATATTAACGCCTAAAGGATGCAAAGCTTGACATTGACACGCATTTCGAGTGGAACAGCGTGTCTGTTACATGCTTTGGAGTGATACAGGGTTGGGGGAATGTCTTCGTGCCCTATTTTACACCCGACGCAAGGCACAGCGCAAGTGTTTTTGCTAGTTTCCGCCCGACACAGATCTAATTTTCCCATTCTGAGCTGTGTTGTTTAAATAGCAAATGCATTTTTGCTCATTTCTGCGCCCATGGGGCGTGTTGGTCTAAAAAAGAGGTGTGCTTAGGTGCATTGTTGGCACCTTGCTATTTTGAGGAACTGAAAAAAGAATGCGCCATAGACCAAACTTAAACCTGGTCTAAAGTTGGTCATAAAGTAATGCCCCAATATTATTTTTGTTATTACAGGAGCATGTTAGGAATGTGAGCCTACAGGCGGGTGCACAGCGCTCGTACATTCTACTTATAACACACAGAGGGACGCGCAAAAGCACACAATAATGCCAAATACTTATAAAAATGAATTCAATGTAGAAGATTATTATTGTTGACATACAGATAAAAATCCGGCTTGTCCTGTAGGTCTGCTTGCATGCTTTAACCTCTCGCACGAGCAGAACCGTTTCTTTTCTAGAAAATCTTTCCTCTCCCTATCTTTTTCTGCCGCTAGCAAAAGTGGATTCGGACACGTCCTGAGTGCAATTGCGCCGTGCGCTTTAAACCATGCACTTAGATCATGAAAATAGGGCCCTTGGTGTCTAATCGTTGTAAGAATGTCTACGCTCTATCTTGGGACTAGGGCTGTGCAATATGGACAAAATAATCAGATTGCGATTTTTATAAGGAATATTGCAATTGCGATTTTATTTGCGATTTGGGTAATTGTTTTACTTTTTTCAAGCATGTACCATTCTAAATGTACCTGAAGTGCATAACAAAACATTCCACAATGAAATAACATAGTATTAACAGTAATACAATTTTAAATAAATGTCTTTAATACAGACAACATAAAATAAATTCTGGTTAACTTACCTAAATTCCTAAAATAAACTTGTCACAAAAAGTGTGATCTTCTGGAATGTATGCTGTTTCCAAGCATCGACTTTTCATTTCAAAGTTGTCATTAATATAATGCACCATATACGGCTCCATCGTTCTGCTGGACCACATATCTGTGGTCTTGGCGTATTTACCTGCTTAAATTCGCATTCAACGCCTGCCTATGCAGTTCACATACATTTCGGGAATAACAACACGTCTCAAATGAGTGCGGCGAGGGCAGCTGGTATATTTTGTCGAGTGTTTGAAACCGTCTTTACTGACGATGTATGCAGGCATCATGTTTTTGCAAATGTGATAGGTGATCTAGATGCCTGGCTTTTTTGTGTGCTTATGTTAGGTTCGACAGACTTTGTTGACATGAATTGATCATATAATTTTTTATGCCGCTGTTTTAAGTGTTGGAACAGGTTTGTTGTATTGCCCCATTTCATTGCAATAATCATTTCACAGATCTTGCAGATTACCTTGCTCTCTGACACATCTTCTCTCCTAAATCCAAAAGACTCCCAAACGACTGATGTTGAATTTCTTTTTGACAGCAAATCATTGTTATTCTGACCTGCATCCATATTTTCTATCGATTCCTCCCATTCGCCTATTCTGTTCTTGTCCCTCTCTGCTTTTTTCGTATTTTGCGCAGTTCGCAGAATGTGCTCTGATAGGTTAACATCTTAAACATGCGCACAACACAGTTTTGCTATTCTGAGTTATAAATTATTAATAAAATCGCAGCTTTGTGCGGTTTAGAAATCGCATGTGCTTAAATCGCAATCTTTTTGCGATTGCGATTACTTGCACATCCCTACTTGGGACAATGCTTGCTTAATCTAGATTCTCTCGATTATTGATGTATGATTATTATTATTTTCTGAACCTTGTTGAATCTTGAAACCGATTGAATGGGAACAGTTCCGAAACCATTATAGTGCTCTGTACACCTGAGAGTGTTTTCTACTGCACTGAAGAGAGGACCTCGACAGACTAAAGGACCTCCTCTCGAATGGAAGGCTGCATGTTAAACCGTGGACTTGGAAGTCTGTTGTTTTTAGTTATAAAGTTTGTTCTTGTTGTTAAGAATGTTAATGTATGGTTCAAGAGTTTGCCTCTCATATAACAACTACAGATGGGGGGGGGCGATATTATGCGTATTTGCTGTGCTTTCCAAGGGAGAGGGTTAAGAGCTCTGTGGTTCCTCCAAACTCAGAGTGCCTACCCCTTGTCCGGGGAGAGGGCACCGGGCTCGGTGTGTGCCCGGACTCGGGTCAGCCACTGGAACGCAGATTTGAATTAGTGAGGTGAATGAAATTGTTTAAACTGTTAAAATAGTTTAGAATAAATCATTTTTAATTTAGAATAAAATAAAATGTTAAAAATTGCTTATTTTTGTCTTTAATTGTAAATTATTAGGTTAGGTTTCATTACGCTAGTTTAGAAGAAAGATTTTAGTATTTTTGTTTGTTGCTTAGGCACAGAACACAGTTTGGTTGCCAACCGCGCGAATTTTGGGGATTTTAATGCATGATGGGCATGAGTCTGCTTAAATTCCTCCTTTAACTTTGGTTGTCGCCTTAAGAAAAATTATATAAGTGTGCGCGCAACATGAATACATGCTGCCTGTGTCACCGTTAGGTATTATATTATACGTATGATGACCTTTAGCAACTGTGTCACAGTTTCACGATATTCCAATTACATAACTAAAATGCTTTGTCACAGTTTCACAATATTGCAATTACATAACTAAAATGCTTTATTTTCAAATGTCTGCATATACAAACACTTTTCAACTGGAAACAAATGCATTCTATTTTTAACCAACATTTATAGAACATATTTGTCAGGTAAAAATAAAGTCTTAAAATAATAAAACATAAAACATTGCATTACATGACTTTATTATTTATTTTTGTATTAACAAAGCTCATACCTTAGAAACTGTATCACAGGAAATTTTTTTGGTTTTGTGGCAAACTTAACATTACTCTTCTGTGCTGGAGTTCTTTTCTTACACGTTAACTCTAAACAGTTTCCGCATTCTTAATAATGTATGCATGCTCTAATCGGGATTTAAAAGTGATACTGTCATGCGGGGTAGTGGGACAATGGCACTGTGATAAATTCCTGCCCGGGCCGCGTTTTCATATTAAGGCCTTAAAAAATGATTCTGAGTTTTAGTCAGGTGGACAAGTAAAATCATCTCCTCTCAAATTGCAGTGTGTCACTACACAATCTGATGAGTTATAACAACCTCAACTTGTCAACTTGAAATGGAAAACTTAAAATTACGTGTTCAAAAAACAACAAAACATAGGTTCTATACATTTTCTGTGCAATGCGCACGTGGCCCATACTCTACATTCTAATCCTGAAAGAAGATGAAGAGCCCGCGTTTGAAATGTTATTAAAGATGGACTTTGTGGACTGCAAATAACTAAATGAGTAACGTATATTTTATTTGATAATAAATATGATTTGAATTTATGGTCTGTTTAATATTTTACCTGTTTTTCTCTCTCCTTTATCTTAAATGTGTTTTTCTCTGTGATAACCACTGTGCATGTGTGTGCGTGCCTGTGTGTGCGTGCGCGTCCACGTGTGTGTCTGTGTGTGTGTTTGTATGTGTGTATATTGTGTGTGTGGAGTTGTAAGTCCAGTTTTATATGTGGGTGTGCTTGAGCCGGTGTTTATGTGTCTGTCTTCTGTGTTTTTACCTTTTTTGTTTTTACTTGTATCACTATAAATGTTTTGCTTATAGTCAATGTGTTTTATGTACAGCTGCTTTGTAACAAAAAAATATATAAAAGCCCTATATACATAAAGTTCTTCACTTCACTTGACTATACCACCATGAGTATTTCTGCTCTCTTTAATGGTAATTTACACTCATGCCCAGACACAGCATGTCTCAATTCATTTACATTTAGTCATTTAGCAGGCACTTTTATCCAAAGCGACGTGGAGCAATAAGCGATATGTCATACAAAGAGCAATAGTGTGCTAATACAAAGTTTCAACAAAAGCTAGACCACTACCTGTTGAGAGAAGAGGGTTAGTGTAGGTTTTTTTTTTCATTTGTATGTCAAAGTATATGTCACACAATGTTACACAATTTAGTGAACTTTTTAAGTTAATGTTACTTGCGTTGCATTCATACTCCTAATTATATGTTTATTTTGAGTATCAGGGACAGGAAGGAATGTCTGAAAGTGAATTATCACCTAAAATTTTGGATCACTAAAATATTGCTTGCTAAACACAGAGCGGCTGTCGAGACATAAGCAGAAAACAAAGTCATCTTTGTAAGTTTGTACGTTAAGTAAATGTTGATATATGTAAAAATAACAGTGTTTATGTAGCGGAAGTTAACTTTATATTGTGTACTTATGTGGATCTGAAGGCAAATATGTATTTTTATTTATACGTGGTTGCTACGTATAAACATTGTTTCTGCATGTACCATGAGTATGTGTACTTGGCTGGAGTTTGACTTTGTTTGTTTTTTATTTGCAGGATCTGTACAGTGCAAGCAGATTGGAAGCACAACTCCATGCAATGAGGTGGTGTTGCAAGATTTACAGATTTTCCTCGGCCAACCATCGTGCCCTAATCACACACTAAAAGCTGATACACTGCCATCAGGCAACTCACTGTCCACTCCCATGCATTTTTAGAGATTGTGTTTGCACATTTAGGAGTAAACCGTATCTGAAGAAGCATTTAACTTATGACCATTGTCAGTGTGTAAAAACCTGTCTGCTAATGACAAGAGTTATCTGCACTATTTTGACTTTAAGATGGATCTTTTTTTTGTAATATATATATTTGCAGTTCAGTTATTGGACTTCTGTGCTAGTCACAGTTTGTCTATAACGAACACCATGTTCAAGCATAAGGGTGTCCATCAGTGCACGTGGCACCAGGACACCCTAGGCCGCAGGTCGATGATCGACTTTGTGGTCGTTTCATCTGACCTGCGACCATATGTTTTGGACACTCGGGTTAAGAGAGGGGCGGAGCTGTCAACTGATCACCACCCGGTGGTGAGTTGGATCCGATGGCAGGAGAGGAAGCTGGACAGACTCGGCAGACCCAAACGTACTGTAAGAGCTGCTGGGAACGCCTGGCCGAGTCTCCTGTCAGAGAGATCTTTAACTCCCACCTCAGGCAGAGCTTCAACCAGATCCCGAGGGAGGCTGGAGACATTGAGTCCGAGTGGACCATGTTCTCCGCCTCCATTGTCGAAGCGGACACTCGGAGCTGTGGCCGTAAGGTCTCCGGTGCCTGTCGAGGCGGGAATCCCCGAACCCGGTGGTGGACACCGGAAGTAAGGGAAACCTTCAAGCTTAAGAAGGAGTCTTATCGGGCCTGGTTGACTTGTGGGACTCCTGAGGCAGCTGAAAGGTACCGGCAGGCCAAGCGGACTGCTGCCCGGGTGGTTGTGGAGGCAAAAACTCGGGCCTGGGAGGAGTTTGGTGAGGCCATGGAGAAGGACTATCGACTGGCCTCGAAGAGATTCTGGCAAACCGTCCGGCGCCTCAGGAGAGGGAAACAGTGCCCTACCAACGCTGTTTACAGTGGAGGTGGGAGGCTGTTGACCTCAACTGGGGATGTCGTCGGACGGTGGAAGGAGTACTTCGAGGATCTCCTCAATCCCACCGTCACGTCCTCCATTGAGGAAGCAGAGGCTGAGGGCTCAGAGGTGGACTCGTCCATCACCCAAGCCGAAGTCTCTGAGGTAGTCAAGAAACTCCTCAGTGGCAAGGAACCGGGGGTGGATGAGATTCGCCCTGAGTACCTCAAGTCTCTGGATGTTGTGGGGCTGTCTTGGCTGACACGCCTCTGCAGCATCGCATGGCGGTCGGGGACAGTGCCTTTGGCATGGCAGACCGGGGTGGTGGTCCCTCTTTTTAAGAAGGGGGACCGGAGGGTGTGTTCCAACTACAGGGGGATCACACTTCTCAGTCTTCCTGGGAAAGTCTATGCCAGGGTACTGGAGAGGAGAATACGGCATAGTAGAATAGATAGTAGAACCTTGGATTCAGGAGGAACAGTGTGGTTTTCGTCCAGGCCGTGGAACGCTGGACCAGCTCTACACCCTCTACAGGGTGCTGGAGGGTTCATGGGAGTTTACTCAACTAATCCACATGTGTTTTGTGGATTTGGAGAAGGCATTCGACTGTGTCCCTCGTGGCATCCTGTGGAGGGTGCTTCGGGAGTATGGGGTCTGTGGTCCTTTACTAAGGGCAGTCAGGTCCCTGTACGGCCGAAGCAGGAGCTTGGTTCGCATTGCCGGCAGTAAGTCGGACTTGTTCCCAGTGCATGTCGGACTCCGGCAGGGCTGCCCTTTGTCACCGGTTCTGTTCGTAATTTTTATGGACAGAATTTCTAGGCGCAGCCAGGGGCCGGAGGGTGTCAGGTTTGGGGACCACACGATCTCGTCTCTGCTATTTGAGGATGATGTTGTCGTGTTGGCCCCTTCAAACCAGGACCTTCAGCATGCACTGGGACGGTTTACAGCAGAGTGTGAAGCGGCTGGAATGAAAATCAGTACCTCCAAATCCGAGGCCATGGTCCTCAGTCGGAAAAGGGTGGCTTGCCCACTTCAGGTTGGTGGAGAGTTCCTTCCTCAAGTGGAGGAGTTTAAGTATCTCGGGGTCTTGTTCACGAGTGAGGGAAGGATGGAACGGGAGATTGACAGACGGATCGGTGCAGCTTCTGCAGTAATGCGGTCGATGTACCGGTCCGTCGTGGTGAAGAAAGAGCTGAGCCGCAAGGCGAAGCTCTCAATTTACCGGTCAATCTACGTTCCTACTCTCACCTATGGTCATGAGCTTTGGGTCATGACCGAAAGGACAAGATCCCGGATACAGGCGGCTGAAATGAGCTTCCTCCGCAGGGTGGCTAGGCGATCCCTTAGAGATAGGGTGAGAAGCTCGGTCACCCGGGAGGAGCTCGGAGTAGAGCCGCTGCTCCTCCACATCGAGAGGGGTCAGCTGACGTGGCTTGGGCATCTGTTACGGATGCCTACTGGATGGATATTTGCAATGTATTTTTCTTTGTATTGTATCTGTTTTTGGATGTAATATATCTGTTTTTAAAATAAATGCTGAGAGTTTCAATTTAGTAATCTGGTTCCAGGTAGAACTTCCTGTCAAAACAATTTAAGTCCAGTAAACTCAAATAGTAAAGTTATGGTGTTGAAGAAAAATAAAAATTTCACGTCAATTGTGAGAACATGAAAAATTTATTTCTGATTTTAAGTTGACTTAACTTAAAATTCTAAATGCTCATTAATTGATACAGTACATTGACGCAATTTACTGCATGTTATTTCGACAACTACATATAAGTTGAGTCAACTTAAAACCTAATGTTTGCTAAATGCAACAACAAGATGACTTGACTAAGTGAATTTTTTACAGTGTGGTAATAAATAAACTTCAACTTTGTTTTAATTTTTTAATTAATTTTTTGATAGCTCATGCTCTACATGTTTGGACTGTTTGTGAACTCCCATTTTTCCATGTGTTGTGCCCTATTATCCACATTTGTATCTATGGAGCCAATTATTATATTACTACTATAGCTATTGTATTCTTATAGATTTAGTCACTTAATTTTGCTATTAAAATGCACCAGATTGTATCATTTAACTTTAAAATATGCTAAATACATATTACGGGGGAGAATGTCCCTGACCCCGTAGAGGAAAATAAGTTTAGCCCCCATAGTCTCACAAATTTAACAAACTTTTGTGGGAAACACTGCCACCAGCTATTTACTTTTTATTCAGCCTCCCACGCATGCTGTAACGGTCACCAATTGGAGTGCCCTTGAGAACCATCAGAGGGCACTCCACATCACTCACAAACCACATTTCCCATAACTCACTGTAGAGGTCTTCTCGGGTCCAAAGATCTTTACCCGACCTGAAATTACCCTAATCACTTTTTTACCCGAACCCGAGACAGACCCGATAACGTTTTTATTTTAAAGCCCCGACCCGAGACAGACCCGATAACGTTAGACCCGTGTCCGACCCATCGTATATATTTTTTAAACCCGACTAGACCTGAATGTAAACCGACGTGTATTAATGAAATTGATATGGCAATGAACACGTTGATACTCTTATTTTGCTCTGGCAAATTGCGCGAACGGAGGCTAAATGGGTTGTGCCAGTTTTAGCTGAATCAAATCTAAATAAGTAGGTATGACGACATGGCAACCACTCGCGCGAACATTCTGTCTCAACAATGTGTCCCAAACTGCGTAGTACTGAAATGTGCGAGTCTTTTAATATCTACTTCTGGCCGCCTGGTGGAAGTATGTTTTTCCTGAATACGATGGTATCTACATCGAGTGCAAACCCCTGCAGCGTTGGAAACTTCGGGATTTCAATTCTAAGGTGATTTCAGATCACCGCGATTTTCGGAAGATTTGCGTGGCTTTCAACCGATCGGCTGAGGGTTGGAGGAGAGTTGGTAACTACACGCACACACACAAGCGACACGCTGTTATTGTACAGGATAGTTCGGGTCTTCCTCGGGTCAATTAAGCAAAACAATGTTTTACTTTATATTACCCGAGACCCGAAGACACTAATAATATACCCGACCCGTGTCCGAAGCTCCTATGAATCTTTTAGACCCGAACCCGCTCGGGTCTCGGGCCGGACCTCGGGTTTTCGGATCTAAGTGGACCCGTGAAGACCTCTAACTCACTGCCCGGGCTCATTATCACTGATTGCATTCATGTGTCTCATCACCCTGTTAGTCTCAGTCTATTTATGCCATGCTCACTTATTCACACACTGCGAAGTTTTGTTTAGTGTCACACTGCATCTCTGAGCTCCCTGGTCTTGTGTCTTTTGGTTTATGGATTTCTTGCCTTAAAGTTTTTGGATTTCTTGCCTTGTTACCTTGCCCTTTTGCCTCAGGTCCCTGCCTGTTTTCTTTGTTTCTTTGTTGGTTTGTTTCTTTGTTTGGACTGCCTGTCTGTGTACGAGCCATGCCTGTTCTTTGGATTAGGCAAGGCAAGGCAAGGCAAGGCAAGTTAATTTTGTATAGCAAATTTCATACACAATGGCAATTCAAAGTGCTTTACATAGAAGAAATTAAAAATATAAATTTGATAAAACAGTTAAGTAATAAGACAAATAAAAGTACATTCATAAAATAACATAGTTTAGAAGAAATAAGAAAAATAAAAATTAACCAGTTAAGAATAAAAATAAAATAAAATATAGTTTAGAATAGAAAATAAATAAGATAAAGTACAGCACAAACAGTCGGACGGTCAGAGGCACAGTGGCACATTAATCAAATGCAAAGAACAGATGTCTTTTGAGTCTGGATTTGAATGTGGCTACTGTGGGAGCACATCTGATCTCTTCTGGAAGCTGGTTCCAGCAGCGGCTCGCATAATAGCTAAATGCAGACTCTCCTTGCTTGGAGAGAACCCTTGGTATTTCTAGCTGATGCGATCCTAATGACCTGAGTGTTCTTTTGGGTCTGTATTCAATGAGCATATCTGCAATGTATTGAGGTCCTAGGCCATTGAACGATTTATATACCAGTAATAAAACTTTAAAATCTATCCTATATGTAACTGGTAGCCAGTGTAAAGACCTGTGGACTGGTGTGATATGATCATATTTTCTGGTTCTGCTCAGAATCCTTGCTTTTGATTAAGCCTTTGGATTGCCCACAATTAAAGCTGCATTTGGATCTCACATTCAGAGCAGTTCATGACTCATGCACTCAAAATTGGCTATATATTTATGAATAACTCAGACACAAAATTATGAAATTTCTACACAGGGATATGAGATGTGTCTGACCATATCCCACCCTACATCTTGGAAATCAAAAAGAAAGATACAGTTTGTAAACTCATTACGAGTGTATTAAATGACCAAATGATTCAGAAGCTACAACTAATTTGAATTGTATCTTCAAAACAATGATATCAACGACAGTTATTAGTTAGTCAAATAATGAGGAACAGGTATGTTCTGTTAGTTTTAAAAAACAATTCTGGCCACATATCAAAAAAGGTACAGATTTAACTTGGTCTTAATTTGGGTCAATGGTCATGAAGTGATTCTTATCTAATCTAAATAAAGGTTGTAGGCTTAAAGTTTTTATGGTATTACACCCATATTTATTAAGATTACATAGGTAAAACAATTATAACTAGACATTATTTTATACTTTTTTGTGGTTGGGCCAGTAAAAATTTGAATCACTTGCCCGACAGGTCCAGTAGAAAAAATTCTTAGCGTTGAGCCCTGCACATGCACATTCAATACGTTTTATTTATATTATAACATAATTATATTAATATAACAGCTCACGCAGCTCAATTTTAAAGGTGTTTCGCAACAGTGTGTCATGCATTCTGACTTCTTTGTTAAACGTGTTGTATTGCTGTGCTTGATACACTCACCCAGAGCTCGTACAGGTTTTGGAAAGTTTTTTTTTAACTTGAAAAATCATGTTTCTAGTCCCTTGTTGGCAGTGGTGGATGAAGGAGGCTACACAAACCAAGGTAAAATATTACCCAAGTAAAAGTACAAGTGCTGCCTTTAAACCTTCACTTGAGTAAGAGTACAAAAGTATTTGCCTTCAAATGTACTCAAGTATCCAAGTACAATGTTTTTTTTGGCTATAATTTCCTATTATCATTTTTGTCACAAGACTCTTGCCTAACCCAGTCTATGTGAAGACTCTAATGTCACTCTTGGCACACCAATCTATTAATAAAATTACATTCATTAGTCAGACAGACACTGATGTCTATTTAAATTTGCATAAGGCCAAAACCTTGAAGCCAAACAATTTCCTTTAGAACAAAATGAAATAACAGGACTTGAGAGCAGTTTCGGTTAAACATTTATTTGTAACACTAATCCAAGTTTTTATTTCAACTTAAACTTGCAATGGAACAAAAGGATCATAAAAACACATATGTACTAATCTAAGTGGATTCACTTAACCATATTACAGTACGTTCTCGCTAAGTCATTAGACATTTCTCCAACTTTAATTCTTGAAAGCAGACTGTTGGTTATGTAAGTATCTAGCTCATCTTCATTCCTGATAAATGAGACAGGTGTATTCCTCCTCTCTCATTCTTTTCACTCAGACTTATAAATGAAAGACTAGTTCTTCTTTTCAACAATAAAAAAATGGGTGTTGTGGCAAGTTAGACTCGGTAGTTTCTTCCATGATTGAACTTATAAAGACATTGGCAGTCAAAATGTGATGCTGTTGCAGACAGTTGCACTGAATCTGATGATGTTGAATCGTATGTTTGCGCTAAAAAGATAATGTTACCAAGGCGACAACAGGGGCATAACAAGTTCAAAACTAAGCGCGTGATGTACTGTGATTGGTGGCTCGTTTTACCAGTTAGGTTTTTTTCTAGTTAAGTCTGCTTGTTGGACAATTCTCCCGCAAAAGCACGCAGCACGCCCGCGCATCAACCCGGGAGAAGGAGCATGCGCAAAGGTCTCTTTCACTTGTGCGTGGGAGAGAGAGAGAACACCACCATGTTCGCGAAGTTCAGCTGTTTTCAATATTACGGGGGCTCAATCTCCAATATATATCCACTCTCTATTGTAATTATTTCTAAAATAAATAAATAAGAAAGAATATGCAGAATAAAGACAAGTTATTGTTGTTAAAATGTATATTACATTAATCTTTCAATTAAAACAAAGTGACAACAACAGCCACAAGTCCATATAATAAATGTCAAAGTCAACTGATGTTTCCCTGCCATGCGTTCTGATATGACTGAGAACCAGCAGGGCCGTGTCAAATGTGAAATCATGGTGAAATGAATGATTGAAATCAAACTTTTGGCAAACACAGGATCATAGGAGACCAAACTGCACATCAATAAAGAGTTTTATTCGTGACGTAAAATATTCTGTTTTAGGCAACATAAAGAGCGTTATTAAATAATGTCTTTTAAAAGCAGAAGTAACTTAATTACGGGAAGTTGGTTTTACGGTTTTAGTTCTCAGTCTTCCTCCATGCCAACAAACAAGTTCCTTTGCAAAATACCTGACATGGGTTGTCTTTTTTTTGCATGACTACACACTACACTCTTAAAAATAAAGGTGCTTCAAACGGTTATTCGATGCAAAAGAAGAACCTTTTTGTCTAAATGGTTCCACAAAGTACCCTAACATCTAAAGAACCTTTCTGTTTAAAAAAAGGTTGTGATAAAAAAGGTTCTTTAGATATAAAATGTCAAGAAAGAGATGGTTCTTTAAATTAAATAACCTTTATTTTCAAGAGCGTTAGTAATGCACTCATTTATCATTTTACTTGGTGATCTCCAATGGAACATATTAAAATGTTACTCTATAGCGAGACTGAACTTCTGAAAATAAATATAAAGAAAGTAGTGTAGAACGGAAAATATATTCAAACCAAACGAGATTCATGGCGGTTTGAGAGCATTTAGTGTAGCATGATATGGTGCCGAACTTGAACGCAATTGTAAAAATAGCGTGTTCTTTTTAATATTACATATTATATTTATACATCAATACATTATAATATTAAAGAAACATGAATTTGAACATGACCCTAGAATTTCATATGCTGTCATTTTTGTGCTAAATTTGTGTGAGAACCAGGCTAAGTCAAGCACATTTCCCAAATATTGAACTAATAAATAAGACATACATGATACATTTATCTCTTACCTGCTTGTCCTGTTTATTTCGAAGATGAAAAATAGACTTGCAAAGGTTATGCAAAGCGTCAGCAGTGCGAAGGTCCGTTGAAGAAACAATCTGTCCATCTGAAACTTTGCAGTGAAGAATGGGTGGATACTCATACAGCATAGCAGAGTGACAGTTTGAAGGCAATGTGAAAAAGATAACATCACCAGAGCAACCAACAGAAGATAGGCGGAGCGATTCAACAGATTTGACCGTGTTACATGTGCTAAATGTGCAGTACTGTTTGCGCTTGTTCGTATGGGATTGACACGGGTGATAGAACCATTTCCAGATATTTGCATGGATTATAATCCACAACTGATCACTTTGAAAAAGACTGTCACGCCGGCCGGCCAGCCCTAACGTTGGTCTTTCGTGCGCGCATATATTAGAGATTAAGGTAGGAGCCCGAAAAGACAAATTTAAGTTTTTAGTTGCTTGTGGTTTTCCGGTGAGAAGTGATGCTTTTATGTGTGTGTTGCTCAAAGACGCGAGGTAAGTGGGTTTGACGAAGGATGCTTTCATTTTGAGGTTGCATCCTTGCTTGCAGTAGCCTACTTTATGAGAGAACTTTTTTTCAGTTTTTGGAAGACATCACAGTCTCAGATGGTCTGTCCGAAATTATCGTCTCAATTTTGAATAAATGTTTATAAATATGGCGTAATTCCGCCACATATCACACATATACGGCGCCCCATACAAACAGGGAATATGCATTTATGTCAGTTTATTTGTCAGTTAATGAAACCATGGCAAAGAACAGGTATTTGTAAATTGGTTATAATGGGTTTTGAAAATTATTTAATAAAAGATTTGCCAAATTCCGTGACAATCCGTGTTATGCAGTAAATTTCGTTTTTATGTCTGTATTCAGCGATTCCGTCCGTGTTTTCTGCATCGCGGAAATCATAGGGTCCTAAATTCAAATGGGCATCTAGGATATGTTTATGAAATGTTTATGATTTAGAATGGATGTGAAACTTCTCTTTCTCAGATGTTAGAGGTTTTCCAGATTTCCAGATCCTTAGCACGTTTTACTGACGCACCTGTGCTGGGTAAAGAGTTGCTATGCAGTTTCTCTGGTGTTCTTCTCAGTGATTGCCAGACCGTTGCTAAGGCTTTCTGGTGGTTGTAAGAGTGTTGCTATGTAGTTTCTGTTCTGGGTGGTTGCTAGGCCATTTTTAAGGCATTCAGGTGGTTGTAAGAATGTTTATATATGGCTTTATGTGGCTTTCTGGGTGGTTCCTGTGCCGTTGTTAAGGCATTTGGCTGGTTGTACGAGTGTCGTATTCAGTTTGTGTGGCGTTCTGGGTGGTTGCTAGGCCGTTGTTAAGGCATTCAGGTGGTTGTAAGAGTGTTACTATGCAGTTTGTGTGGTGTTCTGGGTGGTTTCTAGGCCGTTGCTAAGGCATTCTGGTGGTTGTTAAAGTGTTGCTTTGCAGTGTCTTGCGGTGTGTTGGGTGGTTACTAGGCCATTGCTAAGGCTTTCTGGTAGTTGTAAGAGTGTTGCAATGCCTTTCTATGGCATTGTGGGTGATTGCTAGGGCCATTTCTAAGGTATTATGGTAATTGCAAGATTATCGAATTATTATTTTTTTATTATTCTCTGTGTTGCAGAGATTCTGTATAATTCTGAGATCCTTTGTCTTTCTCGTGAATAAGCAAAATGAAAATTATCGACTTTTTTCTGCCGAGAATAAGGAATGCAACATGCAACAAGGCCTCGTTATTTGTCAGGGAAACTTGTTTGACTTTTTTTTACTTTAAACAATTCAGAAGATGCGTGACTCAAATTAATGCTTTAACACATTTACAGCTTTAACTCCTTTCATGCGTAACTCTGACCTTATCGGAAGGGAGACGGTGAAGCAGTTGTAAACTTTCTTCTATTGCTTCTGCTGCATGAATGGATGTTCAGCTTCAACAAGTCCTCGCGGCCGCGCACGTGCGCAGCTCATATATAACATCCCCACCACAGACGGAGGCATTGTTTCTCTAATGGTGAGAAGCCGTCCGGTACCGCAGGGCCACTGGATAAGCGCTGTTCCCTCAATGGGGATGTGCGCTACGAGGACCACTTCCCGCCGTAGGGGGGAGTACAGTGGAGACACCAACATGGTCTCACCGGTAGGGGAGAACTCATGAGAGGTATGTGCGGAAATGACGCAAGGTGGATGTCCACCTGGGGGAGGTCATGGGTTGCCATGAGGGGAACCATCTCATGAGGATATCTCAGACGGAAACCAACCTGTTGAGGGGTTACTACGTGTGGGGCACTAGGTCCAGTTAGAGCTATATGTGGATACCTCGGCTTCATACCCGGCCATATGCGACAGGGCTGCTCCGCCCATCCCGCTGCCCTGAGTGCTTAGTGATGGATGGACTGCCTATTCTTCACCAGTGGAGAAAGAAGGGAGGTAGCCAATAGCGCACTGACCCACCTAAGAAGGGGGATGACACTTTTCTTAGGCATCCGCCCTACCGGCCGCCGGTCTCACCTGTTGGTAACAGGCAAGACTCGAGCTGACACCGGTTCAACGCGGAGGTTGAAATCCCTAGTGAGGGGTTGGCGTAGCCCAACCCGCAACTCTGCACATGTCTGCCAGAGAGGCGCTCTGAGCCTGTGCCCACGAGGAAGCCACACCCTGAGTGGAGTGTGCCGTAGCGACTGCGTCCACGATCTAGAGTGCCAAACTCTGTTTGGAGACAGCAACTCCCCGTTGCTGATCTCCGAAACAGACAAAGAGCTGCTCAGAGCTCCTGATGCTCTCCGTGCGGTT
This sequence comes from Barbatula barbatula, assembly GCF_947034865.1. Taxonomy (NCBI): domain Eukaryota; kingdom Metazoa; phylum Chordata; class Actinopteri; order Cypriniformes; family Nemacheilidae; genus Barbatula; species Barbatula barbatula. The sequence continues at coordinate 15,051,363 of NC_136780.1, forward strand.
CGAGTAGAGGCGCAGTGCGCTTACTGGACACAACATGTACTGGGTCGGGTCTTTCTCCCAGTGGGGGAGTGCCTGCAAGTTCACCACCTGGTTTCCGAATGGGAGTGGCAGGAACTTTGGGCACGTAGGCCGGCCGGGGTCTCAGGATCACGTGAGAGTCACCGGGCCTGAATTTTGGCAATCAGGTGTCCCGAGTGACAAAACTGGACAACCGGTAACCCCGAAGGTGATGCAACCTTCGGGGAGTCATGCGTCAAAGTGAAGGAAGTTTAAACTAACAGTCGATTCAGGAAAGGAGTGTTCAATGGGCTTCCCTGATGAGCGACAGGTCCGTCCGAATGTAGCTTCTAAAAGCCTCCGATGACCATCGGCCTAGGGCTTAGATCTGTGGCTGAGATAGGCCCTTTGGGCGGCTGTGGTGGCTGCGCCTATGCGGAAGGAGTGACTGGAAAAGTTGTCTGCTGGGATGCCAGATTGGAGCAGGACGGCTTTGAGGTGCTTCTGAAACCAGAAACGTGAGGTCGGGCGATTCAATTTGTTGACGAAGAGGGGATTGGACTGGAGGTTGAAGACGTAGCCTTGGACTGGATTTTGAAAACTGAGGCAATAGCCTCTCCTGGTCTGGTCCGTCTTACTCTGCTTAATCGAGTAAGAAATTGTCTCCAAATCCAGCACTTGGAGGTCGGACACGGTGGAGTGAACTGAAGAGTCGATTTTGGATGTAGTGGAGATCTTTGAGCATCGTAGAAAGCCGAAGAACACCAATGTGAACATGGCGTTGAGTGTGCTAGCGTTGGCAGCAGCGCCGAAGAATTGTGGTCCGGTGACCAGTGCTTGTGTCTCAAACGGAGTAGCCTCCTAAGGTATAGTTCGGGAAACACGCCTAGAAAAGGTATAACTGGAGTTAAGCACTAAGACACAAAGTTATCGGGAAACGCAGCCCTGATGATTACAGTTTCTGGGTACCCAATTCCTTCTCTTTCAATTGCCATTTATTTTTTGGAAGTCCCAAAGCTTATGACTGGGACAGTTGGAAAGGCCTTCATCACTGCCCTTAAATCTAAACAAACACCAACATTCAATTCATTATATAAAACGAAATGTATTACAGTTTTTTACAATCGCTATGACAGTTTTTTCAATACATTTAACAAGTTTCCTAAACTCTTAACACGGTTAGCACAACATCCGTCTTTTTTAGGCTATACAATTAACACATTTCTTGTTGCTATGACACAAAATGCATACAGTTAACACAAATTTAAAATGCTTGAACTTCTTTTACACACAAGCTCAACCAATAAAAAAACAATGTAATTTTACAGCCAAATTTCCAAATGCTTTCACACTGTATGTCAGAACAGATAACATCATGTTCTAAACAATACTTATATAGGCTAAAGTCAAAGTAAACAGCTGTTCGTATTGTGAATTGAAACACAAATATATTCCCTGTATTTTATTCCATTGCTAATGAGAAAAAGCTTATTGAAGTTATGCAAATATATTAATCACAGCTGATTCCCATCTAGGAAGCACACTCAGGTGTTGAGTTTCTTTCAATTGCATGACCATAAGTTATAAAAGAGGACTCTTTGGGCTGATCTTGTGTGGAAAAGGAACAATATAGAGCAACACAAAGAGAGAAAGAGAGAGAGAGAAAGAAAGAAAATGCCTGCACGAGGGAGAGGAAGACGAGTACCAGGACAAGGGAGAGGAGTGGGGCAAGGGCAAGAGAGAGGAGTGGGGCAAGGGCAAGGGAGAGGAGCCAACATCACCATGTGCGCCGCAATCTCCAACAACGGTGCTCTCCTGCATAAATGTGAGATTGGACCCTTCAACACCGACCGCCTTCTCCTGTTTTTAGAAGACCTTCACGAAAGACTGGTGCCAGAGGTAGAAAGGTGACAGGTGGGAGACCACTTGCTAATATATGTGATCACATGGGACAATGTGGCATTCCACCATTCCCGTGCAGTCACAGCCTGGTTTGACGCCCATCCAAGGATGATGTCCCATTTCCTTGCTCCTTACTCCCCTTTCCTCAACCCCATTGAGGAGTTTTTCTCAGCCTGGAGATGGAAGGTTTTTGACCATCGTCCACATGACCAAATGTCCCTCCTGGATGCAATGGATGCTGCATGCCAAGACATCACAGCTGAACACTGCCAGGGGTGGATAAGGCATGCCAAAAGATTCTTCCCAAGATGCCTTGCCAGAGAAGATATCAGGTGTGATGTGGATGAGAACAATTCCAAATGCAGAAGACCGAGCAGATTAGAAGATTACTTTTATTATTATTATTCCGGTGCTTTTTCTGTTTGTATATCTTGCAGTTATGTCCTTAAAGTCTTGACTGCAGCATTTCTGTCTCTGTATTTTTTTTTCATAAACTGTGCATTCTATAAAGCTACGCTGAGATGGTTATTCATTTTTGTATTATATTTCTGCAGCAAAAGAAACAAAATGCATGCATTTACTAAACCCAACAAAACTAAAATGTAGAGAGTCTTCAAACGATACTACAGTGCAAAACACAATCTATGATCAATACAATAAACTGTCTATTGTATAAGGGCAGACCTGACACATAAAATAATGCAGTTTCTGTAAATTCAGCTGATGTTAGTGTTTTTTTTGTCATTGTGTTATGATTGACTAAATGTTCCTGTTGGAAGAGAACATGTGTTAGGGTTTTGAATAATTATTTGATTTTGAAACATGTTTGCCGTGTTTTGTTAGACATAGTGTATTGTTTTAGTGAATTATTGTATTTTGAAAATTAATTTTGGAGTTTAGTTTACAATGTGTGATTTTGAGCATGAAATTAACCGTTTTGCCAATTGTGTGTTTTAGGTGTGTTGGTGCGTTAAGAGTTTAGGAAACTTGTGAAATGTATTGAAAAAACTGTCATAGCGATTGTAAAAAACTGTAAACAATTGTATTTTAACTAAACTAGGTGGTAGCACTAACCATTTTGTAGATCTTGAGACTAAACATTTATTATAGAAAACAGTGCAGAATTTAACAAATTGAAGATGAAGATATTACAGTTTTTGCCCGTTGCTTGAACACATTTTCATGAATTTTCATATTCTTTAAACTAGGTGAGGCAGCCGAGACAAACGCGATGCACAGAGAGATCAGGTACTTTGCAAAGTATTTTATTGTTGTTTAATCTGCATCATAAGCAATGAGATGGTGCAGAGAGAAGGCCCTCTTTCCTTCTGCACACAGAGTTTATATATGATTCAAACGTGACACCCCCTCCCTTTGCCCCAGCAAGAATCCCGAGCTAGTTTACGAGAAGTGATGCCCGTTATTCCAAACAGAACATCTTGGCCCCTGCTCGAGGGCAAAGGCAGAGTGGTATTACGCGTATTGAGAAAAACATGATAACATTCTAAAGAAAACAAAGATAAAAACTTCATAAACATATAGACAGACACATCAAGAAGCAAGACTAGAAAATTTCCATTACATTCCCCCCTTTTATCATATATGATAACCCAAATTTTTATACTTTGACCTGTAAGATGAGCAGTGCACCTTCTCTTACAGGTTTCATTCTTCTATCTAAACAGTTCTTAAAATAGTGAATTAAACATAGTAACATAATCATAACCAACAACAACCCTACAAGAATCGGCAACACCACCTGCTTGAGCCCCACTCCCCAACCTTGGCAATTCCACCACTTTAGTCATATCATCCAGCTCCCTGAATGTAGAAACAACAACTGAACCTAGCATTTTGCACACCGCTTTTCTCTGCGGTGAGCATGTCTAAAACTCACCTCCTCTGTAATACTACTTCCTTACTTCCAAACTGTTCAATTTTGTACTTTACTTACCACCTGGTTCTCTGTCTTTTCTTCAGCCTTGTTGGTGCTGTTTGCAACTGTCAACAGGGTTGTGACTTTGTAGGGTAATTGACCCTTCAGCCTCCTCTGGTGCTCTAATCTCAGAGGACTGACTTTCCATGCCTGCCCGAGTTGCATACACCACCAACAACTGTCATTCACTCCAACCTCTTTCTTTTGCATCAGTGCCAATGCACATGCCTTATTGCCTTTGCATTGGTATATTTGGCCGTCCCAGGGGACATAATTGCCCACATTTTCTAAATGAATTGCCTTATCCACCACATCAAATGAGGTACACGTACCTCTACACAAATACATATTCGTTCCCCAGTACCTAGCAGACTTGGGGTCCCACTGTCCCTCCGCATACCATTTTATAAAACCTCGGAATACAGGGTCACAGAGAAACCAAATGTATTTTCCTTCTTCCTCTCTAATTTCTCGGGGTTCGATGCGTCCAGACTGGAACAGTTGATTCCCTTTGTGAGCACCAGCAGTGCCGCTCCTCCTGTCACTTGAGACAGCACGACCATTGCAAAGAGCCATGTGGATGCCATTGTTATGGGCCTATGGTTGGGGTTGCCACTCCTTGGATACCCCTTTTTGCAGTGGAAGGCGTGTCTTCCTCCTACATGCTTTTCAGACAGCTGTCTGCCGCGGTCAGTAATTTCGTGACCCAAAAAATGAACAAATTGTTTTGCCAGCTGGACTTTGAAGGCATTTACTTTGTTTTCTTTTCTCTTATCTTTTTAACTGGAAACAAAGGCCTGCGCACCGGTAAATTTGGGCATGGCACAACCATTCCTTTTTTTGAGAAACTCGTTAAATATTGGCCTTATGCCATTGAGGGCTTCTGGTGTGATGGCTTCTGATTTGAGGGGGCATTGCTGTTTGCATGGACGAAAATTACCCACAGTTGTACGGGCACCTTCCCAAAATTTTTGGTATGTCAACATGCATCATTAAACTACTCATGTGTGAAAACACTTCAAGTCCCCTTGTTGCTGACAGACAGGCATGATTCTCACGATGGGCGTGCAAATAATTTGAATATTGCACGTCATCCCTTTTAACACATTCTATGGCGTGCGCATATTTGTCAGCAAAAACTACATTCTCTACATCAGACAGAGACCACTGGTGCGCGGTGAGCTTTACAAGCACTGCACACGGGTCGTGTTGGTATCGTGCTCAATCTGTCATCATACACATTATGTCTCTGCCCAGCAAATTTATCTGGCAGCAGTCAGACATGAGAAACCTGTGTTGGAATTTGACACTCCCCAACTCGCATTGCACCCTTTTGACATAAATTATTTTACATTAGAGCCACTAGCATTTAGGGAAAACACAGCTAGTTTAGACTGGCAAATTTAAACACTTCTTCCCTCTCTCATAATTCTAAACATTTACATGCTTTGTCATATTTTTCGCTTTCTTTTCTAGACCTTTTAAATGTGTCTTTTCTTTCTCTAATTTACTGGTACCGAATGTACTGTTTTCTGGAAAGTTAGCTTTTTCTTTTAAATAGGGTACCCTGCTAAACTTTCCGTCCCAATACCCTTTTTCTCATTTCTCTGTACGTTGGTTTATCCATATAATTTCTGAGTAGTCCCCCAGACTGAGTAATCTCCCCTCCTTAACCAGTTTTTTTGGCTGAGTAGTCTCCCCTTTTTAACCAGACTGTTTAGAAATCTATCTGACTCACCGCTTTTCACTTTTGTGCCTTGCACTGAGTTCTTTTGGGCCACAGGACCTCATCGACATCGCAAGCAATGTCTTCTCCCGCTAGGCACTGGGGAAAATATCCCCTTGCATGTCGAAACCATCCATGGATTGCTGTCACCTGAATGTTGCCGCAGACCTGTTCCATTGCATGCAGAAGAGGCATGCAGGCATGTGGTTGGCGGTCATATACACACCATGTCCAAGCCGAAAATAATTCTTCTATAGAGTTTAAAAATGGTGAGTAAGGGGGCAAGTACCACTTTAAATTGATTGTGGTTGGTGAACCAGGCCTGGACTAGAGCAGCCCAATGGAAACTGACATTATCCCATACCACCACAAACCTGGCCTGATCTGGTCTGTTCTGTACAACTATATCATGGAGAGAATTTAGAAATGTGAGTATATGCTGCTACTGGATTTCACCAATACTGTATTGTAAATGGAAGATGCGTCTGATGGTGGTTATTCTCACCAGGTTTATGTTGTTGAACACTTGACGGTCTGCAGTATTTTCTGTCGTAGCTGGTGGAGATGGATGGCATTGTCTGCCATAACTAGGTCCACAACGGCAAGTTCCTGCTGTTCTGTGAACAGGCGTTGGCGTTCTCCCCCAGAAGGTCTTCTAGTCATACTAGAGAAATACATCCACACATTTTCATCGGTTTGCTTCTTTTTCTTACAGTACTTTACTGTATATACTGTATCATCCACTGTTCTGAAACATCTCAATATAAGTAATCATGGTATGTTTTAAAAAAAATACTCTGCCTCCTCCTATTCCTCCTCTCAAAGTTCTTGAAATGGCTAAACTGAGGGCTTTTTGTAGCTGGCTGATTGGTGTTCAGATTTGCAAGTAAGTGCAAAGCAGTGCTTTTGTTTAAGGTATGGGTACATGTGTTTGAGGTATGGTAACAAAAGCTTCAAGTTGTGTTACTTTAATCTAAGCATGGGTCTATAGTGTTCAAGCAACAGGCAAAAACTTTACAGTTTTTTTACAATCGCTATGACAGTTTTTTCAAATACATTTAACAAGTTTCCTAAACTCTTAACGCACCAACACACCTAAAACACACAATTGGCAAAACTGTTAATTTCATGCTCAAAATCACACATTGTAAACTAAACTCCAAAACTAATTTTCAAAATACAATTCACTAACACAATACACTATGTCTAACAAAACATTGCAAACATGTTTCAAAATCAAATAATTATTCAAAACACTAACACATGTTCTCTTCCAACAGGAACATTTAGTCAATCATAACAATGACAAAAAAACACTAACATCAGCTGAATTTACAGAAACTGCATTATTTTATGTGTCAGGTCTGCCCTTATACAATAGACAGTTTATTGTATTGATCATAGATTGGGTTTTGCACTGTAGTTTCTTTTGAAGCCTCTCTACATTTTAGTTTTGTTGGGTTTAGTAAATGCATGCATTTTGTTTCTTTTGCTGCAGAAATATAATACAAAAATGAATGACCATCTCAGCGTAGCTTTATAGAATGCATAGTTTATGATAAAAAATACAGAGACAGAAATGCTGCAGTAAAGACTTTATTTGAAAAAGGACATTACTGCAAGATATAAACAGAAAAAGCACCGGAATAATACAGTTTTTTTCAGTCACTAACAAGCGTTTGTCTAACCAGTTGTCACATTTTCAAAACTCTAAACTGTTGTGAACTGTGTAGGAGAACCCAAGTGCAGGCAGCAAAAACGGAGATGAAGGGGTTTACAAGACTTTAATATATAAAACAGAAAACAAAAGCCCACAATGGGGTAAAAGAACAAACAAGAACCGAAGAAGGACTTAACCGAAACAGACTAGAACAAACACTCACAAAGACTAACTAATACAAAACACTAAGACTAGACTTGACTTACTAAACTCTAGCAGGTTAGAGGTACAAGAACGGCATACAAATACATCCAAGGTACACGTACAACGAACCAGCACAAGACAATAGACAAGAGGGCATTAAATAGAGAGACTAACAAAGGAGATAACAATGGGCAGGTGTGGGTAACGAGACACAGGAGGAAAGCAATACTAGGAACGAGAGGGGCGGGGCTAATGACGAGACTGGAGAGAACACATTATGTCCTGATTGACAATAATATGTTTCTCTCCACATAAAACACGTGGGTCTGTCATGATTCTGCCCCTAGACCAGAAAACCAAGACAAGATTAGGCAGAATCATGACAGACCCCCCCCCTTAATGAACGCCCCCTGGCGTTCACCAAGGGAGAACACTAACAAGACAAGACCGACTGGGAAACAGACAACAACCAACAAAACATGGTAAACAAAACTAAGGGCAGACAAGCAAGAATTACAAAGGGGTTGGGGTGACATAATAAAAATAACAAACAAGGGAGGGGGGGGAGGGGGAACAACAGAGTTCATGGGGGGAACAAAAGAGTCCATGGGAGGAAGTCCAAAGGGTGTGGGACATGGGGAAACAGTTCTTGTCCCTGGCGCTCGGAAGCGGAGTCCCAGGGGACCTAGGGGACACCCTGGGGGGCGGCGCTCGAGGGCGCGAAGTCCCCGGCAGGGCAGGGCTTAACGCCGGCTGGAAGGCCGGCAGGGCAGGACTAGACGCCGGCTGGAAGGCCGGCAGGGCAGGACTAGACGCCGGCTGGAAGGCCGGCAGGGCAGGACTAGACGCCGGCTGGAAGGCCGGCAGGGCAGGACTTGGGACCACCGGACTTGGGACCACCGGACTTGGGACCACCGGGACCACCGGACTTGGGACCACCGGGACCACCGGACTTGGGACCACCGGGACCACCGGACTTGGGACCACCGGACTTGACGCCTGGGCAGGATTGGACTGGGCACTGTACACGGGCTGCAGCGCCATCTGGGCTTGCTTCCGTGCCCTCATTCTTTGCCTCTTCCTTCTCAATCGGGCCACCCGTCCGGTGGTTGGCTGAAGGAAGGAGACGAAGGGCAGGTCTGGCTCCGGATTAGAGGCCTCCGAAGAGGACCCCCAGGATTCACGCCTTCCCCGTTTGCCACCCAGGCTGACTACGGGTGGGGAGGCTGAAGGTGGTGGAGCGGAGGGTGTGGGGATGCCCAGAACCCCGACCTGCAGGGCACGACCCGAGGAGTCAGCGGACATCGTCCCCGAATCTCCCCTTCCCCACTCGCCACGGATGCAGCCAGGCGGAACATGAGCCGCGGAGCTCGAGCCGGGCGGAGCTGAGTCCCCCGGGGCGGCTACAGTCAGGGCGCAATCCTCCGGGACGCTAGCCAATGGGGCGGGTACCCCGATTGGAACGCTGGCCTCGTCCCGGTTGATCACGAACCTGACCATATCGTCGAACCCCAGGGGCTTAAGCATCCTCTTCTCCGATGGCGTGAGACGGTTGGTGAGGCAGCCATCAAAGATCACCTTTAATTCCGCATCACCGAACTCTGTATCCCTCGCCACCGAAGAAAAAGCCCTGGCGAACTCCCGCGTCCCATGATCCCCCTGATGGAACCCAAACAGCAAGTGGGCAAGGCGAGATCACAGGAACGATGCTGAGCCGTCCATGCTGGCTGCCTACTGGGTTCAGTTCTGGCTGGTTCGTTCTGTTGTGAACTGTGTAGGAGAACCCAAGTGCAGGCAGCAAAAACGGAGATGAAGGGGTTTACAAGACTTAAAACAGAATATATAAAACAGAAAACAAAAGCCCACAATGGGGTAAAAGAACAAACAAGAACCGAAGAAGGACTTAACCGAAACAGACTAGAACTAACACTCACAAAGACTAACTAATACAAAACACTAAGACTTGACCTTGACTTGACCTGACTTGACCTGACCTGACCTGACCTGACCTGACCTGACCTGACCTGACTTGACTTGACTTGACTCTAGCAGGTTAGAGGTACAAGAACGGCATACAAATATATCCAAGGTACACGTACAACGAACCAGCACAAGACAATAGACAGGAGGGCATTAAATAGGGAGACTAACAAAGGAGATAACAATGGGCAGGTGTGGGTAATGAGACACAGGAGGAAAGCAATACTAGGAACGAGAGGGGCGGGGCCAATGACGAGACTGGAGAGAACACATATTATGTCCTGATTGACAATAATATGTTTCTCTCCACATAAAACACGTGGGTCTGCCCCTAGACCAGAAAACCAAGACAAGATTAGGCAGAATCATGACACTAAACACAACTAGCACAGCATCGGTCTTTTGTGGCCATACCACTCACACATTTCATGTCGTTTTCACACAATATGCAGTCAGTGAACAAATTTTCACAATGCTTACATTTTCGTAACAGACAAGTTATACCTCCAACAAAATTATGGATTGTTTTTGTAGTATTTACGAATGCTAACACACAACATCCCACAATAGCAAAAACAATATTCCAAACCTTAGAAACAAGATAAAAACCTCTGCTTCTACAATGATATCAGTTCAAAAACAATATATCTCAGCTGATAATAAACAAACAATCGAATAATTGACACACAGGTGATGTATGTTGGGTAAATTGGGCCAACCACAGCTGATTCCAGTCTGGTTTAGACTCGGTGGCAGGGGTTGTTTTTTACTTATACAGTAAAAGCAGAACTTTAAGGAGTTATGTTTTTAAACAGAAACAGACAAACACTGTAATGTCTGGACGAGGAAGAGGGAGAGGGAGAGGAAGAGCAAGAGCAAGGGGCCAAGTGAGAGATGCAGTGAGAGGTGCAGGTGCAGTGAGAGGAGCAGGTCCAGTGAGAGATGCAGTGAGAGGAGCAGGCCCAGTGAGAGATGCAGTGAGAGGTGCAGGTGCAGTGAGAGGAGCAGGCCCAGTGAGAGATGCAGTGAGAGGAGCAGGCCCAGTGAGAGATGCAGTGAGAGGAGCAGGTGCATGTGCAGTGAGAGGAGCAGGCCCAGTGAGAGATGCAGTGAGAGGAGCAGGCCCAGTGAGAGGGCAAGGTAGAGGTGTAAGAATGCGTGGTGGTGGTGGTGGCATTCCAAGGCCTGCAAGAACAGTAGTCAGTGATGAAATTCGTGCCACTATCATTGACCATGTAATCAACCACGGTCTTTCACTAAGAGAGGCTGGTGAAAGAGTGCAGCCCAATTTGAGGCGGTCAACGGTTGCCTCCATTATATGCATCTTTCAACAAACCAACAGGTAAGAATGGATTGTTTCTATTATCACTTCACATGTCAATAAGGCCATACAGTAATGCATATGTCACATTTTTTGCCCCTTTAAAGAATGCAACGTCTTCCACCCTCTGGGGGAAGAGGAAAGCTCCTCAATAATGATCAAGAGCTTGCCATTGTAGAAATGGTTGTTGCAAATAATGCAATAAAACTGCATGAAATTAAAACTAAAATTCTGGAGGACCATGAGATATTTGACAATATTGATAGCATCAGCCTCACAACCATTACGCGGACATTGTCCAAACACAGAGTGCGGATGAAGCAGCTCTACACTGTTCCCTTTGAGAGGAACAGTGAGAGAGTCAAGGAGCTACGACGACAATATGTCCAGGTATAGTGTATATTCAATTCAACATCCATTTCTATAAGCTTTGCACTTTGCAAGTAGGTAACCTACACAGTAATAGGTTACAGTACAGTATGGTATACAATAATGACTTGATTTACATAAACTTTTGTTTCAGAGAGTTATGGAATTGGAGGCCAACCAGGCCCCTTATGAATTCGTATACATAGATGAGGCAGGATTCAATCTGGCCAAAAGGCGTCGACGTGGACGAAAATGTAATTGGAAAAAGGGCCACAGTTGTTGTGCCAGGACAGAGAGGGGCAAACATTACCATGTGTGCAGCAATTGCAAATGCAGGATTACTCCTTCACAGATGTCAGGTTGGACCCTATAATACGGAGCGCCTCCTTGCCTTTCTCAATGATCTCCACCAGCGCCTGGTTCCAGAGCAGGATCAGGAGGTTGAAAACATGAGGACATTTGTAATTACCTGGGACAATGTGGCTTTCCATCATTCGCGAGCGATAACAACATGGTTTGAAGTCCACCCAAGACTGGTAAGTGTCTTCCTTCCACCCTATTCACCGTTCCTCAACCCCATAGAGGAGTTCTTTTCTGCATGGAGGTGGAAGGTTTATGACCATCAGCCACATGACCAGATGTCCCTCCTTGAAGCCATGGATGCTGGCTGCAGGGACATCACAGTTCATTATTTGCCAAGGGTGGATCCGACATACCAAGCGGTTTTATCCCAGATGCATCGCCTTGGATAATATAAGATGTGATGTTGATGAAAACATGTGGCCTAACCCTGAAGATCGCAGAGATTAGATACAGTAATTTTTTGCTTTTTTTAGTTCCTGCCCATTTATCTGGGCTTTTTGGTGTTGTTTTTTTGTTCAGAATGCTCTTGTGTGTTTCATGGATATTTTGTTCTGTAAGCAATACTTTAAAACTTTTTCTGTTCTATCATACCATGTTTCTACTGTACCTCCTGTAGTAAACAGTAAATGAAAAAAACATGACTTTCTTTTTACTGGAATGCATTTGAATGTGAACATTACTGTACATGTGGACATACAGTTCCCAACCAAGAAATTGGTGGATTGCATGGTTTGCATGCAAATACGTGTAAAACTAAAACATAAAAGTCTATGCAGTTTATGTAATGTCAACAATAGCCAGTATTTTGAAACCTGGTGTACTTTGATTGACTCCATGTACCTTGTGAAGTGAAAACAAGTGTTATTCTTTGACAGAATAATTTCATTTTGAGTCAGATTTCCAGTGTTTTGGTAAAGTTCGTGTGTGCAGAGAAAGATGTGTTCCGTTTTGAAATGAAGAGTTAGTATATATTTAACCAAATGTGTTTTTGAGAAAAAAATTATCCATTTGGCCAATTGTGTTTTGTAGGTGTGAGTCTGTGTTAAGAGTTTAGAAAAAGTATCTGAAGTATGGGTAAGTGCTTGTTAGCCTTCTGCATTTGGCCACATGTTCTCATCCACATCACACCTGATATATTCTCTGGCAAGGCATCTTGGGAAGAATCCTGCATCCAGGAGGGACATTTGGTCATGTGGACGATGGTCAAAAACCTTCCATCTCCAGGCTGAGAAAAACTCCTCAATGGGGTTGAGGAAAGGGGAGTAAGGAGAAAGGAAATGGGACATCATCCTTGGATGGGCGTCAAACCAGGCTGTGCCTGCACGGGAATTGTGGAATGCCACATTGTCCCATGTGATCACATATATTCTCAAGTGGTCTTCCACCTGTCCCCTTTCTACCTCTGGCACCAGTCTTTCGTGAAGGTCTTCTAAAAACAGGAGAAGGCGGTCGGTGTTGTAGGGGCCAATCTCACATTTGTGCAGGAGTGCACCGTTGTTGGAGATTGCGGCGCACATGGTGATGTTGGCTCCTCTCTGGCCCGGCACGGTGACTGTGGCCCTTTTGCCAATTATGTTTCTCTCACGGCGACGCCTTTTCGGCAAGTTGAAGCCAGCCTCGTCAACATATAAAATTTCATGTGGGACTTGATTGGCCTCCAACTCCATGACTCTCTGAGTAATTACACAGTGTAGTAATTACACAGTTTATGTAAATGCTGTGCTGTATATTTACTGTATGTCCTAACGTTCTCCAGGTTTATAGAGTAGTTTACTGCAAAACACACAATGTATAGTACAGTAATGACTGTATTACATAACCTTACCTGGACATATTGGTGACGGAGTTCTTTGATGCGCTCACTGTTCCTTTCAAAAGGAACTTTGTATAGTTGCTTCATTCGGACTCTGTGTTTAGCTAGAGTCCGAGAAATGGATGTTATGCTGATTGCTGCAATGTTCCCAAAGACAAGGTTGTCCTCTACAACACTGGACTGAAAGTCCTTCAGTTTTAATTCATTTTCAGCAATCACCATGTTGACAATAGCAAGTTCCTGTTCTTCATTTAGGAGCTTTCCTCTGCCCCGAGGGAGGTAGACGTTGAATCCTTAGAGGGACAAAATACAGTTACATATCAGAGATCGGAGGCATAGAATCACTCTACTAAATGGTAAAATTATTTACACTTTACTAGAAGCACATCCTACATGTTGGTTTCTCTGAAAATACGGACAATGGATGCCACTGTGTCCCGGCTGAGATTTGCCTGTACTCGTTCACCAGCCTCTCTGTATGATAGCCCGTGGTTTATGACATGATCAATGATAGTAGCTCTTATTTGATCAGTTACCCTAGCTCTGGTCCTTCTTTGAGCGCCACCACACATTCGAAACTCCCCTCCCTCTACCTTGCCCTACTCCTCTACCTTGCCCCACTCCTCTCCCTTGCGCTTGCCCCACTCCTCTCCCTTGCCCTTGCCCCACTCCTCTCCCTTGCCCCACTCCTCTCCCTTGCCCCACTCCTCTCCCTTGTCCCGGTACTCGTCTTGTAAAAAACTGTAACACTCTTTTCCAAATTCAAGATTGATTACCGTATTCTTTAAAAAATTTCGAATTGTGAAATAACTTCTACGTATCCTGTTGAGTGCAGACTGTCTCACAGTGTTGGGGTTTTAAACGTAGCTTCTGATTAAAGAGTTGTAGCTAAGGATGTGTTTATGGTAATAGGTTGAAGAGTTTTTGGGGGGACTCGAAAACACCCCCCACATCCACTTTTCACAGCTTAACTCATGAGCCTGCAACAGACTGAGGCTATAGTAACTGCCTTTTTATTTCAAACCTCTTCATAGACATTTTTTCGTGTTGTACATCCGATAGCAACAAAACCCAAGAATGCTAAGCAGTAGGTGTTTCCGTTTTACATTAAGGGCATTGATTTGTAAGAGTTAAACAAATGGTATGCTTCAGATTTTAACTTTACACAAACAAAGACTTAAAATTATAAGACCCATACAAATAAAATAAAAATGGCTATAGCATGCAGGGAAATGGATATCTTATGCAGACAATGTGTCTTGCGAAACGCTGTAAATGGGGGTTAAATGTTTTAAAACATATAGAGCTCATAAGATAGACTTGCCCTGGTTTCAGCTCTTGATTTGAAAGATTTGAAGTTACCCCTAGTTTGTCGCAGAGACGATGTGTGTTTCATTGTGAAAATAATTTTGTTTCCCCTGCCAAAAGACGATACATCAAAAAACAGTTACATTTGGTTACATTTTTGGCCAAGTATTTCACTTAACTCAATTAACCGAGTAATGTCACATGATTTTTTAAAAGATTTATTTAACGGCGTTTTTGCCTTTATTTGAACACCTGTTATGTAGAGAGGACAGGAAGTGAAGTTGGCAAGAGAGAGGGGGTGGGATCAGTAAAGGACCTCGAGCCGGGACTCAAACTCTGGTCGCCCGGAGCGCAACAGAGCTCTATGCCTGAGCACTTAACCGCAAGGCTATCGGCTCCGACAATGTCACGTGATTGTCAATTGAAAAAAAAAGTAGTTGAACCAACAAAATTTCTGAGTTCACTCAACTTTGGACTTTGAGTTGACCTAACTACCTAAATATTATATTTGATATAATGTAAATATGTACTTGTTCTTTTATCCACATTTAGACTAATTTGTTCAGTATACTCAAAACAATGCACTCTTTTGCTTTGTTCAAGTTACGTTATTTCCTTTGTTGGGAGAACGATATGAAGTTGTATTTTTTTACGTATGTTTTTTTTAGAAAGGAGGCGAGGAAAGTTGTTTAAAGGCTTGTTCTATATATCAAGTCTGTATAAGCTGTTTGTTATGGCAATTATAACAGTGTAACGACGAGGCTGAGACGGCGTTAGAATCCATTTGCGGATGTTTATTAGTATTAGGGTTTAGAGACAGAATCGTTAAGCCAGGCAATTGGTCAAGGTCACAGTAGCAGTCCAATCAGGCGACATATACGAGGGTAATCCAAAAGGCAGAAGTGTGCAAATAGGCAAGAGGTCCAAACACAATCATCAATCCAAAACAGGCTACCAAAGCAGAGGGGTAATCCAACAGGCGTGATCAGAAAAACAGGCAGAATCATACACAGAATAATCAGACAGAAAACAATAGATACGGTTGGTAAGGCAGATGAAACTGGTAATACTTCGCAACGTGCAGACACAAGATCTCTTCCTAAATACTTTTCAGAACAGGAAATGAAAGTAGAAGCGGTATACAGTCAATACTCCGGTGAGGGCTCCCTCTGCTGGCGTGGCGTTACAGAACCCCCTCCTCTAGGAGCATCTCTTGGCGCTTGACGTGGACGTCCCCGTGGTCGTGGCGCTGGTCGATCGGGTCTGGCACGATGAAAATTCATGATGAGAGAAGAATCCAGGATATCGTGGGTAATTTATTCACCTTGTAAGCTGGAGCCCCATCAATGTTCAATGGTGGTGGCAGCTCTCGAGCCTCAGCGTTGGGGTCAGCCCCCGGGTGGACTGGTTTGAGGAGGGAAACATGAAAGGATGGAGAGATGAGATAGTTAGCAGGAAGCTCTAATTGGTATGTGACCTCGTTTATTCTCTTTAGAATCTTGAATGGACCAACATACCTTGGACTGAGCTTCCTGCTGGGAAGCCGTAGCTTGAGGTTCCTGGTAGAAAGCCAGACCCGCTGTCCTGGTTGGTAGGGAGGATGTGGGTGACATTGTCTGTTGGCCTGGAGTTCTTGTACTCTTACAGCTCTCTGAAGCCGGACGTGTGCGCTGTCCCACACCGTCTCACTACGCTGAATCCAATCGTCCACTGCAGGGACCGATAAGGGTTCGCCAGACCATGGGAACAAAGGAGGTTGATACCCAAGGACGCACTGGAAGGGAGTCAGGCCAGTTGAAGAGTGAGTTAGTGAATTTTGTGCGTATTCTGCCCAGGGGAGGAATTCCGACCAGCGGTATTGTTCTCGGCTGCAGTATGATCGAAGATATCTGCCTATTTCTTGGTTTAATCGTTCAACTTGTCCAATAGACTGAGGGTGCTATCCTGACGTGAGACTGATGTTAATATCCAGATGCTTACAGAAAGCTCTCCAAACTTGGGACGTGAACTGAGTTCCTCTATCGCTGACAATATCCTCAGGTATACCATAAATTCGAAAGACATGATGAAATAACGCTTGAGCAGTCTCCGTTGCTGTGGGGAGACCTTTTAGAGGGACCAAACGACAGGACTTGGAGAAGCGGTCAATTATGACAAGGATAGTAGTGAAGCCATTGGAAAGTGGTAGGTCGGTCACAAAGTCAATGGAAAGATGGGACCAAGGACGCTGTGGGATAGGTAGTGGTTGGAGAAGACCAGAAGGTAACTCTTTGGGGTTTTAGATTGGGCAGACTTGGCAGGCTTTAACATAAGGTCATCGAGGGCCACCAGAATGAGTTTTTCAGTAAGTGAAGAGTGCGTGATATACCTGGATGGCCAGAGCTGACAGAAGTGTGGACCCATTGTGTTACTCTGTGACGTAGATCTTGTGGAACATACTGTTTGTCAGGAGGGCAGTTGTCAGGTGCGGGCTCTTGTAATTGTTCTCTTTGTATCTCTTCCATTATGTCCCAGGTGACTGGAGCGATGACAACAGAAGGTGGGAGAATGCATTCTGGTGTGCGGTTTTCAGTGGGAAGGTCGAAACCGCCTAGATAGGGCATCTGCCTTGCCATTCTTACTGCCTGGTCGATAAGTCACTGTAAATTGGAACCGTGTGAAAAACAGGGACCAACGAGCCTGCCGTGGGTTGAGTCGTTTGGCACTCTTGATGTATTCTAGATTCTTGTGGTCAGTTATTACTTGAAAGGGGTGTATTGCTCCCTCGAGCCAGTGTCTCCACTCCTCGAGGCCTTCTTTCATGGATAAAAGTTCTTTGTTCCCCACATCATAATTTCTTTCTGCTGAGGTTAACTTTCTTGAGAAGAATGCACATGGATATAGTTTACCGGGTTGGCCATGACGTTGGGAGAGTACAGCTCCAATTCCACAGTCTGAAGCGTCTACCTCCACCACAAACGGGAGATCAGGGTCTGGATGTTTTAAGATGGGGGCTGTTGTAAACCTTTCCTTCAAAGTGTTGTATGCTTGGCTGGCCTCTTCAGTCCATTTCAGCTTCGAAGGTTTCCTTCTCAAGAGGGATGTCAGGGGTGAAGCAATCATACTGTAACCTCTGATGAAGCGTCTATAAAAGTTGGCAAACCCCAGAAATCTTTGAAGCTCTTTCAGGGTAGATGGTTGTGGCCATTCTGTGACTGCTTTGACTTTGGATTCATCCATTTTTACTCCTTGGTGACTGATGTGGTAACCCAGGAACGAAGTTTGTCTAACGTGAAATTCACATTTCTCTGCCTTGACGTATAGTTGGTTTGCGAGTAGACGAGAGAGGACGGTCGTGACATGGTTGATATGTTCATTCTCAGATTTTGAGTAAATTAAAATATCGTCAATGTAAGCTATTACATACTGATTCAGAAGGTCTCGGAAGATCTCATTTATGAACGACTGGAAAACAGCTGGAGAGTTGGAAAGTCCATATGGCATAACCTGGTATTCATAGTGCCCTCTAGTGGTGAAGAAGGCAGTTTTCCATTCATCACCCTCTTTGATTCTGATTAGGTTATAGGCACTTCGTAGGTCAAGTTTAGTGTAGATAGTGGCCTCCCGGAGCTGTTCCAGGGCTGAGGGAACCAATGGAAGGGGGTAGCGGAATTTCACTGTGATGTTGTTCAGTCCCCTATAATCAATACAAGGTCTTAAACCTCCGTCTTTTTTCCCAACAAAGAAGAATCCGGCTGCAGCTGGAGATGTGGAGGGTCGGATAAACCCTGAGCTTAGTGCTTCCTCAATATATTCCTCCATGGCTTGGGTCTCCCTCCTGGACCGGGGGTAGACTTTACTTTTAGGGGGCATGGCATTGGGAAGTAAATCAATTGCACAGTCCCAAGGGCGATGAGGTGGTAATTGCATTGCTTTGATTCCAGGTCATTATAATAATTGGCGATATTAACAGTCTTGTTAGTCTCTAGGTTTTCAATGCTAGTTGTGAAACATGGTTGGGGGACTTGGGAGAAACAGTGGTTTACACAAAAATTTGACCAATTAGTCAGCTCACCATGATGCCATGAAATAATGGGGTCATGAATGTATAGCCATGGAAATCCGAGGATCACTTCATGTTTAGGGGAGTCAATGACATACAGGGAGATCAATTCTTGATGAAACAAACCCACTTGGAGTGTTAATGGTTTGGTCTGATGTCTCCAATTGTGTTATCATCAATGACTTTAATCTTGATAGAAGGAGTGCATGGTTGGATGGGAATGTCATATTTCTTGATAAGTTCTTTATGTATGAGGTTCAAAGCTGCCCCAGAATCGATCATCGCTGTTAATGAAATAGATGCATCTTCAGTCTTTAGTTTGATAGGAAACCTGAATGATTTGTTACTTAGAAGTGAGAAATGTTCTATAGTTACCCGAGAAGTCGTTTGAGTTTTATGTGGACACCCTTGACTGCGATGGCCGGCCTCACCGCAGTAAAAACATAGACAAAGTTGGCGTCTTCTCATTCTCTCCTCCTCAGATAATCTAGATAGACCGAGTTGCATTGGTTCGTCACTAGGCTTGGTGATTGATGATGTTGTCGCTTGCGAGACAGCAGATAGGAAGCGTTGGGATTCCTTCACACTTCTTCGTTTGGGTGCTTGTCTCATCAGATTATCAATCTTTATAGTAAGTCAGAAAATGATAAATTCTCTCCTTTACAAGCCAGCTCTGTTTGCAGATCAGGGTTGAGGCTCTGTTGAAACACAGCTCTCAGTGAAATATCATTCCATCCACTTTGATCAGCGAGTGTTCTGAACAGGATGGCGTTATCAGCAGCAGTGCGGTTACCCTGTGACATTTGTAGAATTTGTGCTGATATATCCTTACCCCCAGCAGGATATTCAAACACTTCATGCAGTTGTTGGATGAAATAATCAAAGGATGCTCTAAATCGTACATCCGTTTCCCAAACTGCCGCAGCCCAGTCTAGAGCTCTGCCAGATAATAACGTCATCATGAAAGCACATTTCTTTCCATCTGACACAAACTTGTCCTCTTGATTATCAAAGTAAATTCTTACTTGACGAATAAAGCCTCTACACTGCTCTGCACATCCATCAAATTTTTCTGGTGTTGCAAAGCTTACCGTCTTGGGCGTGGCAGATGGAAGAGACTGGATGTAATGAGTCAGGTGTTCGTTGACAGACTGGAGCTTAGTGAGTTGATCTTGGTAGCCCTTTAACACTTCACTTTGATAGGCGAATGCTGCTTGCAGGTTGGAAACTTCCGCTGGATTCATTGGGGGCGAAGTATTCTGTAACGACGAGGCTGAGGCAGCGTTAGAATCATTTTTTGATTTTGATTTCAAAAAACACATTTTTTATTACAGACCACAATGATCCAGCCTATCCAAAATCATTCAATTCTCATCCATATTACAGTTTTTCTCAATTGCTAAAATACAATTTCTGAAACCTTGCTCCATTTTCTGAAAACATTGAACACAAAACCTCATCTTCAAGCACTATTTGCAAAACCACGGACTCCTCTTGCAAAATGAAACTTTCAACTCAAAACAGTTTTACCTGTGTTCAAAATCAAACACTGCTCTCAAATCATAAACAAAGTGATCAAAATGATATACACTATCAAGCAGTCAGTAAACAATACACCAATAAATATAAAATACATTGTTCAAAACATAGTTCTCAGGGAGAAGTAAATTTTTTTTTCTTCGTCATTTGTCTTTTGATGAATGAAAACATGTTCTATCATCGTAGCTCAAAATTGATCAGAAATTACTACTCTGCTTTGCTCTTTGTACTATTTTGCATTTCTTCCTCCTTCTACCCCTATTTTTACAGTATTGTACCTTGCATCTCATAAACTTGTCCTTGGTCTCTGGGATAGTGTAATTATTGTTTTTTGTTGAAATTAGTTTACACACATTTTCTGAAAGCATGCCTCATATTCTCAGAACTCTACACACAAATCAAAAAACACAAACACAATTGGAAAAACCCATCAATTCTCCTCCAAAATGAAACTTCACATTCAAAACAATGTTCTTTCTTCTCAAAATGGTATTTTGTTTTCAAATGACACACACAAACCATCATATTAATAGACATTTATAAGAACCAGTTGAACACTGATGTGCTCTATGTAAAACACTATAATGAATGTAAAACACTTCTCCATTCATCATAATGACATTGCTCTTTATATGGTTCAGTGTTACACTTACTACAGACAGTACATATATAAGTGTGTTGTAAATATTTTTGTATATATATATATATATATATATATATATATATATATATATATAAAATAGATTTTATAGTCAGAACACACAAATAACAAATATATTTTATTTTTCCAACAAAAACAATGTACAGTGTACATCCCAACCAACGCAAAGTTGCACATACAGTGGTGTACATACAAAACAACAGAAGAATTTACTGTGTACAGTCACAGTAAAAAAAACGATGCTGCATCTTCTCTTCGGTTTGGGTCTGGCCACAGCACCTCATCCACATCACAAGCAATGTTTTTCAGTCCAGCCATGAAAAGCATCAGCTGCTATATCTCGACATGCATCTTCCATAGCCTGGAGAAGGGGTTTACACATTTATGACAGGTGTTTACACATGTGATGAGTCAGTGTTCATATTTGAATGGCAGTGTGTTCCTTGTGAAAACAAGAGATTTTTCTGCCTGAAAATTGTGCCAAATGCAGAGAATTGTGTGTAGTGTTTTGAAAAAAGTGTTTTAGAACTGCAATGTGAGTGTAAAGCAGGAATTGTGCTTGTAGTTTAGCAGAATTGGTTCAGGGGGTTGGTGAATGAGTTACATGTTGTGGTCATTGTGTCTCAAGTATCAATATTTGTGTGTAAACAATCGAGAAAAACTGTAACACACGGCTCAAAACAGGCTCAGTGCAGCCAAACACAATGCACAACCCTTACTGAGATAACACACACTGTCACTCAGAACACACTGAGAGTAAAAACACAAGCATCAAACACCAATACAGAAAATACAAACTTTTCATCTTTACAGTTTCAACAATTGTGACTTCATACAAAGTCATATTTCTCCTCTTCCTCCTGTTGGGGTCGGCCTTTGGGTCCTGTTGTAAAAATATATTTTACAGTCAAACTTACTGTAATATATATCTGTGTAAATATTCTATAATTGCAATAGAAAATAAATTCCTGTAATGTTTTCATTTACTGTAAGGATGTAACTCTCAGCTGTTTGAATGATGGAAAATAGGCATTACAGATGCCACTGTGGATCTTTGCAGATTGTGTTGCACCCTCAACCCTTCCTCTCTCAATGAGAGACCACGATTCACGACAGGGTCTATAAGTGTAGCCCTTCTTTCATCTGAAATAACAGCTCTGTGTCTTCCTCCACGCATCTGCCCTCTCCCTGCCACCCTTCATCCAACCACGAACCCGTATTCCTCGTTCCTCGTTCCTCGTTCCTCGTGTGTGTGTGTGTGTGTGTGTGTGTGTGTGTGTGTATGTTGTGTGTGTGTGTGTGTGTGTGTGTGTGTGTGTGTGTGTGTGTGTGTGTGTGTGTGTGTGTGTGTGTGTGTGTGTGTGTGTATATGTATATATATATATAGCCTTTCAGCTGAATTTGCAACCCGCAGTGTTTGAAAGGCACAAGGCTTAAATCTATTCTGGTTTGAATGTTTGGTTCACAGTTTTGACAGCAGTGTGTTCATTTGAACAAAGTGCTGAAAATCCACAGTGTTGTGCAGGTTGTGGTTAAAGTCGTGGGATAAGTGTAGAGTTTTGAAAACTGTGTTCAAGCAATGAAAAACGAACTAGAGTTTGGTCCACATGAACTGCTGCTGTGCAGACTGTAGTTAGAGTTTTGCACATGTGACTCCAGTTGTGCCCACTGTCGTTTAGCAATCGAAAAAAACTGTATATGGCCCGAGTGTAACATGGTGATGCAGAACACCATGGTTGCTGATAGCAGCACAGATTGTGACATTACCACCTCGTTGACCAGGAACTTCAACAATGGCCCGCTGTCCAATCCCGCCTCTACTTCTCCTCTTCCTCTTTCTTGCCCACCTCCTCCCCTTCATCTTCCTCTTTCTTGCCCACCTCCTCCTCTTCATCTTCCTCTTTCTTGCCCTCCTCCTCCTCTTCATCTTCCTCTTTCTTGCCCTCCTCCTCATCGCCCACCTCACAGAAGCCCTCGTCCTCTCACATTGTTTCTTCTATCCATTTTCAGACTTTCTCCTTCCCACCTTCAACACTCTTTGCTCTATGAACTGGCTTATATCGGTTGTGTCACATCATTTGAAACAGGTTAAATCAAATTTGAGTGGTTGTGTTCAATCAATGAGAATATCTTCTCTATTTGTATTTGATTGTTGCCACTTGTGTTTACCAGTATGCATGGCATTTGCATGAGAGTGCAGAATGTGTTTTGAGAATGATAATGTGTTTAGCGTTTTGCTGAAGAGTCTAAGTGAGATCTGCAAATTGTGTTTTACTAAATTTTTACTACAGCTACATGTTTGTTGTTTTGTTCTTTGATGCCATTGTTAGTTCTGGTTTTGTGTCTGTTTTTTTTCATCCGATTATGAATTTGTTTGTCCCATTTTTTAAAGGGATATTTTGAAATGTTACTGTACTTATACCACATGTTCTGCACTTACTTTAAATTAGTGCATCTTAGTAGTTAGTAAATGTAAAACATTTGTCACTCTTTTGGTAGTCTTTTGCAGTTGTAAAAATAGGCCTGTTTTCAGGTATATAATTTGGTACTATTTTCACAAACATAACATTTTAAATGTTTTACATAAAACATTACTTGTAAATCAGATAGTAAAACAAAGTTTAGTTGTTTGAATTAGTCAATCTGAATGTCTTGTGATAATAATATAATAACTTGACGCGATCTGTTCACTGCATACTGTAGATGGATTAGTGAAATCTACTGAACATTTCAACTGTCTGCCTTGTTAACACGTTGTGTTAACAACATGTTTGTGTAAATAAAGGTAACAAACCTGTTTAGAGGATGTATTGTTTTAGCTACGTGGGCCATTTTGCAATAATCTGGTTTGACCACATTTCTAAAGCCCCTGCCCACTATCTGTGTGATACAAATACATTGTTGTTAATATGTGAACCATCCAAATGGAGTCATGCCAGTTTGATGAACTGGTTAGACTGGTTCACTGAAAAGAACTGGTTAAAACAAATACTGGTTTACATGAGGTGTGGCCGCTGTATAAAATAGGTATAGATGTGATCCAGTCTGCTTGGCATACCAAGACTGAATAATTAGATAAATATCCACCCAAAGGCAAGAGATTTGCTTGCTTCACTTGCAAAATGTCAAAGGTAAAGTACAAAGTATAAATCTATGTTAAGTTTGAAACTGTACAAAGACAACACACTTAATTCAATTCAATTAAATTTTACAATTTGCATTGTTCCAAAGCAGCTTTACAGGGGGAAAAACGAAAAACCCAAGAAAGGGTAAAACACACTACATGGTGTGTTATATAATAAATCCAATTATTCTAGTAAATAATATCTAATGTCAGCATCTCCTGGTGGTTTATTTAGCATATTTGCATTAAGTGAATGCTTGGCTGAAAAGATGCGTCTTTAGTCTAGATTTAAATTGGGCGAGTGTGTCTGATCCTCGAATAGTATCAGGAAGGCTATTCCAGAGTTTAGGTGCTACGTATGAGAAAGCTTAACCCCCTTTGGTGGATTTAAAAATTCTAGGTGTTATCAAAATAATGGTTTCTTTTCAAACAGGTTCAAAAGGGGACTGTAACAATAGGTTCAATAGAAGGAAGGAGGCGGGAACCGGCGAACGTAACACAACATTTAATATAATAAACAAAAAATACAGTTTGTCTAGATCGATTTGGTACATTTCTCCAAACTCAGGTAACAGCTGTCAAAACAGTTAACACAGCAAACTAAAATCTAACTTATGCTGGCGAAACAGTTAAGTATTCACTGCACAATGAAACACTGCATTTTATTCTAGTAATGCATTTATTAAAATTCAATATTAACATCAAAACTAAAAATGTGTTCTCTGTTGATTTTATAACAAATTCAGCTGAAGATACACAAATAAATAAATGAAAATACATGTTTTTCATTAAGTTCTTTAATGGGGAGTTCAGGTGTATAACAATAAGTTATAAGGAACAATAAGGAAGAAAATATAAGAATTACACATAATAAAACGGCCTGCTTTTACAACAGAATGCATAAGACTCTACCTTTAATAGACTAGTCTTTGCGCCATTAATCAGGTCAGTCATTTCATTGAAGCCTTAATAAAAACTATGGTTCAGGACAAAGAAAAATGTCCTAATACAGTGAAACTGAAAGTGTTTCTAGATGTTCTGCACCACAGACAAGAATGTAAAAACTGCAATGCAAATACACGTGATATAATAAAAGTGGAATATAAGTAAGTAAATTGAACACACATTTCATATGACTGTAATCTTTTTGAACCATTTACACACTGCTGTTGCTAACCTAAAACACTTTTAGCAAGTCTAATTCTCAGGGATTAGAGTACTGCAAATGAAGTACACAAAAGTGCAACTATACAATAATTCACCAAAGACTATACAAGACCAATGCTACAGACTGAGGAAAATATCATTTATTTCCCTCCATATACCCAAATCAGTCAACACGGAGAATCACAAGAAAACATGTCCCAGTTGTCATGTTACTACAGGTAGTGTGCATAACACTGTTTGTTTAGCAAACAACAGACAAACAAAATACTGTATCCAGTACAGGTAACAATTACAGTAAATAACAACAAACAAAAAATAATCTGAACAAATTGACAATATTGTACAGAAAATACTACAGTAAACATACTATACATTATCTCTTCGCCTAGCTGGATCTGGCCAGAGAATTTCTTCAACATCACAAGCAATATCCTCATAAGCAAGACAACGCGGGAAGAACCGTCTTGAATGTCGAATCCATCCTTGCACAGCTGCGGCGTCGAGTCGGTCACATGCATCCTCCATGGCCTGAATGAGGGGTACCTGAGCCTGGGGCTGAAGATCGTAAACCTTCCACCGCCATGCAGAGACGGAAAGTATGGTGGAAGGTATAGTACTGTCAACTGTGGATGGTGTTGAAACCAGTTCTGGACCAAAGTAACGCGGTGGAATGACACATTGTCCCAGATGACAGTGTATTGTATCTGGTGCATTTCATTACCTGCTGTGACGATGTGGTGCAATCGGTCTAAAAATGCGAGAATGTGAGGTGTGTTGTAAGGGCCCATTTTGGCATGGCGGTGGAGGACCCCATGCTGTGAAATGGCAGCGCAAAGGATGATGTTACCCCCACGTTGCCCTGGGACATTGATTATAGACCTGTGGCCGATGATATTTCTGCCTTTCCTTCTTGCTTTTGTGAGGTTGAACCCTGCCTCATCAATATATATGAATTCATGGAGGATTTACTCAGCAACCATCTTCAAAACTCTCTGAAATACAGTGAAAGACAACATTGTGTGGTTCAGGATAGGTCTAGTATATTACAGTCAATGTACAAAAGTAATGTGTGGAGTATGCAATATCACAGTGCTAAAGTGAACAATACAAACCTCCACATATTCATGCCGCAGCCGTTTGACCCTCTCTTAATTCCGCTCAAAAGGCACTCGATAAAGTTGTTTCATTTGAACCTGATGTCTTTTCAGGATGCGTGCCAGTGTTGACAGAGAGACCTGATGGACATTATGGAAAATGGCATGGTCACCGATAATGTTTGCTTGTAGTTCTTGTAGTTTGCTTGTAGAGCCTGATATCATTATTGGCCAAAACCATGTTTATTATCTCTCTCTCTTGTTCTTGCGTGAATATGGGCCCTCTTCCTCCTTGTCGTTCCCGACCCTCAGTCCTATGTAGAGAATAATACATGTAACTTACTGTACAATATCCTCCGTGTCCTCCTCCACGTCGTCCTCCTCCTCCTCCTCCTCCTCCTCCTCATCCTCCTCCTCCTCCTCCTCGTCCTCGTCCTACTCGTCCTCCTCCTACTCGTCCTCCTCCTACTCGTCCTCCTCCTACTCGTCCTCCTCGTCCTCCTCCTACTCGTCCTCCTCCTACTCGTCCTCCTCCGTGTCCTCCTCCTCCTTTTTATAGTGATTAAACCTGATTGGTGTGTCTACAATTTAGCAATCATATGTTTGTGCACCTGATGGCTGTGTTTAAAAGATTGGCTCATCGGTGTGCTCATTTGACAGTCAGTGCTTTGGAATTGCAAGGAAGTGACATCATGATATACTTCTGTGTCTGATGTATACAAGTGTGTTTAGTGTTTTGCAAATCACTGTGTGTAATGTTTTGCAAATAGTGTGAAGCTGACAATGTGCTTACAGTTGTGCAAATCTAGCCTTGTGTTTTGCTCCTTGAGTTTACGGTTTTGCGAATTGTACCCAATTTTTGCACCTGGGTCCTCTGTCCCTTGTTCACTACAGAATGAACCAGACATATTAGGACCCAGCAGACAGAGGGATCGTTGAGGCAGCAGTCGAAGCCACCGCCTCCCTTTCCAGGGCCGTTGCCGTCAGGCTCCCTTTCCAGGGTGACCGAGTGTCAGATACAGATACAAAGACTGAATAATCTGATATAAATCCACCCTAAGGTGAAATATACACTGAGAGTATAGTCATCTACATCCATTCTATTTGATTGTGTAACAAAATGACATTGCCTGTTTCTACAGTAATTATACAAATGAAAAACATAATTGATGACACTTGAAACCACTTCCAGCGAAGCTGCTGTATGCATGTAGGGCAATAAGACAATTGACATAATAACTATTTCATTATTATTGTCTAGCTCGCATGCCAAAACAGGGTGTAAAAAAGTTGTGTAAGAACAAGTTATATTACAGTTTTTTACGATTCACCAGTTCGCCCTCGCCGATAAACAGCTCCTTGTTGGGATAGATGGTAAAGTCAAGTCAAGTCAAGTCAGCTTTATTTATATAGCGCTTTTTACAATTTTCATTGTTACAAAGCAGCTGTACAAGAAAACATTGACTAAGGAAAACATAAAAACACCATCGCATCTGACAAATCTGAGAGGCTGAAGTAGAGTTATTTTCTCGGAACAAATAGTTTCCTCTCTCGTCAAACACCCTGAACACCATAAAGGCTGCATATTAACACCATTACAACCAGCATGAACACCCTATAGCAATGTAATGATATTTTACCGGGGAACAATCCTTGATCCTATTCCATTTGTGCTGTCCTGAATGAGTACTGAACAGTCAAAGGCAGATCACATTACACTCGCTAAAGTGCAACTGACCCCTCCCCATAAACAAACACATACAATAACAAATCACAACCAAACTGCTGTTGTAATTTTGTGAATGGTAATCACTATGGGGGTGAGCTACATTTATAAAGGAAATAGTTGGAAAGAAAAATTTATATAAACTGCTCAAAAACAATTTTCTTGAAAAAAATAACCTTTCTGTAGATCACACACGTGTCAAATACTGCTTCTGGTCTTTTAGCTCCAGGCCTGGCGTAAGGTCTCTTTAGTAATTTAGTAATCGTAAAGACTTGGATCAGGTGTGTTTGCTTATAGCGGAAGGAGTTGAATTCATGAATAGCATACCCCTAATCTAGATGCTTGTCATGATTCACAGTTAGGAACCTGGGCGTGACGTTAGATTACAACCTGCCATCATTACATTTCTATTGTCATACCTTTTTCATTTTACACGTTAAAACGTTTGCTGCCAGTAACTTAGTCTGGATTTAAATTACAATTTGGTTTTAAACATAAACATACCTAGTTCTTCTATTTTCTTTCATAAAACAAGAATAAATGTCTAAGGTCACCCTTCTTGGTATGTTAATGTATTGTAATTTAGGATTTTTTCAATAGAAAACATGAAGAAAATGCTTTGTAAGAATGTCAGTGTTGCTGTGCTAATGCCAGTAATGAGACCGGTCTCTTATTGCTCATTTTGAAGTGTTACAGTCACTTACAGTTTTTTACAGACGCTAGGACACATTTCTCAATCCTTAGTTCACTTTTGCAAAACTCTTCACACAGTGAGCACAACAGAAGTCTATGTGGGCTAAACTGAGGATCAATTATCATTGCTTTGGCACAAAACGCATTCAATGACTACATCTCTCAAACGTCATGAATTGTTTTCTCAGACACAACTCAGACACAACAACTGCCAAAACTCTTTGTACGTACAGGCCAACTTTCACATGCTTACATACTGTTTTCAAAACTGTTAAACTTATGTTTCACTGTGCAGTGAAAACTGAATAAGACAGCAGTTTGCTACATTTCTAAAGTAATATTTGCATGAAATATATTTTAAATCTTAAAATTACTGTAAATGCTATAAAAACAATTGGACCAGCCACAGCCGATTCTAATTGTAGAGGAACATAGAGAAGTGGGTGAAAGAGGAAGAAGAGTGGCTGGGAGGGGACCAGGAATACGTATGCGTGGTGGAAGAAGAATAAGACGAAGATCAAGAGCTGTAGTCTCAGATGAGATCAGAGCTACCGTAATTGATCATGTAGTAAATCATGGTCGCTCAATGAGAGAGGCTTGTCAGAGAGTACAGCCAAATCTGCAACGCTCTACAGTTGCATCTATTGTTAGAGTTTCTGCAAGGGAATTTGACTGAGTTGCACATTACAGAAGTAAATAAACTTATGTGTAATTGTATCTGCATTTTTGCTTAGGACTCAATGGTTACCTCACACAAGTGGTAGAGGAAGGATGCTCACTGATGTGCAGGAAACTGCCATTGTTGATATGGTATTCAGAAACAATGGGATAAAACTCACTGAGATTCGAGACAGAGTCTTGGCAGACAACGTTACTTTTGCAAATATTCACAGTGTAAACATTTTCTAGAGTCCTAAAAAAACATCAGGTCAGGATGAAACAGTTGTACTCTGTGCATATTGAGAGGAACTCTGAACATGTCAAGCAACTCAAGAACCAATATGTCCAGGTAAGATCACAATAAAATACAGAACTGCTTTTGAACAAAACCAAACACACACAAAGACAATTTGTACAAATTTACTACTGTAACAGCTTCTGTTGCCTTGTTATTTTAGTGCCGAATTACGAAGTGCAAAAAAATAAAAATAAATAAACGACATAAAATATTGCAAATTCTGCAGCATGTCTGATTTATTCCAGTAACATATATTGCAGTGAATTATAAACAGAGATGTGTCCTTGTTTTACACAAGAAAACATTGTATAATGCTACATGTTGTTAGTGTTTTTACGTCATTGTTTTGTGGGTGACAAAGTGTGTTTGTCGGCTGTCAACCTTTGCTAGTGTTCTGGAAGAATTAGTTGATTTGAGACCTGAATAAGGTGTTTTGGAAGTTGTAGTGAAATTTGAATGTGAAATTAACTGCTTTGCCAAGCTGAAAGTTGGTTAGGAGAACTGTGTGAAGAGTTTTTGCAAAAGTATGTGTCCTAGCGTCTGTAAAAAACTGTAATTACTGAAGTTGAAAACGGTACCAATAGGAAAGTAGTATTAAGTGATTAAATCAACAATGTAGAGATATTTGAAATATGTTCATGCTTTATGCTTCAGACGCCTTGAAGCTTCATGCATTTATGACAACATAACTGGGTGGATGTCCAGTTTGTGTCGCTGCTCATCCCAGTTCAACGGTTCCTATAAACAGTATTCATCCCAAACGTCCAGCAGTGTTGTGGTGATGTGCCAGAGGAAAAGTATTTTTTGTGGGGGTTTTTCTCGACATATACACTATAACTGCTTGCCATCTGCTGTTGCATCCTTTCTTCTCTTCTGATCTCATGTGCACTTCTCATACTTGGATGTGAACACTGCCACTTTATGCTTAATGTCAGCATCCTCAGGGCTTAGTTACAGTTTTTTACAATCGCTATGACAGTTTTTTCAATACATTTAACAAGTTTCCTAAACTCTTAACGCACCAACACACCTAAAACACACAATTGGCAAAACGGTTAATTTCATGCTCAAAATCACACATTGTAAACTAAACTCCAAAACTAATTTTCAAAATACAATAATTCACTAACACAATACACTATGTCTAACAAAACCTTGCAAACATGTTTCAAAATCAAATAATTATTCAAAACCCTAACACATGTTCTCTTCCAACAGGAACATTTAGTCAATCATAACACAATGACAAAAAAAACACTAATATCAGCTGAATTTACAGAAACTGCATTATTTTATGTGTCAGGTCTGCCCTTATACAATAGACAGTTTATTGTATTGATCATAGATTGGGTTTTGCACTGTAGTATCTTTTGAAGACTCTCTACATTTTAGTTTTGTTTGGGTTTAGTAAATGTATGCATTTTGTTTCTTTTGCTGCAGAAATATAATACAAAAATGAATGACCATCTCAGCGTAGCTTTATAGAATGCACAGTTTATGAAAAAAAATACAGAGACAGAAATGCTGCAGTAAAGACTTTATTTGAAAAAGGACATTACTGCAAGATATACAAACAGAAAAAGCACCGGAATAATAATAATAATAAAAAAAGTAATCTTCTAATCTGCTCGGTCTTCTGCATTTGGCCACATGTTCTCATCCACATCACACCTGATATATTCTCTGGCAAGGCATCTTGGGAAGAATCCTGCATCCAGGAGGGACATTTGGTCATGTGGACGATGGTCAAAAACCTTCCATTTCCAGGCTGATGGGGTTGAGGAAAGGGGAGTAAGGAGCAAGGAAATGGGACATCATCCTTGGATGGGCGTCAAACCAGGCTGTGCCTGCACGGGAATGGTGGAATGCCACATTGTCCCATGTGATCACATATATTGGCAAGTGGTCTTCCACCTGTCCCCTTTCTACCTCTGGCACCAGTCTTTCGTGAAGGTCTTCTAAAAACAGGAGAAGGCGGTCGGTGTTGTAGGGGCCAATCTCACATTTATGCAGGAGTGCACCGTTGTTGGAGATTGCGGCGCACATGGTGATGTTGGCTCCTCTCTGGCCCGGCACGGTGACTGTGGCTCTTTTGCCAATTATGTTTCTCTCACGGCAACGCCTTTTCGCCAAGTTGAAGCCAGCCTCGTCAACATATAAAATTTCATGTGGGACTTGATTGGCCTCCAACTCCATGACTCTCTGAGTAATTACACAGTGTAGTAATTACACAGTTTATGTAAATGCTGTGCTGTATATTTACTGTATGTCCTAACGTTCTCCAGGTTTATAGAGTAGTTTACTGCAAAACACACAATGTATAGTACAGTAATGACTGTATTGCATAACCTTACCTGGACATATTGGTGACGGAGTTCTTTGATGCGCTCACTGTTCCTTTCAAAAGGAACTTTGTATAGTTGCTTCATTCGGACTCTGTGTTTAGCTAGAGTCCGAGAAATGGATGTTATGCTGATTGCTGCAATGTTCCCAAAGACAAGGTTGTCCTCTACAACACTGGACTGAATGTCCTTCAGTTTTATTTCATTGTTAGCAATCACCATGTTGACAATAGCAAGTTCCTGTTCTTCATTTAGGAGCTTTCCTCTGCCCCGAGGGAGGTAGACGTTGAATCCTTAGAGGGACAAAATACAGTTACATATTAGAGATCGGAGGCATAGAGTCACTCTTCTAAATGGTAAAATTATTTACACTTTACTAGAAGCATATCCTACCTGTTGGTTTCTCTGAAAATACGGACGCCACTGTGTCCCGGCTGAGATTTGGCTGCACTCGTTCACCAGCCTCTCTGTATGATAGCCCCTGGTTTATGACATGATCAATGATAGTAGCTCTTATTTGATCAGTTACCTTAGCTCTGGTCCTTCTTTGAGCGCCACCACGCATTCGAACTCCTCTCCCTTGCCCCACTCCTCTCCCTTGCCCTTGCCCCACTCCTCTCCCTTGTCCTGGTACTCGTCTTCCTCTCCCTCGTGCAGGCATTTTCTTTCTTTCTTTCTTTCTTTCTTTCTTTCTTTCTTTCTTTCTTTCTTTCTTTCTTTCTTTCTTTCTTTCTTTCTCTCTTTGTGTTGCTCTATATTGTTCCTTTTCCACACAAGATCAGCCCAAAGAGTCCTCTTTTATAACTTATGGTCATGCAATTGAAAGAAACTCAACACCTGAGTGTGCTTCCTAGATGGGAATCAGCTGTGATTTATATATTTGCATAACTTCACTAAGCTTTTTCTCATTAGCAATGGAATAAATTACAGGGAATATATTTGTGTTTCAATTCACAATATGAACAGCTGTTCACTTTGACTTTAGCTTATATAAGTTATGTTTAGAACATGATGTTATCTGTTCTGACATACAGTGTGAAAGCATTTGTAGATTTGGCTGTAAAATTACATTGTTTTGTTATTGGTTGAGCTTGTGTGTAAAAGAAGTTCAAGTATTTTAAATTTGTGTTAACTGTATGCATTTTGTGTCATAGCAACAAGAAATGTGTTAATTGTATAGCCTAAAAAAGACGGATGTTGTGCTAACCGTGTTAAGAGTTTAGGAAACGTGTTAAATGTAATGAAAAAACTGTCATAGCGATTGTAAAAAACTGTAATAATACTTCTAGTTTGTATCACCTTTGTAAGTATGATTCCTTTACTCCTAACCTCTTAAATAAAATGCCACCACAATCACAGTACAGTTGATTTTAAAACATAACTTGTAAATAAGATAGTAAAACAAAGTTTAGTTGTTTGAATTAGTCAATCTGAATGTCTTGTGATCATAATATAATAACTTGACGCGATCTGTTCACTGCATACTGTAGATGGATTAGTGAAATCTACTGAACATTTCAACTGTCTGCCTTGTTAACACATTGTAGTGTCCGATAAAAAACAACATGTTTGTGTAAATAAAGGTAACAAACCTGTTTAGAGGTGTTAGCAACGTGTGCTATTTTGCATTAACCTGGTTTGACCACGTTTCTAAAGCCCCTGCCCAGTATCTGTGTGATACAAATACATTGTTGTATTCCTAACTTCTTACCACCAATATGTGAACCATCCAAAAAAAATCATGCCAGTTTGATGAACTGGTTCGACTGGTTCACTGAAAAGAACCGGTTAAAACAAATACTGGTGTACATGAGGTGTGGCCACGGTATAAAATAGGTATATGTAGCAAGAAGGAGTGGGATTTGGATTCAAACAGCCCGAGGAAGAACTCAATCCAGACATCCCAACCTGCAAAAAGTCATTTCAGGGAGGTGTCCCTTCCACCCCCCTCTCCCTCTCTCTCTCTCTCTCTCTCTCTCTCTCTGTCTCTCTCTCTCTCTCTCTCTCATGTAAACTGCTTTTATTTACATTCCATTGCCATTTTAAATATGTCTAAGGTGTTTTCACGTAGCTAGTTGTTAGCCGACCTGAATAATATGCGCATGAAATCAAATAAAACTTGATGAACTCACCTCAACATGTCTTTACAATCATTAAACCCAGTATTCAGGTCGGGACTAGGGAGAAGAGATAAAAGCCCGCCCACACTGACAATTGATTGGTTGATTTACCGAAACGGGCCAATTAGGATGCTCTCTGTATTACCTGCGCTTCACGAGTCACATACGCAGACTAGCACAAACACACACACCCAAGGTATCGCGCTCCCTCTCTGCTGTGCGTGCGCTACATGTGTTGAAGCACAGTCTCTGTCTCGCATGCGCGCTCTTGATCACTCGCTCTAGATTCCGGGATATTTCAAGTCATTTGCGGGCATCAGGGAGCCGCTATCAATATGCGGGAGACTCCCGGAACTTTCGGGAGACTTGGGATGTCTGTCAATCATATTGGAAAATAGGAATATATTTACTAAAGAAAATAACGACTACGCCACCCAGGTTAACTACCTGGGAAAGAATCAATACAAGCACACAGGTTCAAGTTTCCCTTTTTGTCAGAGACTATGAGATGTTGATATTGATCATTGACACCTTTATTTGGTACTAGTTGTAATTTTAATATATGACCATAAATAATTAAAAACTGGTCACTGCAATGGTGGTAGTCAGGAGTTCAATCACATGAAGCAGACAATTTCATCGAGCTGTAGTTTGACATATTACGTTCCGTCGGCCGCAGACTGCGACTTGCATACACAACAGGGCGCACTTGGCCTTCTTGCTCTTGGGAGAGGACTGCCCCCAGACCTCCGTGGCTGACATCCACCTCCAAGATAAATGGCTGGGAAAAGTCAGCATATGCAAGTACTGGTGCAGAAATGATTTGTTGCTTTAACTCCTCAAAGCTCTTCTCACACTGCTCACTCCAGGCATCAACAAAGCCCGTACCAATCTGCTTTCTGGGCTTCCTCTTACTACCAGAAAACTCTGCTACCAGTCGTTGCAGAAGGGCTGCCACCTTTGCAAATCCCTCCACAAAACGTAGGTAGTAACTCGTGAAACCCACGTGGCTCTGTAGCACTAGATGGACAACGCCACTGAGCCACAACTTGGGTTTTACCCGGGTCTGTGGACACGCCTTCAGCAGAAATTAGGTGGCCAAGATAGCTAACCTTAGCCTGCAAAAACGCACACTTTTCAAGCTTGGCCTTAAGTCCCTCCCGTTCCAATCGGCCTAATACCACCTCCAACCGCTCCATATGCTGCTCTATAGAAGAGGAGAACACAATAATATCATCCAAATATAACAGCAAGGAATGACACTGCTGATCTCCAAACAGGCGCTCCATTAATCGCTGGAACGTACTGGGGGCATTGCACAACCCAAATGGCATTCGGTTCCATTCAAATAACCCGAATGGTGTGCAAAAAGCGGTCTTGGGCTTGTCCCCCTCAGTGACTGGAACCTGATTATACCCGCTGGCTAAATCCATAGTGGAAAACCAGCGGGCACCAGTCAATGTGTCCAATGACTCCTCTATGCGGGGTAAAGGAAAGGCATCCTTCCGGGTCTTAGTATTTAGCTGACGGTAGTTCACACACATCCGTAGACTACCGTCCTTCTTTTTAACAAGGACTATTGGAGGGGCATATGGACTGCAAACACCTGGGGGCTGACTAACAACATACACACTAGTTAGGGTGCCAATCCCCCTGCGAGGAAACAACAAGGCATCAGTAGTCCCCACATTGACATTGGGTATATATACGGTGCCTCTTGACACTTGGACAAGGGCAGGGGAAGCTAATAACCCTACTGGGAGTCCCGACTCCAAAGGTTCGAAGAGGGCAACACCACTAGAAAACTTCTCAGAACAAGTGGCAGCAACTAGTTTCATCATACCACCTGGTATGCGACCTGCTCGAGGGCCACACACCGTCACTTTACCTGTTGCTTCCATCGGAAATTGTGCATTTGCCTGATGGCAGTGCTGCAGAGCCTGAAACACCACAGGGGCAGCCCCAGACACTAAAGGAGAATCAAAAAGAGAAAGTCCATACTGCCCAAAAAGCTCCTGATAGCACCGCCCTAAGACATTCATACCCAACACACCAGGGGCCTGGGCACAGATACCACCCGAGGGATCTCGGACCACTAACACTCCACATTTCGAAACCAACTTATAGCATAGTTCTACATCTAATTCGATATAACCATTATAAGGGATAGACAACCCGTTAGCGGCTCTAAGCTGTAGCCACTGACAGGCCTTAAGACGTTCTTGGTCCCAAGGCTCATGAATATTCACGGAAACAACTTTCTATAATGGTAGACACCATTGAGCCAGTGTCAATCAAACACGGCACAGATATACCACCCATAAGAACCACAACATGGTGGCGTGATGACATTAAATTTGACCCAGGGCCCTCCCTCATAAACATATCAGAGCCTTCGTTTTCCCCACCCGAGTTGCGACTCGACAACACAGCGGGAACTAGTTTTCCGATGCCTGGTGCAAGTGTTGCTGCCAATTTTGTGTCCTATCTGATCGAGAAAAAAACACGTTCTCTCGTCTATTCTCTGATGTCCTGGAGTCTGTTCGATCTGGTCGAGGAGGAACACGCTCCTCATTGCACTCTCTCGCAAAATTACCACGTTTTTGACATCTACTACATATAACTGAATCATTACGAACAGGACGAATGCCCCTCGGTAATTCACATAACTGAGTAACACTTTTAGTAAGCAAAGTCAGTTGCTCTTGCTGTAATTTTAACATTTCCCTAAGCTCACTCAATCCAGAACACTTGGAATTCTCCACAGGTGAACGAGCACCACCTTCGACACCATATTGAAATCCATGCGCTACAGGAACAGAATGGCTACGACGTCCAACCCCCCCAGGCATACCCTCCCTTTCCCACCTTATAGCTTCACTACGAACATCTAATAGGGTAGCAGAGGGTTGACGGCGCACCAACTGCTGAGTTCACGCCGAAGGGTACAATCAAGAACATACTCAACAAACTGATCTCGCAACAGTATCTCAGCATTTGGTATTACGTTCGGTGACTGCCGTTTCACCTTCTCCAAAAGACCCAGTAAGGCAAGAGAAAACTCTAATAAGGTCTCACCCTCCTGTTGTCTCCGGGAGAAGAATGCCTCCTGCAACGCAATATACGACTGCGAACAGCCGTACAATTCTTTCAAAGCAAAAAAAAATTCTCTCAGGAACATCTAGTTCGTGAGCAGGTCGATATCGGATATCTTCCCGTGCCTCCCCTTCCAAATGGTCAAACAAATAGAAAGATTGATCTGCCACGGAAAGATGTCGGGCCCGCATTCAGGCCTGCACTTCTTCAACCCACTCATTTATCCCGATACCCTATCTGCCATTAAATTTTGGACACTTCCTATCCCTAGGGATAAAAAGTTAATGTGGCACCAGCATCAGTAGCTTGGGATGAGAGCTCTGGTGGCTCTAACAGACCAGAAGGTTCATTACTTGGGCCTGGCAAACTTGTCTGGGAAGGTCCCTGTCGCAATGTTAAATTATCAGCTCTTAACTGGGCTACCAGTTCTCGTAACTCCTGCAATTCGTCTTCCATGGTAAAGAAAAATAACGTCCCTCAACCACTGCTGTTTTGCTTCAAAAATAAACAAATAAACAAATGGACAGCCACAAAACAATCAACAAATCAATATCCACATCACTAGAGGTCAATAAGATAGGGACACCTTGCCGACTACGCCAAATGTATCAAGAAGGGGTGGGATTTGGATTCGAACAGCCCGAGGAAGAACTCAATCCCACTGGACTAAAGAAAATAACGACTACGCCACCCAGGTTAACTACCTGGGAAAGAATCAATACAAGCACACAGGTTCAAGTTTCCCTTTTTGACAGAGACTATGAGACGTGGATATTGATAATTGACACCTTTATTTGGTACTAGTTGTAATTTTAATATATGACCATAAATAATTAAAAACTGGTCACTGCAATGGTGTTAGTCAGGAGTTCAATCACATGAAGCAGACAATTTTAACTAAACAAAATAGTACACAAACTTCGGGAACTGAGATCACCAGTAGTTGAACAGGCTAGATCCTAGGCCTCCAATGCCCGCAAGGGTCAACCCGTGCACCAAACAGACAACCACGACACACACACACGTGGAATACACGTCAAAAGAAAATATAAAGAAAACTACACTTGGTAGGAAAACTCTGGCACCAGGGATAACTAGCCTGCCCACTCTGGACTCCTCCCAGCTCCTAGAAACAAAGAAAATAGAAATGGAACAATGATTAAATTAAACAAAACTATAATGAAAACAAGAAAACAAAAGAAATAAGTACAAAAAGGAAATCAATTAAACAATCTTCTAAATGTACCACAGAAACACCGGCAACCACTAGGCCACCGCACACACCCCTGGGCCGGCTAGCGAGAAAAGCAAGCAAGCAGCAACCCGGAAGCAACGCGAAGCAAAACAAAAGAAAAACTAAAGCAAAACAGCAGTATTGAGACATCAAATCTTGCAGCGACAGAGCACAAAAGGATACAAGGATGCACTGGTTTGTATCTAAGATATAAATACACAATTTAAAACAATGACTTCACATACCTTTCAACGCGATCGTAAAAGAAGAGTAGATTTTACATACCCACATGCGGGAAACCCCGTCACCTATCCGGCGGAGCACCTTAAGTAACTACGCGAAAATAATGGTAACAATTAAGAAAAGATCTCTGACATGCATATCTTGTAAAAGTACAACGATACCTACCGACAGGAAGACAGCGGTCACAAACACGCATCTTCGTAGCAGTTTGACCAACGATGCAGCAAATTATTATCCCAAAAAGGCAAACAGACACTTCACCACGAGGGGATATCGAACACAGCGAATACCGGAACCGGCTGAAACGGTGAAGCAACATCACCTGTTCCCACCCACCACGATATATATACCCGCCACCCAATGACACTCATTACTAGTGGGCGTGGAGTTCGCACACTGAAATTCATTTCACCACATATAGATGTGATACAGTCTGCTTGGCATACCAAGACTGAATAATCAGATAAAAATCCACCCAAAGGCAAGAGATTTGCAAAATGCAAAATGACAAAGGTAAAGTACAAAGTATAAATCTATTTTAAGTTTGAAACCGAATAAAGGCAACACACACTAAATAATGGGTTATTTTCAGAAAGGTTCAAAAGGGGACAAATCTAGCCGTCTGTATAAATTAACAGAAAATGTATTTGACCAAACAATAGGTTAGAACAACCCAGCAGGGCTGAGACAACCCAGCACTACACAAGTACATTTTACAGTTTTTCTCAATTGCTAAAACACTAAAAAACATTGGCTGAACAAAGTTCTCAGTTGCCTGAACTTATTTAGCTAATTGTGCAGTCTGTTGTCAATACCTTAAACCATTTCTCATGGTAAAACACAATTTGCAGATCTCACTTAGACTCAGTGTTGCCAACTTAGCAATTTTGTTGCTAGATTTAGCAACTTTTCAGACTACCCTAGCAACTTTTTTTTCAAAAAGCACCTAGCAACAAATTTAGCAATTTTTAAAATTTATTTGGCAACTTTTAGCAATTTTGGGAAAGTGACTAAAATCCAAAAAACATGACACAGCAAGGGCTTAGTGAGCTGGTTAGGGCATCAGAACTTCCAAAATTAAACTGCAGTAGCCACTGTTCATCCTGAAGAGGGCAGCACTCAGACGTTTTTACCTTTTTACAGCATATATTGTAGAATTAAAACACTTTATACCCACATGTAAAAAAAAATTGCTTGAATAAATGAACAGCATTAATAAAGCCCCAGTCTTACAGATCATTAACTAAAAAAAGTTGTTTTAGGGTTTAGTTACCCTTCAAGATCGCTGTGGAAATTTGAAAACAGGAAGACAAAAGACAACGAGCGCAGGGGCGGGGCTACATAAGGTCTATATAGCGCCCAGGGCAAGCACCGAGCAGCACGCATTTAAAATTTTTGGCAAAATTGTTTAAACACATTAAGTTCAGAGTACATTTGTTTGGTAAGCAAGTCAGAATTAAAAAGAAAAGATACATTTATAATTTCCTACAAGTAGGCTACCATTAACACTTCGAAAGGGCTAATGCATGCTAGTGCACTCACTACAGACAAAATCTGATTAAATTACGTATTTGAAGTTTTTCTTAAACTTTTCTTGATACATTTAAATAGTTCAACAACCACAGTTAAAATCCAGTGAATATAGCTGTTAATGAATGTTTGATTAGAGACTTAACTACATCCATCAACATGTCTCAATCAAAACTGTACAGCCAGAAGTACAGAAAAGAGTGGGAGTCTTTACCTGAATTTAAAGGGTGGCTGAAGCCAGTAGTTGGGGATGACTGTCGAGCATACTGTGCGTATTGCAAATCAGATATGCTTGCAAAAATGTATGACATCAAAAAACATTGTGCTACAGCAAAGCATATAAATAAATCAAAAGCATATAACCCAGCAAAGCAGTCTACATTACCGCAGCTAGTTAAGAAAGTGGATAACTGCAAAAGTGCAGAAGCTACTATGGCAATGTTCATTGCGGAACACTGTTCACTGCTAGCATGTGACCATTTAGGTATGGCTTGCAAAGCTGCCTTTTCAGATTCTGTGGCAGCAACAAACTTCCAGATGCACCGCACCAAGTGCACAGAAATGATTAAGGGAGTATTGGCTCCTTATTTTCTGAAAAGGATAACATCAGATGTGGGGGATGAGAGGTTCAGTCTCCTTTTGGATGAGTCCACTGATGTCAGTGTCTCAAAATACCTGGGTGTGGTGATTCGGTATTTTAGTGCTAAAAAAAGAACAATTGTGTCCACATTTCTTGGGCTGGTTGAATTGGAGGCGGGCGATGCCAGATCAATAGTAAAGGCAATAGTTGAATTTCTTGAAAAGTGTAGCCTTAAAAAGGAGAATCTTCAGGGTATTGGCACTGATAATGCGTCTGTGATGACTGGGGTACACAATGGCGTACACAAGATTTTAAAGGAAGAATGTGCTTTGCCCAATTTGGTACTCATTCGCTGTGTGTGCCATTCTTTACAATTGGCTGTCAGTGCAGCATCCAAAGAAACCATCCCTAGAAGTGTTGAATACTTAATCAGGGAAACCTACAACTGGTTTTCGATTTCCCCAAAACGGCGAGAGGCATACAAAGCAGTGTATGCCACCATTAATTGTGGTCAGAAACCCCTGCAGATCACCAAAGTGTGTGCTACACGTTGGCTATCGATTGAGCCTGCGGTAACTCGTATATTGGACCAGTGGGAAGAATTGAAACTCCACTTTGAGTTGACCAAGGCCAGCGAGCATTGCTACATGGCAGATGTGCTCCATGCTATGTACATGGACAAGAACAACTATGTCTACCTTACATTCTTAAAATCAATTCTGTCTGAAGTTCAAGTTGCAGTGAAGTCATTTGAGGGAGAACATACAGATCCTGTCAAGCTTTTAGACAATCTGGTACACCTCATATCATCAATTTGTAGCAGAGTAGTCAACCCTATGGCAAAAATTAATGTCCTGAAGGATGCCATTGATGGTCATCTCAGTCCAGCACCATATCTTGGATACCTTTTCGAAAGCACAATGGCCCAACTCAGCCTTGCGCCAGAGGACGAAAAAGTAATTCGGAGACGATGCATCAACTATGTTGTTGCTCTAAGCAAGGAGCTGCAAGGAAGGCTCCCAGACAATCTCGAAACCTTACGAAACATGACCCTGTTCAGTGTTAAGGAAACACTAAAACACAATAAAGGCACCAATCAAATTATTAAAGTAGTTGAGCTACTGGGGTACCAGCCAGAGACAATTGACAAAATTGTTTCCCAATGGAGAAATATCCATTTATTGAGGTGGGAATCAACTGAAAATACCATTGAGTTTTGGAGCGAAGTGTATAACTACACAGACGCTTCAGGGTTAAAACCATTCGAAGAACTGTGCAAAGCTGCACTGGCTGCCCTCTCTTTGCCTCACTCAAATGCAGAGGTTGAACGGCTGTTCAGCCAAATGAGTGTGGTCAAGTCTAAGTTAAGAAATAGACTGTCCCTGCACACTCTCAACTCCATACTCCTTGTGCGGTATGGACTGAAGCTGGCTGGTGATACTTGTTACCAGCATGAACTACCCAGTGAAGTTCTGCAACAGTTTGGCACCACAGCAGCATACAGCTTTAAAGCCATGCCATCCGTTTCTGCTGATACCAGCTCATTGGACAGTGAAGATGAAAATGATTTGCTTGTAAATCTATGATTCATCAATGGACTTTCCGGAACTGGGGGAATCAAGGATGGTGGTGACAGTGTGCACTGCACTGTAAATAAGAAAAATAATCTGAGGAAACCACTGCTAACCAGCCCAGCAGCACACCATTCTATGGAGAGAGTTGGAAAGAGGTGACTAGCAATAGACAATCACATTTAAGTTAAGATGCTAGCTGCAATTGTTCAATATAGCCTAATTGTTCATTTACTGATATACTTTGTTATTAACTTGTATACTTGTTGATTATTTTGGTAAGATATCAACTACCACAGTGCTTAAATTGTTCAGTTAATGTGTAATTTCACTGGTAAATCAGAAAATAGCCTACATAAAATGTAATTGTTTAAAAGTGTTTAACTGTTCAATATCAATGTTGTATTTAAAAATAAAAAAAATCTTATCATGAATAAGTGTTGTTTGTATTACTTTTACAAATGCTGTGTGTGTGTATATATTATTTATTTTACAAACAGTCATATCTACGTATTACATATAATGGCGTAGTTTTGCGTTGCGATTACGTAATGACGTCACTGCGTAATGACGTCACAACGTCATTTAGCAACTTTTAGCAACAAATCGATCTGCCTTTAGCAACTTCCCCTGAAAATGTGTTGGCAACACTGCTTAGACTCTTCAGCAAAACACTCAACACATTCTCATTCTCAAAACACATTCTGCACTCTAATGCACATGTCATCCATACCGGTAAACACAAGTGGTAACAATCAAATACAAATAGAGAAGATATTCTCATTGATTGAACACAACCACTCAAATTTGATTTAACCTGTTTCAAATGATGTGACACAACCGATATAAGCCAGTTCATAGAGCAAAGAGTGTTGAAGGTGGGAAGGAGAAAGTCTGAAAATGGATAGAAAAAATAATGTGAGAGGACGAGTGCTTATGTGAGGTGGGCGATGAGGAGGAGGGCAAGAAAGAGGAAGGTGAAGAGGAGGAGGAGGGCAAGAAAGAGGAAGATGAAGAGGAGGAGGAGGGCAAGAAAGAGGAAGAGAAGAAGTAGAGGCGGGATTGGACAGCGGGCCATTGTTGAAGTTCCTGGTCAACGAGGTGGTAATGTCACAATCTGTGCTGCTATCAGCAACCATGGTGTTCTGCATCACCATGTTTCATGTCAGGACTGGATACGGCACACAAGAGGCTTCTTCCCCATTGCCTCAGGAAGGACAATATTGCTTGTGACGTTCATGAAGTGCTCTGGCCTGACCCAGCCCAAAGAGAAGCACATTGATCCTCACATGTTTACTCTTTTGTTTTCTGATTTTATATTACAGTACATTGAAGGCTGTACAATACTGTAAACAAATTGTTTTGCACTGAACATTGTGCTTTCCATTTGTGAACAGTACTGACTGCTCAATAGATTTTGAATGGTTGCAGGTTCATATCAACAAAGAACAATAATTACACAAGGACAAGTTTATGAGATGCAGGGTACACAACTGTAAAAATAGAGGTAGAAGGACGAAGAAACCAAAAAGTTTAAAGAGCAAAGCAGAGTGGTAATTTCATTCATATATGTTATGTCCAACTCAAACTTAGCTAACCACGTGTAGGTTAAGCTGCCCCTAGTCTTCTCTTTACCCGCTCTGTCTCACTCACTTTTAAAATGAATTACATTTTTATTTTTTATCTTGTTGTCTATCTTTACCTTGCGTGACATTGCTTCTTCTGGTAAACCCTGTTTAATCCTTGCATTTAAACATAAACCACATGGTTTCTGGAGCAACATTAGAGTGGATAATCACAAATGTGTGATTTTTTTGACAGTCTATGATGTGTGAACACACAAAATACACATTTATAATAGGCATGTATGTATGCAAATCGCTAAGTCTCTAAGTAAAAAGACTTAAACTGCATTCTCACTCAAGTATTTTGTCAAATAATACATACATACATACGTCATGCATGATAAAACCCACATTAAAAACTTTGGTCCAATATGGTTTGAATGTAGAAATCTCTCTTTCTAAACTCGGCAGCCTCCCCATATAGTGTTATTCACCGTATTTCCTTCTCCCCCTACTGGACGCATGAGTTATAACAGGGGCGTATATTTACCGGATCCAGGTCTGCAGCTTCCCCTTACTCGGGGCAGATCCAGTGACAGTTCATATTCAGAATTGCAACAAGAATCACAGAAAATGTCTACGACAAGGTGTTGTCTAGAT
Organism: Barbatula barbatula; assembly: GCF_947034865.1. Classification (NCBI taxonomy): domain Eukaryota; kingdom Metazoa; phylum Chordata; class Actinopteri; order Cypriniformes; family Nemacheilidae; genus Barbatula; species Barbatula barbatula. The sequence goes on from NC_136780.1 coordinate 15,095,887, forward strand.
TAAAACAAATACTGCATATGGTTAAGTTTGGGTACAATAACCTGTATGACGATCTGTCAACCGCCGAAAGCGTGGCTGTCTGGATATGTCACAAATATGATAAAACGCAACAAAGCGAGGATCTATGCAATAATGGGCCAGGACAGTAACATGACTAAGTCATAAGCCTACACCCTGCAACAGGTATTACAAACAATTCATATCTGTATAATATAAGATATGGTGTCCACGTACAACACATCACAGTGCAATTTGAGCACAGGAAGTGATGGCTAAGACGGGAATCGAACACAGATCTCCCACGTAGAAGTGAATGACTCTAACCACTTTCCTACAAGGGGCCCCTAACAAGTGCACTGAGCATGTGCATCGGGGCCTATTCACGTGTAAAAATTTTGCACGGGTCTTCTCGTGTACGAGAAGCGGCTCATTGTGCTTGAAACGGCTAAACTACATGGCATACAGTATATACAAGGCAAAACCTAAGGGAGGGTCTGCTCATTGTTTGAGAAACAGTTGAATTTTACAGCATATATACAAGACAAAACCTATGGGAAATGGTTTGCTCATTGTATGAGAAACGGCTGAATTACACATCATATATACAAGGCAAAACCTAAGGGAGGGTCTGCTCATTGTGTGAGAAACGGTTGGCATTTACACCCTATATACAAGGCAAAACCTATGGGAAAGGGTTTGCTCATTGTATGAGAAACGGCAGAATTTTTGTAGAGCAGAGGTGTCCTCTCCAGAGGCGGAATACGCCTTCTCTGCTACCTGGGCATTCATCCGGCATGGCTTAGATGCCAGCCCAGCCTCGGACCGCAGAGAAGATGAGGACAGGCCCAGGTTCACTGCAATCGCTTGCTCAACGGAGGGAATGCGTGCATCCACCCGATCCACCAAGGCAAAGATGGCCGATCATGAAGAGTGGGTGACAATGAACATGTTGAATCTGGGCCTCAGTCTCATTTCAGGTAGAGAAGGTCAGCCCAGCAGCAGCCGGCAGAAAACCAGCTCGCTCTGAGTGGTAGAGTCATGGTTCATGAGGGGTGCCGCAACTGGTGGGACAGTGTACCTCGGGTAAAGTGCTTATGAGGGGAGTGAGGGTGCCATGTCTCTTAGATACTGGATCTATGGTGAAGACTGTGTCTGAAAATTTTTCTTTAAACAATTAAATGAACAACTTCATACCTGTAATTGGTTACAACTTAAAGCTGCCAGTTGGTTTTGATATACCGTATCTGGGGTAAGCTGAAGTGGATGAAGAGGTGTTTGGGAAAGACTTATGAAACGTATGTTTGAATCCCAACACTTTCAAATCTTGTTGTTGTATTTAGATGATGTGATTTTCTTTTCCAGTTCCATCCACGAACATCTAGAACGTTTGGATACTGTCCTGAGTCGGCTACATCAAGAAGGCATTAAAGTGAAACTTGAAAAGTGCTGCTTCTTCAAGAAGGAGGTCAAATATCTTGGGCATGTGATATCTGATGAAGGAGTTTCTACTGACCCTGAGAAGACTGCTGTTGTGGCTGATTGGGCTAAGCCAAGAGATGTATCCGCCCTGAGATCTTTCCTGGGGTTCGCTAGCTATTACAGACGGATCGTGAAGGGTTTCTCTGTAATTGCAGCTCCCTTGTATTGCCTGATTGGGGAACTAGGTGAAACTAAAGGGAAAAAAGCTGGCCATCGATTGATACATAGCGAAGGGTCATAGATGCATAGTCTGGACTGATAATTACCCTTTGAGGCACTTAAACATGGCAAAGCTTAGGGCAACGGAGTTACGGTGGGCGGCATTACTGGAAGTTTTTGACTTATCAGGGCGGGCTAACACATAACATAGACTTCCATTCTAGACAGCATCCTTTTGAAGGCAGCGCTCTGGTGCATCAAGTTCTTCTGGGGAAGGCAGATCCAATGTCTTTGGAGCAGGCATTAGATCGGACACTAATTAATGCTTACGAGTCTGCAGTATCTGCTCTACCAATTTATTCGGTGAATGACCTGGCTGCTTTTCAACAGGCCGATCCAGTTATTCAAGTTTTCCTTAATTTTTGACACAGGAAACAACGACCAGACCGCGGATAGCGGATGGAGTTGAGTGGGTGAGAGCTGGTGAGACAGTGGGATCATCTTGTAGTGAGAGACGAGGTTCTATATCGGATCCTCTACAGTAGCAGACGTCCTGGTGAAAGAGTGGTTTTGCAAATTTGGAGCTCCAGCTCGTATAAATTCCGATCAAGGGAGGAGCTCTGAAGGGGCCCTGATACAACAATTGTGTGATTTGTATGGGATTGAGGAGACTCTTACTACACCCTATCACCCTCAGGGCAATGGACAATGTAAACAATTTAATTGGAAGGTACACTGTGCCCATTGCATGGTCCCTGAGTCAGCCAATACTTACTGGCCTAATTTTCTACCCCAATTGCTGTTCTCTTACAACACTACTGTGCATCAAGCGATGGGTGATTTCCCTGATCTTTTAATGTTTGATCAAGAACCTTCCAAGAACCTTTGATCAAAAATCTCCCACTTGATTTTTTGCTTGGAAGAGTCATAGAACCAGGAACTGTAATGGAACATGAACTGTAATGGACTAGATTAAGGAACATCAAGAGTGCTTGCGGGTCGCTTTTGAGGGTGCTCAAGAAAGAATCTGAATGGCAGCCAGGTCGTCATGACCAGAAAGGTTGTAGCAACAGTCTGAGCGGGTCAGTTGATATACCTAAAAGACTGTAGTATTCGGGAAGGAATAAAATTCAAGACGTCTTGGGCCCCACAAAGTATCAAGTGGTTCGAGCACCTGTCCCGGGAGAAGTGGTCTATTGTGTTGCCCCTGTTGATAATCTGGAGCGACACCAAGTACACCGGCTCAGTGGTCCAGGAGTGAGTTTCGAGCCCCCGCAAGCAGAGACTATCATGGAGGAGGAAGAAGTTGTGGACGAATAGTACTGGATTAGAGTTAGTAATAAGGTTCTTGCTAAAGCACCTGCCCCTTATCCCCCCTCCCCTGTCGGTACACTATCTGTAATAGATTTGTTATAGGACAACAGCAGGGAAGAAGCTTCAGATCAGGGGACTAATGGTTTGTCCCCTACTGCCGTGGATACCTCAGAGAGTAGAGAGGCCCCCCAGAGGAGTTGGCGGCAGATCTCCCTTGTCAGAATAGGGCTGCAATGTCTGTTTTAGGCCTTGGATTTAGCCAGTTGGACGTTGTTATTATGATGTTCCCCTCTGAAGTGTCTTTCAAGAAGTGTCTCTAAATTGAAGATATTTTTCATACGGATTCTAATTGTCATTTTTATAAGGGTGGTAAATAGAACAATTAACTTGAAGGTCACACCTCTGTTTTATTTGCACCTCCAAGCTGTCGAACCTGTGTGTCCTATTAAGAGTATAAATAAACCGCTAACTTTAAATCATGCAGTGAGGTAAAAATAATCGACAGTTGAAGGCCCAATTCACATTGCGCGTCTAAAACCGTGTGGAAAACGCGAGCTGCACTGTGTCCTCCTTTTTTTCCAAATGGACTTTGCGCTCCCCTGGCGTATGTCGTCGCTAAGCAACCATGGGGCCATGATAGCCATTGATACGAGGAGATATAAACAAAGATATATGCACTGAAAACACCTTGCAATAACTCTGGTACTAGATTTAGTTATGCTGTGATCATCCGTGTCTCCATCTTAATTGATCTTGTCTATATTGGCTGGTTGGTTCTTGTCACATGACCTGTGGTGCGCACGCCGCTTTCTGAAAAGTTTAGATTTTTTTAATCTAGATGCAGCACAGACGTGCCTGAAAAAGGGCGCGTCGCACCGCACATGCCCATCTCGACTGCGTCGCCCCCTATTTCCCTGCACTTACATTTAAAATAAAGAATATGCGCGCAGAAAAAACGCGAAATGTGAATGGGGCCTAAATGATGAGAGCACACGGCTCTTTTCAGAACAAAATAAATAGTTGTAATTGTGGTATCGAATGAAACTCCAGTTTAATCGCTGTAAGAAAACAGATTAATGGCAATCCTCTTTACATTATAACAGATTTTACTCTAATAATACATTTTCCAAACAGTAACATAATAAACAGAAATGACCAGTGTCCAGCATTACGTCGCTACAACGTTCTCCCCGGGATCAATTTGCGGCGTTACATGAGGACGTGGCTCAGACGTTCCTGGAACGTTAGCAAAAATGACCAGATTCATTAATCAAATGACCGGTGTCCATATTATCTGAGGACCAGTATTTTGGGGACATGGCTAGGACGTTTCGGTAACATAAGTAAACATTCTAACAAATGGAACGTTGCCAAGACGTCTTCAGAACGTGGTCACAAGGTAATGTCACAGTGACCAAATCAAGTTCCTGAAGTCGCGGCTTTCTGTCTTCTGCAAATATAACGAGTTTGAGCAATGGGAGATAGATAGATGCTAATGGCCCCTAAACAATAGCCGCACATCTTCCGCAAGCATTAGGCTACTTCATTTCTCCCCAAAAGTGGTGGGGACGTGCCCCACCTGGAAATTACGCCTATGAGCACGTGAACGATCACATCTCACAGCCGTATAATGTCACCAAAGACGTTTAATGGATTCTGGAAAAACACAATCGAGATTTAAAGCCCTAAAGGATTGTTGGATTAAGCGCCGCCCACCGTCATCCGCATTTTGCTCCCGTGGTTCCTCAGACGCGTCGGGAACGCTTTGTAGCGTTCAGACATGCGCAAAGAGGGATGACAGAGCAGAACGGGGCGTGGCTTGAGTCGGAACCCAACAATAACAACAGCTTAATCTCAAATCCACGCAATAGTCTTTTAAACACAATACTAGATTATTTACATTAAACGAGAAGCCATACAAGAGTGACAGCGGAGGATCAAGCATGTCTCTACACGGTACACGTGCCTCTTTTTAAACACGTTTGAACATACAATGTCGAGGGGGGTTTGATGACTTGTGTACTAGTTACTTTAATGTTTGATGAACTCCTGTGTTTCTCTGGCTCTAAAATACAGAAGTGAAAGTAGCATATTTTTTCGTGGTACGTTGGTGTGATGACACGGTTCCTTCTTTACGAACGTTCATGAACGCAATTGAGTAGCGCATCATGATCACGAGGTCAGAGGAAGAAGGGATATAAGATGTTGGGATATAAGATGTTAGGAACGCATGTAATAATACCGTCTACAGGAAAATGGTCTGATCATTTACTACCAAAGGTTGAATTTACCCGATTCACATCCATAGACTACGATAAAGAAAGTTATAATAACGTGGAGTTGAATGATCGCCATTGGTGTACTGTGATATGGTGCATATCACAAAAAGTGTTATTAACGAAAGTGCAGATGCATTTTATTTTCCTGACACACAGACTAATACAAACTATTTGTCACTATAGTAAAACCATAGTAAATGTGTTGTTACTGTTGGTTATACCACAAATACCATAGTTGACCTGAGCAACTATTGTAGAACATGGTTCATATTTAATAAGGGTTAATCTCTTGACCAAGCTTTGGGGAAAAGTATGGTATCATATGATTATACTAAACCATTTTGAAATATATACTGTATACAATACCATGGTACTGAATTACATTGTGAGTAAATGGCAACTATTTTATTCATACCTTTACAAATGAAGACATAAAACATAAATCTGTACTACAGATTAGATCACAGTAACTCAAAATGATACTTCACACAAAAATGAAAATTCTGTCATCATCATGTAAATCTGTCAACTTTTTACAAATTGTTCCAAAACTGTATGAATGTGTTTGTTCTGATGAACACGGAGAAAGATATTTGGAAGAATGCTTATAACCAGACATTTTATCCCCCCCATTGACTCGCATGGTTGGAAAAAATACAATGATAGTCAAAAGTGCCCCAGAACTGTTTGCTGTCTTACATTCTTCAAAATATCTTCTTTTGTGTTCAACTGAATGATAAAGTAATATTTCCTACTATGGGAGTCAATGGGGGGCAAGATCTGTCCAAATATTTTTCTTTGCGTTCATCAGATCAAAGAAACGCAGATTCGGAACCACTCGAAAGTGAATAAATGATGACAGAACTTTCATTTTTGACTCTTGCTGTTTAATAGTTTTCATTGAAAAATTTCATTCATTTGTAGACAAATAATCCACTGGTGCTGCATTTCTGTCTGCAGTTAGAGGAGGATTGTGCAGTATGAAGACTGGGGCTGATGATGGCACATCATCTGTGAGATGCGGAGGCGTAAGTCCTGTCCATGACAGTGTGTTAGAGTTACACGGTTTCATATTAGTATTGTAACATTTACTTTGAACACTAGAAGGATTAACTAATTTGATTTGTTGAACAAAGTGGCAACCACTGCAACTGTGTACTTGACTGGAAAGCAGTGCTCTGTCAGTTAACAGATAGAGAAATACATCACAGAATATAAAAAAAATACGATTTCTTCATTTAGATTTTTGAACTCTCAAATTGAATCATTTTACCAACGTCACAAGAAATGATGAGAGTCATGAGCATGAACTGTAATACACGGGGTTCAGCTGTACTGGTATGTGTTGACGTGGAATATGGTATTGAATGCTTTTCTGCTATATTTCTGAGGAAGGCAATGACGGTTTAAATAATGATGTCATCGAACATAAATTGCCACATAATTCACAGGTACCGAAAACAAACATTACACAGACTTGCATACCTCATGTTTTTGGTTCTTTGCCTGAAGGGGGAAAATGGCACTTCTATTGAGATAAATGGAGCAGACCTGAAGAGGACTCTGGGAGAGATTCTTGGCTGCTGTCAGGTACTTACTTTTACCACACGTGCTGCCTGCAAGTATTGCTGTTGTTGAAGTACACTAAAAACTAAAACTTCTGCTATTATGTACTTTTATACCCTTTTCAACTTTTATTGGCAATAGTTATGAATATCTGTTTTACACGTGCAAATAATTCTGCATTTTATAAGCAAGCATCACAAGTTCCTTGTTTGATCCTCCTCAAAAACTATCTGCAAGAAAACAATGGCAACGACATAACATACAGCGTACAAGAAAGCCAAATAAAACAAAAGCTACACACGTGGTACTGTAAACCATCTGCATGAATTGTTATTTAATTTTTTGGTAGAATAAATCGGCATTCAACTATTTCATTCACACTGCTTTATACAGACCGATAGTACAGAACAAGTGTTAGTGAATGATGACAGAAATCTCATTCTGTTATTTTCTGTATGAATTCAAAACTGAGTCTTGTTTTGCATCAAGATACCATACCATCGCTCCCCACTCCGGGGTTATTTATACAGAAACGACAGTCATTCAGTTAATACACTTCAATCGGACCAGGTTACATCTAGTGCTGAACAAATATGAATCCTCCTCTGTGTGCAGGTTACGTATGGAGCCATTCTGAAACTTGAGGAAAAGTTTGACATGCTTCAGGCTAAAGTAGCAAACATACAGACCCTTCATGAGAATCCATCGGCTCTGCTCTCTCAGGTGAAATGACACACTTTACACATACGAGCAAATGTGGAAGGCATTTATGTATCACTAATACTTTATATGATAGAAACAGCATTTAACATTTGATATGGTTAGTTTGTTTGCTAAAAACATCTTAAAATGAATAAATAACCCTGAATGTTTCATTTTATTTGACTTTCTCTTACGTAGAAGAAGACGTACGTGTCATCCGGTAACCCAGACAGCTTCCAGAGCAGAAGTAAAAGCTTGCCAACTTCTAGGCTCCCTATGCCACGCATTTCTTCTTCACATTCTGTGGAGAGCAGGACACTTCCCACACTGTCTCCCGGTCCAGATGTTAAAAAGCCTTTACGGCTTTATATCCAGAATCAATCCCATAACTCCGTACAAAAAACATCACTCAAGATAAATCGCACAGAACAACAGAAGGGCGGAGGGAACGGTCCAACTCAAATCAACACTGATAGCGCTGACCCTGCTGAAAGAACCACTCCTGTAAAGTCATGCAAGATTTTTTCTGATGTTCGACTGGCACAAGAAGGTTTGCTGAATATTTCTGCGGCGATCTGTAACTTTGCCTCTTTATCGCCATCTCTGTTTGAAACAAAATCGCAGGTTACTTTACGTTGGGTTAGTTTTATTAATACTTCAAACTGACAAATTTGTTTTTGTTTATTTTCAGTTAAATTTGTTGCAATTTTGTAATGTGCTTCCATCCGTTCGTTATTTATTTGTTATCGTTATATACGTTTATTATAATTTTCAGTTATTTTCAATAATACCGCCTCAAATTTATTTCAGTTAATTACTAAAGTGATATCGCTCATTTTCGTTTAGTTTTTAAAGTAATATTTTGTCAGACATTTCATTTGAGTCGATAAATAGAAATGTTTAAGTAATCGTAGTTTTAGTAAACTATATTAATCCCGATTAAAACCTATAGGAGAATACGAAATTTCATGTCAGGACAATGTCAACAATATTTGACATGAATGCTTCTGTTTGTATCATCTATAGGTTGTGTGGGTAAATCTCAGAGGAACGTTTTCCTTCCATCCAGTGTCCTGCACAAGGCAGGTAAAATGGCTCGACCCAGCGCAGCGGTGCGGTACCTCTTGCGAAACATGTTCACAACTGAGGAACTTTCTAAAAGCAGCACAACCAGAAATCCGACTCAACGTCTGAAGACACTCGACCCTAACAAGATCAGTGCCATCAGAGGTGAGCCCGATTTATCTATTATCAGGGCCCAGTTTTTCAAAAGTAATCCACTAGGATTTTGGATAACGGATTGGATCAAATCTTGAAAATGTGTTTTTCAAAAGAAAAAACGGATCACATAATCGGATTAGATCACGTAATCCAATCTTGGTTTTGATCCGGATCAAACCTTTAGTTTGGGTTTTTCAGAACTTTTTTGTAGGATTTGGATCACTTTGATCCAAAATATCTGGATTAAACTGATCCCATCAGAAGGGTGGATTCAGCGTGGATTTCATGCCCAAAATGTAATGAAAACTTAAAAAAATGTATCAAATAATACTATATTTGGTTACAAGATATCCTATTTATTCATAAGGTTTTAATTGTATTTGTTCATCCGTCAGGCTACAGTGATTAAACGTATTCAGCCTTTCAGTATAGGCCTAAAGCAAAGTAGAAAGAGTTTGGCCTCATAAAATAATTATCCAAACCAAAAACAATACATTTTATTCTGTCACTAATTGATATATATATATTCATCACAATCGAAAATATTTTTGTTTTTAGAATATTTATTAGTGATGCATGCAAGGATTACAGAATAACCAAAAAAATGCAAAGAATGGCAATCACTGATTTTTGAAATCCAATACAAAACCAAATCAGAAATAGTGTCTAACTATTGCGTCCCTTGTTGCACGTCCTGTTTGCTCGTTCTGGCAGAGGAACAACTGACTCTGATCAAACTGCAGCAAACAAAGGCCAGACTTGAGATCTGCATCCTAAAGGCTACGCCCGGACAAGCTGGTCTCTCCACATCAGATGAGGAAGTCTGAAATTATTATTGTATGTACAGTGTTTGTGTTGTAGGTTTCAGATGAGCGGACTGCAGGAAGAGGATGGGGTGGGGTTTTTCTTGTTTTTAGTTTTTTTTAAATGTGTGTGTTTTCATTTCAAATCAAAATAAACTTATATTGACCCCACACTGGCTATTCTACTTGTTGCTCTTTACATATCTATAGTTCTACATTGTGAGTTCCTATCCTGTTTGAGCACTGGTTATCCAGATTTGGTGATCCTGAAAAGTTCCTATCTGGATCAGGTTGATCCAATCCGATGTTGCTTTAAAAAACTGGCTCCAAAAGTAAGATGGATTACGTGATCACGGATCGCAAAAAAAGGATTACTAAATCCGGATCAATTTTATCCGGATTAAACCTTTTGAAAAACTGGGCCCAGGAGATATGTATTGTGTTAATCCATCAGATGTAACCGTGCTCATTTTCACAGAATGGGCTGGCAAGAGGTACCCCAAATTTGATCTTCGTGAGAAAGGCAAAGAATGGAAAATGTGTTTGTCTGTAATAACCTCAATGGCACGATACTTTCGCTTTATAAGCAAGACACCGAAGGTGAGACCAAAACCATTTAAGCAAATGTTTTAATTCCTGTACAATTATTAGCAGAGCTCATCACCTCACATGAACCCTACAATTGGTATTTTTAATCGCAAGTTGAAAAAGTTCATACGTTTTCAAAACGGTCTCCTTATCACATCATTTTATATTAATGATTCATACGTTCAGCTGTCCGGTATTTCATGGGAAATACATTAATCAAATGACCTCATACTGGTATGTTAAAATAAACTGCATTATTACATTTCAAACTCTAGAGGCCAAAGTTACAGACTGCAGCTTTAAGGGATTACATGAACTGTACATACACATATAAAAACAACTTTCCTAAAACATTCAGATTTATTTTTACTTGAAATGTTTTTCAAAGGCTGATACACATTATTGATCGGTTGTATAATCTTTTTGTGTTTATTTAAACATTGTTTTTTATTACATTATAAAAGCTTGTTTTTACTTGACAGCAAATGATGAATGCATCTAAAACGGTTCAATCAAAAGTAGAAGTTTCACCTGCACGTACTGCTGAGATTGATGTTGAGCTGTCTGACAGTGACACCGAACAGAAACCGCAAGAGATGCAGAAGAGCAAAATCTACTTTAACACGTCAGAATGCGACTTGGGTAGGCGTTTACATCTGTTGCTTTTTCTTTTACGAACTCTATTTACAAACATTCACTGCAGAAATACATATTTTGGTGAATAATCTTTATTAAGAATTAAAACAAGGCCTGTAGGTTAGTGCCCTATAGGCAGATGCTTCTTGCATCCTATTGTACCATCATTTGTAAAAATGGAAGGATTGACAGGATTTAAAGCTATGTCATCATGACATACCATTGACTAGTCTCGCGTCAACATTGGTATTTTAATGTTACATCACAACCCTGCGTTCTTCCATTGTCAATGTGTTCCTGCTTTTTTGTAAACTAAGCGAGTCCATTATTTCCAATGGTGTTACAGAAACGTTGCTGATGCTGAATTCTCATGTATTTTCTTCTGTTCTAAATAGTATATATCGGGTCCCGTCATCGAGAAGTGAAGGTTCCCAATTCCGCCTTGTATGCAGCACATATCCGCAAGCGTCCCGAGCTCATAGCACGGTATCTCATTAAATTCATCTTCCCAGAGGATGTCCTGGTACGCAGTAATGTCTACGGCGCTCGCACCGGCATGGATCCCCTCGACCACAATAAGATATCTGCACTCCGGGGTCAGTGAAATGCTAGAAAGCCGATATGAAACTCGCACCATTTTGCATTACGAAAGTTTTGCATTAATGGATTCAGTACAAACTCTGGCTTCTATTAGCAGTGCAATTTACAAAAATGTAAATAGTGTAAAGTTCATGATTTTCTTTTCAGTTTCCTAACATGCCATAAAGACATTATTGAATATTATCGGGTCACGTGACTGCAGACGTTTCGTTATTAATAATAAAATCAAACATAAGGTTGAGAAATGTATTGTTTTGATTAGGAATCGGATTGCTTTACCTTGTCATTGACTGTCTGTCTGTTCTTCAGAGCACCTGTCAGAGCATTTCCCCTGGATGAAGCTGGAAGAGGATGGATGTGACTGGAAGGTTTGCGTTGGAGCTATAAACAGCACCATCCGCAAGTGTCGATTTGAGAGGAAGATGGGCTTAAAGAGAGGAAAATGCTAGCGCTGAGAGGCGTTTACTCCAGCACGATCAGTAACAGATTTGTGATTCATACTGGTGATTTTTTTTTACTTTTTGTATTTCTGTAAATTGAACATTTACTGAAGTATATTCCAACAAGCGTGCACACATTCTTGAAAATAAACTTTTATTTTGTAACACAAATATTAAAATGTTAGAACAGAAAAACATTGATATATTGCTTAGATAAATTCTATATAACAGCCACAGAAACTGATCTGTACATGTCATCTGTACTGAAGATAATCAAACTGAATTAAACAGATATAAGCTTTTGACAGCCAGTAGTGTTGCGCATGAAGTGTGTGATTTTGTCACATTGTGGATTTAATAACACAAATCCTTAGAGTTATGAATAAACGCAGCATCACTCCCACCGTCACCAACCTGAAATATATCACAAAAGCTTGGGTTTATCAAATTGGTTTTTGATAATCATCTAGATTAGACCAAGAATTAGAGAACAAACTGACCTTTTCTAGCAGATGTGATGGGTTTTCAGCTTTTTTTCCTGAGGTCTTTGGTAATGTTGTTGACCACTCCAACACACATTGCCCACGTCACACCTCTCAGGCTGACATCGTACTGTGGGTACATCTCAGCAAGAAACTCTGAACACAAACACGTGCATAAAGTGTAACACTATACAGTTCGGGAGCTTGACTAGTGCAAGCGATAGGTCATGAATTAAATTCCCAGAAACCGTTATACGTAATTTTATTCATAAATGTTATATCAGGCTTAAACACTGATAAAGCACAAAAAGGTTACAGACTATGGCTCCCAAATACACGTGGATGCTTAATGAAATCGAATTCAGGTCTCTGTGTTTTATGAACGTCAAATGGCTTTTAAATGATCTGTTGTGACAGCATCCATATCGGAGATGTTGCATTATGCCTCGTGCAATTTTATACATATGTATTTGTCAAATGTTTTTGGATTCCAGAGATTTACTTCAGTTATAATTAAACTGAGCCGGTGAAGATGGTTTTTACCTCGAAGCGCTTCTATTTTGTTGGGGTCGAGCTGCTTGATGCCTCTGTCTGGATTGCCTGTGACCGCACTGCAGGACAGAGTGCTGTTAGAGAAGAGAGAATGGAGAACTGGCACCAGGGCTTTCTGGGGCTCCATCTCTTTAAACGCCTCCTTATACACAGACAGCGGGATGCACACTTTCCTCAAAGAGCTCCCAATCATCACTGAAGAACAAAAAAGCCAATCACACGTCTGTACTAGAGATCTGCAACCCATTCTGGTTAATGTTTAATGAATAGCCTCCGGTTCGGGTTCATAAGTAAGAAATATAGTCTATATAAAAACAAGCTTGTGCGCAGTGGGGTGAGCTTGCGTGTTTGCGTCGTTGTGACCACAAAAAAACACGAGAGAAAACACACACAAATGTGCTACCACCTCCCGCGCTTCTCCTCGTTGTCACAAAACACAGCAGGTGATGATAAGATGAATCCGATAAAGTGAAATATTAGCGATGGAAAACTTGTTACAGTTCCAAATGATGCAGGGAAAGCTGCACCCTGGAAGAATTATGATCTTGTCATTACTGTCAAGACTGGCCCGTATATCCTCAGCATCCCTGCAAGTAACGTTAGCAGCTAACCTTTAATCCGAGGAGGACGGAGCTTAAACCATCAAGTCATTTTTGAAGTTTGAGTTTCAGAGTTTCCGCCTGTTCACCCACAGCAAAGTTTCTTATTGGCAAGTCTGTGCTATTTCTTATTTTTTCTTGTGTGTTCACTGCTGAGGGGGCCGCCGTGCCTTGATGAAAGCGTGTTTGCTTACATGTAGCTATTTGTTTAATTAGCATCACAAGCAATCATAAAATGCAGCACATTTCCACAAAGCTTGCTGTTAAATGCACTTTGGGTCGGGTTCGGGCTTATAATGTAACTGTAATGGTAGGACCGGGTCGGGTTAAACAATCTCGAGTACGGGCCGGGTTCGGGCTTTCGTTTAAAGTGCAGACCTCTTACCTGTACAGATATTATAATTCAGCCATAGGTACAACGACGTTAGGGAGATTTTATTTTGTCCAGATCTATTTATATTTTCAAAATCTTTGGGTGATTTAGCTCCGTACACTGTACAATTCAGGTTGTCAAAAGATTTTCCTGGAAAATCTGATATAACAAAGTACTTGAACGAATTTGGATTTTTAGGATGGAATATTCCTTTTTATCATTTACTCATCATTTCATGTCATTCTGCAGAACACAAAAGATGATATTCTGAAGAATGTTGCTAAGTGAAAAATGGCGGTCCCATTGACTTGCATTGGTTTTGTGTCTGTATGTTAGAAGTGAATGGGTACCACCATTGTTCGGTAAACAACGCTCTTCAAAATGCTCTTCTTTTGTGTTTTGCAGAAGGAAATCAATGACAACCCCTTTAAAGGGATAGTTTACCCAAACATGAAAATGCTGTCATGAAGTACTCACTCTCTAGTTGTTACATTTCTTTGTTTGGTTGAACACAGTGAAAGAATTTTGGACGCATGCTTGTATCCAAACAGTTCTTGGACCTCATTGACTATTTTAGTAGGAAACATTACAATGGTAGTGAAAAGTGCCCCAGAACGTTTTGCTGTCTTACATGACATGAAAATGTCATGCAAGAATCATTATTCACAAAACACATCACACACAACACAAACAACTCTGGCAATACCGTTAAGCTTCCATCCTACCTTTCTTATCCGCCTCAAGCGTGACCACCTTTCTGAACATCTCTGAATCATTGTGATCTCCGTCTCCTTCCAAGCCTTTTCTCCTCTTCTGCTTACTCTCTGAATCCTTGAACAGCTGAGAGCTTTTCTTCATCACCTTGGATGGCTGCGGATCGTCCGTTTCTGCAGTAAACATCCCATCTCGCAAAGGCTCAGATGTTTGTGGAGCAGGATCGGGAGTCTGAGACTGGCACTTGGATCCATTATTACGACCCCTGCGACCACGTCCTCTCCCCCGGCCTTTCCCTCTCCCACCACCAGACGGTCTGGCTGACTGAAGATTACAGTTGTTCACCTGGTGTTCTGCCCCGCTCGGGCCTTGCTGAACAGCGCTTCGTTTCCAGGGAGGAATCCACTGTGGTTTCCTCTGTACGGGTGGACCGAGACGTTCAGCCAAAGACCAGGATATATGCTCTCCTTCAGCAGGTACCTTTGTCGGTCTCTGAGAATGACATTTTCATCTTGTAAAAATGTTTGTAATGTATAAAAGTGGTTTCAAGTGATAAACTGACCAAAATTAGTAATTTATTGTCAAATCAAATGTTATCGTTGATTTGCACCCAACCATCATGACACAAGAACTAATGAAGATCTTCCAGAATTGAAGAAAACACCCTCATGCTTTTTTAACAAGCTTTTAACAGATACACAGTAAAACGTTACAGCAATAAATGCGAATAAATACGGTTGAAAATGTTACATTGTGGAAATCATGTCAATATTAAAAAACCTGTTCTAAAATAAAATAAGTAGACAAACCTTTGGACCACTGTTGAACCTTGCTGAACTCCTTTGATACCTTTGCTTCAAGTTATTCAACAGAAATGAGTGACATCAGTAAACGCATCATCACTATGTCAGGCATAAACAGTTTATCTGTACAGTACCTCATATGACATTTGTCCGTCAATCTTCTGTTCAAGCCTCTCCACCGCTGCATGCAGGAACTACAAGTCAAACAAACAATATTTCAGTCAATCCCAAACAAACAAAAATCAGCTATTCAGAGAACGTTTACACGATGAAAAACTGAAAAGTTGGTCCTTTGCATTTTTTGAAATGCTAAACGTACACACTACATCATTGTATGCCAGGCAAGTGCATGGCGCGGTTGCGCTATAAAGAAAACCCCACGTGCCTGCGCACATACGCATACCTTTTTTTTAAGCTAGAAGCGCTTTTAATACACTGTCAGCGAGAATGTGCACAAACAAAGTCTCCACTGGTTGTAGTGGTGCAGTAAATCTACTTTTTTGCTGGAAAAATGATAATGGATATGTCAGGCAACACAACCAAGCATAATGGAGGCCGCCATTATTGTTTGAGTAATACTCGCGCATGCCTACAGATTGACATCATGGGTTTTGAAAAACGCCGCATCACACGAAAAAGTTAATGTCGTCGTTTTCAAAACCTTGCACTTCCAGAACAGTTTTCAAAAGTTTATGTTTTAACACTGTTGTCGTGAAAATTAACAGCCAAAACACAACGTTGAAAATGGTATCATGTAAACGACCTTTCAGTTTCAACTAGAACATAAGTTCTTACCTTACAATAGTTCAGGACTTCGAGTAATATACTGTGCTGTTCCTCCCCAACAACAGATTTGCTCTGGAGAAGAAAACTGGGATGAAAAACCAGACTGACCAGTACTTTTGATCTACACACTCTCACAGAAGTGAGTACACCCCTCACTAGGCATGTGCCGGTATCACTTTTTCATGCTGCGATTAATTGAGAGAGCATTTATCACGGTATACGGTATTATCGCGATATTGTAATTTTACAAGAGAAACAGGTTAAAAAAAGAAAAACTTCAGTTTTGTCCTTTTAGTAACTTGAATAGCTTTTTAATGAACTAAAAGTAACTCAAACATTTAAATACAAATAAATATAAATAAAACAATATAAAATATAAAAGTAAACTGAACAATTATATCAAAATGAATCATGTGCAAACTGCAAAAGTACAACATTTGCAAAAACAGAACGATACACAACTATAAAGTTGTGTTGGGCTTCCTGGCATATTTTTTTGGAACCCAAAATATTTCCAAACCTCTGACTTTACCCTTTTAGAAGGGGGATAAATTGTCGGCAACGTTCCTCCTTCCGCCATGCTTCTTCTTCATGTGAGAATTTGACTGCGGCGTCAGTGGCCGTGGCGCGCACAGTGTGATTCTATGTGTGACGTGAACACTGTTTACATCCGGGTGCGCTCACGTGTTCTGCGCAGCATATACGCAGTGTTTGCTCAAGCGGTTGATGGAAAATAAGCTGTAATGCACGTTCTAAAAATAAAAATTCGGAGCTATTATTTTTTACGGTATTTTGAAGTGCCCACGATAACAATATTGTGTATATTCATTATCGGGATTTATTGAATTACCGAAAATCAGCACATGTCTACCCCTCACATTTTTGTAAGTATTGCATTATACCTTTTCATATGACAACACTTAAGAAAATACACTTTTCAGCTTGTATAACAGTGTAAATTTGCTGTCCCCACAAAATAACACAACGCCATTACTGTCCAAACCTCTGGCAACAAAAAGTACAACACCGCAAAGCGAAAATGTCCAAATTGGGCCCAAAGGGTCAATATTTTGTTTGGCCATCATGGTTTTTCAGCACTGCCTTAACCCTCTCTTGGGCAAGGAGTAAGCTACGCAGATTGCCCTAGAGTCCTACTCAACTCCTCCATGATAACATCACAGAGCTGATGGATGTTAGAGACCTTGCACTCCTCCACCTTCCGTTTGAGGATGCCCCACAGATGCTCTATAGGGGTTGGGGTCTGGAGACATGCTTGGCCAGTTCACCTTAACCCTCCACTTCTTTAGGTGTGTTTGGGGTCGTTATCAATTTGGAATACTGTCCTGCGGCCTAGTTTCCGAAGGGAGAGGGGATCATGCTCTGCTTCAGTATGTCACAGTACATGTTGGCATTCATGGTTCCCTCAATAAACTGTCCCTCCCCAGTGCCAGCAGCACTCATACCCTACGCTTGACACTATCTGAACCAAGTAAGCTCATCTTGAGATGAGACCAAGAAACATTTATTTGGTTCAGATGGTGTCAAGTGTGTGGGGCGGCAACCAGGTGACGAGTAAAAAGACAAGTGTGTCTTGCCTACAGTCAAGCATGCTGGTGGGAGTGTCATGGTCTGGTGCTGCATGAGTGCTGTCGGCACCTGGGTTCTGTGAGCTCCGTGATGTGGAAGAGGACTCCAGTGGCAACCTGTGAAGCTCTGGTGAACTCCATGCCCAAGAGGGTTAAGGCAGTGCTGGAAAATAATGGTGGCCACAAAATATTGACCCTTTGGGCACAATTTGGACATTTACGCTTGGGGTGTACTCACTTTTGATTTCTAGAGGTTTAGACATTAATGGCTGTGTGAGTTATTTTGAGCGGACAGCAAATTTTCACTGTTATACAAACTGTACACTCACTACAAATGTAATTTCTTCAGTGTTGAAACATTAAAAGATAAAATATTTACTAAAATGTGAGGGGTGATCTCATTTCTGTGAGATACTGTAAGTAAAGTTTCAATTATTCTTAACTGGTGCTTTTAATTCATGACAATTTTATTATGATAATTTTACAAAATTATTCACAATTCATCTTTTTATAGAGTAATGCCCATAACATACAATTTGTATAAAAACAAGACCCAACAAACCTGGACAGGTGTATTTGGAAATACAGGAGGCTCCATGGCAGCTAAAGGACTGATTGAAGGCCCAGACATCTCAACAGGCGCTGTGGCTGAATCTGACAGTGATGGAGGCTCCACAGCAGGAAGTGCTTCATTCATGCCCTTAGAGAGAGCGAGAGAGAGAGAGAGAGATGCTGCCATGAGAACACACCTGTCTGTTTACTGAACTCAACATTCTTTATTTGATACTAAAAGGCCCAGTGTCACAGACAAGACTTAGCCTAAGCAAAGACTATACCGAAGTTAAACTAGGACAATTAAGTCGCTTTCAAAAACATGATTTTCATGGTACATTTCAAGTCAACAAAAGCAGGAAATGTACAATCTTAGTTTTTTTCTCCTGTAGGAAAAACTGCGACCATATCACCACTGTAGCTTAAAAACAGACACACATTTAGTCGGTGACTAAAAAAGTAAAACAATACAAGAAATCTTTTAAAACTTGTTTTAAAAGAATCCATCTGATATTTTGAAATGTACCTAGTGCATTTATGTTGATTTTATGTTATTAAAACACAACATTTGCACCATTTTTAGTTAAGACTGACCTGAAAAATGTCAAATAGTGTAACTGCCAAATATTGAGAATTTTGTAATATTTCATACACCTAAATAGAAATGTAAACAAACTCAAAAATACAAACATTTTATAATATCACACAAAAACACATGTCATCAGAGTTCTCTAAAAGTACATTTTAATGAATTTTACATTATTTGGTGAGACCTATGCTGACAAAGCTTAGACTGTAAAAATTTATATTTTATACCACATGATTTGTCCTGAAAAGAATTATATTTTTATGAAAAATACTGGCCAATTGACACAAACCGGTTAAACCACCTGATCACGTTGCTTTAAAATTGTTTGTTGAATAAATAAACGCTGAAAATCAAGCATGACTAGTCAACACGTTCAGCTGAAGTCTTTATTTTTTTCAGTGCTGAAAAAACATCTGGCAACAAGAAATCACATCTGTATTGTACAGTTGGGGACAATATCTGATAACAAGAAATCATAACAGTTATCACAATACAAGACATGAGTTCACTTTTTATCACTGTTCAGAAAAATATCTGGCTACAACAAATCAGGGAAAAATGATATATTCAAAACTTGTGTGTATGTGCGTAATTAGGCAGGGGTGAAAGGGAAAGAGAGGGGGTACCATGTGTGTTTAGGACCCTGTGTGTATGCGTTATCTAGTTTCTGATAAAAGTCCTATTCCGGTCTAGAAAAGTATGTCAATGTGACAAGATTTTCAGGCTGTGTGCTTGCTGCACACTCATCCTCGGTCATGAGTTTTGAATGATGCAAGTTCAAAGGTTCAGAGCTCAGATATTATGTGCAGCACATCAGACTTGAATAGGAGGTCAGGTAAAGACATTCTTTCACTTCCACTTCCACTTCTTTACCCACCACGTGGATGACCTGTGCATTAAAGGGCTTATTTTCATATCCGAGCAGAATGAACTTGCCTTTCAGATCTTGCAGACAGTTGGTTGCAGTTGAAGGATCTCTAAAAATGCAGTCGGTAGTGGAAGCTCTGGCCACCCAAGTCACAGATTCAGCAAAGACCAGCAAGGTTTTGAAGACCAGGCTTTTTGAGTTAAAAAGCGCAGGCCATTTTAAGATCGGACAACCCGTTGGAAAATCAGTATTGATGGTCAAGGGGATTATGCAAGGGTTTAGGATTGTTAAGAAGCTGAATTTGCTCATTTGCTGATGTGTTCATATATGGCAGAGTTAAGTTGAAAATGCAAAGCAGCCTTTTGTTTTTTCTGTTGTTTCCCTGGTACTCTCTCCACTTTTCCCTTATTTCCTCCTGCTTTGTTTTGGAAAGCTCGGCTATGGAATATGCTAAGTCTTTCCCTCTCATTTTTTCTTCTGATAACTACAAATACAATTGAAAAGTAAAAACCTTTAGCCTATAGAGCTTCTAAAAACAGTTATGTCCTTAATTACCACCTCACCCTGTAATTTCAACTGGCCAACCTTTCAGAAGACCTAACCTGACTTCAACATCACAGTCTTTCAGAGGGTTCGTCTGTGCGTGTATGTGTAAACTACCTTTCACGTCTTTTGACAAGGTAAATGGCCCTTGCAAGAGGAGAGATGAGCCACGTTTTCCTTGCTCGAAAGTGGAATCTATTGGGGAGAAAGGGGCTCTTTATATTGTATTGATTATAAAATATCAGAAAATCATCGAATTAACACAATAGTTGATATGACATAGTAGTGCATATTACACCTTTAATCAGCATCCTTAAAGACCGGGTAAAGTGAAATCAGAGAATTTTTTCTTAACACCCCATAAATGTTTTAAATATATTGCTGAAACAGGTTACAAAGACTCAGTAGTATATAGTACTGAATTGTGGAGTTAAACCGTTTAACAGTTTTTCACCAATTCTGTGGATTTTCTGGGCAGGGAAACATGACAACAGCCGCTTTCCCGCGAGTGGGCGTGGTTTCAGTGGCAGAGTTCCCTGCCTTTTATTTCCAAGATTTTGATAATTTATTGTATTAACTTGATGTTTTTTTTCCTCAATTCAAATTTGGCTGGGTGGTTAATAACACACTTCTCTGTTGTGTGACAAACTCAGAACACATATTTTAATGTCACTTTACTCGGACTTTAACTAGTAATATTTGACTAAATTGTCTTTTAATAGGAGCCAAACCGGTTACACCATTTGACATTTCCTATTAAAATCAAATTTGACAGCCGTGAATGGACACCTATGTGTGCCCATATGGCCTTGATGGAAATATTACAAATGGGTCTAACCACTTGACATTCATTATATACCTAAGAATACCTGAACTTATTTTAAAGAGTTACTAACCTTTTGATGCAGAAGTTCACCAGGGGTTCTTCTCTGTGATTTAATTTCCTGTCACGTGTCTTCTTGCACAATATGCTCGGTGTATGGTGGTTACACCAACTTGACACTTCAGGAATTTCACTTGACTAACATGATTGCCCAGATTAATTTTAATATTCAGAACAATTGTGTACCATTTCCTTGTATTTTCTAGTTTAAGGGTTTACTCTGCGATTGCACCAAACAAGCAGTTATGGTGTTTTATTTAGAGTTTCACTTTTATAAACAAAATGAAGTATTAGGCATCACGTTTTAACGGTTACACCACACTGACATTTTAGCAAAACATAATCTCAAAATAAATAAAAACCAGATATTGCAGACTTGGACCTCAGGAAAGAGAATGCATGCAAGTAATCTGATTATTTAACATATTCTATTTAATTCAACCATAAGGACACAAACATTTGAGTCATTGACCCATACACAAACACATTCATACCCTGTCTGCTGCACGACACTCAGGATTCCTCTTTGGTCTCTTTCCTTCCAGAAAGTTCTGTCTCCCGCTGGACGATTGCCTCTCAGGGGGTGCAACATCCTCACAGTTATCTGTGACAAGACAGATGAAGAACATAATTACATTAGATAACAAGATATAGCATGTTTAAAAAAAACGTATAGTATAATGCAATGTAAGTCGCTGGGATAAAAGCCTCTGCCAAATGAATACATGTGTTTATGGGTCACATTTACATTTAGCTGACGCATTTATCCAAAGCAACTTTCAAAGAGTTCTGTGAGCAGTAAGCCATATGTCAAAAAAGAGCAATAGTATGATAGGTGCTAATACAAAGTTACTAGTTCCAACAAAAGCTTGCTAGACCACTACAACAAAAGCTAGACCATACCTGTTGAGAGAAGCGAGGGTTCGTTTTTTTTCTATAAAAAATATTTATTTATATAATATATTTATTAAATAAATTTACTGTAATGCCAAAAACTTAACCTAAATAACAAATATACTAAATTAGTAGGAACAATTATTTGGTCAGGACATTTGGTTGCCAGACATTAGAAAATTGTACCACGGTATAAGTGTAATAATAACCCTGTTTTGGGGAAATTGATTACCTTTAACCTCAATTTTACTGCAAATATCAAACATGGTTACTCTAGAAATACTTTTTCATTTTACGTCATTAATATTTATGGTGACTAACGTGACACCTTCGGACTTCTTGGTTAGAAAAACCTGTGGGGCTGATAAAATGCAAGTCAGATCTGTGACCATGTTCAGCATTATTTGTTTGCTGACGTCGCTTGATTTATTTCGTAACATTTCAGTAAACCCGACACAGTCACTCGTTCATTCATTCATTCAAGGTCTGGACAACTAAATGTTAAGAGTTTGATAGCGCCATGACAAGTGAGCCATTTTAAGTAACGTTAGTTAAACGGCGTTTAGCGCATCTAACTTGTATTGGAAGCACAAGTCAAACCTCTCTCTCTCGTGTTTGTTCTCCTCCATGAGGAAACACCGGATGAGTCCGAGAGTTCGTCTTCATCTTCCTCGCATTCAGAGGACTCGACAGGAGCAAATATACTCAGGTCTGCCTTGGTGGGCGCATTAAGATCCTCATCTTTGAGCTCGACAACTATGTAGTGACTGTTAGCTTCATCGCCATCGTCCTCGTCGCGGTTGAACAAAGTTTGCGGACGCGAAGCGGCATCGGAATCACGCATGTTCTTCAGTATGAGTGAAAACAGCCGAAATCTGTCTGATCCTCGCCGAATTAACTACGAAACACACGTGCGGCCATGGAAGCGGACGTCGCGCCGTTTGCTTACTAGTAGAAGTGGGCGGATCGATCTCGAAATAGTGATCTTCCGGCTACTTAAATGTGATTGGATAATAATGTTGTGATTATTTATGTTAACTAGATGTTTTAGGCGTTGCTTAGCATGAAAAATACTACTTGTCACGAGCTTTCGTGGAGAAGACGCAGTTTGTTAGCAAAGCTGCGTTGGAGAGGAACTGTTAAGTCAGAAAGGTGCAGCATCTGGGGCCTCATTTATAAAACTTTGCGTAGGATTAGCGTCAGAAGTGGCGTAAGGATGAAACATAGGACGTGCGTACGCACAGAAATATTCGGATTTACAAAACCGTGCGCACGCACATCCTAGGCAGTTTTCCCTTAATAAATCACAATCAATTCTAAATGTTGCGCAGCTTTTGCGGCTTAATGTCACGCCCATAGTTGCCCATAAATAGTCCGTGAAACGCCCACAAGTTAATATTCATCGATTGCGAAATCATGGCAGACACAGAGAGGAAATAAAAAAAAACTTAAAGTCACTCAATGTGTAGTAAACGTTATCTTTGGCGAGGTGAAAAAGAGGAGAAAAATTTTGTTTGGAGGGCACAGTGTGGACATTACTAATGCCAAAAAGGCACTTGAGTGGCAAAAGGTTGCAGACCCTGTAAATGCTGTAGCCTCACAACCTCGGACCGTGGCCGAAATAAAAAAGAAAATCTATCTATCTATCTATCTATCTATCTATCTATCTATCTATCTATCTATCTATCTATATCTATCTATATCTATCTATATCTATCTATATCTATCTATCTATATCTATCTATCTATATCTATCTATATCTCTATCTATCTATCTATCTATCTATCTATCTATCTATCTATCTATCTATCTATCTATCTATCTATCTATCTATCTATCTATCTATCTATCTATCTATCTATCTATCTATCTATCTATCTATCTATCTATCTATCTATCTATCTATCTATCTATCTATCTATCTATCTATCTATCTATCTATCTATCTATCTATCTATCTATCTATCTATCTATCTATCTATCTATCTATCTATCTATCTATCTATCTATCTATCTATCTATCTATCTATCTATCTATCTATCTATCTATCTATCTATCTATCTATCTATCTATCTATCTATCTATCTATCTATCTATCTATGCTCCGCCAGGACATTGACGAGAATATCAGTTTTGTACATTATTTCGTTCTGTTTACCATATTATTTATGAGGATGAATTGCATAACATGCCAAGATTATTGCAGAACATATTTCAAATATATTGCAAATATGTGTTAATTGCATTTCTGTTGTAATTTTCGTTTGTTTTTGTTGGTTTTACACTGCAGAACGATCAAACGGCTGTTGTAGGCTGTTAACTGTAAAACTTGCTTTGTGAAGTCTTCATGTTATTTATGAGAGGCAGTATTGCCATTTCTTTTACACAGCGGTCTACAGTTTCACACACTTTCACGTGTTTCTAACATCTGTCGACGGTGTCGCCATTTCTCATTTCACCCGTTTTTGTGCGTACGAGCTTGCGTGAAGGACCGCACGGTTTCCCGTCAAGTTTGCTTTTTAAATTCCAATTATTGCGTAGAGAGCGGCGTACGCCTTCTTTTGTGCTTACGCAACGTTTATAAATGAGGCCCCTGGGGTCTCATTTATAAAACTGTGCGTGCGCCCGAAAGCCAAAAATGGCGTACGCAAACAAAAATTGAGACTTATAAAACCGTGCACACGCACACCTGCACGCAATTTTCCATTTATAAATCACAATCTACCTGATAATTTGCGCACGTGAAAAAAATCGACATCCCGCCCTTAACCCGCCCCTTTTCAACCATATATAGCCCATGCAAATCACCTCATGAATGGCCGTGCATCTTAATGAGCAAAAGGTTCTGTATGCGTGATAACAGCAATGGAAACTAAGGGGAAAAAGAGAAATTTCACAGACACAGAAATAGAGGTTCTTGTGACTGAGGTGGAGGAAAGGAAATTTATTTTGTTTGGTAGTCATAGTATTGGCGTCACGAACAAAAAAAAAAGTGTGGAATGGCAGCATGTGACTGCAGCTGTAAATGCAGTTGGTTCAGCTAACCAGACGGTTCCCGAAATAAAAAAGTGGTCCGACTTAAAAGTGGGGGCAAAAAAAAGGCTCGCCAGTCACCGACAGAGTGTGTCTGGGACTGGTGGGGGTCCTGGGATGTCCGATCTGTCCCCCTTGGAGACCCGGCTGGCTTCTATAATTGGAGAAACCAGTGTGTGCGGTATTCTGCCTGACACGGAGGGAGACACAGACATTGTGGAAACGGGTAAATCATTTTATTGCATTAGCACAATTAAATAAAATATAGCACAATAGGTAAATGTGGTATTGTTTTTCCAGAGGATATGGGAGCACACACACGAGGAGACTCCCAGCGCTGAGTCTGCAGCAACGATGGAGTGTCCGGACTCGGAGGTCCCCAGCAGGAGCGCGTCCAGACCCCATGGCACGGTTGGAAGTGGCCGGGTGTTAACGGAGGCTGTCCTTCAGACACAGAGGGACACTATTGACGCAATTACGGTTATAGCAGATGAGCTAAAACAAATAAGGGCTGTTTTGGGCGACATTGCGTCTACATTAAAAGATCTTGTTAAAAAATGAACCTTTGTGTTGTTCCTTCAAAAATGCTACATTATTTCCTCGCGGATCCTTGCTCCCTGATGATGCCGTTCATGTTGGGGAGGGGGGTGTGGGTCGGGCTCCTCATGCTGGAGGTAAGGGAGGTCAGGGGGGAGAGCAACACCATTCCTCTGTGCCATGTTGTGTACAATGGCGCATGCCATGATGATCTGGCAGACTTTTTTTGGTTAATATAAAAGTCTACCACCCGAAACATCAAGGCAACGCCATCTACACTTGAGGAGGCCAATGGCTCAACTACAGAGCGCGCACGAGCATGGGCATCATTGTAACGCATTTGCTCGGCACTCTGAGGGTTTGGAAATGGGGTGAGGAGCCAACGTCTCAGGGGGTAACCACTGTCACCTACCAGTATAACAGATTAATTTTACATTAGGCTATAACTGTTAGAAAACACACCATTATTTAATTTTCACTTACCAAGAAGCCACCCATCGCGCACAGCACCTGCCTCAAGTCTATTCCCTACACTGCTGTGCACTACAATAAACGAGTCATGTGTTGAACCAGGCCATCGCGCCACAATGTTTGTAAAAATCATGTTGGCCTCACAAACAACTTGCACATTTATGGAATACACATGTTTTCGATTCACATAAATGTACTCGTTCTCATGTGGAGCCCTTATAGCAATATGAGTGCAGTCAATTGCGCCGATTACATTTGGGAATCCGGACATTGCTGCAAATTGCCTTTTGATATTGGCCTGTTCCCCAATAGTGTAAGGAAACTTTATGTATCGATTTGTCATTTTAATAATCCCTTTCAAAACAGCAGGCATTAAGGAGCTCAGTGATGGCTGTGAAATCCCAGACCTATGTCAAATTAACTGAATTATAAGTTTCCACATCAAGCTTTGCTCAGGAAAATAAAAATAAAAAAATAGTATCATATTGTTAACTTGCCTATCGGCTAACTCCCGCTGGTAACTCCGGTTTCTTCTAGTTTGCCTTTGTAATGTTGGCCGCAATTCAGCACACAGATCCAAAAGCATGGGTCTAGGGAATCTAAATCGGCTTATTAGCCAGTCATCATCGTGGGCTAGGAAATCTTCGCGATCTCTAAACACCCTTTCCCTCCTAAGTCTGCCATTGGCATAGTCCTCCAGCAAAGCCAGCGCATCCATCATGTCGTAGATGCAGGGGTTTCACCGTAGTATTTATGTTTGCAGCGATCACATTCAAGCCTTTACACCTGTCATACCAATCAGACAATGAGTGGTAAACCCATACGGCCACCCTTAGATCATTAGCAAATGAAAGTAAAATAAATTAAATTGATGCACTTTTATTTGATAAATGATTACCATTTATTTATATAAATTGGTATTGTGGACATGCATGTTTTATGATTAGGACGCATAATGACGATTGAAAGTGATTTGTATGTTTATGGTTATATAGATAGGTCTATATGCGCAACTTTTCAATTCAATGTGTTTAATTTCATTAATCTACCGTCAATCCCTCAGCTCACCATCGGTTGTCGCCAAAACTGCTCCGTCTCCAAAATGTTCGTACGCATGGGTCACAGTTTGCGTGCAGGTACGCAAATATTCCCGTTAAGTTTGTTTTTATAAATCACAATTTATGCGTGCGAAGTGGCGTACGCCTGTTTCAGTAACGTTTTTGTGCGTACGCTACGGTTATAAATGAGACCCCTGGACTTCCTTAAAAACAACTACAGAGTCACGTGTTGTGTTTATTAAGTGTCTGTATTTAAAATATGCATTTTTTGCGTTGTGAATAATAATATTTTAATAGACCAATTCAATTATTTTACATTTGACGTCATTACTGACAGCATGGTCATTTCACAGCTTTAAATAGATACTTTTATCTATTATCTACTCACATTCAGGCTGTTCCAGATCCGGGGCCTGTACCATGAAGCTGGTTTAGGTGGCTAGCCAGCTATGTTTCAGTTTAGTTTGTGGCAACCCTGGGTTTTAGGTACCATAAAAGTAGCTCGGCTTTATTCGGTGTTCGTCGCCATGGTATCTTACGCTGCACGGCTAACCTGCTCCGGGGCAGGCTATGTTCTGGATTCGAGATCTCAGACTGAAGTTTGACCAATCAGCTGTGAGCAAAGAAACATATAGGTGACGTAACTGACTCGTAATGCGTGTTAGAATGGCTAGTTATTTTTTATACTGTTTAATAAAATAAAAATACTAATATAAAAATATATATTACAAATATAAAATCAAATATTGGTTACTATATAGGTAAAATCTGATTTTACAGATTTGCTGGCTTTCCCTTACTCACATGAAATTCAATTTACTTACTTATATTCCACTTTTATTGTATCACGTGTATTTGCATTGCAGTTTTTACATTCTTGTCTGTGGTGCAGAACATCTAGAAACACTTTCAGTTTCACTGTATTAGGACATTTTTCTTTGTCCTGAACCGTAGTTTTTATTAAGGCTTCAATGAAATGACTGACCTGGTTAATGCCGCAAAGACTAGTCTATTAAAGGTAAAGGTTTATGCATTCTGTTGTAAAAGCAGGCCGTTTTATTATGTGTAATTCTTATATTTTCTTCCGCTTCTCTGTGTTGCAGAACACACCGCTATTTATAATTCTGAGCTCCGTTGTCTTTCTGCAAAAAATTAACTAGTTTTTTTCCTGCAGAGCATCATATCAGACTAAAAGGAGACCAACATGCAACCAGTCCGCGTTATTTTTTGGGCAACTTGTTTGACACGCATTCATTGATTTTAAACACGTAAGATGTCAGAGTTTACAATGCAGAAGCGTTGTGGTGTCATTTGCCTGTCAAATTAGCCGTTTACAGCTTTAACAAATTTGTACAGAAGTTCAGAATATATGAGAATGAACTTTATTTGCACGCGACTCCTCTCATGTGTACTCGGAAGGGAAATGATTAAGCAGATGTAAGGTTAACTTTCTTGCTTCTGCTGCCTGAATGGATGTTTTTTGTCCGCACGCAGGTTAAAATTGCAATATGCGGGAGCTTCAATGAACATTTGTTGTAATATTTCTGTACCCATGCCTTACATAAAAAAAGTTGCCCCCAAGGACACGGACCCCTTGTAGTTCCACCGAGGACCCCGCGGATCCTGTTTGCACTACAGTAAATGTGTGTACTTTATAGTGTTTAACTTGCGCATTAACGCAATCAGCAGTGTTTCTGAAACACTTCTCTCTTGCGTAGACAGCAGAAACATATCACTCCATGGCTGAAATTCATGTTTGTGTTCATATTGTGGAAATCGCTTTATCCATTTATAATGCGATTGGTTTAGCCAGTTGACAAAGAAACTCCATGAGCTGCTTCATGGTACCAACAAAGCTTGATCACGTTGGTTTGGTTTTGTCAACCCAAAACTAATCCAACTACCCTGAGTTTGTTCAGCTACATTCATGGTACAGGCCCCAGATCTGTTCTGATGAACACAGAGAAAAAATCTGGGGCCTTTACCATGAAAGTTAACCTTACATCTGCTTCATCATTTCCCTTCCGAGTTGCGTGCAAATAAAGTTCATTCTCATATATTTCTGAACTTCTGTAGGCCTGGTGGTTAGAGTGTTGGGCTTGTGATCAGAAGGTTGCTGGTTCAAATCTCAGTGCCAGCAGGTCATGACTGAAGTGCCCTTGAGCAAGGCACCTTACCCCTGATTGCTCTGCAGTAATGTGACACTGTATAAAACTACTTGTAAGTCGCTTTGGATAAAAGCTACGGTTCAGGACAAAGAAAAATGTCCTAATACAGTGAAACTGAAAGTGTTCCTAGATGTTCTGCACCACAGACAAGAATGTAAAAACTGCAATGCAAATACACATGATACAATAAAAGTGGAATATAAGTAAGTAAATTGAATTTCATGTGAGTGTAAGGGAAAGCCAGCAAATCTGTAAAATCAGATTTTACCTATATAGTAACCAATATTTGATTTTATATTTGTAATATATATTTTTATATTAGTATTTGTATTTGATTAAACAGTATAAAAAATAACTAGCCATTCTAACACGCATTACGAGTCAGTTACGTCACCTATATGTTTCTTTGCTCACAGCTGATTGGTCAAACTTCAGTCTGAGATATCGAATCCAGAACATAACCTGCAGGTTAGCCGTGCAGCGTAAGACACCATGGCGACGAACACCGAAGAAAGCCGAGCTACTTTCATGGTACCTAAAACCCAGGGTTGGCACAAACTAAACTGAAACATAGCTGGCTAGCCACCTAAACCAGCTTCATGGTACAGGTCCCTGGAAGAATGCTTATAACCAAACAGATCTTGCCCCCCGTTGACTCCCATACACTATGATAGTCAATGGGTGTTGAGATCTGTTTGGTTATAAGCATTATTAAATTATATTATTCTCTGGACAACTGGTCACTTTAACGTAAACTGACCATTTACATCTTGAATTTTAGCATTGTGCCTTTACCCTGCCCAAATCAGAATGAGATATTTATACTATATATATATATATATATATATATATATATATAAACACAGTATGTGATATATATATATAGCCTAAGATAATATTGGCATCCTAGAATTTTTGTAGACCGATATCCTAAAACTAGTGTGGGCTTATATGGGGACGGTTACAACAGCAGTTGCAACATGATGCTCATACTGCACATGCTTAGTTTGTATTATTTGCAGTATATTCATGCGCTGAATTTTTCCTGTACTGTCTAATCTGTTTTTGTGAAACATTCATATAGCCTACTTTAAATCAATGTTTTCTTTGCCTCTAATGGGAAAAGCCTGCATGTGTCAAAGTTATTGTGTCTAGATAATATGGCAAATTTTATGACTGCCATTGTAGGGGCAGTTACAACTAGTTTTTTTATTTGTAGTACAAATGTGTTGTAAAGATGAATCAAAATTTGGTTTGTTACTCATTACTCAGAAATGTTTCTCCAATTTAGTCCTTTTGTACAGTCACACACACATAAACACCCCTTTAGTTCAGAGAAGTGCTTTCAGTATTTCAGTACATTTTTCTTGATTTTCATAAAAAATGTTTTGCCAGTTTAACTTTTTAAGGAGCCTGTCTGTTCACAAATAAAGCAAAGAACTGGCAAAATGATGTTATAGAATATAGTTTGTATTACATTAAGATAAATGTTGCAACTGCCCCTGCGGACTGTTGGAACTGTTCTGTTGCAGCATTTGACTTTAAGTATAAATTGTGCGTATACTATCATACACATGTTACAGCAATGTGGGTGGGTAGCTCATAGATGTGGGTGGGTTTAACATATTACAATTTTGGCTTTCCACTAAACATTCTCTGAGATCAGGTTTGAAAGTACAACCAGCACAGATTAAATCATTAATTTTTTTTACTGCAATTCAAATGGGCACAGTGCAGTAGAAAGAAACGATTAGATAATGTTGCCTTACGTATATTATCGAATTGGCTTTACATTTGATTTCAACTTGCTATTTTAAATCTTCAAACCAAGACTAACAAGACAGTTTTATTTCATTACAGTATATACATATAAGTTATCATACCACATGTATCATTTTAACAAAAAAGCACATTAAAAAAGACTATTAGATTAAAATGTTAAAAATGAACATTGATTCACCATTAATATCTGAATAATATGCCATCTACAAAATGAGCATTGTAGTTCCATTTTTTACAATGTCTTTTACCTTTAACAAGGTCCGGAAAAAAGGACCTCAGGTAATGATAATCTCACAGGAATAGTACGTCATTTCCTGTTTTCTGTGTTTGTATGGAGTCTCTTGAAGAAGAATTGTGTAGGCAGTGTAAAATTACATTTCTCTACCAACATCTATCCCAACCGAATATCCTGTATGCTTTACACTGTATAGATCAAAACATGATGATGGTAAATAAAAAGTAACCCCGGCCCTGGAGGCTCGTCCGCTTCCTCAAACATCCAGCCGTGTTACAGGAATGTGTAAAGAAGGAAACTTGTTACTTGTGTACGTTTGAACTCTCCCCGCTTCAAGGAATGTACCATCCGTAACACCGTCTTCGTTCAGCTTGTAAGCAGTTTGCTTCTATTTTTCCTTGTCAGTGCATCTATTTTTAGGCACTACGTCCGGCAAAGATTAGTTAATGCCCCACACACTGTCTCAATATCACACTGGATGTCTTCCTGATTCCGTGGAATAACAGATGTCAAAATGGTGAACTTTAAACGGCCAATGACTCTTTCCATATGTATTCTTACATTTGTCTGCCTGGTGTACCAGCTTCAGAAACCAGACAGCTGCTTGTTGCCTTTTTTGAAATGTGGAATATGAAGAGTGGCTCGGTATACCACAAGGTCCTCTCTAATGGAAAACCCTCGAAAGGCCAGAATTGTATCCATTGGTTCCAGCAGTTCGAAGAATCCTTAATTTGATACCATCTCTTTGACAGAAACACTTCCACCCCAGACTGGTGACAAAAAACAAACCGCTCCTGCTGGTGTTAATGGTATGGTGATGTTTATAATTTGACCACATCTGGGCTTGATCCATCATACATCTCGGTGTTTCAATACAAACCTCAATGCAATCAATAATACACCGACACTGCCTATATTTCTTGTGAAAACATTTTGGTATTTTATTGAGAACTGCACTCCTGGTTGGCCATTTAATCATTGGATTTAATGTCTGTGCCATTATACGGATTCTGTTTCTCAAAATATTGGAAATGTGGCCTTCTGTTACTGCAAACCTTAAATCGATGACCTCATCTCAGATCTTCCAGGCTCAATGTGCTGTATATCGCTGGCACGCTGCCCTTCAATTTAGATAGCAACCACTCAAAAATGACTGCTCAGACCGGTAAAGAAAAGCATTTGTTGGGCTTCCATTCGGATTGAGCTGAAAAAGCACGTCCTGCTGCAAAAGTTCCTCCTTTAGCCGGTTATTTTCCTCTGGTGCTGGACTTTGAGATTTTTGTAGATTTCTAGAGGGATCATGGCATCTTGTTCATCTGAGAGAAATAAATGCTATTATATACAGTGGGGCAAAAATGTATTTAGTCAGACACCAATTGTGCAAGTTCTTCCACTTAAAAAGAGGAGAGGCCTGTAATTTTCAGCATGGGTACACTTCAACTATGAGAGACAGAATGAGAAAAAATTCCAGAAAATGACATTGTCTGATTTTTAAAGAATTCATTTGCAAATTATGGTGGAAAATAAGTATTTGGTCACCTACAAAAAAGCAAGATAACTTCTTCTGTAACTTCTTCTTTAAGAGGCTCCTCTGTCTTAAAAGTATACTGCTATATGAACAAAAGTACAATAAGATTAGGTTTGCAAACACTTTTTAACAAAAAAATTGCTTTCTTACAACAGTATTTCATTTACATTGTAGCATTAACAAGCTTGTAAATCTCAACTTAAACATTTATGTAATCAAATTTTATATAAAATTATCTGCCACTGCTGGGCATTGACGTTCTATCTAGTTTGATAAAGAAAAACAAGTTATAATGATTAATGATTTTATTGTTTATATTGTGGAGTGTGATAAATAAGGAGACAGGAGACGGAGATGCGTCGAGTCAACTTTACTCCACTTAAAACAATAAACGAACAGCGAGTCAGAGTAAAACTGCTACACACCGGTAAACCCGGAACTTCAATAACAACACAAAACACACCCCCTTAAAGGCACAGTCCCTTGGTGAATGTCTCTTTCCTTGTGGATCACCACACAGGCCCCCCCAGAATTCACCCATACAAACCAGACAGAATAGGCCCGAAACCAAGAACAACCAGTGCCTAGAAAAGTCAGCGTATCGGGGGGCGGACCAAACGGCCATAACGGCTACGCTTAACCGGGGAGGGTAAGGCAGGGGGCAGGGCCGGTTCTGAGGCTGCCGCAGGGGGGCGTCCTCGCCGAGGGGGTTGGGCCAGCTGAAGGGGCTCGCCAACATCCACATGAGCAGGCTTGAGACGGTCTATAGCCACCCGCTCAGGCCTACCTCCCATATCCACAATGAAGTTCTTAGACCCTCCCACCAGGACACGGAAGGGCCCATCGTAGGGGGGCCGCAGCGGGGTACGATGGCCATCGTGGCAGATAAAAACGTACTTGGCGGAGGGCAAATCCTTGGGGACGTAGGACTGGGGGAGGCCATGGCGAGACGTAGGAATGGGCACGAAGGCATCGGCAATGCCCCGGAACACAGCCCGATGAGAGGCCACCGACCAAGGGGCCGTGGCATCTGGAAGAAACTCCCCTGGAACTCGCAGAGGCTGGCCATACACCAGCTCAGCGGACGAGGCTTGAAGATCTTCCTTGGGGGCGGAGCGAAGGCCAAGCATCACCCAGGGGAGGCGGTCAGCCCAGTCGCAACCCGTAAGGCTGGCCCGTAACGCGGCCTTCATGTCCCGATGAAAACGCTCGCAAAGGCCGTTGCTCTGTGGGTTATAAGCCGTGGTACGGTGGACTTTCACCCCCAGGATCTCCGCGACCGCCGTCCAAAGCTCCGATGTAAACTGAGGACCACGATCCGAGGAGAGGTCGGATGGTGTACCGAAACGGGCCACCCAAGCCATAACGAACGCCCGAGCCACGTCAGCTGAGGTAGTGGAGGACAGGGGAACGGTGAGGAGGTAGGTGTAACCACGAGAGGGGGAAGGTGGGCCCACTAGGTCCACATGCACATGATCAAAACGCCGCTCTGGCACTTTGAAGGTCGCCAAGGGGGCCTTGGTATGACGAGTTACCTTCGCGCGCTGGCACGCCACACAGGCAGCAGCCCAGGCCCTGACATCCCTCCGCAGACCCGGCCAAACGAACTTCGCCCCCACCAGCCTAGTAGAGGCCTTCACCCCCGGGTGGGAGAGGCCGTGGATGGCATCAAAAACCTTACGCTTCCAGCCAGCAGGTACCATAGGGCGTGGTTGGCCAGTAGAGACGTCGCAGAGGAGTGTAGAGTTGGCAGTGTCAAAAACCACATCTTCCAGGAGCAACGCTGTAGGGGTCGTCCTGTAGGCTTGCACCTCTGAGTCCGCAGTCTGGTCCGCAGCCATAGCAGCATAGTCAAGGCCCAAGTGGACAGACCCAGCAACTGCCCGGGAGAGGCAGTCGGCAACAAAATTGTCTTTACCGGCCACGTGCTGAATGTCAGTCGTGAACTCCGAGATAGCAGAGAGCTGACGCTGTTGTCGACCAGACCATGGTTCAGAAGACTTGGCCATAGCAAACGTCAGTGGTTTGTGGTCAACGAAAGCCGTGAAACGCCGGCCCTCCAACAGGAAACGGAAATGACGGGTGGCGAGGAAAAGCCCCAGGAGCTCCCTGTCGAAGGCACTGTACTTCCTCTCGTTGTCACGGAGCTTCCTGCTGAAAAAGGCCAGCGGCTGCCAGGCTCCGCCCACCCACTGTTCACACACAGCCCCCACGGCATAATCAGAGGCGTCTGTAGTAAGCGCAACTGGGGCAGTCGGAGAGGGATGCGCCAGCAGAGCAGCGTTGGCCAGCGCGGTTTTGGCAGCATCAAAAGCCTCCATCATCCCTGGGGACCAAGCCAACACGTCGGCAGGCCTCCCACCCCGCAAGGCGGCGTACAAGGGTCGCATAAGTTGGGCCGCATGGGGGAGGAAACGGTTGTAGAAGTTCACCATACCCAGGAACTCCTGCAGGGACTTCACTGTGCGCGGGCATGGAAAACTGGCGACGGCTTCCACCTTGGCAGGGAGGGGAACGGCCCCCTGGGGGGTGACATAGTGGCCGAGGAAGGTGATGGAGGACCGGCCAAACTCGCACTTGGCTGGGTTGATGATGAGACCGTGCTCCTCCAGCCGGCCGAACAGCTGTCGAAGATGCGCCCGGTGGTCGTCCACGGACGCGCTTGCCACCAGAATGTCGTCCAGGTAAACAAATAGGAACGGCATATCCCGCAACACAGAGTCCATGAGGCGCTGAAACGTCTGCGCTGCACCCTTGAGGCCGAAAGGCATCCGGAGGAATTCGAAAAGGCCAAAGGGGGTGATGACTGCTGTCTTGGGGACATCCTGCGTGTGGACTGGCACCTGATGGTAACCACGCACCAGGTCAACCTTTGAAAAGATAGTGGCACCGGCCAGGTGGGCAGAGAAATCCTGTATGTGTGGCACAGGGTACCGGTCGGGGGTGGTGGCATTGTTCAGGCGACGGAAATCGCCACAGGGACGCCAACCACCAGCAGCCTTGCTCACCATGTGTAGGGGGGAGGCCCACGGGCTGTTGGAGCGGCGCACGATGCCGAGGTGCTCCATGGTAGTGAACTCCTCCCTGGCGATCGCAAGCTTGGCAGAGTCGAGGCGCCGTGCTCGTGCATAGACTGGGGGGCCAACTGTGGTGATGTAATGCTCCACGCCATGCTTAGCCACCGCTGATGAAAAGGTGGGCGTGGTAATGTCAGGGAACTCAGCAAGCAGGCGTTGATACGGGTCCCCGGTAGCAAGTGTATTCGCCAGACAGAGTGCCCCCACCCCTCCCAGCGTGCAGGGGTACGAAGCAAAAGAAAGGGCGTCGATAAGGCGGCAGTTTGTAACATCCACCAACAGTCTGTAAGCGCAGAGGAAATCTGCCCCCAGGAGTGACGTAGACACGGCAGCCATGACGAAATCCCAGCCGAAACGTCGCCCGCCAAAACACACTTCCACATACCTCGTGCCATAGGTACGAATAGGCGTGCCGTTAGCAGCGTCCATCGGGGGGCCATGCCCGCCAGCCATAGTGTCCACAGGCGTTGCTGGCAATATGCTGCGCTGAGCCCCAGAGTCGACCAGCAGCCGCTGGCCAGACAAGGTGTCGGTGATGAATAGCAGCTTGCAGTCACGGCCAGCGCCCATAGCTGCTAATGAGCGCCGGCCCTGGCTTTTCCCTGGGCTGCAAAACTGCAAGGTTGGCGACACTGCTTGGCCTTGGCCCCAAACCTAGAATGGTAATAACACAACCCATCCTCACGCTGTCGGCGAGCTGTCACAGCGGCTGCGGTGTCCGGGTCGTCCTCTGGGGGGGGAAAGGGGGTAGACGTGTGGTGGTGGGGTAGCAGCGAATGGACAAACTGCTGCCGGTTGGCGAGGAAAATCCTGTCGGCCTCCACAGCCAGCGCCCGGTAGTTTCTGGAGGAAGGGAGGGAGGAACTGGCCAGCGCAGTGCGCACAGGTGCTGGAAGCTGCCGCAGGAATATGTGGGCGAAAAGGAATGAGGGATCCGCTGTGCCCAGCACAGCCAGCGTTCTCTCCATCAACTCGGACGGCTTGCCGTCGCCAAGGCCGTTCAGGGAAAGCAGGCGATCCGCTTTTTCCAGCTCCGACAGTTCAAATAGTTGCAACAGGAAAGCTTTGAGTGCGTCGTACTTGCCGTCAACCGGAGGTGCCTCTAACAGCGCCATAGCTCTGGCCGTCGTCGAGGCATCTAAAGCCGCTACTACGTGGAAATACTTCGTCACGTCCTGAGTTATTCCTCTCAGCTGGAACTGTGCTTCGATGTGCTGAAACCACGGCCGTGGGTTTTGCTGCCAAAAGTCCGGTAATTTGATGGTGGTAGCGTATACGACACCGCCATTAGCCGAGCCGCTAGCCGCGGCGTTTTCACTGCCGTCGTTGTGGGACATAATTCCGCCGTATCCAACTCGCATCAGGGGTCACCAATTGTGGAGTGTGATAAATAAGGAGACAGGAGACGGAGATGCGTCGAGTCAACTTTACTCCACTTAAAACAATAAACGAACAGCGAGTCAGAGTAAAACTGCTACACACCGGTAAACCCGGAACTTCAATAACAACACAAAACACACCCCCTTAAAGGCACAGTCCCTTGGTGAATGTCTCTTTCCTTGTGGATCACCACAATATATAAACTCTCCTTCAACACAAATTGTAAAGTGCACTGTATTCAAGTCAAGTCAAGTCAAGTCAGCTTTATTTATATAGCGCTTTTTACAATTTTCATTGTTATAAAGCAGCTGTACAAGAAAAAATGACTATAAGTAAAACATAAAAGGTTATGGAAGTCAAAACACAGGTCAAATATCAGACACACAATAAATTCCTATATGCAGTGTTAATTAAATAAGACTACCAAAGAACACCTTTAACAACTAAATTTTTGTATGCTTCTTTTTCTTAACAATTCATATAAGGAGAACACATTAAACTCAATAAGTTTAAGTATAACAAAAGTGAATATTTTCTGCTTATGGACAGTTTGTGTTTTGTTTGTTGACTCTGTGGCTGACTCCAAAGGGTTTTGTTAGATGTTAACCCCAAGACTAAACTGGAACTCGACGTTCATACATTTTCATAACAAACCTGTATCTTTCCTCAGAAACGATATTTATCTTATTTTATTACATTTATTCATTTGGCAGACGCTTTTATCCAAAGCGACTTACAAGTAGTTCTCTACAGTGGCACATTACTGCAGAGCAATCAGGGGTAAGGTGCCTTGCTCAAGGGCCCTTCAGTCATGACCTGCTGGCACTGAGATTCGACCCGGCAACCTTCTGATCACAAGGCCAACTCTCTAACCACCTTGACCCATCTTTGACCTAAGGAAGCATAAACCCTTTTACTAAGGTTTCTTATTAGTGGTGAGACACTACATTTGTCTCCTTCCAGAAAACCAATAAAATGTTCATATAAGTATTTCAGATGCTTACATCCGACTGCTAATGTAGATCTGTAGCTTACTGTCAGCGGGTAGGCTCTGGCCACAAAACACATCATCGCTAAACACAGCACAGTGATATCAAAAACACAAAGACAAACATGCTGTGTGATTTATTATTAGCAAGAAGATCAAGAAGTTAAATATTTATTTAACAATATGTACAACAATTACAATAATACTACTATCAAGTCGATTTTTGCAACCATGGTTGATGTCTTTATAATGCTTCCTACGAATCCAGCTTCAAATTCTTGAAGTCAATAAAGCAGGTTAAATGAGCATATCACTTTTGGATGGAGATCTTAGGCCCAAACCACCACTTAGGAAATAAGAAAACTGGTTGAACATCATTAAATCCAGAGTACCCCCCAAAAAGTTTTTTTTAAATCGTCCTCTGGCCATCGAAGTAGAACACAAAAGAGGATTATAAAATGAACTCATGCGTTGATGTCTACCCAACCGAGACTGCATCCAAATATGCTCTACATGTTTTTCCTTTCGAGCACGTTTCTGGGCGATGCGGTCGGTGAGCGTGTGATCCTCAAAGCATGTTTCCTGATTCTTTAACATTGTCAGCAGTTGTGTAGTGCATTTCAACCACGAGGAAACTCCTGTAGAGAACTCATGAACTCAGTATCTTCACCTCTGTGACATGACGCTGCATTCTGCAGTGTATTTTCTGTGCCTTGCACCCAGTTAAGAACAGACCATTCCCCAATTCCAAGCGTTGCTAAAAACATTCTCTTGCAAACTCTCCGTTTCCGTCCACCGACTTCCAAAGAGAAAACATAAGTAGATGACCTTCTTGAAGACAGCCCCCTTCTCCTCTGTACTGGGATGGCGTCTACCAAACTGCGCACGTACAATTGTTTCTCCTTCCAGTTCATGTACTCCCAAAAGCATTTAAAAAGGATCTCCCTGTCTGCCTCTTCAATGGAACTGCAGTGATGCTTAGAGGACTTCACACATGCGGCTGACTGACATCTCGCTCCCATCACCCGGGGCTGCTTCTCAACCATTTCTTTCTTGCTAAACCCAACGTAGGACTGTCCCATCATTCTTCTCATTTGTTGCACATATTTGTTATTAGTTTCTGGCATGCTCTTTCTTCTTCCAACTGTAACATCATCAGTCCCATCATGGGAATCTTAAAAAAACAAAAAAAACATTAGTATGTGAACTAACATCAACTGTTCCATGCAGCACTGCATTAAAAACAGTAGCCTCCATGTATATTTCCATATGATGGGATGGGGAGGATTTTGGGTTGTACAGCTATAGTTGCATTTTAATGGTGGTTTTTCGATTGTTCTTTTGCGGTATTTTGAATATTCTGGTTTATTTTCAAGTTTTTTTCAAGAGCCCACTTAAACTGAAGGATTAATGAACAGATTTTCAAAAACTAGGCATCACACACTTACAGACTTTTTGCAGAGAAAAACTGTCCTTCATACACTGGCTGAGGATCACACACACTACCAGATTTTATAAACGTTTTGAACACCACAGTGTCCCACAGAATCATGTGGATAAAATTGTTTTTACCTTATTATAAATGTGTTTGATGGCCATATTCTCACTTACAGAACATCTCTCAAAAGAAGAGCAGAAGCGCCACATTAAACTGTAAATGCAATCA
Organism: Barbatula barbatula; assembly: GCF_947034865.1. Lineage (NCBI taxonomy): Eukaryota > Metazoa > Chordata > Actinopteri > Cypriniformes > Nemacheilidae > Barbatula > Barbatula barbatula. The sequence continues at coordinate 15,135,823 of NC_136780.1, forward strand.
CAATTGCCTGGGGGCGATAAATATTAAACCCTTCTCAAAGTCTTTTGGTTAAATGAAATGCCGTAACTCGAATATGTCTGATTTCTTGAATCAGTAATTGGCTGATTTTGGTACATGGACCCGCCTGCAGGGGGCAATTTCTTTAGCGTCCAAAAGATGAGTTTGGGACATGAAGACAAGCACGGAAGACATATAGGCCAAGCATATATTTCAAACAGATTACTGTATATCATATCATATCTCAAAAAGTAAATGTATATAAATTAGGACTGTAACGGTACCTGTATTCGTACCAAACCATCACAGGTAAAATTCCATATGAAGTCATCATTCCTATGCCCTACTCCCTTCGAAGGGCAGATCCCTTGGAGTTTAGACTTTGGAGTGAACAGGGCATGTGTGTGCCATTATGCACACGTTTGGAAGGCACTTTGCAAAGGGAGCAACGTAATTTCCTTGTTATCTTCCGCTGGCATGTTGCCGTGACACGCAGGATGGTGTCCATCAGCAGATGTTGCTGTTTTGATGGCATACCTTAGGCATAAAACAGTTTGCAAATATTTTTTTTTTTTTTTTAAATATGGCATTTAATATATAAACACTAAAATACAGTTGGTCCATAAATATTTGTACAAAAAAACACTTTTTTTGTTATTTTAGGTGTTTATCAATGTGTATTCGAGTTACAGTTGTATAATGATTATTGTCTGAAAGGGCACACTCTCAGCTTTATTTCACATCCAGATTGGCTGAATGCTTTAGGAATTACAGCTCTTTAATATGAAGCTCCCCCTTTTTTTTAAATCACAGATCGTCTGGTATCGTGTAATGCCCTTAGACGCTGCACTGAAACTGTAATTTTGACCTTCAACCGTTTGGAGTCCATTGAAGTCCACTATGTGGAGTATAATCCTGGAATGTTTTCATCAAAAACCTTAATTTCTTTTCGACTAAAGAAATACATAAACATCTTGGATGACAACAGAGGTGAGTAAATTATCATGAAAATGTATGTTGAAAGTGAACAATTCCTTTTGTCTGGATGTTGTGAAGGTTTTCTTTATCATGGAGAGGATAATGTCATCATCCACCATTTTTATCTCATATGGACGCCCGGAATATATTGTTGTGGTGTGTTTGTTTCACAGAATGTACCAAATTGTTGACTCTTGATGCTTTAAATGTTCCTGGCATCTATCTGTGTGACTTGTTGTGTTCTTGAAATGTAACTATAGTCTGTTTTACTTGCATGGAGATCTCCCTGAACCCCATGATGTGGGTTCACAGCAACAGCTTCCAAATGCAAACGCCATACGTAGAATCAACTCCAGACCTTTAACATGCTTCATTTATGAAGAAATTATTTAAGGAAACCTGTGAATAAAACAGCTTTTGATTCAACTGTCCAATTACTTAAAATGAAGGAGCTTCATATTAAAGAGCTGTAATTCCTAAAGCCTTCAGCTAATCTGGATGTGAATACACTCTAAAATAAACTGACTATCCATTATAAAACTGTAACTAATACAATTTGATACACAACAAAAATAAAATTGCTTCTGTCCAAATATGTATGGACCTAACTGTAGTTAAAACTTTCTAAAATATATGTTTATTCGCAAACAGTTTTATTGCCCTTCCCAGGGAGTAGGGCAGAGGAATGATGATTTAATTTGCAAGGAAAAATGGTGCTATACAGGTTCTTAGGCTTGAATAAGGCTGTGTAGCCAAAATAACAATAATACAAAAGGTGCTAATACCAAGTTAATAGTTTCAACAAAAGCCAGAACAATACCTGTTAAGAGAAAGAGAGAGGGTTGGTTTTTCTTCATTCATTTGTCTGTCAAGTATTCACAGAAGAGATGTGTTTTAAGTTTTTTTTTTTTAAGGTTGTGAGAGATCTGATTGATCGGACTGAGTTAGGAAGAATGTTCCACCAACAAGGAGTTGTGAAGGAGAAAGAGCGGGACATTTATTTATTATATGCCCTAATAGTAGGCACTGTTTTTGTGTTGGAATAGATTGCACACACTGGCACATACTAACAGGAAATGGCCGTTGTTGTCTAGACAACATTGTGGCTAATAACTGTCACTCACATCAAAATACAGCTCTTCGTTTCATTAAGGTATTTATTCATTCATTATTTAATGTAATGTTTACTGTATACTTACATTTGTTAATTTAGTTTACTAAACTCCGCCTACATCGCGATGAGTTGTGTGTAAAATCAGCCATTAGAGTGTACATCATACTGCACTTCGACAATCCAGTAGTCATTGGAATACTCCTTTCAACATACTGCTTTTCTTTGGGACATACTATTCTACTTTTGAATACTACTTAGAACGGATTGGATGCACATTGGGACGCAGGGTATTACACCCCTAATATAAATGATTTCATGGTTGTTATTTCACGTGTGTCAATCACAATGAGAGTGGAGCCTTATCCCCCTCTATCGGCAAGCCAGAACTTGTGACCAGTCCACATCAGAATCAGTTAGATAAAAAAAATGCGAACAGCCAAATACCAACTTAGCTACTCCATGTATACATCACAGATGTTGACTTAGATTTTGCACCCACCTGCGGCTTATTTGATAACAATAACCCAAGAACCCATTTTACCTTGTGCTCAACCGTTTCCGGCACTTCCATGCAAATTAGAGATGCAGAGTTACAATGTTTGGCAGACCTTCTGATGGAGTTGCAAGGTTAGTCCTGTACCCATTTTTAATACTTTTCATTGGTTAAATAATTATAAAAATCCACAGACAGATATACAGGGGACCAACAGAGTTGATTTACATTGTAACACTGAATTTGGATATATGAGGTTTCCCCCCTGCCTCTTTTAAATGACAGACTCCAAAACACGACAAGTGTTATTATATACAGTGGACTAAAGCGACACAGTGCTGTAGCAATAAGAACGCCTTCAGTTCTCCTTCACTGCCTAAGAACAGTGTATACTGTGTCCAAACTGAGCCTCCTTTAACATGAAACATTATTCTTGTTGTTCGGTGAACAACATACCTTTGACAGTGGGAGGTGTAGAGCAGAGAGACTGGGTGACTGGTAGCTGGGTAGCCAGTGGATGGACAAGAGACTGAAAGACAGGTACAGGCTGTTCGATCAAAGAGGGGATCACTGGTTGAGGGGTCGTCTGAGGCTGGATCAGTAATAGCGGGGGGCCTGGTGGTTGGGCCGGAGCTTTGGTAACAGTTGGCTCAGGCGCCATTTGTTGGGCTAATAATGAAAAACAATAATGTAAGTGTTTATCATTTAAAACACATAGTTTGCATACAATATGTGCAGATAATATTCAATAGCTTTACCATTTATAAGCCGGACAAAAATCTGACGCATAGTGTCCTGTGCCTCCTTATACTGGGGGTGTTTAAATTTGATTGGACACAGGTACTGGGTCACAGTCTTAGACCGGCTCTTCCCCCCCACCAGGAAGAGCGGGTACATGCCCAGCAGCTGCCACTTGTGAAGCTGAAAGAGTCAAACACCACTACATCATAAAATAATCTTGAGTCGAAAAATTATAAAATAATAAATAATTTTCTGTTTTACCAGGAGATTTGTTTCATCAAGTAGATTGGTTAAATTCCCATTCTCCATCAGAGCACTGGCCCGTTCATCATATTTGTTTTTCTTTTTCTGAAGCTTTCGTTTCATTGGTTGTTCCTCCCCACATGCCTTGCAAACCTTTGTGGCAACACCAATGGCCATGTTACATTTGATGCACTTTTTCCGGCTCACTTTGTCTGATTCCATTTTCTAAAGCGCAAGAGAAGACATGTTGCATGATGTGACGTCGGCCTAAGGTGAATACTTTTTAAAAATCAAACAAATATCACATCTTAACAATTGATTAAGAACATCAAAGTTAGAATTTATTCACTGATATTTCAATCTTTTAGTATTGGTCAATATTAAAGATTTTGTAAGGCAGCCGTCTTATCACACCTCTCCCCTCCCCTCACTCTCTTCAGGCCATGACCATTGGAAATGTGCTTACATATTCAATACTGTGTATATAATTTATTGGAATGTTAGGAAGATTTTTTCATCATGTTTGGTATTGTTTTAAAGTTCATGGTGCAATGGGTAAAAGGGACTATTTCCTTCAAACCTAACAAAGAGTGTATTAGAGCTTTTTAACTTAAGGACATTGCCTGCACTCCTCTTTTTTTTTACATCTGGGTATATAAGGTGCGTTGGTAAAAGGCCCAGGGAGCATCCGTAACCAGAACTTCCCACACTACAACTGTGTGTCTCGATTTGGCCAGGTATGAGTAACTTTGTGGTTTTATTTTATTCTTATACTATGTTGATCATCTCTGTCTTTAAAGTTAGAATTGTCTTTGTATGGACATTCTATGATTTTAATTGATGTTGTACCTGACTGGCATAATACATTGTTATTATTAATTTGTTAAGAATTCTTCAGAGTCTGTTATTAAAGGGTAGATTAAAAGGAACCTGTTTTGTTACCGCAAAATCAATTATGTCAGGATAGCCGTTTTGGATTTAAACTACAAAATTAAAAAACACATTTACAAAATCTCACATGTACCAGGCCGCAAGTTGCATGATCGTGACTAAAATAACTATTGTTATGTTACTGAGCAAGCATGGGGCGACCAGACTTGATGATATTAGTTTACCCAGCAACCTCTGACGAAAGATCAGAACTGACAGTTTTGTGATCGTGAGATCCACATACTCGTCCAGTGTGAGACTCTGAGCGAGTTCAGGTCCCAAACGAAAGGATAACTATTAATAAATGTATAAAGATTAACAGATAAAATGAACTAAGATCAATAGATAAATTGGAAATGTCATATAACTTATACTATATTATATTAAAGTTGAAGTCAGATCTGTCTCAACCACAGAGTAATGTGGTTAATTATGGATTACCTCAGGGATCGGTTTTAGGACCCTTGCTATTCTCCATATACATGCTGCCCCTTGGAAAGATTATTAAAAACATGGGATTAGCTTCCATTGCTATGCAGATGATAACCAGCTATATATCTCATCAAGACCAGATGATTCCTCCCAGCTTTCCAAATTAGCAGAGTGCATCGAAGATACAAAACATTGGATGAATTGTAATTTCCTTCTTTTGAATTCAAATAAAACAGAAATTGTACTTATCGGACCAAAGACACGCAAACCGAATGTTTCTGATTATAAACTGCAAGTGAAGGATGTACTGTTACTCCAACAAATACAGTAAAATATCTAGGTGTTATATTAGACAGCAACCTGTCATTTCAAAAGCACATCTCAAATGTCACAAAAACAGCCTTTTTCCACCTAAGAAATGTTGCCAAATTATGAAATATACCATGTGTTGCTGATGCAGAGAAGTTTATTCATGCATTTGTGACCTCAAGACTTGACCACTGCAATGCACTACTAAGCGGTTGTCCTGCATCATCAATAAAAAAACTACAGTTAGTTCAGAATGCTGCCAGAGTTTCAACCAGGTCCAGAAAATACGATCACAAAACCAGAATGTTATCAACCCTTCACTGGCTACACATTAAGTATCGTATTGACTTTAAAGTTATTTTAATCACTTATAAAGCCTTGAAGGGTTTTGCCCCTACCTACTTAACAGAGCTTCTATCACACTACAAACCGTCACGGTCTCTAAGATCTCAAAACGCAGGACTTTTGATAACACCTAGAATAACTGAATTCACCAAAGGGGGTCTTAGGGGGTTTAGTAGCACCTAAACTCTGGAATAGCCTTCTTGACACTATTTGAGGATCAGACACACTCGCCCAATTTAAATCTAGATTAAAGATGTGTTTTTCGGTTTTCTTATTTTCCCCTGTAAAGCTGCTTTGGAACAATGCACATTTTGAAAAGCGCTATATAAATAAAATATAATTGAATTAATGTCAGTTGAACCAAATTGTAACAATTCCGTTTTAAATAACTTCACGTAGAAACACAGAGGAGAAGCAGAACACAATCTCCCTTCAACCACGCCATTGGATTCCGTCGTTGGGCCAGTGGACTGTCTTTCACAATATCAAGTTATACATAGTTTCCAAGATGATATCACATCTGAACAGTGTACACACATACCTTGTCTGACTCACTACACTGCTCTGCTAAAACATTCGATTTCCTCTTACGACATCCTCGAAAACTTCTGGAAGGCTCCTCAGAGGGATCAACATCTTCACTGTTATCTGTGACAGAAACTGGGGATGAATGTCATTGCATTTAAATATGAAATGTAAAATATATTAAGATTGCACGCATAAACAAACACACACACGTTTGTACAGCTATCTTTATGAGGACATACATTGACGCAATGCAATCTCTAGCAGTTTACCCTAACCATCAGAACTGAGTACATAACCCTAACCCTAACATAAACCTTATTATAACCTTAACCCTAAAACCAGGTCTTGACCCTAAACAGCCCTTTAAAGGGGTCTCAGAATGTGAGGACCGGCCAAAATGTCCTCACTTTACTCTCTTAGTCGTCACTCTAAAGATGTTATTAGGCTCAACCCGTCAAAATAAAAGTCCTTTATTTGAGAACAAGCCTTAACACAATTTTTTTATAATTCTGCCATGTAGTATATTAACTTACTTTAGTAAATTGAAGTGAATGTGGTAGTAAAATTATAAAACATAGTACATATAATAAAAAAAGATTACTTTTTACTATTGCTTAGAAAATAGTACTTCAATTTATGTAGACCTAAAACCAGAAAGGAAAAAAGAAATACGGTCTACCAGCCGTATTAGAATATTGCACTGTATGGATTGCTGTACTTTCGGTGTACTCGAGTACAGTGACAATAATAAAGAATCTTGAATCTAAAGACCGGGGTCTTCAACGTTTTTTGGGGCAAGGACCCCTTAGATGAGAGATGCATGGAGATGGGACCCCCAAATACTAAATGTGTAAACAGAGCTAATCAAATAGAATATTATCGTCACAGCAATGTTATGGCACGACATTACATAAGCACTATTATGCAAGTTATTGTTGCACATAGATACTTTTCTGTGTATTATTATTGTTAATCATATAGATTGTATGATTATTTAAAGGGATTTGCAGCATTATATATTTTCATTTTACTGCTAGATGGACAGTTAAACATTTACTTGTCCTGAACCTTAGTTTTTGTTAAGACTTCAATGAGATGACTGACCCCGGTTAATGGCACAACGACTATACTAGTGGAGGTAGAGGTCGTCTCTGGATCCGAAAGAAATAAGTGTAGATGTTATGCATTCTGCAAAAAAAGCAGGCTCGTACAAGAGTTTACAATGCAGAAGAGGTGTGGTGTCATTTACCTGTCAAATTAGCGGTTTACAGCTATAACAAATTTGAACGGAACATAAGAAATATATGAGAATGAACTTTATTTGCATGCAGCTCCTTTCAAGCTTACTCTGAACTTATCGGAAGGTAGACAGAGAATGCACTGATTCTAAACTTGCAATGGGCTTAATGCTGGCTGATTGGCTGAGGGGGGTTTCCCTCACACTTGCCATGCGATTATGTTGGGAGAGCGATGGGTTACGCTCTGTGCTACACTCACGGCGTTTATTCATATGGTTCCCCTAGTGTTTCACGCAATGTTGAGAGACCTCTCTCGAAAGGGAACATCTCCGGTTACGCTCGTAACCTCGTTTCCCCTAGAGGAGGGAACGAGACATTGAATAAACAGTCGTGTTCGCGCACACAGACCGTTGCACTGTAACGTTCAGTCGTAACCCCCAGTTCACACTGCATGCGTGAGCAGAGCGAGAGCAGCGCCATCAATGTAACTACATCATCACTGCGCCTACAGATTCGGGAGGGTATTCACACCGGAAGCTTTTGTACAGCAAATGTGCAAGGGGAGCAAACCAACCATACAGCATGCATTTGTTCTCTAAGTTTAAACAGTTGTACACGTGATACACTTAAACTTATGTTAGCAAGTGTGCAACACCCACGTAAATGGTAAACAATAAACTGCCCAAATTAATTTTGTCCATCTTAAAGTGTACTGTCACTTTAACTGAGCTTGAGCAGTGCAGCAAAAATAGACTCGCATTTTTTCGAAACCCTCGCACTAGTGCTGCTTCACACGGGGGTGAACTGGGGGTTATGTGGTCCAGACGGGGTGGCGATCCCCCCCAAAGCGCCGTCTTGGACCACATTTCCCTGTTACAGTTTAATTTCTACTGGCGTTATCCAATAAGGTTTAGAGAAGGGGTTCCCCTAGCGTTTCACGCAATGTCTTGTTCACATTTCAGCATCTCAATGCGGTTCGCCATTGATTATTGTCACACAAAAGCAATTCATAAAAACACAGAGCTCTGTCTAATGCACATATTCTTATTATTCCTAGCACAGGCCTTTTCTTCAAGTTTTCTTCAAGTTGTCCGGTCGGGCAAGTAAAATTCCCTCTAACTTGCCCATACAAAGCATTCATAAGCGTGTCGAGACCTGCTGGCTCTTAAAACGTGACTTTTGTAACATCAAAAGTCGGGAAATCTCTGGAATAGTACATACACTAAAAACCAAATGAAAGCAAATAAAAAGTTCTGAAAAACTTTGTTATGCAATGTCATTTCCAGCATACATACATCCTTTTATTAGTTCAAATGTTTTGCATTCTCAACCATTCAAACCTCGTTCTCCGTTGTTTGTTCTCCGGGAGCGTTCCTCTTCATCATCTTCCTCACACTCGGAGGACTCAACAGGAGCAAATATACCCAAATCCACGTCGCCTTCATCGCCCCCGTTTTCATCCTCCACCAGCTCGACGACGCAGTGGATGTCGGAGACGCTGTTAGCTTCAGCACCCTTCTCATCCGCTTCGCTTTTTATGGAACTGTGCGAGAGCAAATGTCGCTTAATCTTCATTGTGGGTAAAGACAGTCGAGGCTTTATGAGAGAGTTTATCCGAGTGTCAAAAGCTACTTCACAGATCGTTTGCGATATAGAAGACAAGCGTTTATTCTAGGAAGTTGATTTGTTTACGTTAGAAGCAGCAGCCGCTGAATCCTGCGTCCAAAATCCTTCTTCTCTCCATCGAAATTCACACTAAACGCTGCAGTACCGCCATCTACCGACAACAACCCACAGCGCAGCTGCTTCGAAACGTTCAGAACACATTGTGCTGGCGCCACCTGCTGGTAGCTAAAGCATCCTGATCGCAGGTCACTCATTTTTACCACACATTGCAAACGTTTTCTTAAAAGTCAATTTTCTCCAAATAATGAATCATAACATGCCATTAAACAGTATTCCGTGTTTCAGTTTTTAGCCTTATCATAGCATTAAAGTCTTTAAAGCTTGCAAAGTAAAGTAGCCTAGTGTTATTCCGAGTCTGGTAAAGGAAATTCAGAAATAATAAAAAAAATATTCATAGATTTTATTCATTAATCTAACACATAAATGGAAAACAGCTATGTTTGACATGAATGAAACTTTGACAAGAATAAATCCAAGGCTGAACTACCATTATTAATTTTATATTTAAGAATGTAAGTTGTTTGGATGCGTTAACACAGAATATCACTTTTGGAAGATTTTCTTTCAATGGCACAACTCTTCACCTTCTGCATTATCTTTTCTTTAATGATTTTATTGTTTTCTCAACCATATTCTTCGGGTGTGAATCTTCGATCATGTCCACTGAAGCCTCATTAATGTCTTTTGCACTTGCTAAAATAAAATATAAATGAATAATGTATGTAAGCAGTCTAAATGTCTTTATTTAATTATAATAGCGTGTGTGAATGGGTCGAATATTATACTCCAACACCTCACAAATATGTTCTCAAAATGGTCCTGTATAATTTTTCCTCCACTCATTTTTTCAATGTATATGGTAAATGCAAAATGATATATTTTTGTCTGTTCAATAACACAACATATGGCCTTTTTAAATTTGGCTAGACTTCACATGAGGTGATTAACAACTCATCCAGAGAAAACCATAGTAAACATGGTTCACCGGTTCACTTTTAGATCAACACCCCTTAGTGGCGAAACATCTGAAGGGTTTCGAAAATGAATGACGTAAGACAGCTTAGTTTACTCAAATGAGCGGCCTGTCACTGAGATCAAGCCACAGCTCTCAGATAACCTCCAGACTACAAAGTGTAATTACAATCCGTGCAAGCATTATTCCAATAGGATTCATTTGTGTCTTATTGGTTATAAAATGTAATAAAATGTGTAGGAGCTAACGCACAACATATGAGGTGCCGGTCAAGGAAGGTAAATGTATAAATTTTTGATCAAAGTCTTGATATTAAGATTATATTTTTTATTCTCTACTCTTTCTTTTAGCACTTCATCAACTTCTCCTTGAATTAAGTGTCTTCATTTGGTTTTATAATTCCACATGCAGAAACTGGAAAACATGGTCTCATCGCATCTGGTTCAGGTCTTTGCTCATTACACATAGAGCTCTTTTATTCAAATTGCCTTTAAGGAAAGATACAAAATATGAGCTTTAACTGTCGTGACAGTCCCACATGTTTTGTGTGGAAGCACATGGTCATTGCTTGTTATGATGGCCATGTGCTCTCCCGCCCTCTCTTTGACTCCGCTTCCCCAGTGTTTTTTCCCACACCAGCCTGTTGTAACTATCCCTTTTACTGCCCTTGCGTTTGCTGTCCTGTGCGGTTTCATTTGGTTTGGTCGATGTGCATTACTCTGGTTTTACTTTTCCCTGTATACCTTGTCTAGTTCCTGCCTTGTGTCAAGTTTAGTTATTCCTGTTTTGCCCCCTTGTGGGAAGTCTATGTTTTGCATTTGTTTTGAAGTTTTGATCTTTCACGGTTTTCGCTTCCCCGTGTGTCTTTATTTTATTTAGTAAAGTTTTGTTACCGTGGCACTGCAAAAAGGGATCTATATCCAACTTAGTAACCAAAATCACGCAGTCGCACATTTTAACCGGCAAAAAAACAAAACGTGTGTCGTACTGTCATGCAGAAATCAATATCTGTGTGTTTCCTTGCAACAACTGTAGCACGCAGCTTCTCTATTCGCCAAAGCCAGTTTCTAAATAATATCAATCATCTTATTTCTCTCGATCATTAATAGGAAAGTGTCTCACGAAAACCTTTGTCAAGTCTGTAAAATTGCATTGTTGCTTAGAAAAACATTTGTGTTCTGTACATTCAGAAATATATCTAATCTAGTTTAGGACATTACACAGAAAGCTGGCAGTAATGGCTAAGATAACTATATGCTATTATAGGCAGTACAATTTTAAGAAGTAAATCTGGTTAAAATAATTAACCAACTTTGTTTGGACAGAAAATACTGTTTTATTGTTTATGATTAAATATGTTCTTTATATTAGTTGGAGCCAAAAACCGAATGGTTTCTTAAAATATTATTATTGTATGTTAATGAAAAGATGTTATTATTGATTGTTATCATTGTGTAATGAATGCAGATGTGCAAGAAAACATTCTATGCACTTTCAATATGTCTATACAGTGCATGTCAACATTTTTATGTGTAGTATGTTGTTGATACTGAAATATTTTTTATACATAAATGTTACCTTCCCCAGTATTGTTGTACTGCATGAATAGTGGTTTAAGCAAGGGAAGTTTGTACAGTGCATTGTGCATACTTCTTGCACATCAGGTTTTTAAGAAAACGTGATAGAACAAGTTATGGGGGCCTGTGCCCCAGTAGAGCATTAGGTCTAGCAACGCCCCTGCCAACAAGCCTTCTTTTACATGTTTTTGCCTACTGACAATGAGGGCAAATAGCACTATTCTTTACTCAATATGGAAAGTCAAATCATGTACGGCTGCATATTTTTTACAGATCCACAGATGTAAACCCTTTTTGTCATCTGCTTCCTTCTCTTTATTTTTTGCTACATTGTTGGACACCATGCCCCACAAAATCCAACCCCTTGTCGCCATACTCTGTATGAATAATATCATGTTTATGTTGATGTTTTTTGATCAGGTGTGGTGAGTTTGCGCAACGGCAGAAGCATGTGCTTCATCGATTTTTAATGGCTCGACAAGAAGTATCAATGACATTTATCTTATGACTTAAATCATGATAATTTTCTCGGGTGGAAGCTGGGGTCTCATCTTTTGGACAGCAAAGTTTCATTGTTATTTAACATTGCAATTAGTACGTGTCTATAGAATTAAGCCAGTCCATTTTAACTTAAACATTTTAAAGGTATCTTTAAATAGGTTTTTAAATATTATCTTCTTAAATATTTTCAGCAATTGAAGATTGTTCCAAACCTGAATACATTTTTTTGTTCTGTTGACACACAGTTAGATATTTGGAAGTATTTCAGCATTCCCCATGGTATTTATTTTCCCTACTATGTCAGTAAAGAGAAACTAGATCCAACATTGTTTTAGTTTATCAAAATGTAAACTTTGAAAACTTTCCCATTCATTGAAATAAAAAAGTATTACCTTAAAGTTATTGGAAAAACTTAACTCCAGGAAAAATTTAAATGCTGCCTCAAAAATAACAGAACAACAGAAGTAAGTTTAAAGCAGTAAAATGATAAAAAATAAATATAATGTAAAAATAAATCTAGCAACATTACAAATAAAATCAGTCATAATAAAAACTTAAAACCAAAAAATAAAAGCTAATTTAAATATATATATATATATATATATATATATATATATATATATATATATATATATATATATAACTAAAACTATTATAACTGTATAATAAGATCTGACATTCTTACAAATATCTTCCTGTGTGTTCAGCAGAACAAATAAATGTATACAGGTTTGCAACAATCGGAGAGTGAGTAAATGATTACAGAATTTTCATTATTGAATGAATGAGGCATTTATATATTGCTTTATTGTGTATTTCTGTACACCCAAAGCGCTTTATTATTGGGAGAAGTATTCTTTAATGGAATAAAAGATCACCATAGTCTAGAATAGTGTTTTACCAATCCAAAATCCTGAGGGTTGTTTGCTGTTGGGTTATTAAGAAAGGGTGTAAACTTTCATTTCCAATGTCTATATCATAATATATTCTCTTGAAAAGTCTTTATCGTCATATGTGTGTTGAATATAAACTCCTTTCAGGAATTTCACCGTTCAGCGTGAATGTATGTCGTCATCCAAAATCACGTTTGAGGCACAGCAAAGTGCCGTAAATCATCAATGAGCCTGACACTTAAGATTTAGTCCTACACTTCACTTAAATTACGACTAAGCCGCTTTATAACTCATTTTTAAGTGCTTTTTTTGGCGTGTAACTCGTCCCGCATGGTTTGTCTGTGTATCAGAACATCAATTGCCATCTGCCATGCCCATAGCAACCAAACAGGTTAGCCTAGCAAGCATTTAGCAATATCTCTGCATCAGGGCATCGTAGAGACACAGGGATTTGTACGTTTTAGTTATAGCTTAGAGTATCATCAATTGGCAGATGCCAAGCCATGCCCATGGCAACCAAACAGATTGGCTTAGCAAATGTTTAGCAAAACCTTTATCTCTATATCAGAACATCGCAGAGACATGGGGGCTGTTTTGTTTCACTTGTGGCTAAGAGCATTATCAATTGACATCTGCCAAACCACGCCCATAGCAACCAAGACATTAGCTTAGCAACCATTTAGCAATACCCATATCTGTGCATGAGAACATCTAGAGACATGAGCGTTGTTCAGGTTCATTCTTGGCTTAAAGTGTCATCACTCTGAATGCCGTGCTCAGGTGTCAGGATTGTCAGCCACCCAATCCCAACCCCGTTCGGGCCTTATGCGATAGGTCCAGAAGAAGAGCGTTCAAAATTCTGTATGCTTATCGTCCTCCACATTTCTACAGTGTGGTCTCCACTTCCATGAAACCGGAATAAGTGCATTTGCTGACACAGGAGTTGCAAGTTCTGCTGGACAGAGGCGGCTATTATGCGGACTCCCAAAACGGACGTGGGGTTGCGTCCGATATTAGATCTTCGAGGATTGAACCGCTATCTAAAAACATACAAGTTCAAAATGTTGACAATCAGGACGATCGTGTTTCAGATTCGAGCAGGCGATTAGTTTATCCCAATCGATCTCAAGGACGCATACTTTCACATAGAGATCTTGCCACAGCACAGGAGGTTCCTGAGGTTCGCTTTCGGGGGCGAAGCATACCAGTATCGGGTTCTTCCGTTTGGCCTAGCCTTGTCACCCCGCACGTACACAAAATGCATGGATGCAGCTCTGGCTCCTCTGCGACTCCAGGGCATGTACATATTAAATTACAAAGACGGCAGGGTGATTTTAGCCCAGTCTCGGGAGCTAGCGGTTGGACATTGGGATGTTGTATGTGGGAGTCGTAGGGCAAATTTCTGTCCCTCAGAGTGATTCACATCCTCGCTTATGAATGTGGGAGCAGACCTGCTGTCCAGACAAGATTCAGTGAAAGAGGAATGGAAACTCCACCCCGAGATCTGTGAAAGATTTAACAAAACAAAGGTGGACCTCTTTGCTACGCAGGCAAGCATAATGTCCCCTCTACTTCTCTCTGACTCATCCCGCTCCCCTGGGTCTGGACGCGATGGCCCATACATGGCACAGTCTGCGTCTTCAAGCATATCCTCCAATAGCTCTGCTCCCGGGAGCCCTGGCGAGGGTTGGTCAACAGGGGTCTTGCCTCTTATTGATAGCTTCCCTTTGGCTAACCAGAATCTGGTTTTCGGACCTAGTATCCCTCCTCGATGACTCGCCATGGGCGATCACAGTCACGAGGGATCTCCTGTCTCAAGTGCAGGGGACGATACTTCACACCTGTCCTGAGCTTTGGAATCTCCATGCCTGGCCCTGAACTGGATCAGCTGAGAGGTGCTGGGCTTCCACCCGATGTATTCTAAAGAGAAACTGACTGCATCCGGTTGTCCAGAAATTCTCCTCCAATAGCGTTTGAAACGCAGCATCGAGAGAAGTTTTTGATAGGGAATGTATAGGGTGTAACCCTGTTCCCTGAAAAAGTGGGAATGAGATGCTGCACCTCAATTACAGTACTGTAGGCATGCCGGACATCATATCAGACAAAGTTGGAACCTGAAGACGCGTCCGCGTCACGTGTGTTTATAACCTGCAGGTGCAGGGGTAATTAGCCACGTTACCTGCCAAGGTTATTTAAAGCCAATTCTTCCCTCACAACTGGTCGAACAAAGAATCTTCTCCAATAGCGTATGAAATGCAGCATCTCATTCCCGCTTTTTCAGGGAACAGGGTTACAGCCAAGTAACCCGAGACGGTATTGACTGGTTGAAGTCAAAAGTATCTGTAACAGACTTGGTAGGTGCGTTCCAAATCTCACACTTAAGCACTGTAGTGAGGTAGGCGGGACGAGAGCTGGGATTCGAGGCCTGTGCGTGAGTGATTACAAGCGTCAGCGTCTCGTATCATGGAGGAGATTGGGAGCATAAGAGGACAAGCGACCGGACCGTCAGTGAGAGAGGACCAGGCCTGAATTTTATGTTGTGGTTTGTGTGTGTTTATTTACATTTGATTATTATTAATTAAAAGTTATTTTATGTTCGCCGGTTCCCGTCTCCTTCCTTCCCTTTTATGAATCTTGTTACAGTGGTGTTGGGAGGAAAGAGAAACATGCTTTCGGGGAGTCCTCGCTGCCGAGTGGCCTCGTGGGGCGCGGAGCCTGTCTCGTCGGCCCAAGAGGGGACGAGCGGGGGGCGGCCGAGGGGGAGGAGCAGGGAGTGGAAGAGCCGGAAGGGGCCACCGCCGGTGTGTATTAATTTACGTTTGATTTGATTAATTAAAAGTTATTGTATGTTCGCTGGTTCCCGTCTCCTTCCTTCCCTTTTATGGATCTTGTTACATGCACTGTCCTACGCCATTTTGTAGTATATAAGAAGTGAGTAGTGCATTCACATTGAAAATTCTAGAAAAGGAGTGCACTTTAAATACCCAAATCATGCACTTTTTCAACCTTAAATTTGAAGTGTGGAACTCTGGACACTTGTGGCGGGGGTTATCAAACGCTTCTTGAGCAAAACTCTCCTCTTCACACGCATTGTGCCGTAGTATTGACATCATTTGCACTGGAAAACCGATATACTGTACTTCTGGTTAGTATAAAAAACCATTATATAAAAAAATTGTGTTCCATTTGGGACGATACTACCCTTCTAAAATGAATGCACTACATGGTTGAGTGCAAAGTATATAGGATGTAATTTGGGAAACAGCTACCGTCTCTACCGACCACGGCCCCTGCACCAGTGCTGCCCCTCGCGTTCCTGCTCACTCGACTGCTGATTGGAAAATAATTTTATTAAACGTAATAGAACGCAAACATTTGCTTTGTTCTCTTTATTAAAAACTAATGCAAAAACGTGACAAATAAGGTGAAAATTAACTTTCCCATATTATAAAAAATCCATAAAGCCACATAGGTGTAACATAAGCCTTCTTTAATGTCATACGGCAAGCAATCTGCCTAGCCCCGTGGAATAAACTGTATGTGTGCAAACCTGCCTTTTGTCGTCCTACCGTGTGGTCTGTATTCCGTTACAGTAGAAACAAAATATATTTTATTACCTGGCATGTCTGTGATGGTTGAGGACAAAAGGTTGGAATGGGTATTGCTACAACTAAAAACAACTTATACTATGCCCAGAGGCAGAGCCAGCGCTTCCTATAGTCAGAGCAGGGAAATGCTTAGGGCCTCAGGCTTGGAGGTGGGGCTTCCATAACTGTAACGTGCCTCCAACTTCAAAGCAAATAACATCAAACTACTGCAGGAGTGCTTCGAAAGCATTTCACTAGAGTCTACTTGAGTCTTGGCTGCAGGCACCTGTCCTAACATGCAGGCTACCTTTGTCACCGCATATATCTTTTACCGCCATTGGCAGGCCGGGGCACAGAACTTTTGAGGTGCATGTGCTGAAGCTAAAAACGGGCACCCCCCCCCTTTAATTATAACATCTTAATGACAAATTAAATCAAACTAAATAATAGTCCCAAAAGCTCAAAAACACACTGTTAATAACAGAGAGTCTAACAGGTAGGAAATATAAAGAAATTTAAGTTGAAGTTCTTAAACACTTTACAGCCTTACAACACTTTACTTACCTTATTCTAAATGAAATACAGAAGAATACTCATTAAAGCTACAAAACACATTCATTTCTTCTTTTCTTTTGTCCTTAGATTACCATTAGTGACATGAGTCATAGCTGCAAGATTAAGATTGTGGCCCCTTTTTGGAGCCACGAGATTTTAGTGACAGTTTGAGCGTCTGGGCAGGTGCCTGGTCATTGGTGTTGCTTGTCATCACACAAGATTATTATTTTTACGTGTTTAAAACGCTTGCCCATTTCAACTTTCTATTGATTTCTCACAAAATCAGATAAAAACAGTCCGTTTTGTCTTCATTCTAAGTAAACAATCGGATATGTATCCCTATATCGGATCAGTTCATTTAAAGTGACTGTTGTTATTGCGGTATGATAAACACCTTCAGTGTGATATAAGAAGAAAGTGTGTCCTCATCACACTCTCAGGGCTCATTCTCCGGCTGTATATACAGTATCCCTCTACACTTCTCCACCAGCCAAGACAGACAGCAAAAACTAAAGTTATCGCCCATTGGTCCAGTCTCTGAATGAAGGCTATAAAGAGAATAAACACGTTCCTGCAGCTGACTGATTTTAAGTCATTTGTTTATGATGATTTTTTTCTCATTTTAAATACGTGTATACACTCACTTGTTTAACTGGTTAAAACTGTTACATTTTTATAGTGTAAAAACAATGTATTTCTTCTAAAAGGTGGAAGGGATGAGAGTACCGTGAGGGGCCTCCAACATAAGTTTTGCCTAGGACCTCCAAATGTTTAGAAAGTGGCCCTGCTCAGAAGTCAGCAGGTGCGCTGTAGTGCTACAACAGATACACAGCAGCTTTTGAGCATTTATTAAAATACTTTATTCATTAATTAACACTAATTGTTTTTTTCAAACCAAGATACAGTTCTGTCAAGGTATAGTTTGGGTTCTCTAAGCATCAAACCCATGACATTTGTGCCACTAACACAATGCTATGCCAATTGAGATACTGTACATGAACAATTACATGGTGACACCATAACTGTGAAAACTGTTCCCACAGTTAGTGCCATATCTCAGAACTGTTTTACCCCAGAGCAGTGAAGTGGTATTCCCACTTCCCATGCCAAGAACCTCCTTTAGTTAAATGAGACTTCCAAGTCTAAGCATGATAAACGTAATGCTATATTTTATCAACTATGATTTTATATATATTTGATATTAAAATAATTTGTTTTATATACATTTATATGTTGGAACTATTTTATAAACTGGAGTAACTAGGAAAAAGTAAGACGATTGCTCTGTCTTATTTTTTTCTGCAAAACAATCCTCAATGTAACTTGATCTTCATAAAGTGATTTCATTCCTATTCGCAGGGTTACCTTAAAATTGAATTCCAGGATCAGCATTCAGCATTCCAGGAACTTCATTAAGCTTTTAAGTCTTTATTTCAAAACATCTTGATATTATTGCAGAGAAGACTGAAGATGGTAATGCCATCTTTTTAATGTGACACCAAATATGATGTCATCAAAAAGTGTATTAAGGGATTATGAAGGACTGATTTTAAGGCAGTCAAACTGTTGTCACATTCCTAGTTGCTATTATCATGGTTGCTATTTAATCCAACAGTTAGAGGCACGAGTGTAAAATAAAACTATTGAGCAACTAATGATCGTCAGAATCAATAGGAACAGTTATCTGGATAATAAATGATTTATTACATGGCTTGATGTGTAAACGGCAATGCATTGTGTGGTGGTGGTTACTTTGTATTAAATTGACATTCTAACGTCCTCTATGTAACATTAAAAATATTGTAGAATAGTAAAGAATTGACCACGGTAAAAATATACTATATTATTGTAATAGGATTTTTGTAGTATTAACTGTAGTAAACTAAATCGTGACCATTAATATTTAAGTTAAAGCTATTGTATCTACGATTTTTATATGATTTACTAGTTGATACCTATAGTATTGTATTTTATAACATAAGTTTAGTCAGGGGAGTCATTTCCTCTGGGGACAGGGGGGACATGTCTCCCTCATTTTTCGAAATCCTGTTTGTGTACCCTCACTTTCAAATTAGTTTGCAATGATTATTGTACACAAGCCTACTGCTTGTAGTCAATTTTCAAATGATGACTATAATCTTTGCCAATTTGGCATCGCTTTTGGAAATAATCTGACACGAAACCAAACACGAAAGAGCTGAAAAGGCTTTCCGCCAATACTGCATATTTGCATATTGCGAACAACAATTGGTGAAGCCTGTTTTTCCACAGCACGGAGGAAAAAGTGAAACCCAACTCTGTGCCAAATGGCCCCTCCTAGTCTGCTGCACTCAAATGCTTTTGTGGTCGGGATGACTCATTGTGTTGAAAGACACAATGTAAGCGCAAAAACAAACACCTGAACACACTCACCGATCCTCAGAGAACTGTCCAAAATTAGACAAACTCCGTGGGATGGCTTATCACATCTGATATTAGTACAGGTGAAATCCAAAGGTGCTTCATTTTAGGAGTGTCGTCAGAGAGGAGCATTTCAGCATGACAAAGATCACCTTTTTGCTCTGTCTGCTCGCTGTGAGTACAACGTATTTTAATTTCAATTTGACCAAGATCGTATATAATATAATGACTAATAGTAATAGTGGAGATGTGTAGGTGCTGAGTCAGATTTAAGTATTTGAAGTATCAAGTATTTAAAGTTATTGTTTGCGCAGTCAGCACACATATAGGAATACGAAATGTGCAGCCATTTGCCTCCACGATAAAAAAACAAATAGAGGATAATCAAACAAACGTTTCAGTTCTCCCAAACTAGAAGAGGCCGTGGAAATACACGTACTTCAGTTCCCTGCATTGATCCACAGATTCAAAATGTACATCGGATCTTTGTGAATGACAGTTTATGCATCTCAAAATGCTTGTACACGGAACAACCGGTTATAAAACGGAGGAACTAAATTACATAAAAATCGGGAGCAATAGTTGTGAACTACAGCGGCCATAATTTCTTTATAGATTTGCAGGATATTAACATTATGCCAATTATTTCAACTAGACAAATGTTGTTATACATTGTTATCCGTAACTCACAGAGGCTTTAACAGTAGAATCGTGAAATACTAGAGTCTGGTTCCAGACGTCAAAGTCCAGGAATGTGTGAGCAGGTGTTATCCAAATAAATATAGGCCTATATCTGAGCTGAACAGTACTGCGAATTGTTTCCTTCTTCAAAATAGTTGAAAGACATCATGTGCACATACAGAGCAATACAGAATTGCACAGAAGTAGATTTAACATTTTTACAGTATATAATACAATGGCATTTCAGTCGGTGTTCACAGGAACGGATTGCAAAATATCACAACTGTTATTTATGGCACTTGGTAAGGCAACTTTTGTTATTACTAATGCTCATTACCAGAGCAAATCACACAACATCATGCCAAAATCTACTCGGGACATAAAGCGACCGCACAAGCTGTTTTAAAAGTCTAGGGATGCAGGTGTCAATAAAAATAGAAACAGCGATCACATTTCCATTTCAACACATTGTCTTTACATATCACGATTTGATCACGGCTGCCAAACGAATAAATGTTTGTGTTTACATAATATGTATCTGTACTGTGCATATTCATTTTGTATTTGTAAACGCATATTGTCACGGTTATCTTCATAATATTAAATTGCCCAACACCTGTTTCTGTTCTCCCTGAATATGTTCTCAGTTGTATTTAAGCCCTGCGTTTGCCTGTGTTCGTTATTGTCCGGTTTAACTTGTGCTATGTGTGGTTGTGGTCTCTCTTGTATACTTTGTGGATTAATTAAATACTTCTTGTGGAATATATTCCTTGTCATGCACCTCAATAGGCGACATCACGTGACACAAAAATGCACATCTTTAAGAAAAAAAACATAACATTGATATAATTTAAATATCTACATATTATCTCTCTATATATAAACACAATGTTTATTAATACAAAATAATATGCACAGTAGGCTAAAATAAAAAGGCTAAAATCGAATATTATGTTAACACAATCGTTTATTCTGGATGCGATTAATCGTTTAACAGCCCAAAAAAATTGATTAAACAATTTGAGCAAATAAAAATAATTGTTAACAATTTTGATCAAATCTTTAACACAATCGTGTGTCACTTTTATTTAGTAAAAACTGCTTTACTATCCTCCAAAAAAGCAAAATTAAAGAATTTGTGTTTTTTGCCATGATATTTACTGTCTCGTCTTATCCAAACACTTGTTAATTCATATGTAACGTGTGAACTTTATCCACTTTATCGTCGCTTACCCATTGTAATATTAAACACGCTAAATCTGCTCAAATTTACTGTATGTATTTGACAGATGCTCTGGATAAATGACTTAATGAATTTGAGTAAATTATTTTTGAGACGCTAGTGTCTTTAGTGAATGTACAGTAGGAGCAAACAGCTTAGACAGTCACATGGGTTGGGGTTTGGTTGCAATAAATAAATATAAAGACAATGAACTAAAAAGCAAGAAACATTACAAATCAATAGAACACAGGTGTTTTTGGAATACCAAACGTGGTCAATTGTTGTCACGGAGAGGCTGAAAGATGCACAAGGATTGACTGAAACGTGTGAATAACAAATCAAAATATATTAAAACTGACAACATTGGCGGGAACGGTGGTGTAAAAAAAATGTATAAGCAGCAGATTCCTCTTTGTGTAAAAGTGGTTGCCTCTTCCAAATTCAACACCCTAGAATTACACACAGACATACTCTTGTTAGTAGTGTAGACCTGTGTTGTGTGTTTTCACGTTTGTATTTACATGTTTACTTTCTTCAGTTTGTTCATCGGCTTGTTGTGGCGACAAATGTTACGCAACACAGAGAAAAGCGGGTACGTAAAGAACAAATCTTGACATTGCATGACACCTCACTTTGTATTCCACTAACTAGACAAAACCTGTCCAACACTTTTACCTGCCATTGTTTTTTAAGACTTGTTTTTTTTAAATACATTTCATGTGTAAATCAGTATTTTATTGGAGGTTCTTTTAGTTTCTGCAAATAAAACGTAAGTGCTTATATATATATTTTTCGTATAGGACACAAACTAACATACTTGACATTACTAAAGTACTAAACGTGTTTAACTGGTAAATAAAAAAATTTTCAGTTCTGTATCCAGTTTTGTGGCAATGTGAATCAGTGCTGTTTTTTAAAAAGGCAATTTCAATTTCCTCAAATCAAAAATTTTGCATTACATTTTCTCTTCATCTACCCCAGGATGCTGTTCTCATTCGTTCGAAAAGAAGATGGGTTCTCTCTACCATTGATCTCGAAGAGAACATGGAAGGACCTTTTCCTTTTAAAGTAACACAGGTAAATTTACAATGTCACCTGTCAGGATGTTTTCAATTTAATAGAATATTACAAAAGATGAATAATGCTGGATGGTACAGACCGTTGGTCTAAAAAATGTACAAACAAATGCATAACTGATATTCCTTTTCCCAACCGATGCTAGATGTTCAATGATAAAGACACAGACTTTGAAATCAAGTTTCTCATCAAAGGGGAAGGGATCACGTTACCACCTTTAGGTTTGTTTAGCATGGAGGAACACACTGGAAATATGTTCGTGCACCGGGCCGTCGACAGGGAGGTGAAATCCGTCTACCATGTAAGCCTGCAAACCCCACCTACAGCGAAACAATATCAAAGGGTAGCATTTGTAATGACACCATTGCAGTCTAAATAACACTTCTAAGAATTCACGGAAGGGATAAAAACCGATTCAGAATCCAGATTTGTTTTGATTCAATTGCAGGTGGACTTCGACGTTTTGGACAAGAAAACTGGTGGTGTGGTGGACAAAACACTGTCATTTAATGTGGAAATACATGATCTGAATGACAATCCACCCACGTTTACTCCTTCAACCATCCATGCAGAATTTCCAGAGAATGCACGAGATGGTTAACTTTGAAATACTGACATTTCTTATTTCTGCCTAAAATAAGTCGGTTTTGTAAGTTAATTACTTTACTTTTCTTACTCTATATTTTCTTATACTAGGCTCAGTACTGGCAACATTAGTAGCTCATGACAATGATCAACAAAAGACTCCTAACTCCCAGTTCACTATGAGATTGGCCTCACAAGAACCTGCTTTTCCAAAAATAGTCCTGCAGAACCTCACAAGAAGTACTACACTCAACCAGCTTAACCTCGTGGGCTGTTTTGATTATGATGTGAGTAACCTCAGCACATGTTTATTGTAAGACAACAAGATAACAGCCATTAACATTTTCACCTTCGTCTTTCATGTTTTAGAAAGCAAAACAATATAAAGTGCTAGTTGTAGCACAGGACCAGGGAAAACCTTCGTTGTCCTCCACTGCAACGGTTATTCTGGACATCAGAGACTCCAACAGTAATCCTCCTGAATTCACAGCTGCCAAGGTGAGTCGTTGCAGGCTTTCGGTTAGAAACAATAACAGTGATATGTGTAACTCTTTCTGTGATAAACGACTATGTTAATGTATAGAGAAAACAATAAGTGTTGTTGCCAAACAACACCATTAATGTTTGGTGCGAGAGTACTGTTTATGTGGCTCTGGACCTCGGAACCATTCAGGTCAATTTTCTGGGACATATCATGTGGCAGTGATACAAGATTTGAAAACCTGGGATTGTACCTTTTACAATCTGAGTTGTAAAAAATCTAAACGTTGAGAAAACCGCCTTTGAAGATGCTCAGAGGTGCTGTAGCAGCCTGTTGCTAAGAAGAAACAGGCTTGTTTTTACACTCACCGCTGTAATGACGTTGTGGAGACTAGATCAACCCGAAATGTGAAATTTAAATAGATTCCAAACTTGAGGGGGTATATTCACAAAGAGTGGGCAGCAGCGAGTGACATTTGTAGGCGTGTTTGTAACTTATGCTTGTAACTTATGTTTCCTATGTATTTCTGCACTTGAACTGCTGTTTAAAGCTGTTGTTATTGCTGAAAAGCACTGATTCAACATACGTCTGCATGTTAGTTTTTTAGTTTTGACCTGCCGCTTTGACAACAGCAGCTGCAGTAAATTGTCAGTCTTATACTGTAAAACGAGACAGACTTACTTAATCATCAAGAGAACAGCAGTATTTAACAAACAGATATCTAGGTTTTAAGTATATGTATATTTGTTTATTTTCTTTGTTAAATATTCTTTTCATATTTTCTGTCCTTAATATCTTGGTTTGTAGTCTTTCTCCAAGTAACCACAAAGAAAATACATCCCCCATGCTGTAACTGTAATTTACAGAGCCCTGTTTACAGTAAACCACAGCAAAGTGTTTCGTCTCCACTATTACTGCTAAACATGGAAAAAACATTTGGTTTGAAAACAGTTGGTACATAAAAAATGTTTGTATTACTAACCTGTTGAACGTCACTGTGGAACACTTAAGTTTACTTTAAAATTTGACATTTAAATTCTAATCAAATCATGACAAACTGTATATCACTATAAAGTTCACTGTATGCCTCTAAAACACACACCTGTCCAGTTTATTACAATATAAATTATGTCGAAACAGTAATTGAGATAAAATAATGTCTCAGTTAATTTGGGTGATTTTTTGCTGAGAAATAGTCTGCCAAGTGCTTTTTAAAGGCAACTTAGGACTCCATTCCAAATTATGAATTTTTAAAACCATTTAAGTTTGGAATGTGATTTCCGTAAATACAGTATATTCTCCATACATTTTGTGACGAGTGTATCTAATCATGAGGCAAGTAAGGATTGAGTGTTTTCTACGTGTGTTTTCTATGGCGGTCATTAGATGGTACTTGGAACAACTCATCTTATTAAAGGTTTTACTTGATACAAAACGTTTGAGAACAACTGATATACATGATTGTGTTGCAGTACAAAACTGAAGTCATGGAAATGGTATCCAACAAAGAGATCTTACGAATCGGCGTAACAGACAAAGACACCCCAGACACACCTGCTTCAAGAGCTGTGTTTACCATTCTGAAGGGCAATGAAGAAGGAAACTATAAGATTGAGACAGACCCCAAAACCAATGAGGGTGTGCTATACGTTATCAAGGTGAATGCCATTATTTGCTATTATCATTTGTACAAATAAAGAAATATATAAATAAATATTCACCAATATATATTTTGAGAAAATGCTAAATACTCTTTCATTTGGGATAAAAGTATCTACTTAAGGAATGTAAATATGTGCTTACACATGGGAAGATGGACTCTATCCTCCATTATGCCAAATTGATATTTTACTGTATTTCTTCTATAGTTTGGTTGGGTCTTTATGTTAGAAGGAACATGACAAACAAACCAAAAGTTATTTGGCTATTTATGCCTTTTTGGACACATTATTGATGGTAGCAAATGTCTCATTTACTCTGTTAAGTTTGCTAAGTTATGGGATGAGACTATATACCTTGTGTGAAGCAATTAAAACAATAATATTTAACATGACATGCTTGGTAAAGGGGCTTGAGTATTCAAAGCAACTGTATCAGTTTACGTTCAGATTCCCGCTACGGTGTTAGGTAAATCCCTTTAAGGCTCTTTCTCTCGGACTGTTATCAAAGGACATAGGCTAAGCTATATTGTCATGGCGTAACACTGTGTTTGACTGCTTCAACAATGTCTAATATTGAATTTCTTTCTGCTGCACAATTTTCTGTTGCACTGGACAATTATTCCATGGAAATCATCTTTGTTGCAATAAACGTTAAGATGATTTCCTAGCATGGATGATAGCCATGGTTCACCCAAAATATTTCAAATTTGTTTGTATCGTCACAGGGAAAGAATTTTGAGAAAACAGAAATCACAGAGCTGGAGATATCTGTGGAGAACGAGGAGAAGTTATTTAAATGTGTTGACTGGAAACCTGTAAAAAATCTCAAACCTCAGCCGAACACTGTAATAGTGGAGGTGAAAGTCATCGATGTGAATGACCCCCCTGTGTTTAAGAAGAGCGAGGAGTTGATATACAGGGTTGAAAACACGAGTCCAGGTGATTTGCTGTTCACACCCGAGGTTAAAGATGAAGACTCGGATGTAGCCAATATTAGGTGTGTTTGAGCACTAACAAAAACATGATTTCCTTGTTTTCATAACTTCTTGTTGCACAAACTGTGTAAACGGGCTTGGGTACCGTCTGTTTGTAAATCAGGACCCGTATTTATCAAGCTTCCGAGAATTACTTACAAGAACACTGCTGAGAGTTGACTTTAGAGTAAAAGGTTTCCTGTCTCAAAGCTGCTCTTAAAAGTTAAAGCAGCTCAGTCGTAATTTAAGTGAAGTGTAGGACTAAATCTTAAATGTCAGGCGTAGAGATGATTTTCGGCACCTTGCTGTGCCGCAAACGGGATTTTGGATGACGACTTTGGCATGGACCAATCCCTGAAAAGGTTTCCCTATTTAAGAATATTCTCTGATACATTCACGTTGAATGGTGAAATTCCTGAAAGGAGTTTATATTCAACACACATATGACAATAAAGGCTTTTCAAGAGAATACATTATGAAACAGACATTGGAAATGAAAGTACGTTTCCACCATTTCTTACCCATTTTAAACCGGTGCTGAAATGAGTTTTTATTCGCTTTAGTAGAGTAGTTTCCCTTCAAATACAATGTTATTTTGGGTTAAAAAAAACTTACATCACACATACCATTGAGAACCAAACACAGCATAACTCGAACCCGTACCTTTTATCTTGCGCACAAACAAGTTTGTTAAATGTATACATTTGATAATGATGTGTAGATGTTGTTTCACTAAATGCCTTTCGCAAATTCATACTTTAAAAAAGTGCCACCTGCAATTACGCCTATGCAGGGGAGTACCGAATTTATGCTTATGGTTCCATTGGTCAACCCATCTGTCCGCCACATGTCTCTGTCCCCTCAGCGCCATCACAAGCCCCTAGTGGCAACTCCTAGGCACTTGAGAGACCCCTCGGGCTGTCTTAAATATTTGGGAGAGTTAAAGGGATTCATAGCTTTAAGAAATTTGATAACTTAAGTTTGGAAGTAGGAGTAAATGTCATGAATTCTCAGCACTTTAAGACTAGATGGCACTTTGAGAAGCTTGATAAATACTGGCCCTGGTCTATAATCTGTGTGTTTGTGATATTTATGTATGTGCACATTTCGATTTCATTCAAAGGTATGAGTTAGTACAAGATCCAGCGAAATGGGTGACTATTGACCCAAAGTCAGGAAAAATAACCTCACTCAAGAAAATGGATCGGGAGTCTTCATATGTCAAAAATGACACCTACACTGTTGTGATCCATGCTATAGATGACGGTAGGCACCAGACTAGCAGTTATCAATAATCATTTTTTGCTTGTAACTATCAAAATCAGAAATCTTTTCAAAATGAAAAAACAGGATTAGGACAATATACCAATGATGCCAAAATGTACAAAAAAGTAAAATACTTAGCAAACAAATGAAAACACAGATAAGTAGTACTGCTTACCAAATACATTGTTTACTGCAGACTAGTTTGTTTAACCGGTAAATGTGTGAACAATGTATCACAGACTGCAGCTCTCTTTCGATTTTTTTACACAAGAAGTTAGGAAGGAGACTCTCATCTCATGAACTTACCGATCACTGACTTCTCTTAATGTGCTGTTTACAGGAGAGCCACAAGGCACAGGTACATGCACCGTAGTAATCTACCTGGGTGATGTAAATGACAATGCCCCATATCTCCTTAGCAAGACTGCGGTCCTGTGCCTGAACAAGGTTGACCGTGTCAACATTATGACAGCAGACATTGACAAACCTCCATTTACGGGACCTTTTTCCTTTTCCCTGATGGGGGGGAATGAACTTAAAGACCTCTGGAAGATCGATCCCACCACAGGTCAGTGAATGCGCATGTGTAAATACCTCACACTTACATTAAGGCTAATATTCTACAAACAAGTGACACTCAGCTAACCGGAGAGGGATTCTTAAAACAGACATGTTTTCCTGTTGTTGTGATAACATTTAAAGTAGGAAGGTGTTGTTTAATTAATTCATTTAAGTATAAGTAATGAGCTTTTTTAATGCTGTTCTTTGTTATTTTGTAAATGCAGTTGTTAATGTGTTCTCTGGGCCAAGAAACCTTTCAACAATTAAATAATAGTCTTTAATTAATAATACATTAGAGACTTTAAAGCTTTGTATGGTTTACACCGTAGGGGACAGCACCTCCCTGATAGGTTTGGAGAGTCTGCCATATGGAAACTACTCCATTCCCTTGAAGATACAGGATCAACAGGGCTTGGCAACAGAAGATGTTTTTAATGTGGTTGTGTGCCTCTGTGTGGGAGAAAATGTGTGTCGTGGTCGGCAGGCGTGGTCCTCTAGGTTGGATTCAATAGGCATCGGTCTCATTTTTGCTGGAATTCTCCTGTTGGCCTGTGAGTCAAAATCACAAACTAAAACTTTACAATAAATGTGCTGTTTCGTTCATTACACTGCAAAATGTGATGGGATATTTTCTTCCCAGTATTGGATAAAAAAGGAGCGAACCCAGCCGCTGGGTTAAATGATTCCCCCTAAAAGGTTTATATTTTACATTGTTAAAACAACCCAGTATTGTGGGTTTAAGCAACCCAGCATCGGTTCATTTACAAACCAATGGCAGGCTTCGCCCCTTTTTTGTGTATTTGGTAGAATTACAGGAGCAATTCACCCAAAAACATTGTCATTTATTTATTTATGTAAATGTGAGCCATGGCAACCAAAAAGTCCTTTGCATTACATATCTAGTCTTCTGAAACCATAAAATGGCTTTGTATAAAGAACATTACTCAAATTATTTGACCAAAATCCAAATGTTTTGCCTCATGCAGGAATATTTGGTGTTATTGTTTGCCATTTTTCATATTCTGGAGCCTAATAACATGGTTTTCTGTTGCTGTTCAGCTAAAATTTCTGGTTAGTAGATCATAACAGTAATTTTACCATTTGAAAAAAAGAACTATCCAATTTAGGGCAAAAAAGGGAAGAATTACTAAAGAATACGACTAACATCCAGTGATATGATATGATTGAAAAATTCGTCCTATCATGAATGATCTTCAGAACAACAAATTTGTCTTTCTACAGTGTTACTCATGTTTTGTTTACTGTGTGAATGTGGAAACAACACATTCCAACCCATCTCACTGCACCTGCACGACGAGGGAAGCCAAACCCTTATGAAATACAATGAGGAGGGAGGAGGCTCAGTCTATAAGGTACGTTCTTTAAACATATGTCAAACACACAGTAATGCAGGAGTTATTCAAATTAGTACAATTTAGCAAATTCTTGAGGCTTGTTGGAACTAGGGAAACAATTAATAGTTGTCTTAAGTTTTACTGCTTATCATAACTCACCAGTTCACACCCGTTCTTCTTGTTGGTTTATGTAATGCAAAAAAACCATATACATATAGACAAATTCCATCCAATACTGATGATTGCTGATATTGACAAGCTAAGAGACATACTATTTATATTACTAAATGTGAAATAGAAATGTGTTGTAAACACCGTTGGCCATGACATCAGTTTTTATTCCATCTTGTTTGGATTGTGTACACTTGATGAAAAATATTAATGAAATATGCACTTAATGCACATTATAATATACATGACTGTGCCATTTCTAGACAGGTATTGTTGTCAGCAAACAACGATATACAAAAACAAAACGCATTAATCTGGTCCAATTCAATATTACACCTGCTGTCTTAAACAATCTTTCAGTTTGAAGTTTTTAAATGTTGTTCTTGTTTGTTGTTCTCTCGTAAGCCTGAACATGTTCCAGCTGGCAGTGCTGTTGGCAAGAAGGTTGCATCTGCACCGGTACTTTCCATTGATAGTTTTTTACCAAGAGGTTCATTTATCTATCAAACAGTAATAGTTTATTGAAAAGAAAAATTTAATTGAATGAGGACATTAGCTGTCTAATCTCTTAATGACTTCTCGAATGGCTTTAAAAGATTTCTTTGGAATAAAGTTCTTTGCACCAATTTTTTTTCATTGAATGTGTAGCCAGAAAAACTTCTTTGTAATTTGTATTTAGAATGAGATACGGATTAGTAAATAAATACTACAGCAAATTTCTTGAGTAAACTGCTTTTGAAGTGTCTTAAGGCCAAAAGCCGTTGGATTAGAGACAGCAATGTTGCATGCATGCAAAAAGGTGCATTCAAACAGAGATAAATTATATGACATAAATAATGACAGAAATTTCATTTTTGGGTGAAGTATCCCTTTAAGGTTGATTCAGTTCAGACTTGGCATACGTATTTGCCTTCTACGTATATGGCAGCATTCCTCTTGGTTTTATCCTGCAATATTTCTCTTCAGGAAGACAGGCAATGCCGGTTTTTACCAAACATCCATAAACAAACACATTAAACATACACATGATTTTCGGACAACCTACACAGAATGCCTTTCAGTTCTCTGTTATCAAACATTCTAATAATATGTTACTAACAACCAGCGTGTTGCTATTTTTCTAGACTATGATTGGGATGAATGGATTCAGACAGAGTCAAAATCGCTCACTCAGAAGCACTGTAGGGGTAAGTGTGAAATCTAGTAGATTTTCACAAAAATCACAAGAATCATGTTGGAGTCTAGAACAAAAGAATGATTGTAAACTAAGGTAAACATTTGTAAATAAAAATGCACAGCATATGATCTATATGATCTAGAAAATCTTCTTTATAGAATCTATACATTTACATACGTTCTTTGCTGATTTGGAAAAACTGAAATACATTTTTAACAGATTTTTATGTGTTCTGATGGGTAGTTGAAGAGTATCACAGTCACTCACATGGGTGGAGTTATTAAGAACTTTACAGGGAATGTGAATTTTGCTCTAGATTCAGTCTAGTACTGCATTTTGATACAAATCTTACGCATGATGGATAACTGTTAATAGACAAAAATGTTCATTATGTCAAAACTTATGAGTGGGGCAGTTACATCAATACAATGATATGAAAAGTTAAAAACTTTAAACTTGACTTGCTTTTGATATACTTTGATATAGTATTTTATTTATCACTAATAATAATACCTTTATCAATATAATCATTTACTTCAGATTGTGAAATATGGATTTTGCTTCTATCTTTCTCAGTATTCCATGAAAAGTCATGAAATGCCCGATGGCGTAGGTGTGATGGTAAGGGACAGCTTTGTCAAACTGACACATGGGTGTGACACGTGTGGTTGCTGGCAGGTGCCTGGGTGGGGCTTGTATGTGGGGAAAGTGTCGTACAAAAACAAAGAAAGAGTTTTAGCCTAGAGCATTATAAAGGACACAATGCTTCACACATTTCTGTTGTTTCAGGACAACATTTAACCTACACACACGATCTGTTTCTATGCGTTTCTACATTTAAAATTGTCAAAAAGTATTTGTGAACATAGACACTACAAAGTGTGATGGTAATTGCATAAGATAAAAAAATATACTGTAAAATGTATCGCAAAATAGCACACTTAGCACGTATTTTAAGTCTGTTAATGAGAATATAAGATATGTCTGTTTAGGTTTTAAAAGAGCATACTTTTCACAATGTCAAAAATCATAACATTCTGTTTATGTTATTGCTATGAGCTATCTGTTGAGTCCTTTTCAGGTGTCAGCTCAAAAAAAGCTGTTTAGGGAAAAGACATTGCATGAAAGGGTGGGGCATCATACACCTCCCAAAATATATTTTTGCATGACGGATGAGCTTCATACAATGCAAGACATTTTGTAAACTCTTGCCATTAAGTGGTAAAATTACTTAATTTATTGCGTCAAACACGTCACAGCTTGATATTTATTTAAGTGTGGCTAAGTGTACAAATATATTTTGGGGTTATTGTAAATATATATTTTTTAATTACATAAATGTTATGCATTATTTTAATGATGATGAATATGTAATATATATTTCTGCTATCTAAAGCCTCATTCAAGCTGGTCAACAGTTCGAACCAACACAGTAAGGGTAAGTTTTGCCAAAGAAATACAAATTAGAAACACTGTACGCCACATCATTTTTTGAATAATTATAAATAATAATGTTTAATGTTACATAATCATGTTAATGATTAAAGCTTTTATTTGATTAAATCCAATTAAAGCTTAAAATTGTGAACAATGAATGTAATGTGATTGAAAAAGATAATGAACTGTTTTAACTGAGGGGTACATTTACAAACATTAGAATTGAATTTGCTGTTCATCACACTTGTTTTTCAGAGTGGAGTGAGTCAGTTGTCGCGTCCATACAGTTTGTCACGATTAGAAATAAACCCCGCAGATCATATTGACAGGGTGAGAATCTCCACGATTGCTGAACACTCCACTCAAGATGTATAAATCTACTCAAAATCTACTTTTGAGATTTGCCAACCTGCAAATCTCAAAATGATGTTGTTATGCTGATAAGGATTTGGATTCAAATATGTTTCTTTTCATTGTTATACTTTAGAGATCCGTTTGGCCTCCAGAAGATCAGAGCTTCTATCCAGTATATGTTCCACGTCAGTATGCAAATGAAGGGAATGAAAGTGATTGCGTGTCATTAGATCAGATCACCGTTAGCAATCTCGGAGATGACATGGACTTCCTGCAGAACCTTGAGCCAAAATTCAGTACTCTTGGTGGGATTTGTCAACAGTCCATGACACACAAAAACGTCAGACTTTAAAGACTGGTGCTGATTTAACTCTTTGGGATTTCATCTTGATTATTTTCTGTTTTTCTAACACTTTACCTCTTGAAAGTCACTTTTTTACGTGTGGGAGACTGGTGTAAGGCACAAAGGGTTTACAGGGTTTTTAGGCCTCTGAGTTTTATTATGGATATACGCTTTTAACATGAAGTCTTCAGGGCCAAGACTGGCCATGAAGGATCTCTGGGATAAACTGTGCATTTAAGGTGAATGTACAAAGGAGCATTTTTGAAAATTGACAGGACTTCTGCTTATGCTCCAAAAAAGATGTTACCAAAGTAGTATTTTTCTCTTGTTTTCCAGGAAGGATATCCTTTGAATCTAGAATAGTCAAGAAACAGAAGGGTGACTTGTTTCTTTGGGATACGTTTTAAAATTAGTTTATAGCTTTCACTTGGGTTCAAATGTGCAAGAACAGCAGATGTGATTAAAGATTACACTATAAATAAAACTGTCTATTCCTGTTTAATGGAGAACTGTGAAAGAAAATCTTCATTTTATTATTATGGATACTATTATGGATGCGAAACTTTACCTAATGGTCTTTACGTTAAAGTCAAAAGACATCAAACCGACCAAAAGCTCAACCTTTAAATCATTATTTCAATCTTACTGTTGAGAACAGGGAGGTAAGGTAAGGTGACATAGTTTACTTAATTAGCTCCATCGCTTAAAGGGATACTCCACCCAAAAATGAAAATTCTACCATTTACTCACCCTCAAGCTTTTCCAAACCTGTATGGATTTCTTTGTTCTCATGAACACAAAGAAAGATATTTGGAAGAATGTTAGCAACTGTACCGTGGCCGTGAAGTGCAAAACAAAACAATATAACAAATCTTAAAAGCAAAATAAAAAAATCATACCATGAAACAAAAAAGAACAGGTCAGAAGTCAAAACGACAACTCAGAAAACACAACGACAAATCAGTCAAATCGGAAAAGGTGGGTCTTTTGTTGAGATGGGAGAGCTACGCTG
Source organism: Barbatula barbatula (assembly GCF_947034865.1). NCBI lineage: Eukaryota > Metazoa > Chordata > Actinopteri > Cypriniformes > Nemacheilidae > Barbatula > Barbatula barbatula. Next base: position 15,169,700 of record NC_136780.1, read on the forward strand.
ATTGGGCGAAACTCCTGTCAATCAAGATATCCAGGACGTTCACTTTGAGGAAGGACATTCATATGTGATACAGAGCATATTCATTGATTCACGTCACATCTTGTTAAAAGTGAAAATGGGCTCATATTGGATTAGGAGTAGATGTGAGTCCGTGCGCTACCGTTTCACACTGGATGCATGAGAACTGAGCACCTGTGTAACTTACCATCCGCGATTGTTTCCCCCTCACATGATACATGCAATATAAAACTAGCTGTCTTGTAATCACAGATAAAAATATTTTAACTTCAGTTTAATTTGAGACTGCAAAACATACTGCCGTTCATTTGATTGATGCAGCTTTGTGGTCATTTATCATACAAAGCACCATTTAGGACCCAATGAATTACATTAAAAGGCGCAATGTAATTTTACATCCAGGAAGACTATCAAGTATCTAGTGCAATATGTACCATTCACCATCTTGAAAATAGTAAATATAAGAAGTGCATAAATTGTCTGATTGAAGGTGCAGCTTAAGCATCTTTTATAGACGGTTTCAACTTTCAAACAAACGTTCCTGCACTTTTGTGAACCCCGACTGAATTTCCGGAACACAAACAATAGAGTGCCTATAGATCATTTCAGAAAACAATCGAAAGAAACTTGCCTAAAATTGGCTAAACTTGTCTCTCCAATGTTTTACATTTAGACTGCAATACCAAGCTGTCAACCTAGATATCAATGTACCATACAGTTTTGTTCACAGAGTGAACTACAGGAGCCATTCAACAAATGTTTTATTTAATAAAATGAACATACAACCAAGATTCAACATATCAATTGTTAAATGCTATTATTATACAATAAAATAAGACAATGACGCTGAAGAAACACACACTGACGCACCAGGAAATGAAGGTGAAATACACACAGACCCTCCCATCTCTATAATAAGAGTATCTCTGTGAAGTCCCTGTGAACCAGAAGTTGCGATCATTTTTACTTCCGTATTCTGACATATATCTGAGTGAAAATTTATTTCAAAGGAGAAAAAAGCCACACCCGGCATCTGTATTTCACTGCAAATTGATTGGATGTGTAAAAACAGCTGTTGCTTTAGGTGTGTTCGACCTCATGCGACACTTTGCAGGCTAGACTGGCTGCTTGCAGTCGATGGAGGAGTTGAAAAAGGAGGCAGTCATGTCGGACACCTGAAAAAAATGTTGTATGTTGCCTTAGTGACGCTGGCACTGTGTTTCCTTTTCAAAGCGTGATTTAAGTGGATTCGATAGTGGATTTGTCTGTTGGCTTCCACTTAAAACGTGCCCAGTGTCACAAACTGTCTCGCCCCTGCCCGCCTCCTGTGTTCTCCTGTGCCAGTTTCCCCCTTGAACTCCATCATCCTCCATGCTCCCGCACCAGTTCCTCGCCTTTCATCACCGCACCCAACAGTCATCAGCCCCATCACTAGGACACTAAACATACTCTGACTGTTTCATGCTTCGTTGTCTTGTCTCAAATGTAACTAGCTGTACATATATGATTGTTTCCGTTTGTTTTCAGTGTTATTCCTTAATAAATATGTGATCTCAATATTATATATATCACTCATTTGTGGTTTGTGGATGAAGCGTTCTGTTACACCCAGTCAGTGTGGGCTTCAGCACTGGTATTAAGATTGGGTCCCGAGGTGTGCATGGTGGGCCCTGATCAAAGCACATTGTACTATTGTTTTCTTTTGCACTAACCTAACTCTATGGAATGGAAATCATGTTTCTTATTATGTTATGTTTTTATTGTGTTTTATTGTGTTAGTTAGCTGTATTTTTTGAGTTATTATGGCTTAAATCAAAACAAACCAACTGCAGTTTTCATAGATATTCATTGGAATGCACAACAACAACAAAAAACATGATCTCATTTTCATTTTTTACTATTCACATGAACTTATGTTTATACTGTAAGTGTGCATGAAACCCTATACATTGTATTTTTTAGCAAACATTTATATTATATTAACAGTAGTGTCAAAGCTTAAACTTTTGTGTTTTCACGTTTGTTTTAACACAAGTGAACAATTTGCAGCGCACCTGAAATCCGCAGAGAACAGTGCACAAGCTACACGACGCTCTAAAAAGGTGTCTGGTTTCATATTGTTTTGTCTAAAAGTAGGTTGTTATCTCTGTTCATAGGAAACCACACACATGTACACCTCAGTCAGTTGACAAGTCTTAGAACAAGTATTCTAAGAAATACAACAATGTTTACATAATTTATAACACATCCTTTGGTGGGTTGGTTCCCTGGATGGTCTTGTCAGACAGGATCCCATATCTTGCCGGTACATGTCTGCATCTACAGATGCCTGTAGAAATTCCTCCAAAATCTTTGCTGGACACCCATCTTTAGCCAAGATGTTTGGTGTCCATTTCCCAACAACAGCATTAGACACATATAAAGGTCTAACCTCTTTTTACAATAGTAAAATTGTTACATTCTATTTACAACTATCTACAGGCCTCCCAAATATTCCACAGTCTTTGCTGATGACTTCCCAGAACTGTTATCAGCTATTTCTTCTGAATTTGACTGTGTAACACGGTTCAATAAAATAAAGGAAGGAGGCAGGAACCGGTGAACATAAAACAACTTTTAATATAATATACAAACCAAACAAAGTAAAATGTGGGGGCAACGGGTTATGTTTTGTTTTGTTTGTAAATTATATTAAAAGTTGTTTTATGTTCACCGGTTCCTGCCTCCTTCCTTTATTTTATTGAACCGTACACAGTCAAATTCAGAAGAACACAATACATAAAGTCCAGGCCTGGTCCTCTTTACACTCTGTTGCTCGTCCTTTTATGCTCCCGAAGTTCCTCCGTGAGAGATGCAAGACCAGTGCAACGTGCAGCTGACACTCATTGTCACTCACGTCACCAGCCTCGGCTGTCCCCTCATGTTTCTCGTCCCGCCTTGCTCGTTACATACCCCCGTTGCCCCTCACAGGCCGGGGGATACCCACGAGACTGTGCTCTACTCCCCCCGAGGGCCAGTCTCGGCCCACGCAGCATCTGGGGGTATCAACAGACGAGACAAGAGAAAAGGAGCCGGAAGCACAAGGAGCGACAGAGATGATAGAGGGAAGAGAGGAAAAAGTAAAAAACATTCTGGTCCGGTTCCCAGACACCCAGACTTCACAGATCATTAGGGTCAAGTCAGTTAGCGATAACAAGGCTTCACTCAAAATAAGGCGAGTCAGTGTTTAGCAATCATGCCGCCCGGAGCTGGAATCTGCTTCGAGAAAACATCAATCGTGCTCCAACAGTAGCCACTTTTAAATCTAAAGATCATTAATCCTAATGCCAAAACTTTGCTATATTTTAATATCAATATTTATATATACAAATCTGAAGTGCAAACCCTGCTTATTGTTGCGAACAATGAAAACAAATAACAATGAACAATGAAGAGAAAAGGAATAGACATAAATAACATTGACATTGGAAAATCTATTTACAGGCGAATCTTTATGTGTTTTGTAAAAAAAATATATCAGGCGTTCAGGAAATAATGTGAATAGTAGGCGACATTAAATATTTATTCAGCACACAGAACTCTCAATAGGTAGTGGTCTAGCTTTTGTTGAAACTAGTAACTCTGTATTAACACCTACTGACTATTGCTCTTTTTTGTGACATTCAATTATTTGCTTATTTCTCCCTGAACTCTTTGTAAGTCGCTTTGGATAAAAGCGTCTGCTAATTGACTAAATGTTAGTGTAAATGTAAATAATACCAAAAATAACAGTTTATTATTTTCCATTTAAAGAGACTAATTTTATAGAAATATACGCATGTGTCAAACAGATGAAGCATGACAGAGAATTAAATGTACTGTTTAAGTTCAATGAATTTTAAAATAAAGAGATGGCTAGAAAAAGTTATATTTACCAAGAACAAAATGATAAAGAGATAAAGCCCTGGGTGGAAACAAGTTAAACCGGTAAATTCAGTTTCACACCCTGTAAATGAACTGTGAGCAAAGATGGACTTACAAAACGTATCAAAAACGTCTGTAGTACTTTTAGACCCAAGATCATAAAGGGGCAAAGGAAAGAAAAAATATGTTATGTGTTTTCCAAAAGTATGTCAATGAAAGTGTACAAAAAATTACATCTGACAAAATCGGCGCAGGGCAGAGCCTCACCGGTGCAAAGCAACAAAAGGAAAAACAGAGCATACTTTAAAAACACTTGTTGAGAACTTAAAACTATAAACTCAACACACACCACACAGGATTAGAACCCACAACTGCAGGAATTTCAAGCAGGTTGCTAAGCCAGCCATGCCACTCAGCTGACAATCTGGCTGTTGATCAGACTTTACAGAGCTGCATGTAGCGATTTATACCAATCACTGAAGTCAGGCATAAGGAGCGAAAATGTCTGAAACTTGAATACAGACCTGTTGAGATGACCAGGTGAGAATAAAACATTGACTTTACACAGAAGTTACACAGCTGTACAATCAAGTGCTGTCTGAACCTATAGTAGCACAGAATGACAAGAGAAAAAACTGCCAGATATAGAAAGTACGTGAGAAATAAATAGGTAATGAAGAGAAAGTTAGAGTGAAATGAAATCTTTGTCTTGGCATACAGTATAAACATTACATGTGCTACACAAGGGGTTCGAACCTCCAACCTCAAAGTTTCAAGGTGTGGGTTTGACACATTGCGCCACTCAGCTACACTCAGAACAACACAACAAGAACAAAAACCTCAGAAACGGAACATAAGTGAAAGCAGTCAGGTTGACAGCACTGGTGAGAATAAAATCAAACTGTAGTACTCTATATATAAATGTAGCAATCCCACAAAACAGGCTTCAAAACCACAACAAGTATCTAAGCATGCGGTTCAAATCATTTCAACCCCTGAGCCACACACTCAAGTGCTGCCTGGAGCTACAGCACTACAGATCCACACGGGTACAGAGCAACAAGAGCAAAAACCACAGCAACGGACCATATGTGAAATCGTATAGGTTGATAAGCACAAGTCAAAATGACTTAATCAATGACTCGAAACTTGTAGTTTATCAGGTAATGACTAAATGGTATGCCACTCAGTTAATAATCTTGACACAGGATCTTAAGAAGAGCTTTCACAGCTTCAAACATTGACATTGGCCAATAACCGAAGGTGCTGAAACGTGAGCGTAGAGCAGAAATAACAGAAACACAATGTATTTCAGAAACAGAAATCAGAAGTGACAATGAACGCAAAAATAATGTTTTTTTTATGTAATGCAAAACGCATTACAAACAGTCAGAATAGTTCAATACGAGAAAGAGACAATGTCACAGTCAACTTTGCGCATATATTTCTCAAAACAATCGCCCCAGAAATCAAAATTTCTGTACGGCTCGCCCTAAAGATCATACAAACGGCGCTTGGAAAAAAATAGATCACATTTATCAAATGAGCAGCAACAAAAAGTTTCTCAAATGCTTCACAATAAGTTGTGGCAAACAAGACAAACGAGGCATCAATAGAATCGGCACAGACTAGGCAGAAAGCGAATTTCAGATTAAGGGTTCAAGAGTTAATAGCAGTTATATAAAAAACATTATATCTCATGAACGTTACATGGCGCTTGCTTGAAACATCACCTGTACATCATGGACATTAATTCAATGGTGAGTACCAAATTTGGTGCAGATATACCGTATCATACAATTCAAAAGATATTAAGATTTATGACAGAATTCAAAAGGACATACAGGCCGGTTGTGACAGAAGTGTACAGGCAAACATATCCAAAGTCCATTTTTCAAATTTCGTGATCCTTTGGTGTCGCTGTTCCCAAATTTGGCACGGACCCCGGTCCGATGTGTTGATGAGTGTACAAAGTTCCATACCAGTAGATCCAACAGTGGCCGAGATAAATCCTCAGATCTATTTTTTGGCAAAACTTTTGAACTATCGCATTTCTGACGGTTGCAAAGATTGCTTGAGCGGATGTTCATGACAATAGGCTAGAATTTCTAGGATTAGTAACAACAAAATGCAATACTCTACTTTTCAAGATGGCCGCTACTGTAATGGGCGGAATCTTAATGCAAAACATGGAATGGGGAAAGCGTGGCTTTGCCCCTCATAAATACAAAAAAAAAATGGCAAAGAGCTTAAGTTCCCGGTTATGGTAGGAGTATGGTATTTCCGGAAGCACACTTAAAGTTTGAGATATGTCACCACAGACTGTTAAGAGAGGTGCTATTGTCAGGATTTGGTGGTGGACAGAACCCAGGTATAGGCAGGGAAAGGGTTAACATAAATACTCAATAATAAATAAACAATAAATAATAATAAACAATAAAATCCACAATGGGGTAAAACAGACAACAATAATGATCAACAAACAAAACACTTCTTAGAAGGAGCCAAATAAACAAACTCCAAGATATATAATATTTCCAAACACAAGACAGGGCACAGAGAAACAGGAACAAGGTATTCCAGAAGGTGACTAATCCAAGATACGGGGACGTACTCAATGAGTATATAAATGGCAACGAACCGCTGATTCATGAATGAATCCGGAATGCCCGTAAAAAGAGACGACAACCTTGAAATAAACAAGGTATTTTATAATGCAGATCTTAAAATGAAGGAACGTAGGAACGTCACGCAATGTAATGAAGTTAAAGTATAGATTTTCCATTATAAATATCCTCAAGTAAGAGTAAAAGTACCCACTTTTAATTCTACTTTAAAAGTACATATTTGTAACTTAAATGTAACAAAGTTAACTGCCCACCTCTGCACCCAACATAACTAAATCTTGTCATCAAATTTTTTTATTCCATGTCCGCAGAATTTAGCACACACATTCCACAAGACAAATGAAACATGACAAATGTATGTGGGCAGAATTCTGCAGAACTAAAATCCACGTCATGAACACAATTCTGGTAATGCTGTTTTACACATACACTGTCAAATGTTTCTGTGTGAATTTACAATTCAGTTCTATTAGTTGCCATACCCTATCGAGAAAGAATAGATTATTACAGTGGTTATACAGCAGTACAGTGATATTTTAACCTCATCCCAGGGGTGGTCTATTGAATCGTATTTGTAACAACCAGATGTTGAAGTGACACGGGAAACACATTTTAAATGTAGTTCACTTAATGGTTTCAAATATCAAATAAATCCTGACAGTTGCCACAAGCTGTTGGTAAATCTATCCGTAAATCTATTTCAAGTTAATTATAACAAACAATACAGCTAAGAATTATTTTACAAGCTTGAGAAAAATGACAGAGGGGTCATAAATTACTTAAATAAAAAAATAATCTGACTCTCCTCCATCGTTACACTCTTTTCTTATTCTGTATTTCGCTTCTCTTGTTATCTGATGAATGTCAGTGAAGCGCTCCATTTCTGAATGGGCCTAATTGACGTCTTAACAGACTCATATGGCCCAAATATGTTCCTATTATTCTGAAGAATTTTTCATTTGTTTGAAACTACTGGAATGTTCCCTGGCAATAACTAGATGTCGTCTTGAACAGGGGGGGTTATTGAGGGCTGTTGTCGGGCACAACCCATGACGTACACACCCTGGCTATTTCTGAGAACCTCACTTGAACCAAAGTGGTTTTGTATAACATTTTAAATTTTACACCTCTTAAACGTTACATCTCTTTCTGTACCTTTTCCGGCATCTCTGCTCCACACCATTACAACAGCAGCCTGTACCATTGACACACGACATTATGATGTTCACATTGTTTACGCCAATTTCTCAACCCAAGAACCAAGCTACTTTGCTAATATTCTGCAGATTTAAACCAGATCATGACTACATGCAAAAATACACTGACTGATTGTCACATGGTTGGGTTATTAGATATTTGGGTACACAATAAATGACATTATTGCTCACATCATCACTAACACTCATTCATTTCACAAGTAAAACATCTCTCCTGTGCAATGTGAAACTTGTCAGAAGAACATTTTAGGATTGGGTAATTAAGTGTCACCTGTTTAAAAGCTGACTCGTCTACATCAGTCATAGTGGTGATTTTAAACAAAACCATTTACACATACTTCAAACGTATCATGATATGGTTGTGTTTTAACAACAATGAATTCCTGAAAAAAAGGGTTGTACTGTAGAAAATAAACATAATAAATTGTTGTCAACCCTCATTTGAATATTTCTCTTCCACCCCCATTGGTCATGTGAGCAGTATATGTGAATAGTCCAAAAAAAGAAAAACGTCTTGGTTTCACTTGTGCAGGACTGCTCGAGGATTCATCATGAGGACCCTTCCTGTCACTTTTTTTTCCCAGCTGCTGGTGAGTTAAAGGCTTGTGTGGTAACTGTGACGGATCGAAAGGGTTTGCAGTGTGTATGCAACTTTATCCTCCAACATTCTCTACAATGTTACTATAGAAATTCACCCAGTTGACCTGTATTACGTTTGAGTTTAGACAAATCAACAAGACTATTTTACCCTCACTTCTTTCATTTCAGTTTGCCTGGACCATGCATGCCTGGGCAGAAATGGGAAGGATAAGACAGAAACGTACATGGATCGTTGATTCTTACTCTATTGAAGAAGAAGACCCCGGACCGTTTCCATATACACTCGGAAAGGTGAGTCGCAATGTAACAGTCACTGCATTCAGCTAGATATTCTTCAATTTCATTCCTTTTTTATTTGTAAACAAAAGTGCTGGATATTTATTATAATGATAAAAATAAGAATACTTGTATTTCTCAATGTGTGTGCTATTTGTATTGTGTTTCAGATTGGAATTGATAGGAACTATCAGGCACTAGTAAATTTTGAGCTCCATGATTTGGGTTCACTGGAAAAGATCCTCATCATAGATAAGAATACGGGGGAAATTTCTGTACATGGAAAAGTGGATTACGAAGCAATAGGAAACCATACTCACAACGTATGTGCAATATATTCATCGCATTATAACAATTAAAAAAAATCTAAATGCCATTTATTTAAATATACTACAAGAAATGACTGTATATTGAGTTACATCTGATCCAACTACAGCTCTATTTTAAATCGATGAACATACACAATCATGCAGTGGACACAAGGCTCGGGGTTGAGATCAAGATATTGGACATAAATGATAACGCTCCAATATTTCAGCTATCAAACTATGACGTCACTGTGAAAGAGTCACATGCCCAAGGTAACTATTTCTAAACATCACAACATAAAAGCAGAGAAATGCCAACCCCAAAATGAAATAAATCATCACACTCAATGTTTTGTCCAGAATACAAAAATAAATATTTTCTCAAGATTCACGAGCCTTAATATAAACCCAAGCAAATATAGAGTTTTAGTCATATTGATCATTTAAATAAACATGTCAGATAATACATTACCTTTTAATAAAAATGGTGTTCCACTATACACAATAATAACATCATTCTTGAACACAAGCTTATAAAGACAGAAAGTTGGCAATATCTATTCATATAACACGTTTTCATTAAGGTGAAAAAGTTCTGGTGGTGCTGGCATCTGATAAAGACGATTCAAAAACACCTAATGGATCTTTCTCCTTCACAATCAAATCTGTCACACCAAAAACAGACAATGTTGAGTTTTATATCCAACAAAATAATCAAAATGGGAAAATTTACTTTAAAGGGTGCTTGGACTACGAGGTATGAGCTTGATTTTGTACATGTTCAACTTTTTTTATATATTTTATATTACATATTGCTTTGCATACGCACGAAGCGTACCTGCTTAATCCAAATCTGCACCTTGTCACAGAACATACATGAACCAATTAATGTAAACATTAATTTAATTTAAACTGAAATATTTCAGAAAGCTCAAGAATATATAATTCTGGTTGAAGCAAAGGACCACGGAGAAAAGAAACAGCTCTCAAGCACAAGTACAGTAACAGTCAAGATTTCTGACAATAACAACCACCTTCCAGAGTTCTCCGGCCAAACAGTGAGTTTCTCTTTTTAATTTAAGATTTATTATGTACTGTATTGTCAAGGTTCTGTGACAATTACGCGTGTCTTGAAGTTTAATATTTATCTTGTCGTGTCTTGTAAGTAGTTAAAAGCTATCTTGAATCCGTTGTTTTCTGCCCCGTCGTGGGAAGTCTTTGTTTTGATTCTGCCTTATTTAAGTTTTCGTGGGTGTTTTTCTTGTTATTAAATAAAAGCCTTTGTGTCTGCTAATGCTGCCTGCCATTGGGTTCTTCCCCACCACATGCCCTGTCATAACAAACCTGCCAAACAAAACCCAGCAGGCAGCCATGGGCGGTGCAACCACTTCCCGGTGGCCTTGCACCTCCAATCCCGAGTGGTGCAAGGCGATCGCCACCCAGTCCCATGCCTCCCGGCTCCCATTCCAGCCGACATCCAGTCCTGCCCAGCCACAGGCGTCCAGCAGTCGGTGTCAGCGGCCAAGCAGTGTCTTCTGATGGCTGGGCAGCGGACTGGGACACCTGCTGAAATGGCCGGATGGACAGGACTGGGTACCGGCTGGAACGTTGGAACATCCCAGCCGATGACTCTCCGATTCGGCACCCTGTCCGGTTCTACCAGCACACCCTGGCATAGTATTTGATGTTTTTAGGTTTTGTTTGAATGCTGTAAGAAAGTTATTGGCAAGTTTGACAAATGATTGCAGAGAAGACTGATGTTTGTTTTCAGAATTCATTCAGAACACAGACAAATAATCCTAAAAAAACTTTTACTATTACAAACCTGAATATGAAACCAAACAAAATGTTGTTAGAATAACAAACACTTTCAAACAGCCTTTTTCAGCTTCATGACAGCCCAAAATCATAAGTCTTGTGATGTAAAAATTAGGCTGATTTGCATTTGAAGGACAGTTTAGACCTCAAACCTCAATATTATGATATCATGAATATCGTAAATTATGACTTTTCTTAGGGCACTGGGAAAGTGAAGGAGCGAGACACTGGGACCGAAGTTTTGAGACTACAAGTGACAGATAAAGACAGTCGTGGATCAAAAGCTTGGAAAGCTAAATACATAATCCATGGAGATATCAAAAATCGATTTCAAATAGAAACGGACCCAACTACAAATGAAGGGATTTTAACTGTTGTTAAGGTACGCTGACAGTTTTCAAAAAGCAAGCAAATCTGACACATCAGCTTTAAATGTCAACAATGTACTTTGACACTGGTTCTGCAATATATTCTTTCTGCACAGCCAATGGATTATGAGGAGCAAACTTACCAAAATCTGATCATCAGCGTGCAGAATGAGGCTCCTTACTTCTCATGTATGATTAAAAAGCGGCCACAGGACTCAATGTGGGAACTCCAAAGATATTTTGAAACTCCTGGAACAAGTGATCCAAACCTCTATAAGTCCATCCCAGTGACCATTTATGTTGAAGATGTCAACGACCCTCCAGTATTTATACCCCCTGTTAATGATGTTCTTATAATGGAAAACACAAATGCTGGAACCTATTTAACAACAGTTACGGCTGTAGATTTGGATGCGAACACGATAAGGTAAGTGAAGCTGAGGTTATATGACGCAAATATCATTGTAAATTAAATGACATATGATCATAAATTACAGTCTTTCTCCTTCTCTCAGATATGTTAAGGGAAAAGATGTTGCTGGATGGATAACTGTTGATAAACAGACTGGAAACGTATCCGCAGCTAAAATTCTAGACAGAGAATCACCATCTCTGATAAACAGTGTATATGAAGCAATCGTGTATGCAGTGGATGATGGTATGAAATACATACTTTACTATAATTGTGTATATTAATTTATTCTAAATATAGAATGCAGCTATGGAATGTATTTTCAATGTTTTTTTAAATAAACACACACAGGGTAAAAATCAACACTTACAAAATTAATTTGAAAGCTGTCTTTGGTAATAAAGTCAAAGAATGAGCATCCATATGTCAATATTGAATACTTCTCTGACCATAACTTAAGTAAGGTTCTTTTACACCATGTTTGAAATATGGTAATCAAATAAATATTATTAAAGAATTTCCTTGTACAACTAAATTTAAACCAGTTATGAAATATGATAATTTATCATTTTATTTCTCGACATGCAAAACCAGTAAGTTCATAGTTACCAATGTTTAGCCACTACAGTCGATAGCTACAGTATCCCTTGAGACACAACACACACATTTGAAAATCGCTTTAAAAGTGTTGAATATTGTTATATTTTTTTACACTCAGTTAACTTACACTGTAAAAACAGAAATTTTCCAGCAGCTGATGTGCCAGTGAAATACCATGGCCATTTCTTATTGCAAGAGTTACAAACAAAAAGTTACATAAAACGATTTTCAACAAAGATCTATTGTCCTCCTCGTCTTACCATACATACATAACATTTGATATACTGCTACATGTATTTCAGTCCATTGTGCATGTGATTGACAGGTTCACCACCATTGACCGGCACAGGCACTGTGCGTATATACTTACAAGATCAAAATGATAATGTACCAGTGTTGACTATGGACCATGTTAATATATGCTTTGACAAAGAGCCCACAGCAGTCAACATCACAGCTGCAGATCTGGACCTTCCTCCATACAGTTCACCTTTCTACTACGAGCTATTGGGTGATGTTGAGGGGAAATGGATGATTGACCCTGCTCAAGGTAATCCCACTTTCCATCGACTGCATTAATTTACACCGATGATGACAATATCCAGAACGTAACCATTTGGGAAATGGCAAAAATAGACTGAGGGGACTCTAATTGAGATGGGACTTTTGGGGTGGCAGGGGTTGTATTTGTTATAATCACAGTAAAATTATTCCATGTTTCCTCCATGCATGGCTTCTGTTTTTATTTCATTTACAGCTTTGACCAGCATGCATCACTATTTGTGTGTTCACTTTTTTTTATTGTATAGTATTGTTTAATTAAAATTATTACACGGCTCATTTGAATGCTTGATTCTGATTTGTCCAGTCCAGTGGCGGCTGGTGAAAAATATTCTCGGTGGGGCTGTGCCATACTTTTTTGTTTCCGTAACCATCGCAATAAAATTTAACACAAACTGCAGGACAGCAGTGCTCAGTGAAATAGTCAGTAATTATTTAATGCCAATATTAAAAAGTTGAGGCATTCGTACACAAAAACATAAACATCATGATGCACAAACACAAGCCTTTTATTTGCATTTAAACTGAACTTGTAAACAATTGACTATTTCTACATATAAGTAACATCTTTTGGAAAGGCTGTTGGTGCCATTGGTAGTAAATAGGCAACACAATATGCATGCTGTCAGAACAGAGTGGAAAGTGGACAATAACATTAAATTATTATAAAGTTTATAGGAATTCTTACACTGTATAAAGGATGTATAATATAGAAATGGATATCAAGTGGCTGAACTCAAACCTTTGACTGGAAGAATAGCATAAAGTATTTTATGATCAAACTAAATGTAACTAATTGTTAATGTGCTCCAGAACTGCAACAATTAATTGATACAAAACATATATACAGTAATATTAGCAAACACACTATTAACATTTTTTAAAGTACCATATATAACTGAATGATTTTTATGCTAAGGTCAACTATATACAAAGAAACGTGTGTGTGTGTGTGTGTGTGAAGCTACGGGAGAAGCCGCGCATATACTGCTTCCCTTTTTCGCTAGCCTGCTGTTTGATTGAGAGGTCAGGTTGATCTGGGCCCAGCTCTTTCACCCGAACTTTCTCCGACAAAGTTCTCCTCTCAAACGGATCTTGGAGGAGAGATTTCACCGAGTTAGGGTTGGGTCTTGGAGGAGTAACGTCCGCGCTCGCCATTGTCGTTTAGTAAAAATGGCGCCCCTAGAGCCCAGTCCTTATTTTATCAGGGCTTGGGGCGATAAAATGATCGCCCTTCTTGGATTCTATTTAAGAACGCTGATTGGCTAAATTTTATGTCATACATTCATATCTTAAATTAGCAATTGGCTTAACTGCTACATAGACCCGCCTCCTTGGGGCGCTTTCTCTATCGCCCCAGAGCTGATGAAGCGGTCAGACAGGCAGAGGAAAGGTTGCAAATATGATTTTGTATCATATTTTACATGTATTACTGGGTGCATTCCATATTTAAAACACACAAATATTGACATACTGATGTTTTTCTCATAATTATTACTATTTTTGTTTTAATTGTTTTAATTTTTTTTTTGTGGCTTAAGGGGGGCGGCGCCCTAGCGCCCTCTATTGGCCGGCCGCCACTGGTCCAGTCGCTACATTCCAAGGGTTGTTATTCGTAAAAAAATACACCACTTAAAACTAATAACACCCTGTAACCCAGATGCTGCAAATCATCTTTTACAAATTGTGTAATATTACACAAAAATGAATTATAAATATGTCTTTTAACAACATATATGACATTATATTTGCAAATAATTTAACCATTTTGCCTTTTTGTAACGTTTGAACGTCGTGTCTTTGTTTAAAACCGAAACGAAACAGCTTTTTCTTGCGGACGGTCTGAATTTTTCTCATGTGGCAAGTAGCCGTGTAATAATCAGGATAATGTACAAGCAGCCGGCTGATATCGTGAAATAAGCCCCTTCAAAGCGATCACACTGTCTGGGTTTATTTCTGCGATAACAAGTAGCTGCCTGTACATTAACCCTTACTTATCATTTGTTTTCTCTCTCTTTCTCTATTAAAGGGACAACTGTGAATCTTTATAAAGAAAGCTACGTATATTCAGGTCATTATTCTCTCCAGCTGAGAATATCAGACCAACAGGGATTTTCTGCCATCCAGAATCTGTCAGTCACTGTGTGCAACTGCACTAGACATTCCAAATGCCAAAGAATGGTGCCAAGTTTTCGAATGGGCACTGGGGGTACATGCGTCGTTCTACTTGCAGTTCTGTTACTAACAGGTAGGGTGGAATGAAACTAATTAAACGTTTCACGGCCACTTCCTCAACTACTGTCATCTGAGAAGAGAATATCACATTTGAATGCTATGGCTTTATGTATCAGGACATAATACACAATTCACCTGGTCCTCAGCAGGTCCTAAAATGAAGATTTTGTCATTTAATAATAAAACTTTATTAAATTAACAAAAAGGTAGAAGCTATGTGTAAAAACGAAGCACTATGATTCAAAGAACAACCTTTGGCTGCAATAATGTTAAGTAATCATATAATCACACAGCTTTTTACATCTTAATTGTTTTCTTTTTGAGTCTTACTCTGTCTTTGCAGAAAAACAATAATCATTTTACAGCTAATAATCTCTTTGAATCTTTTCAGTCCGGTTTTCGAAAACTTCACAGTTCAGAAACAGCTTTGGTCAGGGTCACAAATGATCTATTAATTGCCTCAGGTTCTCTTTCCATACTGATGCTTCATGAACTAATCGCTGCATTTGACACTGTCAATCACAAACTCTAACTAAATCGACTTGGAAGGTGTTTTTGGGATTTCTGGGACTGTTTAATCCTGGTTTAAATCTCATCTCTCAGATCACCATCAGTTTGTTATGATGAATTGTTTGAGGTCTGATATTGGCTCTGTCTCCACTGGGGTTCCTCAGGGTTCTATCTTGGGCCCCTTACTCTTTAGTCTGCTCTTAAGGTCACTTAGGCATAACTATCATCTCTACGCTGACGATACTCAGATTAATATTAATTCTAAATCTGGTCATAGTGTGGATGTTTCTAATCTCTCTCATTGTATTTCTGAGATAAAAATGAATGACTCAAAAAAATTTGTGTCTTCATAGTGACAAGACTCAGGTCTTGCTTATTGGCTCCACTTATCAGCTGCGTAAAGCTAGTTAATTTACTGTACAGGTTGATAGTTCTATCATGGAGTTTTATTTGATTTTACTTTTTCTTTTGTACCACATGTAGAATATACTGTGAAGAATTTATTTTTTCATCTCAGAAATATTGCTAGACTACATCCCATGTTATCTATTTTTGTGGCTGAAAGGCTTATTAACATTTTTGTTTTCTCACGTATTGACTATTGCAATCCATTATTGGTGGGGCCCCTAAGTCAACTCTAAACAAATTGCAATCTGTGCAAAATGCTGCAGCTAGAATCCTCACTGGTGTCAGGAGGAATGAACATATTTGCAGTCCTTGCATTGGGTTTCAGTCCGTTTCCATATTGATTTTAAAATTCTTATGCTTACGAACAAAACACTTCATGGTCAAGCCCCCCAGTATCTCTCAGCACTTTTGACTCCCTCTACTCCTGGGTGTACTTTGCGTTCATCTCAGGATGGGTTTTTGACTGTTCCACAGACACGCCTTCGAACTGTTGGTGACAGGGCTTTCTCTTTCTGTGCTCCGAGATTGTATAATGATTTTCCCTCCATTATTCGAGATGCTCAGTCTTTAAGTATTTTTAAAACTTCTCAAAACATATTTTTTGGGGAAAGCGTTTTTCTGGTGGCTTTATTGAATTACTATTTTATTGTTCATTTCAATGTTTATTTAGTTTCCTGTTTTTATGTTAAGTGCCTCGAGAAGCTGCTGTTATGGCGTTAAAGTTATAACTATTATTATTATTACTTTACAATCATATGAGGGCGTTTCTGCTCAACACAGGTGCAAACAGGTTGCATTATGAGTCTTGTAAAGCCATACAATATCGTTGTTTGAGCACAGCAGGTTTTAACCACCAATGATTGCGCTCCAGGAATGCAAGCAGTCGAGAGTTTGCCCAAAACACTTTCATTCTGTCAACCTTATATTGCTATTGTTTGAATATTTAACTACAGTGGTCGTGACAGAAATGCTTCTTTTAACTACAGCAATGCTCCTAATGGCCCCGTTATGCAGACGAGAGAAATTCCAGGTTCCAACAGATTACAAACACTCTAGTTATTTGATGAAATCCAATACTGAACATGAAGGAACAGACTGTGAGGTAATTTCATCACACAACTGACAACAATATTAAGAATTATTTTTCATTGTATTCATATTGAACACGCATTTCTATACTTACAGTTCTTCATGCAGGTACCTGTCAGTGTAAAGTCATTTCAGCAGAGCACATCACATGCTGTGAGTTACAAGAAAATTATTTTTACTATTCAACTTCAAAAAATGTTGTCTGGACAAATCGTCTCGGTTACGTATGTAACCTCCGTTCCCTGATGGAGGGAACGAGACGTTGTGTCGACAGAATGGGGTTTGACTTGAGAACCTACCTTCTCTGACTGACTTGAACAGGCCAATGAAAATTGGCGAATGAAATTTGCATGCCGGACTCCGCCCCCGGACATCCGGGTATAAAAGGGAGCCGGCGTGCCGCATTCATTCACCTTTTGTGCTGAGGAGCCTGAGGATCTTGCCCCGACTGCTGCAGCGGGCGGCCAGTGTTGTGGCATGAAGGACACAACGTCTCGTTCCCTCCATCAGGGAACGGAGGTTACATACGTAACCGAGACGTTCCCCTTCTGTCGGTCTCTCGACGTTGTGTCGACAGAATGGGGTTCCTCGGAAAACGCCACAGCGCTGTGCCGCGTCACAATTCCTCGCGAAGCGACGCTGACTGGCCTGGGCGTGTCAGACGTGAGCGCTAAGCATGAATTGCAACCTTCCAGCGGAAGGGAAGGAGTCCAGAGCTTTCAAAAAAGATGGGAGCCCCTTCCACCGGCCGTCACGGACGGCGGCCTAGTTCTCTTAACAGCGAGAAGCCGCCCGGCACCGTAAGGCCACTGGGAAGCGTCATTCCCCCCTGAGGGAACGCGCTACGGAGACCACTTCCTACCGCAGGGAGGAGCTTTAGTGGAGATTCACACACGGTCTCACCGGATAGGGGAGAGCACGTGGGAGACATGCAGACACGAGAGGGTGTCGCGAACAGGTGAAGTACACCTGGGAGAGGTCATGGGCCATCGATTGAGAGCCATTCATGAGAAGACATCAGACGGAACCGCCCTGTGGGGGGGTTACTACGTGTGGAGCACTAGGCCTTGTTTGAGTCACTGCTAGAGCTCAGAAACAGGCCAAGGGAGGCAGGGCTGCTCCGCCGAGCCCGACGCCGAGGAGTGCTTAGTGATGGATGGAATGCCTACTCTTCGCCCACGTGGGGGGAAGAGGGGAGGCTGGATAGCACCACGTCTCACCTATGGAGGAGTGCTATCGCAGGCGTACGCCCACCGGCTGCCGGACTTACCTGGCGGTGCTTCGTAAGACTCTGGCTGATACCGGTTCCACGCGGAGGCTGTAGAACCTCGCGAAGGTGCCGGGCGTAGCCCAACCCGCAGCTCTACATACGTCTGCCAGAGGGGCGCTCTGAGCCAGTGCCCACGAGGAGGCCACACCCCTGGTGGAGTGTGCCCTCACTGCAAGCGGGCACGGGAGATCCTGTGATCGGTAAGCCATTGATGGCGTCCACGATCCAGTGCGCCAACCTCTGTTTGGAGACAGCCCTCCCCTTGTGCTGACCTCCCAAAACAGACAAACAAGCTGCTCAGAGCTCCAGACGCTCTGCGTGCAGTCCAGGCAGAGGCGCAGCGCGCGCACTGGACACAACACGGAAGGGGTTGGGTCTTCCTCCCGAGAAGGGAGCGCCCGCAGGTTCACCACCTGGTCCCGAAAGGGAGTGGTGGGAACTTCGGGCACGTAGCCAGGCCGGGGTCTCAGGATAACGTGAGATTGACCAGGCCCGAACTCTAGGCAATCCGTGGCCACGAAAAATGCATGTAGGTCCCCTACCCTCTTGGCGAGCGCCGCTAGGAGAGCCGTCTTCATCGAGAGATGAGAAAGAGCGGCATCTCTGAGGGGCTCGAAGGGGGGCCTCTGGAGGCCCGCCAGGACCACATTGAGGTCCCAAGAGGGAACGGAGCGCGGACGGGCCGGATTCAGCCTTCTCGCGCCCCTCAGGAACCTAATGACCAGGTCGTGCTGTCCCAGAGACTTCCCACTAACTGGCCTGTGATGAGCGGCAATTGCGGCTACATACACCGTCAGCGTGGAAGGGGAGAGATTGCTCTCGAGTCTCGACTGCAGGAAGGACAGCACGCTCCCGATCGAGCATATCCGTGGGTCTTCTCCACGAGAAGAACACCAGGACGAGAAGAGGCGCCACTTAAAAGCGTATAACCGCCTCGTGGCTGGGGCCCTAGCCTGAACAATGGTCTCTACCACCGCTGGGGGTAGACCACTCAGGATCTCCTCGTCCCGTCCAGGGGCCAGACATGGAGGTTCCAGAGGTCTGGACTCGGATGCCACAACGTGCCCTTCCCCTGAGAAAGGAAGTCCTTCGTCAGGGGAATCGGCCAGGGGGGAGTTGTCGTCAGGAGCATTAGCTCCGAGAACCAAGTCCGGTTGGGCCAGTAAGGCGCAACTAGTAGCACTTGATGCTCCTCTTCCCTGACTTTGCACAAGACGTGTGCAATGAGGCTCACTGGGGGGAAGGCGTACTTCCGCTTGTCCCGCGGCCAGCTGTGCGCCAGGGCATCCGTGCCGAGGGGGCCCTCGGTCAGGGAGTACCAAAGCGGGCAATGGGTGGTGTCCAGGGAGGCGAACAGGTCCACCTGTGCCTGCCCGAACTGCACCCAAATGAGCTGGCGCGGGGGTGGAGCCGCCACTCTCCGCGGGGCGTCGACTGACGAGAGAGCGCATCGGCTGTCTGGTTCAGGTCGCCCGGGATGTGCGTGGCTAACAGAGACTTGGTCACCTGCTGGCTCCACAGGAGGAGGCGTCGGGCGAGTTGCGATAGCTGCCGTGAACGAATACCACCCTGTCGGTTGATATATGCCACGGCAGTCATGCTGTCCGACCGGACCAGCACGTGCTTGTCCTGCACGAGGGGAAGGAACCTCCTCAGTGCAAGCAGCACCGCCAACAACTCTAGGCGATTGATATGCCAGCGCAGGCGGGGGCCCGTCCAGAGACCCGACACTGCGTGCCCGTTGCACACAGCACCCCAACCCTGCAGGGAGGCGTCTGTCGTCACCACGACGCGCCCCGAACCTGCCCAAGAGGGACCCCTGTCCGCAGAAAGGTCATTGAAGACCATGGGGTTAGGGTGCGCCGGCAGAAGGGCGTGATCGCGACGCGCCTGTTGCCGGTGTGCCACGCACTCCAAGGAACTCTGCTCTGTAGCCAGTGCTGTAGCGGTCTCATGTGCATCAACCCGAGGGGGACCACCCCCGCCGAGGACGCCATGTGTCCCAGGAGCCTCTGAAAAAGTTTCAGCGGGACCGCTGGCTGCTGCCTGAAGTTCCTCAGGCAGGTCAGCACTGACTGGGCACGCTCGGAAGAAAGACGTGCAGTCATGGAGACAGAGTCGAGTTCCATACCGAGGAAAAGGATGCTCTGCACAGGGGAGAGCTTGCTCTTCTCTCGGTTGACCTGTAACCCCAAATGGTCTAGGTGCCGGAGCACCAGGTCCCTGTGTGTACACAACAGATCTCGCGAGTGCGCCAAGATGAGCCAGTCGTCGAGATAGTTGAGTATGCGCACCCCCTGCTCCCTGAGGGGAGTGAGGGCGGCCTCCACGACCTTCGTAAAGACTCGAGGAGACAGGGACAGACCAAATGGGAGGACGCGGTACTGATATGCCTGTCCCTCGAAAGCGAACCGTAGGAACGGCCGGTGACGAGGGAGGACGGACACATGGAAGTACGCGTCCTTCAGGTCGATCGCCATGAACCAATCCTGACGCCTGACGGACGTCAGAATGCGCTTCTGCGTTAGCATCCTGAACGGCAGCTTGTGTAGGTGCTTGTTCAGGGTACGCAGGTCCAAGATGGGGCGCAGCCCGCCACTTTTCTTGGGGACAATGAAATACGGGCTGTAAAACCCGGAGTACATCTCAGCCAGAGGGACGAGCTCGACCGCCCCCTTCGCCAGAAGGGTAGCGACCTCGGCCCGAAGCACGGGAGCATCTACTCCCACTGATGTGAGGAGGACGCCCCGAAACTCGGGTGCGCATAGCCGAGACGGATCGTTCGCTCTAGCCACCGTGCCGGTCTGGGAAGAGCCAACCAGGCTCCCAGGTACCGAGACAGGGGGACCAGAGGTTCGATCTGATTCACTGCCCCCGTGGGGGGTGGTTCGATGGCTGGCAGTACGGCTCCCTCGACGCGGGGGGGACCCCGGGGAGGAGAGCGGCTCTGCCGAGGTGCCTGTCGGGCGATATCGCGGCATACCGCACCGTCTGACTGAGGGTGCTGGTGGCCACTGAGAGTATACCCAACCGTGTGTCTCGCCGAAACACAACGTGGGGTTGCCGAACACCGTCCTGCGGAGGGTGAGAGCGGCTGTGAAGAAGACCCAGGGAGAGAGAAAGCTCTTTCTGTGAGAAAGTGGGCGCCAGGCCCTGAAAAGGACCCGGCTGGTGTTGCTGGGACAGGGCAGGCACCGTCCCAGTCCGACCCTCTAGCGATGTAGTTGCCAGGGTCGGGCCCGGTGAACTCGATCTCCCTGGGTTCACCCCGTCAGGAACGCTTCTGCTTCCGCGGAGGTTGGTGACGGGATGGTGCTCTCCTCTTCGACGTCCTTCTCCGGGAGGCCGCCTGTGCAGGGGGCGCTGGGGCCGGAGTCTGAGTCGGAGAGGGGCGGGGCTGCTGGGAAGCAGACGCCGCGCGGGACCTCGACGGACGATAGGCGGCCGGGTCGCGGCGGGGCAGAATCGCCTCCGTCTGCTTCTGTACAGTCGAGAACTGCTGCCCTCGACCGTATCACCAAACAGCCCACCCTGCGCGATGGGAGCGCCGAGAAAGCGAACCTTCTCAGCGTCCCGCATCTGTGCAAGGTTCAGCCAAAGGTGTCTCTCCTGGACCACCAGTGTGGACATCGTACGACCCCAGGGCTCGCGCCGCCACCTTTGTCGCCCGAAGAGCGAGGTCAGTGGCAGTGCGGCAGTAGCCCAGGGTCGGACTTTCCCTCGTGCAACTCCTCCAACGCCCTGGCCTCCTGCAGGATGGCCATGGCGCGAAGAGCCAAGGCAGCTTGACCCGCAGCGTTGTAAGCCCTCGACACCAGCGATGCCGAAAACTTACAAGCCTTGGAAGGGAGCCTTGGTCGATCTCTCCAGGTGGCAGCTGTCTGCTGGCACAGGTGCACCGCGACTGCACGTTCCACCTGAGGGATGTCGACGTAGCCCTCAGCTGCCCCGTCATCGAGGGAAGTCAGGGCGACCGAGCTAGTCTGACGTGCACGCGCCGAGAAGGGGCGTTCCAGGTCCGACTGAGCTTCTCATGCACTTCCGGGAAGAATGGTACCGGTGCCGACCGTGGCTTAGTCACGGCCGGTCCCCAGATACCACGTGCGTTGGGCGGACTTACCTGGCAGTGCGGTGCACTGCAGCCCAACACTCGCGGCCCGGGAAAGCATGGTTGACATCTCAACGTCCGCTTCATCCTGAGCTCGACCCCCCGGAGGGGGAAGCTCTAAGGAATCGTCAGGGTCGGATGCCAAGAGGACGCCCTCCGATGCTGCGAGCGACATCTCATCGTCGTCACGCCCCGTGTCCGAGTACGTGACGGAGGAACAAGGCGGCGTACCGCCTTTTCCGAGACGGTCAGACGAGCGAGGCGGGGCGTGAACGGTCCGCGAGCCGATGGCTGACGGATTGAGGCTCACGGTAATTCCCCGATCACCCTCGGTGCTCGCCGAAGCGGACGGCAGGGCTGATGCCACTGCTGCCGCAGAACGGGAAGCACTCGAGGTGGCGGCTGATTCTCGGAAGAACGCAGCTACCCGTGAACGCAACGTCTGAATTACCATCCGCGCGCAGTGACGCAACGTCTGGACAGCCATCCGCGCGCAGTGACGCAACGTCTGACTAGCCATCCGCGCGCAGTGCGGGCAAGATGTATCCACAAACGCTGCCTCAGCGTGCTGGAGTCCCAGACACACGAGGCAGACATCGTGTCCGTCCCCTTCCTCGATGAGTGCGCCGCACCCATGAGCACAGCGGGACATGCCGCGCTGAAGAAATATTAAGCCCTGAAAAGGGCTCGCTCTTTAGAGAGATGCCTTGGAAGTTGCCGAGACGCCCAGGGGAAGTCACAGGAAAAGGGACAGTCCGCTGCACCACGTCGTAAGACCAGCAACACGTAGATAGTATCTGCAGAGTCGTCAGCATCAGGATGCGAAGGCTCCGAAGAACAAAAGGTGAATGAATGCGGCACGCCGGCTCCCTTTTATACCCGGATGTCCGGGGGCGGAGTCCGGCATGCAAATTTCATTCGCCAATTTTCATTGGCCTGTTCAAGTCAGTCAGAGAAGGTAGGTTCTCAAGTCAAACCCCATTCTGTCGACACAACGTCGAGAGACCGACAGAAGGGGAACTTCTGACACGCAAAAAGAATATACAGTACATCAAAATATTGATATACTACTGCTTGGTCAACTTGCTCAAATAACATTGCCCCCTAATTGGTCACTAGATATTTGAAAAATGTCAAACAAATACAACATACCATATGTGGTGGTGCTGTGGTCCGTGCTCACCGTGTATTCGGTTTTTATAGCGGCTCTGATGAGCCGCTGATGATGATGACGACAAGCGGGCAGGGCACAATCCATACCCAGACCTGACAAATGCTTTGATGATAAAGCTGGACAAAGGACGTGGCGACTCTACAAAACTTCAGCCGCTATTATATTATTAATGATAATTTAAAATCTAACTTTTTTATTTTGCCTTGTTGTGCAAGCACTGTCGAGCTTGTGCAGAGGCTGCGGTTTTTGCCAGAGGGGAACTGGAATCCCCTGGATAGGCCTGGTTTCCCTCTGAGTTTTTTTTCTCCTCCAATGGAGTTTTGGGTTTGCCTGGCCGAGGGGGCTGCTAGAATTTGATAGTCTAATTTAATTAACACTGCATATAGGAATTTATTGTGTGTCTGATATTTGACCTGTGTTTTGACTTTCATAACCTTTTATGTTTTACTTATAGTAAATTTTTTCTTGTACAGCTGCTTTGTAACAATGAAAATTGTAAAAAGCGCTATATAAATAAAGCTGACTTGACTTGACCTTCCTGCTGATATACACCACAGGGTGTTCCAACCCGTCTTTGGATTGGGACAGGACTGCTCCCAACCCAGTGTCTGACGCGTCGGTCTGGAGGATGAAGTCCGGGGCGTGTAGTACCGGCGACGATGACAGGGCCCTCTTCAGCATCTGGAACGCCTCCTCTGTCTCCGGGCGGGACTCTTCCCCTTTTCCTGCTGTCCCTTCCTGGTCAGGTCGGTCATGGGGCTGGCTATGGAGAAAAATTTTGGTATAAAGCACCTATAATAGCCCGCTAGCCCCAGAAAAGCACGTACCTGGGATTTGTTGAAGGGTCGGGAGGCGTACCGGGGCTGGATAAGTCCACTTCTGACCCTGTACCCCAAGTACTGGGCTTCGGCAAGTCCAAGGTGGCCCTTCTTGGGGTTCGCTGTTAGACCCGCCTTCCGAAGGTCCATCAGCACCCTCCACACTCTGTCCAGGTGGTTTTCCTAGGTCACCGAGTGGATGATCTGGTCGTCTATGTAGGCGCCTGCAATGCTTGATGTGGCCTCAGCAAGATGTGCATCATCCTCTGGAACGTGGCAGGTCCTCCATGTTGCCTGAACCACAGTTCCTGGTATTGCCAGTGACCTGATGGGGTACTGAAGGCCGTCTTCTACTGGGAATCCGAGGACAGGGGCACCTGCCAGTACCCTTTTGTGAGGTTGAGTGTAGAAATTAAGTGTGCATTTCCTAGCTGGTCCAGGAGTTCATCCCCCGGGGCATCGGGTAGCCATCGATGGAATGGATACCTCATTGAGCCGACGGAAGACATTGCAGAAGCGGAGGGTGCCATCTGGTTTTGGGACCATGACTATGGGGCTGTACCACGGGCTACGGGAGGGATCTATCACTCCTAGGGGCTTCACCCGGTTAACCTCCTCCTCTATAGCCAGCCGACGAGCCTCTGGGACCCGGTGGGGTTCAGACTTTGTGATGTAGGATCCGAGTCTGCCCGGAATTTCTCTGAGAACACATCTGCGAACTGACTGTCCAGGGACTGAAGCTCGTGCTTCTGCACAGGGGACAGTTGTTCTCCCATCCGTACCATCCAGCGGTTCGGTGGCGGCCTGTGGTGCCAGCTGTGTTGGGGCAGCGATCCACTTCTTCAGGAGGTTGATATGGTGCAACTGTTCCTCCAGGCGGTGCCCCGGCAGACGGACACGATAGTTAAACGGCCCCACCTTCTCCACAATGCCAGGAACTTCGACGTTGTGGTCGGGGTCAACACCAACACTCTGTCGCCGGGCTGGAACTCTCGAGGCTGAGCAGGCCGCTTATACAGTCTCTGCTGGGCCTCGACGAGACGTTTCTTCACAATTGGCACAACTGGGTCAATGTGTGTCCTCATCTGGCGTACATGCTTTATGATGCTTCAGAGTGGGGCTGGTTGCTGCGTCTGGGGCACTTCCTGAATGCCAAAGAGTACATAGGGCAGTAAGAGGTCCCAGTCGTGCCCATTCTCTGCCACGACTCGTCGGAGCATCCGCTTCAGGGTCTGGTTGAACCTCTCCACCAGGCCATCGGTTTGCGGATGGTACATGGACGTCCAATACTGTTTTACCTTGAGCAGGCGGCAGAGGTCCTCCATTAGCCTGACATGAACGGAGTTGGGGGGGCATGGCTTCGGGGTATCTGGTGGAGTAGTTGACGACAATAAGATTTGCTCGACAGTCCTCTTCGTCTATGACCCTTACTTGCGCCCAGCAGTTCCTCTTTTTCAAATGACCCCCCCCGGTCACCTGTTGGAACAGATCAGAGAACAGGTTAGGGTCTTGGCACTCACCCTCCCGCTCGCTCTCTGTGGCCAACAAGACAGGTTGGGTGCGTTGCTCCTCCCGGGGCCAAGATTTCCCACCGGGTCGGGGCCGGACAATCCTGGGCTGTATCAGCGTTACCGAGCTGCTGGAGTCCAGGGTCCACCCGTATCGTCCGACGTAGGGCCCCCGGAGGCACAGTCTGATGCACCACACAGCCGGCCAGCCAGGCGCGGGGTCCAGGGGAGTGGTGGCCAGGGGTCTGGGTACCGGCCTCGAGATGCCCTCCAGCGATCGCCATCATGGGTTTACCCTCCGAGGTGTCCCACCGCTCTTTCTCCGGCATCCCAGCCTGCCACTGCTTCAGCTAGCTCGACTGCCTCCACTTGTTCGAAGAGGTTGGTGGGGCCTTGCGTGATAATGGCTGCTTGGTAGCGTCGGGGCAGCTCGAGCAGCAGCCGGTCGATGACGACTCGTTCCGCGATTTGGCCGGCCCACGGTTCTCCCGTCAGCAGCCAAAGGTGTCCTAACCGCATCAGCTGGGAGTCCTGAGCTCTTACTGGGACGTGGTTGTGTGCAAGTCCACTGGTGGAATTGCCACGCTTCGCAGATGGGGGAAAGCCCGACCCTAGCGAGGATCTCTTGCTTCAGGGCATCATAGTCCTCGCAGAGGGGCGCCTGGAGCGAGAAGTAGGCGCGCTGGGTTTCACCGGTTAGGAACGGGGCCAGGATCCTCGTCCATTCGGCTTTATCCCATGCTTCTTTTCTTTCTAAAATCTTTAACGTGTGGAGGTACGCCTCAATATCATCCTGGGCCGTGAGCTTGGTTATGAGCTGGTGGGCTGTGGTTCTGGCATCCGGCAACGGCACCCGGGTAGCCGCCGTCTCTCTCATTACTCAGAGGACTTGCTCTGTGCGCTCCTGTCGCTGGGTCAGCTGTTCTGTAAAATGCTGTTGCCGCGTCACCACGTCGGCAAGTCGTTGGATTATCTCCTCCATCCTTGTCCAGGCTCTGCTGAGAGAGAGAGAGAGAGAGAGAGAGCGGGGCGATCGGTAATACAAGATGGTGTTTATAGCAGCTCCAGTATGTATTGTGGGGTCGTTATTGTGGGGGCAGGACAAATACGCGGAATGGAGTTCCTGCAAGCCTCTTAGCTGTGGTCCTGGGTTCTAGACGTTGTAGTCACTGGTGCAGCTTCCTTGGCTGGCGGCATCTCGTCTGACCCATCACTCACTCGTCTGACCCTTAAAACACACATAAGACATGGGAGAGTTAGCGCGATATGCGTGGAGAATGTGCTCACCGTATCTTCTGTGTGTTCGGTTTTTATAACAGCTCTGATGAGCAGCAGATGATGATGACGACAAACGGCAGGTTTTTCCCTGGCGACATGGTTGCGCAATTTGTGACTCGTCACACATATTATAATGTAATTGTTTGAAACATTTCCCATTTTCACTTGAAAAATTTAAGATTATTTCAACCCGGCAAGCATTGCATCAAACGTGGAGAAATCTTACCACTGGTTTAAACAAACCGGCATTTTAGGTCAAAACAGCTCAGCATATGTTAATTTACATCCCAAAGATTGGATTTGTCCATTTCTTTCCCAACGTTGGGTTGAATTAAGGCAACATTTTGTGTGTTTTGTGAAATTTCTGCAAAATTTGAACTGCGGTTCAAATTCTAAATCATTATTAAGATAATGTTACATAGGTTGCAACAGTAGTGAGTGTTTAGTTGGTTTTAAAAGCATACACAGCACAGTGTTTCTGGTGGTGTGGCACCCAAAATCCTTTCATTTGCCCAAGCACGGCTTGGTTTGCAAGGTAAATATACAACTACATTCAATAAGTCAGTTACATTGTACTTTTATGTCAATGCTATCATTTGTAATAAAAATATATTTAAAATAAAAGTATTTTGGCTAGTGGTCTCAAACGTTTGGATCCCTAGCTAAATATAAATGTTATGTCAGTTATGGTTGGGATTAATAATGCAAAATTGAATGATAATGTTTAAATTATCCAAAAGAGATATCCAGGAGAGCAGGCTGATGCACGGATTAAGAATTCAGTCTACTCTGACCAGCTCTCTGAAAAATATATATCTAGAGTAAGTATTTGGTCTCTTTCACTTAAATAACTGTAAATTTTGGTATAATCTTTTAGTTTTTTACTGTTTTTATTTGTCTTTTAGAATTCATCAATGCGTTCATTCGGGGAGATAAAAACATTTCAGGTAAGAAAATCAACAGTATAAGTTGTTCTGTTTCATTCCTCCTGACCACCATAGGCAGTGCTACGCAATAGTGGATAGTTGAAAAAGTTGGAAAGTTGAAAATCACAGTCTTGTCTTGTCCCAGATCAAGATGCAAGAAAAATAGCCGACTTTCCACCAACTTGCAAATGTTGTCCAAACACATTTTCTCTTCCCAGTGATGGACATGGTTGCTGTCAATGGATCCAGTGTCTAAAACTGTGTCTTTGAATCCGTGTTTGCTTTGCAGTATGCTACCATTAGCTCAAAGACAGAATTACCAAATTGAGTAGATCCTAACTAATCTGTAAGCTTCACTCAAAAGGGCTCAGCACAGAAAGCACTCTACAGTAATCGCCAAAAAAATACATAAACTGTATCACAAACTGAGACTGCACAGCACTTACTATTGAAGATGCTTGCTTCTCTCATTTTAAAACGTGTGAATGAAACTTATTTTTTCAATCTTCCGTTTATCAGGCAACAGACACAGTTGCAACCGAGACGTTCCTTTTCTGTCCGAGTGTAGCAGCACGTGCTTGCCCTGAATGAGGAGAAGGAACCTCTTCAGAGCAAGCCAAGCAGCCAATAACTCCAGGCAATTTAGTCATCCTTGTCCGGTCTTGTTTAGTCCAGTTTAGTCGACTAAATGTCTATGCGTTCTCGTCTCGTTTGCACGGTCCCAGTGAAATTCAACCTGCAGGGTTTCAACGCGGAGTACAGGAGCATATTCCACCCCAAAGGAGATGAGGAAAACAGGAAACCTAAAAGTTATCTTGCATAGAAGAAATAAATGATGAAACTGTAAACCTCCTTGACAAGTGGGGGAGCCCAGAAAAGTTTCTATTAGGATGTGCTGAGAAATCTTCAAGGATAGCGGAAACTGGAGAAAATATTTGTTGAAGAATCCAGGTATGTATGTGGTGACTTGTCTTTTGTTAAAAAAGTGTCATATCAAATATAGTTCTTTCTGTAATACCGCTGTTGCTTGGACCATTTGATTTGTGTAATGATCATCACCTTTTCCGTGCCCCTTCCCACCCTTCTTCTCAAAGCGCCCACACGTCTTATGTCCTTGCATCTTGTACTGCATCATGACGTGACTTTTTTATTCTCTTTGTACCCACCATAGTTGACAATGCCCACTAATGCTTAGCACCACCTCTGATGGTCATCCGGAAATCATAGAACCTCAGTTACATAAATTCTGAAACTACTGTCGCATGTTTCACATCAGATTTTCACTCCAATTAAGAAGCATTTTCACAGATAATCATCTGTCAATTTTCTTTCACTTAGAGATCAAGCTATATATCGTCGCCTTCTTACAACAGTATATACATCAGCAGGAAAAGCCTTTCCACTTTCATTAACCAGGTGATTTTATTCTTACTTTGTAAATGTATCCTTCTTTAATCTCTTACTTCAAGAAGGGTTTTAATTATACGAAAAAGTTCAGAATGGTGGATAAAGTTCTCACATTTTTCCACATATTCTTCTTCTGCAGCGACTCCTTGCTGTTCAAACCAGTGATAAGGACCATGATGTTTATAAACCGCACTGTTATGCACAAGAAGGAGAATTTATTGCTAATGCTGATCTGGATGCAATCTCCATTGCTGAGATGGACTTTCTTCCAGAAATGCTTAATAATCTGGACTGCAAGTACAGAGATCTAGCATCAATTTGCACCTGACTTGATCGTGAAAACGTGAAAATTCTATCAGAAAGTATAGCAGGTTTTCTGAGTATGAGACTGATATGGTATAAAAAAAAAAGAGTAATATATAGTGAAAGCTCAGGGTTGGTGTGTATGGGGTAAGAGCATGTTATGACCGCAAATGAGTATAAATGTATTTTATAGGATTTATTTTTTTGTGTATTGATTTCAATTGTAAACTGCATTGTTAACTATTCCATAACCAATTTATAATGATTAAGATATTAAACATCTATAATGTTACACAAAGTCGAACTAAGATTCAAAATAAGATTCAAACTCAAGATTTGTGAAGCCTGTGTGCTGCCATCTAGTGATGTATTTTGTTTACATCCAAACGTGACTAAATAAGCTCAAAATATTAATAGTTTATTAGCGAATTGAATTTTATGGCATTTACAGGTCAACTGATACAAATAAAAGTCATAAGTTCATTCTTTAAAAGTGACAGCTATAGCTCTCACAAGCAACACTGTATGTCTCGTGAAGCATTTATTCTATAATTAAACAGACATGCTAACATTTCAAGGCCACACACACACACTACATGTTACACACAGCGATAGCCAATGCCACACTAATAAATAGGGTTTATAAATAGTATAAAGGTTTGTTTGTTTTGTTTGTTGTTTGTCTATGCTTATGCTTATGTTTAGGCATTTGTATTTTGTATTTTTGTTTGTGAAGCCAAATATATGCTGCTTATTTAAAGTGTTATGCTGTCCTTAAATGTAAGTGAAAGAACGATAGCGTCTTTGTTAATTTTATTACTAGAGTGCATGCTGGTAAATGTTTTGAAAAAAGAAGACACACCAAAGAAACAACAAGTTATATATTTACATTTATGCATTTGCCTTGAGTCGGAGGCTGGCAATTAAACAGGTGTATTATTTCCTGGTGACCTTTATATTCTGCCGGGTAATTATGGGGAATGTAAATTTTAACAAAGATGTACTTGTAATGGTTAAACCTACTAAAAAATATATTAGTAATTTATAAAAATAATTCTGATTATTCTTTTTACAGTTTTGTTCCAATATACATATGAAGTAGGTGATGCATCAAAGATAATAATTAATACAATATATAGTGCTGTACCTGAACATACAGCCCTCAGTTGTTTTATCTGGTCATTGTTTCTCTCAAAAGGCACCAGGTTAATGTCTCGTTTACGTATGTAACCGCCGTTTCCTGGGGCCTGTACCATGAATGTAGCTGAACAAACTCAGGGTTACAGGATTAGTTTTGGGTTGACAAAACCAAACCAACGTGATCAAGCTTTGTTGGTACCATGAAGCAGCTCGTGGAGTTTCTTTGTCAACTCAAGCTTTGATCCTGAAGCTAAGATTAGTTTGCGCGCGCGTGCACGTGAACGAGTGACGTCAGCGTGACTAAACCAATCGCATTATAAATGAATAAAGCGATTTCCACAATATGAACACAAAGTTGAATTTCAGCCATGGAGTGATATGGTTCTGCTGTCTACTCAAGAGAGAAGTGTTTCAGAAACACTGCTGATTGCGTTAATGTTAAATTAAACGACTATAGTACACACATTTACTGTAGTGCTGTAGGGCAAACAGGATCCGCGGGGTCCTCGGTGGAACTACAAGGGGTCCGTGTCCTTGCGGGCAACTTTTTTTATGTAAGGCATGCGTACAGAAATATTACAACAAAGTTCATTGAAGCTCCTGCATATTGCAATTTTAACCTGCGTGCGGACAAAAAACATCCATTCAGGCAGCAGAAGCAAGAAAGTTAACCTTACATCTGCTTCATCATTTCCCTTCAGAGTACACATGAGAGGAGTTGCGTGCATATAAAGTTCATTCTCATATATTTCTGAACTTATGTACAAATTTGTTAAAGCTGTAAACGGCTATTTTGACAGGCAAATGACACGCACCGCTTCTGCATTGTAAACTCTGACATCTTACATGTTTAAAATCAATGAAACATGCACCGTGTACTGATGGTGCATGTCAAACAAGTTGCCCAAAAAATAACGCGGACTGGTTGCATGTTGGTCTCCTTTTAGTCTGATATGATGCTCTGCAGAAAAAAAACGAGTTTATTTTTTTGCAGAAAGACAACGGAGCTCAGAATTATAAAATAGTGGTGTGTTCTGCAACACAGAGAAGCGGAAGAAAATATAAGAATTACACTTAATAAAATGGCTGCTTTACAACAGAATACATAAGCCTTTGCATTTAATAAACTTTGCGCCATTAACCAGGGTCAGTCTTTTCATTGAAGCCTTAATAAAAACTACGGTTGAGGACAAAGAAAAATGTTCTTATACAGTGAAACTGAAAGTGTTCCTAGATGTTCTGCACCACAGACAAGAATGTAAAAAATCCAATGCAAATACATGTGATACAATAAAAGTGGAATATAAGTAAGTTTATTGAATTTCATATGAGTGTAAGGGAAAGCCAGCAAATCTGTAAAATCTGATTTGACCTATATAGTTGTAGTGATAGTCATTACGGTAATCATTGCACGTTATGTACTGCCCGCTTAAGACGGGGACTACGGTAGTAGTACGGGGTTCATCCGTAATGCCATGGTCTGTGAAATGTTAATAAAGACGACTAAGAGTTAACACAGACGTGCGTGTGTATGGTCCTTATTCCTACGAGTGCCATCCTAACATTACAATAGTAACCAATATTTTATTTTATATTTTTATTTTATTAAACAGTATAAAAAATAACTAGACATTCTAACACGCACTGTGAGTCAGTTACGTCAGCTATATGTTTCTTTGCTCACAGCTGATTGGTCAAACTTCAGTCTGAGATCTTGAATCTAGAACATAGCCTGCCCCGGAGCAGGTTAGCCGTGCAGCGTAAGATACCATGGCGACGAACACCGATTAAAGCCGAGCTAGTTTCATGGTACCTAAAACCCAGGGTTGGCACAAACTAAACCGAAACATAGCTGGCTAGCCACCTA
The DNA here is from genome assembly GCF_947034865.1 of Barbatula barbatula. Lineage (NCBI taxonomy): Eukaryota > Metazoa > Chordata > Actinopteri > Cypriniformes > Nemacheilidae > Barbatula > Barbatula barbatula. Next base: position 15,202,449 of record NC_136780.1, read on the forward strand.
AACCAGCTTCATGGTACAGGCCCCTGATGGAGGGAACGAGACGTTGTGTCGACAGAATGGGGTTTGACTTGAGAACCTATCATCTCTGACTGACTTGAAAAGGCCAATGAAAATTGGCGAATGAAATTTGCATGCCGGTCCCCGCCCCGGATATCCGGGTATAAAAGGGAGCCGGCGTGCTGCATTCATTCACCTTTTGTGCTGAGGAGCCTGAGGATCGTGCCCCGACTGCTGCAGCGGGCGGCCAGCGTTGTGGCATGAAGGACACAACGTCTCGTTCCCTCCATCAGGGAACGGAGGTTACATACGTAACCGAGACGTTCCCTTTCTGTCGGTCTCTCGACGTTGTGTCGACAGAATGGGGTTCCTCGGAAAACGCCACAGCACTGTGCCGCGTCACAATCTCCTGCGAAGCGACGCTGACTGGCCTGGGCGTGTCAGACGTGAGCGCTAGCGTGAATTGTAACTTTCCAGTGGAAGGGAAGTAGTCCAGAGCTTTCTTAAAAAGATGTATCGCAGGCGTACGCCCACCGGCTGCCGATCTTACCTGGCGGTGTCCTGTAAGACTCTGGCTGATACCGGTTCCACACGTAGGCTGTAGAACCTTGCGAAGGTACTGGGCGTAGCCCAACCTGCAGCTCTACATACATCTGCCAGAGAGGCGCCCTGAGCCAGTGCCCACGAGGAGGCCACACCCCTGGTGGAGTGCGCCCTCACTGCAAGCGGGCACGGGAGATCTTGTGATCGGTAAGCCGTAGTGACGGTGTCCACGATCCAGTGCGCCAACCTCTGTTTGGAGACAGCCCTCCCCTTGTGCTGACCTCCAAAACAGACAAAGAGCTGCTCAGAGCTCCTGAAGCTCTGCATGCGATCCAAGTAGAGGCGCAGCACGCGTACTGGACATAACACGGAAGGGGTTGGGTCTTCCTCCCCAGAAGGGAGCGCCTGCAGGTTCACCACCTGGTCCTTGAAGGGAGTGGTGGGAACTTTGGGCACATAGCCAGGCCGGGGTCTCAGGATAATGGAGATTGACCGGGCCCGAACTCTAGGCAATCCGTGGCCACGGAAAATGCTTGTAGGTCCCCTACCCTCTTGATGGAAGCGAGCGCCACTAGGAGAGCCGTCTTCAACGAGAGACGAGAAAGAGCGGCAACTCCGGGGGGCTCGAAGGGGGGCCTCTGGAGGCCCGCCAGGACCACATTGAGGCCCCAAGAGGGAACGGAGCGTGGACGGGCCGGATTCAGCCTTCTCGCGCCCCTCAGGAACCTAATGACCAGGTCGTGCTGTCCCAGAGACTTCCCACTAACTGGTTCGTGATGAGCGGCAATTGCGGCTACATACACTTTCAGCGTGGAAGAGGAGAGATTATTCTCGAGTCTCGACTGCAGGAAGGACAGCACGCTCCCGATCGAGCATATCCGTGGGTCTTCTCCACGAGAAGAACACCAGGACGAGAAGAGGCGCCACTTAAAAGCGCAGAGATGGTAAGTAACGAAGTACAAATACTTCGTTACTGTACTTAAGTAGATTTTTTTGGTATCTGTACTTTACTTCACTACTTATTTTTCCGACAACTTTTTACTTTCACTTCTTACACTTTTAACCAAATATCTGTACTTTCTACTTCTTACATTTTCAAACCAGACTTGTTACTTTAATCTGTATTATTTTTTGTCATGCGCGCTGTTTTTAAACAAGAAGCCTGTTGGTTTATCGGTTTTTAGGTGAGTCATTCCCAGACATCCCAAGTCTCCCGGAAGTTCCGGGAGTCTCCCGCATATTGATAGCGGCTCCCTGATGCCCGCAAATGAGTTAAAATATCCCTGAATCTAGAGCGAGTGATCAAGAGCGCGCATGCGAGACAGAGACTGTGCTTCAACACATGTAGCGCGCGCACAGCAGAGAGGGAGCGCGATACCTTGCGTGTGTGTGTTTGTGCTAATCTGCGTGTGTGTGCCTCGTGAAGCGCAGGTAATACAGAGAGCATCCTGATTGGCCCGTTTCGGTAAATCAACCAATCAATTGTCAGTGTGGGCGGGCTTTTATCTCTTCTCCCTAGTCCCGAACTGAATACTCTGTTCAGTGTATATCTGGGTTTAATGATTGTAAAGACATGTTGAGGTGAGTTCATCAAGTTTTATTTGATTTCATGCGCATATTATTCAGGTCGGATAACAACTAGCTACGTGAAAACACCTTAGACATATTTAAAATGGCAATGGAATGTAAATAAATGCAGTTTACATGAGAGAGAGAGAGAGAGCGAGAGAGGGAGAGGGAGAGGGGGGGAGAAGAGATTTTATTTGTCATTGTGCAGTAGTACCATACAACTAAATTTGCTTGTGCATCCTCTAAAACAATACTCACTTTCATATACACACTCACACAATAAATAAAGTATAAAAATATAAAACAATAACAGGGCATCCAACATTACTCTGAAGTCCCATTGCATAAAAGCCCCTATCTATAAAGTGCAACTGTGCTGACTGGGTGGTAGGGGTGTATGATTGTTCAGTTCTATGATGGCTCTTGGGATAAAAGTATAAATAGAATAAGCAGCTTATATAAATAGTAAAATTAATCTACATATAAAATGAAAGCTTGCAAGAAAAGTAAAAGGCATATGATGTAGGAAATAGGCCTAGGCCTACTACATTTGCAGTGTGTGTAAATAGTTATTTTATTCATTCATTGTTGTTATATTCAACTGTATTTGGCTACACAAGTAAAGTGCAGTTCTGTGGTGAATTGTCATATCCTTGTCCTTCCTTTTTTTATGGGGGGGGGTCTTCGGGACACCTCCCTGAAATGACTTTTTGCAGGTTGGGATGTCTGCATTCCTAATCACCCATGGGCATATATTCGGGAGATGTTTGAAATTGTCGGTGTTAAAAATATTTCCGTAATTATAGTCTATTTTCTATGTTTGCTAAGTCTGTAATGTTATCATGAATTCATATTTTGCTAGCGTGTTAGTTAGATGTTGTTCATTGTTCACACTTCGCATCTTTTTTGACCAGAAAAAGAACACACATATACACTCACCGGCAAACACACACAATAACTTAATGTAGTGTTGCTTGCCTGTTATTTGTTTTTAAGTTTTTCCCTCCAATTTTTTCAGTTTTGTTAAAGGGATGTTGCTAGTGCTGTTCGTGCTGTTGGCACACACTTTAATATTCAGTCTTTAGCACAAATTGTTTAAGCCAGCGAATAGGTTTATCTAGAAAGTTGCTAATTTGAGCAGTAATGATTTATAATATTTTCACTAGGCCTATTAATCTGTAATCTGGTAAACTGGGTGAGGTGTGAATTATAATGATACTTTCACTCTTGTTTGCATTTCAGTATAATTAACAATGTAACTCACTTTTGTCTGACTGTGTTCTCTATAGCAGTTGTTCATGGATACAGGCTAAAGCAGGTAGTAGTAATGGCTACTTTTTACTTAAGTATATTTTAGAGCTCATACTTTTTTACTTTTACTTGAGTAAAAAATTAAGTCAGTACTTCAACTTTTACCAGAGTATTTTTAAACATGAGTATCTGTACTTCTACTTAAGTAAGGGATGTGTGTACTTTTGCCATCTCTGTAAAAGCGTATAACCGCCTCCTGGCCGGGGCCCTAGCCTGAACAATGGTCTCTACCACCGCTGGGGGTAGACCACTCAGGATCTCCTCGTCCCGTCCAGGGGCCAGACATGGGGGTTCCAGAGGTCTGGTCTCGGATGCCACAACGTGCCCTTCCCCTGAGAAAGAAGGTCCTTCGTCAGGGGAATCTGCCAGGGGGGAGTTGTCGTCAGGAGCATTAGCTCCGAGAACCAAGTCCGGTTGGGCCAGTAAGGCGCAACTAGTAGCACTTGATGCTCCTCTTCCCTGACCTTGCACAGGACGTGTGCAATGAGGCTCACTGGGGGGAAGGCGTACTTCCGCTTATCCCGCGGCCAGCTGTGCGCCAAGGCATCCGTGCCGAGGGGGCCCTCGGTCAGGGAGTACCAAAGCGGGCAATGGGTGGTGTCCAGGGAGGCGAACAGGTCCACCTGTGCCTGCCCGAACTGCACCCAAATGAGCTGGACTGCGCGGGGGTGGAGCCGCCACTCTCCACGGGGCGTTGACTGACGAGAGAGCGCATCGGCTGTCTGGTTCAGGTCGCCCGGGATGTGAGTGGCTAACAGAGATTTCGTCACCTGCTGGCTCCACAGGAGGAGGCGTCGGGCGAGTTGCGATAGCTGCCGTGAACGAATACCACCCTGTCGGTTGATATACGCCACAGCAGTCGTGCTGTCCGACCGGACCAGCACGTGCTCGTCCTGCACGAGGGGAAGGACCTCAGTGCAAGCAGCACCGCCAACAACTCTAGGCAATTGATATGCCAGCGCAGGCGGGGGCCCGTCCAGAGACCCGACACTGCGTGCCCGTTGCGCACAGAACCCCAACCCTGCAGGGAGGCGTCGGTCGTCACCACGACGCGCCTCGAAACCTGCCCAAGAGGGACCCCTGTCCGCAAAAAGGTCATTGAAGACCATGGGGTTAGGGTGCGCCGGCAGAAGGGCGTGATCGGGACGCGCCTGCTGCCGGTGTGCCACGGAGGTCAGGCAGGTCAGCACCGACTGGGCACGCTCGGAAGAAAGACGTGCCGTCATGGAGACAGAGTCGAGTTCCATACCGAGGAAAAGGATGCTCTGCACAGGGGAGAGCTTGCTCTTCTCTCGGTTGACCTGTAACCCCAAATGGTCTAGGTGCCGGAGCACCAGGTCCCTGTGTGTACACAACAGATCTCGCGAGTGCGCCAAGATGAGCCAGTCGTCGAGATAGTTGAGTATGCGCACCCCCTGCTCCCTGAGGGGAGTGAGGGCGGCCTCCACGACCTTCGTAAAGACTCGAGGAGACAGGGACAGACCAAATGGGAGGACGCGGTACTGATATGCCTGTCCCTCGAAAGCGAACCGTAGGAACGGCCGGTGACGAGGGAGGATGGACACATGGAAGTACGCGTCCTTCAGGTCGATCGCCATGAACCAATCCTGACGCCTGACGGACGTCAGAATGCGCTTCTGCATTAGCATCTTGAACGGCAGCTTGTGTAGGTGCTTGTTCAGGGTACGCAGGTCCAAGATGGGGCGCAACCCGCCACTTTTCTTGGGGACAATGAAATACGGGCTGTGTGATGTGAAGAGGATGCCCCGAAACTTAGGTGGGCGCCTGGCGAACTGAATCGCATAGCCAAGACGGATCGTTCTCTCTAGCCACCGTGCTGGTCTGGGAAGAGCCAACCAGGCTCCCAGGGACCGAGACAGGGGGACCAAAGGTTCGATCCGATTCATTGCCCCCCTGGGGGGTGGTTCGATGGCTGGCAGTACGGCTCCCTCGCCGTGGGGGGAACCCCGCGGAGGAGAGCGGCTCTGCCGAGGTGCCTGTCGGGCGACATTGCGGCATACCGCACCGTCTGACTGAGGGTGCTGGTGGCCACTGAGAGTTATACCCAAGCGTGTGTCTCGCCGGAACACAACGTGGGGTTGCCGAGCACCGTCCTGCGGAGGGTGAGAGCGGCTGTGAGAAAGACCGAGGGAGAGAGAAAGCTCTTTCTGTGAGAATGTGGGCGCCAGGCCCTGAAAAGGGCCCGGCTGGTGTTGCTGGGACGGGGCAGGCACCGTCCCAGTCCGACCCTCTAGCGATGTAGTTGCCAGGGTCGGGCCCGGTGACTCGATCTCCCTGGGTTCACCCCGTCAGGAACGCTTCTGCTTCCGCGGAGGTTGGTGACGGGATGGTGCTCTCCTCGACGACGTCCTTCTCCGGGAGGCCGCCTGTGCAGGGTGCGCTGGAGCCGGAGTCTGAGTCGGCGAGGGGCGGGGCTGGTGGGGAGCAGACGCCGTGCGGGACCTCGACGGACGATAGGCGGCCGGGTCGCGGCGGGGCAGGATATGTTTTATCGCCTCCGTCTGCTTCTTTACAGTCGAGAACTGCTGGGAGAAGTCCTCGACCGTATCACCAAACAGCCCACCCTGCGCGATGGGAGCGTCGAGAAAGCGAACCTTCTCAGCGTCCCGCATCTGCGCAAAGTTCAACCAGAGGTGTCTCTCCTGGACCACTAATGTGGACATCGTACGACCCAGGGCTCGCGCCGTCACCTTTGTCGCCCGAAGAGCGAGGTCAGTGGCGGTGCGGAGTTCCTGCATAATCCCTGGGTCGGACTTTCCCTCGTGCAACTCCTTCAACGCCTTGGCCTGATGGACCTGCAGGATGGCCATAGCGTGAAGAGCCGAGGCAGCTTGACCCGCAGCGTTGTAAGCCTTGGACACCAGCGATGCCGAAAACTTACAAGCCTTGGAAGGGAGCCTTGGTCGATCTCTCCAGGTGGCAGCTGTCTGCGGGCACAGGTGCACCGCGACTGCACGTTCCACCTGAGGGATGTCGACGTAGCCCTTAGCTGCCCCGTCATCGAGGGAAGTCAGGGCGACCGAGCCAGTCTGACGTGCACGCGCCGAGAAGGGGGCGTTCCAGGCTCGACTGAGCTCCTCATGCACCTCCGGGAAGAATGGTACCGGCGCCGACCGTGGCTTAGAGTCATGGCCGGTCCCCAGATACCACGTGTCCAACCGCGAGCGTTGGGGAAGAGGCGGTGCGGTGCACTGCAGCCCAATACTCGCTGCGGCCCGGGAAAGCATGGTTGACATCTCGACGTCCGCTTCATCCTGAGCTCGATCCCCTGGAGGGGGAAGCTCTAAGGAGTCGTCGGGGTCGGATGCCAAGAGGTCGCCCTCCGATGCTGCGAGCGACATCTCATCGTCGTCACGCCCCGTGTCCGAGTACGTGACGGAGGAACAAGGCGGCGTACCGCCTTTTCAGGGACGGTCAGACGAGCGAGGCGGGGCGTGAACGGTCCGCGAGCCGATGGCTGACGGATTGAGGCTCACGGTAATTCCCCGATCACCCTCGGTGCTCGCCGAAGCGGACGGCAGGGCTGATGCCACTGCTGCCGCAGAACGGGAAGCACTCGAGGTGGCGGCTGATTCTCGGAAGAACGCAGCTACCCGTGAACGCAACGTCTGAATTACCATCCGCCAGCAGTGTGGGCAAGATGTATCCACAAACGCTGCCTCAGCGTGCTGGAGTCCCAGACACACAAGGCAGACATCGTGTCCGTCCCCTTCCTCGTTGAGTGCGCCGCACCCACGAGCACAGCGGGGCATGCCGCGCTGGAAAAAACTCTAAGCCCTGAAAAGGGCTTGCTCTTTAGAGAGATGCCTTGGAGGTTGCCGAGACGCCCAGGGGAAGTCACAGGAAAAGGGACAGTCCGCTGCACCACGTCGTAAGACCAGCAACACGTAGATATTGTCTGCGGAGTCGTCAGCATCAGGATGCGAAGGCTCCGAAGAAAAAAAGGTGAATGAATGCGGCACGCCGGCTCCCTTTTATACCCGGATATCCGGGGGCGGAGTCCGGCATGCAAATTTCATTCGCCAATTTTCATTGGCCTGTTCAAGTAGGTCAGAGAAGGTAGGTTCTCAAGTCAAACCCCATTCTGTCGACACAACATCGAGAGACCGACAGAAAGGGAACACTAGTTTTACAATATACAGTAAGTATACTTTAAGTAAACAGTGGCATTTTATTTTACTCAATTTAGTGTTTTGCAATACTATATTTTTTCCACACAGGACTGCAAGACAACTTCACTGGGTTGCAGACGGCCCCTTTTCACACCTAAACTGTCTTTTGACACTCTCTACAGGGATCTCATCCCTGAAAAACAGAGGGGTCAGATTGGAGATGACCTGCCAAAGTACGTGTTAGTTTGGGACAATGTCAGTTTCCATCGCTCCAACATCATCAGGCAATGGTAATGGCAATCGCACCAGCCTCCGGTCAGCTGAGAGAAAATGGCACAAGTCAAAAGACCATACTGACCTCTCTCTCTACCAGTCTCTCCTCTCTACTTTCTCCGTTGACGTCGCCTCTGCAAAAACTGATTCTAACCACTCGAAGATCAGCAACTCTCCTGACTCTCGCACGCTCTTAAAAACCTTCTCTGCTCTCCTCTGTCCGCCTGATCCCACACCTTCATCGGAGTTAACAGCTGATGATTTTGCATCGTTCTTCGTAAAGAAAACTACCGCCATCAACAGCCAGATTTCTACACCACCATCACCTGCCTTTTCTCCTCTGTCTGAAAATGATGTTTCCAAGGTCATTGGTTCCAACCACCCTACCACCTGCCCACTGAATTCCATCCCCACCCATCTCCTCCATGCCATCTCTCCAGCAGTTGTGCCTGGTCTGACCCACATCATCAACTCTTTGCTCACCACTGGGACATTTCCCACTGCGTTCAAAGAGGCCTGCATCACACCGCTACTGAAGACACCCACTCTCAACCTTACACTGCTAGAAAACTACAGGCCGGTGTAGTGTGTGAAAATGCATATCTTCTGTCAAAATGTAGATGATTGATTTTAACCTCTAATTCTTTTCTGTCTTCTTAAAAAAATATTTTTTTACTTACCTCACTATTCTTTGCTTTGTATACTGTGCTAGGCTTTAATGGACTGGATTTAATTAACTTATGCATTTTGTTGCCTATATTGTTATAATTGCTTCCAATGTTTCCTCGTCTGTAAGTCGCTTTGGATAAAAACGTCTGCTAAATGACTAAATGTAAATTTAATGAAATGTGTAATGTCATGTGTAAAGTAGTAGTGTGTGGCCTTGAAATTTAAGCATGTCTACGTAATCATGAATAAATGCTTCTTGAGACACACAGTGTTGCTTCTTTGCATGCATCAAACGAATTGTTTCTGGCTATATGCATCCATGCATCAGTTTGAGAGGGGTGGAAATGGGACAATTGGGTGAAACAAAACTGCCCCAAAAGTACCCCCACCCACTTTAAATACAGTTTTTTCTAAGTCAATTTGGTACATTTCTCAGATCCGATTTGAAATTCTCAAAACTTCTTGTTCAATCCTTACATCCTTGTGTCACTTGTGCACATCAAACAAGCATTTTCTCATTTCTTTGAACAAGTTGCAAATGCTTTGGTACATCCATGCAAGTGAATATGACACAATTCTGTGCAGATTCCTACATTATCAATTGCTTATGTCATGTTGATCAAAATGCATTATAATGGGTCTCTGTTGAATAGTATAATCCCCCATGACATTTAAGCACTAGTTTTACAATATACAGTAAGTATACTTTAAGTAAACAGTGGCATTTTATTTTAATCAATTTAGTGTTTTGCATTACTAAATTCTTTCCACATAGGATTGCAAGACAACTTCAATGTGTTGCATACGGCCCCTTTTCACAGCTAAACAGTCTTTTGTGACTCTCTACAGGGATCTCATCAGGATTCCCTCCCTCCTGCTTTTCCTCTGCTGTCTTGTCTGCACTCCCCCCCTCTGAGGAGCTCTCTCTTTTGAATACCAACAGTGCCACAGACACTCTGTGTTCCACGCTTACATCCTGCTTGGACAACCTATGCCCTCCTACATCTGGACCAGCCCGTGCATCCCTGTCTGCCCCCTGGTTATGGGATGTACCACGTGAGCATCGCACCAGCTTCAGTCAGCTGAGAGAAAATGGCCCAAGTCAAAAGACCATACTGACCTCTCTCTCTACCAGTGTCTTCTCTCTACTTTCTCCGTTGACGTCACCTCTGCAAAAACTGATTATAACAACTCGAAGATCAGCAACTCTCCTGACTCTCACACTCTTAAAAACCTTCTCTGCTCTCCTCTGTCCGCCTGCTCCCACACCTTCATCTGAGTTAACGGCTAATGATTTTGCATCGTTCTTCGTAAAGAAAACTACCGCCACCAACAGCCAGATTTCTACACCACCATCACCCGCCTTTTCTCCTCTGTCTGAAAATGATGTTTCCAAGGTCATTGGTTCCAACCACCCTACCACCTGCCCACTGGATTCCATCCCCACCCATCTCCTCCATGCCATCTCTCCAGCAGTTGTGCCTGGTCTGACCCACATCATAAACTCTTTGCTCACCACTGGGACATTTCCCACTGCGTTCAAAGAGGCCTGCATCACACCGCTACTGAAGAAACCCGCTCTCAACCTTACACTGCTAGAACACTACAGGCAGGTGTAGTGTGTGAAAATGCATATCTTCAGTCAAAATGTAGATGACTGATTTTAACCTCTAATTCTTTTCTGTCTTCTTAAAAAATTTTTTTTTTAGTTACCTCACTATTCTTAGCTTTGTATACTGTGCTAGGCTTTAATGGACTGGATTTAATTAACTTATGCATTTTGTTGCCTATATTGCTATAATTGCTTCCAATGTTTCCTCGTCTGTAAGTCGCTTTGGATAAAAACGTCTGCTAAATGACTAAATGTAAATTTAATGAAATGTGTAATGTCATGTGTAATGTGTAGTGTGTGGCCTTGAAATTTAAGCATGTCTACGTAATCATGAATAAATGCTTCTTGAGACACACAGTGTTGCTTCTTTGCATGCATCAAACGAATTGTTTCTGGCTATATGCATCCATGCATCAGTTTGAGAGGGGTGGAAATGGGACACTTGGGTGAAACAAAACTGCCCCAAAAGTACCCCCACCCACTTTAAATACAGTTTTTTCTAAGTCAATTTGGTACATTTCTCAGATCCGATTTGAAATTCTCAAAACTTCTTGTTCAATCCTTACATCCTTGTGTCACTTGTGCACATCAAACAAGCATTTTCTCATTTCTTTGAACAAGCTGCAAATGCTTTGGTACATCCATGCAAGTGAATATGACACAATTCTGTGCAGATTCCTACATTATCAATTGCTTATGTCATGTTGATCAAAATGCATTATAATGGGTCTCTGTTGAATAGTATAATCCCCCATGACATTTAAGCACTAGTTTTACAATATACAGTAAGTATACTTTAAGTAAACAGTGGCATTTTATTTTACTCAATTTAGTGTTTTGCATTACTAAATTCTTTCCACATAGGATTGCAAGACAACTTCAATGTGTTGCATACGGCCCCTTTTCACACCTAAACAGTCTTTTGTGACTCTCTACAGGGATCTCATCAGGATTCCCTCCCTCCTGCTTTTCCTCTGCTGTCTTGTCTGCACTCCCCCCCTCTGAGGAGCTCTCTCTTTTGAATACCAACAGTGCCACAGACACTCTGTGTTCCACGCTTACATCCTGCTTGGACAACCTATGCCCTCCTACATCTGGACCAGCCCGTGCATCCCTGTGTGCCCCCTGGTTATGGGATGTACCACGTGAGCATCGCACCAGCCTCCAGTCAGCTGAGAGAAAATGGCCCAAGTCAAAAAACCATACTGACCTCTCTCTCTACCAGTCTCTTCTCTCTACTTTCTCCGTTGACGTCACCTCTGCAAAAACTGATTATAACAACTCGAAGATCAGCAACTCTCCTGACTCTCACACTCTTAAAAACCTTCTCTGCTCTCCTCTGTCCGCCTGCTCCCACACCTTCATTGGAGTTAACGGCTAATGATTTTGCATCGTTCTTCGTAAAGAAAACTACCGCCATCAACAGCCAGATTTCTACACCACCATCACCCGCCTTTTCTCCTCTGTCTGAAAATGATGTTTCCAAGGTCATTGGTTCCAACCACCCTACCACCTGCCCACTGGATTCCATCCCCACCCATCTCCTCCATGCCATCTCTCCAGCAGTTGTGCCTGGTCTGACCCACATCATCAACTCTTTGCTCACCACTGGGACATTTCCCACTGCGTTCAAAGAGGCCTGCATCACACCGCTACTGAAGAAACCCGCTCTCAACCTTACACTGCTAGAACACTACAGGCCGGTGTAATGTGTGAAAATGCATATCTTCTGTCAAAATGTAGATGACCGATTTTAACCTCTAATTCTTTTCTGTCTTCTTAAAAAAATTTTTTTTAGTTATCTCACTATTCTTTGCTTTGTATACTGTGCTAGGCTTTAATGGACTGGATTTAATTAACTTATGCATTTTGTTGCCTATATTGCTATAATTGCTTCCAATGTTTCCTCGTCTGTAAGTCGCTTTGGATAAAAACGTCTGCTAAATGACTAAATGTAAATTTAATGAAATGTGTAATGTCATGTGTAATGTGTAGTGTGTGGCCTTGAAATTTAAGCATGTCTACGTAATCATGAATAAATGGTTCTTGAGACACACAGTGTTGCTTCTTTGCATGCATCAAACAAATTGTTTCTGACTATATGCATCCATGCATCAGTTTGAGAGGGGTGGAAATGGGACACTTGGGTGAAACAAAACTGCCCCAAAAGTACCCCCACCCACTTTAAATACAGTTTTTTCTAAGTCAATTTGGTACATTTCTCAGATCCGATTTGAAATTCTCAAAACCTCTTGTTCAATCCTTACATCCTTGTGTCACTTGTGCACATCAAACAAGCATTTTCTCATTTCTTTGAACCAGTTGCAAATGCTTTGGTACATCCATGCAAGTGAATATGACACAATTCTGTGCAGATTCCTACATTATCAATTGCTTATGTCATGTTGATCAAAATGCATTATAATGGGTCTCTGTTGAATAGTATAATCCCCCATGACATTTAAGCACTAGTTTTACAATATACAGTAAGTCTACTTTAAGTAAACAGTGGCATTTTATTTTAATCAATTTAGTGTTTTGCATTACTAAATTTTTTAAACAAAGGATTGCAAGAGAACTTCAAAGTGTTGCAGACGGCCCCTTTTCACACCTAAACAGTCTTTTGGCACTCTCTACAGGGATCTTATCAGGATTCCCTCCCTCCTGCTTTTCCTCTGCTGTCTTGTCTGCACTCCCCCCCTCTGAGGAGCTCTCTCTTTTGAATACCAACAGTGCCACAGACACTCTGTGTTCCACGCTTACATCCTGCTTGGACAACCTATGCCCTCCTACATCTGGACCAGCCCGTGCATCCCTGTCTGCCCCCTGGTTATCGGATGTACCACGTGAGCATCGCACCAGCCTCCAGTCAGCTGAGAGAAAATGGCCCAAGTCAAAAGACCATACTGACCTCTCTCTCTACCAGTCTCTTCTCTCTACTTTCTCCGTTGACGTCACCTCTGCAAAAACTGATTATAACCACTCGAAGATCAGCAACTCTACTGACTCTCACACACTCTTAAAAACCTTCTCTGCTCTCCTCTGTCCGCCTGCTCCCACACCTTCATCGGAGTTAACGGTTAATGATTTTGCATCGTACTTCATAAAGAAAACTACCGCCATCAACAGCCAGATTTCTACACCCCCATAACCCGCCTTTTCTCCTCTGTCTGAAAATGATGTTTCCAAGGTCATTGGTTCCAACCATCCTACCACCTGCCCACTGGATCCCATCCCCACCCATCTCCTCCATGCCATCTCTCCAGCAGTTGTGCCTGGTCTGACCCACATCATCAACTCTTTGCCCACCACTGGGACATTTCCCACTGCGTTCAAAGAGGCCTGCATCACACCGCTACTGAAGAAACCCACTCTCAACCTTACACTGCTAGAACACTACAGGCCGGTGTAGTGTGTGAAAATGCATATCTTCTGTCAAAATGTAGATGACTGATTTTAACCTCTAATTATTTTCTGTCTTCTTAAAAATTTTTTTGTTTACTTACCTCACTATTCTTAGCTTTGTATACTGTGCTAGGCTTTAATGGACTGGATTTAATTAACTTATGCATTTTGTTGCCTATATTGTTATAATTTCTTCCAATGTTTCCTCGTCTGTAAGTCGCTTTGGATAAAAACGTCTGCTAAATGACTAAATGTAAATTTTATGAAATGTGTAATGTCATGTGTAATGTGTAGTGTGTGGCCTTGAAATTTTAGCATGTCTACGTAATCATGAATAAATGCTTCTTGAGACACACAGTGCTGCTTCTTTGCATGCATCAAACGCATTGTTTCTGGCTATATGCATCCATGGATCAGTTTGAGAGGGGTGGATATGGGACACTTGGGTGAAACAAAACTGCCCCAAAAGTACCCCCACCCACTTTAAATACAGTTTTTTCTAAGTCAATTTGGTACATTTCTCAGATCCGATTTGAAATTCTCAAAACTTCTTGTTCAATCCTTACATCCTTGTGTCACTTGTGCACATCAAACAAGCATTTTCTCATTTCTTTGAACAAGTTGCAAATGCTTTGGTACATCAATGCAAGTGAATATGACACAATTCTGTGCAGATTCCTACATTATCAATTGCTTATGTCATGTTGATCGAAATGCATTATAATGGGTCTCTGTTTAATAGTATAATCCCCCATGACATTTAAGCACTGGTTTTACAATATACAGTAAGTATACTTCAAGTAAACAGTGGCATTTTATTTTACTCAATTTAATGTTTAGCATTACTATATTCTTTCCACATAGGATTGCAAGACAACTTCAATGTGTTGCAGACGGCCCCTTTTCACACCTAAACAGTCTTTTGGCACTCTCTACAGGGATCTCATCAGGATTCCCTCCCTCCTGCTTTTCCTCTGCTGTCTTGTCTGCACTCCCCCCCTCTGAGGAGCTCTCTCTTTTGAATACCAACAGTGCCACAGACACTCTGTGTTCCACGCTTACATCCTGCTTGGACAACCTATGCCCTCCTACATCTGGACCAGCCCGTGCATCCCTGTCTGCCCCCTTGTTATCGGATGTACCACGTGAGCATCGCACCAGCCTCAAGTCAGCTGAGAGAAAATGGCCCAAGTCAAAAGACCATACTGACCTCTCTCTCTACCAGTCTCTTCTCTCTACTTTCTCCGTTGACGTCACCTCTGCAAAAACTGATTATAACCACTCGAAGATCAGCAACTCTCCTGACTCTCACACACTCTTAAAAACCTTCTCTGCTCTCCTCTGTCCACCTGCTCCCACACCTTCATTGGAGTTAACGGCTATTGATTTTGCATCGTTCTTCGTAAAGAAAACTACCGCCATCAACAGCCAGATTTCTACACCACCATCACCCGCCTTTTCTCCTCTGTCTGAAAATGATGTTTCCAAGGTCATTGGTTCCAACCACCCTACCACCTGCCCACTGGATCCCATCCCCACCCATCTCCTCCATGCCATCTCTCCAGCAGTTGTGCCTGGTCTGACCCACATCATCAACTCTTTGCACACCACTGGGACATTTCCCACTGCGTTCAAAGAGGCCTGCATCACACCGATACTGAAGAAAACCACTCTCAACCTTACACTGCTAGAACACTACAGGCAGGTGTAGTGTGTGAAAATGCATATCTTCCGTCAAAATGTAGATGACTGATTTTAACATCTAATTTTTTTCAGTGTTCTTAAAATTTTTTTTTACTTACCTCACTAATCTTAGCTTTGTATACTGTGCTAGGCTTTAATGGACTGGATTTAATTAACTTATGCATTTTGTTGCCTATATTGTTATAATTTCTTCCAATGTTTCCTCGTCTGTAAGTCGCTTTGGATAAAAACGTCTGCTAAATGACTAAATGTAAATTTAATGAAATGTGTAATGTCATGTGTATTGTGTAGTGTGTGGCCTTGAAATTTTAGCATGTCTACGTAATCATGAATAAATGCTTCTTGAGACACACAGTGTTGCTTCTTTGCATGCATCAAACAAATTGTTTCTGGCTATATGCATCCATGGATCAGTTTGAGAGGGGTGGATATGGGACACTTGGGTGAAACAAAACTGCCTCAAAAGTACCCCCACCCACTTTAAATACAGTTTTTTCTAAGTCAATTTGGTACATTTCTCAGATCCGATTTGAAATTCTCAAAACTTCTTGTTCAATCCTTACATCCTTGTGTCACTTGTGCACATCAAACAAGCATTTTCTCATTTCTTTGAACAAGTTGCAAATGCTTTGGTACATCAATGCAAGTGAATATGACACAATTCTGTGCAGATTCCTACATTATCAATTGCTTATGTCATGTTGATCGAAATGCATTATAATGGGTCTCTGTTGAATAGTATAATCCCCCATGACATTTAAGCACTGGTTTTACAATATACAGTAAGTATACTTCAAGTAAACAGTGGCATTTTATTTTACTCAATTTAATGTTTAGCATTACTATATTCTTTCCACATAGGATTGCAAGACAACTTCAATGTGTTGCAGACGGCCCCTTTTCACACCTAAACAGTCTTTTGGCACTCTCTACAGGGATCTCATCAGGATTCCCTCCCTCCTGCTTTTCCTCTGCTGTCTTGTCTGCACTCCCCCCCTCTGAGGAGCTCTCTCTTTTGAATACCAACAGTGCCACAGACACTCTGTGTTCCACGCTTACATCCTGCTTGGACAACCTATGCCCTCCTACATCTGGACCAGCCCGTGCATCCCTGTCTGCCCCCTGGTTATCGGATGTACCACGTGAGCATCGCACCAGCCTCAAGTCAGCTGAGAGAAAATGGCCCAAGTCAAAAGACCATACTGACCTCTCTCTCTACCAGTCTCTTCTCTCTACTTTCTCCGTTGACGTCAACTCTGCAAAAACTGATTATAACCACTCGAAGATCAGCAACTCTCCTGACTCTCACACACTCTTAAAAACCTTCTCTGCTCTCCTCTGTCCGCCTGCTCCCACACCTTCATCGGAGTTAACGGTTAATGATTTTGCATCGTTCTTCGTAAAGAAAACTACCGCCATCAACAGCCAGATTTCTACACCACCATCACCCGCCTTTTCTCCTCTGTCTGAAAACGATGTTTCCAAGGTCATTGGTTCCAACCACCCTACCACCTGCCCACTGGATTCCATCCCCACCCATCTCCTCCATGCCATCTCTCCAGCAGTTGTGCCTGGTCTGACCCACATCATCAACTCTTTGCTCACCACTGGGACATTTCCCACTGCGTTCAAAGAGGCCTGCATCACACCGCTACTGAAGAAACCCACTCTCAACCTTACACTGCTAGAACACTACAGGCAGGTGTAGTGTGTGAAAATGCATATCTTCTGTCAAAATGTAGATGACTGATTTTAACCTCTAATTCTTTTCTATCTTCTTAAAAAAATATTTTTTTTACTTACCTCACTATTCTTAGCTTTGTCTACTGTGCTAGGCTTTAATGGACTGGATTTAATTAACTTATGCATTTTGTTGCCTATATTGTTATAATTGCTTCCAATGTTTCCTCGTCTGTAAGTCGCTTTGGATAAAAACGTCTGCTAAATGACTAAATGTAAATTTAATGAAATGTGTAATGTCATGTGTAATGTGTAGTGTGTGGCCTTGAAATTTTAGCATGTCTACATAATCATGAATAAATGCTTCTTGAGACACACAGTGTTGCTTCTTTGCATGCATCAAACAAATTGTTTCTGGCTATATGCATCCATGGATCAGTTTGAGAGGGGTGGAAATGGGACACTTGGGTGAAACAAAACTGCCCCAAAAGTACCCCCACCCACTTTAAATACAGTTTTTTCTAAGTCAATTGGGTACATTTCTCAGATCCGATTTGAAATTCTCAAAACTTCTTGTTCAATCCTTACATCCTTGTGTCACTTGTGCACATCAAACAAGCATTTTCTCATTTCTTTGAACAAGTTGCAAATGCTTTGGTACATCAATGCAAGTGAATATGACACAATTCTGTGCAGATTCCTACATTATCAATTGGTTATGTCATGTTGATCGAAATGCATTATAATGGGTCTCTGTTGAATAGTATAATCCCCCATGACATTTAATCACTAGTTTTACAATATACAGTAAGTATACTTCAAGTAAACAGTGGCATTTTATTTTACTCAATTTAATGTTTAGCATTACTATATTCTTTCCACATAGGATTGCAAGACAACTTCAATGTGTTGCAGACGGCCCCTTTTCACACCTAAACAGTCTTTTGGCACTCTCTACAGGGATCTCATCAGGATTCCCTCCCTCCTGCTTTTCCTCTGCTGTCTTGTCTGCACTCCCCCCCTCTGAGGAGCTCTCTCTTTTGAATACCAACAGTGCCACAGACACTCTGTGTTCCACGCTTACATCCTGCTTGGACAACCTATGCCCTCCTACATCTGGACCAGCCGGTGCATCCCTGTCTGCCCCCTGGTTATCGGATGTACCACGTGAGCATCGCACCAGCCTCAAGTCAGCTGAGAGAAAATGGCCCAAGTCAAAAGACCATACTGACCTCTCTCTCTACCAGTCTCTTCTCTCTACTTTCTCCGTTGACGTCACCTCTGCAAAAACTGATTATAACCACTCGAAGATCAGCAACTCTCCTGACTCTCACACACTCTTAAAAACCTTCTCTGCTCTCCTCTGTCCACCTGCTCCCACACCTTCATTGGAGTTAACGGCTATTGATTTTGCATCGTTCTTCGTAAAGAAAACTACCGCCATCAACAGCCAGATTTCTACACCACCATCACCCGCCTTTTCTCCTCTGTCTGAAAATGATGTTTCCAAGGTCATTGGTTCCAACCACCCTACCACCTGCCCACTGGATCCCATCCCCACCCATCTCCTCCATGCCATCTCTCCAGCAGTTGTGCCTGGTCTGACCCACATCATCAACTCTTTGCACACCACTGGGACATTTCCCACTGCGTTCAAAGAGGCCTGCATCACACCGATACTGAAGAAAACCACTCTCAACCTTACACTGCTAGAACACTACAGGCAGGTGTAGTGTGTGAAAATGCATATCTTCCGTCAAAATGTAGATGACTGATTTTAACATCTAATTTTTTTCTGTGTTCTTAAAATTTTTTTTTACTTACCTCACTAATCTTAGCTTTGTATACTGTGCTAGGCTTTAATGGACTGGATTTAATTAACTTATGCATTTTGTTGCCTATATTGTTATAATTTCTTCCAATGTTTCCTCGTCTGTAAGTCGCTTTGGATAAAAACGTCTGCTAAATGACTAAATGTAAATTTAATGAAATGTGTAATGTCATGTGTAATGTGTAGTGTGTGGCCTTGAAATTTTAGCATGTCTACGTAATCATGAATAAATGCTTCTTGAGACACACAGTGTTGCTTCTTTGCATGCATCAAAAAAATTGTTTCTGGCTATATGCATCCATGGATCAGTTTGAGAGGGGTGGATATGGGACACTTGGGTGAAACAAAACTGCCTCAAAAGTACCCCCACCCACTTTAAATACAGTTTTTTCTAAGTCAATTTGGTACATTTCTCAGATCCGATTTGAAATTCTCAAAACTTCTTGTTCAATCCTTACATCCTTGTGTCACTTGTGCACATCAAACAAGCATTTTCTCATTTCTTTGAACAAGTTGCAAATGCTTTGGTACATCAATGCAAGTGAATATGACACAATTCTGTGCAGATTCCTACATTATCAATTGCTTATGTCATGTTGATCGAAATGCATTATAATGGGTCTCTGTTGAATAGTATAATCCCCCATGACATTTAAGCACTGGTTTTACAATATACAGTAAGTATACTTCAAGTAAACAGTGGCATTTTATTTTACTCAATTTAATGTTTAGCATTACTATATTCTTTCCACATAGGATTGCAAGACAACTTCAATGTGTTGCAGACGGCCCCTTTTCACACCTAAACAGTCTTTTGGCACTCTCTACAGGGATCTCATCAGGATTCCCTCCCTCCTGCTTTTCCTCTGCTGTCTTGTCTGCACTCCCCCCCTCTGAGGAGCTCTCTCTTTTGAATACCAACAGTGCCACAGACACTCTGTGTTCCACGCTTACATCCTGCTTGGACAACCTATGCCCTCCTACATCTGGACCAGCCCGTGCATCCCTGTCTGCCCCCTGGTTATCGGATGTACCACGTGAGCATCGCACCAGCCTCAAGTCAGCTGAGAGAAAATGGCCCAAGTCAAAAGACCATACTGACCTCTCTCTCTACCAGTCTCTTCTCTCTACTTTCTCCGTTGACGTCAACTCTGCAAAAACTGATTATAACCACTCGAAGATCAGCAACTCTCCTGACTCTCACACACTCTTAAAAACCTTCTCTGCTCTCCTCTGTCCGCCTGCTCCCACACCTTCATCGGAGTTAACGGTTAATGATTTTGCATCGTTCTTCGTAAAGAAAACTACCGCCATCAACAGCCAGATTTCTACACCACCATCACCCGCCTTTTCTCCTCTGTCTGAAAACGATGTTTCCAAGGTCATTGGTTCCAACCACCCTACCACCTGCCCACTGGATTCCATCCCCACCCATCTCCTCCATGCCATCTCTCCAGCAGTTGTGCCTGGTCTGACCCACATCATCAACTCTTTGCTCACCACTGGGACATTTCCCACTGCGTTCAAAGAGGCCTGCATCACACCGCTACTGAAGAAACCCACTCTCAACCTTACACTGCTAGAACACTACAGGCAGGTGTAGTGTGTGAAAATGCATATCTTCTGTCAAAATGTAGATGACTGATTTTAACCTCTAATTCTTTTCTATCTTCTTAAAAAAATATTTTTTTTACTTACCTCACTATTCTTAGCTTTGTCTACTGTGCTAGGCTTTAATGGACTGGATTTAATTAACTTATGCATTTTGTTGCCTATATTGTTATAATTGCTTCCAATGTTTCCTCGTCTGTAAGTCGCTTTGGATAAAAACGTCTGCTAAATGACTAAATGTAAATTTAATGAAATGTGTAATGTCATGTGTAATGTGTAGTGTGTGGCCTTGAAATTTTAGCATGTCTACATAATCATGAATAAATGCTTCTTGAGACACACAGTGTTGCTTCTTTGCATGCATCAAACAAATTGTTTCTGGCTATATGCATCCATGGATCAGTTTGAGAGGGGTGGAAATGGGACACTTGGGTGAAACAAAACTGCCCCAAAAGTACCCCCACCCACTTTAAATACAGTTTTTTCTAAGTCAATTGGGTACATTTCTCAGATCCGATTTGAAATTCTCAAAACTTCTTGTTCAATCCTTACATCCTTGTGTCACTTGTGCACATCAAACAAGCATTTTCTCATTTCTTTGAACAAGTTGCAAATGCTTTGGTACATCCATGCAAGTGAATATGACACAATTCTGTGCAGATTCCTACATTATCAATTGCTTATGTCATGTTGATCAAAATGCATTATAATGGGTCTCTGTTGAATAGTATAATCCCCCATGACATTTAAGCACTAGTTTTACAATATACAGTAAGTATACTTTAAGTAAACAGTGGCATTTTATTTTAATCAATTTAGTGTTTTGCATTACTAAATTTTTTCAACATAGGATTGCAAGACAACTTCAATGTGTTGCAGACGGCCCCTTTTCACACCTAAACAGTCTTTTGGCACTCTCTACAGGGATCTTATCAGGATTCCCTCCCTCCTGCTTTTCCTCTGCTGTCTTGTCTGCACTCCCCCCTCTCTGAGGAGCTCTCTCTTTTGAATACCAACAGTGCCACAGACACTCTGTGTTCCACGTTTACATCCTGCTTGGACAACCTATGCCCTCCTACATCTGGACCAGCCCGTGCATCCCTGTCTGCCCCCTGGTTATGGGATGTACCACGTGAGCATCGCACCAGCCTCCAGTCAGCTGAGAGAAAATGGCCCAAGTCAAAAGACCATACTGACCTCTCTCTCTACCAGTCTCTTCTCTCTACTTTCTCCGTTGACGTCACCTCTGCAAAAACTGATTATAACAACTCGAAGATCAGCAACTCTCCTGACTCTCACACTCTTAAAAACCTTCTCTGCTCTCCTCTGTCCGCCTGCTCCCACACCTTCATCTGAGTTAACGGCTAATGATTTTGCATCGTTCCTCGTAAAGAAAACTACCGCCACCAACAGCCAGATTTCTACACCACCATCACCCGCCTTTTCTCCTCTGTCTGAAAATGATGTTTCCAAGGTCATTGGTTCCAACCAACCTACCACCTGCCCACTGGATTCCATCCCCACCCATCTCCTCCATGCCATCTCTCCAGCAGTTGTGCCTGGTCTGACCCACATTATCAACTCTTTGCTCACCACTGGGACATTTCTCACTGCGTTCAAAGAGGCCTGCATCACACCGCTACTGAAGAAACCCGCTCTCAACCTTACACTGCTAGAACACTACAGGCCGGTGTAGTGTGTGAAAATGCATATCTTCTGTCAAAATGTAGATGACCGATTTTAACCTCTAATTCTTTTCTGTCTTCTTAAAAAAATTTTTTTTTAGTTACCTCACTATTCTTAGCTTTGTATACTGTGCTAGGCTTTAATGGACTGGATTTAATTAACTTATGCATTTTGTTGCCTATATTGCTATAATTGCTTCCAATGTTTCCTCGTCTGTAAGTCGCTTTGGATAAACACGTCTGCTAAATGACTAAATGTAAATTTAATGAAATGTGTAATGTCATGTGTAATGTGTAGTGTGTGGCCTTGAAATTTAAGCATGTCTACGTAATCATGAATAAATGCTTCTTGAGACACACAGTGTTGCTTCTTTGCATGCATCAAACGAATTGTTTCTGGCTATATGCATCCATGCATCAGTTTGAGAGGGGTGGAAATGGGACACTTGGGTGAAACAAAACTGCCCCAAAAGTACCCCCACCCACTTTAAATACAGTTTTTTCTAAGTCAATTTGGTACATTTCTCAGATCCGATTTGAAATTCTCAAAACTTCTTGTTCAATCCTTACATCCTTGTGTCACTTGTGCACATCAAACAAGCATTTTCTCATTTCTTTGAACAAGTTGCAAATGCTTTGGTACATCCATGCAAGTGAATATGACACAATTCTGTGCAGATTCCTACATTATCAATTGCTTATGTCATGTTGATCAAAATGCATTGTAATGGGTATCTGTTGAATAGTATAATCCCCCATGACATTTAAGCACTGGTTTTACAATATACAGTAAGTATACTTCAAGTAAACAGTGGCATTTTATTTTACTCAATTTAATGTTTAGCATTACTATATTCTTTCCACATAGGATTGCAAGACAACTTCAATGTGTTGCAGACGGCCCCTTTTCACACCTAAACAGTCTTTTGGCACTCTCTACAGGGATCTCATCAGGATTCCCTCCCTCCTGCTTTTCCTCTGCTGTCTTGTCTGCACTCCCCCCCTCTGAGGAGCTCTCTCTTTTGAATACCAACAGTGCCACAGACACTCTGTGTTCCACGCTTACATCCTGCTTGGACAACCTACGCCCTCCTACATCTGGACCAGCCCGTGCATCCCTGTCTGCCCCCTGGTTATCGGATGTACCACGTGAGCATCGCACCAGCCTCAAGTCAGCTGAGAGAAAATGGCCCAAGTCAAAAGACCATACTGACCTCTCTCTCTACCAGTCTCTTCTCTCTACTTTCTCCGTTGACGTCACCTCTGCAAAAACTGATTATAACCACTCGAAGATCAGCAACTCTCCTGACTCTCACACACTCTTAAAAACCTTCTCTGCTCTCCTCTGTCCACCTGCTCCCACACCTTCATTGGAGTTAACGGCTATTGATTTTGCATCGTATTGGGATTATGATGTTTTATGTATTATAAATTCATGTTTACTGTTGTTTTACTGTTAAATATAATGATATGAGTATGTCCATGCTGTGCTGGGTTCTTTGTCTTGAAAGCTAGTTGGCAGAAGTGTGTAACATGAGCTCTGAGGAATGCAGAAGCAGGGTCTCAGATAACAAGTGTGTGAGTGTATGTGTGTGTGTGCGTCAATCGCATCTCCCGGCAGGACCGGCTATTTTCAAAATGTTTTGCAGGAACCAATGGTTGGGGCAGAATGGAGTCAGATTTACATGTCCCGAGGTGATTGGTTCCGGAGGATTCAACGCCCGCCCGATGAAGGGGAGGAGCCCGAAGAGAGAATCGACGTCACATATTTTATAAATACTTGTAACCCAGAAGTGTGTATTCAGTTGTTCGGCTCATTATATATGTTTGAGTGACAGCCCCAGCTGGAAGAAGCTTTTACATCTGATAATAAATTCTACTTAAACTTATTGGGAAAAACGATCTCTTTGACTTTTCTTCAAATTTTGAACACGCAGGACTCGAGTTTCAAAAGTCCAATAGTTGGTGACGCCGACGTGCTTTGAGGACAAAGGAAAGTTTTGGCGCCACATTTCGGCGGACCCCGTGGGGGAGGGAAAAGATACCGAGACGATTCAGATTTAACACAAAAGGCCGGCTAAAATACATAAGGTAAGCAGAAAACCTGTTATTTCGAATTCTGCTATTGGATATACTAAATTTCTGTGTTAAATTTGATGAACATCTCGATGAATAGACGAGTAAAATTGAAGTAAGGAAAATCAGATTTAAAAGCTTCTTAATAAGGGTTAGAGTCCCTGGAATTAAAACAAGTTGGAATCTTGTCTAATAAGGGTTAGAGTCCCTGAAATTAAAACAGTTAAAGTCTGTTGGGAAAGAAATCCCGTGATCGGCGTATCACAAATTCATTTAGGTTAAAGTCCTTCGGAGAAGAGATCCGTAAATTATTTACTAGTTTGATTTTATTTGTATGAATGGTATTGGGGATGAAAGTATTTAGACGTGGTGTTTAGTTGAATGCATAAGTGAACGGAAAATTTGCACGTGGTGTGTGTGGGCTTTGTGTATGTGTATAATTTAAGTTGGGGTAAGGAGACGATCGTAGAGAAACTAGTAGGAAAGTTGTATTGAATATATATATATATATAAGTAAATAAATATAATAGAATGGCAGAGTTTCAAAAGGAGTGTGATGAACACGAATGTCCGACCGTATTAGCGCAATGGCAGAGTATCGCTGAGATGATGATAGCACAGGCTGAACCAAGAGAGAAAAAAGGGAGACAAAGAGAAGTTGAGGAATGTTGGGTAGAATTGTGTGATAATTATGCATGGACGAAAGAGGCAGAGACATTTAAAGTGCCCCTGGCCCCGAAAATAAGAAATATGGAGAAAAAGGCTCATTGTAGGTTAGTCAGACATAAAGGTGATGAAGAAACGATTAAATGGTATAATGCAAGTCGATATAAAAATAAAGGGTGTGACTTAGAAAAACATTTAAGAAAATGGAGTCGTCTTGCCCTCGTGGCGACAGCTTTAGCACCCATTAGACAAAGGAAGGAAGGGAAAGCTACAGAGGATGATGTTAGACTGAAAGTGAAGGATGGAAACAGGGAGACCGAGTCACTAGCACCGCCCCCTGAACAGTACCGCCCATTGTATCCGCCTCTTGCTCCGCCTATTGCTCAGCCCCCACCCTACATCTCACAAAATACGACTGACAGCAAACAACAGGTCATGCTTGAGGTACGAGAGGGAGTTTTAGACTGTAATTTAAAAGAATTAGAAGAACTTCGACAGGAGGTACAACATCTGGGCAAGGTAGTGACAGAACAGGTACATGCGGCACGAGCTCAGGTGAATGAGACAATGCGCCACATGGCAGAAAATATGGAACTTCCAGAGGGAAGTGATGGTAGTGAGAACGGAGTAGGAAGTGAAGATGAAAGGGGAAGTTGTAGAGCAGCTGGCCCTATAGAAACAACAGGTCAGGCCCAGGGCACGATGCATACAGTATGTATTAAGGGAACGATGGTAATGGATGAGGAGCCAATAGCAAAACGAACTAGGGGAAGGGAAAAAGAACAGCAGCTTTCTAATTTTTCAATTGATCATTGCCCCCCTAACGTACCAGAGCAGAGAGAGCAGGCAATGAGTCATCATAATAATCAATTATATCCAGGCGTACAAGCCCCATTGTTAGCAAAGAGCACTGGGGTGCAGTACCAGCCCTGGTCACACAGTGACATGACTGCTATTTCCAGTAAACTTCCTCCAATTACATCAGGGTGCTCTAAGTGGTTAAGTAAATTAACGGCCTTGAGTCATGGTACCGTTTTGGCTTTGGGTGACATAAGGTGTCTGTTGGGTCAGATTTTGACAGCCTCTCAGATGGGGAGTTTTGAACTCGAAGCCCAAACATTACAATATCCAAATGATCTTGATTTTTCAAAAGTAATTACAATGGTGGGCAGGGCACTCGGTCGATTGTACCCATTGCCACCCACCGTATACCAAAACATAAAGTTTCGCATAAAACCAGGTGAGACAGGTGCAGCATATTATTTCAGGTGCGCTGCTGAGTGGGAACAGATGGTGGAAGAAAATAGTTTAACCAACCCAATTACACGAGACATATTCAGAGAAGCGGTTATGGCAGGTGCCCCTAGTGGTGTTAAACAAATAATGGAAAATAACCCTGACATTCCAATTGCTAGTAACGAAATATGGGAAAGGCATTTAGTCCACCACACAGATAGGGCTGTAGAGAAAACAGGAAAAGAGGAAGAACAATTAGAAAAGATAAAAATAGAGTTGCTAAAACTACAGTTGGAACAAGCAAAAAATGAGGGAGGGACAAAAAAGAGTAAGCAAATGCCACAACAACCCTATCAGCCACCCCCTTACCAATATAACGGCCCACCCTATGGTACAGACGCCCATGCAGCAGGTGGGAGGGGAAATAGACAAAGGAGCAATTGGAGGGGTAGTAATAGAGGGAGGGGGTCTTATGGAGGGAGGCAGCAGGGCGAGGGAAATTGTTACGTGTGTGGTGAGGCAGGCCACTGGATGAGAGAGTGTCCACAGCTTTCAGGTCAGTTTAACGGACCACCTGCGGAGGGATGGGGTCCTCGAAGAGGTGGTGCCGGTGGTCGCGGCAGGGAACCACAAACCCCATACAACCCTGGGCAATACCTTCCACCACCCTCCAACCTACAGGTGCCGATGTTCCCGCCATCGGGCCCCGAGGGTGGCGCGAGCGTTTATTGAAGGGGCCCCCAGAGAACTGAAATGAGGGCTAGGGCCGAACCTCTCATTTCGTTAATGGTAAACAACAAACCATTAAAAGCTCTGGTAGACACCGGAGCCACCTATTCGACTGTCACAGGCGGCATAAAACAATCTGATTTGAGTGACAAGTTTGTGACGGTCCTCGGATTCTCTGGGGGAAGAGAAAGCCACCAAATGACACAACCCTTCAAAGTTGAAGTGGCAAATCAATGCTTATCACACTCGTTCCTTTTCTCCAGCAATGCTCCCATTCCTCTTTTGGGTAGAGATTTATTAATAAAATTAGGGGCTAGCATTTTGTGCTCAGCAGAAGGGGTAATAGTTACATTTCCAGATGGTACAACCATTAACTGTTCCCTATCAGGTAATACGACAGACAGCCAGTGGATGCTGACCTCGTGTGGGGAGGAGGAGGCAGCTGATCTTTACTGGGTAAAATTAGATGATGACGCACAGTGGGGCACCACAATGGAACTGTATAACAAATACCGTTCATGGATTTCAAATTTAGATATCTATTTACCCCCCATAGACCCATTGCATTGTACATTGTTTTATGACAGAAATGACATAACCATTTATGAAGACATGTTTCAGGAAGTGGAGGGAGACAGATGGGTGTTGGAGGGAGCTGGAATTTTTGTGAGTAAAGAAGGAGTGATGGCTCCAGTGAAGCTGACAGAAGAGCAGTTAAAATGGTATGAGATGGCAGACACAGCAGCACCTCACATATCGTTAGCCTTACACCCAAGCCATGAAGCCAGGGAGCTAGGTAAGATTACAAAAACACTGTTGGCCGCCCAGGATTGGGAGCCCACGGAGAAGACAGATGTTAAATATTCACCTAAACACAAAGCCTATTGGATAGAAGGTGCCACACGAGACACTGGAGCTCTAGAGCATGTGCAGGTTTCTAGATTCCATGGCAGGGAGCTGTCAGATAGTGTGGGAGCACCAGACATCATAAAAAATTTACCTGAGGATCTTTGGTCTCAGGGTCCAACAGATGTAGGTTTTTGTAACATGTCTCCAGTTTACTTTCAGTTAAGCACACCTGACCCCATCTGGATTCCACAATACCGCAACAAACCTGAGGCGGACGAGGGTGTGGCCGCAACAGTAAAAGGTCTCCTAGAGAGGGGTGTAATTACACCATACAAATCTAGGTGGAACACACCTATTTTTCCGGTGCCGAAACCAGGCACGAATAAGTACAGGTTGGTACATGATTTGAGAGCAATCAATGCTGTTGTGGCTACACCATCGTTAACAGTGCCTAATCCGTATACTGCACTCTCTGTGATAACACCTGAGCACAATTGGTTTACATGTATTGATTTGGCTAACGCATTTTTCTGTATCCCTTTAGCAGAGGAATGCAAGGCGTGTGTGGCTTTTACATACAAAGGTTGTCAATATTCTTACAACAGATTACCCCAGGGGTTTGTTTTATCACCAGGAATTTTTAACCATGCATTAAAACAACAATTACAGGACTGTAGTTTGCCTGGAGACTGTGTGTTGATCATGTATGTTGATGACCTCCTTTTGGCAGCCAAAACAGAGCAAGGATGCCTGGAGGGGAGCGAAGCTGTGTTAAGACAATTACACAAAAGTGGCTTCAAGGTAAGCAAGGAAAAGCTGCAATTTTGCAGACCTTGTGTTACATTTCTAGGTCGCATGATCACCCCAGAGGGCTCCACGCTAACTGTAGCCCATAGACGAGGAATTCTGAGTCATCCAAAACCAACCACGGTTAAAGAGATGTTGTCATTTCTAGGCCTAACAGGGTATAGTAGACATTATATTCCAATGTATGTTTCATTAACAGCCCCTTTGAGAGATCTTGTAAAACAACAGGGTATGAAGAATTTGAGAGCAGACATTGAGTGGACACAGGAAGCTGAACGGACGTTCATTAACCTGAAACAACAGCTGGCACATGCAGCTAATCTCAGCAGTGCCGATTACAGATCACCATTTCACTTAGATGTCTCTGAGACTGGGTCAAGTGCACATGGGGTACTTTATCAAAAAGACCAGGGGGGCAGAAAAGTGTTGATGTATGTTAGCATGTTGTTGGACAGTGTAGAACAAAGACAGCCACCATGCAGCAGGTTTGTCGCAGGATTGGCAAAGATAGTGAAGAAAACGTTTCACATCGTTATGGGCCACCACCTAATTGTTTTAACCATGCATTCAATCGCATCTTTTGTTAATTCTGAATCATTCACATTTTCCCCTTTACGACAGCGACGCATTGCAGCAATTTTGCTCGCCGACCATATCATATACACGCATGAGGGCATTAACATGGCAGATTTGGTGGAGGAGGGAGAACCACACGACTGTGCACCGATCACAGAGAGGGCATCAGTGGTCAGACCAGGTTTGTTTGCAAAACCATTGACTGGCCCTGAGCCAGTCATGATTTTGTTCACTGACGGGTGCTGTTTCAGGGCGGAGGACGGAAGTTTGAAAGCGGCTTATGCAGTGGTGGAGCAGGTAGGACAGGAGATGATTACGAGGGATGCAGCAAGGTTAGAGGGGAAGCAGTCAGCACAGAGGGCAGAAATGATAGCAGTGATCAAAGCCTTGCGACATACTGGTGGACACCGTGTAAACATATATACTGACTCTGCTTATGTTGTTACAGCTGTACACGTAGAAATGCCGTTGTGGAAACGTTGTGGCTTTATCACTTCGTCAGGTCGACCAATAACACATGCATGTGAAGCCAGAGACCTTTTAGAGGCTCTGATGATCCCCTCAGAGGTGGCAGTGATTAAATGCGCTGGTCACTCTAAGGTGGATAGCTCTTTGAGCAGAGGCAATGACGCAGCAGACTTGGCGGCAAAAGCTGCTGCTGGTTATGTGTCCTCGCAGATGATGTGCACATCAGAAAGAACATCTAATGATTTATTGCCGAGATTCACAAGGGAATACCTTTGTAAAGAGCATCAGCGCTGTACCCCTGAAGAAGTCTCTGTGTGGGCACAACATGGAGCTGTTCGTGCCTCTGACGGACTGTGGCAAGCTCCGGACGGACGTCCGGCGCTCCCAGCGAGTCTGTGTCATTCCATCATGGTAGAGGTTCATGGAGTGAGCCATGTCGGGGACAAACAGATGATGAGAGCGCTTGAATATTGGTGGCATCCTTTTTTAAAAGCTATGGTCTCAGCACATGTGAGCACGTGCGAAGTTTGTCAGGGATATAACGTTAAACCCACGATTAAACCAACAAGGGGTTCGTTTCCTTTGACCGGTGGTCCGGGGGACGAAATCGTGATTGATTTCACAGACATGATCACGAGGATACAGGGTAAGCGTTATCTTCTGGTAATCGTAGACTATTTCACTGGATGGCCTGAAGCTTATCCTGTAGGCAGAGAAGACAGTACGGCGGTGATAAAATGTTTAATTAACCATTATATTCCTCGCTATGGTTTCGCCCGGCGTTTACGATCAGATAATGGCAGCCATTTCAAGAATGAACATTTGCGAGTCGTCGAAAAGGCCCTAGGCCTCAAACATGCATTTGGTGCAGTCTGGCATCCTGCCAGCCAAGGTAAGGTTGAACGAATGAATCTCACACTAAAACTCAAATTGGCTAAAATCTGTGCACAGACAAAATTAAATTGGTTGTCAGCTTTGCCATTGGCCTTAATGTCAGTAAGATCATCTGTTAACCGAATCACAGGTTTCACCACTTTTGAATTATTTACAGGTCGCCAGTTTCCAGGGCCACGGAATGCACTGTCGGATGCCATTGTGACACCATTATCTCACGCTGTCTATTTTGATAAACTGACTGCTCTCATTAAGACTTTTTCATGCCAGGTCAATCCATCTCCAGCAGCCGACCCCCCTCCAACGACGGTACAGTGGGTGAGGCTGAGGACGTTCAGGAGAAAGTGGAATGAGCCGAGGTGGTCGAAACCCCATAGGGTGACAGCAAGGACATCACACTGTGTTCGATTGCAGGGCAAGGGTGACACTTGGTTTCATTTAACCTCATGTGTAGCTTGTGACCCCCCCTCAAGGGATCTTGCAGAGACACGGGTGGACCTGCGTAGACAGGTCCAAGAGAGGGAAGGAGAATCAGAGGCTGAAGAAGCCACAGGTGAAATCACAACACCACCAGTACAATAACAATTGCAAATCGTTCACAAGACAGGTGTTCCAGGTGAATGTGCTGTGACCAAAGAGAAGGACGGTAGAATCATTTTCCAGTGCAATAAATTTTGAGTGAATACTCACGGAGGTGGAAATACGTATTACCATATATTCTTTATAACCATATTATATATTGTTCTTATTGTGATTCTCATATTTATTGTTTTCATATCTATTGTTTTTCATATTTTTTAATATTTACTATTTTTTATACCTTTATATTGCTATTGTGATTTTTATATTGTCATTCTTTATCTTCTTTACCATTTTATTTGGTGTGATTTTAACCATATATATTTTTCCTTAATTGCATATTCCCATTAAGTATATTGTGTGTTTAACCATTTTAATTTCCAAGAGTGTGTTTATTATTCCTTTAAAGTCCAAGAGAGGGCAACAAAATGAAGCTGTGGGAAAACTGTAAGCTGTCGGGGATCCTATTAATAATTTCAGGAGTTATAGTAGGAATAATTTTTAGCCTAACTAAGGGTCAGGAAAGCAACAACACCATATCAAAATCGAGACATAAAAAAGCCATAGCCGATACGAGGTTACCGTGTGAACAACTCGTAATTAACTATGTTTGGGGTAAGACTACATCATTTACTTTCGACCTATGCGCTGTCATAAATTGTGGGGGAAAAAATAGCTCATGGAGGGGGTACAATATATATATATGTATGGATGGGAATATGGACAGTGTTTGTAAGGTGTCCCAGTCTAGGCAAACCTATAGGGGTGAATGGTGTCCATCATGGAATAAGGTAATCGCATATACAGGTGCTTGGACTCCGGAACAACCTAGCCTTTGGACCCGTACCTCGGCAAAATTTGATTTAAAAATGCAGAGAGATTACAGTGCAAGTCAAAATCCACTCACCCTTTCAATATCCACCAGAACGGGATCAGCCAATTATACAGGGGAGTTTTTCCTTATAATGGGGGTGCACAGCCCAGGAACAGATAAAAAAGCAGTAATAAAATTTGTTGTGGACAGTTCACATGAGGAGGAAAGAAATGAGACAACAGCTGGGCCATTATCGGTAGGACAAAAGAATGGAGTGGTGGAAATAGATTACACCATGTTAAAACCAGAAGATATGATAGAGAGAGCTACAGGATATGGGGAAAATAATTTGTGGCTGGAATGGATAATTACCACAGCCAGAGAACAGAGGTTAGATGATTGTGTTGGATGTGCTAATGCAAGACCACATTTATACATTGAACCAGCCCCGTTGTACCAAAATGATACGTGGGGCTATGAGTGTATGCTGGCATTGACACGGATGGCCAGTCCAAAAAATTGTACCACATTGGCAGCAATATTCCCACCAATAACTAACCTTTCACGGGCAGGTCCATTTACACCAAAGAAAGCAAATTATACCTGTTTTGATATTAAACGTCTATCACCAACCAGCAACCTGGGGGAGATAAATAAGGAGTGGTGTGATCACATCATAGTGGATAATGGGACTGAAATAGGTACGTGGGCTAGAGCAGGTTTGTATTATTATTGTGGAGATCGAAGATTGTTTACTAGGATACCTGAGAAGGCAAAGGGAGTGTGTGCTTTGGTAAGACTGGGAGCCCCAATAACTCTGATAGGTGACAGAGCAGTCAGAACGGAAACCATAAATTCAGCAACATTGACAAGAAGACGTAGGAGACATATCATTAAACAGAGAGCAATAGGCTCAAGTGTAGATTTATCATTAAATAGCCCGACATACATTGATGCGATAGGCATTCCACGAGGTGTGCCGGATGAATATAAACTAGCGAACCAAGTGGCAGCAGGTTTTGAGAATATACCCATAATAGCTGCTCTTTTTCCAGTCACCCCAAACAAGAATGTAGATAGGATTAATTATGTGCATTATAATGTGATGAGGTTAGCAAATATGACAAGGGATGCCGTAGATGGTTTAGCGGAGCAGCTAGCACCAACTTCACTGATGGCTATACAGAACCGTATGGCTCTGGACATGCTGTTGGCAGAGAAGGGAGGAGTATGTGTAATGTTTGGTGATCTTTGTTGTACGTACATTCCCAATAATACTGCCCCAGACGGATCAGTGACTAGGGCATTGGAAGGGTTGAAAACTTTGTCTATCGAAATGAAGGAACATTCTGGAGTAAATAATCCTATTGGAGATTGGCTAGACAAAACATTGGGAAGATGGAAAGCAATAGTAATGTCTATTGTGATGTCTATAGGGGTATTCATAGCAATTTTGATTACGTGTGGTTGTTGTTGCATTCCTTGCCTTAGATCACTGTGTAATCGTTTAATAGTTTCAGCTATTGAGAGACCGGAAAGCCACAAACCATTTAATATGCCGTTGTTATCCAGCTATACTGACGACCCAGAGAACCAAGAATTTTGACCTCTGTCGAGGTCAAGAGAGGGATTATTGGGATTATGATGTTTTATGTATTATAAATTCATGTTTACTGTTGTTTTACTGTTAAATATAATGATATGAGTATGTCCATGCTGTGCTGGGTTCTTTGTCTTGAAAGCTAGTTGGCAGAAGTGTGTAACATGAGCTCTGAGGAATGCAGAAGCAGGGTCTCAGATAACAAGTGTGTGAGTGTATGTGTGTGTGTGCGTCAATCGCATCTCCCGGCAGGACCGGCTATTTTCAAAATGTTTTGCAGGAACCAATGGTTGGGGGAGAATGGAGTCAGATTTACATGTCCCGAGGTGATTGGTTCCGGAGGATTCAACGCCCGCCCGATGAAGGGGAGGAGCCCGAAGAGAGAATCGACGTCACATATTTTATAAATACTTGTAACCCAGAAGTGTGTATTCAGTTGTTCGGCTCATTATATATGTTTGAGTGACAGCCCCAGCTGGAAGAAGCTTTTACATCTGATAATAAATTCTACTTAAACTTATTGGGAAAAACGATCTCTTTGACTTTTCTTCAAATTTTGAACACGCAGGACTCGAGTTTCAAAAGTCCAATAATCGTTCTTCGTAAAGAAAACTACCGCCATCAACAGCCAGATTTCTACACCACCATCACCCGCCTTTTCTCCTCTGTCTGAAAATGATGTTTCCAAGGTCATTGGTTCCAACCACCCTACCACCTGCCCACTGGATCCCATCCCCACCCATCTCCTCCATGCCATCTCTCCAGCAGTTGTGCCTGGTCTGACCCACATCATCAACTCTTTGCACACCACTGGGACATTTCCCACTGCGTTCAAAGAGGCCTGCATCACACCGATACTGAAGAAAACCACTCTCAACCTTACACTGCTAGAACACTACAGGCAGGTGTAGTGTGTGAAAATGCATATCTTCCGTCAAAATGTAGATGACTGATTTTAACATCTAATTTTTTTCTGTGTTCTTAAAATTTTTTTTTACTTACCTCACTAATCTTAGCTTTGTATACTGTGCTAGGCTTTAATGGACTGGATTTAATTAACTTATGCATTTTGTTGCCTATATTGTTATAATTTCTTCCAATGTTTCCTCGTCTGTAAGTCGCTTTGGATAAAAACGTCTGCTAAATGACTAAATGTAAATTTAATGAAATGTGTAATGTCATGTGTAATGTGTAGTGTGTGGCCTTGAAATTTTAGCATGTCTACGTAATCATGAATAAATGCTTCTTGAGACACACAGTGTTGCTTCTTTGCATGCATCAAACAAATTGTTTCTGGCTATATGCATCCATGGATCAGTTTGAGAAGGGTGGATATGGGACACTTGGGTGAAACAAAACTGCCTCAAAAGTACCCCCACCCACTTTAAATACATTTTTTTCTAAGTCAATTTGGTACATTTCTCAGATCCGATTTGAAATTCTCAAAACTTCTTGTTCAATCCTTACATCCTTGTGTCACTTGTGCACATCAAACAAGCATTTTCTCATTTCTTTGAACAAGTTGCAAATGCTTTGGTACATCAATGCAAGTGAATATGACACAATTCTGTGCAGATTCCTACATTATCAATTGCTTATGTCATGTTGATCGAAATGCATTATAATGGGTCTCTGTTGAATAGTATAATCCCCCATGACATTTAAGCACTGGTTTTACAATATACAGTAAGTATACTTCAAGTAAACAGTGGCATTTTATTTTACTCAATTTAATGTTTAGCATTACTATATTCTTTCCACATAGGATTGCAAGACAACTTCAATGTGTTGCAGACGGCCCCTTTTCACACCTAAACAGTATTTTGGCACTCTCTACAGGGATCTCATCAGGATTCCCTCCCTCCTGCTTTTCCTCTGCTGTCTTGTCTGCACTCCCCCCCTCTGAGGAGCTCTCTCTTTTGAATACCAACAGTGCCACAGACACTCTGTGTTCCACGCTTACATCCTGCTTGGACAACCTATGCCCTCCTACATCTGGACCAGCCCGTGCATCCCTGTCTGCCCCCTGGTTATCGGATGTACCACGTGAGCATCGCACCAGCCTCAAGTCAGCTGAGAGAAAATGGCCCAAGTCAAAAGACCATACTGACCTCTCTCTCTACCAGTCTCTTCTCTCTACTTTCTCCGTTGACGTCACCTCTGCAAAAACTGATTATAACCACTCGAAGATCAGCAACTCTCCTGACTCTCACACACTCTTAAAAACCTTCTCTGCTCTCCTCTGTCCACCTGCTCCCACACCTTCATCTGAGTTAACGGCTATTGATTTTGCATCGTTCTTCGTAAAGAAAACTACCGCCATCAACAGCCAGATTTCTACACCACCATAACCCGCCTTTTCTCCTCTGTCTGAAAATGATGTTTCCAAGGTCATTGGTTCCAACCACCCTACCATCTGCCCACTGGATCCCATCCCCACCCATCTCCTCCATGCCATCTCTCCAGCAGTTGTGCCTGGTCTGACCCACATCATCAACTCTTTGCACACCACTGGGACATTTCCCACTGCGTTCAAAGAGGCCTGCATCACACCGATACTGAAGAAAACCCACTCTCAACCTTACACTGCTAGAACACTACAGGAAGGTGTAGTGTGTGAAAATGCATATCTTCCGTCAAAATGTAGATGACTGATTTTAACATCAAATTTTTTTCTGTGTTCTTAAAATTTTTTTTTACTTACCTCACTAATCTTAGCTTTGTATACTGTGCTAGGCTTTAATGGACTGGATTTAATTAACTTATGCATTTTGTTGCCTATATTGTTATAATTTCTTCCAATGTTTCTTCGTCTGTAAGTCGCTTTGGATAAAAACGTCTGCTAAATGACTAAATGTAAATTTAATGAAATGTGTAATGTCATGTGTAATGTGTAGTGTGTGGCCTTGAAATTTTAGCATGTCTACGTAATCATGAATAAATGCTTCTTGAGACACACAGTGTTGCTTCTTTGCATGCATCAAACAAATTGTTTCTGGCTATATGCATCCATGGATCAGTTTGAGAGGGGTGGATATGGGACACTTGGGTGAAACAAAACTGCCTCAAAAGTACCCCCACCCACTTTAAATACAGTTTTTTCTAAGTCAATTTGGTACATTTCTCAGATCCGATTTGAAATTCTCAAAACTTCTTGTTCAATCCTTACATCCTTGTGTCACTTGTGCACATCAAACAAGCATTTTCTCATTTCTTTGAACAAGTTGCAAATGCTTTGGTACATCAATGCAAGTGAATATGACACAATTCTGTGCAGATTCCTACATTATCAATTGCTTATGTCATGTTGATCGAAATGCATTATAATGGGTCTCTGTTGAATAGTATAATCCCCCATGACATTTAAGCACTAGTTTTACAATATACAGTAAGTATACTTCAAGTAAACAGTGGCATTTTATTTTACTCAATTTAGTGTTTAGCATTACTATATTCTTTCCACATAGGATTGCAAGACAACTTCAATGTGTTGCAGACGGCCCCTTTTCACACCTAAACAGTCTTTTGGCACTCTCTACAGGGATCTCATCAGGATTCCCTCCCTCCTGCTTTTCCTCTGCTGTCTTGTCTGCACTCCCCCCCTCTGAGAAGCTCTCTCTTTTGAATACCAACAGTGCCACAGACACTCTGTGTTCCACGCTTACATCCTGCTTGGACAACCTACGCCCTCCTACATCTGGACCAGCCCGTGCATCCCTGTCTGCCCCCTGGTTATCGGATGTACCACGTGAGCATCGCACCAGCCTCCAGTCAGCTGAGAGAAAATGGCCCAAGTCAAAAGACCATACTGACCTCTCTCTCTACTAGTCTCTTCTCTCTACTTTCTCCGTTGACGTCACCTCTGCAAAAACTGATTATAACCACTCGAAGATCAGCAACTCTCCTGACTTTCACACACTCTTAAAAAGCTTCTCTGCTCTCCTCTGTCCGCCTGCTCCCACACCTTCATCGGAGTTAACGGCTAATGATTTTGCATCGTTCTTCGTAAAGAAAACTACCGCCATCAACAGCCAGATTTCTACACCCCCATCACCCGCCTTTTCTCCTCTGTCTGAAAATGATGTTTCCAAGGTCATTGGTTCCAACCACCCTACCACCTGCCCACTGGAACCCATCCCCACCCATCTCCTCCATGCCATCTCTCCAGCAGTTGTGCCTGGTCTGACCCACATCATCAACTCTTTGCCCACCACTGGGACATTTCCCACTGCGTTCAAAGAGGCCTGCATCACACCGCTACTGAAGAAACCCACTCTCAACCTTACACTGCTAGAACACTACAGGAAGGTGTAGTGTGTGAAAATGCATATCTTCCGTCAAAATGTAGATGACTGATTTTAACATCTAATTTTTTTCTGTGTTTTTAATTTTTTTTTTACTTACCTCACTAATCTTAGCTTTGTATACTGTGTTAGGCTTTAATGGACTGGATTTAATTAACTTATGCATTTTGTTGCCTATATTGTTATAATTTCTTCCAATGTTTCCTCGTCTGTAAGTCGCTTTGGATAAAAACGTCTGCTAAATGACTTAATGTAAATTTAATGAAATGTGTAATGTCATGTGTAATGTGTAGTGTGTGGCCTTGAAATTTTAGCATGTCTACGTAATCATGAATAAATGCTTCTTGAGACACACAGTGTTGCTTCTTTGCATGCATCAAACGCATTGTTTCTGGCTATATGCATCCATGGATCAGTTTGAGAGGGGTGGATATGGGACACTTGGGTGAAACAAGACTAACCCAAAAGTACCCCCACCCACTTTAAATACAGTTTTTTCTAAGTCAATTTGGTACATTTCTCAGATCGGATTCGAAATTCTCAAAACTTCTTGTTCAATCCTAACATCCTTGTGTCACTTGTGCACATCAAACAAGCATTTTCTCATTTCTTTGAACAAGTTGCAAATGCTTTGGTACATCCATGCAAGTGAATATGACACAATTCTGTGCAGATTCCTACATTATCAATTGCTTATGTCATGTTGATCGAAATGCATTATAATGGGTCTCTGTTGAATAGTATAATCCCCCATGACATTTAAGCACTAGTTTTACAATATACAGTAAGTATACTTTAAGTAAACAGTGGCATTTTATTTTACTCAATTTAGTGTTTTGCATTACTAAATTCTTTCCACATAGGATTGCAAGACAATTTCAATGTGTTGCATACGGCCCCTTTTCACACCTAAACAGTCTTTTGGCACTCTCTACAGGGATCTCATCAGGATTCCCTCCCTCCTGCTTTTCCTCTGCTGTCTTGTCTGCACTCCCCCCCTCTGAGGAGCTCTCTCTTTTGAATACCAACAGTGCCACAGACACTCTGTGTTCCACGCTTACATCCTGCTTGGACAACCTATGCCCTCCTACATCTGGACCAGCCCGTGCATCCCTGTCTGCCCCCTGGTTATGGGATGTACCACGTGAGCATCGCACCAGCCTCCAGTCAGCTGAGAGAAAATGGCCCAAGTCAAAAGACCATACTGACCTCTCTCCTGACTCTCACACACTCTTAAAAACCTTCTCTGCTCTCCTCTGTCCGCCTGCTCCCACACCTTCATCGGAGTTAACGGCTAATGATTTTGCATCGTTCTTCGTAAAGAAAACTACCGCCATCAAGCCAGATTTCTACACCACCATCACCCGCCTTTTCTCCTCTGTCTGAAAATGATGTTTCCAAGGCCATTGGTTCCAACCACCCTACCACCTGCCCACTGGATTCCATCCCCACCCATCTCCTCCATGCCATCTCTCCAGCAGTTGTGCCTGGTCTGACCCACATCATCAACTCTTTGCTCACCACTGGGACATTTCCCACTGCGTTCAAAGAGGCCTGCATCACACCGCTACTGAAGAAACCCGCTCTCAACCTTACACTGCTAGAACACTACAGGCAGGTGTAGTGTGTGAAAATGCATATCTTCAGTCAAAATGTAGATGACTGATTTTAACCTCTAATTCTTTTCTGTCTTCTTAAAAAAATATTTTTTTACTTACCTCACTATTCTTAGCTTTGTCTACTGTGCTAGGCTTTAATGGACTGGATTTAATTAACTTATGAATTTTGTTGCCTATATTGCTATAATTGCTTCCAATGTTTCCTCGTCTGTAAGTCGCTTTGGATAAAAACGTCTGCTAAATGACTAAATGTAAATTTTATGAAATGTGTAATGTCATGTGTAGTGTGTGGCCTTGAAATTTTAGCATGTCTACGTAATCATGAATAAATGCTTCTTGAGACACACAGTGTTGCTTCTTTGCATGCATCAAACAAATTGTTTCTGGCTATATGCATCCATGCATCAGTTTGAGAGGGGTGGAAATGGGACACTTGGGTGAAACAAAACTGCCCCAAAAGTACCCCCACCCACTTTAAATACAGTTTTTTCTAAGTCAATTGGGTACATTTCTCAGATCCGATTTGAAATTCTCAAAACTTCTTGTTCAATCCTTACATCCTTGTGTCACTTGTGCACATCAAACAAGCATTTTCTCATTTCTTTGAACAAGTTGCAAATGCTTTGGTACATCCATGCAAGTGAATATGACACAATTCTGTGCAGATTCCTACATTATCAATTGCTTATGTCATGTTGATCAAAATGCATTATAATGGGTCTCTGTTGAATAGTATAATCCCCCATGACATTTAAGCACTAGTTTTACAATATACAGTAAGTATACTTTAAGTAAACAGTGGCATTTTATTTTACTCAATTTAGTGTTTTGCATTACTAAATTTTTTAAACATAGGATTGCAAGACAACTTCAATGTGTTGCATACGGACCCTTTTCACACCTAAACAGTCTTTTGGCACTCTCTACAGGAATCTCATCAGGATTCCCTCCCTCCTGCTTTTCCTCTGCTGTCTTGTCTGCACTCCCCCCTCTCTGAGGAGCTCTCTCTTTTGAATACCAACAGTGCCACAGACACTCTGTGTTCCACGCTTACATCCTGCTTGGACAACCTATGCCCTCCTACATCTGGACCAGCCCGTGCATCCCTGTCTGCCCCCTGGTTATGGGATGTACCACGTGAGCATCGCACCAGCCTCCAGTCAGCTGAGAGAAAATGGCCCAAGTCAAAAGACCATACTGACCTCTCTCTCTACCAGTCTCTTCTCTCTACTTTCTCCGTTGACGTCACCTCTGCAAAAACTGATTATAACCACTCGAAGATCAGCAACTCTCCTGACTCTCACACTATTAAAAACCTTCTCTGCTCTCCTCTGTCCGCCTGCTCCCACACCTTCATCGGAGTTAACGGCTAATGATTTTGCATCGTTCTTCGTAAAGAAAACTACCGCCATCAACAGCCAGATTTCTACACCCCCATCACCCGCCTTTTCTCCTCTGTCTGAAAATGATGTTTCCAAGGTCATTGGTTCCAACCACCCTACCACCTGCCCACTGGAACCCATCCCCACCCATCTCCTCCATGCCATCTCTCCAGCAGTTGTGCCTGGTCTGACCCACATCATCAACTCTTTGCCCACCACTGGGACATTTCCCACTGCGTTCAAAGAGGCCTGCATCACACCGCTACTGAAGAAACCCACTCTCAACCTTACACTGCTAGAACACTACAGGAAGGTGTAGTGTGTGAAAATGCATATCTTCCGTCAAAATGTAGATGACTGATTTTAACATCTAATTTTTTTCTGTGTTTTTAATTTTTTTTTTACTTACCTCACTAATCTTAGCTTTGTATACTGTGTTAGGCTTTAATGGACTGGATTTAATTAACTTATGCATTTTGTTGCCTATATTGTTATAATTTCTTCCAATGTTTCCTCGTCTGTAAGTCGCTTTGGATAAAAACGTCTGCTAAATGACTTAATGTAAATTTAATGAAATGTGTAATGTCATGTGTAATGTGTAGTGTGTGGCCTTGAAATTTTAGCATGTCTACGTAATCATGAATAAATGCTTCTTGAGACACACAGTGTTGCTTCTTTGCATGCATCAAACGCATTGTTTCTGGCTATATGCATCCATGGATCAGTTTGAGAGGGGTGGATATGGGACACTTGGGTGAAACAAGACTAACCCAAAAGTACCCCCACCCACTTTAAATACAGTTTTTTCTAAGTCAATTTGGTACATTTCTCAGATCGGATTCGAAATTCTCAAAACTTCTTGTTCAATCCTAACATCCTTGTGTCACTTGTGCACATCAAACAAGCATTTTCTCATTTCTTTGAACAAGTTGCAAATGCTTTGGTACATCCATGCAAGTGAATATGACACAATTCTGTGCAGATTCCTACATTATCAATTGCTTATGTCATGTTGATCGAAATGCATTATAATGGGTCTCTGTTGAATAGTATAATCCCCCATGACATTTAAGCACTAGTTTTACAATATACAGTAAGTATACTTTAAGTAAACAGTGGCATTTTATTTTACTCAATTTAGTGTTTTGCATTACTAAATTCTTTCCACATTACTAAATTCTTTCCACATAGGATTGCAAGACAATTTCAATGTGTTGCATACGGCCCCTTTTCACACCTAAACAGTCTTTTGGCACTCTCTACAGGGATCTCATCAGGATTCCCTCCCTCCTGCTTTTCCTCTGCTGTCTTGTCTGCACTCCCCCCCTCTGAGGAGCTCTCTCTTTTGAATACCAACAGTGCCACAGACACTCTGTGTTCCACGCTTACATCCTGCTTGGACAACCTATGC
Organism: Barbatula barbatula; assembly: GCF_947034865.1. Classification (NCBI taxonomy): domain Eukaryota; kingdom Metazoa; phylum Chordata; class Actinopteri; order Cypriniformes; family Nemacheilidae; genus Barbatula; species Barbatula barbatula. The sequence continues at coordinate 15,244,482 of NC_136780.1, forward strand.
CCTCCTACATCTGGACCAGCCCGTGCATCCCTGTCTGCCCCCTGGTTATGGGATGTACCACGTGAGCATCGCACCAGCCTCCAGTCAGCTGAGAGAAAATGGCCCAAGTCAAAAGACCATACTGACCTCTCTCCTGACTCTCACACACTCTTAAAAACCTTCTCTGCTCTCCTCTGTCCGCCTGCTCCCACACCTTCATCGGAGTTAACGGCTAATGATTTTGCATCGTTCTTCGTAAAGAAAACTACCGCCATCAAGCCAGATTTCTACACCACCATCACCCGCCTTTTCTCCTCTGTCTGAAAATGATGTTTCCAAGGCCATTGGTTCCAACCACCCTACCACCTGCCCACTGGATTCCATCCCCACCCATCTCCTCCATGCCATCTCTCCAGCAGTTGTGCCTGGTCTGACCCACATCATCAACTCTTTGCTCACCACTGGGACATTTCCCACTGCGTTCAAAGAGGCCTGCATCACACCGCTACTGAAGAAACCCGCTCTCAACCTTACACTGCTAGAACACTACAGGCAGGTGTAGTGTGTGAAAATGCATATCTTCAGTCAAAATGTAGATGACTGATTTTAACCTCTAATTCTTTTCTGTCTTCTTAAAAAAATATTTTTTTACTTACCTCACTATTCTTAGCTTTGTCTACTGTGCTAGGCTTTAATGGACTGGATTTAATTAACTTATGAATTTTGTTGCCTATATTGCTATAATTGCTTCCAATGTTTCCTCGTCTGTAAGTCGCTTTGGATAAAAACGTCTGCTAAATGACTAAATGTAAATTTTATGAAATGTGTAATGTCATGTGTAGTGTGTGGCCTTGAAATTTTAGCATGTCTACGTAATCATGAATAAATGCTTCTTGAGACACACAGTGTTGCTTCTTTGCATGCATCAAACAAATTGTTTCTGGCTATATGCATCCATGCATCAGTTTGAGAGGGGTGGAAATGGGACACTTGGGTGAAACAAAACTGCCCCAAAAGTACCCCCACCCACTTTAAATACAGTTTTTTCTAAGTCAATTGGGTACATTTCTCAGATCCGATTTGAAATTCTCAAAACTTCTTGTTCAATCCTTACATCCTTGTGTCACTTGTGCACATCAAACAAGCATTTTCTCATTTCTTTGAACAAGTTGCAAATGCTTTGGTACATCCATGCAAGTGAATATGACACAATTCTGTGCAGATTCCTACATTATCAATTGCTTATGTCATGTTGATCAAAATGCATTATAATGGGTCTCTGTTGAATAGTATAATCCCCCATGACATTTAAGCACTAGTTTTACAATATACAGTAAGTATACTTTAAGTAAACAGTGGCATTTTATTTTACTCAATTTAGTGTTTTGCATTACTAAATTTTTTAAACATAGGATTGCAAGACAACTTCAATGTGTTGCATACGGACCCTTTTCACACCTAAACAGTCTTTTGGCACTCTCTACAGGAATCTCATCAGGATTCCCTCCCTCCTGCTTTTCCTCTGCTGTCTTGTCTGCACTCCCCCCTCTCTGAGGAGCTCTCTCTTTTGAATACCAACAGTGCCACAGACACTCTGTGTTCCACGCTTACATCCTGCTTGGACAACCTATGCCCTCCTACATCTGGACCAGCCCGTGCATCCCTTTCTGCCCCCTGGTTATGGGATGTACCACGTGAGCATCGCACCAGCCTCCAGTCAGCTGAGAGAAAATGGCCCAAGTCAAAAGACCATACTGACCTCTCTCTCTACCAGTCTCTTCTCTCTACTTTCTCCGTTGACGTCACCTCTGCAAAAACTGATTATAACCACTCGAAGATCAGCAACTCTCCTGACTCTCACACTATTAAAAACCTTCTCTGCTCTCCTCTGTCCGCCTGCTCCCACACCTTCATCGGAGTTAACGGCTAATGATTTTGCATCGTTCTTCGTAAAGAAAACTACCGCCATCAACAGCCAGATTTCTACACCACCATCACCCGCCTTTTCTCCTCTGTCTGAAAATGATGTTTCCAAGGTCATTGGTTCCAACCACCCTACCACCTGCCCACTGGATTCCATCCCCACCCATCTCCTCCATGCCATCTCTCCAGCAGTTGTGCCTGGTCTGACCCACATCATCAACTCTTTGCTCACCACTGGGACATTTCCCACTGCGTTCAAAGAGGCCTGCATCACACCGCTACTGAAGAAACCCACTCTCAACCTTACACTGCTAGAACACTACAGGCAGGTGTAGTGTGTGAAAATGCATATCTTCTGTCAAAATGTAGATGACTGATTTTAACCTCTAATTATTTTCTGTCTTCTTAAAAAAATATTTTTTTAGTTACCTCACTATTCTTAGCTTTGTATACTGTGCTAGGCTTTAATGGACTGGATTTAAGTAACTTATGCATTTTGTTGCCTATATTGTTATAATTTCTTCCAATGTTTCCTCGTCTGTAAGTCGCTTTGGATAAAAACGTCTGCTAAATGACTAAATGTAAATTTTATTAAATGTGTAATGTCATGTGTAATGTGTAGTGTGTGGCCTTGAAATTTAAGCATGTCTACGTAATCATGAATAAATGCTTCTTGAGACACACAGTGTTGCTTCTTTGCATGCATCAAACTAATTGTTTCTGGCTATATGCATCCATGCATCAGTTTGAGAGGTGTGGAAATGGGACACTTGGGTGAAACAAAACTGCCCCAAAAGTACCCCCACCCACTTTAAATACAGTTTTTTCTAAGTCAATTTGGTACATTTCTCAGATCCGATTTGAAATTCTCAAAACTTCTTGTTCAATCCTTACATCCTTGTGTCACTTGTGCACATCAAACAAGCATTTTCTCATTTCTTTGAACAAGTTGCAAATGCTTTGGTACATCCATGCAAGTGAATATGACACAATTCTGTGCAGATTCCTACATTATCAATTGCTTATGTCATGTTGATCAAAATGCATTATAATGGGTCTCTGTTGAATAGTATAATCCCCCAAGACAATTAAACACTAGTTTTACAATATACAGTAAGTATACTTTAAGTAAACAGTGGCATTATATTTTACTCAATTTAGTGTTTTGCATTACTAAATTCTTTCCACATAGGATTGCAAGACAACTTCAATGTGTTGCAGACTGCCCCTTTTCACACCTAAACAGTCTTTTGGCACTCTCTACAGGAATCTCATCAGGATTCCCTCCCTCCTGCTTTTCCTCTGCTGTCTTGTCTGCACTCCCCCCTCTCTGAGGAGCTCTCTTTTTTGAATACCAACAGTGCCACAGACACTCTGTGTTCCACGCATACATCCTGCTTGGACAACCTATGCCCTCCTACATCTGGACCAGCCCGTGCATCCCTGTCTGCCCCCTGGTTATGGGATGTACCACGTGAGCATCGCACCAGCCTCCAGTCAGCTGAGAGAAAATGGCCCAAGTCAAAAGACCATACTGACCTCTCTCCTGACTCTCACACACTCTTAAAAACATTCTCTGCTCTCCTCTGTCCGCCTGCTCCCACACCTTCATCGGAGTTAACGGCTAATGATTTTGCATCGTTCTTCGTAAAGACACTACCGCCATCAAGCCAGATTTCTACACCACCATCACCCGCCTTTTCTCCTCTGTCTGAAAATGATGTTTCCAAGGCCATTGGTTCCAACCACCCTACCACCTGCCCACTGGATTCCATCCCCACCCATCTCCTCCATGCCATCTCTCCAGCAGTTGTGCCTGGTCTGACCCACATCATCAACTCTTTGCTCACCACTGGGACATTTCCCACTGCGTTCAAAGAGGCCTGCATCACACCGCTACTGAAGAAACCCACTCTCAACCTTACACTGCTAGAACACTACAGGCAGGTGTAGTGTGTGAAAATGCATATCTTCTGTCAAAATGTAGATGACTGATTTTAACCTCTAATTCTTTTCTGTCTTCTTAAAAAAATATTTTTTTTACTTACCTCACTATTCTTAGCTTTGTCTACTGTGCTAGGCTTTAATGGACTGGATTTAATTAACTTATGAATTTTGTTGCCTATATTGTTATAATTGCTTCCAATGTTTCCTCGTCTGTAAGTCGCTTTGGATAAAAACGTCTGCTAAATGACTAAATGTAAATTTTATGAAATGTGTAATGTCATGTGTAGTGTGTGGCCTTGAAATTTTAGCATGTCTACGTAATCATGAATAAATGCTTCTTGAGACACACAGTGTTGCTTCTTTGCATGCATCAAACAAATTGTTTCTGGCTATATGCATCCATGCATCAGTTTGAGAGGGGTGGAAATGGGACACTTGGGTGAAACAAAACTGCCCCAAAAGTAACCCCACCCACTTTAAATACAGTTTTTTCTAAGTCAATTGGGTACATTTCTCAGATCCGATTTGAAATTCTTAAAACTTCTTGTTCAATCCTTACATCCTTGTGTCACTTGTGCACATCAAACAAGCATTTTCTCATTTCTTTGAACAAGTTGCAAATGCTTTGGTACATCCATGCAAGTGAATATGACACAATTCTGTGCAGATTCCTACATTATCAATTGCTTATGTCATGTTGATCAAAATGCATTATAATGGGTCTCTGTTGAATAGTATAATCCCCCATGACATTTAAGCACTAGTTTTACAATATACAGTAAGTATACTTTAAGTAAACAGTGGCATTTTATTTTAATCAATTTAGTGTTTTGCATTACTAAATTTTTTCAACATAGGATTGCAAGACAACTTCAATGTGTTGCAGACGGCCCCTTTTCACACCTAAACAGTCTTTTGGCACTCTCTACAGGGATCTTATCAGGATTCCCTCCCTCCTGCTTTTCCTCTGCTGTCTTGTCTGCACTCCCCCCCTCTGAGGAGCTCTCTCTTTTGAATACCAACAGTGCCACAGACACTCTGTGTTCCACGCTTACATCCTGCTTGGACAACCTATGCCTTCCTACCTCTGGACCAGCCCGTGCATCCCTGTCTGCCCCCTGGTTATCGGATGTACCACGTGAGCATCGCACCAGCCTCCAGTCAGTTGAGAGAAAATGGCCCAAGTCAAAAGACCATACTGACCTCTCTCCTGACTCTCACACACTCTTAAAAACCTTCTCTGCTCTACTCTGTCCGCCTGCTCCCACACCTTCATAGGAGTTAACGGCTAATGATTTTGCATCATTCTTCGTAAAAAAAACTACCGCCATCAACAGCCAGATTTCTACACCACCATCACCCGCCTTTTCTCCTCTGTCTGAAAATGATGTTTCCAAGGTCATTGGTTCCAACCACCCTACCACCTGCCCACTGGATTCCATCCCCACCCATCTCCTCCATGCCATCTCTCCAGCAGTTGTGCCTGGTCTGACCCACATCATCAACTCTTTGCTCACCACTGACACATTTCCCACTGCGTTCAAAGAGGCCTGCATCACACCGCTACTGAAGAAACCCACTCTCAACCTTACACTGCTAGAACACTACAGGCAGGTGTAGTGTGTGTAATTTGCATATCTTCAGTCAAAATGTAGATGTCTGATTTTAACCTCTAATTCTTTTCTGTCTTCTTAAAAATTTTTTTTTTACTTACCTCACTATTCTTAGCTTTGTATACTGTGCTAGGCTTTAATGGACTGGATTTAATTAACTTATGCATTTTGTTGCCTATATTGTTATAATTGCTTCCAATGTTTCCTCGTCTGTAAGTCGCTTTGGATAAAAACGTCTGCTAAATGACTAAATGTAAATTTTATGAAATGTGTAATGTCATGTGTAATGTGTAGTGTGTGGCCTTGAAACTTTAGCATGTCTACGTAATCTTGAATAAATGCTTCTTGAGACACACAGTGTTGCTTCTTTGCATGCATCAAACAAATTGTTTCTGGCTATATGCATCCATGCATCAGTTTGAGAGGGGTGGAAATGGGACACTTGGGTGAAACAAAACTGCCCCAAAAGTACCCCCACCCACTTTAAATACAGTTTTTTCTAAGTCAATTGGGTACATTTCTCAGATCCGATTTGAAATTCTCAAAACTTCTTGTTCAATCCTTACATCCTTGTGTCACTTGTGCACATCAAACAAGCATTTTCTCATTTCTTTGAACAAGTTGCAAATGCTTTGGTACATCCATGCAAGTGAATATGACACAATTCTGTGCAGATTCCTACATTATCAATTGCTTATGTCATGTTGATCAAAATGCATTATAATGGGTCTCTGTTGAATAGTATAATCCCCCATGACATTTAAGCACTAGTTTTACAATATACAGTAAGTATACTTTAAGTAAACAGTGGCATTTTATTTTAATCAATTTAGTGTTTTGCATTACTAAATTTTTTCAACATAGGATTGCAAGACAACTTCAATGTGTTGCAGACGGCCCCTTTTCACACCTAAACAGTCTTTTGGCACTCTCTACAGGGATCTTATCAGGATTCCCTCCCTCCTGCTTTTCCTCTGCTGTCTTGTCTGCACTCCCCCCCTCTGAGGAGCTCTCTCTTTTGAATACCAACAGTGCCACAGACACTCTGTGTTCCACGCTTACATCCTGCTTGGACAACCTATGCCTTCCTACCTCTGGACCAGCCCGTGCATCCCTGTCTGCCCCCTGGTTATCGGATGTACCACGTGAGCATCGCACCAGCCTCCAGTCAGTTGAGAGAAAATGGCCCAAGTCAAAAGACCATACTGACCTCTCTCCTGACTCTCACACACTCTTAAAAACCTTCTCTGCTCTACTCTGTCCGCCTGCTCCCACACCTTCATAGGAGTTAACGGCTAATGATTTTGCATCGTTCTTCGTAAAGAAAACTACCGCCATCAACAGCCAGATTTCTACACCACCATCACCCGCCTTTTCTCCTCTGTCTGAAAATGATGTTTCCAAGGTCATTGGTTCCAACCACCCTACCACCTGCCCACTGGATTCCATCCCCACCCATCTCCTCCATGCCATCTCTCCAGCAGTTGTGCCTGGTCTGACCCACATCATCAACTCTTTGCTCACCACTGACACATTTCCCACTGCGTTCAAAGAGGCCTGCATCACACCGCTACTGAAGAAACCCACTCTCAACCTTACACTGCTAGAACACTACAGGCAGGTGTAGTGTGTGTAATTTGCATATCTTCAGTCAAAATGTAGATGTCTGATTTTAACCTCTAATTCTTTTCTGTCTTCTTAAAATTTTTTTTTTTACTTACCTCACTATTCTTAGCTTTGTATACTGTGCTAGGCTTTAATGGACTGGATTTAATTAACTTATGCATTTTGTTGCCTATATTGTTATAATTGCTTCCAATGTTTCCTCGTCTGTAAGTCGCTTTGGATAAAAACGTCTGCTAAATGACTAAATGTAAATTTTATGAAATGTGTAATGTCATGTGTAATGTGTAGTGTGTGGCCTTGAAACTTTAGCATGTCTACGTAATCTTGAATAAATGCTTCTTGAGACACACAGTGTTGCTTCTTTGCATGCATCAAACAAATTGTTTCTGGCTATATGCATCCATGCATCAGTTTGAGAGGGGTGGAAATGGGACACTTGGGTGAAACAAAACTGCCCCAAAAGTACCCCCACCCACTTTAAATACAGTTTTTTCTAAGTCAATTGGGTACATTTCTCAGATCCGATTTGAAATTCTCAAAACTTCTTGTTCAATCCTTACATCCTTGTGTCACTTGTGCACATCAAACAAGCATTTTCTCATTTCTTTGAACAAGTTGCAAATGCTTTGGTACATCCATGCAAGTGAATATGACACAATTCTGTGCAGATTCCTACTGTAACACTCCCGTCCGTTTCCCTGCCTGTTTTTCCCCATGGACTCATTTGCTATCCCGCACCTGTCTGTCATTTGTATCACGCCGTTTCCCGCACCTGCCAGCGATCATTGTCATCATTTAAGACTATTTATACCCTGTGTTTCCTTTGTTCCCCGGTCGGTTATTGATTGTCTTGCGTTTCGTGTACCAGTCTGTTCATTAAAGTTACCTGTCTTTTTGTAAAACCTGCATTCTCGTCTGTCTCGTCCGGCGCGACACCGTGACAGAATAACCGACCCAGTATGGATTACATCTACGTCTCTCCAGTGGACCAGCTCGTGGGTCTTCTTCAAGACGGACGGCCACTGGAGAGGTATGTGGAGGAGTTTGTTGAGGTGTGTTACCGGGTGGGTTGGGACAATCCCACACTTAACCGTGTGTTTTTGACCGGTCTGGACGACGACCTGCTCGCCGCCGTTCTGCTCCCGTACGCGGACGACCTTCCCCTGGAGGAGTTGATCAATCAGGTTCTCCCGGGGGAGGAATCCGTGGACCGCGTTGGGGAGCTGGACGGTGGCTTGAGCGGTTCGCGTCCGGTACCGGTCATCCGCGTGGGGGTTGTTCTGACTCACTCCGGGACCGCGCCTCACTCCTCCACGAAGTCCCGTCGGCGCCATCCACGTCGGCGGGCACTACAGCGCAAGCAGCGCGAGTGCGCTCCTGAGATTCCGCAGCAGCGGAATATGGAAGGCCGTGAGGGTCAAAATCCCCGGCCTTCCCAGGCACACCTACCGGTCCTGATCGCACCAGAGGCACTCCGGGAGTTGGATTCCCTCTGGTGTTCCGAGCCAGCGCCCCGATGCACCCCCGTGCCAGCGCCCCGATGCACCCCCGTGCCAGCGCCCCGATGCACCCCCGTGCCAGCGCCCCGAAGCACCCCCGTGCCAGCGCCCCGAAGCACTCCCGTGCCAGCGCCCCGAAGCACTCCCGTGCCAGCGCCCCGAAGCACTCCCGTGCCAGCGCCCCGAAGCACTCCCGTGCCAGCGCCCCGAAGCACTCCCGTGCCAGCGCCCCGAAGCACTCCCGTGCCAGCGCCCCGAAGCACTCCCGTGCCAGCGCCCCGAAGCACTCCCGTGCCAGCGCCCCGAAGCACTCCCGTGCCAGCGCCCCGAAGCACTCCCGTGCCAGCGCCCCGAAGCACTCCCGTGCCAGCGCCCCGAAGCACTCCCGTGCCAGCGCCCCGAAGCACTCCCGTGCCAGCGCCCCGATGCACTCCCGTGCCAGCGCCCCGAAGCACTCCCGTGCCAGCGCCCCGATGCACTCCCGTGCAGGCGCCCGAGCCTCACCAGGCCTCCGTGCCCGTCTCCGAGCCTCACCAGGCCTCCGTGCCCGTCTCCGAGCCTCACCAGGCCTCCGTGCCAGTCTCCGAGCTCTCTCCAGAGCCCAAGGAACCCCAGGGGCCAACCCAAATGTTTTTTGGGGGGGTGCACATTGCCGATGCGGTGAGCCCGGCATCCACCAGTCTTTTCATGGCCCCGGATAGCCCAGAACCCAAGCCTCCGGACCCTCAGCCCGAACCCAAGCCTCCGGACCCTCAGCCCGAGCCCAAGCCTCCGGACCCTCAGCCCGAGCCCAAGCCTCCGGACCCTCAGCCCGAGCCCAAGCCTCCGGACCCTCAGCCCGAGCCCAAGCCTCCGGACCCTCAGCCCGAGCCCAAGCCTCCGGACCCTCAGCCCGAGCCCAAGCCTCCGGACCCTCAGCCCGAGCCCAAGCCTCCTGACCCCAAGCCAGGGGGAAGCCAGCTGAGTGACTCCCTGTCCCGTCCTAGTCTGTATGTCCCGCACGAGTCTCTCAGCTGCCCACCCCCCCTCCCTGGTGTTTCGTTGGCGCGAGGACGCGCCTTTGGGGAGGGGGGTGTACTGTAACACTCCCGTCCGTTTCCCTGCCTGTTTTTCCCCATGGACTCATTTGCTATCCCGCACCTGTCTGTCATTTGTATCACGCCGTTTCCCGCACCTGCCAGCGATCATTGTCATCATTTAAGACTATTTATACCCTGTGTTTCCTTTGTTCCCCGGTCGGTTATTGATTGTCTTGCGTTTCGTGTACCAGTCTGTTCATTAAAGTTACCTGTCTTTTTGTAAAACCTGCATTCTCGTCTGTCTCGTCCGGCGCGACACCGTGACACCTACATTATCAATTGCTTATGTCATGTTGATCAAAATGCATTATAATGGGTCTCTGTTGAATAGTATAATCCCCCATGACATTTAAGCACTAGTTTTACAATATACAGTAAGTATACTTTAAGTAAACAGTGGCATTTTATTTTAATCAATTTAGTGTTTTGCATTACTAAATTTTTTCAACATAGGATTGCAAGACAACTTCAATGTGTTGCAGACGGCCCCTTTTCACACCTAAACAGTCTTTTGGCACTCTCTACAGGGATCTTATCAGGATTCCCTCCCTCCTGCTTTTCCTCTGCTGTCTTGTCTGCACTCCCCCCCTCTGAGGAGCTCTCTCTTTTGAATACCAACAGTGCCACAGACACTCTGTGTTCCACGCTTACATCCTGCTTGGACAACCTATGCCTTCCTACCTCTGGACCAGCCCGTGCATCCCTGTCTGCCCCCTGGTTATCGGATGTACCACGTTAGCATCGCACCAGCCTCCAGTCAGTTGAGAGAAAATGGCCCAAGTCAAAAGACCATACTGACCTCTCTCCTGACTATCACACACTCTTAAAAACCTTCTCTACTCTACTCTGTCCGCCTGCTCCCACACCTTCATAGGAGTTAACGGCTAATGATTTTGCATCGTTCTTCGTAAAGAAAACTACCGCCATCAACAGCCAGATTTCTACACCACCATCACCCGCCTTTTCTCCTCTGTCTGAAAATGATGTTTCCAAGGTCATTGGTTCCAACCACCCTACCACCTGCCCACTGGATTCCATCCCCACCCATCTCCTCCATGCCATCTCTCCAGCAGTTGTGCCTGGTCTGACCCACATCATCAACTCTTTGCTCACCACTGGGACATTTCCCACTGCGTTCAAAGAGGCCTGCATCACACCGCTACTGAAGAAACCCACTCTCAACCTTACACTGCTAGAACACTACAGGCAGGTGTAGTGTGTGAAAATGCATATCTTCTGTCAAAATGTAGATGACTGATTTTAACCTCTAATTCTTTTCTGTCTTCTTAAAAAAATATTTTTTTACATACCTCACTATTCTTAGCTTTGTATACTGTGCTAGGCTTTAATGGACTGGATTAAATTAACTTATGCATTTTGTTGCCTATATTGTTATGATTGCTTCCAATGTTTCCTCGTCTGTAAGTCGCTTTGGATAAAAACGTCTGCTAAATGACTAAATGTAAATTTTATGAAATGTGTAATTTCATGTGTAATGTGTAGTGTGTGGCCTTGAAATTTTAGCATGTCTACGTAATCTTGAATAAATGCTTCTTGAGACACACAGTGTTGCTTCTTTGCATGCATCAAACAAATTGTTTCTGGCTATATGCATCCATGCATCAGTTTGAGAGGGGTGGAAATGGGACACTTGTGTGAAACAAAACTGCCCCAAAAGTACCCCCACCCACTTTAAATACAGTTTTTTCTAAGTCAATTGGGTACATTTCTCAGATCCGATTTGAAATTCTCAAAACTTCTTGTTCAATCCTTACATCCTTGTGTCACTTGTGCACATCAAACAAGCATTTTCTCATTTCTTTGAACCAGTTGCAAATGCTTTGGTACATCCATGCAAGTGAATATGACACAATTCTGTGCAGATTCCTACATTATCAATTGCTTATGTCATGTTGATCAAAATGCATTATAATGGGTCTCTGTTGAATAGTATAAACCCCCATGACATTTAAGCACTAGTTTTACAATATACAGTAAGTCTACTTTAAGTAAACAGTGGCATTTTATTTTAATCAATTTAGTGTTTTGCATTACTAAATTTTTTCAACATAGGATTGCAAGACAACTTCAATGTGTTGCAGACGGCCCCTTTTCACACCTAAACAGTCTTTTGGCACTCTCTACAGGGATCTTATCAGGATTCCCTCCCTCCTGCTTTTCCCCTGCTGTCTTGTCTGCACTCCCCCCCTCTGAGGAGCTCTCTCTTTTGAATACCAACAGTGCCACAGACACTCTGTGTTCCACGCTTACATCCTGCTTGGACAACCTATGCCCTCCTACATCTGGACCAGCCCGTGCATCCCTGTCTGCCCCCTGGTTATCGGATGTACCACGTGAGCATCGCACCAGCCTCCAGTCAGCTGAGAGAAAATGGCCCAAGTCAAAAGACCATACTGACCTCTCTCTCTACCAGTCTCTTCTCTCTACTTTCTATGTTGACGTCACCTCTGCAAAAACTGATTATAACCACTCGAAGATCAGCAACTCTCCTGACTCTCACACACTCTTAAAAACCTTCTCTGCTCTCCTCTGTCCGCCTGCTCCCACACCTTCATCGGAGTTAACGGTTAATGATTTTGCATCGTTCTTCGTAAAGAAAACTACCGCCATCAACAGCCAGATTTCTACACCACCATCACCCGCCTTTTCTCCTCAGTCTGAAAATGATGTTTCCAAGGTCATTGGTTCCAACCACCCTACCACCTGCCCACTGGATTCCATCCCCACCCATCTCCTCCATGCCATCTCTCCAGCAGTTGTGCCTGGTCTGACCCACATCATCAACTCTTTGCTCACCACTGGGACATTTCCCACTGCGTTCAAAGAGGCCTGCATCACACCGCTACTGAAGAAACCCACTCTCAACCTTACCCTGCTAGAACACTACAGGCAGGTGTAGTGTGTGAAAATGCATATCTTCTGTCAAAATGTAGATGACTGATTTTAACCTCTAATTCTTTTCTGTCTTCTTAAAAAAATATTTTTTTAGTTACCTCACTATTCTTAGCTTTGTATACTGTGCTAGGCTTTAATGGACTGGATTTAATTAACTTATGCATTTTGTTGCCTATATTGTTATAATTGCTTCCAATGTTTCCTCGTCTGTAAGTCGCTTTGGATAGAAACGTCTGCTAAATGACTAAATGTAAATTTTATGAAATGTGTAATGTCATGTGTAATGTGTAGTGTGTGGCCTTGAAATTTTAGCATGTCTACGTAATCTTGAATAAATGCTTCTTGAGACAAACAGTGTTGCTTCTTTGCATGCATCAAACAAATTGTTTCTGGCTATATGCATCCATGCATCAGTTTGAGAGGGGTGGAAATGGGACACTTGGGTGAAACAAAACTGCCCCAAAAGTACCCCCACCCACTTTAAATACAGTTTTTTCTAAGTCAATTGGGTATATTTCTCAGATCCGATTTGAAATTCTCAAAACTTCTTGTTCAATCCTTACATCCTTGTGTCACTTGTGCACATCAAACAAGCATTTTCTCATTTCTTTGAACAAGTTGCAAATGCTTTGGTACATCCATGCAAGTGAATATGACACAATTCTGTGCAGATTCCTACATTATTGCTTATGTCATGTTGATCAAAATGCATTATAATGGGTCTCTGTTGAATAGTATAATCTCCCATGACATTTAAGCACTAGTTTTACAATATACAGTAAGTATACTTTAAGTAAACAGTGGCATTTTATTTTACTCAATTTAGTGTTTTGCATTACTAAATTCTTTCCACATAGGATTGCAAGACAACTTCAATGTGTTGCATACGGCCCCTTTTCACACCTAAACAGTCTTTTGGCACTCTCTACAGGGATCTCATCAGGATTCCCTCCCTCCTGCTTTTCCTCTGCTGTCTTGTCTGCACTCCCCCCCTCTGAGGAGCTCTCTCTTTTGAATACCAACAGTGCCACAGACACTCTGTGTTCCACGCTTACATCCTGCTTCGACAACCTATGCCCTCCTACATCTGGACCAGCCCGTGCATCCCTGTCTGCCCCCTGGTTATCGGATGTACCACGTGAGCATCGCACCAGCCTCCAGTCAGTTGAGAGAAAATGGCCCAAGTCAAAAGACAATACTGACCTCTCTCCTGACTCTCACACACTCTTAAAAACCTTCTCTGCTCTCCTCTGTCCGCCTGCTCCCACACCTTCATCGGAGTTAACGGCTAATGATTTTGCATCGTTCTTCTTAAAGAAAATACCGCCATCAACAGCAAGATTTCTACACCACCATCACCCGCCTTTTCTCCTCTGTCTGAAAATTATGTTTCCAAGGTCATTGATTCCAACCACCCTACCACCTGCCCACTGGATTCCATCCCCACCCATCTCCTCCATGCCATCTCTCCAGCAGTTGTGCCTGGTCTGACCAACATCATCAACTCTTTGCTCACCACTGGGACATTTCCCAATGCGTTCAAAGAGGCCTGCATCACACCGCTACTGAAGAAACCCACTCTCAACCTTACACTGCTAGAACACTACAGGCAGGTGTAGTGTGTGAAAATGCATATCTTCAGTCAAAATGTAGATGACTGATTTTAACCTCTAATTCTTTTCTGTCTTCTTAAAAAATTTTTTTTTTTACTTACCTCACTATTCTTAGCTTTGTCTACTGTGCTAGGCTTTAATGGACTGGATTTAATTAACTTATGCATTTTGTTGCCTATATTGTTATAATTGCTTATAATTGCTTAGTATAATCCCCCGTGACATTTAAGCACTAGTTTTACAATATACAGTAAGTATACTTTAAGTAAACAGTGGCATTTTATTTTAATCAATTTGGGTTTTGCATTACTAAATTTTTTCAACATAGGATTGCAAGACAACTTCAATGTGTTGCAGACGGCCCCTTTTCACACCTAAACAGTCTTTTGGCACTCTCTACAGGGATCTCATCAGGATTCCCTCCCTCCTGCTTTTCCTCTGCTGTCTTGTCTGCACTCCCCCCCTCTGAGGAGCTCTCTCTTTTGAATACCAACAGTGCCACAGACACTCTGTGTTCCACGCTTACATCCTGCTTGGACAACCTATGCCCTCCTACATCTGGACCAGCCCGTGCATCCCTGTCTGCCCCCTGGTTATGGGATGTACCACGTGAGCATCGCACCAGCCTCCAGTCAGCTGAGAGAAAATGGCCCGAGTCAAAAGACCATACTGACCTCTCTCCTGACTCTCACACTCTTAAAAACCTTCTCTGCTCTCCTCTGTCCGCCTGCTCCCACACCTTCATCGGAGTTAACGGCTAATGATTTTGCATCGTTCTTCGTAAAGACACTACCGCCATCAAGGCAGATTTCTACACCACCATCACCCGCCTTTTCTCCTCTGTCTGAAAATGATGTTTCCAAGGCCATTGGTTCCAACCACCCTACCACCTGCCCACTGGATTCCATCCCCACCCATCTCCTCCATGCCATCTCTCCAGCAGTTGTGCCTGGTCTGACCCACATCATCAACTCTTTGCTCACCACTGGGACATTTCCCACTGCGTTCAAAGAGGCCTGCATCACACCGCTACTGAAGAAACCCACTCTCAACCTTACACTGCTAGAACACTACAGGCAGGTGTAGTGTGTGAAAATGCATATCTTCCGTCAAAATGTAGATGACTGATTTTAACCTCTAATTCTTTTCTGTCTTCTTAAAAAAACATTTTTTTAGTTACCTCACTATTCTTAGCTTTGTATACTGTGCTAGGCTTTAATGGACTGGATTTAATTAACTTATGCATTTTGTTGCCTATATTGTTATAATTACTTCCAATGTTTCCTCGTCTGTAAGTCGCTTTGGATAAAAACGTCTGCTAAATGACTAAATGTACATTTTATGAAAAGTGTAATGTCATGTGTAATGTGTAGTGTGTGGCCTTGAAATTCTAGCATGTCTACGTAATCATGAATAAATGCTTCTTGAGACACACAGTGTTGCTTCTTTGCATGCATCAAACAAATTGTTTCTGGCTATATGCATCCATGCATCAGTTTGAGAGGGGTGGAAATGGGACAATTGGGTGAAACAAAACTGCCCCAAAAGTACCCCCACCCACTTTAAATACAGTTTTTTCTAAGTCAATTTGGTACATTTCTCAGATCCGATTTGAAATTCTCAAAACTTCTTGTTCAATCCTTACATCCTTGTGTAACTTGTGCACATCAAACAAGCATTTTCTCATTTCTTTGAACAAGTTGCAAATGCTTTGGTACATCCATGCAAGTGAATATGACACAATTCTGTGCAGATTCCTACATTATCAATTGCTTATGTCATGTTGATCAAAATGCATTATAATGGGTCTCTGTTGAATAGTATAATCCCCCATGACATTTAAGCACTAGTTTTACAATATACAGTAAGTATACTTTAAGTAAACAGTGGCATTTTATTTTACTCAATTTAGTGTTTTGCATTACTAAATTCTTTCCACATAGGATTGCAAGACAACTTCAATGTGTTGCATACGGCCCCTTTTCACACCTAAACAGTCTTTTGGCACTCTCTACAGGGATCTCATCAGGATTCCCTCCCTCCTGCTTTTCCTCTGCTGTCTTGTCTGCACTCCCCCCCTCTGAGGAGCTCTCTCTTTTGAATACCAACAGTGCCACAGACACTCTGTGTTCCACGCTTACATCCTGCTAGGACAACCTATGCCCTCCTACATCTGAACCAGCCCGTGCATCCCTGTCTGCCCCCTGGTTATCGGATGTACCATGTGAGCATCGCACCAGCCTCCAGTCAGCTGAGAGAAAATGGCCCAAGTCAAAAGACCATACTGACCTCTCTCCTGACTCTCACACACTCTTAAAAACCTTCTCTGCTCTCCTCTGTCCGCCTGCTCCCACACCTTCATCGGAGTTAACGGCTAATGATTTTGCATCGTTCTTCGTAAAGAAAACTACCGCCATCAACAGCCAGATTTCTACACCACCATCACCCGCCTTTTCTCCTCTGTCTGAAAATGATGTTTCCAAGGTCATTGGTTCCAACCACCCTACCACCTGCCCACTGGATTCCATCCCCACCCATCTCCTCCATGCCATCTCTCCAGCAGTTGTGCCTCGTCTGACCCACATCATCAACTCTTTGCTCACCACTGGGACATTTCCAACTGCGTTCAAAGAGGCCTGCATCACACCGCTACTGAAGAAACCCGCTCTCAACCTTACACTGCTAGAACACTACAGGCCGGTGTAGTGTGTGAAAATGCATATCTTCTGTCAAAATGTAGATGACCGATTTTAACCTCTAATTCTTTTCTGTCTTCTTAAAAAATTTTTTTTTTAGTTACCTCACTATTCTTAGCTTTGTATACTGTGCTAGGCTTTAATGGACTGGATTTAATTAACTTATGCATTTTGTTGCCAATATTGCTATAATTGCTTCCAATGTTTCCTCGTCTGTAAGTCGCTTTGGATAAAACGTCTGCTAAATGACTAAATGTAAATTTAATGTTATGTGTAATGTCATGTGTAATGTGTAGTGTGTGGCCTTGAAATTTAAGCATGTCTACGTAATCATGAATAAATGCTTCTTGAGACACACAGTGTTGCTTCTTTGCATGCATCAAAAAATTGTTTCTGGCTATATGCATCCATGTATCAGTTTGAGAGGGGTGGTAATGGGACACTTGGGTGAAACAAAACTCCCCCAAAAGTACCCCCACCCACTTTAAATACAGTTTTTTCTAAGTCAATTTGGTACATTTCTCAGATCCGATTTGAAATTCTCAAAACTTCTTGTTCAATCCTTACATCCTTGTGTCACTTGTGCACATCAAACAAGCATTTTCTCATTTCTTTGAACAAGTTGCAAATGCTTTGGTACATCCATGCAAGTGAATATGACACAATTCTGTGCAGATTCCTACATTATCAATTGCTTATGTCATGTTGATCAAAATGCATTATAATGGGTCTCTGTTGAATAGTATAATCCCCCATGACATTTAAGCACTAGTTTTACAATATACAGTAAGTATACTTTAAGTAAACAGTGGCATTTTATTTTAATCAATTTAGTGTTTTGCATTACTAAATTTTTTCAACATAGGATTGCAAGACAACTTCAATGTGTTGCAGACGGCCCCTTTTCACACCTAAACAGTCTTTTGGCACTCTCTACAGGGATCTTATCAGGATTCCCTCCCTCCTGCTTTTCCTCTGCTGTCTTGTCTGCACTCCCCCCCTCTGAGGAGCTCTCTCTTTTGAATACCAACAGTGCCACAGACACTCTGTGTTCCACGCTTACATCCTGCTTGGACAACCTATGCCCTCCTACATCTGGACCAGCCCGTGCATCCCTGTCTGCCCCCTGGTTATCGGATGTACCACGTGAGCATCGCACCAGCCTCCAGTCAGTTGAGAGAAAATGGCCCAAGTCAAAAGACCATACTGACCTCTCTCCTGACTCTCACACACTCTTAAAAACCTTCTCTGCTCTCCTCTGTCCGCCTGCTCCCACACCTTCATAGGAGTTAACGGCTAATGATTTTGCATCGTTCTTCGTAAAGAAAACTACCGCCATCAACAGCCAGATTTCTACACCACCATCACCCGCCTTTTCTCCTCTGTCTGAAAATGATGTTTCCAAGGTCATTGGTTCCAACCACCCTACCACCTGCCCACTGGATTCCATCCCCACCCATCTCCTCCATGCCATCTCTCCAGCAGTTGTGCCTGGTCTGACCCACATCATCAACTCTTTGCTCACCACTGGGACATTTCCCACTGCGTTCAAAGAGGCCTGCATCACACCGCTACTGAAGAAACCCACTCTCAACCTTACACTGCTAGAACACTACAGGCAGGTGTAGTGTGTGTAATTTGCATATCTTCAGTCAAAATGTAGATGACTGATTTTAACCTCTAATTCTTTTCTGTCTTCTTAAAAAAATATTTTTTTTACTTACCTCACTATTCTTAGCTTTGTATACTGTGCTAGGCTTTAATGGACTGGATTTAATTAACTTATGCATTTTGTTGCCTATATTGTTATAATTGCTTCCAATGTTTCCTCGTCTGTAAGTCGCTTTGGATAAAAACGTCTGCTAAATGACTAAATGTAAATTTTATGAAATGTGTAATGTCATGTGTAATGTGTAGTGTGTGGCCTTGAAATTTTAGCAAGTCTACGTAATCATGAATAAATGCTTCTTGAGACACACAGTGTTGCTTCTTTGCATGCATCAAACGAATTGTTTCTGGCTATATG
Organism: Barbatula barbatula; assembly: GCF_947034865.1. NCBI lineage: Eukaryota > Metazoa > Chordata > Actinopteri > Cypriniformes > Nemacheilidae > Barbatula > Barbatula barbatula. The sequence goes on from NC_136780.1 coordinate 15,263,399, forward strand.
CATCCATGCATCAGTTTGAGAGGGTGGAAATGGGACAATTGGGTGAAACAAAACTGCCCCAAAAGTACCCCCACCCACTTTAAATACAGTTTTTTCTAAGTCAATTTGGTACATTTCTCAGATCCGATTTGAAATTCTCAAAACTTCTTGTTCAATCCTTACATCCTTGTGTCACTTGTGCACATCAAACAAGCATTTTCTCATTTCTTTGAACAAGTTGCAAATGCTTTGGTACATCCATGCAAGTGAATATGACACAATTCTGTGCAGATTCCTACATTATCAATTGCTTATGTCATGTTGATCAAAATGCATTATAATGGGTCTCTGTTGAATAGTATAATCCCCCATGACATTTAAGCACTAGTTTTACAATATACAGTTAGTAAACTTTAAGTAAACAGTGGCATTTTATTTTACTCAATTTAGTGTTTTGCATTACTAAATTCTTTCCACATAGGATTGCAAGACAACTTCAATGTGTTGCATACGCCCCCTTTTCACACCTAAACAGTCTTTTGGCACTCTCTACAGGGATCTCATCAGGATTCCCTCCCTCCTGCTTTTCCTCTGCTGTCTTGTCTGCACTCCCCCCCTCTGAGGAGCTCTCTCTTTTGAATACCAACAGTGCCACAGACACTCTGTGTTCCACGCTTACATCCTGCTTGGACAACCTATGGCCTCCTACATCTGGACCAGCCCGTGCATCCCTGTCTGCCCCCTGGTTATGGGATGTACCACGTGAGCATCGCACCAGCCTCCAGTCAGCTGAGAGAAAATGGCCCAAGTCAAAAGACCATACTGACCTCTCTCCTGACTCTCACACACTCTTAAAAACCTTCTCTGCTCTCCTCTGTCCACCTGCTCCCACACCTTCATCGGAGTTAACGGCTAATGATTTTGCATCGTTCTTCGTAAAGAAAACTACCGCCATCAACAGCCAGATTTCTACACCACCATCACCCGCCTTTTCACCTCTGTCTGAAAATGATGTTTCCAAGGTCATTGGTTCAAACCACCCTACCACCTGCCCACTGGATTCCATCCCCACCCATCTCCTCCATGCCATCTCTCCAGCAGTTTTGCCTGGTCTGACCCACATCATCAACTCTTTGCTCACCACTGGGACATTTCCCACTGCGTTCAAAGAGGCCTGCATCACACCGCTACTGAAGAAACCCACTCTCAACCTTACACTGCTAGAACACTACAGGCAGGTGTAGTGTGTGAAAATGCATATCTTCTGTCAAAATGTAGATGACTGATTTTTACCTCTAATTCTTTTCTGTCTTCTTAAAAAAATATTTTTTTAGTTACCTCACTATTCTTAGCTTTGTATACTGTGCTAGGCTTTAATGGACTGGATTTAATTAACTTATGCATTTTGTTGCCTATATTGTTATAATTGCTTCGAATGTTTCCTCGTCTGTAAGTCGCTTTGGATAAAAACGTCTGCTAAATGACTAAATGTAAATTTTATGAAATGTGTAATGTCATGTATAATGTGTAGTGTGTGGCCTTGAAATTTTAGCATGTCTACGTAATCATGAATAAATGCTTCTTGAGACACACAGTGTTGCTTCTTTGCATGCATCAAACGAATTGTTTCTGGCTATATGCATCCATGCATCAGTTTGAGAGGGGTGGAAATGGGACACTTGGGTGAAACAAAACTGCCCCAAAAGTACCCCCACCCACTTTAAATACAGTTTTTTCTAAGTCAATTTGGTACATTTCTCAGATCCGATTTGAAATTCTCAAAACTTCTTGTTCAATCCTAACATCCTTGTGTCACTTGTGCACATCAAACAAGCATTTTCTCATTTCTTTGAACAAGTTGCAAATGCTTTGGTACATCCATGCAAGTGAATATGACACAATTCTGTGCAGATTCCTACATTATCAATTGCTTATGTCATGTTGATCAAAATGCATTATAATGGGTCTCTGCTGAATAGTATAATCCCCCATGACATTTAAGCACTAGTTTTACAATATACAGTAAGTATACTTTAAGTAAACAGTGGCATTTTATTTTACTCAATTTAGTGTTTTGCATTACTAAATTCTTTCCACATAGGATTGCAAGACAACTTCAATGTGTTGCATACGGCCCCTTTTCACACCTAAACAGTCTTTTGGCACTCTCTACAGGGATCTCATCAGGATTCCCTCCCTCCTGCTTTTCCTCTGCTGTCTTGTCTGCACTCCCCCCCTCTGAGGAGCTCTCTCTCTTGAATACCAACAGTGCCACAGACACTCTGTGTTCCACGCTTACATCCTGCTTGGACAACCTATGCCCTCCTACATCTGGACCAGCCCGTGCATCCCTGTCTGCCCCCTGGTTATCGGATGTACCACTTGAGCATCGCACCAGCCTCCAGTCAGCTGAGAGAAAATGGCCCAAGTCAAAAGACCATACTGACCTCTCTCTCTACCAGTCTCTTCCCTCTACTTTCTCCGTTGACGTCACCTCTGCAAAAACTGATTATAACCACTCGAAGATCAGCAACTCTCCTGACTCTCACACACTCTTAAAAACCTTCTCTGCTCTCCTCTGTCCGCCTGCTCCCACACCTTCATCGGAGTTAACGGTTAATGATTTTGCATCGTTCTTCGTAAAGAAAACTACCGCCATCAACAGCCAGATTTCTACACCACCATCACCCGCCTTTTCTCCTCTGTCTGAAAATGATGTTTCCAAGGTCATTGGTTCCAACCACCCTACCACCTGCCCACTGGATTCCATCCCCACCCATCTCCTCCATGCCATCTCTCCAGCAGTTGTGCCTGGTCTGACCCACATCATCAACTCTTTGCTCACCACTGGGACATTTCCCACTGCGTTCAAAGAGGCCTGCATCACACCGCTACTGAAGAAACCCACTCTCAACCTTACACTGCTAGAACACTACAGGCAGGTGTAGTGTGTGAAAATGCATATCTTCTGTCAAAATGTAGATGACTGATTTTAACCTCTAATTCTTTTCTGTCTTCTTAAAAAAATATTTTTTTAGTTACCTCACTATTCTTAGCTTTGTATACTGTGCTAGGCTTTAATGGACTGGATTTAATTAACTTATGCATTTTGTTGCCTATATTGTTATAATTGCTTCCAATGTTTCCTCGTCTGTAAGTCGCTTTGGATAAAAACGTCTGCTAAATGACTAAATGTAAATTTTATGAAATGTGTAATGTCATGTGTAATGTGTAGTGTGTGGCCTTGAAATTTTAGCATGTCTACGTAATCATGAATAAATGCTTCTTGAGACACACAGTGTTGCTTCTTTGCATGCATCAAACGAATTGTTTCTGGCTATATGCATCCATGCATCAGTTTGAGAGGGGTGGAAATGGGACACTTGGGTGAAACAAAACTGCCCCAAAAGTACCCCCACCCACTTTAAATACAGTTTTTTCTAAGTCAATTTGGTACATTTCTCAGATCCGATTTGAAATTCTCAAAACTTCTTGTTCAATCCTAACATCCTTGTGTCACTTGTGCACATCAAACAAGCATTTTCTCATTTCTTTGAACAAGTTGCAAATGCTTTGGTACATCCATGCAAGTGAATATGACACAATTCTGTGCAGATTCCTACATTATCAATTGCTTATGTCATGTTGATCAAAATGCATTATAATGGGTCTCTGTTGAATAGTATAATCCCCCATGACATTTGAGCACTAGTTTTACAATATACAGTAAGTATACTTTAAGTAAACAGTGGCATTTTATTTTACTCAATTTAGTGTTTTGCATTACTAAATTCTTTCCACATAGGATTGCAAGACAACTTCAATGTGTTGCAGACGGCCCCTTTTCACACCTAAACAGTCTTTTGGCACTCTCTACAGGAATCTCATCAGGATTCCCTCCCTCCTGCTTTTCCTCTGCTGTCTTGTCTGCACTCCCCCCCTCTGAGGAGCTCTCTCTTTTGAATACCAACAGTGCCACAGACACTCTGTGTTCCACGCTTACATCCTGCTTGGACAACCTATGCCCTCCTACATCTGGACCAGCCCCTGCATCCCTGTCTGCCCCCTGGTTATCGGATGTACCACGTGAGCATCGCACCAGCCTCCAGTCAGTTGAGAGAAAATGGCCCAAGTCAAAAGACCATACTGACCTGTCTCCTGACTCTCACACACTCTTAAAAACCTTCTCTGCTCTCCTCTGTCCGCCTGCTCCCACACCTTCATCTGAGTTAACGGCTAATGATTTTGCATCGTTCTTCGTAAAGAAAACTACCGCCATCAACAGCCAGATTTCTACACCACCATCACACGCCTTTTCTCCTCTGTCTGAAAATGATGTTTCCAAGGTCATTGGTTCCAACCACCCTACCACCTGCCCACTGGATTCCATCCCCACCCATCTCCTCCATGCCATCTCTCCAGCAGTTGTGCCTGGTCTGACCCACATCATCAACTCTTTGCTCACCACTGGGACATTTCCCACTGCGTTCAAAGAGGCCTGCATCACACCGCTACTGAAGAAACCAACTCTCAACCTTACACTGCTAGAACACTACAGGCAGGTATAGTGTGTGAAAATGCATATCTTAAGTCAAAATGTAGATGACTGATTTTAACCTCTAATTCTTTTCTGTCTTCTTAAAAAAATATTTTTTTTACTTACCTCACTATTCTTAGCTTTGTATACTGTGCTAGGCTTTAATGGACTGGATTTAATTAACTTATGCATTTTGTTGCCTATATTGTTATGATTGCTTCCAATGTTTCCTCGTCTGTAAGTCGCTTTGGATAAAAACGTCTGCTAAATGACTAAATGTAAATTTTATGAAATGTGTAATGTCATGTGTAATGTGTAGTGTGTGGCCTTGAAATTTTAGCATATCTACGTAATCTTGAATAAATGCTTCTTGAGACACACAGTGTTGCTTCTTTGCATGCATCAAACAAATTGTTTCTGGCTATATGCATCCATGCATCAGTTTGAGAGGGGTGGAAATGGGACACTTGGGTGAAACAAAACTGCCCCAAAAGTAACCCCACCCACTTTAAATACCGTTTTTTCTAAGTCAATTGGGTACATTTCTCAGATCCGATTTGAAATTCTCAAAACTTCTTGTTCAATCCTTACATCCTTGTGTCACTTGTGCACATCAAACAAGCATTTTCTCATTTCTTTGAACAAGTTGCAAATGCTTTGGTACATCCATGCAAGTGAATATGACACAATTCTGTGCAGATTCCTACATTATCAATTGCTTATGTCATGTTGATCAAAATGCATTATAATGGGTCTCTGTTGAATAGTATAATCCCCCATGACATTTAAGCACTAGTTTTACAATATACAGTAAGTCTACTTTAAGTAAACAGTGGCATTTTATTTTAATCAATTTAGTGTTTTGCATTACTAAATTTTTTCAACATAGGATTGCAAGACAACTTCAATGTGTTGCAGACGGCCCCTTTTCACACCTAAACAGTCTTTTGGCACTCTCTACAGGGATCTTATCAGGATTCCCTCCCTCCTGCTTTTCCTCTGCTGTCTTGTCTGCACTCTCCCCCTCTAAGGAGCTCTCTCTTTTGAATACCAACAGTGCCACAGACACTCTGTGTTCCACGCTTACATCCTGCTTGGACAACCTATGCCCTCCTACATCTGGACCAGCCCGTGCATCCCTGTCTGCCCCCTGGTTATCGGATGTACCACTTGAGCATCGCACCAGCCTCCAGTCAGCTGAGAGAAAATGGCCCAAGTCAAAAGACCATACTGACCTCTCTCTCTACCAGTCTCTTCCCTCTACTTTCTCCGTTGACGTCACCTCTGCAAAAACTGATTATAACCACTCGAAGATCAGCAACTCTCCTGACTCTCACACACTCTTAAAAACCTTCTCTGCTCTCCTCTGTCCGCCTGCTCCCACACCTTCATCGGAGTTAACGGTTAATGATTTTGCATCGTTCTTCGTAAAGAAAACTACCGCCATCAACAGCCAGTTTTCTACACCACCATCACCCGCCTTTTCTCCTCTGTCTGAAAATGATGTTTCCAAGGCCATTGGTTCCAACCACCCTACCACCTGCCCACTGGATTCCATCCCCACCCATCTCCTCCATGCCATCTCTCCAGCAGTTGTGCCTGGTCTGACCCACATCATCAACTCTTTGCTCACCACTGGGACATTTCCCACTGCGTTCAAAGAGGCCTGCATCACACCGCTACTGAAGAAACCCACTCTCAACCTTACACTGCTAGAACACTACAGGCAGGTGTAGTGTGTGAAAATGCATATCTTCTGTCAAAATGTAGATGACTGATTTTAACCTCTAATTCTTTTCTGTCTTCTTAAAAAAATATTTTTTTAGTTACCTCACTATTCTTAGCTTTGTATACTGTGCTAGGCTTTAATGGACTGGATTTAATTAACTTATGCATTTTGTTGCCTATATTGTTATAATTGCTTCCAATGTTTCCTCGTCTGTAAGTCGCTTTGGATAAAAACGTCTGCTAAATGACTAAATGTAAATTTTATGAAATGTGTAATGTCATGTGTAATGTGTAGTGTGTGGCCTTGAAATTTTAGCATGTCTACGTAATCATGAATAAATGCTTCTTGAGACACACAGTGTTGCTTCTTTGCATGCATCAAACGAATTGTTTCTGGCTATATGCATCCATGCATCAGTTTGAGAGGGGTGGAAATGGGACACTTGGGTGAAACAAAACTGCCCCAAAAGTACCCCCACCCACTTTAAATACAGTTTTTTCTAAGTCAATTTGGTACATTTCTCAGATCCGATTTGAAATTCTCAAAACTTCTTGTTCAATCCTTACATCCTTGTGTCACTTGTGCACATCAAACAAGCATTTTCTCATTTCTTTGAACAAGTTGCAAATGCTTTGGTACATCCATGCAAGTGAATATGACACAATTCTGTGCAGATTCCTACATTATCAATTGCTTATGTCATGTTGATCAAAATGCATTATAATGGGTCTCTGTTGAAAAGTATAATCCCCCATGACATTTAAGCACTAGTTTTACAATATACAGTAAGAATACTTTAAGTAAACAGTGGCATTATATTTTACTCAATTTAGTGTTTTGGATTACTAAATTCTTTCCATATAGGATTGCAAGACAACTTCAATGTGTTGCAGACGGCCCCTTTTCACACCTAAACAGTCTTTTGGCACTCTCTACAGGAATCTCATCAGGATTCCCTCCCTCCTGCTTTTCCTCTGCTGTCTTATCTGCACTCCCCCCTCTCTGATGAGCTCTCTCTTTTGAATACCAACAGTGCCACAGACACTCTGTGTTCCACGCTTACATCCTGCTTGGACAACCTATGCCCTCCTACATCTGGACCAGCCCGTGCATCCCTGTCTGCCCCCTGGTTATGGGATGTACCACGTGAGCATCGCACCAGCCTCCAGTCAGCTGAGAGAAAATGGCCCAAGTCAAAAGACCATACTGACCTCTCTCCTGACTCTCACACTCTTAAAAACCTTCTCTGCTCTCCTCTGTCCGCCTGCTCCCACACCTTCATCGGAGTTAACGGCTAATGATTTTGCATCGTTCTTCGTAAAGACACTACCGCCATCAACAGCCAGATTTCTACACCACCATCACCCGCCTTTTCTCCTCTGTCTGAAAATGATGTTTCCAAGGCCATTGGTTCCAACCACCTTACCACCTGCCCACTGGATTCCATCCCCACCCATCTCCTCCATGCCATCTGTCCAGCAGTTGTGCCTGGTCTGACCCACATCATCAACTCTTTGCTCACCACTGGGACATTTCCCACTGCGTTCAAAGAGGCCTGCATCACACCGCTACTGAAGAAACCCACTCTCAACCTTACACTGCTAGAACACTACAGGCAGGTGTAGTGTGTGAAAATGCATATCTTCTGTCAAAATGTAGATGACCGATTTTAACCTCTAATTCTTTTCTGTCTTCTTAAAAAAAATTTTTTTTAGTTACCTCACTATTCTTAGCTTTGTATACTGTGCTAGGCTTTAATGGACTGGATTTAATTAACTTATGCATTTTGTTGCCTATATTGTTATAATTACTTCCAATGTTTCCTCGTCTGTAAGTCGCTTTGGATAAAAACGTCTGCTAAATGACTAAATGTAAATTTTATGAAATGTGTAATGTCATGTGTAATGTGTAGTGTGTGGCCTTGAAATTTTAGCATGTCTACGTAATCATGAATAAATGCTTCTTGAGACACACAGTGTTGCTTCTTTGCATGCATCAAACAAATAGTTTCTGGCTATATGCATCCATGCATCAGTTTGAGAGGGGTGGAAATGGGACAATTGGGTGAAACAAAACTGCCCCAAAAGTACCCCCACCCACTTTAAATACATTTTTTTCTAAGTCAATTTGGTACATTTCTCAGATCCGATTTGAAATTCTCAAAACTTCTTGTTCAAACCTAACATCCTTGTGTCACTTGTGCACATCAAACAAGCATTTTCTCATTTCTTTGAACAAGTTGCAAATGCTTTGGTACATCCATGCAAGTGAATATGACACAATTCTGTGCAGATTCCTACATTATCAATTGTTTATGTCATGTTGACCAAAATGCATTATAATGGGTCTCTGTTGAATAGTATAATCCCCCATGACATTTAAGCACTAGTTTTAGAATATACAGTAAGTATACTTTAAGTAAACAGTGGCATTTTATTTTAATCAATTTAGTGTTTTGCATTACTAAATTCTTTCCACATAGGATTGCAAGACAACTTCAATGTGTTGCATACGGCCCCTTTTCACACCTAAACAGTCTTTTGGCACTCTCTACAGGGATCTCATCAGGATTCCCTCCCTCCTGCTTTTCCTCTGCTGTCTTGTCTGCACTCCCCCCCTCTGAGGAGCTCTCTCTTTTGAATACCAACAGTGCCACAGACACTCTGTGTTCCACGCTTACATCCTGCTTGGACAACCTATGCCCTCCTACATCTGGACCAGCCCGTGCATCCCTGTCTGCCCCCTGGTTATGGGATGTACCACGTGAGCATCGCACCAGCCTCCAGTCAGCTGAGAGAAAATGGCCCAAGTCAAAAGACCATACTGACCTCTCTCTCTACCAGTCTCTTCTCTCTACTTTCTCCGTTGACGTCACCTCTGCAAAAACTGATTATAACCACTCGAAGATCAGCAACTCTCCTGACTCTCACACTCTTAAAAACCTTCTCTGCTCTCCTCTGTCCGCCTGCTCCCACACCTTCATCGGAGTTAACGGCTAATGATTTTGCATCGTTCTTCGTAAAGAAAACTACAGCCATCAACAGCCAGATTTCTACACCACCATCACCCGCCTTTTCTCCTCTGTCTGAAAATGATGTTTCCAAGGTCATTGGTTCCAACCACCCTACCACCTGCCCACTGGATTCCATCCCCACCCATCTCCTCCATGCCATCTCTCCATCAGTTGTGCCTGGTCTGACCCACATCATCAACTCTTTGCTCACCACTGGGACATTTCCCACTGCGTTCAAAGAGGCCTGCATCACACCGCTACTTAAGAAACCCGCTCTCAACCTTACACTGCTAGAACACTACAGGCCGGTGTAGTGTGTGAAAATGCATATCTTCTGTCAAAATGTAGATGACCGATTTTAACCTCTAATTCTTTTCTGTCTTCTTAAAAAAAATTTTTTTTGTTACCTCACTATTCTTAGCTTTGTATACTGTGCTAGGCTTTAATGGACTGGATTTAATTAACTTATGCATTTTGTTGCCTATATTGCTATAATTGCTTCCAATGTTTCCTCGTCTGTAAGTCGCTTTGGATAAAAACGTCTGCTAAATGACTAAATGTAAATTTAATGAAATGTGTAATGTCATGTGTAATGTGTAGTGTGTGGCCTTGAAATTTAAGCATGTCTACGTAATCATGAATAAATGCTTCTTGAGACACACAGTGTTGCTTCTTTGCATGCATCAAACGAATTGTTTCTGGCTATATGCATCCAAGCATCAGTTTGAGAGGGGTGGAAATGGGACACTTGGGTGAAACAAAACTGCCCCAAAAGTACCCCCACCCACTTTAAATACAGTTTTTTCTAAGTCAATTTGGTACATTTCTCAGATCCGATTTGAAATTCTCAAAACTTCTTGTTCAATCCTTACATCCTTGTGTCACTTGTGCACATCAAACAAGCATTTTCTCATTTCTTTGAACAAGTTGCAAATGCTTTGGTACATCCATGCAAGTGAATATGACACAATTCTGTGCAGATTCCTACATTATCAATTGCTTATGTCATGTTGATCAAAATGCATTATAATGGGTCTCTGTTGAATAGTATAATCCCCCATGACATTTAAGCACTAGTTTTACAATATACAGTAAGTATACTTTAAGTAAACAGTGGCATTTTATTTTACTCAATTTAGTGTTTTGCATTACTAAATTCTTTCCACATAGGATTGCAAGACAACTTCAATGTGTTGCAGACGGCCCCTTTTCACACCTAAACAGTCTTTTGGCACTCTCTACAGGAATCTCATCAGGATTCCCTCCCTCCTGCTTTTCCTCTGCTGTCTTGTCTGCACTCCCCCCCTCTGAGGAGCTCTCTCTTTTGAATACCAACAGTGCCACAGACACTCTGTGTTCCACGCTTACATCCTGCTTGGACAACCTATGCCCTCCTACATCTGGACCAGCCCGTGCATCCCTGTCTGCCCCCTGGTTATCGGATGTACCACGTGAGCATCGCACCAGCCTCCAGTCAGTTGAGAGAAAATGGCCCAAGTCAAAAGACCATACTGACCTCTCTCCTGACTCTCACACACTCTTAAAAACCTTCTCTGCTCTCCTCTGTCCGCCTGCTCCCACACCTTCATCGGAGTTAACGGCTAATGATTTTGCATCGTTCTTCGTAAAGAAAACTACCGCCATCAACAGCCAGATTTCTACACCACCATCACCCGCCTTTTCTCCTCTGTCTGAAAATGATGTTTCCAAGGCCATTGGTTCCAACCACCCTACCACCTGCCCACTGGATTCCATCCCCACCCATCTCCTCCATGCCATCTCTCCAGCAGTTGTGCCTGGTCTGACCCACATCATCAACTCTTTGCTCACCACTGGGACATTTCCCACTGCGTTCAAAGAGGCCTGCATCACACCGCTACTGAAGAAACCCACTCTCAACCTTACACTGCTAGAACACTACAGGCAGGTGTAGTGTGTGAAAATGCATATCTTCAGTCAAAATGTAGATGACTGATTTTAACCTCTAATTCTTTTCTGTCTTCTTAAAAAAATATTTTTTTTACTTACCTCACTATTCTTAGCTTTGTATACTGTGCTAGGCTTTAATGGACTGGATTAAATTAACTTATGCATTTTGTTGCCTATATTGTTATGATTGCTTCCAATGTTTCCTCGTCTGTAAGTCGCTTTGGATAAAAACGTCTGCTAAATGACTAAAACAGTCTTTTGGCACTCTCTACAGGGATCTTATCAGGATTCCCTCCCTCCTGCTTTTCCTCTGCTGTCTTGTCTGCACTCCCCCCCTCTGAGGAGCTCTCTCTTTTGAATACCAACAGTGCCACAGACACTCTGTGTTCCACGCTTACATCCTGCTTGGACAACCTATGCCCTCCTACATCTGGACCAGCCCGTGCATCCCTGTCTGCCCCCTGGTTATCGGATGTACCACGTGAGCATCGCACCAGCCTCCAGTCAGCTGAGAGAAAATGGCCCAAGTCAAAAGACCATACTGACCTCTCTTTATACCAGTCTCTTCTCTCTACTTTCTCCGTTGACATCACCTCTGCAAAAACTGATTATAACCACTCGAAGATCAGCAACTCTCCTGACTCTCACACACACTTAAAAACCTTCTCTGCTCTCCTCTGTCCGCCTGCTCCCACACCTTCATCGGAGTTAACGGTTAATGATTTTGCATCGTTCTTCGTAAAGAAAACTACAGCCATCAACAGCCAGATTTCTACACCACCATCACCCGCCTTTTCTACTCTGCCTGAAAATTATATTTCCAAGGTCATTGGTTCCAACCACCCTACCACCTGCCCACTGGATTCCATCCCCACCCATCTCCTCCATGCCATCTCTCCAGCAGTTGTGCCTGGTCTGACCCACATCATCAACTCTTTGCTCACCACTGGGACATTTCCCACTGCGTTCAAAGAGGCCTGCATCACACCGCTACTGAAGAAACCCACTCTCAACCTTACCCTGCTAGAACACTACAGGCAGGTGTAGTGTGTGAAAATGCATATCTTCTGTCAAAATGTAGATGACTGATTTTAACCTCTAATTCTTTTCTGTCTTCTTAAAAAAATATTTTTTTAGTTACCTCACTATTCTTAGCTTTGTATACTGTGCTAGGCTTTAATGGACTGGATTTAATTAACTTATGCATTTTGTTGCCTATATTGTTATAATTGCTTCCAATGTTTCCTCGTCTGTAAGTCGCTTTGGATAGAAACGTCTGCTAAATGACTAAATGTAAATTTTATGAAATGTGTAATGTCATGTGTAATGTGTAGTGTGTGGCCTTGAAATTTTAGCATGTCTACGTAATCTTGAATAAATGCTTCTTGAGACACACAGTGTTGCTTCTTTGCATGCATCAAACAAATTGTTTCTGGCTATATGCATCCATGCATCAGTTTGAGAGGGGTGGAAATGGGACACTTGGGTGAAACAAAACTGCCCAAAAAGTACCCCCACCCACTTTAAATACAGTTTTTTCTAAGTCAATTGGGTATATTTCTCAGATCCGATTTGAAATTCTCAAAACTTCTTGTTCAATCCTTACATCCTTGTGTCACTTGTGCACATCAAACAAGCATTTTCTCATTTCTTTGAACAAGTTGCAAATGCTTTGGTACATCCATGCAAGTGAATATGACACAATTCTGTGCAGATTCCTACATTATTGCTTATGTCATGTTGATCAAAATGCATTATAATGGGTCTCTGTTGAATAGTATAATCCCCCATGACATTTAAGCACTAGTTCCCTTTCTGTCGGTCTCTCGACGTTGTGTCGAAGCCGACAGATGGGGTTCGCCCTTGAGAACCAATCGTCTCTGACTATTTTGAAAAGGCCAATGAAATTGGCGAATGAAATTTGCATGCCGGGCTCCGCCCCCGGATATCCGGGTATAAAAGGGGAGCCGGCGTGCTCATTCATTCACCTTTTGTTCTTCGGAGCCTTCGCATCTGATGACATTCTTCGAATTGCCGATTTCTACGACGCGGTGCAGCGGAGATTCCCCTGGGCGTCCTGGCAGTTCCTGAGGTATTTTTCTAAAAGAGCAATTTCCTCAGCGTGGCATTGCCCGCTGATCGCTTGGGTGCAGTACACTCATCGAGGACGGGGACGGACACCGTGGTTGCCGCAAGTGTTCGGGGGTCCGATCACTGTGGCAGCCTCGTGGATTCGTCCTGCCCGCACGGCGCGCGGATGGCTATTCAGACGTTGCGTCACTGCGCGCGGATGGCTAGTCAGACGTTGCGTCACTGCGGGCGGACGGCTATTCAGACGTTGCGTCACGTTGGCTACGTTCTGTCAAGAGCAAGCCACCACCTCGTTTGCTTCCCGTTCTGTGACCGCAGCGGCTACGGCCCTGCCGTCAGCGGCGGCGAGCAGCGAGGGTGATGTGGGGATTATCGTGAGCGTTAATCCGTCAGCCGGTCGGCTCGCGGACCGCTCGCGCCCCGTCTCGCTTGTTTAGCAGGTCCCCAAGGATGGTCCTAAGCCATCTTATTCCTCAGCCACGCGCTCGGACACGAGCCGTGGAGATGAGGTGTCTCTTGCAACATCGGAGCGCGACCTGCTGGCATCAGACTCTGGCGATTCCCTGAAGCTCCCTCCCTCGGGAGGTCGAGCACAGGTGAGAGCAGACGTCAAGATGTCAGCCATGCTCGCTCGGACCGCCGTGAGCGTCGGGTTGCGGTGCAGCCCTGGTGCTCGCGGCTGGGTACTCGCACATTGGGCCCGGCTCAAGTGCCAAGTTTTACCGAGCTGCATAAGGAGTTCAGTAAGACCTGGAGCGTCCCCTTCGGCGCGCTTCCGTCTAGCTGACTCTATCGCCCTCTCTTCCCTCGGGGCGGGGAGGCAGCTAGGGACTATGTCAATGCACCCTGGGTGGAGCATGCAGTCGCGGGTATCCGCAGACGGCGGCCACCTGGGGGGCTTGACCTAGACTCACCGTCCAGGGCATGTAAGGTCTCAACATCTCTGGTGTTGAGGCTGGCAGTGCCGTGGACCAAGCTGCCTCCACTCTTACGCATGGCCTTCCTGCAGGCCAGGGCGCTAAAGAGAGCCCCACGGGGTAAGACCGACCCAAGTAGTGCCGCCGCCGACTGGCCCTCCGGGGACCGCGGTGGCAGCGCAGGCTGGGTCGGACGATGTCCACATCAGTGGCCCGGAAAGATGCCTCGGACCCAATCTTGCGCAGGGGGGCGATGTCGAGAAAGGCCACTTTCCCGACTCCCCTCTCGCAAGGTCGGCTGATTGGTGGCGCTGTCAAGGACTGCTCCAGCAGCCTTTTGACAGTGTAGAAACAGACCGGCCTGCTGTGACCCGGCCGCCTTTCGGCCGTCGAGGTCTCGCACGTGGTCTGCCCCCAGCAGCCCTGGCCTTCTCCAGCGTCGACTCCGGTTCTGGTGCCCCCGCAGGTGGCCCCCCGGAGGAGGACGTCAAGAGAAGGACCACCTAGAGAGATTGAACCATCGGGCCCGACCCAGCCTGGGTTGCTGGATGGTCGGACTGGGGCGGTCCCTGCCGCGTCCCAAACACCTTCTGGGCCCCTTCGGGGGCCTAGTGCCCGCCTTCTCACAAGGAGAGGTCTCTCTCTGGGTCCCACTTGCAGCCGCTCTCACCCTCTGAAAGATGGTGTTCGGCAACTCGACGTTGCGTCGTGGCGGCACGCAATGACGAGTATAAAGCAGCCCTCAGCACTCTCGCTTCGACGGTGCGTCGAGCTGCGCCATCGCCTGGCAGGTGATTTAGCGGAGCCGTTCCCCCCGGGGAGAACAGCACTGCTAGTCATTGAACCAACCCCCGCGGGTTGATGAAGTAGATCGCAGCCCCCCCTGTGAGGTCTCTGGGTGCTTGGTTAGCATTTCAAACCATCACGGTGGCTGGGAGTGTGGTCCGTCTCGGCATTCGATCCAGCTCGCCAGACCTCCGCCGGACTTCAGGCATCCTCTTACCTCAGCAGAGGCAGGGATGTTCCTGTGCTCCAGGCCGGGGCTGCCACCCCTCTGGCGAAGGCGATCGAACCGTCCCCTCGGCCGAGATGTCCAGTGGCTTCGACAGCCGCACTTCATCATCCCCAAAACCAGGGGTCGCTGCATACCTTGAGCAGCACCTTGCAAGGGTGCCGTTCGGGAGGCGCAGAAGCGCGTCCTGGTGTCTGTCAGACGCCAGGAGTGGTTCATGACAACTGACCGCATACTCTCATGTACAGTTCCCTCGGCACTGTCGAGGGGCTGGCATGTCAGTAAACGGGTCAGCCGGGAAAAAGAGAGCAGCTCTCCCTGGCGCGGAGCTCCCCCTTTTCCTGGTAGAGAACTCAACACTGTCTCCATGACGGCGTGCTCGCTCACGAGCACGCACAGTCAGTGCTGAGCTGCTTGAACTTTCAGGCAGCAGCCAGCGGTCCCCTGAAATCAGTTTCAGAGGCTCCTGGGCATGGTGTCCTCGGGGGTGGCCTGTCCCCCTCGGGTTGACGCACATGGGACCGCGACAGCACTGACTACAGAGATGAGTTCCCTGGAGAGCGTGGCGCACCGGCAGTAGGCGTATCGTCATTACACCTGCTGCCGTCGCATCCTAACCCCGAGCAGGTCTTGAGGCCGGTCGTGGAACGACAGACGCCTCCCTACGGGGTGCGGGTGCGGTGTGCAATGGGCGCGCAGTGTCGGGTCGCTGGACGGGCCCCCGCCTGCGTTGGCAGATCACTGCCTTCAAGTTGCTAGCTGTCCTGCTTGCACTGATGAGGCTCCGGCCTCTCGTGCAGAGCCAGCATACTGGCCCGGACAGCACGACCGGCGTAGCGTACTAAACCTCAGGGTGGCACTCGCTCGCTGCAGTCATCGCAACTCGCCCAAAACGCCTCCTCCCGTGGAGACAGCAGGTGGCAAAGCCCCTGCAGGTCACATGCCCACCGGGCGTCCTGAACCAGACAGCCAAGCGCTCTCTCGTCAGTTGACACCCCGTGGGAAGTGATGACTCCACCCCTGCGGGCTGGCCTGGGTGTGGTTTGGGCGGGCACAGGGGGACCTGTCGCCTCCCTGAACACCACCCAGTACCGCTGGGCATTCCTTGGACGAGGACCCCCTCGACACGGAGGCCCTAGCGCGCAGCCTCCAGTGGAGACAGCAGGTGGCAAAGCCCCTGCAGGTCACATGACCACCGGATGTCCTGAACCAGACAGCCAAGCGCTCTCTCGTCAGTTGACGCCTCGTGGGAAGTGACGACTCCACCCCTGGTGGAGACAGCAGGTGTCAAGGCCCCTGCAGGTCACACGCCACCGGGTGTCCTGAACCAGACAGCCAAGCGCTCTCTCGTCAGTTGACACCTCGTGCGAAGTGACGACTCCACCACTGCGGCCGGCTTGGGTGTGGTTTGGGCGGGCACAGGTGGACCTGTTGCCTCCCTGAACACCCCCCAGTGCCGCTGGGCACTCCCTGGTCGAGGCTCCCCCCTCGACACGGAGGCCCTAGCGCGCAGCTGGCCGCGGGACAAGCGGAACTACGCTTCCCCCCAGTGAGCTTCATTGCGTAGGTCCTGTGCAAGGTCTGGGAAGGGAGTATCAAGTGCTGCTAGTTGCGCCTTACGGGCCCAACTACACTTGGTCCTCGGAGCTAATACTCCTGACGACAACTCCCCCTGGCCAAATCCCCTGGCGAAGGGCCTACTCGCAGGGGATGGACACGTTGTGGCGTTCGAGCCGGACCTCTGGGTCTGGCTCCTGGATGGGACGAGGAGTTCCTGGATGACCTACCCCCCTCAGTGGTGGAGACTGTCACTCAGGCAAGGGCCATGCCCACAAGGCTGGATGCCTTTAAGTGGCGCCCCTTCTCGTCCTGGTGCTCTTCTCGAGGAGAAGACCCGCGGAATTGCTCGCTCAGGAACGTGCTGTCCTATTGCAGGAGAGGCTGGGGAGTAATCTCCCCTTCCACATTGGAACGTGGGTACCCGCTGTCGCGGTTATCACGTACCAGTTGCTGGTGAGCCTCTGGGGCGGCATGACCTGATTATTAGGTTCCTCTAGGGCGCGAGGGGCTAAGGCCTCGTCCGCGCCCCGTACCCTCTTGGGACCTTAAGGTGGACCTTTGGGTCCCCTTTTTTCGGGCCCTGCCGAGAGCCCCTTCCTCGTTCTGCGAGGGGGGTTGGCTCTCCTGCTGGGGCTCGAGTCCATCCAGAGGGTGAGGCACCTGCAAGCATTCCGTGTCCACCGATTGCCAAATTTCAGGCCCGGTGACTCTCACGTGATCCTGAGACCCCGGCCGACTTACGTGCCCAAAGTTCCGCCGCCCCCCTTTGGGACTAGGTGGTGAACTTGCAGGCGCTCCCACACCGGGAGAAAGACCCAACCTGTACGTGGGGTGTCCAGTAAGCGCATTGCGCCTCTACTCGAACCACACTGAGGGCTTCAAGGCCCTGAGCAGCTCTTGTCTGTTATGGAGGTCAGCAACGGGAGTGCTGTATCCGAGGAGAGTTGTAGCGCTGGGTCGCACACGCCGTCACTACGGCGTGCCGATCCTAGCCCGTGCCCATTTGAGTGACGGTACACTCCGCTCGGGGTGTGACCTCCTCGTGGGCATCGGCTTAGTGCGCCTCTCTGGCAGACATCTGTAGAGCTGCGGGTTGGGCTACGCTATACCTCGCAGAGGCTTACAACCTCCGTGGGGAGTCGGCAGCTTGAGTCTTGCCAGCAGGTGAGACCAGCAGTCGTGGGGCGTACGCCTGCGCATAGCGCCATTCCCCTTCTGAGGTGGACCAGTGCGCTATGGGCTGCCTCCCTTCTTTCCCCAAGGGTGAAGAATAGGCAGTCCGTCCATCCATCAATAGCACTCAGGGCGGCGGGCTCGGCGGAGCAGCCCTGCCGCCTATGGCCGGGTATCAAGCTGAGTTATTACATATAGCTCTAACCGGACCTAGTGCCCCACACGTAGTAACCCCCCACTAGGGTGGTTCCGTCTGAGATGTCGTCATGAGATGGTTCCCCGCGTGGCAACCCATGACCTCCCCAGGTGGACATCCACCTTGCGGCATTCCGCACATACCTCCCATGAGTTCTCCCCTATTTGGTGAGACCATGTTGGTGTCTCCACTGTATTCCCCCCTAGGGTGGGAAGTGGTCTCCGTAGCGCACGTCCTCATTGAAGGAACAGCGCTTACCCAGTAGCCCTACGACTGGATGGCCCTCGCCAATGGGGCCGTCTGAGTTGGCAGAGGGCAGGGGCTACTCATCTTTGCCAAAAGCTCTGGGAGCCCCTGCCTGCCCACTGGAAGGTTACAAATTTCGCGATAGCGCTCACGTGTGGCTCGCCCAGGCCGGTCAACGTCGCTTCGCTAGAGATTGTGACGCGGCTAGTGCCGTGGCGTTTTCCATAGGAACCCCATCTGTCGGCTTCGACACAACGTCGAGAGACCGACAGAAAGGGAACGTCCCGGTTACGTATGTAACCTCTGTTCCCTGATGGAGGGAACAAGACGTTGTGTCCTTCTTGCCACGACAATAGCCGTCCGCTGCAGCAGTCACGAGATGCTCTCAGGCTCCTCTGCACAAAAGGTGAATGAATGAGCACGCCGGCTCCCCTTTTATACCCGGATATCCGGGGGCGGAGCCCGGCATGCAAATTTCATTCGCCAATTTCATTGGCCTTTTCAAAATAGTCAGAGACGATTGGTTCTCAAGGGCGAACCCCATCTGTCGGCTTCGACACAACGTCTTGTTCCCTCCATCAGGGAACAGAGGTTACATACGTAACCGGGACGTTTTACAATATACAGTAAGTATACTTTAAGTAAACAGTGGCATTTTATTTTAATCAATTTGGGTTTTGCATTAATAAATTTTTTCAACATAGGATTGCAAGACAACTTCAATGTGTTGCAGACGGCCCCTTTTCACACCTAAACAGTCTTTTGGCACTCTCTACAGGGATCTCATCAGGATTCCCTCCCTCCTGCTTTTCCTCTGCTGTCTTGTCTGCACTCCCCCCCTCTGAGGAGCTCTCTCTTTTGAATACCAACAGTGCCACAGACACTCTGTGTTCCACGCTTACATCCTGCTTGGACAACCTATGCCCTCCTACATCTGGACCAGCCCGTGCATCCCTATCTGCCCCCTGGTTATCGGATGTACCACGTGAGCATCGCACCAGCCTCCAGTCAGTTGAGAGAAAATGGCCCAAGTCAAAAGACAATACTGACCTCTCTCCTGACTCTCACACACTCTTAAAAACCTTCTCTGCTCTCCTCTGTCCGCCTGCTCCCACACCTTTATCAGAGTTAACGGCTAATGATTTTGCATCGTTCTTCTTAAAGAAAATACCGCCATCAACAGCAAGATTTCTACACCACCATCACCCGCCTTTTCTCCTCTGTCTGAAAATGATGTTTCCAAGGTCATTGATTCCAACCACCCTACCACCTGCCCACTGGATTCCATCCCCACCCATCTCCTCCATGCCATCTCTCCAGCAGTTGTGCCTGGTCTGACCCACATCATCAACTCTTTGCTCACCACTGGGACATTTCCCACTGCGTTCAAAGAGGCCTGCATCACACCGCTACTGAAGAAACCCACTCTCAACCTTACCCTGCTAGAACACTACAGGCAGGTGTAGTGTGTGAAAATGCATATCTTCTGTCAAAATGTAGATGACTGATTTTAACCTCTAATTCTTTTCTGTCTTCTTAAAAAAATATTTTTTTAGTTACCTCACTATTCTTAGCTTTGTATACTGTGCTAGGCTTTAATGGACTGGATTTAATTAACTTATGCATTTTGTTGCCTATATTGTTATAATTGCTTCCAATGTTTCCTCGTCTGTAAGTCGCTTTGGATAAAAACGTCTGCTAAATGACTAAATGTAAATTTTATGAAATGTGTAATGTCATGTGTAATGTGTAGTGTGTGGCCTTGAAATTTTAGCATGTCTACGTAATCATGAATAAATGCTTCTTGAGACACACAGTGTTGCTTCTTTGCATGCATCAAACAAATTGTTTCTGACTATATGCATCCATGCATCAGTTTGAGAGTTGTGGAAATGGGACACTTGGGTGAAACAAAACTGCCCCAAAAGTACCCCCACCCACTTTAAATACAGTTTTTTCTAAGTCAATTTGGTACATTTCTCAGATCCGATTTGAAATTCTCAAAACTTCTTGTTCAATCCTTACATCCTTGTGTCACTTGTGCACATCAAACAAGCATTTTCTCATTTCTTTGAACAAGTTGCAAATGCTTTGGTACATCCATGCAAGTGAATATGACACAATTCTGTGCAGATTGCTACATTATCAATTGCTTATGTCATGTTGATCAAAATGCATTATAATGGGTCTCTGTTGAATAGTATAATCCCCCATGACATTTAAGCACTAGTTTTACAATATACAGTAAGTATACTTTAAGTAAACAGTGGCATTTTATTTTACTCAATTTAGTGTTTTGCATTACTAAAATCTTTCCACATAGGATTGCAAGACAACTTCAATGTGTTGCAGACGGCCCCTTTTCACACCTAAACAGTCTTTTGGCACTCTCTACAGGAATCTCATCAGGATTCCCTCCCTCCTGCTTTTCCTCTGCTGTCTTGTCTGCACTCCCCCCCTCTGAGGAGCTCTCTCTTTTGAATACCAACAGTGCCACAGACACTCTGTGTTCCACGCTTACATCCAGCTTGGACAACCTCTGCTTGAACTTTCAGGCAGCAGCCAGCGGTCCCCTGAAATCAGTTTCAGAGGCTCCTGGGCATGGTGTCCTCGGGGGTGGCCTGTCCCCCTCGGGTTGACGCACATGGGACCGCGACAGCACTGACTACAGAGATGAGTTCCCTGGAGAGCGTGGCGCACCGGCAGTAGGCGTATCGTCATTACACCTGCTGCCGTCGCATCCTAACCCCGAGCAGGTCTTGAGGCCGGTCGTGGAACGACAGACGCCTCCCTACGGGGTGCGGGTGCGGTGTGCAATGGGCGCGCAGTGTCGGGTCGCTGGACGGGCCCCCGCCTGCGTTGGCAGATCACTGCCTTCAAGTTGCTAGCTGTCCTGCTTGCACTGATGAGGCTCCGGCCTCTCGTGCAGAGCCAGCATACTGGCCCGGACAGCACGACCGGCGTAGCGTACTAAACCTCAGGGTGGCACTCGCTCGCTGCAGTCATCGCAACTCGCCCAAAACGCCTCCTCCCGTGGAGACAGCAGGTGGCAAAGCCCCTGCAGGTCACATGCCCACCGGGCGTCCTGAACCAGACAGCCAAGCGCTCTCTCGTCAGTTGACACCCCGTGGGAAGTGATGACTCCACCCCTGCGGGCTGGCCTGGGTGTGGTTTGGGCGGGCACAGGGGGACCTGTCGCCTCCCTGAACACCACCCAGTACCGCTGGGCATTCCTTGGACGAGGACCCCCTCGACACGGAGGCCCTAGCGCGCAGCCTCCAGTGGAGACAGCAGGTGGCAAAGCCCCTGCAGGTCACATGACCACCGGATGTCCTGAACCAGACAGCCAAGCGCTCTCTCGTCAGTTGACGCCTCGTGGGAAGTGACGACTCCACCCCTGGTGGAGACAGCAGGTGTCAAGGCCCCTGCAGGTCACACGCCACCGGGTGTCCTGAACCAGACAGCCAAGCGCTCTCTCGTCAGTTGACACCTCGTGCGAAGTGACGACTCCACCACTGCGGCCGGCTTGGGTGTGGTTTGGGCGGGCACAGGTGGACCTGTTGCCTCCCTGAACACCCCCCAGTGCCGCTGGGCACTCCCTGGTCGAGGCTCCCCCCTCGACACGGAGGCCCTAGCGCGCAGCTGGCCGCGGGACAAGCGGAACTACGCTTCCCCCCAGTGAGCTTCATTGCGCAGGTCCTGTGCAAGGTCTGGGAAGGGAGTATCAAGTGCTGCTAGTTGCGCCTTACGGGCCCAACTACACTTGGTCCTCGGAGCTAATACTCCTGACGACAACTCCCCCTGGCCAAATCCCCTGGCGAAGGGCCTACTCGCAGGGGATGGACACGTTGTGGCGTTCGAGCCGGACCTCTGGGTCTGGCTCCTGGATGGGACGAGGAGTTCCTGGATGACCTACCCCCCTCAGTGGTGGAGACTGTCACTCAGGCAAGGGCCATGCCCACAAGGCTGGATGCCTTTAAGTGGCGCCCCTTCTCGTCCTGGTGCTCTTCTCGAGGAGAAGACCCGCGGAATTGCTCGCTCAGGAATGTGCTGTCCTATTGCAGGAGAGGCTGGGGAGTAATCTCCCCTTCCACATTGGAACGTGGGTACCCGCTGTCGCGGTTATCACGTACCAGTTGCTGGTGAGCCTCTGGGGCGGCATGACCTGATTATTAGGTTCCTCTAGGGCGCGAGGGGCTAAGGCCTCGTCCGCGCCCCGTACCCTCTTGGGACCTTAAGGTGGACCTTTGGGTCCCCTTTTTTCGGGCCCTGCCGAGAGCCCCTTCCTCGTTCTGCGAGGGGGGTTGGCTCTCCTGCTGGGGCTCGAGTCCATCCAGAGGGTGAGGCACCTGCAAGCATTCCGTGTCCACCGATTGCCAAATTTCAGGCCCGGTGACTCTCACGTGATCCTGAGACCCCGGCCGACTTACGTGCCCAAAGTTCCGCCGCCCCCCTTTGGGACTAGGTGGTGAACTTGCAGGCGCTCCCACACCGGGAGAAAGACCCAACCTGTACGTGGGGTGTCCAGTAAGCGCATTGCGCCTCTACTCGAACCACACTGAGGGCTTCAAGGCCCTGAGCAGCTCTTGTCTGTTATGGAGGTCAGCAACGGGAGTGCTGTATCCGAGGAGAGTTGTAGCGCTGGGTCGCACACGCCGTCACTACGGCGTGCCGATCCTAGCCCGTGCCCATTTGAGTGACGGTACACTCCGCTCGGGGTGTGACCTCCTCGTGGGCATCGGCTTAGTGCGCCTCTCTGGCAGACATCTGTAGAGCTGCGGGTTGGGCTACGCTATACCTCGCAGAGGTTTACAACCTCCGTGGGGAGTCGGCAGCTTGAGTCTTGCCAGCAGGTGAGACCAGCAGTCGTGGGGCGTACGCCTGCGCATAGCGCCATTCCCCTTCTGAGGTGGACCAGTGCGCTATGGGCTGCCTCCCTTCTTTCCCCAAGGGTGAAGAATAGGCAGTCCGTCCATCCATCAATAGCACTCAGGGCGGCGGGCTCGGCGGAGCAGCCCTGCCGCCTATGGCCGGGTATCAAGCTGAGTTATTACATATAGCTCTAACCGGACCTAGTGCCCCACACGTAGTAACCCCCCACTAGGGTGGTTCCGTCTGAGATGTCGTCATGAGATGGTTCCCCGCGTGGCAACCCATGACCTCCCCAGGTGGACATCCACCTTGCGGCATTCCGCACATACCTCCCATGAGTTCTCCCCTATTTGGTGAGACCATGTTGGTGTCTCCACTGTATTCCCCCCTAGGGTGGGAAGTGGTCTCCGTAGCGCACGTCCTCATTGAAGGAACAGCGCTTACCCAGTAGCCCTACGACTGGATGGCCCTCGCCAATGGGGCCGTCTGAGTTGGCAGAGGGCAGGGGCTACTCATCTTTGCCAAAAGCTCTGGGAGCCCCTGCCTGCCCACTGGAAGGTTACAAATTTCGCGATAGCGCTCACGTTTGGCTCGCCCAGGCCGGTCAACGTCGCTTCGCTAGAGATTGTGACGCGGCTAGTGCCGTGGCGTTTTCCATAGGAACCCCATCTGTCGGCTTCGACACAACGTCGAGAGACCGACAGAAAGGGAACGTCCCGGTTACGTATGTAACCTCTGTTCCCTGATGGAGGGAACAAGACGTTGTGTCCTTCTTGCCACGACAATAGCCGTCCGCTGCAGCAGTCACGAGATGCTCTCAGGCTCCTCTGCACAAAAGGTGAATGAATGAGCACGCCGGCTCCCCTTTTATACCCGGATATCCGGGGGCGGAGCCCGGCATGCAAATTTCATTCGCCAATTTCATTGGCCTTTTCAAAATAGTCAGAGACGATTGGTTCTCAAGGGCGAACCCCATCTGTCGGCTTCGACACAACGTCTTGTTCCCTCCATCAGGGAACAGAGGTTACATACGTAACCGGGAAGTTTTACAATATACAGTAAGTATACTTTAAGTAAACAGTGGCATTTTATTTTAATCAATTTGGGTTTTGCATTAATAAATTTTTTCAACATAGGATTGCAAGACAACTTCAATGTGTTGCAGACGGCCCCTTTTCACACCTAAACAGTCTTTTGGCACTCTCTACAGGGATCTCATCAGGATTCCCTCCCTCCTGCTTTTCCTCTGCTGTCTTGTCTGCACTCCCCCCCTCTGAGGAGCTCTCTCTTTTGAATACCAACAGTGCCACAGACACTCTGTGTTCCACGCTTACATCCTGCTTGGACAACCTATGCCCTCCTACATCTGGACCAGCCCGTGCATCCCTATCTGCCCCCTGGTTATCGGATGTACCACGTGAGCATCGCACCAGCCTCCAGTCAGTTGAGAGAAAATGGCCCAAGTCAAAAGACAATACTGACCTCTCTCCTGACTCTCACACACTCTTAAAAACCTTCTCTGCTCTCCTCTGTCCGCCTGCTCCCACACCTTCATCAGAGTTAACGGCTAATGATTTTGCATCGTTCTTCTTAAAGAAAATACCGCCATCAACAGCAAGATTTCTACACCACCATCACCCGCCTTTTCTCCTCTGTCTGAAAATGATGTTTCCAAGGTCATTGATTCCAACCACCCTACCACCTGCCCACTGGATTCCATCCCCACCCATCTCCTCCATGCCATCTCTCCAGCAGTTGTGCCTGGTCTGACCCACATCATCAACTCTTTGCTCACCACTGGGACATTTCCCACTGCGTTCAAAGAGGCCTGCATCACACCGCTACTGAAGAAACCCACTCTCAACCTTACCCTGCTAGAACACTACAGGCAGGTGTAGTGTGTGAAAATGCATATCTTCTGTCAAAATGTAGATGACTGATTTTAACCTCTAATTCTTTTCTGTCTTCTTAAAAAAATATTTTTTTAGTTACCTCACTATTCTTAGCTTTGTATACTGTGCTAGGCTTTAATGGACTGGATTTAATTAACTTATGCATTTTGTTGCCTATATTGTTATAATTGCTTCCAATGTTTCCTCGTCTGTAAGTCGCTTTGGATAAAAACGTCTGCTAAATGACTAAATGTAAATTTTATGAAATGTGTAATGTCATGTGTAATGTGTAGTGTGTGGCCTTGAAATTTTAGCATGTCTACGTAATCATGAATAAATGCTTCTTGAGACACACAGTGTTGCTTCTTTGCATGCATCAAACAAATTGTTTCTGGCTATATGCATCCATGCATCAGTTTGAGAGTTGTGGAAATGGGACACTTGGGTGAAACAAAACTGCCCCAAAAGTACCCCCAGCCACTTTAAATACAGTTTTTTCTAAGTCAATTTGGTACATTTCTCAGATCCGATTTGAAATTCTCAAAACTTCTTGTTCAATCCTTACATCCTTGTGTCACTTGTGCACATCAAACAAGCATTTTCTCATTTCTTTGAACAAGTTGCAAATGCTTTGGTACATCCATGCAAGTGAATATGACACAATTCTGTGCAGATTGCTACATTATCAATTGCTTATGTCATGTTGATCAAAATGCATTATAATGGGTCTCTGTTGAATAGTATAATCCCCCATGACATTTAAGCACTAGTTTTACAATATACAGTAAGTATACTTTAAGTAAACAGTGGCATTTTATTTTACTCAATTTAGTGTTTTGCATTACTAAAATCTTTCCACATAGGATTGCAAGACAACTTCAATGTGTTGCAGACGGCCCCTTTTCACACCTAAACAGTCTTTTGGCACTCTCTACAGGAATCTCATCAGGATTCCCTCCCTCCTGCTTTTCCTCTGCTGTCTTGTCTGCACTCCCCCCCTCTGAGGAGCTCTCTCTTTTGAATACCAACAGTGCCACAGACACTCTGTGTTCCACGCTTACATCCAGCTTGGACAACCTATGCCCTCCTACATCTGGACCAGCCCGTGCATCCCTGTCTGCCCCCTGGTTATGGGATGTACCACGTGAGCATCGCACCAGCCTCCAGTCAGCTGAGAAAAAATGGCCCAAGTCAAAAGACCATACTGACCTCTCTCTCTACCAGTCTCTTCTCTCTACTTTCTCCGTTGACGTCACCTCTGCAAAAACTGATTATAACCACTCGAAGATCAGCAACTCTCCTGACTCTCACACTCTTAAAAACCTTCTCTGCTCTCCTCTGTCCGCCTGCTCCCACACCTTCATCGGAGTTAACGGCTAATGATTTTGCATCGTTCTTCGTAAAGAAAACTACCGCCATCAACAGCCAGATTTCTACACCACCATCACCCGCCTTTTCTCCTCTGTCTGAAAATGATGTTTCCAAGGTCATTGGTTCCAACCACCCTACCACCTGCCCACTGGATTCCATCCCCACCCATCTCCTCCATGCCATCTCTCCAGCAGTTGTGCCTGGTCTGACCGACATCATCAACTCTTTGCTCACCACTGGGACATTTCCCACTGCGTTCAAAGAGGCCTGCATCACACCGCTACTGAAGAAACCCACTCTCAACCTTACACTGCTAGAACACTACAGGCAGGTGTAGTGTGTGAAAATGCATATCTTCTGTCAAAATGTAGATGACTGATTTTAACCTCTAATTCTTTTCTGTCTTCTTAAAAAAATATTTTTTTAGTTACCTCACTATTCTTAGCTTTGTATACTGTGCTAGGCTTTAATGGACTGGATTTAATTAACTTATGCATTTTGTTGCCTATATTGTTATAATTGCTTCCAATGTTTCCTCGTCTGTAAGTCGCTTTGGATAAAAACGTCTGCTAAATGACTAAATGTAAATTTTATGAAATGTGTAATGTCATGTGTAATGTGTAGTGTGTGGCCTTGAAATTTTAGCATGTCTACGTAATCATGAATAAATGCTTCTTGAGACACACAGTGTTGCTTCTTTGCATGCATCAAACGAATTGTTTCTGGCTATATGCATCCATGCATCAGTTTGAGAGGAGTGGAAATGGGACACTTGGGTGAAACAAAACTGCCCCAAAAGTACCCCCACCCACTTTAAATACAGTTTTTTCTAAGTCAATTTGGTACATTTCTCAGATCCGATTTGAAATTCTCAAAACTTCTTGTTCAATCCTTACATCCTTGTGTCACTTGTGCACATCAAACAAGCATTTTCTCATTTCTTTGAACAAGTTGCAAATGCTTTGGTACATCCATGCAAGTGAATATGACACAATTCTGTGCAGATTCCTACATTATCAATTGCTTATGTCATGTTGATCAAAATGCATTATAATGGGTCTCTGTTGAATAGTATAATCCCCCATGACATTTAAGCACTAGTTTTACAATATACAGTAAGTATACTTTAAGTAAACAGTGGCATTATATTTTACTCAATTTAGTGTTTTGGATTACTAAATTCTTTCCACATAGGATTGCAAGACAACTTCAATGTGTTGCAGACGGCCCCTTTTCACACCTAAACAGTCTTTTGGCACTCTCTACAGGAATCTCATCAGGATTCCCACCCTCCTGCTTTTCCTCTGCTGTCTTGTCTGCACTCCCCCCTCTCTGAGGAGCTCTCTCTTTTGAATACCAACAGTGCCACAGACACTCTGTGTTCCACGCTTACATCCTGCTTGGACAACCTATGCCCTCCTACATCTGGACCAGCCCGTGCATCCCTGTCTGCCCCCTGGTTATGGGATGTACCACGTGAGCATCGCACCAGCCTCCAGTCAGCTGAGAGAAAATGGCCCAAGTCAAAAGACCATACTGACCTCTCTCTCTACCAGTCTCTTCTCTCTACTTTCTCCGTTGACGTCACCTCTGCAAAAACTGATTATAACCACTCGAAGATCAGCAACTCTCCTGACTCTCACACTCTTAAAAACCTTCTCTGCTCTCCTCTGTCTGCCTGCTCCCACACCTTCATCGGAGTTAACGGCTAATGATTTTGCATCGTTCTTCGTAAAGAAAACTACAGCCATCAACAGCCAGATTTCTACACCACCATCACCCGCCTTTTCTCCTCTGTCTGAAAATGATGTTTCCAAGGTCATTGGTTCCAACCACCCTACCACCTGCCCACTGGATTCCATCCCCACCCATCTCCTCCATGCCATCTCTCCAGCAGTTGTGCCTGGTCTGACCCACATCATCAACTCTTTGCTCACCACTGGGACATTTCCCACTGCGTTCAAAGAGGCCTGCATCACACCGCTACTGAAGAAACCCGCTCTCAACCTTACACTGCTAGAACACTACAGGCCGGTGTAGTGTGTGAAAATGCATATCTTCTGTCAAAATGTAGATGACCGATTTTAACCTCTAATTCTTTTCTGTCTTCTTAAAAACATTTTTTTTAGTTACCTCACTATTCTTAGCGTTGTATACTGTGCTAGGCTTTAATGGACTGGATTTAATTAACTTATGCATTTTGTTGCCTATATTGCTATAATTGCTTCCAATGTTTCCTCGTCTGTAAGTCGCTTTGGATAAAAACGTCTGCTAAATGACTAAATGTAAATTTAATGAAATGTGTAATGTCATGTGTAATGTGTAGTGTGTGGCCTTGAAATTTAAGCATGTCTACGTAATCATGAATAAATGCTTCTTGAGACACACAGTGTTGCTTCTTTGCATGCATCAAACGAATTGTTTCTGGCTATATGCATCCATGCATCAGTTTGAGAGGGGTGGAAATGGGACACTTGGGTGAAACAAAACTGCCCCAAAAGTACCCCCACCCACTTTAAATACAGTTTTTTCTAAGTCAATTTGGTACATTTCTCAGATCCGATTTGAAATTCTCAAAACTTCTTGTTCAATCCTTACATCCTTGTGTCACTTGTGCACATCAAACAAGCATTTTCTCATTTCTTTGAACAAGTTGCAAATGCTTTGGTACATCCATGCAAGTGAATATGACACAATTCTGTGCAGATTCCTACATTATCAATTGCTTATGTCATGTTGATCAAAATGCATTATAATGGGTCTCTGTTGAATAGTATAATCCCCCATGACATTTAAGCACTAGTTTTACAATATACAGTAAGTATACTTTAAGTAAACAGTGGCATTTTATTTTAATCAATTTAGTGTTTTGCATTACTAAATTTTTTCAACATAGGATTGCAAGACAACTTCAATGTGTTGCAGACGGCCCCTTTTCACACCTAAACAGTCTTTTGGCACTCTCTACAGGGATCTTATCAGGATTCCCTCCCTCCTGCTTTTCCTCTGCTGTCTTGTCTGCACTCCCCCCCTCTGAGGAGCTCTCTCTTTTGAATACCAACAGTGCCACAGACACTCTGTGTTCCACGCTTACATCCTGCTTGGACAACCTATGCCCTCCTACATCTGGACCAGCCCGTGCATCCCTGTCTGCCCCCTGGTTATGGGATGTACCACGTGAGCATCGCACCAGCCTCCAATCAGCTGAGAGAAAATGGCCCAAGTCAAAAGACCATACTGACCTCTCTCCTGACTCTCACACACTCTTAAAAACCTTCTCTGCTCTCCTCTGTCCGCCTGCTCCCACACCTTCATCTGAGTTAACGGCTAATGATTTTGCATCGTTCTTCGTAAAGAAAACTACCGCCATCAACAGCCAGATTTCTACACCACCATCACCCGCCTTTTCTCCTCTGTCTGAAAATGATGTTTCCAAGGTCATTGGTTCCAACCACCCTACCACCTGCCCACTGGATTCCATCCCCACCCATCTCCTCCATGCCATCTCTCCAGCAGTTGTGCCTGGTCTGACCCACATCATCAACTCTTTGCTCACCACTGGGACATTTCCCACTGCGTTCAAAGAGGCCTGCATCACACCGCTACTGAAGAAACCCACTCTCAACCTTACACTGCTAGAACACTACAGGCAGGTGTAGTGTGTGAAAATGCATATCTTCTGTCAAAATGTAGATGACTGATTTTTACCTCTAATTCTTTTCTGTCTTCTTAAAAAAATATTTTTTTAGTTACCTCACTATTCTTAGCTTTGTATACTGTGCTAGGCTTTAATGGACTGGATTTAATTAACTTATGCATTTTGTTGCCTATATTGTTATAATTGCTTCCAATGTTTCCTCGTCTGTAAGTCGCTTTGGATAAAAACGTCTGCTAAATGACTAAATGTAAATTTTATGAAATGTGTAATGTCATGTGTAATGTGTAGTGTGTGGCCTTGAAATTTTAGCATGTCTACGTAATCATGAATAAATGCTTCTTGAGACACACAGTGTTGCTTCTTTGCATGCATCAAACGAATTGTTTCTGGCTATATGCATCCATGCATCAGTTTGAGAGGGGTGGAAATGGGACACTTGGGTGAAACAAAACTGCCCCAAAAGTACCCCCACCCACTTTAAATACAGTTTTTTCTAAGTCAATTTGGTACATTTCTCAGATCCGATTTGAAATTCTCAAAACTTCTTGTTCAATCCTAACATCCTTGTGTCACTTGTGCACATCAAACAAGCATTTTCTCATTTCTTTGAACAAGTTGCAAATGCTTTGGTACATCCATGCAAGTGAATATGACACAATTCTGTGCAGATTCCTACATTATCAATTGCTTATGTCATGTTGATCAAAATGCATTATAATGGGTCTCTGTTGAATAGTATAATCCCCCATGACATTTAAGCACTAGTTTTACAATATACAGTAAGTATACTTTAAGTAAACAGTGGCATTTTATTTTACTCAATTTAGTGTTTTGCATTACTAAATTCTTTCCACATAGGATTGCAAGACAACTTCAATGTGTTGCATACGGCCCCTTTTCACACCTAAACAGTCTTTTGGCACTCTCTACAGGGTTCTCATCAGGATTCCCTCCCTCCTGCTTTTCCTCTGCTGTCTTGTCTGCACTCCCCCCCTCTGAGGAGCTCTCTCTTTTGAATACCAACAGTGCCACAGACACTCTGTGTTCCACGCTCACATCCTGCTTTGACAACCTATGCCCTCCTACATCTGGACCAGCCCGTGCATCCCTGTCTGCCCCCTGGTTATGGGATGTACCACGTGAGCATCGCACCAGCCTCCAGTCAGCTGAGAGAAAATGGCCCAAGTCAAAAGACCATACTGACCTCTCTCTCTACCAGTCTCTTCTCTCTACTTTCTCCGTTGACGTCACCTCTGCAAAAACTGATTATAACCACTCGAAGATCAGCAACTCTCCTGACTCTCACACTCTTAAAAACCTTCTCTGCTCTCCTCTGTCCGCCTGCTCCCACACCGTCATCGGAGTTAACGGCTAATGATTTTGCATCGTTCTTCGTAAAGAAAACTACAGCCATCAACAGCCAGATTTCTACACCACCATCACCCGCCTTTTCTCCTCTGTCTGAAAATGATGTTTCCAAGGTCATTGGTTCCAACCACCCTACCACCTGCCCACTGGATTCCATCCCCACCCATCTCCTCCATTCCATCTCTCCAGCAGTTGTGCCTGGTCTGACCCACATCATCAACTCTTTGCTCACCACTGGGACATTTCCCACTGCGTTCAAAGAGGCCTGCATCACACCGCTACTGAAGAAACCCGCTCTCAACCTTACACTGCTAGAACACTACAGGCCGGTGTAGTGTGTGAAAATGCATATCTTCTGTCAGAATGTAGATGACCGATTTTAACCTCTAATTCTTTTCTGTCTTCTTAAAAAAATATTTTTTTACTTACCTCACTATTCTTAGCTTTGTATACTGTGCTAGGCTTTAATGGACTGGATTAAATTAATTTATGCATTTTGTTGCCTATATTGTTATGATTGCTTCCAATGTTTCCTCGTCTGTAAGTCGCTTTGGATAAAAACGTCTGCTAAATGACTAAATGTAAATTTTATGAAATGTGTAATTTCATGTGTAATGTGTAGTGTGTGGCCTTGAAATTTTAGCATGTCTACGTAATCTTGAATAAATGCTTCTTGAGACACACAGTGTTGCTTCTTTGCATGCATCAAACAAATTGTTTCTGGCTATATGCATCCATGCATCAGTTTGAGAGGGGTGGAAATGGGACACTTGTGTGAAACAAAACTGCCCCAAAAGTACCCCCACCCACTTTAAATACAGTTTTTTCTAAGTCAATTGGGTACATTTCTCAGATCCGATTTGAAATTCTCAAAACTTCTTGTTCAATCCTTACATCCTTGTGTCACTTGTGCACATCAAACAAGCATTTTCTCATTTCTTTGAACCAGTTGCAAATGCTTTGGTACATCCATGCAAGTGAATATGACACAATTCTGTGCAGATTCCTACATTATCAATTGCTTATGTCATGTTGATCAAAATGCATTATAATGGGTCTCTGTTGAATAGTATAATCCCCCATGACATTTAAGCACTAGTTTTACAATATACAGTAAGTATACTTTAAGTAAACAGTGGCATTTTATTTTACTCAATTTAGTGTTTTGCATTACTAAATTCTTTCCACATAGGATTGCAAGACAACTTCAATGTGTTTCAGACGGCCCCTTTTCACACCTAAACAGTCTTTTGGCACTCTCTACAGGGATCTCATCAGGATTCCCTCCCTCCTGCTTTTCCTCTGCTGTCTTGTCTGCACTCCCCCCCTCTGAGGAGCTCTCTCTTTTGAATACCAACAGTGCCACAGACACTCTGTGTTCCACGCTTACATCCTGCTTGGACAACCTATGCCCTCCTACATCTGGACCAGCCCGTGCATCCCTGTCTGCCCCCTGGTTATGGGATGTACCACGTGAGCATCGCACCAGCCTCCAGTCAGCTGAGAGAAAATGGCCCAAGTCAAAAGACCATACTGACCTCTCTCTCTACCAGTCTCTTCTCTCTACTTTCTCCGTTGACGTCACCTCTGCAAAAACTGATTATAACCACTCGAAGATCAGCAACTCTCCTGACTCTCACACTATTAAAAACCTTCTCTGCTCTCCTCTGTCCGCCTGCTCCCACACCTTCATCGGAGTTAACGGCTAATGATTTTGCATCGTTCTTCGTAAAGAAAACTACCGCCATCAACAGCCAGATTTCTACACCACCATCACCCGCCTTTTCTCCTCTGTCTGAAAATGATGTTTCCAAGGTCATTGGTTCCAACCACCCTACCACCTGCCCACTGGATTCCATCCCCACCCATCTCCTCCATGCCATCTCTCCAGCAGTTGTGCCTGGTCTGACCCACATCATCAACTCTTTGCTCACCACTGGGACATTTCCCACTGCGTTCAAAGAGGCCTGCATCACACCGCTACTGAAGAAACCCACTCTCAACCTTACACTGCTTGAACACTACAGGCAGGTGTAGTGTGTGAAAATGCATATCTTCTGTCAAAATGTAGATGACTGATTTTAACCTCTAATTATTTTCTGTCTTCTTAAAAAAATATTTTTTTAGTTACCTCACTATTCTTAGCTTTGTATACTGTGCTAGGCTTTAATGGACTGGATTTAATTAACTTATGCATTTTGTTGCCTATATTGTTATAATTTCTTCCAATGTTTCCTCGTCTGTAAGTCGCTTTGGATAAAAACGTCTGCTAAATGACTAAATGTAAATTTTATGAAATGTGTAATGTCATGTGTAATGTGTAGTGTGTGGCCTTGAAATTTAAGCATGTCTACGTAATCATGAATAAATGCTTCTTGAGACACACAGTGTTGCTTCTTTGCATGCATCAAACGAATTGTTTCTGGCTATATGCATCCATGCATCAGTTTGAGAGGGGTGGAAATGGGACACTTGGGTGAAACAAAACTGCCCCAAAAGTACCCCCACCCACTTTAAATACAGTTTTTTCTAAGTCAATTTGGTACATTTCTCAGATCCGATTTGAAATTCTCAAAACTTCTTGTTCAATCCTTACATCCTTGTGTCACTTGTGCACATCAAACAAGCATTTTCTCATTTCTTTGAACAAGTTGCAAATGCTTTGGTACATCCATGCAAGTGAATATGACACAATTCTGTGCAGATTCCTACATTATCAATTGCTTATGTCATGTTGATCAAAATGCATTATAATGGGTCTCTGTTGAATAGTATAATCCCCCATGACATTTAAGCACTAGTTTTACAATATACAGTAAGTATACTTTAAGTAAACAGTGGCATTTTATTTTACTCAATTTAGTGTTTTGCATTACTAAATTCTTTCCACATAGGATTGCAAGACAACTTCAATGTGTTGCAGACGGCCCCTTTTCACACCTAAACAGTATTTTGGCACTCTCTACAGGGATCTTATCAGGATTCCCTCCCTCCTGCTTTTCCTCTGCTGTCTTGTCTGCACTCCCCCCCTCTGAGGAGCTCTCTCTTTTGAATACCAACAGTGCCACAGACACTCTGTGTTCCACGCTTACATCCTGCTTGGACAACCTATGCCCTCCTACATCTGGACCAGCCCGTGCATCCCTGTCTGCCCCCTGGTTATCGGATGTACCACGTGAGCATCGCACCAGCCTCCAGTCAGCTGAGAGAAAATGGCCCAAGTCAAACGACCATACTGACCTCTCTCTCTACCAGTCTCTTCTCTCTACTTTCTCCGTTGACGTCACCTCTGCAAAAACTGATTATAACCACTCGAAGATCAGCAACTCTCCTGACTCTCACACACTCTTAAAAACCTTCTCTGCTCTCCTCTGTCCGCCTGCTCCCACACCTTCATCGGAGTTAACGGTTAATGATTTTGCATCGTTCTTCGTAAAGAAAACTACCGCCATCAACAGCCAGATTTCTACACCACCATCACCCGCCTTTTCTCCTCTGTCTGAAAATGATGTTTCCAAGGTCATTGGTTCCAACCACCCTACCACCTGCCCACTGGATTCCATCCCCACCCATCTCCTCCATGCCATCTCTCCAGCAGTTGTGCCTGGTCTGACCCACATCATCAACTCTTTGCTCACCACTGGGACATTTCCCACTGCGTTCAAAGAGGCCTGCATCACACCGCTACTGAAGAAACCCACTCTCAACCTTACCCTGCTAGAACACTACAGGCAGGTGTAGTGTGTGAAAATGCATATCTTCAGTCAAAATGTAGATGACTGATTTTAACCTCTAATTCTTTTCTGTCTTCTCAAAAAAATATTTTTTTTACTTACCTCACTATTCTTAGCTTTGTATACTGTGCTAGGCTTTAATGGACTTAATTTAATTAACTTATGAATTTTGTTGCCTATATTGTTATAATTGCTTCCAATGTTCCCTCGTCTGTAAGTCGCTTTGGATAAAAACGTCTGCTAAATGACTAAATGTAAATTTTATGAAATGTGTAATGTCATGTGTAATGTGTAGTGTGTGGCCTTGAAATTTTAGCATGTCTACGTAATCTTGAATAAATGCTTCTTGAGACACACAGTGTTGCTTCTTTGCATGCATCAAACCAATTGTTTCTGGCTATATGCATCCATGCATCAGTTTGAGAGGGGTGGAAATGGGACACTTGGGTGAAACAAAACTGCCCCAAAAGTACCCCCACCCACTTTAAATACAGTTTTTTCTAAGTCAATTGGGTACATTTCTCAGATCCGATTTGAAATTCTCAAAACTTCTTGTTCAATCCTTACATCCTTGTGTCACTTGTGCACATCAAACAAGCATTTTCTCATTTCTTTGAACCAGTTGCAAATGCTTTGGTACATCCATGCAAGTGAATATGACACAATTCTGTTCAGATTCCTACATTATCAATTGCTTATGTCATGTTGATCAAAATGCATTATAATGGGTCTCTGTTGAATAGTATAATCCCCCATGACATTTAAGCACTAGTTTTACAATATACAGTAAGTCTACTTTAAGTAAACAGTGGCATTTTATTTTAATCAATTTAGTGTTTTGCATTACTAAATTTTTCAACATAGGATTGCAAGACAACTTCAATGTGTTGCAGACGGCCCCTTTTCACACCTAAACAGTCTTTTGGCACTTTCTACAGGGATCTCATCAGGATTCCCTCCCTCCTGCTTTTCCTCTGCTGTCTTGTCTGCACTCCCCCCCTCTGAGGAGCTCTCTCTTTTGAATACCAACAGTGCCACAGACACTCTGTGTTCCACGCTTACATCCTGCTTGGACAACCTATGCCTTCCTACATCTGGACCAGCCCGTGCATCCCTGTCTGCCCCCTGGTTATCGGATGTACCACGTGAGCATCGCACCAGCCTCCAGTCAGCTGAGAGAAAATGGCCCAAGTCAAAAGACCATACTGACCTCTCTCTCTACCAGTCTCTTCTCTCTACTTTCTCCGTTGACGTCAACTCTGCAAAAACTGATTATAACCACTCGAAGATCAGCAACTCTCCTGACTCTCACACACTCTTAAAAACCTTCTCTGCTCTCCTCTGTCCGCCTGCTCCCACACCTTCATCGGAGTTAACGGTTAATGATTTTGCATCGTTCTTCGTAAAGAAAACTACCGCCATCAACAGCCAGATTTCTACACCACCATCACCCGCCTTTTCTCCTCTGTCTGAAAATGATGTTTCCAAGGTCATTGGTTCCAACCACCCTACCACCTGCCCACTGGATTCCATCCCCACCCATCTCCTCCATGCCATCTCTCCAGCAGTTGTGCCTGGTCTGACCCACATCATCAACTCTTTGCTCACCACTGGGACATTTCCCACTGCGTTCAAAGAGGCCTGCATCACACCGCTACTGAAGAAACCCACTCTCAACCTTACACTGCTAGAACACTACAGGCAGGTGTAGTGTGTGAAAATGCATATCTTCTGTCAAAATGTAGATGACTGATTTTAACCTCTAATTCTTTTCTGTCTTCTTAAAAAAATATTTTTTTTACTTACCTCACTATTCTTAGCTTTGTCTACTGTGCTAGGCTTTAATGGACTGGATTTAATTAACTTATGCATTTTGTTGCCTATATTGTTATAATTGCTTCCAATGTTTCCTCGTCTGTAAGTCGCTTTGGATAAAAACGTCTGCTAAATGACTAAATGTAAATTTTATGAAATGTGTAATGTCATGTGTAATGTGTAGTGTGTGGCCTTGAAATTTTAGCATGTCTACGTAATCATGAATAAATGCTTCTTGAGACACACAGTGTTGCTTCTTTGCATGCATCAAACAAATTGTTTCTGGCTATATGCATCCATGCATCAGTTTGAGAGGGGTGGAAATGGGACACTTGGGTGAAACAAAAATGCCCCAAAAGTACCCCCACCCACTTTAAATACAGTTTTTTCTAAGTCAATTTGGTACATTTCTCAGATCCGATTTGAAATTCTCAAAACTTCTTGTTCAATCCTTACATCCTTGTGTCACTTGTGCACATCAAACAAGCATTTTCTCATTTCTTTGAACAAGTTGCAAATGCTTTGGTACATCCATGCAAGTGAATATGACACAATTCTGTGCAGATTCCTACATTATCAATTGCTTATGTCATGTTGATCAAAATGCATTATAATGGGTCTCTGTTGAATAGTATAATCCCCCATGACATTTAAGCACTAGTTTTACAATATACAGTAAGTATACTTTAAGTAAACAGTGGCATTTTATTTTACTCAATTTAGTGTTTTGCATTACTAAATTCTTTCCACATAGGATTGCAAGACAACTTCAATGTGTTGCAGACGGCCCCTTTTCACACCTAAACAGTCTTTTGGCACTCTCTACAGGGATCTCATCAGGATTCCCTCCCTCCTGCTTTTCCTCTGCTGTCTTGTCTGCACTCCCCCCCTCTGAGGAGCTCTCTCTTTTGAATACCAACAGTGCCACAGACACTCTGTGTTCCACGCTTACATCCTGCTTGGACAACCTATGCCCTCCTACATCTGGACCAGCCCGTGCATCCCTGTCTGCCCCCTGGTTATCGGATGTACCACGTGAGCATCGCACCAGCCTCCAGTCAGCTGAGAGAAAATGGCCCAAGTCAAAAGACCATACTGACCTCTCTCCTGACTCTCACACACTCTTAAAAACCTTCTCTGCTCTCCTCTGTCCGCCTGCTCCCACACCTTCATCGGAGTTAACGGCTAATGATTTTGAATCGTTCTTCTTAAAGAAAATACCGCCATCAACAGCAAGATTTCTACACCACCATCACCCGCCTTTTCTCCTCTGTCTGAAAATGATGTTTCCAAGGTCATTGATTCCAACCACCCTACCACCTGCCCACTGGATTCCATCCCCACCCATCTCCTCCATGCCATCTCTCCAGCAGTTGTGCCTGGTCTGACCAACATCATCAACTCTTTGCTCACCACTGGGACATTTCCCAATGCGTTCAAAGAGGCCTGCATCACACCGCTACTGAAGAAACCCACTCTCAACCTTACACTGCTAGAACATTAAAGGCAAATGTAGTGTGTGAAAATGCATATCTTCTGTCAAAATGTAGATGACTGATTTTAACCTCTAATTCTTTTCTGTCTTCTTAAAAAAATATTTTTTTTACTTACCTCACTATTCTTAGCTTTGTCTACTGTGCTAGGCTTTAATGGACTGGATTTAATTAACTTATGCATTTTGTTGCCTATATTGTTATAATTGCTTCCAATGTTTCCTCGTCTGTAAGTCGCTTTGGATAAAAACGTCTGCTAAATGACCAAATGTAAATTTTATGAAATGTGTAATGTCATGTGTAATGTGTAGTGTGTGGCCTTGAAATTTTAGCATGTCTACGTAATCATGAATAAATGCTTCTTGAGACACACAGTGTTGCTTCTTTGCATGCATCAAACAAATTGTTTCTGGCTATATGCATCCATGCATCAGTTTGAGAGGGGTGGAAATGGGACACTTGGGTGAAACAAAACTGCCCCAAAAGTACCCCCACCCACTTTAAATACAGTTTTTTCTAAGTCAATTTGGTACATTTCTCAGATTCGATTTGAAATTCTCAAAACTTCTTGTTCAATCCTTACATCCTTGTGTCACTTGTGCACATCAAACAAGCATTTTCTAATTTCTTTGAACAAGTTGCAAATGCTTTGGTACATCCATGCAAGTGAATATGACACAATTCTGTGCAGATTCCTACATTATCAATTGCTTATGTCATGTTGATCAAAATGCATTATAATGGGTCTCTGTTGAATAGTATAATCCCCCATGACATTTAAGCACTAGTTTTACAATATACAGTAAGTATACTTTAAGTAAACAGTGGCATTTTATTTTACTCAATTTAGTGTTTTGCATTACTAAATTTTTTAAACATAGGATTGCAAGACAACTTCAATGTGTTGCATACGGACCCTTTTCACACCTAAACAGTCTTTTGGCACTCTCTACAGGAATCTCATCAGGATTCCCTCCCTCCTGCTTTTCCTCTGCTGTCTTGTCTGCACTCCCCCCTCTCTGAGGTGCTCTCTCTTTTGAATACCAACAGTGCCACAGACACTCTGTGTTCCACGCTTACATCCTGCTTGGACAACCTATGCCCTCCTACATCTGGACCAGCCCGTGCATCCCTGTCTGCCCCCTGGTTATGGGATGTACCACGTGAGCATCGCACCAGCCTCCAGTCAGCTGAGAGAAAATGGCCCAAGTCAAAAGACCATACTGACCTCTCTCTCTACCAGTCTCTTCTCTCTACTTTCTCCGTTGACGTCACCTCTGCAAAAACTGATTATAACCACTCGAAGATCAGCAACTCTCCTGACTCTCACACTATTAAAAACCTTCTCTGCTCTCCTCTGTCCGCCTGCTCCCACACCTTCATCGGAGTTAACGGCTAATGATTTTGCATCGTTCTTCGTAAAGAAAACTACCGCCATCAACAGCCAGATTTCTACACCACCATCACCCGCCTTTTCTCCTCTGTCTGAAAATGATGTTTCCAAGGTCATTGGTTCCAACCACCCTACCACCTGCCCACTGGATTCCATCCCCACCCATCTCCTCCATGCCATCTCTCCAGCAGTTGTGCCTGGTCTGACCCACATCATCAACTCTTTGCTCACCACTGGGACATTTCCCACTGCGTTCAAAGAGGCCTGCATCACACCGCTACTGAAGAAACCCACTCTCAACCTTACACTGCTAGAACACTACAGGCAGGTGTAGTGTGTGAAAATGCATATCTTCTGTCAAAATGTAGATGACTGATTTTAACCTCTAATTATTTTCTGTCTTCTTAAAAAAATATTTTTTTAGTTACCTCACTATTCTTAGCTTTGTATACTGTGCTAGGCTTTAATGGACTGGATTTAAGTAACTTATGCATTTTGTTGCCTATATTGTTATAATTTCTTCCAATGTTTCCTCGTCTGTAAGTCGCTTTGGATAAAAACGTCTGCTAAATGACTAAATGTAAATTTTATTAAATGTGTAATGTCATGTGTAATGTGTAGTGTGTGGCCTTGAAATTTAAGCATGTCTACGTAATCATGAATAAATGCTTCTTGAGACACACAGTGTTGCTTCTTTGCATGCATCAAACTAATTGTTTCTGGCTATATGCATCCATGCATCAGTTTGAGAGGTGTGGAAATGGGACACTTGGGTGAAACAAAACTGCCCCAAAAGTACCCCCACCCACTTTAAATACAGTTTTTTCTAAGTCAATTTGGTACATTTCTCAGATCCGATTTGAAATTCTCAAAACTTCTTGTTCAATCCTTACATCCTTGTGTCACTTGTGCACATCAAACAAGCATTTTCTCATTTCTTTGAACAAGTTGCAAATGCTTTGGTACATCCATGCAAGTGAATATGACACAATTCTGTGCAGATTCCTACATTATCAATTGCTTATGTCATGTTGATCAAAATGCATTATAATGGGTCTCTGTTGAATAGTATAATCCCCCATGACATTTAAGCACTAGTTTTACAATATACAGTAAGTATACTTTAAGTAAACAGTGGCATTTTATTTTACTCAATTTAGTGTTTTGCATTACTAAATTCTTTCCACATAGGATTGCAAGACAACTTCAATGTGTTGCATACGCCCCCTTTTCACACCTAAACAGTCTTTTGGCACTCTCTACAGGGATCTCATCAGGATTCCCTCCCTCCTGCTTTTCCTCTGCTGTCTTGTCTGCACTCCCCCCCTCTGAGGAGCTCTCTCTTTTGAATACCAACAGTGCCACAGACACTCTGTGTTCCACGCTTACATCCTGCTTGGACAACCTATGCCCTCCTACATCTGGACCAGCCCGTGCATCCCTGTCTGCCCCCTGGTTATGGGATGTACCACGTGAGCATCGCACCAGCCTCCAGTCAGCTGAGAGAAAATGGCCCAAGTCAAAAGACCATACTGACCTCTCTCCTGACTCTCACACACTCTTAAAAAGCTTCTCTGCTCTCCTCTGTCCGCCTGCTCCCACACCTTCATCGGAGTTAACGGCTAATGATTTTGCATCGTTCTTCGTAAAGACACTACCGCCATCAAGCCAGATTTCTACACCACCATCACCCGCCTTTTCTCCTCTGTCTGAAAATGATGTTTACAAGGCCATTGGTTCCAACCACCCTACCACCTGCCCACTGGATTCCATCCCCACCCATCTCCTCCATGCCATCTCTCCAGCAGTTGTGCCTGGTCTGACCCACATCATCAACTCTTTGCTCACCACTGGGACATTTCCCACTGCGTTCAAAGAGGCCTGCATCACACCGCTAGTGAAGAAACCCACTCTCAACCTTACACTGCTAGAACACTACAGGCAGGTGTAGTGTGTGAAAATGCATATCTTCTGTCAAAATGTAGATGACTGATTTTAACCTCCAATTCTTTTCTGTCTTCTTAAAAAAATATTTTTTTAGTTACCTCACTATTCTTAGCTTTGTATACTGTGCTAGGCTTTAATGGACTGGA
Source organism: Barbatula barbatula (assembly GCF_947034865.1). Taxonomy (NCBI): domain Eukaryota; kingdom Metazoa; phylum Chordata; class Actinopteri; order Cypriniformes; family Nemacheilidae; genus Barbatula; species Barbatula barbatula. The sequence continues at coordinate 15,305,470 of NC_136780.1, forward strand.
TTTAATTAACTTATGCATTTTGTTGCCTATATTGTTATAATTACTTCCAATGTTTCCTCGTCTGTAAGTCGCTTTGGATAAAAACGTCTGCTAAATGACTAAATGTAAATTTTATGAAATGTGTAATGTCATGTGTAATGTGTAGTGTGTGGCCTTGAAATTTTAGCATGTCTACGTAATCATGAATAAATGCTTCTTGAGACACACAGTGTTGCTTCTTTGCATGCATCAAACAAATTGTTTCTGGCTATATGCATCCACGCATCAGTTTGAGAGGGGTGGAAATGGGACACTTGGGTGAAACAAAACTGCCCCAAAAGTACCCCCACCCACTTTAAATACAGTTTTTTCTAAGTCAATTTGGTACATTTCTCAGATCCGATTTGAAATTCTCAAAACTTCTCGTTCAATCCTTACATCCTTGTGTCACTTGTGCACATCAAACAAGCATTTTCTCATTTCTTTGAACAAGTTGCAAATGCTTTGGTACATCCATGCAAGTGAATATGACACAATTCTGTGCAGATTCCTACATTATCAATTGCTTATGTCATGTTGATCAAAATGCATTATAATGGGTCTCTGTTGAATAGTATAATCCCCCATGACATTTAAGCACTAGTTTTACAATATACAGTAAGTATACTTTAAGTAAACAGTGGCATTATATTTTACTCAATTTAGTGTTTTGGATTACTAAATTCTTTCCACATAGGATTGCAAGACAACTTCAATGTGTTGCAGACGGCCCCTTTTCACACCTAAACAGTCTTTTGGCACTCTCTACAGGAATCTCATCAGGATTCCCTCCCTCCTGCTTTTCCTCTGCTGTCTTGTCTGCACTCCCCCCTCTCTGAGGAGCTCTCTCTTTTGAATACCAACAGTGCCACAGACACTCTGTGTTCCACGCTTACATCCTGCTTGGACAACCTATGCCCTCCTACATCTGGACCAGCCCGTGCATCCCTGTCTGCCCCCTGGTTATGGGATGTACCACGTGAGCATCGCACCAGCCTCCAGTCAGCTGAGAGAAAATGGCCCAAGTCAAATGACCATACTGACCTCTCTCCTGACTCTCACACTCTTAAAAACCTTCTCTGCTCTCCTCTGTCCGCCTGCTCCCACACCTTCATCGGAGTTAACGGCTAATGATTTTGCACCGTTCTTCGTAAAGACACTACCGCCATCAAGCCAGATTTCTACACCACCATCACCCGCCTTTTCTCCTCTGTCTGAAAATGATGTTTACAAGGCCATTGGTTCCAACCACCCTACCACCTGCCCACTGGATTCCATCCCCACCCATCTCCTCCATGCCATCTCTCCAGCAGTTGTGCTTGGTCTGACCCACATCATCAACTCTTTGCTCACCACTGGGACATTTCCCACTGCGTTCAAAGAGGCCTGCATCACACCGCTACTGAAGAAACCCACTCTCAACCTTACACTGCTAGAACACTACAGGCAGGTGTAGTGTGTGAAAATGCATATCTTCTGTCAAAATGTAGATGACTGATTTTAACTTCTAATTCTTTTCTGTCTTCTTAAAAAAATATTTTTTTAGTTACCTCACTATTCTTAGCTTTGTATACTGTGCTAGGCTTTAATGGACTGGATTTAATTAACTTATGCATTTTGTTGCCTATATTGTTATAATTACTTCCAATGTTTCCTCGTCTGTAAGTCGCTTTGGATAAAAACGTCTGCTAAATGACTAAATGTAAATTTTATGAAATGTGTAATGTCATGTGTAATGTGTAGTGTGTGGCCTTGAAATTTTAGCATGTCTACGTAATCATGAATAAATGCTTCTTGAGACACACAGTGTTGCTTCTTTGCATGCATCAAACAAATTATTTCTAGCTATATGCATCCATGCATCAGTTTGAGAGGGGTGGAAATGGGACACTTGGGTGAAACAAAACTGCCCCAAAAGTACCCCCACCCACTTTAAATACAGTTTTTTCTGAGTCAATTTGGTACATTTCTCAGATCCGATTTGAAATTCTCAAAACTTCTTGTTCAATCCTAACACTTGTGCACATCAAACAAGCATTTTCTCATTTCTTTGAACAAGTTGCAAATGCTTTGGTACATCCATGCAAGTGAATATGACACAATTCTGTGCAGATTCCTACATTATCAATTGCTTATGTCATGTTGATCAAAATGCATTATAATGGGTCTCTGTTGAATAGTATAATCCCCCATGACATTTAAGCAGTAGTTTTACAATATACAGTAAGTATACTTTAAGTCAACAGTGGCATTATATTTTACTCAATTTAGTGTTTTGGATTACTAAATTCTTTCCACATAGGATTGCAAGACAACTTCAATGTGTTGCAGACGGCCCCTTTTCACACCTAAACAGTCTTTTGGCACTCTCTACAGGAATCTCATCAGGATTCCCTCCCTCCTGCTTTTCCTCTGCTGTCTTGTCTGCACTCCCCCCTCTCTGAGGAGCTCTCTCTTTTGAATACCAACAGTGCCACAGACACTCTGTGTTCCACGCTAACATCCTGCTTGGACAACCTATGCCCTCCTACATCTGGACCAGCCCGTGCATCCCTGTCTGCCCCCTGGTTATGGGATGTACCACGTGAGCATCGCACCAGCCTCCAGTCAGCTGAGAGAAAATGGCCCAAGTCAAAAGACCATACTGACCTTTCTCTACCAGTCTCTTCTCTCTACTTTCTCCGTTGACGTCACCTCTGCAAAAACTGATTATAACCACTCGAAGATCAGCAACTCTCCTGACTCTCACACTCTTAAAAACCTTCTCTGCTCTCCTCTGTCCGCCTGCTCCCACACCTTCATCGGAGTTAACGGCTAATGATTTTGCATCGTTCTTTGTAAAGAAAACTACCGCCATCAACAGCCAGATTTCTACACCACCATCACCCGCCTTTTCTCTACTGTCTGAAAATGATGTTTCCAAGGTCATTGGTTCCAACCACCCTACCACCTGCCCACTGGATTCCATCCCCACCCATCTCCTCCATGCCATCTCTCCAGCAGTTGTGCCTGGTCTGACCCACATCATCAACTCTTTGCTCACCACTGGGACATTTCCCACTGCGTTCAAAGAGGCCTGCATCACACCGCTACTGAAGAAACCCACTCTCAACCTTACACTGCTAGAACACTACAGGCAGGTGTAGTGTGTGAAAATGCATATCTTCTGTCAAAATGTAGATGACTGATTTTAACCTCTAATTCTTTTCTGTCTTCTTAAAAAAATATTTTTTTACTTACCTCACTATTCTTAGCTTTGTCTACTGTGCTAGGCTTTAATGGACTGGATTTAATTAACTTATGCATTTTGTTGCCTATATTGTTATAATTGCTTCCAATGTTTCCTCGTCTGTAAGTCGCTTTGGATAAAAACGTCTGCTAAATGACTAAATGTAAATTTTATGAAATGTGTAATGTCATGTGTGAGGTGTAGTGTGTGGCCTTGAAATTTTAGCATGTCTACGTAATCATGAATAAATGCTTCTTGAGACACACAGTGTTGCTTCTTTGCATGCATCAAACAAATTGTTTCTGGCTATATGCATCCATGCATCAGTTTGAGAGGGGTGGAAATGGGACAATTGGGTGAAACAAAACTGCCCCAAAAGTACCCCCACCCACTTTAAATACAGTTTTTTCTAAGTCAATTTGGTACATTTCTCAGATCCGATTTGAAATTCTCAAAACTTCTTGTTCAATCCTTACATCCTTGTGTCACTTGTGCACATCAAACAAGCATTTTCTCATTTCTTTGAACAAGTTGCAAATGCTTTGGTACATCCATAAAAGTGAATATGACACAATTCTGTGCAGATTCCTACATTATCAATTGCTTATGTCATGTTGATCAAAATGCATTATAATGGGTCTCTGTTGAATAGTATAATCCCCCATGACATTTAAGCACTAGTTTTACAATATACAGTAAGTATACTTTAAGTAAACAGTGGCATTTTATTTTACTCAATTTAGTGTTTTGCATTACTAAATTCTTTCCACATAGGATTGCAAGACAACTTCAATGTGTTGCATACGCCCCCTTTTCACACCTAAACAGTCTTTTGGCACTCTCTACAGGGATCTCATCAGGATTCCCTCCCTCCTGCTTTTCCTCTGCTGTCTTGTCTGCACTCCCCCCCTCTGAGGAGCTCTCTCTTTTGAATACCAACAGTGCCACAGACACTCTGTGTTCCACGCTTACATCCTGCTTGGACAACCTATGCCCTCCTACATCTGGACCAGCCCGTGCATCCCTGTCTGCCCCCTGGTTATGGGATGTACCACGTGAGCATCGCACCAGCCTCCAGTCAGCTGAGAGAAAATGGCCCAAGTCAAAAGACCATACTGACCTCTCTCTCTACCAGTCTCTTCTCTCTACTTTCTCCGTTGACGTCACCTCTGCAAAAACTGATTATAACCACTCGAAGATCAGCAACTCTCCTGACTCTCACACTCTTAAAAACCTTCTCTGCTCTCCTCTGTCCGCCTGCTCCCACACCTTCATCGGAGTTAACGGCTAATGATTTTGCATCGTTCTTCGTAAAGAAAACTACCGCCATCAACAGCCAGATTTCTACACCACCATCACCCGCCTTTTCTCCTCTGTCTGAAAATGATGTTTCCAAGGTCATTGGTTCCAACCACCCTACCACCTGCCCACTGGATTCCATCCCCACCCATCTCCTCCATGCCATCTCTCCAGCAGTTGTGCCTGGTCTGACCCACATCATCAACTCTTTGCTCACCACTGGGACATTTCCCACTGCGTTCAAAGAGGCCTGCATCACACCGCTACTGAATAAACCCACTCTCAACCTTACACTGCTAGAACACTACAGGCAGGTGTAGTGTGTGAAAATGCATATCTTCTGTCAAAATGTAGATGACTGATTTTAACCTCTAATTCTTTTCTGTCTTCTTAAAAAATTTTTTTTTAGTTACCTCACTATTCTTAGCTTTGTATACTGTGCTAGGCTTTAATGGACTGGATTTAATTAACTTATGCATTTTGTTGCCTATATTGCTATAATTGCTTCCAATGTTTCCTCGTCTGTAAGTCGCTTTGGATAAAAACGTCTGCTAAATGACTAAATGTAAATTTAATGAAATGTGTAATGTCATGTGTAATGTGTAGTGTGTGGCCTTGAAATTTAAGCATGTCTACGTAATCATGAATAAATGCTTCTTGAGACACACAGTGTTGCTTCTTTGCATGCATCAAACGAATTGTTTCTGGCTATATGCATCCATGCATCAGTTTGAGAGGGGTGGAAATGGGACACTTGGGTGAAACAAAACTGCCCCAAAAGTACCCCCACCCACTTTAAATACAGTTTTTTCTAAGTCAATTTGGTACATTTCTCAGATCCGATTTGAAATTCTCAAAACTTCTTGTTCAATCCTTACATCCTTGTGTCACTTGTGCACATCAAACAAGCATTTTCTCATTTCTTTGAACAAGTTGCAAATGCTTTGGTACATCCATGCAAGTGAATATGACACAATTCTGTGCAGATTCCTACATTATCAATTGCTTATGTCATGTTGATCAAAATGCATTATAATGGGTCTCTGTTGAATAGTATAATCCCCCATGACATTTAAGCACTAGTTTTACAATATACAGTAAGTATACTTTAAGTAAACAGTGGCATTATATTTTACTCAATTTAGTGTTTTGCATTACTAAATTCTTTCCACATAGGATTGCAAGACAACTTCAATGTGTTGCAGACTGCCCCTTTTCACACCTAAACAGTCTTTTGGCACTCTCTACAGGAATCTCATCAGGATTCCCTCCCTCCTGCTTTTCCTCTGCTGTCTTGTCTGCACTCCCCCCTCTCTGAGGAGCTCTCTTTTTTGAATACCAACAGTGCCACAGACACTCTGTGTTCCACGCATACATCCTGCTTGGACAACCTATGCCCTCCTACATCTGGACCAGCCCGTGCATCCCTGTCTGCCCCCTGGTTATGGGATGTACCACGTGAGCATCGCACCAGCCTCCAATCAGCTGAGAGAAAATGGCCCAAGTCAAAAGACCATACTGACCTCTCTCCTGACTCTCACACACTCTTAAAAACATTCTCTGCTCTCCTCTGTCCGCCTGCTCCCACACCTTCATCGGAGTTAACGGCTAATGATTTTGCATCGTTCTTCGTAAAGACACTACCGCCATCAAGCCAGATTTCTACACCACCATCACCCGCCTTTTCTCCTCTGTCTGAAAATGATGTTTCCAAGGCCATTGGTTCCAACCACCCTACCACCTGCCCACTGGATTCCATCCCCACCCATCTCCTCCATGCCATCTCTCCAGCAGTTGTGCCTGGTCTGACCCACATCATCAACTCTTTGCTCACCACTGGGACATTTCCCACTGCGTTCAAAGAGGCCTGCATCACACCGCTACTGAAGAAACCCACTCTCAACCTTACACTGCTAGAACACTACAGGCAGGTGTAGTGTGTGAAAATGCATATCTTCTGTCAAAATGTAGATGACTGATTTTAACCTCTAATTCTTTTCTGTCTTCTTAAAAAAATATTTTTTTTACTTACCTCACTATTCTTAGCTTTGTCTACTGTGCTAGGCTTTAATGGACTGGATTTAATTAACTTATGAATTTTGTTGCCTATATTGTTATAATTGCTTCCAATGTTTCCTCGTCTGTAAGTCGCTTTGGATAAAAACGTCTGCTAAATGACTAAAACAGTCTTTTGGCACTCTCTACAGGGATCTTATCAGGATTCCCTCCCTCCTGCTTTTCCTCTGCTGTCTTGTCTGCACTCCCCCCCTCTGAGGAGCTCTCTCTTTTGAATACCAACAGTGCCACAGACACTCTGTGTTCCACGCTTACATCCTGCTTGGACAACCTATGCCCTCCTACATCTGGACCAGCCCGTGCATCCCTGTCTGCCCCCTGGTTATCGGATGTACCACGTGAGCATCGCACCAGCCTCCAGTCAGCTGAGAGAAAATGGCCCAAGTCAAAAGACCATACTGACCTCTCTTTATACCAGTCTCTTCTCTCTACTTTCTCCGTTGACGTCACCTCTGCAAAAACTGATTATAACCACTCGAAGATCAGCAACTCTCCTGACTCTCACACACACTTAAAAACCTTCTCTGCTCTCCTCTGTCCGCCTGCTCCCACACCTTCATCGGAGTTAACGGTTAATGATTTTGCATCGTTCTTCGTAAAGAAAACTACAGCCATCAACAGCCAGATTTCTACACCACCATCACCCGCCTTTTCTACTCTGCCTGAAAATGATGTTTCCAAGGTCATTGGTTCCAACCACCCTACCACCTGCCCACTGGATTCCATCCCCACCCATCTCCTCCATGCCATCTCTCCAGCAGTTGTGCCTGGTCTGACCCACATCATCAACTCTTTGCTCACCACTGGGACATTTCCCACTGCGTTCAAAGAGGCCTGCATCATACCGCTACTGAAGAAACCCACTCTCAACCTTACCCTGCTAGAACACTACAGGCAGGTGTAGTGTGTGAAAATGCATATCTTCTGTCAAAATGTAGATGACTGATTTTAACCTCTAATTCTTTTCTGTCTTCTTAAAAAAATATTTTTTTAGTTACCTCACTATTCTTAGCTTTGTATACTGTGCTAGGCTTTAATGGACTGGATTTAATTAACTTATGCATTTTGTTGCCTATATTGTTATAATTGCTTCCAATGTTTCCTCGTCTGTAAGTCGCTTTGGATAGAAACGTCTGCTAAATGACTAAATGTAAATTTTATGAAATGTGTAATGTCATGTGTAATGTGTAGTGTGTGGCCTTGAAATTTTAGCATGTCTACGTAATCTTGAATAAATGCTTCTTGAGACACACAGTGTTGCTTCTTTGCATGCATCAAACAAATTGTTTCTGGCTATATGCATCCATGCATCAGTTTGAGAGGGGTGGAAATGGGACACTTGGGTGAAACAAAACTGCCCAAAAAGTACCCCCACCCACTTTAAATACAGTTTTTTCTAAGTCAATTGGGTATATTTCTCAGATCCGATTTGAAATTCTCAAAACTTCTTGTTCAATCCTTACATCCTTGTGTCACTTGTGCACATCAAACAAGCATTTTCTCATTTCTTTGAACAAGTTGCAAATGCTTTGGTACATCCATGCAAGTGAATATGACACAATTCTGTGCAGATTCCTACATTATTGCTTATGTCATGTTGATCAAAATGCATTATAATGGGTCTCTGTTGAATAGTATAATCCCCCATGACATTTAAGCACTAGTTTTACAATATACAGTAAGTATACTTTAAGTAAACGGTGGCATTTTATTTTAATCAATTTGGGTTTTGCATTAATAAATTTTTTCAACATAGGATTGCAAGACAACTTCAATGTGTTGCAGACGGCCCCTTTTCACACCTAAACAGTCTTTTGGCACTCTCTACAGGGATCTCATCAGGATTCCCTCCCTCCTGCTTTTCCTCTGCTGTCTTGTCTGCACTCCCCCCCTCTGAGGAGCTCTCTCTTTTGAATACCAACAGTGCCACAGACACTCTGTGTTCCACGCTTACATCCTGCTTGGACAACCTATGCCCTCTTACATCTGGACCAGCCCGTGCATCCCTATCTGCCCCCTGGTTATCGGATGTACCACGTGAGCATCGCACCAGCCTCCAGTCAGTTGAGAGAAAATGGCCCAAGTCAAAAGACAATACTGACCTCTCTCCTGACTCTCACACACTCTTAAAAACCTTCTCTGCTCTCCTCTGTCCGCCTGCTCCCACACCTTCATCAGAGTTAACGGCTAATGATTTTGCATCGTTCTTCTTAAAGAAAATACCGCCATCAACAGCAAGATTTCTACACCACCATCACCCGCCTTTTCTCCTCTGTCTGAAAATGATGTTTCCAAGGTCATTGATTCCAACCACCCTACCACCTGCCCACTGGATTCCATCCCCACCCATCTCCTCCATGCCATCTCTCCAGCAGTTGTGCCTGGTCTGACCCACATCATCAACTCTTTGCTCACCACTGGGACATTTCCCACTGCGTTCAAAGAGGCCTGCATCACACCGCTACTGAAGAAACCCACTCTCAACCTTACCCTGCTAGAACACTACAGGCAGGTGTAGTGTGTGAAAATGCATATCTTCTGTCAAAATGTAGATGACTGATTTTAACCTCTAATTCTTTTCTGTCTTCTTAAAAAAATATTTTTTTAGTTACCTCACTATTCTTAGCTTTGTATACTGTGCTAGGCTTTAATGGACTGGATTTAATTAACTTATGCATTTTGTTGCCTATATTGTTATAATTGCTTCCAATGTTTCCTCGTCTGTAAGTCGCTTTGGATAAAAACGTCTGCTAAATGACTAAATGTAAATTTTATGAAATGTGTAATGTCATGTGTAATGTGTAGTGTGTGGCCTTGAAATTTTAGCATGTCTACGTAATCATGAATAAATGCTTCTTGAGACACACAGTGTTGCTTCTTTGCATGCATCAAACAAATTGTTTCTGGCTATATGCATCCATGCATCAGTTTGAGAGTTGTGGAAATGGGACACTTGGGTGAAACAAAACTGCCCCAAAAGTACCCCCACCCACTTTAAATACAGTTTTTTCTAAGTCAATTTGGTACATTTCTCAGATCCGATTTGAAATTCTCAAAACTTCTTGTTCAATCCTTACATCCTTGTGTCACTTGTGCAAATCAAACAAGCATTTTCTCATTTCTTTGAACAAGTTGCAAATGCTTTGGTACATCCATGCAAGTGAATATGACACAATTCTGTGCAGATTGCTACATTATCAATTGCTTATGTCATGTTGATCAAAATGCATTATAATGGGTCTCTGTTGAATAGTATAATCCCCCATGACATTTAAGCACTAGTTTTACAATATACAGTAAGTATACTTTAAGTAAACAGTGGCATTTTATTTTACTCAATTTAGTGTTTTGCATTACTAAAATCTTTCCACATAGGATTGCAAGACAACTTCAATGTGTTGCAGACGGCCCCTTTTCACACCTAAACAGTCTTTTGGCACTCTCTACAGGAATCTCATCAGGATTCCCTCCCTCCTGCTTTTCCTCTGCTGTCTTGTCTGCACTCCCCCCCTCTGAGGAGCTCTCTCTTTTGAATACCAACAGTGCCACAGACACTCTGTGTTCCACGCTTACATCCAGCTTGGACAACCTATGCCCTCCTACATCTGGACCAGCCCGTGCATCCCTGTCTGCCCCCTGGTTATGGGATGTACCACGTGAGCATCGCACCAGCCTCCAGTCAGCTGAGAAAAAATGGCCCAAGTCAAAAGACCATACTGACCTTTCTCTCTACCAGTCTCTTCTCTCTACTTTCTCCGTTGACGTCACCTCTGCAAAAACTGATTATAACCACTCGAAGATCAGCAACTCTCCTGACTCTCACACTCTTAAAAACCTTCTCTGCTCTCCTCTGTCCGCCTGCTCCCACACCTTCATCGGAGTTAACGGCTAATGATTTTGCATCGTTCTTCGTAAAGAAAACTACCGCCATCAACAGCCAGATTTCTACACCACCATCACCCGCCTTTTCTCCTCTGTCTGAAAATGATGTTTCCAAGGTCATTGGTTCCAACCACCCTACCACCTGCCCACTGGATTCCATCCCCACCCATCTCCTCCATGCCATCTCTCCAGCAGTTGTGCCTGGTCTGACCCACATCATCAACTCTTTGCTCACCACTGGGACATTTCCCACTGCGTTCAAAGAGGCCTGCATCACACCGCTACTGAAGAAACCCACTCTCAACCTTACACTGCTAGAACACTACAGGCAGGTGTAGTGTGTGAAAATGCATATCTTCTGTCAAAATGTAGATGACTGATTTTAACCTCTAATTCTTTTCTGTCTTCTTAAAAAAATATTTTTTTAGTTACCTCACTATTCTTAGCTTTGTATACTGTGCTAGGCTTTAATGGACTGGATTTAATTAACTTATGCATTTTGTTGCCTATATTGTTATAATTGCTTCCAATGTTTCCTCGTCTGTAAGTCGCTTTGGATAAAAACGTCTGCTAAATGACTAAATGTAAATTTTATGAAATGTGTAATGTCATGTGTAATGTGTAGTGTGTGGCCTTGAAATTTTAGCATGTCTACGTAATCATGAATAAATGCTTCTTGAGACACACAGTGTTGCTTCTTTGCATGCATCAAACGAATTGTTTCTGGCTATATGCATCCATGCATCAGTTTGAGAGGAGTGGAAATGGGACACTTGGGTGAAACAAAACTGCCCCAAAAGTACCCCCACCCACTTTAAATACAGTTTTTTCTAAGTCAATTTGGTACATTTCTCAGATCCGATTTGAAATTCTCAAAACTTCTTGTTCAATCCTTACATCCTTGTGTCACTTGTGCACATCAAACAAGCATTTTCTCATTTCTTTGAACAAGTTGCAAATGCTTTGGTACATCCATGCAAGTGAATATGACACAATTCTGTGCAGATTCCTACATTATCAATTGCTTATGTCATGTTGATCAAAATGCATTATAATGGGTCTCTGTTGAATAGTATAATCCCCCATGACATTTAAGCACTAGTTTTACAATATACAGTAAGTATACTTTAAGTAAACAGTGGCATTATATTTTACTCAATTTAGTGTTTTGGATTACTAAATTCTTTCCACATAGGATTGCAAGACAACTTCAATGTGTTGCAGACGGCCCCTTTTCACACCTAAACAGTCTTTTGGCACTCTCTACAGGAATCTCATCAGGATTCCCACCCTCCTGCTTTTCCTCTGCTGTCTTTTCTGCACTCCCCCCTCTCTGAGGAGCTCTCTCTTTTGAATACCAACAGTGCCACAGACACTCTGTGTTCCACGCTTACATCCTACTTGGACAACCTATGCCCTCCTACATCTGGACCAGCCCGTGCATCCCTGTCTGCCCCCTGGTTATGGGATGTACCACGTGAGCATCGCACCAGCCTCCAGTCAGCTGAGAGAAAATGGCCCAAGTCAAAAGACCATACTGACCTCTCTCTCTACCAGTCTCTTCTCTCTACTTTCTCCGTTGACGTCACCTCTGCAAAAACTGATTATAACCACTCGAAGATCAGCAACTCTCCTGACTCTCACACTCTTAAAAACCTTCTCTGCTCTCCTCTGTCTGCCTGCTCCCACACCTTCATCGGAGTTAACGGCTAATGATTTTGCATCGTTCTTCGTAAAGAAAACTACCGCCATCAACAGCCAGTTTTCTACACCACCATCACCCGCCTTTTCTCCTCTGTCTGAAAATGATGTTTCCAAGGCCATTGGTTCCAACCACCCTACCACCTGCCCACTGGATTCCATCCCCACCCATCTCCTCCATGCCATCTCTCCAGCAGTTGTGCCTGGTCTGACCCACATCATCAACTCTTTGCTCACCACTGGGACATTTCCCACTGCGTTCAAAGAGGCCTGCATCACACCGCTACTGAAGAAACCCACTCTCAACCTTACCCTGCTAGAACACTACAGGCAGGTGTAGTGTGTGAAAATGCATATCTTCTGTCAAAATGTAGATGACTGATTTTAACCTCTAATTCTTTTCTGTCTTCTTAAAAAAATATTTTTTTAGTTACCTCACTATTCTTAGCTTTGTATACTGTGCTAGGCTTTAATGGACTGGATTTAATTAACTTATGCATTTTGTTGCCTATATTGTTATAATTGCTTCCAATGTTTCCTCGTCTGTAAGTCGCTTTGGATAAAAACGTCTGCTAAATGACTAAATGTAAATTTTATGAAATGTGTAATGTCATGTGTAATGTGTAGTGTGTGGCCTTGAAATTTTAGCATGTCTACGTAATCATGAATAAATGCTTCTTGAGACACACAGTGTTGCTTCTTTGCATGCATCAAACAAATTGTTTCTGGCTATATGCATCCATGCATCAGTTTGAGAGTTGTGGAAATGGGACACTTGGGTGAAACAAAACTGCCCCAAAAGTACCCCCACCCACTTTAAATACAGTTTTTTCTAAGTCAATTTGGTACATTTCTCAGATCCGATTTGAAATTCTCAAAACTTCTTGTTCAATCCTTACATCCTTGTGTCACTTGTGCACATCAAACAAGCATTTTCTCATTTCTTTGAACAAGTTGCAAATGCTTTGGTACATCCATGCAAGTGAATATGACACAATTCTGTGCAGATTGCTACATTATCAATTGCTTATGTCATGTTGATCAAAATGCATTATAATGGGTCTCTGTTGAATAGTATAATCCCCCATGACATTTAAGCACTAGTTTTACAATATACAGTAAGTATACTTTAAGTAAACAGTGGCATTTTATTTTACTCAATTTAGTGTTTTGCATTACTAAAATCTTTCCACATAGGATTGCAAGACAACTTCAATGTGTTGCAGACGGCCCCTTTTCACACCTAAACAGTCTTTTGGCACTCTCTACAGGAATCTCATCAGGATTCCCTCCCTCCTGCTTTTCCTCTGCTGTCTTGTCTGCACTCCCCCCCTCTGAGGAGCTCTCTCTTTTGAATACCAACAGTGCCACAGACACTCTGTGTTCCACGCTTACATCCAGATTGGACAACCTATGCCCTCCTACATCTGGACCAGCCCGTGCATCCCTGTCTGCCCCCTGGTTATGGGATGTACCACGTGAGCATCGCACCAGCCTCCAGTCAGCTGAGAAAAAATGGCCCAAGTCAAAAGACCATACTGACCTCTCTCTCTACCAGTCTCTTCTCTCTACTTTCTCCGTTGACGTCACCTCTGCAAAAACTGATTATAACCACTCGAAGATCAGCAACTCTCCTGACTCTCACACTCTTAAAAACCTTCTCTGCTCTCCTCTGTCCGCCTGCTCCCACACCTTCATCGGAGTTAACGGCTAATGATTTTGCATCGTTCTTCGTAAAGAAAACTACCGCCATCAACAGCCAGATTTCTACACCACCATCACCCGCCTTTTCTCCTCTGTCTGAAAATGATGTTTCCAAGGTCATTGGTTCCAACCACCCTACCACCTGCCCACTGGATTCCATCCCCACCCATCTCCTCCATGCCATCTCTCCAGCAGTTGTGCCTGGTCTGACCCACATCATCAACTCTTTGCTCACCACTGGGACATTTCCCACTGCGTTCAAAGAGGCCTGCATCACACCGCTACTGAAGAAACCCACTCTCAACCTTACACTGCTAGAACACTACAGGCAGGTGTAGTGTGTGAAAATGCATATCTTCTGTCAAAATGTAGATGACTGATTTTAACCTCTAATTCTTTTCTGTCTTCTTAAAAAAATATTTTTTTAGTTACCTCACTATTCTTAGCTTTGTATACTGTGCTAGGCTTTAATGGACTGGATTTAATTAACTTATGCATTTTGTTGCCTATATTGTTATAATTGCTTCCAATGTTTCCTCGTCTGTAAGTCGCTTTGGATAAAAACGTCTGCTAAATGACTAAATGTAAATTTTATGAAATGTGTAATGTCATGTGTAATGTGTAGTGTGTGGCCTTGAAATTTTAGCATGTCTACGTAATCATGAATAAATGCTTCTTGAGACACACAGTGTTGCTTCTTTGCATGCATCAAACGAATTGTTTCTGGCTATATGCATCCATGCATCAGTTTGAGAGGAGTGGAAATGGGACACTTGGGTGAAACAAAACTGCCCCAAAAGTACCCCCACCCACTTTAAATACAGTTTTTTCTAAGTCAATTTGGTACATTTCTCAGATCCGATTTGAAATTCTCAAAACTTCTTGTTCAATCCTTACATCCTTGTGTCACTTGTGCACATCAAACAAGCATTTTCTCATTTCTTTGAACAAGTTGCAAATGCTTTGGTACATCCATGCAAGTGAATATGACACAATTCTGTGCAGATTCCTACATTATCAATTGCTTATGTCATGTTGATCAAAATGCATTATAATGGGTCTCTGTTGAATAGTATAATCCCCCATGACATTTAAGCACTAGTTTTACAATATACAGTAAGTATACTTTAAGTAAACAGTGGCATTATATTTTACTCAATTTAGTGTTTTGGATTACTAAATTCTTTCCACATAGGATTGCAAGACAACTTCAATGTGTTGCAGACGGCCCCTTTTCACACCTAAACAGTCTTTTGGCACTCTCTACAGGAATCTCATCAGGATTCCCACCCTCCTGCTTTTCCTCTGCTGTCTTGTCTGCACTCCCCCCTCTCTGAGGAGCTCTCTCTTTTGAATACCAACAGTGCCACAGACACTCTGTGTTCCACGCTTACATCCTGCTTGGACAACCTATGCCCTCCTACATCTGGACCAGCCCGTGCATCCCTGTCTGCCCCCTGGTTATGGGATGTACCACGTGAGCATCGCACCAGCCTCCAGTCAGCTGAGAGAAAATGGCCCAAGTCAAAAGACCATACTGACCTCTCTCTCTACCAGTCTCTTCTCTCTACTTTCTCCGTTGACGTCACCTCTGCAAAAACTGATTATAACCACTCGAAGATCAGCAACTCTCCTGACTCTCACACTCTTAAAAACCTTCTCTGCTCTCCTCTGTCTGCCTGCTCCCACACCTTCATCGGAGTTAACGGCTAATGATTTTGCATCGTTCTTCGTAAAGAAAACTACAGCCATCAACAGCCAGATTTCTACACCACCATCACCCGCCTTTTCTCCTCTGTCTGAAAATGATGTTTCCAAGGTCATTGGTTCCAACCACCCTACCACCTGCCCACTGGATTCCATCCCCACCCATCTCCTCCATGCCATCTCTCCAGCAGTTGTGCCTGGTCTGACCCACATCATCAACTCTTTGCTCACCACTGGGACATTTCCCACTGCGTTCAAAGAGGCCTGCATCACACCGCTACTGAAGAAACCCGCTCTCAACCTTACACTGCTAGAACACTACAGGCCGGTGTAGTGTGTGAAAATGCATATCTTCTGTCAAAATGTAGATGACCGATTTTAACCTCTAATTCTTTTCTGTCTTCTTAAAAACATTTTTTTTTAGTTACCTCACTATTCTTAGCGTTGTATACTGTGCTAGGCTTTAATGGACTGGATTTAATTAACTTATGCATTTTGTTGCCTATATTGCTATAATTGCTTCCAATGTTTCCTCGTCTGTAAGTCGCTTTGGATAAAAACGTCTGCTAAATGACTAAATGTAAATTTAATGAAATGTGTAATGTCATGTGTAATGTGTAGTGTGTGGCCTTGAAATTTAAGCATGTCTACGTAATCATGAATAAATGCTTCTTGAGACACACAGTGTTGCTTCTTTGCATGCATCAAACGAATTGTTTCTGGCTATATGCATCCATGCATCAGTTTGAGAGGGGTGGAAATGGGACACTTGGGTGAAACAAAACTGCCCCAAAAGTACCCCCACCCACTTTAAATACAGTTTTTTCTAAGTCAATTTGGTACATTTCTCAGATCCGATTTGAAATTCTCAAAACTTCTTGTTCAATCCTTACATCCTTGTGTCACTTGTGCACATCAAACAAGCATTTTCTCATTTCTTTGAACAAGTTGCAAATGCTTTGGTACATCCATGCAAGTGAATATGACACAATTCTGTGCAGATTCCTACATTATCAATTGCTTATGTCATGTTGATCAAAATGCATTATAATGGGTCTCTGTTGAATAGTATAATCCCCCATGACATTTAAGCACTAGTTTTACAATATACAGTAAGTATACTTTAAGTAAACAGTGGCATTTTATTTTAATCAATTTAGTGTTTTGCATTACTAAATTTTTTCAACATAGGATTGCAAGACAACTTCAATGTGTTGCAGACGGCCCCTTTTCACACCTAAACAGTCTTTTGGCACTCTCTACAGGGATCTTATCAGGATTCCCTCCCTCCTGGTTTTCCTCTGCTGTCTTGTCTGCACTCCCCCCCTCTGAGGAGCTCTCTCTTTTGAATACCAACAGTGCCACAGACACTCTGTGTTCCACGCTTACATCCTGCTTGGACAACCTATGCCCTCCTACATCTGGACCAGCCCGTGCATCCCTGTCTGCCCCCTGGTTATGGGATGTACCACGTGAGCATCGCACCAGCCTCCAATCAGCTGAGAGAAAATGGCCCAAGTCAAAAGACCATACTGACCTCTCTCCTGACTCTCACACACTCTTAAAAACCTTCTCTGCTCTCCTCTGTCCGCCTGCTCCCACACCTTCATCTGAGTTAACGGCTAATGATTTTGCATCGTTCTTCGTAAAGAAAACTACCGCCATCAACAGCCAGATTTCTACACCACCATCACCCGCCTTTTCTCCTCTGTCTGAAAATGATGTTTCCAAGGTCATTGGTTCCAACCACCCTACCACCTGCCCACTGGATTCCATCCCCACCCATCTCCTCCATGCCATCTCTCCAGCAGTTGTGCCTGGTCTGACCCACATCATCAACTCTTTGCTCACCACTGGGACATTTCCCACTGCGTTCAAAGAGGCCTGCATCACACCGCTACTGAAGAAACCCACTCTCAACCTTACACTGCTAGAACACTACAGGCAGGTGTAGTGTGTGAAAATGCATATCTTCTGTCAAAATGTAGATGACTGATTTTTACCTCTAATTCTTTTCTGTCTTCTTAAAAAAATATTTTTTTAGTTACCTCACTATTCTTAGCTTTGTATACTGTGCTAGGCTTTAATGGACTGGATTTAATTAACTTATGCATTTTGTTGCCTATATTGTTATAATTGCTTCCAATGTTTCCTCGTCTGTAAGTCGCTTTGGATAAAAACGTCTGCTAAATGACTAAATGTAAATTTTATGAAATGTGTAATGTCATGTGTAATGTGTAGTGTGTGGCCTTGAAATTTTAGCATGTCTACGTAATCATGAATAAATGCTTCTTGAGACACACAGTGTTGCTTCTTTGCATGCATCAAACGAATTGTTTCTGGCTATATGCATCCATGCATCAGTTTGAGAGGGGTGGAAATGGGACACTTGGGTGAAACAAAACTGCCCCAAAAGTACCCCCACCCACTTTAAATACAGTTTTTTCTAAGTCAATTTGGTACATTTCTCAGATCCGATTTGAAATTCTCAAAACTTCTTGTTCAATCCTAACATCCTTGTGTCACTTGTGCACATCAAACAAGCATTTTCTCATTTCTTTGAACAAGTTGCAAATGCTTTGGTACATCCATGCAAGTGAATATGACACAATTCTGTGCAGATTCCTACATTATCAATTGCTTATGTCATGTTGATCAAAATGCATTATAATGGGTCTCTGTTGAATAGTATAATCCCCCATGACATTTAAGCACTAGTTTTACAATATACAGTAAGTATACTTTAAGTAAACAGTGGCATTTTATTTTACTCAATTTAGTGTTTTGCATTACTAAATTCTTTCCACATAGGATTGCAAGACAACTTCAATGTGTTGCATACGGCCCCTTTTCACACCTAAACAGTCTTTTGGCACTCTCTACAGGGTTCTCATCAGGATTCCCTCCCTCCTGCTTTTCCTCTGCTGTCTTGTCTGCACTCCCCCCCTCTGAGGAGCTCTCTCTTTTGAATACCAACAGTGCCACAGACACTCTGTGTTCCACGCTCACATCCTGCTTTGACAACCTATGCCCTCCTACATCTGGACCAGCCCGTGCATCCCTGTCTGCCCCCTGGTTATGGGATGTACCACGTGAGCATCGCACCAGCCTCCAGTCAGCTGAGAGAAAATGGCCCAAGTCAAAAGACCATACTGACCTCTCTCTCTACCAGTCTCTTCTCTCTACTTTCTCCGTTGACGTCACCTCTGCAAAAACTGATTATAACCACTCGAAGATCAGCAACTCTCCTGACTCTCACACTCTTAAAAACCTTCTCTGCTCTCCTCTGTCCGCCTGCTCCCACACCGTCATCGGAGTTAACGGCTAATGATTTTGCATCGTTCTTCGTAAAGAAAACTACAGCCATCAACAGCCAGATTTCTACACCACCATCACCCGCCTTTTCTCCTCTGTCTGAAAATGATGTTTCCAAGGTCATTGGTTCCAACCACCCTACCACCTGCCCACTGGATTCCATCCCCACCCATCTCCTCCATTCCATCTCTCCAGCAGTTGTGCCTGGTCTGACCCACATCATCAACTCTTTGCTCACCACTGGGACATTTCCCACTGCGTTCAAAGAGGCCTGCATCACACCGCTACTGAAGAAACCCGCTCTCAACCTTACACTGCTAGAACACTACAGGCCGGTGTAGTGTGTGAAAATGCATATCTTCTGTCAGAATGTAGATGACCGATTTTAACCTCTAATTCTTTTCTGTCTTCTTAAAAAAATATTTTTTTTACTTACCTCACTATTCTTAGCTTTGTATACTGTGCTAGGCTTTAATGGACTGGATTAAATTAACTTATGCATTTTGTTGCCTATATTGTTATGATTGCTTCCAATGTTTCCTCGTCTGTAAGTCGCTTTGGATAAAAACGTCTGCTAAATGACTAAATGTAAATTTTATGAAATGTGTAATTTCATGTGTAATGTGTAGTGTGTGGCCTTGAAATTTTAGCATGTCTACGTAATCTTGAATAAATGCTTCTTGAGACACACAGTGTTGCTTCTTTGCATGCATCAAACAAATTGTTTCTGGCTATATGCATCCATGCATCAGTTTGAGAGGGGTGGAAATGGGACACTTGTGTGAAACAAAACTGCCCCAAAAGTACCCCCACCCACTTTAAATACAGTTTTTTCTAAGTCAATTGGGTACATTTCTCAGATCCGATTTGAAATTCTCAAAACTTCTTGTTCAATCCTTACATCCTTGTGTCACTTGTGCACATCAAACAAGCATTTTCTCATTTCTTTGAACCAGTTGCAAATGCTTTGGTACATCCATGCAAGTGAATATGACACAATTCTGTGCAGATTCCTACATTATCAATTGCTTATGTCATGTTGATCAAAATGCATTATAATGGGTCTCTGTTGAATAGTATAAACCCCCATGACATTTAAGCACTAGTTTTACAATATACAGTAAGTCTACTTTAAGTAAACAGTGGCATTTTATTTTAATCAATTTAGTGTTTTGCATTACTAAATTTTTTCAACATAGGATTGCAAGACAACTTCAATGTGTTGCAGACGGCCCCTTTTCACAACTAAACAGTCTTTTGGCACTCTCTACAGGGATCTTATCAGGATTCCCTCCCTCCTGCTTTTCCTCTGCTGTCTTGTCTGCACTCCCCCCCTCTGAGGAGCTCTCTCTTTTGAATACCAACAGTGCCACAGACACTCTGTGTTCCACGCTTACATCCTGCTTGGACAACCTATGCCCTCCTACATCTGGACCAGCCCGTGCATCCCTGTCTGCCCCCTGGTTATCGGATGTACCACGTGAGCATCGCACCAGCCTCCAGTCAGCTGAGAGAAAATGGCCCAAGTCAAAAGACCATACTGACCTCTCTTTCTACCAGTCTCTTCTCTCTACTTTCTCCGTTGACGTCACCTCTGCAAAAACTGATTATAACCACTCGAAGATCAGCAACTCTCCTGACTCTCACACACTCTTAAAAACCTTCTCTGCTCTCCTCTGTCCGCCTGCTCCCACACCTTCATCGGAGTTAACGGTTAATGATTTTGCATCGTTCTTCGTAAAGAAAACTACAGCCATCAACAGCCAGATTTCTACACCACCATCACCCGCCTTTTCTCCTCTGCCTGAAAATGATGTTTCCAAGGTCATTGGTTCCAACCACCCTACCACCTGCCCACTGGATTCCATCCCCACCCATCTCCTCCATGCCATCTCTCCAGCAGTTGTGCCTGGTCTGACCCACATCATCAACTCTTTGCTCACCACTGGGACATTTCCCACTGCGTTCAAAGAGGCCTGCATCACACCGCTACTGAAGAAACCCACTCTCAACCTTACCCTGCTAGAACACTACAGGCAGGTGTAGTGTGTGAAAATGCATATCTTCTGTCAAAATGTAGATGACTGATTTTAACCTCTAATTCTTTTCTGTCTTCTTAAAAAAATATTTTTTTAGTTACCTCACTATTCTTAGCTTTGTATACTGTGCTAGGCTTTAATGGACTGGATTTAATTAACTTATGCATTTTGTTGCCTATATTGTTATAATTGCTTCCAATGTTTCCTCGTCTGTAAGTCGCTTTGGATAGAAACGTCTGCTAAATGACTAAATGTAAATTTAATGAAATGTGTAATGTCATGTGTAATGTGTAGTGTGTGGCCTTGAAATTTAAGCATGTCTACGTAATCATGAATAAATGCTTCTTGAGACACACAGTGTTGCTTCTTTGCATGCATCAAACGAATTGTTTCTGGCTATATGCATCCATGCATCAGTTTGAGAGGGGTGGAAATGGGACACTTGGGTGAAACAAAACTGCCCCAAAAGTACCCCCACCCACTTTAAATACAGTTTTTTCTAAGTCAATTGGGTATATTTCTCAGATCCGATTTGAAATTCTCAAAACTTCTTGTTCAATCCTTACATCCTTGTGTCACTTGTGCACATCAAACAAGCATTTTCTCATTTCTTTGAACAAGTTGCAAATGCTTTGGTACATCCATGCAAGTGAATATGACACAATTCTGTGCAGATTCCTACATTATTGCTTATGTCATGTTGATCAAAATGCATTATAATGGGTCTCTGTTGAATAGTATAATCCCCCATGACATTTAAGCACTAGTTTTACAATATACAGTAAGTATACTTTAAGTAAACAGTGGCATTTTATTTTAATCAATTTGGGTTTTGCATTACTAAATTTTTTCAACATAGGATTGAAAGACAACTTCAATGTGTTGCAGACGGCCCCTTTTCACACCTAAACAGTCTTTTGGCACTCTCTACAGGGATCTCATCAGGATTCCCTCCCTCCTGCTTTTCCTCTGCTGTCTTGTCTGCACTCCCCCCCTCTGAGGAGCTCTCTCTTTTGAATACCAACAGTGCCACAGACACTCTGTGTTCCACGCTTACATCCTGCTTGGACAACCTATGCCCTCCTACATCTGGACCAGCCCGTGCATCCCTATCTGCCCCCTGGTTATCGGATGTACCACGTGAGCATCGCACCAGCCTCCAGTCAGTTGAGAGAAAATGGCCCAAGTCAAAAGACAATACTGACCTCTCTCCTGACTCTCACACACTCTTAAAAACCTTCTCTGCTCTCCTCTGTCCGCCTGCTCCCACACCTTCATCGGAGTTAACGGCTAATGATTTTGCATCGTTCTTCTTAAAGAAAATACCGCCATCAACAGCCAGATTTCTACACCACCATCACCCGCCTTTTCTCCTCTGTCTGAAAATGATGTTTCCAAGGTCATTGGTTCCAACCACCCTACCACCTGCCCACTGGATTCCATCCCCACCCATCTCCTCCATGCCATCTCTCCAGCAGTTGTGCCTGGTCTGACCCACATCATCAACTCTTTGCTCACCACTGGGACATTTCCCACTGCGTTCAAAGAGGCCTGCATCACACCGCTACTGAAGAAACCCACTCTCAACCTTACACTGCTAGAACACTACAGGCAGGTGTAGTGTGTGAAAATGCATATCTTCTGTCAAAATGTAGATGACTGATTTTTACCTCTAATTCTTTTCTGTCTTCTTAAAAAAATATTTTTTTAGTTACCTCACTATTCTTAGCTTTGTATACTGTGCTAGGCTTTAATGGACTGGATTTAATTAACTTATGCATTTTGTTGCCTATATTGTTATAATTGCTTCCAATGTTTCCTCGTCTGTAAGTCGCTTTGGATAAAAACGTCTGCTAAATGACTAAATGTAAATTTTATGAAATGTGTAATGTCATGTGTAATGTGTAGTGTGTGGCCTTGAAATTTTAGCATGTCTACGTAATCATGAATAAATGCTTCTTGAGACACACAGTGTTGCTTCTTTGCATGCATCAAACGAATTGTTTCTGGCTATATGCATCCATGCATCAGTTTGAGAGGGGTGGAAATGGGACACTTGGGTGAAACAAAACTGCCCCAAAAGTACCCCCACCCACTTTAAATACAGTTTTTTCTAAGTCAATTTGGTACATTTCTCAGATCCGATTTGAAATTCTCAAAACTTCTTGTTCAATCCTTACATCCTTGTGTCACTTGTGCACATCAAACAAGCATTTTCTCATTTCTTTGAACAAGTTGCAAATGCTTTGGTACATCCATGCAAGTGAATATGACACAATTCTGTGCAGATTCCTACATTATCAATTGCTTATGTCATGTTGATCAAAATGCATTATAATGGGTCTCTGTTGAATAGTATAATCCCCCATGACATTTAAGCACTAGTTTTACAATATACAGTAAGTATACTTTAAGTAAACAGTGGCATTTTATTTTAATCAATTTAGTGTTTTGCATTACTAAATTTTTTCAACATAGGATTGCAAGACAACTTCAATGTGTTGCAGACGGCCCCTTTTCACACCTAAACAGTCTTTTGGCACTCTCTACAGGGATCTTATCAGGATTCCCTCCCTCCTGGTTTTCCTCTGCTGTCTTGTCTGCACTCCCCCCCTCTGAGGAGCTCTCTCTTTTGAATACCAACAGTGCCACAGACACTCTGTGTTCCACGCTTACATCCTGCTTGGACAACCTATGCCCTCCTACATCTGGACCAGCCCGTGCATCCCTGTCTGCCCCCTGGTTATGGGATGTACCACGTGAGCATCGCACCAGCCTCCAATCAGCTGAGAGAAAATGGCCCAAGTCAAAAGACCATACTGACCTCTCTCCTGACTCTCACACACTCTTAAAAACCTTCTCTGCTCTCCTCTGTCCGCCTGCTCCCACACCTTCATCTGAGTTAACGGCTAATGATTTTGCATCGTTCTTCGTAAAGAAAACTACCGCCATCAACAGCCAGATTTCTACACCACCATCACCCGCCTTTTCTCCTCTGTCTGAAAATGATGTTTCCAAGGTCATTGGTTCCAACCACCCTACCACCTGCCCACTGGATTCCATCCCCACCCATCTCCTCCATGCCATCTCTCCAGCAGTTGTGCCTGGTCTGACCCACATCATCAACTCTTTGCTCACCACTGGGACATTTCCCACTGCGTTCAAAGAGGCCTGCATCACACCGCTACTGAAGAAACCCACTCTCAACCTTACACTGCTAGAACACTACAGGCAGGTGTAGTGTGTGAAAATGCATATCTTCTGTCAAAATGTAGATGACTGATTTTTACCTCTAATTCTTTTCTGTCTTCTTAAAAAAATATTTTTTTAGTTACCTCACTATTCTTAGCTTTGTATACTGTGCTAGGCTTTAATGGACTGGATTTAATTAACTTATGCATTTTGTTGCCTATATTGTTATAATTGCTTCCAATGTTTCCTCGTCTGTAAGTCGCTTTGGATAAAAACGTCTGCTAAATGACTAAATGTAAATTTTATGAAATGTGTAATGTCATGTGTAATGTGTAGTGTGTGGCCTTGAAATTTTAGCATGTCTACGTAATCATGAATAAATGCTTCTTGAGACACACAGTGTTGCTTCTTTGCATGCATCAAACGAATTGTTTCTGGCTATATGCATCCATGCATCAGTTTGAGAGGGGTGGAAATGGGACACTTGGGTGAAACAAAACTGCCCCAAAAGTACCCCCACCCACTTTAAATACAGTTTTTTCTAAGTCAATTTGGTACATTTCTCAGATCCGATTTGAAATTCTCAAAACTTCTTGTTCAATCCTAACATCCTTGTGTCACTTGTGCACATCAAACAAGCATTTTCTCATTTCTTTGAACAAGTTGCAAATGCTTTGGTACATCCATGCAAGTGAATATGACACAATTCTGTGCAGATTCCTACATTATCAATTGCTTATGTCATGTTGATCAAAATGCATTATAATGGGTCTCTGTTGAATAGTATAATCCCCCATGACATTTAAGCACTAGTTTTACAATATACAGTAATTCACGAGTTCGCCCCCGCAAATTCTGGCTGCAGGTAATTAGGATTTATGCGTATTTGGCGTACTGTCCGGGGAGAGGGCTCCGGGCTCCGGGCTCTGAGCTCCCGTCTGAGCCCGGAGCGCTCCCCCTTTTACCGGGAAGGGAGCCCAGAGCCCGGACCGAGCCCGAGCCCTGAGCGCCTATCCCCCCCCGGCTGCCAGAGGCAGGGGCGAAAAGGGGGGAGAGGAGTCGGGGTGGTGGTGGGATGCGAAGTCGGACGAGATGATTGAGGTGAGGAGCTTCTTTATATTTATATGTGTTCAGCTGACGCTGGTTGGATAATTAGTCTGATTATCGATTATGTGCTCGGTGTGCGGTAATTTGCCAGGGCTACTCCCGAACTTTGTTTATTAAACATCATTTCACGAGTTCGCCCCCGCAAATTCTGGCTGCAGGTAATTAGGATTTATGCGTATTTGGCGTACTGTCCGGGGAGAGGGCTCCGGGCTCCGGGCTCTGAGCTCCCGTCTGAGCCCGGAGCGCTCCCCCTTTTACCGGGAAGGGAGCCCAGAGCCCGGACCGAGCCCGAGCCCTGAGCGCCTATCCCCCCCAAAAATTGCGGACGGCGCCGGACAGTGCACGGTGCTGGGCCCTGATGACCCCCAAAAGATGCAGAAATCCTGTGGACCGCGGCCGGCGCTTCGGCTGGGCGGGTTGGGTAGGACGGTTGAGATTTCTTGGCATGGCCTGCGGCAGTTTCCGGGAAGCGAGCCGAGGTTTAGAAGCGATGGGTGCTCGGCGATATTGGTGTCGAGTGTGAGATTCCTGTAGTGCTGAAAGCGCTGGTTCCTGAGGCTGTTATCACTGCGTGCTCTGTGCGCTGGCTCCTGGGGCTGGCGCTACGGTAAGGCCAGCACCCTTGAGTGACCAATGCGCGATGTGTGACCAATGCGCATGGATGACTTGGGCCCTTGTGCGATCAATGCTCGTTGCGTGACCAATGCAAGAGTGTGACTGGGAACCCTGTGCGACCGATGCGCATTGCGTGACCAATGCACGTAGGTAGCTTGGGCCCTTGTGCGACCGATGCGCGTTGCGTGACCAATGTACGAGTGTGACTGGGGCCCTTGTGCGGCCAATGCGCGTTGCGTGACCAATGCACGAGTGTGACTGGGACCCTTGTGCGACCAATGCGCGTTGCGTGACCAATGCACGAGTGTGACTGGGGCCCTTGTGCGACCAATGCGCGTTGCGTGACCAATGCACGAGTGTGACTGGGGCCCTTGTGCGACCAATGCGCGTTGCGTGACTGATGCACGAGTGTGACTGGGACCCTTGTGCGACCAATGCGCGTTGCGTGACCAATGCACGAGTGTGACTGGGACCCTTGTGCGACCAATGCGCGTTGCGTGACCAATGCACGAGTGTGACTGGGACCCTTGTGCGACCAATGCGCGTTGCGTGACCAATGCACGAGTGTGACTGGGACCCTTGTGCGACCAATGCGCGTTGCGTGACCAATGCACGAGTGTGGCTGGGAACCTTGTGCGACCAATGCGCGTTGCGTGACCAATGCACGAGTGTGACTGGGGCCCTTGTGCGACCAATGCGCGTTGCGTGACCAATGCACGAGTGTGACTGGGACCCTTGTGCGACCAATGCGCGTTGCGTGACCAATGCACGAGTGTGACTGGGGCCCTTGTGCGACCAATGCGCGTTGCGTGACCAATGCACGAGTGTGAAACTGGAGGGAGCGAGCTGCCGAATTGCGGAGGGGAGGGTGCTTGGGGGGGTGAGCCCTGGGCGGAATGCCTATGTGAGTTGGCTGACGAGGGTTCGGTGGGATTCTCTGATGTGTGCGTGATCCGACCGGATGTAAGTTTTGAAGGCCTCGGAAGACCAGCGCCCGAGTGCCTGGATTTGGGGTTGCGAGAGTCCCTTCTGGGCGGCAGTGGTGGCGGCGCCTATCCGGAAGGAGTGGGTGGAGAACTGGCCTGCGTCTACGCCTGATAGTTGAAGGACGGCTCGGAGGTGTTTCTGAAAACTAAATCTGGTGAAGGGGCGGTTGGAGTCGTCGGCGAAAAGGGGTTCGAGGGGAGAGCGGATCTGGGAGTGCCTGAGGCGTAGATAGGCCAGGAGGGTCTGGTAGGGTTGAATGGGTGACGGGAGGTTGAATATGTAAATGTGGTGGCCCTCCTTTGCTTGATCGGATTTGCTTTGTTTTATAAGGAATGAGATGGTGTCATTGTCTAGCACTGTGAGGTCTGAAAAGGTGGGGTGGATCTTATGGTTGAAAATGGAGGAGCTGAGAAATTCTGAGCCGCGTAGGAAGCCGAAAAAAGCCAGGATAAACATTGCGTCTAGTGTGCGCGCTATATGGGTTGAGAGGTAGCCTTTGCGGAGAGTTGTGGTGCACTTGGTGAGAATTTCGAGTGTGAGGGGTTTCCTGGCGTCTGGGGTGGTGGGGTGTGTTCTATGGATGCTTTTAATCAGTAGAGCGAGCTGGGGGGCATTTATGGCGGGGGATGGCAGGCCGAATATCAATTTGTGGAAGAATTGAATTCCACTTAAATAGCCCTTAATAGAGGTGATTTGGAGTTTTTTGTTAATATTGAGGTGGGATACGAAGGAGGATACGGTGAGGAGGGAGAAATCTGGAAACGGAAGATTGTATGAATTGTGGAAGAGTTTGAAGCATTTCCAAGCCGTAAGGTAGGACTGCAGGGTCCTGGGGGACACGGCCTGCAGGATGCTGTTGAGGGAGGAGTCTAGGAGGGATCTCAGAGGGTGGTTCATGGGAATATTAATTCCGAATAGGGAGGCACTGGTGTGGGTACCGGGTCCGCGGAAGGCGCCAGCCGTCTGAATTTCTGCAATGAGAAGCGGGAAAGGGAATCAGCGATTTGGTTTTTTGCCCCGGGTACGTGTGTAGCGGTAATGATGAACTGGGCGCACGCGGAAATCCAAACTAGCCTTCTTATGAGCGGGGTGAGCGCGGAGGACTGGGAACGCCCCTTGTTAATGCAGTATACTGTCGCCTCGTTATCGCAATGTACCATGATGCTGGCCGATGCCCATTCTCCTCCCCATAAGTATGCGGCGACGACTAAGGGGTATAATTCAAAGAGCGCAGAGGATTGGAGATGTTGGGGTAGGTCTGTGAGTTGGGTGGGCCATGTCGATGCGAACCAGCGCCCTCGGTAATAACCTCCGAAGCCGACTGATGGAGCGGCATCTGTATAGAGCTGGGTATCGATAGGATGGGAAATCGCGTCGTTGTAGAAAAAAGACATGCCGTTCCATTGGGCTAGGAAGGATATCCACAGGTTGAGTTCGTTTGTGCATGGTTGATCTAATAAAATCTGATCCTCTAATGCTTGGACGGAGGAGGCGAGTTTGAGTAGATGGGAGACGAAGGGGCGACCCTGCGGGATGATGCGCATGGCGAAGTTTAGGTGGCCGAGCGCAGAGAGGAGCTCGCGTTTTGAGCATTTAGGGTTATTTCGGAGATGCGTGGCGATCAGGGTTATGCGGTCGATTTTTTCTTTAGGGAGGGAGGCTTGGAACTTAACTGAGTCTAGTTTAATGCCCAGGAATTCGATACTGGTGTCGGGACCCGCGGTTTTGTCCTGGGCGAGGGGGACTCCTAGGTCTGAGAAGACCTTTTGGACAGTTATCAGGTGCGCGGCGGGAATGGCGTTGGGAGGCGAAACTATCAGAAAATCGTCTAATAGGTGGATGATGTAGGGGATCGAGTAATTGTTCAGGAGAATCCAGCAAATTGCTTCTGAAAGGGTGTCAAATATCTTGGGGCTGCTTCTACAGCCGAAGGTGAGGCGGACGGAGAAGTAGAATTTTCCGCGCCAGTGTATGCCGAATAAGTGCCAGAAGTCTGGGTGGATCGGCATAACTTTGAAGGCGGACGTAATGTCTACTTTCGCCAACCAGGCTCCGCGGCCTGCTTTTTTAATGAGAGTTATTGCTTGATCGACGTCGTGGTAATTCATGGAAAATTCTTCGGGCGGGATGAGGCTGTTTATGCTCGGGAACGGGGATTTGTGGGGGGAGGAAAGGTCAATGATTAAGCGTTTTTTGCCAGAGAATTTCCGGGTTGCTATGCCGATTGGGCTGACGCGGTATCGATTGAACGGGGGTAGCGTGAAAGGACCGATCATAAATTTTGAGTTGACCTCCTTTAAGACCAGACTGTCGACGGTGTCCGGCTCGGCGAGCGCAGATTGGAGATTAGGGCATATGTTATTGAATTGAAGAGGGGTTCCGACGCCTGGGTCGAAGCCGTGCGTGAGGCCTGAGAGCAAGTATTCTGTAAATGCGGGGTCTGGGTGGTGCCGCAGTTCTACTGAAAGGCGGAGCACATTAACAGACGACAATGAATAGTGTTTGGAGTTTTTATTGTTAGATTTGAAGACAGGACAAATAAGGCGGGCGTGCGCGCCGCCGCAAAAGCTGCAAACATGGAGGAAACGGCAGCGCTGTCTAACGCATCTATTGGAGTTGAAGGATAAACAGACACTGGTGTTTGGATGTTGGGCGGGAATACGGCGAAGGGAAGCTGGAGCTGAGGATTGATGGTGCGGGACGTAGCTTGTTGATTTGGGATGGGTGTTGGCGGAATGCGGAGGGGAGGGAGGGTGGACTAAGGGGCATGCGTTTGTGGCGTGGGAGGATGATCTGCACACCGCGCAGGAGATATTGGGGCAGTTTAGAAAAACGCGGTTGTGCAGGTCTGTATCCAGTGCTCCCCAGTACGGGCACTGGTTCCAATGAGCTACGCGGATTGAGCATTTGGCTGAGAACAACTTATGGTATGTGTAGAAATGGGAACCTCCGTAAGAAAGCGCGAGCTCCGCGATTATAGCAAGGTAATCGCTGAGCTCGCGTCTCCTGTGTGGCTGAGCTGAGCATATGACCTCGGTGAAGCGATTGAAGGCGATTGTGAATTCAGTGAACGAGAGTATACGGGATGAGTGTTGTGCTGGGTGTTTGAGTGTGACTGAGAACAGACCGCAGTCGATTTCGCGGTCCGGGGCGGGCGGGGGGAGAATGGAGAGAAGAGACGCTAGGTCGAAATCCGCACCTGACAGGATCTGTGCTCTGAGGGCGTTGGAGACTGGAGGTGGTTCCCGGACTGGTGCGTTGAGCGGGGCTGGCATTTGGGTAGCCGTCAGAAGGGAGGAGGAAGACCGGGCCTGTGGGAGGGAAAACAGGGAGGGTATGGGGGCGGCTGCTGCCGCGTGCTGGTAGTTGGGGACGTCCGGGGCTGTTGAGGAGGGAAAAGGAGGAAAGATAGAGGGACAAAAAGATGCCCACGACGCTGGCTGAGCGGTGCTCGCACTACCGTCGGCTGCTGGAGCTGGGGCGGAGGGAAACAAAAGGGGGGGGGGCATGGGCGGGTGGGAAGAGGCGTACGCATGCACCGCCGTGGGGAGGATGGGAATAGGGGGGGGGTTAGGGAGGGAAGTGTATAGGGAAACCTGGCCCTGCTCTGTCAGCTGCGGCGGCCTCATGGGGTTGCTGACCGCCGGGGCTGCTGGCCATGGACAATCAGGTTGGTCCGGGGGGGCGTGGCCTCTTTGGCTGGCGTGCGGAGGTGGCCTCGCGCGGGCTGGGCGTCTTGTGGATGGTGTGAGGTCACCGCTCGGTGAGGAGTCGTTCGAGTCGTCCTCCCGGACTTGGCTCCTGCTTGCTGGAGTGGTGCGGCGTCTCTTCCTGGCGGGTGGTGGGCTTGGAGCCACCTCCGGGTGGGGATGCTGATGTTTCCGGGAGCGGCTGGCTATGTTTGATGAGGTGCTTTGCCGGCCGGTACGCGCCTCGGGCTGTTTAGAGATGAGTAGGTTGTATAACTCTGGTTTTTTGAGTCTCCTGGCATACTGGATGTTAGCGTCTTCTAGAGCTCGTTTAAGCGCGGGGATCGTCCATTTTTCTATGGGCGGGATTAAGCGAGATGCTGGAGAATGGGATGACGCTGTAGAAGACCCGGAAGACCTGGGAAGGGAAGGCGTCCTGGTCGTTTTGCTTCTCGGGGTGCTGGCTGCCTCGCGGAATGGAGGACGGCCGCGAGGTGTAGAAGTAGACGGTTTCTCTGTCGGTTTGGTTTTGCGCTTCCGGGTAGCGCTCGGATTTTTGTTTGGGCTCTGCTCCTTACTCGCGGATGATGCTGCTGAGGGGTTTTGCTCGCTTGAGGAGTCTTCGCCTGACGTTTCTCGGGCCGGGGTAACATTAGAGGTAAAGGAAAGTAACTTCCTGGACTCTGCCATGGTTTTTCCGCTGCGGATCGATGCGAAGTCGGACGAGATGATTGAGGTGAGGAGCTTCTTTATATTTATATGTGTTCAGCTGACGCTGGTTGGATAATTAGTCTGATTATCGATTATGTGCTCGGTGTGCGGTAATTTGCCAGGGCTACTCCCGAACTTTGTTTATTAAACATCATGTATACTTTAAGTAAACAGTGGCATTTTATTTTACTCAATTTAGTGTTTTGCATTACTAAATTCTTTCCACATAGGATTGCAAGACAACTTCAATGTGTTGCATACGGCCCCTTTTCACACCTAAACAGTCTTTTGGCACTCTCTACAGGGTTCTCATCAGGATTCCCTCCCTCCTGCTTTTCCTCTGCTGTCTTGTCTGCACTCCCCCCCTCTGAGGAGCTCTCTCTTTTGAATACCAACAGTGCCACAGACACTCTGTGTTCCACGCTCACATCCTGCTTTGACAACCTATGCCCTCCTACATCTGGACCAGCCCGTGCATCCCTGTCTGCCCCCTGGTTATGGGATGTACCACGTGAGCATCGCACCAGCCTCCAGTCAGCTGAGAGAAAATGGCCCAAGTCAAAAGACCATACTGACCTCTCTCTCTACCAGTCTCTTCTCTCTACTTTCTCCGTTGACGTCACCTCTGCAAAAACTGATTATAACCACTCGAAGATCAGCAACTCTCCTGACTCTCACACTCTTAAAAACCTTCTCTGCTCTCCTCTGTCCGCCTGCTCCCACACCGTCATCGGAGTTAACGGCTAATGATTTTGCATCGTTCTTCGTAAAGAAAACTACAGCCATCAACAGCCAGATTTCTACACCACCATCACCCGCCTTTTCTCCTCTGTCTGAAAATGATGTTTCCAAGGTCATTGGTTCCAACCACCCTACCACCTGCCCACTGGATTCCATCCCCACCCATCTCCTCCATTCCATCTCTCCAGCAGTTGTGCCTGGTCTGACCCACATCATCAACTCTTTGCTCACCACTGGGACATTTCCCACTGCGTTCAAAGAGGCCTGCATCACACCGCTACTGAAGAAACCCGCTCTCAACCTTACACTGCTAGAACACTACAGGCCGGTGTAGTGTGTGAAAATGCATATCTTCTGTCAGAATGTAGATGACCGATTTTAACCTCTAATTCTTTTCTGTCTTCTTAAAAAAATATTTTTTTTACTTACCTCACTATTCCTAGCTTTGTATACTGTGCTAGGCTTTAATGGACTGGATTAAATTAACTTATGCATTTTGTTGCCTATATTGTTATGATTGCTTCCAATGTTTCCTCGTCTGTAAGTCGCTTTGGATAAAAACGTCTGCTAAATGACTAAATGTAAATTTTATGAAATGTGTAATTTCATGTGTAATGTGTAGTGTGTGGCCTTGAAATTTTAGCATGTCTACGTAATCTTGAATAAATGCTTCTTGAGACACACAGTGTTGCTTCTTTGCATGCATCAAACAAATTGTTTCTGGCTATATGCATCCATGCATCAGTTTGAGAGGGGTGGAAATGGGACACTTGTGTGAAACAAAACTGCCCCAAAAGTACCCCCACCCACTTTAAATACAGTTTTTTCTAAGTCAATTGGGTACATTTCTCAGATCCGATTTGAAATTCTCAAAACTTCTTGTTCAATCCTTACATCCTTGTGTCACTTGTGCACATCAAACAAGCATTTTCTCATTTCTTTGAACCAGTTGCAAATGCTTTGGTACATCCATGCAAGTGAATATGACACAATTCTGTGCAGATTCCTACATTATCAATTGCTTATGTCATGTTGATCAAAATGCATTATAATGGGTCTCTGTTGAATAGTATAAACCCCCATGACATTTAAGCACTAGTTTTACAATATACAGTAAGTCTACTTTAAGTAAACAGTGGCATTTTATTTTAATCAATTTAGTGTTTTGCATTACTAAATTTTTTCAACATAGGATTGCAAGACAACTTCAATGTGTTGCAGACGGCCCCTTTTCACAACTAAACAGTCTTTTGGCACTCTCTACAGGGATCTTATCAGGATTCCCTCCCTCCTGCTTTTCCTCTGCTGTCTTGTCTGCACTCCCCCCCTCTGAGGAGCTCTCTCTTTTGAATACCAACAGTGCCACAGACACTCTGTGTTCCACGCTTACATCCTGCTTGGACAACCTATGCCCTCCTACATCTGGACCAGCCCGTGCATCCCTGTCTGCCCCCTGGTTATCGGATGTACCACGTGAGCATCGCACCAGCCTCCAGTCAGCTGAGAGAAAATGGCCCAAGTCAAAAGACCATACTGACCTCTCTTTCTACCAGTCTCTTCTCTCTACTTTCTCCGTTGACGTCACCTCTGCAAAAACTGATTATAACCACTCGAAGATCAGCAACTCTCCTGACTCTCACACACTCTTAAAAACCTTCTCTGCTCTCCTCTGTCCGCCTGCTCCCACACCTTCATCGGAGTTAACGGTTAATGATTTTGCATCGTTCTTCGTAAAGAAAACTACAGCCATCAACAGCCAGATTTCTACACCACCATCACCCGCCTTTTCTCCTCTGCCTGAAAATGATGTTTCCAAGGTCATTGGTTCCAACCACCCTACCACCTGCCCACTGGATTCCATCCCCACCCATCTCCTCCATGCCATCTCTCCAGCAGTTGTGCCTGGTCTGACCCACATCATCAACTCTTTGCTCACCACTGGGACATTTCCCACTGCGTTCAAAGAGGCCTGCATCACACCGCTACTGAAGAAACCCACTCTCAACCTTACCCTGCTAGAACACTACAGGCAGGTGTAGTGTGTGAAAATGCATATCTTCTGTCAAAATGTAGATGACTGATTTTAACCTCTAATTCTTTTCTGTCTTCTTAAAAAAATATTTTTTTAGTTACCTCACTATTCTTAGCTTTGTATACTGTGCTAGGCTTTAATGGACTGGATTTAATTAACTTATGCATTTTGTTGCCTATATTGTTATAATTGCTTCCAATGTTTCCTCGTCTGTAAGTCGCTTTGGATAGAAACGTCTGCTAAATGACTAAATGTAAATTTAATGAAATGTGTAATGTCATGTGTAATGTGTAGTGTGTGGCCTTGAAATTTAAGCATGTCTACGTAATCATGAATAAATGCTTCTTGAGACACACAGTGTTGCTTCTTTGCATGCATCAAACGAATTGTTTCTGGCTATATGCATCCATGCATCAGTTTGAGAGGGGTGGAAATGGGACACTTGGGTGAAACAAAACTGCCCCAAAAGTACCCCCACCCACTTTAAATACAGTTTTTTCTAAGTCAATTGGGTATATTTCTCAGATCCGATTTGAAATTCTCAAAACTTCTTGTTCAATCCTTACATCCTTGTGTCACTTGTGCACATCAAACAAGCATTTTCTCATTTCTTTGAACAAGTTGCAAATGCTTTGGTACATCCATGCAAGTGAATATGACACAATTCTGTGCAGATTCCTACATTATTGCTTATGTCATGTTGATCAAAATGCATTATAATGGGTCTCTGTTGAATAGTATAATCCCCCATGACATTTAAGCACTAGTTTTACAATATACAGTAAGTATACTTTAAGTAAACAGTGGCATTTTATTTTAATCAATTTGGGTTTTGCATTACTAAATTTTTTCAACATAGGATTGAAAGACAACTTCAATGTGTTGCAGACGGCCCCTTTTCACACCTAAACAGTCTTTTGGCACTCTCTACAGGGATCTCATCAGGATTCCCTCCCTCCTGCTTTTCCTCTGCTGTCTTGTCTGCACTCCCCCCCTCTGAGGAGCTCTCTCTTTTGAATACCAACAGTGCCACAGACACTCTGTGTTCCACGCTTACATCCTGCTTGGACAACCTATGCCCTCCTACATCTGGACCAGCCCGTGCATCCCTATCTGCCCCCTGGTTATCGGATGTACCACGTGAGCATCGCACCAGCCTCCAGTCAGTTGAGAGAAAATGGCCCAAGTCAAAAGACAATACTGACCTCTCTCCTGACTCTCACACACTCTTAAAAACCTTCTCTGCTCTCCTCTGTCCGCCTGCTCCCACACCTTCATCGGAGTTAACGGCTAATGATTTTGCATCGTTCTTCTTAAAGAAAATACCGCCATCAACAGCCAGATTTCTACACCACCATCACCCGCCTTTTCTCCTCTGTCTGAAAATGATGTTTCCAAGGTCATTGGTTCCAACCACCCTACCACCTGCCCACTGGATTCCATCCCCACCCATCTCCTCCATGCCATCTCTCCAGCAGTTGTGCCTGGTCTGACCCACATCATCAACTCTTTGCTCACCACTGGGACATTTCCCACTGCGTTCAAAGAGGCCTGCATCACACCGCTACTGAAGAAACCCACTCTCAACCTTACACTGCTAGAACACTACAGGCAGGTGTAGTGTGTGAAAATGCATATCTTCTGTCAAAATGTAGATGACTGATTTTTACCTCTAATTCTTTTCTGTCTTCTTAAAAAAATATTTTTTTAGTTACCTCACTATTCTTAGCTTTGTATACTGTGCTAGGCTTTAATGGACTGGATTTAATTAACTTATGCATTTTGTTGCCTATATTGTTATAATTGCTTCCAATGTTTCCTCGTCTGTAAGTCGCTTTGGATAAAAACGTCTGCTAAATGACTAAATGTAAATTTTATGAAATGTGTAATGTCATGTGTAATGTGTAGTGTGTGGCCTTGAAATTTTAGCATGTCTACGTAATCATGAATAAATGCTTCTTGAGACACACAGTGTTGCTTCTTTGCATGCATCAAACGAATTGTTTCTGGCTATATGCATCCATGCATCAGTTTGAGAGGGGTGGAAATGGGACACTTGGGTGAAACAAAACTGCCCCAAAAGTACCCCCACCCACTTTAAATACAGTTTTTTCTAAGTCAATTTGGTACATTTCTCAGATCCGATTTGAAATTCTCAAAACTTCTTGTTCAATCCTAACATCCTTGTGTCACTTGTGCACATCAAACAAGCATTTTCTCATTTCTTTGAACAAGTTGCAAATGCTTTGGTACATCCATGCAAGTGAATATGACACAATTCTGTGCAGATTCCTACATTATCAATTGCTTATGTCATGTTGATCAAAATGCATTATAATGGGTCTCTGTTGAATAGTATAATCCCCCATGACATTTAAGCACTAGTTTTACAATATACAGTAAGTATACTTTAAGTAAACAGTGGCATTTTATTTTACTCAATTTAGTGTTTTGCATTACTAAATTCTTTCCACATAGGATTGCAAGACAACTTCAATGTGTTGCATACGGCCCCTTTTCACACCTAAACAGTCTTTTGGCACTCTCTACAGGGATCTCATCAGGATTCCCTCTCTCCTGCTTTTCCTCTGCTGTCTTGTCTGCACTCCCCCCCTCTGAGGAGCTCTCTCTTTTGAATACCAACAGTGCCACAGACACTCTGTGTTCCACGCTCACATCCTGCTTGGACAACCTATGCCCTCCTACATCTGGACCAGCCCGTGCATCCCTGTCTGCCCCCTGGTTATGGGATGTACCACGTGAGCATCGCACCAGCCTCCAGTCAGCTGAGAGAAAATGGCCCAAGTCAAAAGACCATACTGACCTCTCTCCTGACTCTCACACACTCTTAAAAACCTTCTCTGCTCTCCTCTGTCCGCCTGCTCCCACACCTTCATCGGAGTTAACGGCTAATGATTTTGCATCGTTCTTCTTAAAGAAAATACCGCCATCAACAGCCAGATTTCTACACCACCATCACCCGCCTTTTCTCCTCTGTCTGAAAATGATGTTTCCAAGGTCATTGGTTCCAACCACCCTACCACCTGCCCACTGGATTCCATCCCCACCCATCTCCTCCATGCCATCTCTCCAGCAGTTGTGCCTGGTCTGACCCACATCATCAACTCTTTGCTCACCACTGGGACATTTCCCACTGCGTTCAAAGAGGCCTGCATCACACCGCTACTGAAGAAACCCACTCTCAACCTTACACTGCTAGAACACTACAGGCAGGTGTAGTGTGTGAAAATGCATATCTTCTGTCAAAATGTAGATGACTGATTTTTACCTCTAATTCTTTTCTGTCTTCTTAAAAAAATATTTTTTTAGTTACCTCACTATTCTTAGCTTTGTATACTGTGCTAGGCTTTAATGGACTGGATTTAATTAACTTATGCATTTTGTTGCCTATATTGTTATAATTGCTTCCAATGTTTCCTCGTCTGTAAGTCGCTTTGGATAAAAACGTCTGCTAAATGACTAAATGTAAATTTTATGAAATGTGTAATGTCATGTGTAATGTGTAGTGTGTGGCCTTGAAATTTTAGCATGTCTACGTAATCATGAATAAATGCTTCTTGAGACACACAGTGTTGCTTCTTTGCATGCATCAAACGAATTGTTTCTGGCTATATGCATCCATGCATCAGTTTGAGAGGGGTGGAAATGGGACACTTGGGTGAAACAAAACTGCCCCAAAAGTACCCCCACCCACTTTAAATACAGTTTTTTCTAAGTCAATTTGGTACATTTCTCAGATCCGATTTGAAATTCTCAAAACTTCTTGTTCAATCCTAACATCCTTGTGTCACTTGTGCACATCAAACAAGCATTTTCTCATTTCTTTGAACAAGTTGCAAATGCTTTGGTACATCCATGCAAGTGAATATGACACAATTCTGTGCAGATTCCTACATTATCAATTGCTTATGTCATGTTGATCAAAATGCATTATAATGGGTCTCTGTTGAATAGTATAATCCCCCATGACATTTAAGCACTAGTTTTACAATATACAGTAAGTATACTTTAAGTAAACAGTGGCATTTTATTTTACTCAATTTAGTGTTTTGCATTACTAAATTCTTTCCACATAGGATTGCAAGACAACTTCAATGTGTTGCATACGGCCCCTTTTCACACCTAAACAGTCTTTTGGCACTCTCTACAGGGATCTCATCAGGATTCCCTCTCTCCTGCTTTTCCTCTGCTGTCTTGTCTGCACTCCCCCCCTCTGAGGAGCTCTCTCTTTTGAATACCAACAGTGCCACAGACACTCTGTGTTCCACGCTCACATCCTGCTTGGACAACCTATGCCCTCCTACATCTGGACCAGCCCGTGCATCCCTGTCTGCCCCCTGGTTATGGGATGTACCACGTGAGCATCGCACCAGCCTCCAGTCAGCTGAGAGAAAATGGCCCAAGTCAAAAGACCATACTGACCTCTCTCCTGACTCTCACACACTCTTAAAAACCTTCTCTGCTCTCCTCTGTCCGCCTGCTCCCACACCTTCATCGGAGTTAACGGCTAATGATTTTGCATCGTTCTTCGTAAAGACACTACCGCCATCAAGCCAGATTTCTACACCACCATCACCCGCCTTTTCTCCTCTGTCTGAAAATGATGTTTCCAAGGCCATTGGTTCCAACCACCCTACCACCTGCCCACTGGATTCCATCCCCACCCATCTCCTCCATGCCATCTCTCCAGCAGTTGTGCCTGGTCTGACCCACATCATCAACTCTTTGCTCACCACTGGGACATTTACCACTGCGTTCAAAGAGGCCTGCATCACACCGCTACTGAAGAAACCCACTCTCAACCTTACACTGCTAGAACACTACAGGCAGGTGTAGTGTGTGAAAATGCATATCTTCTTTCAAAATGTAGATGACTGATTTTAACCTCTAATTCTTTTCTGTCTTCTTAAAAAAATATTTTTTTTACTTACCTCACTATTCTTAGCTTTGTCTACTGTGCTATGCTTTAATGGACTGGATTTAATTAACTTATGCATTTTGTTGCCTATATTGTTATAATTGCTTCCAATGTTTCCTCGTCTGTAAGTCGCTTTGGATAAAAACGTCTGCTAAATGACTAAATGTAAATTTTATGAAATGTGTAATGTCATGTGTAATGTGTAGTGTGTGGCCTTGAAATTTTAGCATGTCTACGTAATCATGAATAAATGCTTCTTGAGAAACACAGTGTTGCTTCTTTGCATGCATCAAACGAATTGTTTCTGGCTATATGCATCCATGCATCAGTTTGAGAGGGGTGGAAATGGGACAATTGGGTGAAACAAAACTGCCCCAAAAGTACCCCCACCCACTTTAAATACAGTTTTTTCTAAGTCAATTTGGTACATTTCTCAGATCCGATTTGAAATTCTCAAAACTTCTTGTTCAATCCTTACATCCTTGTGTCACTTGTGCACATCAAACAAGCATTTTCTCATTTCTTTGAACAAGTTGCAAATGCTTTGGTACATCCATGCAAGTGAATATGACACAATTCTGTGCAGATTCCTACATTATCAATTGCTTATGTCATGTTGATCAAAATGCATTATAATGGGTCTCTGTTGAATAGTATAAACCCCCATGACATTTAAGCACTAGTTTTACAATATACAGTAAGTCTACTTTAAGTAAACAGTGGCATTTTATTTTAATCAATTTAGTGTTTTGCATTACTAAATTTTTTCAACATAGGATTGCAAGACAACTTCAATGTGTTGCAGACGGCCCCTTTTCACACCTAAACAGTCTTTTGGCACTCTCTACAGGGATCTTATCAGGATTCCCTCCCTCCTGCTTTTCCTCTGCTGTCTTGTCTGCACTCCCCCCCTCTGAGGAGCTCTCTCTTTTGAATACCAACAGTGCCACAGACACTCTGTGTTCCACGCTTACATCCTGCTTGGACAACCTATGCCCTCCTACATCTGGACCAGCCCGTGCATCCCTGTCTGCCCCCTGGTTATCGGATGTACCACGTGAGCATCGCACCAGCCTCCAGTCAGCTGAGAGAAAATGGCCCAAGTCAAAAGACCATACTGACCTCTCTTTCTACCAGTCTCTTCTCTCTACTTTCTCCGTTGACGTCACCTCTGCAAAAACTGATTATAACCACTCGAAGATCAGCAACTCTCCTGACTCTCACACACTCTTAAAAACCTTCTCTGCTCTCCTCTGTCCGCCTGCTCCCACACCTTCATCGGAGTTAACGGTTAATGATTTTGCATCGTTCTTCGTAAAGAAAACTACAGCCATCAACAGCCAGATTTCTACACCACCATCACCCGCCTTTTCTCCTCTGCCTGAAAATGATGTTTCCAAGGTCATTGGTTCCAACCACCCTACCACCTGCCCACTGGATTCCATCCCCACCCATCTCCTCCATGCCATCTCTCCAGCAGTTGTGCCTGGTCTGACCCACATCATCAACTCTTTGCTCACCACTGGGACATTTCCCACTGCGTTCAAAGAGGCCTGCATCACACCGCTACTGAAGAAACCCACTCTCAACCTTACCCTGCTAGAACACTACAGGCAGGTGTAGTGTGTGAAAATGCATATCTTCTGTCAAAATGTAGATGACTGATTTTAACCTCTAATTCTTTTCTGTCTTCTTAAAAAAATATTTTTTTAGTTACCTCACTATTCTTAGCTTTGTATACTGTGCTAGGCTTTAATGGACTGGATTTAATTAACTTATGCATTTTGTTGCCTATATTGTTATAATTGCTTCCAATGTTTCCTTGTCTGTAAGTCGCTTTGGATAGAAACGTCTGCTAAATGACTAAATGTAAATTTTATGAAATGTGTAATGTCATGTGTAATGTGTAGTGTGTGGCCTTGAAATTTTAGCATGTCTACGTAATCTTGAATAAATGCTTCTTGAGACACACAGTGTTGCTTCTTTGCATGCATCAAACAAATTGTTTCTGGCTATATGCATCCATGCATCAGTTTGAGAGGGGTGGAAATGGGACACTTGGGTGAAACAAAACTGCCCCAAAAGTACACCCACCCACTTTAAATACAGTTTTTTCTAAGTCAATTGGGTATATTTCTCAGATCCGATTTGAAATTCTCAAAACTTCTTGTTCAATCCTTACATCCTTGTGTCACTTGTGCACATCAAACAAGCATTTTCTCATTTCTTTGAACAAGTTGCAAATGCTTTGGTACATCCATGCAAGTGAATATGACACAATTCTGTGCAGATTCCTACATTATTGCTTATGTCATGTTGATCAAAATGCATTATAATGGGTCCCTGTTGAATAGTATAATCCCCCATGACATTTAAGCACTAGTTTTACAATATACAGTAAGTATACTTTAAGTAAACAGTGGCATTTTATTTTAATCAATTTGGGTTTTGCATTACTAAATTTTTTCAACATAGGATTGCAAGACAACTTCAATGTGTTGCAGACGGCCCCTTTTCACACCTAAACAGTCTTTTGGCACTCTCTACAGGGATCTCATCAGGATTCCCTCCCTCCTGCTTTTCCTCTGCTGTCTTGTCTGCACTCCCCCCCTCTGAGGAGCTCTCTCTTTTGAATACCAACAGT
Organism: Barbatula barbatula; assembly: GCF_947034865.1. Lineage (NCBI taxonomy): Eukaryota > Metazoa > Chordata > Actinopteri > Cypriniformes > Nemacheilidae > Barbatula > Barbatula barbatula. Next base: position 15,347,097 of record NC_136780.1, read on the forward strand.
GCCACAGACACTCTGTGTTCCACGCTTACATCCTGCTTGGACAACCTATGCCCTCCTACATCTGGACCAGCCCGTGCATCCCTGTCTGCCCCCTGGTTATCGGATGTACCACGTGAGCATCGCACCAGCCTCCAGTCAGTTGAGAGAAAATGGCCCAAGTCAAAAGACCATACTGACCTCTCTCCTGACTCTCACACACTCTTAAAAACCTTCTCTGCTCTCCTCTGTCCGCCTGCTCCCACACCTTCATCTGAGTTAACGGCTAATGATTTTGCATCATTCTTCTTAAAGAAAATACCGCCATCAACAGCAAGATTTCTACACCACCATCACCCGCCTTTTCTCCTCTGTCTGAAAATGATGTTTCCAAGGTCATTGATTCCAACCACCCTACCACCTGCCCACTGGATTCCATCCCCACCCATCTCCTCCATGCCATCTCTCCAGCAGTTGTGCCTGGTCTGACCAACATCATCAACTCTTTGCTCACCACTGGGACATTTCCCAATGCGTTCAAAGAGGCCTGCATCACACCGCTACTGAAGAAACCCACTCTCAACCTTACACTGCTAGAACACTACAGGCAGGTGTAGTGTGTGAAAATGCATATCTTCTTTCAAAATGTAGATGACTGATTTTAACCTCTAATTCTTTTCTGTCTTCTTAAAAAAATATTTTTTTTACTTACCTCACTATTCTTAGCTTTGTCTACTGTGCTATGCTTTAATGGACTGGATTTAATTAACTTATGCATTTTGTTGCCTATATTGTTATAATTGCTTCCAATGTTTCCTCGTCTGTAAGTCGCTTTGGATAAAAACGTCTGCTAAATGACTAAATGTAAATTTTATGAAATGTGTAATGTCATGTGTAATGTGTAGTGTGTGGCCTTGAAATTTTAGCATGTCTACGTAATCATGAATAAATGCTTCTTGAGAAACACAGTGTTGCTTCTTTGCATGCATCAAACGAATTGTTTCTGGCTATATGCATCCATGCATCAGTTTGAGAGGGGTGGAAATGGGACAATTGGGTGAAACAAAACTGCCCCAAAAGTACCCCCACCCACTTTAAATACAGTTTTTTCTAAGTCAATTTGGTACATTTCTCAGATCCGATTTGAAATTCTCAAAACTTCTTGTTCAATCCTTACATCCTTGTGTCACTTGTGCACATCAAACAAGCATTTTCTCATTTCTTTGAACAAGTTGCAAATGCTTTGGTACATCCATGCAAGTGAATATGACACAATTCTGTGCAGATTCCTACATTATCAATTGCTTATGTCATGTTGATCAAAATGCATTATAATGGGTCTCTGTTGAATAGTATAAACCCCCATGACATTTAAGCACTAGTTTTACAATATACAGTAAGTCTACTTTAAGTAAACAGTGGCATTTTATTTTAATCAATTTAGTGTTTTGCATTACTAAATTTTTTCAACATAGGATTGCAAGACAACTTCAATGTGTTGCAGACGGCCCCTTTTCACACCTAAACAGTCTTTTGGCACTCTCTACAGGGATCTTATCAGGATTCCCTCCCTCCTGCTTTTCCTCTGCTGTCTTGTCTGCACTCCCCCCCTCTGAGGAGCTCTCTCTTTTGAATACCAACAGTGCCACAGACACTCTGTGTTCCACGCTTACATCCTGCTTGGACAACCTATGCCCTCCTACATCTGGACCAGCCCGTGCATCCCTGTCTGCCCCCTGGTTATCGGATGTACCACGTGAGCATCGCACCAGCCTCCAGTCAGCTGAGAGAAAATGGCCCAAGTCAAAAGACCATACTGACCTCTCTTTCTACCAGTCTCTTCTCTCTACTTTCTCCGTTGACGTCACCTCTGCAAAAACTGATTATAACCACTCGAAGATCAGCAACTCTCCTGACTCTCACACACTCTTAAAAACCTTCTCTGCTCTCCTCTGTCCGCCTGCTCCCACACCTTCATCGGAGTTAACGGTTAATGATTTTGCATCGTTCTTCGTAAAGAAAACTACAGCCATCAACAGCCAGATTTCTACACCACCATCACCCGCCTTTTCTCCTCTGCCTGAAAATGATGTTTCCAAGGTCATTGGTTCCAACCACCCTACCACCTGCCCACTGGATTCCATCCCCACCCATCTCCTCCATGCCATCTCTCCAGCAGTTGTGCCTGGTCTGACCCACATCATCAACTCTTTGCTCACCACTGGGACATTTCCCACTGCGTTCAAAGAGGCCTGCATCACACCGCTACTGAAGAAACCCACTCTCAACCTTACCCTGCTAGAACACTACAGGCAGGTGTAGTGTGTGAAAATGCATATCTTCTGTCAAAATGTAGATGACTGATTTTAACCTCTAATTCTTTTCTGTCTTCTTAAAAAAATATTTTTTTAGTTACCTCACTATTCTTAGCTTTGTATACTGTGCTAGGCTTTAATGGACTGGATTTAATTAACTTATGCATTTTGTTGCCTATATTGTTATAATTGCTTCCAATGTTTCCTTGTCTGTAAGTCGCTTTGGATAGAAACGTCTGCTAAATGACTAAATGTAAATTTTATGAAATGTGTAATGTCATGTGTAATGTGTAGTGTGTGGCCTTGAAATTTTAGCATGTCTACGTAATCTTGAATAAATGCTTCTTGAGACACACAGTGTTGCTTCTTTGCATGCATCAAACAAATTGTTTCTGGCTATATGCATCCATGCATCAGTTTGAGAGGGGTGGAAATGGGACACTTGGGTGAAACAAAACTGCCCCAAAAGTACACCCACCCACTTTAAATACAGTTTTTTCTAAGTCAATTGGGTATATTTCTCAGATCCGATTTGAAATTCTCAAAACTTCTTGTTCAATCCTTACATCCTTGTGTCACTTGTGCACATCAAACAAGCATTTTCTCATTTCTTTGAACAAGTTGCAAATGCTTTGGTACATCCATGCAAGTGAATATGACACAATTCTGTGCAGATTCCTACATTATTGCTTATGTCATGTTGATCAAAATGCATTATAATGGGTCCCTGTTGAATAGTATAATCCCCCATGACATTTAAGCACTAGTTTTACAATATACAGTAAGTATACTTTAAGTAAACAGTGGCATTTTATTTTAATCAATTTGGGTTTTGCATTACAAAATTTTTTCAACATAGGATTGCAAGACAACTTCAATGTGTTGCAGACGGCCCCTTTTCACACCTAAACAGTCTTTTGGCACTCTCTACAGGGATCTCATCAGGATTCCCTCCCTCCTGCTTTTCCTCTGCTGTCTTGTCTGCACTCCCCCCCTCTGAGGAGCTCTCTCTTTTGAATACCAACAGTGCCACAGACACTCTGTGTTCCACGCTTACATCCTGCTTGGACAACCTATGCCCTCCTACATCTGGACCAGCCCGTGCATCCCTGTCTGCCCCCTGGTTATCGGATGTACCACGTGAGCATCGCACCAGCCTCCAGTCAGTTGAGAGAAAATGGCCCAAGTCAAAAGACCATACTGACCTCTCTCCTGACTCTCACACACTCTTAAAAACCTTCTCTGCTCTCCTCTGTCCGCCTGCTCCCACACCTTCATCTGAGTTAACGGCTAATGATTTTGCATCATTCTTCTTAAAGAAAATACCGCCATCAACAGCAAGATTTCTACACCACCATCACCCGCCTTTTCTCCTCTGTCTGAAAATGATGTTTCCAAGGTCATTGATTCCAACCACCCTACCACCTGCCCACTGGATTCCATCCCCACCCATCTCCTCCATGCCATCTCTCCAGCAGTTGTGCCTGGTCTGACCAACATCATCAACTCTTTGCTCACCACTGGGACATTTCCCAATGCGTTCAAAGAGGCCTGCATCACACCGCTACTGAAGAAACCCACTCTCAACCTTACACTGCTAGAACACTACAGGCAGGTGTAGTGTGTGAAAATGCATATCTTCAGTCAAAATGTAGATGACTGATTTTAACCTCTAATTCTTTTCTGTCTTCTTAAAAAAATATTTTTTTTACTTACCTCACTATTCTTAGCTTTGTCTACTGTGCTAGGCTTTAATGGACTGGATTTAATTAACTTATGCATTTTGTTGCCTATATTGTTATAATTGCTTCCAATGTTTCCTCGTCTGTAAGTCGCTTTGGATAAAAACGTCTGCTAAATGACTAAATGTAAATTTTATGAAATGTGTAATGTCATGTGTAATGTGTAGTGTGTGGCTTTGAAATTTTAGCATGTCTACGTAATCATGAATAAATGCTTCTTGGGACACACAGTGTTGCTTCTTTGCATGCATCAAACAAATTGTTTCTGGCTATATGCATCCATGCATCAGTTTGAGAGGGGTGGAAATGGGACACTTGGGTGAAACAAAACTGGCCCAAAAGTACCCCCACCCACTTTAAATACAGATTTTTCTAAGTCAATTTGGTACATTTCTCAGATTCGATTTGAAATTCTCAAAACTTCTTGTTCAATCCTTACATCCTTGTGTCACTTGTGCACATCAAACAAGCATTTTCTAATTTCTTTGAACAAGTTGCAAATGCTTTGGTACATCCATGCAAGTGAATATGACACAATTCTGTGCAGATTCCTACATTATCAATTGCTTATGTCATGTTGATCAAAATGCATTATAATGGGTCTCTGTTGAATAGTATAATCCCCCATGACATTTAAGCACTAGTTTTACAATATACAGTAAGTAAACTTTAAGTAAACAGTGGCATTTTATTTTACTCAATTTAGTGTTTTGCATTACTAAATTTTTTCAACATAGGATTGCAAGACAACTTCAATGTGTTGCAGACGGCCCCTTTTCACACCTAAACAGTCTTTTGGCACTCTCTACAGGGATCTCATCAGGATTTCCTCCCTCCTGCTTTTCCTCTGCTGTCTTGTCTGCACTCCCCCCCTCTGAGGAGCTCTCTCTTTTGAATACCAACAGTGCCACAGACACTCTGTGTTCCACGCTTACATCCTGCTTGGACAACCTATGCCCTCCTACATCTGGACCAGCCCGTGCATCCCTGTCTGCCCCCTGGTTATCGGATGTACCACGTGAGCATCGCACCAGCCTCCAGTCAGCTGAGAGAAAATGGCCCAAGTCAAAAGACCATACTGACCTCTCTTTCTACCAGTCTCTTCTCTCTACTTTCTCCGTTGACGTCACCTCTGCAAAAACTGATTATAACCACTCGAAGATCAGCAACTCTCCTGACTCTCACACACTCTTAAAAACCTTCTCTGCTCTCCTCTGTCCGCCTGCTCCCACACCTTCATCGGAGTTAACGGTTAATGATTTTGCATCGTTCTTCGTAAAGAAAACTACAGCCATCAACAGCCAGATTTCTACACCACCATCACCCGCCTTTTCTCCTCTGCCTGAAAATGATGTTTCCAAGGTCATTGGTTCCAACCACCCTACCACCTGCCCACTGGATTCCATCCCCACCCATCTCCTCCATGCCATCTCTCCAGCAGTTGTGCCTGGTCTGACCCACATCATCAACTCTTTGCTCACCACTGGGACATTTCCCACTGCGTTCAAAGAGGCCTGCATCACACCGCTACTGAAGAAACCCACTCTCAACCTTACCCTGCTAGAACACTACAGGCAGGTGTAGTGTGTGAAAATGCATATCTTCTGTCAAAATGTAGATGACTGATTTTAACCTCTAATTCTTTTCTGTCTTCTTAAAAAAATATTTTTTTAGTTACCTCACTATTCTTAGCTTTGTATACTGTGCTAGGCTTTAATGGACTGGATTTAATTAACTTATGCATTTTGTTGCCTATATTGTTATAATTGCTTCCAATGTTTCCTCGTCTGTAAGTCGCTTTGGATAGAAACGTCTGCTAAATGACTAAATGTAAATTTTATGAAATGTGTAATGTCATGTGTAATGTGTAGTGTGTGGCCTTGAAATTTTAGCATGTCTACGTAATCTTGAATAAATGCTTCTTGAGACACACAGTGTTGCTTCTTTGCATGCATCAAACAAATTGTTTCTGGCTATATGCATCCATGCATCAGTTTGAGAGGGGTGGAAATGGGACACTTGGGTGAAACAAAACTGCCCCAAAAGTACACCCACCCACTTTAAATACAGTTTTTTCTAAGTCAATTGGGTATATTTCTCAGATCCGATTTGAAATTCTCAAAACTTCTTGTTCAATCCTTACATCCTTGTGTCACTTGTGCACATCAAACAAGCATTTTCTCATTTCTTTGAACAAGTTGCAAATGCTTTGGTACATCCATGCAAGTGAATATGACACAATTCTGTGCAGATTCCTACATTATTGCTTATGTCATGTTGATCAAAATGCATTATAATGGGTCCCTGTTGAATAGTATAATCCCCCATGACATTTAAGCACTAGTTTTACAATATACAGTAAGTATACTTTAAGTAAACAGTGGCATTTTATTTTAATCAATTTGGGTTTTGCATTACTAAATTTTTTCAACATAGGATTGCAAGACAACTTCAATGTGTTGCAGACGGCCCCTTTTCACACCTAAACAGTCTTTTGGCACTCTCTACAGGGATCTCATCAGGATTCCCTCCCTCCTGCTTTTCCTCTGCTGTCTTGTCTGCACTCCCCCCCTCTGAGGAGCTCTCTCTTTTGAATACCAACAGTGCCACAGACACTCTGTGTTCCACGCTTACATCCTGCTTGGACAACCTATGCCCTCCTACATCTGGACCAGCCCGTGCATCCCTGTCTGCCCCCTGGTTATCGGATGTACCACGTGAGCATCGCACCAGCCTCCAGTCAGTTGAGAGAAAATGGCCCAAGTCAAAAGACCATACTGACCTCTCTCCTGACTCTCACACACTCTTAAAAACCTTCTCTGCTCTCCTCTGTCCGCCTGCTCCCACACCTTCATCTGAGTTAACGGCTAATGATTTTGCATCGTTCTTCTTAAAGAAAATACCGCCATCAACAGCAAGATTTCTACACCACCATCACCCGCCTTTTCTCCTCTGTCTGAAAATGATGTTTCCAAGGTCATTGATTCCAACCACCCTACCACCTGCCCACTGGATTCCATCCCCACCCATCTCCTCCATGCCATCTCTCCAGCAGTTGTGCCTGGTCTGACCAACATCATCAACTCTTTGCTCACCACTGGGACATTTCCCAATGCGTTCAAAGAGGCCTGCATCACACCGCTACTGAAGAAACCCACTCTCAACCTTACACTGCTAGAACACTACAGGCAGGTGTAGTGTGTGAAAATGCATATCTTCAGTCAAAATGTAGATGACTGATTTTAACCTCTAATTCTTTTCTGTCTTCTTAAAAAAATATTTTTTTTACTTACCTCACTATTCTTAGCTTTGTCTACTGTGCTAGGCTTTAATGGACTGGATTTAATTAACTTATGCATTTTGTTGCCTATATTGTTATAATTGCTTCCAATGTTTCCTCGTCTGTAAGTCGCTTTGGATAAAAACGTCTGCTAAATGACTAAATGTAAATTTTATGAAATGTGTAATGTCATGTGTAATGTGTAGTGTGTGGCTTTGAAATTTTAGCATGTCTACGTAATCATGAATAAATGCTTCTTGGGACACACAGTGTTGCTTCTTTGCATGCATCAAACAAATTGTTTCTGGCTATATGCATCCATGCATCAGTTTGAGAGGGGTGGAAATGGGACACTTGGGTGAAACAAAACTGCCCCAAAAGTACACCCACCCACTTTAAATACAGTTTTTTCTAAGTCAATTGGGTATATTTCTCAGATCCGATTTGAAATTCTCAAAACTTCTTGTTCAATCCTTACATCCTTGTGTCACTTGTGCACATCAAACAAGCATTTTCTCATTTCTTTGAACAAGTTGCAAATGCTTTGGTACATCCATGCAAGTGAATATGACACAATTCTGTGCAGATTCCTACATTATTGCTTATGTCATGTTGATCAAAATGCATTATAATGGGTCCCTGTTGAATAGTATAATCCCCCATGACATTTAAGCACTAGTTTTACAATATACAGTAAGTATACTTTAAGTAAACAGTGGCATTTTATTTTAATCAATTTGGGTTTTGCATTACTAAATTTTTTCAACATAGGATTGCAAGACAACTTCAATGTGTTGCAGACGGCCCCTTTTCACACCTAAACAGTCTTTTGGCACTCTCTACAGGGATCTCATCAGGATTCCCTCCCTCCTGCTTTTCCTCTGCTGTCTTGTCTGCACTCCCCCCCTCTGAGGAGCTCTCTCTTTTGAATACCAACAGTGCCACAGACACTCTGTGTTCCACGCTTACATCCTGCTTGGACAACCTATGCCCTCCTACATCTGGACCAGCCCGTGCATCCCTGTCTGCCCCCTGGTTATCGGATGTACCACGTGAGCATCGCACCAGCCTCCAGTCAGTTGAGAGAAAATGGCCCAAGTCAAAAGACCATACTGACCTCTCTCCTGACTCTCACACACTCTTAAAAACCTTCTCTGCTCTCCTCTGTCCGCCTGCTCCCACACCTTCATCTGAGTTAACGGCTAATGATTTTGCATCGTTCTTCTTAAAGAAAATACCGCCATCAACAGCAAGATTTCTACACCACCATCACCCGCCTTTTCTCCTCTGTCTGAAAATGATGTTTCCAAGGTCATTGATTCCAACCACCCTACCACCTGCCCACTGGATTCCATCCCCACCCATCTCCTCCATGCCATCTCTCCAGCAGTTGTGCCTGGTCTGACCAACATCATCAACTCTTTGCTCACCACTGGGACATTTCCCAATGCGTTCAAAGAGGCCTGCATCACACCGCTACTGAAGAAACCCACTCTCAACCTTACACTGCTAGAACACTACAGGCAGGTGTAGTGTGTGAAAATGCATATCTTCAGTCAAAATGTAGATGACTGATTTTAACCTCTAATTCTTTTCTGTCTTCTTAAAAAAATATTTTTTTTACTTACCTCACTATTCTTAGCTTTGTCTACTGTGCTAGGCTTTAATGGACTGGATTTAATTAACTTATGCATTTTGTTGCCTATATTGTTATAATTGCTTCCAATGTTTCCTCGTCTGTAAGTCGCTTTGGATAAAAACGTCTGCTAAATGACTAAATGTAAATTTTATGAAATGTGTAATGTCATGTGTAATGTGTAGTGTGTGGCTTTGAAATTTTAGCATGTCTACGTAATCATGAATAAATGCTTCTTGGGACACACAGTGTTGCTTCTTTGCATGCATCAAACAAATTGTTTCTGGCTATATGCATCCATGCATCAGTTTGAGAGGGGTGGAAATGGGACACTTGGGTGAAACAAAACTGGCCCAAAAGTACCCCCACCCACTTTAAATACAGATTTTTCTAAGTCAATTTGGTACATTTCTCAGATTCGATTTGAAATTCTCAAAACTTCTTGTTCAATCCTTACATCCTTGTGTCACTTGTGCACATCAAACAAGCATTTTCTAATTTCTTTGAACAAGTTGCAAATGCTTTGGTACATCCATGCAAGTGAATATGACACAATTCTGTGCAGATTCCTACATTATCAATTGCTTATGTCATGTTGATCAAAATGCATTATAATGGGTCTCTGTTGAATAGTATAATCCCCCATGACATTTAAGCACTAGTTTTACAATATACAGTAAGTAAACTTTAAGTAAACAGTGGCATTTTATTTTACTCAATTTAGTGTTTTGCATTACTAAATTTTTTCAACATAGGATTGCAAGACAACTTCAATGTGTTGCAGACGGCCCCTTTTCACACCTAAACAGTCTTTTGGCACTCTCTACAGGGATCTCATCAGGATTTCCTCCCTCCTGCTTTTCCTCTGCTGTCTTGTCTGCACTCCCCCCCTCTGAGGAGCTCTCTCTTTTGAATACCAACAGTGCCACAGACACTCTGTGTTCCACGCTTACATCCTGCTTGGACAACCTATGCCCTCCTACATCTGGACCAGCCCGTGCATCCCTGTCTGCCCCCTGGTTATGGGATGTACCACGTGAGCATCGCACCAGCCTCCAGTCAGCTGAGAGAAAATGGCCCAAGTCAAAAGACCATACTGACCTCTCTCTCTACCAGTCTCTTCTCTCTACTTTCTCCGTTGATGTCACCTCTGCAAAAACTGATTATAACCACTCGAAGATCAGCAACTCTCCTGACTCTCACACACTCTTAAAAACCTTCTCTGCTCTCCTCTGTCCGCCTGCTCCCACACCTTCATCGGAGTTAACGGCTAATGATTTTGCATCGTTCTTCGTAAAGACACTACCGCCATCAAGCCAGATTTCTACACCACCATCACCCGCCTTTTCTCCTCTGTCTGAAAATGATGTTTCCAAGGCCATTGGTTCCAACCACCCTACCACCTGCCCACTGGATTCCATCCCCACCCATCTCCTCCATGCCATCTCTCCAGCAGTTGTGCCTGGTCTGACCCACATCATCAACTCTTTGCTCACCACTGGGACATTTCCCACTGCGTTCAAAGAGGCCTGCATCACACCGCTACTGAAGAAACCCGCTCTCAACCTTACACTGCTAGAACACTACAGGCCGGTGTAGTGTGTGAAAATGCATATCTTCTGTCAAAATGTAGATGACCGATTTTAACCTCTAATTCTTTTCTGTCTTCTTAAAAAATTTTTTTTTAGTTATCTCACTATTCTTAGCTTTGTATACTGTGCTAGGCTTTAATGGACTGGATTTAATTAACTTATGCATTTTGTTGCCTATATTGCTATAATTGCTTCCAATGTTTCCTCGTCTGTAAGTCGCTTTGGATAAAAACGTCTGCTAAATGACTAAATGTAAATTTATCGAAATGTGTAATGTCATGTGTAATGTGTAGTGTGTGGCCTTGAAATTTAAGCATGTCTACGTAATCATGAATAAATGCTTCTTGAGACACACAGTGTTGCTTCTTTGCATGCATCAAACAAATTGTTTCTGGCTATATGCATCCATGCATCAGTTTGAGAGGGGTGGAAATGGGACACTTGGGTGAAACAAAACTGCCCCAAAAGTACCCCCACCCACTTTAAATACAGTTTTTTCTAAGTCAATTTGGCACATTTCTCAGATCCGATTTGAAATTCTCAAAACTTCTTGTTCAATCCTTACATCCTTGTGTCACTTGTGCACATCAAACAAGCATTTTCTCATTTCTTTGAACAAGTTGCAAATGCTTTGGTACATCCATGCAAGTGAATATGACACAATTCTGTGCAGATTCCTACATTATCAATTGCTTATGTCATGTTGATCAAAATGCATTATAATGGGTCTCTGTTGAATAGTATAATCCCCCATGACATTTAAGCACTAGTTTTACAATATACAGTAAGTATACTTTAAGTAAACAGTGGCATTATTTTTTACTCAATTTAGTGTTTTGGATTACTAAATTCTTTCCACATAGGATTGCAAGACAACTTCAATGTGTTGCAGACGGCCCCTTTTCACACCTAAACAGTCTTTTGGCACTCTCTACAGGAATCTCATCAGGATTCCCTCCCTCCTGCTTTTCCTCTGCTGTCTTGTCTGCACTCCCCCCTCTCTGAGGAGCTCTCTCTTTTGAATACCAACAGTGCCACAGACACTCTGTGTTCCACGCTTACATCCTGCTTGGACAACCTATGCCCTCCTACATCTGGACCAGCCCGTGCATCCCTGTCTGCCCCCTGGTTATGGGATGTACCACGTGAGCATCGCACCAGCCTCCAGTCAGTTGAGAGAAAATGGCCCAAGTCAAAAGACCATACTGACCTCTCTCCTGACTCTCACACACTCTTAAAAACCTTCTCTGCTCTCCTCTGTCCGCCTGCTCCCACACCTTTATCGGAGTTAACGGCTAATGATTTTGCATCGTTCTTCGTAAAGAAAACTACCGCCATCAACAGCCAGATTTCTACACCACCATCACCCGCCTTTTCTCCTCTGTCTGAAAATGATGTTTCCAAGGCCATTGGTTCCAACCACCCTACCACCTGCCCACTGGATTCCATCCCCACCCATCTCCTCCATGCCATCTCTCCAGCAGTTGTGCCTGGTCTGACCCACATCATCAACTCTTTGCTCACCACTGGGACATTTCCCACTGCGTTCAAAGAGGCCTGCATCACACCGCTACTGAAGAAACCCACTCTCAACCTTACACTGCTAGAACACTACAGGCAGGTGTAGTGTGTGAAAATGCATATCTTCAGTCAAAATGTAGATGACTGATTTTAACCTCTAATTATTTTCTGTCTTCTTAAAAAAATATTTTTTTTACTTACCTCGCTATTCTTAGCTTTGTATACTGTGCTAGGCTTTAATGGACTGGATTAAATTAACTTATGCATTTTGTTGCCTATATTGTTATGATTGCTTCCAATGTTTCCTCGTCTGTAAGTCGCTTTGGATAAAAACGTCTGCTAAATGACTAAATGTAAATTTTATGAAATGTGTAATTTCATGTGTAATGTGTAGTGTGTGGCCTTGAAATTTTAGCATGTCTACGTAATCTTGAATAAATGCTTCTTGAGACACACAGTGTTGCTTCTTTGCATGCATCAAACAAATTGTTTCTGGCTATATGCATCCATGCATCCGTTTGAGAGGGGTGGAAATGGGACACTTGTGTGAAACAAAACTGCCCCAAAAGTACCCCCACCCACTTTAAATACAGTTTTTTCTAAGTCAATTGGGTACATTTCTCAGATCCGATTTGAAATTCTCAAAACTTCTTGTTCAATCCTTACATCCTTGTGTCACTTGTGCACATCAAACAAGCATTTTCTCATTTCTTTGAACAAGTTGCAAATGCTTTGGTACATCCATGCAAGTGAATATGACACAATTCTGTGCAGATTCCTACATTATTGCTTATGTCATGTTGATCAAAATGCATTATAATGGGTCTCTGTTGAATAGTATAAACCCCCATGACATTTAAGCACTAGTTTTACAATATACAGTAAGTCTACTTTAAGTAAACAGTGGCATTTTATTTTAATCAATTTAGTGTTTTGCATTACTAAATTTTTTCAACATAGGATTGCAAGACAACTTCAATGTGTTGCAGACGGCCCCTTTTCACACCTAAACAGTCTTTTGGCACTCTCTACAGGGATCTTATCAGGATTCCCTCCCTCCTGCTTTTCCTCTGCTGTCTTGTCTGCACTCCCCCCCTCTGAGGAGCTCTCTCTTTTGAATACCAACAGTGCCACAGACACTCTGTGTTCCACGCTTACATCCTGCTTGGACAACCTATGCCCTCCTACATCTGGACCAGCCCGTGCATCCCTGTCTGCCCCCTGGTTATCGGATGTACCACGTGAGCATCGCACCAGCCTCCAGTCAGCTGAGAGAAAATGGCCCAAGTCAAAAGACCATACTGACCTCTCTTTCTACCAGTCTCTTCTCTCTACTTTCTCCGTTGACGTCACCTCTGCAAAAACTGATTATAACCACTCGAAGATCAGCAACTCTCCTGACTCTCACACACTCTTAAAAACCTTCTCTGCTCTCCTCTGTCCGCCTGCTCCCACACCTTCATCGGAGTTAACGGTTAATGATTTTGCATCGTTCTTCGTAAAGAAAACTACAGCCATCAACAGCCAGATTTCTACACCACCATCACCCGCCTTTTCTCCTCTGCCTGAAAATGATGTTTCCAAGGTCATTGGTTCCAACCACCCTACCACCTGCCCACTGGATTCCATCCCCACCCATCTCCTCCATGCCATCTCTCCAGCAGTTGTGCCTGGTCTGACCCACATCATCAACTCTTTGCTCACCACTGGGACATTTCCCACTGCGTTCAAAGAGGCCTGCATCACACCGCTACTGAAGAAACCCACTCTCAACCTTACCCTGCTAGAACACTACAGGCAGGTGTAGTGTGTGAAAATGCATATCTTCTGTCAAAATGTAGATGACTGATTTTAACCTCTAATTCTTTTCTGTCTTCTTAAAAAAATATTTTTTTAATTACCTCACTATTCTTAGCTTTGTATACTGTGCAAGGCTTTAAATGACTGGATTTAATTAACTTATGCATTTTGTTGCCTATATTGTTATAATTGCTTCCAATGTTTCCTCGTCTGTAAGTCGCTTTGGATAGAAACGTCTGCTAAATGACTAAATGTAAATTTTATGAAATGTGTAATGTCATGTGTAATGTGTAGTGTGTGGCCTTGAAATTTTAGCATGTCTACGTAATCTTGAATAAATGCTTCTTGAGACACACAGTGTTGCTTCCTTGCATGCATCAAACAAATTGTTTCTGGCTATATGCATCCATGCATCAGTTTGAGAGGGGTGGAAATGGGACACTTGGGTGAAACAAAACTGCCCCAAAAGTACCCCCACCCACTTTAAATACAGTTTTTTCTAAGTCAATTGGGTATATTTCTCAGATCCGATTTGAAATTCTCAAAACTTCTTGTTCAATCCTTACATCCTTGTGTCACTTGTGCACATCAAACAAGCATTTTCTCATTTCTTTGAACAAGTTGCAAATGCTTTGGTACATCCATGCAAGTGAATATGACACAATTCTGTGCAGATTCCTACATTATTGCTTATGTCATGTTGATCAAAATGCATTATAATGGGTCCCTGTTGAATAGTATAATCCCCCATGACATTTAAGCACTAGTTTTACAATATACAGTAAGTATACTTTAAGTAAACAGTGGCATTTTATTTTAATCAATTTGGGTTTTGCATTACTAAATTTTTTCAACATAGGATTGCAAGACAACTTCAATGTGTTGCAGACGGCCCCTTTTCACACCTAAACAGTCTTTTGGCACTCTCTACAGGGATCTCATCAGGATTCCCTCCCTCCTGCTTTTCCTCTGCTGTCTTGTCTGCACTCCCCCCCTCTGAGGAGCTCTCTCTTTTGAATACCAACAGTGCCACAGACACTCTGTGTTCCACGCTTACATCCTGCTTGGACAACCTATGCCCTCCTACATCTGGACCAGCCCGTGCATCCCTGTCTGCCCCCTGGTTATCGGATGTACCACGTGAGCATCGCACCAGCCTCCAGTCAGCTGAGAAAAAATGGCCCAAGTCAAAAGACCATACTGACCTCTCTCCTGACTCTCACACACTCTTAAAAACCTTCTCTGCTCTCCTCTGTCCGCCTGCTCCTACACCTTCATCGGAGTTAACGGCTAATGATTTTGCATCGTTCTTCTTAAAGAAAATACCGCCATCAACAGCAAGATTTCTACACCACCATCACCCGCCTTTTCTCCTCTTTCTGAAAATGATGTTTCCAAGGTCATTGATTCCAACCACCCTACCACCTGCCCACTGGATTCCATCCCCACCCATCTCCTCCATGCCATCTCTCCAGCAGTTGTGCCTGGTCTGACCAACATCATCAACTCTTTGCTCACCACTGGGACATTTCCCAATGCGTTCAAAGAGGCCTGCATCACACCGCTACTGAAGAAACCCACTCTCAATCTTACACTGCTAGAACACTACAGGCAGGTGTAGTGTGTGAAAATGCATATCTTCAGTCAAAATGTAGATGACTGATTTTAACCTCTAATTCTTTTCTGTCTTCTTAAAAAAATATTTTTTTTACTTACCTCACTATTCTTAGCTTTGTCTACTGTGCTAGGCTTTAATGGACTGGATTTAATTAACTTATGCATTTTGTTGCCTATATTGTTATAATTGCTTCCAATGTTTCCTCGTCTGTAAGTCGCTTTGGATAAAAACGTCTGCTAAATGACTAAATGTAAATTTTATGAAATGTGTAATGTCATGTGTAATGTGTAGTGTGTGGCTTTGAAATTTTAGCATGTCTACGTAATCATGAATAAATGCTTCTTGGGACACACAGTGTTGCTTCTTTGCATGCATCAAACAAATTGTTTCTGGCTATATGCATCCATGCATCAGTTTGAGAGGGGTGGAAATGGGACACTTGGGTGAAACAAAACTGGCCCAAAAGTACCCCCACCCACTTTAAATACAGATTTTTCTAAGTCAATTTGGTACATTTCTCAGATTCGATTTGAAATTCTCAAAACTTCTTGTTCAATCCTTACATCCTTGTGTCACTTGTGCACATCAAACAAGCATTTTCTAATTTCTTTGAACAAGTTGCAAATGCTTTGGTACATCCATGCAAGTGAATATGACACAATTCTGTGCAGATTCCTACATTATCAATTGCTTATGTCATGTTGATCAAAATGCATTATAATGGGTCTCTGTTGAATAGTATAATCCCCCATGACATTTAAGCACTAGTTTTACAATATACAGTAAGTAAACTTTAAGTAAACAGTGGCATTTTATTTTACTCAATTTAGTGTTTTGCATTACTAAATTTTTTCAACAGGATTGCAAGACAACTTCAATGTGTTGCAGACGGCCCCTTTTCACACCTAAACAGTCTTTTGGAACTCTCTACAGGGATCTCATCAGGATTTCCTCCCTCCTGCTTTTCCTCTGCTGTCTTGTCTGCACTCCCCCCCTCTGAGGAGCTCTCTCTTTTGAATACCAACAGTGCCACAGACACTCTGTGTTCCACGCTTACATCCTGCTTGGACAACCTATGCCCTCCTACATCTGGACCAGCCCGTGCATCCCTGTCTGCCCCCTGGTTATGGGATGTACCACGTGAGCATCGCACCAGCCTCCAGTCAGCTGAGAGAAAATGGCCCAAGTCAAAAGACCATACTGACCTCTCTCTCTACCAGTCTCTTCTCTCTACTTTCTCCGTTGATGTCACCTCTGCAAAAACTGATTATAACCACTCGAAGATCAGCAACTCTCCTGACTCTCACACACTCTTAAAAACCTTCTCTGCTCTCCTCTGTCCGCCTGCTCCCACACCTTCATCGGAGTTAACGGCTAATGATTTTGCATCGTTCTTCGTAAAGACACTACCGCCATCAAGCCAGATTTCTACACCACCATCACCCGCCTTTTCTCCTCTGTCTGAAAATGATGTTTCCAAGGCCATTGGTTCCAACCACCCTACCACCTGCCCACTGGATTCCATCCCCACCCATCTCCTCCATGCCATCTCTCCAGCAGTTGTGCCTGGTCTGACCCACATCATCAACTCTTTGCTCACCACTGGGACATTTCCCACTGCGTTCAAAGAGGCCTGCATCACACCGCTACTGAAGAAACCCGCTCTCAACCTTACACTGCTAGAACACTACAGGCCGGTGTAGTGTGTGAAAATGCATATCTTCTGTCAAAATGTAGATGACCGATTTTAACCTCTAATTCTTTTCTGTCTTCTTAAAAAATTTTTTTTTAGTTATCTCACTATTCTTAGCTTTGTATACTGTGCTAGGCTTTAATGGACTGGATTTAATTAACTTATGCATTTTGTTGCCTATATTGCTATAATTGCTTCCAATGTTTCCTCGTCTGTAAGTCGCTTTGGATAAAAACGTCTGCTAAATGACTAAATGTAAATTTATCGAAATGTGTAATGTCATGTGTAATGTGTAGTGTGTGGCCTTGAAATTTAAGCATGTCTACGTAATCATGAATAAATGCTTCTTGAGACACACAGTGTTGCTTCTTTGCATGCATCAAACAAATTGTTTCTGGCTATATGCATCCATGCATCAGTTTGAGAGGGGTGGAAATGGGACACTTGGGTGAAACAAAACTGCCCCAAAAGTACCCCCACCCACTTTAAATACAGTTTTTTCTAAGTCAATTTGGTACATTTCTCAGATCCGATTTGAAATTCTCAAAACTTCTTGTTCAATCCTTACATCCTTGTGTCACTTGTGCACATCAAACAAGCATTTTCTCATTTCTTTGAACAAGTTGCAAATGCTTTGGTACATCCATGCAAGTGAATATGACACAATTCTGTGCAGATTCCTACATTATCAATTGCTTATGTCATGTTGATCAAAATGCATTATAATGGGTCTCTGTTGAATAGTATAATCCCCCATGACATTTAAGCACTAGTTTTACAATATACAGTAAGTATACTTTAAGTAAACAGTGGCATTATTTTTTACTCAATTTAGTGTTTTGGATTACTAAATTCTTTCCACATAGGATTGCAAGACAACTTCAATGTGTTGCAGACGGCCCCTTTTCACACCTAAACAGTCTTTTGGCACTCTCTACAGGAATCTCATCAGGATTCCCTCCCTCCTGCTTTTCCTCTGCTGTCTTGTCTGCACTCCCCCCTCTCTGAGGAGCTCTCTCTTTTGAATACCAACAGTGCCACAGACACTCTGTGTTCCACGCTTACATCCTGCTTGGACAACCTATGCCCTCCTACATCTGGACCAGCCCGTGCATCCCTGTCTGCCCCCTGGTTATGGGATGTACCACGTGAGCATCGCACCAGCCTCCAGTCAGTTGAGAGAAAATGGCCCAAGTCAAAAGACCATACTGACCTCTCTCCTGACTCTCACACACTCTTAAAAACCTTCTCTGCTCTCCTCTGTCCGCCTGCTCCCACACCTTCATCGGAGTTAACGGCTAATGATTTTGCATCGTTCTTCGTAAAGAAAACTACCGCCATCAACAGCCAGATTTCTACACCACCATCACCCGCCTTTTCTCCTCTGTCTGAAAATGATGTTTCCAAGGCCATTGGTTCCAACCACCCTACCACCTGCCCACTGGATTCCATCCCCACCCATCTCCTCCATGCCATCTCTCCAGCAGTTGTGCCTGGTCTGACCCACATCATCAACTCTTTGCTCACCACTGGGACATTTCCCACTGCGTTCAAAGAGGCCTGCATCACACCGCTACTGAAGAAACCCACTCTCAACCTTACACTGCTAGAACACTACAGGCAGGTGTAGTGTGTGAAAATGCATATCTTCAGTCAAAATGTAGATGACTGATTTTAACCTCTAATTCTTTTCTGTCTTCTTAAAAAAATATTTTTTTTACTTACCTCACTATTCTTAGCTTTGTCTACTGTGCTAGGCTTTAATGGACTGGATTTAATTAACTTATGCATTTTGTTGCCTATATTGTTATAATTGCTTCCAATGTTTCCTCGTCTGTAAGTCGCTTTGGATAAAAACGTCTGCTAAATGACTAAATGTAAATTTTATGAAATGTGTAATGTCATGTGTAATGTGTAGTGTGTGGCCTTGAAATTTTAGCATGTCTACGTAATCATGAATAAATGCTTCTTGAGACACACAGTGTTGCTTCTTTGCATGCATCAAACGAATTGTTTCTGGCTATATGCATCCATGCATCAGTTTGAGAGGGGTGGAAATGGGACACTTGGGTGAAACAAAACTGCCCCAAAAGTACCCCCACCCACTTTAAATACTGTTTTTTCTAAGTCAATTCGGTACCATTCTCAGATCCGATTTGAAATTCTCAAAACTTCTTGTTCAATCCTAACACTTGTGCACATCAAACAAGCTTTTTCTCATTTCTTTGAACAAGTTGCAAATGCTTTGGTACATCCATGCAAGTGAATATGACACAATTCTGTGCAGATTCCTACATTATCAATTGCTTATGTCATGTTGATCAAAATGCATTATAATGGGTCTCTGTTGAATAGTATAATCCCCCATGACATTTAAGCACTAGTTTTACAATATACAGTAAGTATACTTTAAGTAAACAGTGGCATTTTATTTTACTCAATTTAGTGTTTTGCATTACTAAATTCTTTCCACATAGGATTGCAAGACAACTTCAATGTGTTGCAGACGGCCCCTTTTCACACCTAAACAGTCTTTTGGCACTCTCTACAGGAATCTCATCAGGATTCCCTCCCTCCTGCTTTTCCTCTGCTGTCTTGTCTGCACTCCCCCCCTCTGAGGAGCTCTCTCTTTTGAATACCAACAGTGCCACAGACACTCTGTGTTCCACGCTTACATCCTGCTTGGACAACCTATGCCCTCCTACATCTGGACCAGCCCGTGCATCCCTGTCTGCCCCCTGGTTATGGGATGTACCACGTGAGCATCGCACCAGCCTCCAGTCAGCTGAGAGAAAATGGCCCAAGTCAAAAGACCATACTGACCTCTCTCCTGACTCTCACACTCTTAAAAACCTTCTCTGCTCTCCTCTGTCCGCCTGCTCCCACACCTTCATCGGAGTTAACGGCTAATGATTTTGCATCGTTCTTCGTAAAGACACTACCGCCATCAACAGCCAGATTTCTACACCACCATCACCCGCCTTTTCTCCTCTGTCTAAAAATGATGTTTCCAAGGCCATTGGTTCCAACCACCTTACCACCTGCCCACTGGATTCCATCCCCACCCATCTCCTCCATGCCATCTCTCCAGCAGTTGTGCCTGGTCTGACCCACATCATCAACTCTTTGCTCACCACTGGGACATTTCCCACTGCGTTCAAAGAGGCCTGCATCACACCGCTACTGAAGAAACCCACTCTCAACCTTACACTGCTAGAACACTACAGGCAGGTGTAGTGTGTGAAAATGCATATCTTCTGTCAAAATGTAGATGACTGATTTTAACCTCTAATTCTTTTCTGTCTTCTTAAAAAAATATTTTTTTAGTTACCTCACTATTCTTAGCTTTGTATACTGTGCTAGGCTTTAATGGACTGGATTTAATTAACTTATGCATTTTGTTGCCTATATTGTTATAATTACTTCCAATGTTTCCTCGTCTGTAAGTCGCTTTGGATAAAAACGTCTGCTAAATGACTAAATGTAAATTTTATGAAATGCGTAATGTCATGTGTAATGTGTAGTGTGTGGCCTTGAAATTTTAGCATGTCTACGTAATCATGAATAAATGCTTCTTGAGACACACAGTGTTGCTTCTTTGCATGCATCAAACAAATTGTTTCTGGCTATATGCATCCATGCATCAGTTTGAGAGGGGTGGAAATGGGACAATTGGGTGAAACAAAACTGCCCCAAAAGTACCCCCACCCACTTTAAATACAGTTTTTTCTAAGTCAATTTGGTACATTTCTCAGATCCGATTTGAAATTCTCAAAACTTCTTGTTCAATCCTAACACTTGTGCACATCAAACAAGCTTTTTCTCATTTCTTTGAACAAGTTGCAAATGCTTTGGTACATCCATGCAAGTGAATATGACACAATTCTGTGCAGATTCCTACATTATCAATTGCTTATGTCATGTTGATCAAAATGCATTATAATGGGTCTCTGTTGAATAGTATAATCCCCCATGACATTTAAGCACTAGTTTTACAATATACAGTAAGTATACTTTAAGTAAACAGTGGCATTTTATTTTACTCAATTTAGTGTTTTGCATTACTAAATTCTTTCCACATAGGATTGCAAGACAACTTCAATGTGTTGCAGACGGCCCCTTTTCACACCTAAACAGTCTTTTGGCACTCTCTACAGGAATCTCATCAGAATTCCCTCCCTCCTGCTTTTCCTCTGCTGTCTTGTCTGCACTCCCCCCCTCTGAGGAGCTCTCTCTTTTGAATACCAACAGTGCCACAGACACTCTGTGTTCCACGCTTACATCCTGCTTGGACAACCTATGCCCTCCTACATCTGGACCAGCCCGTGCATCCCTGTCTGCCCCCTGGTTATGGGATGTACCACGTGAGCATCGCACCAGCCTCCAGTCAGCTGAGAGAAAATGGCCCAAGTCAAAAGACCATACTGACCTCTCTCCTGACTCTCACACTCTTAAAAACCTTCTCTGCTCTCCTCTGTCCGCCTGCTCCCACACCTTCATCGGAGTTAACGGCTAATGATTTTGCATCGTTCTTCGTAAAGACACTACCGCCATCAACAGCCAGATTTCTACACCACCATCACCCGCCTTTTCTCCTCTGTCTAAAAATGATGTTTCCAAGGCCATTGGTTCCAACCACCTTACCACCTGCCCACTGGATTCCATCCCCACCCATCTCCTCCATGCCATCTCTCCAGCAGTTGTGCCTGGTCTGACCCACATCATCAACTCTTTGCTCACCACTGGGACATTTCCCACTGCGTTCAAAGAGGCCTGCATCACACCGCTACTGAAGAAACCCACTCTCAACCTTACACTGCTAGAACACTACAGGCAGGTGTAGTGTGTGAAAATGCATATCTTCTGTCAAAATGTAGATGACTGATTTTAACCTCTAATTCTTTTCTGTCTTCTTAAAAAAATATTTTTTTAGTTACCTCACTATTCTTAGCTTTGTATACTGTGCTAGGCTTTAATGGACTGGATTTAATTAACTTATGCATTTTGTTGCCTATATTGTTATAATTACTTCCAATGTTTCCTCGTCTGTAAGTCGCTTTGGATAAAAACGTCTGCTAAATGACTAAATGTAAATTTTATGAAATGCGTAATGTCATGTGTAATGTGTAGTGTGTGGCCTTGAAATTTTAGCATGTCTACGTAATCATGAATAAATGCTTCTTGAGACACACAGTGTTGCTTCTTTGCATGCATCAAACAAATTGTTTCTGGCTATATGCATCCATGCATCAGTTTGAGAGGGGTGGAAATGGGACAATTGGGTGAAACAAAACTGCCCCAAAAGTACCCCCACCCACTTTAAATACAGTTTTTTCTAAGTCAATTTGGTACATTTCTCAGATCCGATTTGAAATTCTCAAAACTTCTTGTTCAATCCTAACATCCTTGTGTCACTTGTGCACATCAAACAAGCATTTTCTCATTTCTTTGAACAAGTTGCAAATGCTTTGGTACATCCATGCAAGTGAATATGACACAATTCTGTGCAGATTCCTACATTATCAATTGCTTATGTCATGTTGACCAAAATGCATTATAATGGGTCTCTGTTGAATAGTATAATCCCCCATGACATTTAAGCACTAGTTTAGAATATACAGTAAGTATACTTTAAGTAAACAGTGGCATTTTATTTTACTCAATTTAGTGTTTTGCATTACTAAATTCTTTCCACATAGGATTGCAAGACAACTTCAATGTGTTGCATACGGCCCCTTTTCACACCTAAACAGTCTTTTGGCACTCTCTACAGGGATCTCATCAGGATTCCCTCCCTCCTGCTTTTCCTCTGCTGTCTTGTCTGCACTCCCCCCCTCTGAGGAGCTCTCTCTTTTGAATACCAACAGTGCCACAGACACTCTGTGTTCCACGCTTACATCCTGCTTGGACAACCTATGCCCTCCTACATCTGGACCAGCCCGTGCATCCCTGTCTGCCCCCTGGTTATGGGATGTACCACGTGAGCATCGCACCAGCCTCCAGTCAGTTGAGAGAAAATGGCCCAAGTCAAAAGACCATACTGACCTCTCTCCTGACTCTCACACACTCTTAAAAACCTTCTCTGCTCTCCTCTGTCCGCCTGCTCCCACACCTTCATCGGAGTTAACGGCTAATGATTTTGCATCGTTCTTCGTAAAGAAAACTACCTCCATCAACAGCCAGATTTCTACACCACCATCACCCGCCTTTTCTCCTCTGTCTGAAAATGATGTTTCCAAGGCCATTGGTTCCAACCACCCTACCACCTGCCCACTGGATTCCATCCCCACCCATCTCCTCCATGCCATCTCTCCAGCAGTTGTGCCTGGTCTGACCCACATCATCAACTCTTTGCTCACCACTGGGACATTTCCCACTGCGTTCAAAGAGGCCTGCATCACACCGCTACTGAAGAAACCCACTCTCAACCTTACACTGCTAGAACACTACAGGCAGGTGTAGTGTGTGAAAATGCATATCTTCTGTCAAAATGTAGATGACTGATTTTAACCTCTAATTCTTTTCTGTCTTCTTAAAAAAATATTTTTTTTACTTACCTCACTATTCTTAGCTTTGTATACTGTGCTAGGCTTTAATGGACTGGATTAAATTAACTTATGCATTTTGTTGCCTATATTGTTATGATTGCTTCCAATGTTTCCTCGTCTGTAAGTCGCTTTGGATAAAAACGTCTGCTAAATGACTAAATGTAAATTTTATGAAATGTGTAATTTCATGTGTAATGTGTAGTGTGTGGCCTTGAAATTTTAGCATGTCTACGTAATCTTGAATAAATGCTTCTTGAGACACACAGTGTTGCTTCTTTGCATGCATCAAACAAATTGTTTCTGGCTATATGCATCCATGCATCAGTTTGAGAGGGGTGGAAATGGGACACTTGTGTGAAACAAAACTGCCCCAAAAGTACCCCCACCCACTTTAAATACAGTTTTTTCTAAGTCAATTGGGTACATTTCTCAGATCCGATTTGAAATTCTCAAAACTTCTTGTTCAATCCTTACATCCTTGTGTCACTTGTGCACATCAAACAAGCATTTTCTCATTTCTTTGAACCAGTTGCAAATGCTTTGGTACATCCATGCAAGTGAATATGACACAATTCTGTGCAGATTCCTACATTATCAATTGCTTATGTCATGTTGATCAAAATGCATTATAATGGGTCTCTGTTGAATAGTATAAACCCCCATGACATTTAAGCACTAGTTTTACAATATACAGTAAGTCTACTTTAAGTAAACAGTGGCATTTTATTTTAATCAATTTAGTGTTTTGCATTACTAAATTTTTTCAACATAGGATTGCAAGACAACTTCAATGTGTTGCAGACGGCCCCTTTTCACACCTAAACAGTCTTTTGGCACTCTCTACAGGGATCTTATCAGGATTCCCTCCC
This sequence comes from Barbatula barbatula, assembly GCF_947034865.1. Classification (NCBI taxonomy): domain Eukaryota; kingdom Metazoa; phylum Chordata; class Actinopteri; order Cypriniformes; family Nemacheilidae; genus Barbatula; species Barbatula barbatula. The sequence goes on from NC_136780.1 coordinate 15,371,687, forward strand.
TCCTGCTTTTCCTCTGCTGTCTTGTCTGCACTCCCCCCCTCTGAGGAGCTCTCTCTTTTGAATACCAACAGTGCCACAGACACTCTGTGTTCCACGCTTACATCCTGCTTGGACAACCTATGCCCTCCTACATCTGGACCAGCCCGTGCATCCCTGTCTGCCCCCTGGTTATCGGATGTACCACGTGAGCATCGCACCAGCCTCCAGTCAGCTGAGAGAAAATGGCCCAAGTCAAAAGACCATACTGACCTCTCTTTCTACCAGTCTCTTCTCTCTACTTTCTCCGTTGACGTCACCTCTGCAAAAACTGATTATAACCACTCGAAGATCAGCAACTCTCCTGACTCTCACACACTCTTAAAAACCTTCTCTGCTCTCCTCTGTCCGCCTGCTCCCACACCTTCATCGGAGTTAACGGTTAATGATTTTGCATCGTTCTTCGTAAAGAAAACTACAGCCATCAACAGCCAGATTTCTACACCACCATCACCCGCCTTTTCTCCTCTGCCTGAAAATGATGTTTCCAAGGTCATTGGTTCCAACCACCCTACCACCTGCCCACTGGATTCCATCCCCACCCATCTCCTCCATGCCATCTCTCCAGCAGTTGTGCCTGGTCTGACCCACATCATCAACTCTTTGCTCACCACTGGGACATTTCCCACTGCGTTCAAAGAGGCCTGCATCACACCGCTACTGAAGAAACCCACTCTCAACCTTACCCTGCTAGAACACTACAGGCAGGTGTAGTGTGTGAAAATGCATATCTTCTGTCAAAATGTAGATGACTGATTTTAACCTCTAATTCTTTTCTGTCTTCTTAAAAAAAAAATTTTTTTAGTTACCTCACTATTCTTAGCTTTGTATACTGTGCTAGGCTTTAATGGACTGGATTTAATTAACTTATGCATTTTGTTGCCTATATTGTTATAATTGCTTCCAATGTTTCCTCGTCTGTAAGTCGCTTTGGATAGAAACGTCTGCTAAATGACTAAATGTAAATTTTATGAAATGTGTAATGTCATGTGTAATGTGTAGTGTGTGGCCTTGAAATTTTAGCATGTCTACGTAATCTTGAATAAATGCTTCTTGAGACACACCGTGTTGCTTCTTTGCATGCATCAAACAAATTGTTTCTGGCTATATGCATCCATGCATCAGTTTGAGAGGGGTGGAAATGGGACACTTGGGTGAAACAAAACTGCCCCAAAAGTACACCCACCCACTTTAAATACAGTTTTTTCTAAGTCAATTGGGTATATTTCTCAGATCCGATTTGAAATTCTCAAAACTTCTTGTTCAATCCTTACATCCTTGTGTCACTTGTGCACATCAAACAAGCATTTTCTCATTTCTTTGAACAAGTTGCAAATGCTTTGGTACATCCATGCAAGTGAATATGACACAATTCTGTGCAGATTCCTACATTATTGCTTATGTCATGTTGATCAAAATGCATTATAATGGGTCCCTGTTGAATAGTATAATCCCCCATGACATTTAAGCACTAGTTTTACAATATACAGTAAGTATACTTTAAGTAAACAGTGGCATTTTATTTTAATCAATTTGGGTTTTGCATTACTAAATTTTTTCAACATAGGATTGCAAGACAACTTCAATGTGTTGCAGACGGCCCCTTTTCACACCTAAACAGTCTTTTGGCACTCTCTACAGGGATCTAATCAGGATTCCCTCCCTCCTGCTTTTCCTCTGCTGTCTTGTCTGCACTCCCCCCCTCTGAGGAGCTCTCTCTTTTGAATACCAACAGTGCCACAGACACACTGTGTTCCACGCTTACATCCTGCTTGGACAACCTATGCCCTCCTACATCTGGACCAGCCCGTGCATCCCTGTCTGCCCCCTGGTTATCGGATGTACCACGTGAGCATCGCACCAGCCTCCAGTCAGTTGAGAGAAAATGGCCCAAGTCAAAAGACCATACTGACCTCTCTCCTGACTCTCACACACTCTTAAAAACCTTCTCTGCTCTCCTCTGTCCGCCTGCTCCCACACCTTCATCTGAGTTAACGGCTAATGATTTTGCATCGTTCTTCTTAAAGAAAATACCGCCATCAACAGCAAGATTTCTACACCACCATCACCCGCCTTTTCTCCTCTGTCTGAAAATGATGTTTCCAAGGTCATTGATTCCAACCACCCTACCACCTGCCCACTGGATTCCATCCCCACCCATCTCCTCCATGCCATCTCTCCAGCAGTTGTGCCTGGTCTGACCAACATCATCAACTCTTTGCTCACCACTGGGACATTTCCCAATGCGTTCAAAGAGGCCTGCATCACACCGCTACTGAAGAAACCCACTCTCAACCTTACACTGCTAGAACACTACAGGCAGGTGTAGTGTGTGAAAATGCATATCTTCAGTCAAAATGTAGATGACTGATTTTAACCTCTAATTCTTTTCTGTCTTCTTAAAAAAATATTTTTTTTACTTCCCTCACTATTCTTAGCTTTGTCTACTGTGCTAGGCTTTAATGGACTGGATTTAATTAACTTATGCATTTTGTTGCCTATATTGTTATAATTGCTTCCAATGTTTCCTCGTCTGTAAGTCGCTTTGGATAAAAACGTCTGCTAAATGACTAAATGTAAATTTTATGAAATGTGTAATGTCATGTGTAATGTGTAGTGTGTGGCTTTGAAATTTTAGCATGTCTACGTAATCATGAATAAATGCTTCTTGGGACACACAGTGTTGCTTCTTTGCATGCATCAAACAAATTGTTTCTGGCTATATGCATCCATGCATCAGTTTGAGAGGGGTGGAAATGGGACACTTGGGTGAAACAAAACTGGCCCAAAAGTACCCCCACCCACTTTAAATACAGATTTTTCTAAGTCAATTTGGTACATTTCTCAGATTCGATTTGAAATTCTCAAAACTTCTTGTTCAATCCTTACATCCTTGTGTCACTTGTGCACATCAAACAAGCATTTTCTAATTTCTTTGAACAAGTTGCAAATGCTTTGGTACATCCATGCAAGTGAATATGACACAATTCTGTGCAGATTCCTACATTATCAATTGCTTATGTTATGTTGATCAAAATGCATTATAATGGGTCTCTGTTGAATAGTATAATCCCCCATGACATTTAAGCACTAGTTTTACAATATACAGTAAGTAAACTTTAAGTAAACAGTGGCATTTTATTTTACTCAATTTAGTGTTTTGCATTACTAAATTTTTTCAACATAGGATTGCAAGACAACTTCAATGTGTTGCAGACGGCCCCTTTTCACACCTAAACAGTCTTTTGGCACTCTCTACAGGGATCTCATCAGGATTTCCTCCCTCCTGCTTTTCCTCTGCTGTCTTGTCTGCACTCCCCCCCTCTGAGGAGCTCTCTCTTTTGAATACCAACAGTGCCACAGACACTCTGTGTTCCACGCTTACATCCTGCTTGGACAACCTATGCCCTCCTACATCTGGACCAGCCCGTGCATTCCTGTCTGCCCCCTGGTTATGGGATGTACCACGTGAGCATCGCACCAGCCTCCAGTCAGCTGAGAGAAAATGGCCCAAGTCAAAAGACCATACTGACCTCTCTCTCTACCAGTCTCTTCTCTCTACTTTCTCCGTTGATGTCACCTCTGCAAAAACTGATTATAACCACTCGAAGATCAGCAACTCTCCTGACTCTCACACACTCTTAAAAACCTTCTCTGCTCTCCTCTGTCCGCCTGCTCCCACACCTTCATCGGAGTTAACGGCTAATGATTTTGCATCGTTCTTCGTAAAGACACTACCGCCATCAAGCCAGATTTCTACACCACCATCACCCGCCTTTTCTCCTCTGTCTGAAAATGATGTTTCCAAGGCCATTGGTTCCAACCACCCTACCACCTGCCCACTGGATTCCATCCCCACCCATCTCCTCCATGCCATCTCTCCAGCAGTTGTGCCTGGTCTGACCCACATCATCAACTCTTTGCTCACCACTGGGACATTTCCCACTGCGTTCAAAGAGGCCTGCATCACACCGCTACTGAAGAAACCCGCTCTCAACCTTACACTGCTAGAACACTACAGGCCGGTGTAGTGTGTGAAAATGCATATCTTCTGTCAAAATGTAGATGACCGATTTTAACCTCTAATTCTTTTCTGTCTTCTTAAAAAATTTTTTTTTAGTTATCTCACTATTCTTAGCTTTGTATACTGTGCTAGGCTTTAATGGACTGGATTTAATTAACTTATGCATTTTGTTGCCTATATTGCTATAATTGCTTCCAATGTTTCCTCGTCTGTAAGTCGCTTTGGATAAAAACGTCTGCTAAATGACTAAATGTAAATTTATCGAAATGTGTAATGTCATGTGTAATGTGTAGTGTGTGGCCTTGAAATTTAAGCATGTCTACGTAATCATGAATAAATGCTTCTTGAGACACACAGTGTTGCTTCTTTGCATGCATCAAACAAATTGTTTCTGGCTATATGCATCCATGCATCAGTTTGAGAGGGGTGGAAATGGGACACTTGGGTGAAACAAAACTGCCCCAAAAGTACCCCCACCCACTTTAAATACAGTTTTTTCTAAGTCAATTTGGTACATTTCTCAGATTCGATTTGAAATTCTCAAAACTTCTTGTTCAATCCTTACATCCTTGTGTCACTTGTGCACATCAAACAAGCATTTTCTAATTTCTTTGAACAAGTTGCAAATGCTTTGGTACATCCATGCAAGTGAATATGACACAATTCTGTGCAGATTCCTACATTATCAATTGCTTATGTTATGTTGATCAAAATGCATTATAATGGGTCTCTGTTGAATAGTATAATCCCCCATGACATTTAAGCACTAGTTTTACAATATACAGTAAGTAAACTTTAAGTAAACAGTGGCATTTTATTTTACTCAATTTAGTGTTTTGCATTACTAAATTTTTTCAACATAGGATTGCAAGACAACTTCAATGTGTTGCAGACGGCCCCTTTTCACACCTAAACAGTCTTTTGGCACTCTCTACAGGGATCTCATCAGGATTTCCTCCCTCCTGCTTTTCCTCTGCTGTCTTGTCTGCACTCCCCCCCTCTGAGGAGCTCTCTCTTTTGAATACCAACAGTGCCACAGACACTCTGTGTTCCACGCTTACATCCTGCTTGGACAACCTATGCCCTCCTACATCTGGACCAGCCCGTGCATTCCTGTCTGCCCCCTGGTTATGGGATGTACCACGTGAGCATCGCACCAGCCTCCAGTCAGCTGAGAGAAAATGGCCCAAGTCAAAAGACCATACTGACCTCTCTCTCTACCAGTCTCTTCTCTCTACTTTCTCCGTTGATGTCACCTCTGCAAAAACTGATTATAACCACTCGAAGATCAGCAACTCTCCTGACTCTCACACACTCTTAAAAACCTTCTCTGCTCTCCTCTGTCCGCCTGCTCCCACACCTTCATCGGAGTTAACGGCTAATGATTTTGCATCGTTCTTCGTAAAGACACTACCGCCATCAAGCCAGATTTCTACACCACCATCACCCGCCTTTTCTCCTCTGTCTGAAAATGATGTTTCCAAGGCCATTGGTTCCAACCACCCTACCACCTGCCCACTGGATTCCATCCCCACCCATCTCCTCCATGCCATCTCTCCAGCAGTTGTGCCTGGTCTGACCCACATCATCAACTCTTTGCTCACCACTGGGACATTTCCCACTGCGTTCAAAGAGGCCTGCATCACACCGCTACTGAAGAAACCCGCTCTCAACCTTACACTGCTAGAACACTACAGGCCGGTGTAGTGTGTGAAAATGCATATCTTCTGTCAAAATGTAGATGACCGATTTTAACCTCTAATTCTTTTCTGTCTTCTTAAAAAAATTTTTTTTAGTTATCTCACTATTCTTAGCTTTGTATACTGTGCTAGGCTTTAATGGACTGGATTTAATTAACTTATGCATTTTGTTGCCTATATTGCTATAATTGCTTCCAATGTTTCCTCGTCTGTAAGTCGCTTTGGATAAAAACGTCTGCTAAATGACTAAATGTAAATTTATCGAAATGTGTAATGTCATGTGTAATGTGTAGTGTGTGGCCTTGAAATTTAAGCATGTCTACGTAATCATGAATAAATGCTTCTTGAGACACACAGTGTTGCTTCTTTGCATGCATCAAACAAATTGTTTCTGGCTATATGCATCCATGCATCAGTTTGAGAGGGGTGGAAATGGGACACTTGGGTGAAACAAAACTGCCCCAAAAGTACCCCCACCCACTTTAAATACAGTTTTTTCTAAGTCAATTTGGTACATTTCTCAGATCCGATTTGAAATTCTCAAAACTTCTTGTTCAATCCTTACATCCTTGTGTCACTTGTGCACATCAAACAAGCATTTTCTCATTTCTTTGAACAAGTTGCAAATGCTTTGGTACATCCATGCAAGTGAATATGACACAATTCTGTGCAGATTCCTACATTATCAATTGCTTATGTCATGTTGATCAAAATGCATTATAATGGGTCTCTGTTGAATAGTATAATCCCCCATGACATTTAAGCACTAGTTTTACAATATACAGTAAGTATACTTTAAGTAAACAGTGGCATTATTTTTTACTCAATTTAGTGTTTTGCATTACTAAATTCTTTCCACATAGGATTGCAAGACAACTTCAATGTGTTGCAGACGGCCCCTTTTCACACCTAAACAGTCTTTTGGCACTCTCTACAGGAATCTCATCAGGATTCCCTCCCTCCTGCTTTTCCTCTGCTGTCTTGTCTGCACTCCCCCCTCTCTGAGGAGCTCTCTCTTTTGAATACCAACAGTGCCACAGACACTCTGTGTTCCACGCTTACATCCTGCTTGGACAACCTATGCCCTCCTACATCTGGACCAGCCCGTGCATCCCTGTCTGCCCCCTGGTTATGGGATGTACCACGTGAGCATCGCACCAGCCTCCAGTCAGCTGAGAGAAAATGGCCCAAGTCAAAAGACCATACTGACCTCTCTCCTGACTCTCACACTCTTAAAAACCTTCTCTGCTCTCCTCTGTCCGCCTGCTCCCACACCTTCATCGGAGTTAACGGCTAATGATTTTGCATCGTTCTTCGTAAAGACACTACCGCCATCAAGCCAGATTTCTACACCACCATCACCCGCCTTTTCTCCTCTGTCTGAAAATGATGTTTCCAAGGCCATTGGTTCCAACCACCCTACCACCTGCCCACTGGATTCCATCCCCACCCATCTCCTCCATGCCATCTCTCCAGCAGTTGTGCCTGGTCTGACCCACATCATCAACTCTTTGCTCACCACTGGGACATTTCCCACTGCGTTCAAAGAGGCCTGCATCACACCGCTACTCAAGAAACCCACTCTCAACCTTACACTGCTAGAACACTACAGGCAGGTGTAGTGTGTGAAAATGCATATCTTCCGTCAAAATGTAGATGACTGATTTTAACCTCTAATTCTTTTCTGTCTTCTTAAAAAAACATTTTTTTAGTTACCTCACTATTCTTAGCTTTGTATACTGTGCTAGGCTTTAATGGACTGGATTTAATTAACTTATGCATTTTGTTGCCTATATTGTTATAATTACTTCCAATGTTTCCTCGTCTGTAAGTCGCTTTGGATAAAAACGTCTGCTAAATGACTAAATGTAAATTTTATGAAATGTGTAATGTCATGTGTAATGTGTAGTGTGTGGCCTTGAAATTCTAGCATGTCTACGTAATCATGAATAAATGCTTCTTGAGACACACAGTGTTGCTTCTTTGCATGCATCAAACAAATTGTTTCTGGCTATATGCATCCATGCATCAGTTTGAGAGGGGTGAAAAATGGAACAATTGGGTGAAACAAAACTGCCCCAAAAGTACCCCCACCCACTTTAAATACAGTTTTTTCTAAGTCAATTTGGTACATTTCTCAGATCCGATTTGAAATTCTCAAAACTTCTTGTTCAATCCTTACATCCTTGTGTCACTTGTGCACATCAAACAAGCATTTTCTCATTTCTTTGAACAAGTTGCAAATGCTTTGGTACATCCATGCAAGTGAATATGACACAATTCTGTGCAGATTCCTACATTATCAATTGCTTATGTCATGTTGATCAAAATGCATTATAATGGGTCTCTGTTGAATAGTATAATCCCCCATGACATTTAAGCACTAGTTTTACAATATACAGTAAGTATACTTTAAGTAAACAGTGGCATTTTATTTTACTCAATTTAGTGTTTTGCATTACTAAATTCTTTCCACATAGGATTGCAAGACAACTTCAATGTGTTGCATACGGCCCCTTTTCACACCTAAACAGTCTTTTGGCACTCTCTACAGGGATCTCATCAGGATTCCCTCCCTCCTGCTTTTCCTCTGCTGTCTTGTCTGCACTCCCCCCCTCTGAGGAGCTCTCTCTTTTGAATACCAACAGTGCCACAGACACTCTGTGTTCCACGCTTACATCCTGCTTGGACAACCTATGCCCTCCTACATCTGGACCAGCCCGTGCATCCCTGTCTGCCCCCTGGTTATGGGATGTACCACGTGAGCATCGCACCAGCCTCCAGTCAGCTGAGAGAAAATGGCCCAAGTCAAAAGACCATACTGACCTCTCTCTCTACCAGTCTCTTCTCTCTACTTTCTCCGTTGACGTCACCTCTGCAAAAACTGATTATAACCACTCGAAGATCAGCAACTCTCCTGACTCTCACACTCTTAAAAACCTTCTCTGCTCTCCTCTGTCCGCCTGCTCCCACACCTTCATCGGAGTTAACGGCTAATGATTTTGCATCGTTCTTCGTAAAGAAAACTACCGCCATCAACAGCCAGATTTCTACACCACCATCACCCGCCTTTTCTCCTCTGTCTGAAAATGATGTTTCCAAGGCCATTGGTTCCAACCACCCTACCACCTGCCCACTGGATTCCATCCCCACCCATCTCCTCCATGCCATCTCTCCAGCAGTTGTGCCTGGTCTGACCCACATCATCAACTCTTTGCTCACCACTGGGACATTTCCCACTGCGTTCAAAGAGGCCTGCATCACACCGCTACTGAAGAAACCCACTCTCAACCTTACACTGCTAGAACACTACAGGCAGGTGTAGTGTGTGAAAATGCATATCTTCAGTCAAAATGTAGATGACTGATTTTAACCTCTAATTATTTTCTGTCTTCTTAAAAAAATATTTTTTTTACTTACCTCACTATTCTTAGCTTTGTATACTGTGCCAGGCTTTAATGGACTGGATTAAATTAACTTATGCATTTTGTTGCCTATATTGTTATGATTGCTTCCAATGTTTCCTCGTCTGTAAGTCGCTTTGGATAAAAACGTCTGCTAAATGACTAAATGTAAATTTTATGAAATGTGTAATTTCATGTGTAATGTGTAGTGTGTGGCCTTGAAATTTTAGCATGTCTACGTAATCTTGAATAAATGCTTCTTGAGACACACAGTGTTGCTTCTTTGCATGCATCAAACAAATTGTTTCTGGCTATATGCATCCATGCATCCGTTTGAGAGGGGTGGAAATGGGACACTTGTGTGAAACAAAACTGCCCCAAAAGTACCCCCACCCACTTTAAATACAGTTTTTTCTAAGTCAATTGGGTACATTTCTCAGATCCGATTTGAAATTCTCAAAACTTCTTGTTCAATCCTTACATCCTTGTGTCACTTGTGCACATCAAACAAGCATTTTCTCATTTCTTTGAACCAGTTGCAAATGCTTTGGTACATCCATGCAAGTGAATATGACACAATTCTGTGCAGATTCCTACATTATCAATTGCTTATGTCATGTTGATCAAAATGCATTATAATGGGTCTCTGTTGAATAGTATAAACCCCCATGACATTTAAGCACTAGTTTTACAATATACAGTAAGTCTACTTTAAGTAAACAGTGGCATTTTATTTTAATCAATTTAGTGTTTTGCATTACTAAATTTTTTCAACATAGGATTGCAAGACAACTTCAATGTGTTGCAGACGGCCCCTTTTCACACCTAAACAGTCTTTTGGCACTCTCTACAGGGATCTTATCAGGATTCCCTCCCTCCTGCTTTTCCTCTGCTGTCTTGTCTGCACTCCCCCCCTCTGAGGAGCTCTCTCTTTTGAATACCAACAGTGCCACAGACACTCTGTGTTCCACGCTTACATCCTGCTTGGACAACCTATGCCCTCCTACATCTGGACCAGCCCGTGCATCCCTGTCTGCCCCCTGGTTATCGGATGTACCACGTGAGCATCGCACCAGCCTCCAGTCAGCTGAGAGAAAATGGCCCAAGTCAAAAGACCATACTGACCTCTCTTTCTACCAGTCTCTTCTCTCTACTTTCTCCGTTGACGTCACCTCTGCAAAAACTGATTATAACCACTCGAAGATCAGCAACTCTCCTGACTCTCACACACTCTTAAAAACCTTCTCTGCTCTCCTCTGTCCGCCTGCTCCCACACCTTCATCGGAGTTAACGGTTAATGATTTTGCATCGTTCTTCGTAAAGAAAACTACAGCCATCAACAGCCAGATTTCTACACCACCATCACCCGCCTTTTCTCCTCTGCCTGAAAATGATGTTTCCAAGGTCATTGGTTCCAACCACCCTACCACCTGCCCACTGGATTCCATCCCCACCCATCTCCTCCATGCCATCTCTCCAGCAGTTGTGCCTGGTCTGACCCACATCATCAACTCTTTGCTCACCACTGGGACATTTCCCACTGCGTTCAAAGAGGCCTGCATCACACCGCTACTGAAGAAACCCACTCTCAACCTTACCCTGCTAGAACACTACAGGCAGGTGTAGTGTGTGAAAATGCATATCTTCTGTCAAAATGTAGATGACTGATTTTAACCTCTAATTCTTTTCTGTCTTCTTAAAAAAATATTTTTTTAGTTACCTCACTATTCTTAGCTTTGTATACTGTGCTAGGCTTTAATGGACTGGATTTAATTAACTTATGCATTTTGTTGCCTATATTGTTATAATTGCTTCCAATGTTTCCTCGTCTGTAAGTCGCTTTGGATAGAAACGTCTGCTAAATGACTAAATGTAAATTTTATGAAATGTGTAATGTCATGTGTAATGTGTAGTGTGTGGCCTTGAAATTTTAGCATGTCTACGTAATCTTGAATAAATGCTTCTTGAGACACACAGTGTTGCTTCTTTGCATGCATCAAACAAATTGTTTCTGGCTATATGCATCCATGCATCAGTTTGAGAGGGGTGGAAATGGGACACTTGGGTGAAACAAAACTGCCCCAAAAGTACACCCACCCACTTTAAATACAGTTTTTTCTAAGTCAATTGGGTATATTTCTCAGATCCGATTTGAAATTCTCAAAACTTCTTGTTCAATCCTTACATCCTTGTGTCACTTGTGCACATCAAACAAGCATTTTCTCATTTCTTTGAACAAGTTGCAAATGCTTTGGTACATCCATGCAAGTGAATATGACACAATTCTGTGCAGATTCCTACATTATTGCTTATGTCATGTTGATCAAAATGCATTATAATGGGTCCCTGTTGAATAGTATAATCCCCCATGACATTTAAGCACTAGTTTTACAATATACAGTAAGTATACTTTAAGTAAACATTGGCATTTTATTTTAATCAATTTGGGTTTTGCATTACTAAATTTTTTCAACATAGGATTGCAAGACAACTTCAATGTGTTGCAGACGGCCCCTTTTCACACCTAAACAGTCTTTTGGCACTCTCTACAGGGATCTCATCAGGATTCCCTCCCTCCTGCTTTTCCTCTGCTGTCTTGTCTGCACTCCCCCCCTCTGAGGAGCTCTCTCTTTTGAATACCAACAGTGCCACAGACACTCTGTGTTCCACGCTTACATCCTGCTTGGACAACCTATGCCCTCCTACATCTGGACCAGCCCGTGCATCCCTGTCTGCCCCCTGGTTATCGGATGTACCACGTGAGCATCGCACCAGCCTCCAGTCAGCTGAGAAAAAATGGCCCAAGTCAAAAGACCATACTGACCTCTCTCCTGACTCTCACACACTCTTAAAAACCTTCTCTGCTCTCCTCTGTCCGCCTGCTCCCACACCTTCATCGGAGTTAACGGCTAATGATTTTGCATCGTTCTTCTTAAAGAAAATACCGCCATCAACAGCAAGATTTCTACACCACCATCACCCGCCTTTTCTCCTCTTTCTGAAAATGATGTTTCCAAGGTCATTGATTCCAGCCACCCTACCACCTGCCCACTGGATTCCATCCCCACCCATCTCCTCCATGCCATCTCTCCAGCAGTTGTGCCTGGTCTGACCAACATCATCAACTCTTTGCTCACCACTGGGACATTTCCCAATGCGTTCAAAGAGGCCTGCATCACACCGCTACTGAAGAAACCCACTCTCAACCTTACACTGCTAGAACACTACAGGCAGGTGTAGTGTGTGAAAATGCATATCTTCAGTCAAAATGTAGATGACTGATTTTAACCTCTAATTCTTTTCTGTCTTCTTAAAAAAATATTTTTTTTACTTACCTCACTATTCTTAGCTTTGTCTACTGTGCTAGGCTTTAATGGACTGGATTTAATTAACTTATGCATTTTGTTGCCTATATTGTTATAATTGCTTCCAATGTTTCCTCGTCTGTAAGTCGCTTTGGATAAAAACGTCTGCTAAATGACTAAATGTAAATTTTATGAAATGTGTAATGTCATGTGTAATGTGTAGTGTGTGGCTTTGAAATTTTAGCATGTCTACGTAATCATGAATAAATGCTTCTTGGGACACACAGTGTTGCTTCTTTGCATGCATCAAACAAATTGTTTCTGGCTATATGCATCCATGCATCAGTTTGAGAGGGGTGGAAATGGGACACTTGGGTGAAACAAAACTGGCCCAAAAGTACCCCCACCGACTTTAAATACAGATTTTTCTAAGTCAATTTGGTACATTTCTCAGATTCGATTTGAAATTCTCAAAACTTCTTGTTCAATCCTTACATCCTTGTGTCACTTGTGCACATCAAACAAGCATTTTCTAATTTCTTTGAACAAGTTGCAAATGCTTTGGTACATCCATGCAAGTGAATATGACACAATTCTGTGCAGATTCCTACATTATCAATTGCTTATGTCATGTTGATCAAAATGCATTATAATGGGTCTCTGTTGAATAGTATAATCCCCCATGACATTTAAGCACTAGTTTTACAATATACAGTAAGTAAACTTTAAGTAAACAGTGGCATTTTATTTTACTCAATTTAGTGTTTTGCATTACTAAATTTTTTCAACATAGGATTGCAAGACAACTTCAATGTGTTGCAGACGGCCCCTTTTCACACCTAAACAGTCTTTTGGCACTCTCTACAGGGATCTCATCAGGATTTCCTCCCTCCTGCTTTTCCTCTGCTGTCTTGTCTGCACTCCCCCCCTCTGAGGAGCTCTCTCTTTTGAATACCAACAGTGCCACAGACACTCTGTGTTCCACGCTTACATCCTGCTTGGACAACCTATGCCCTCCTACATCTGGACCAGCCCGTGCATCCCTGTCTGCCCCCTGGTTATGGGATGTACCACGTGAGCATCGCACCAGCCTCCAGTCAGCTGAGAGAAAATGGCCCAAGTCAAAAGACCATACTGACCTCTCTCTCTACCAGTCTCTTCTCTCTACTTTCTCCGTTGATGTCACCTCTGCAAAAACTGATTATAACCACTCGAAGATCAGCAACTCTCCTGACTCTCACACACTCTTAAAAACCTTCTCTGCTCTCCTCTGTCCGCCTGCTCCCACACCTTCATCGGAGTTAACGGCTAATGATTTTGCATCGTTCTTCGTAAAGACACTACCGCCATCAAGCCAGATTTCTACACCACCATCACCCGCCTTTTCTCCTCTGTCTGAAAATGATGTTTCCAAGGCCATTGGTTCCAACCACCCTACCACCTGCCCACTGGATTCCATCCCCACCCATCTCCTCCATGCCATCTCTCCAGCAGTTGTGCCTGGTCTGACCCACATCATCAACTCTTTGCTCACCACTGGGACATTTCCCACTGCGTTCAAAGAGGCCTGCATCACACCGCTACTGAAGAAACCCGCTCTCAACCTTACACTGCTAGAACACTACAGGCCGGTGTAGTGTGTGAAAATGCATATCTTCTGTCAAAATGTAGATGACCGATTTTAACCTCTAATTCTTTTCTGTCTTCTTAAAAAAAATTTTTTTAGTTATCTCACTATTCTTAGCTTTGTATACTGTGCTAGGCTTTAATGGACTGGATTTAATTAACTTATGCATTTTGTTGCCTATATTGCTATAATTGCTTCCAATGTTTCCTCGTCTGTAAGTCGCTTTGGATAAAAACGTCTGCTAAATGACTAAATGTAAATTTATCGAAATGTGTAATGTCATGTGTAGTGTGTGGCCTTGAAATTTTAGCATGTCTACGTAATCATGAATAAATGCTTCTTGAGACACACAGTGTTGCTTCTTTGCATGCATCAAACAAATTGTTTCTGGCTATATGCATCCATGCATCAGTTTGAGAGGGGTGGAAATGGGACACTTGGGTGAAACAAAACTGCCCCAAAAGTACCCCCACCCACTTTAAATACAGTTTTTTCTAAGTCAATTGGGTACATTTCTCAGATCCGATTTGAAATTCTCAAAACTTCTTGTTCAATCCTTACATCCTTGTGTCACTTGTGCACATCAAACAAGCATTTTCTCATTTCTTTGAACAAGTTGCAAATGCTTTGGTACATCCATGCAAGTGAATATGACACAATTCTGTGCAGATTCCTACATTATCAATTGCTTATGTCATGTTGATCAAAATGCATTATAATGGGTCTCTGTTGAATAGTATAATCCCCCATGACATTTAAGCACTAGTTTTACAATATACAGTAAGTATACTTTAAGTAAACAGTGGCATTTTATTTTAATCAATTTAGTGTTTTGCATTACTAAATTTTTTCAACATAGGATTGCAAGACAACTTCAATGTGTTGCAGACGGCCCCTTTTCACACCTAAACAGTCTTTTGGCACTCTCTACAGGGATCTTATCAGGATTCCCTCCCTCCTGCTTTTCCTCTGCTGTCTTGTCTGCACTCCCCCCCTCTGAGGAGCTCTCTCTTTTGAATACCAACAGTGCCACAGACACTCTGTGTTCCACGCTTACATCCTGCTTGGACAACCTATGCCTTCCTACATCTGGACCAGCCCGTGCATCCCTGTCTGCCCCCTGGTTATCGGATGTACCACGTGAGCATCGCACCAGCCTCCAGTCAGTTGAGAGAAAATGGCCCAAGTCAAAAGACCATACTGACCTCTCTCCTGACTCTCACACACTCTTAAAAACCTTCTCTGCTCTCCTCTGTCCGCCTGCTCCCACACCTTCATAGGAGTTAACGGCTAATGATTTTGCATCGTTCTTCGTAAAGAAAACTACCGCCATCAACAGCCAGATTTCTACACCACCATCACCCGCCTTTTCTCCTCTGTCTGAAAATGATGTTTCCAAGGTCATTGGTTCCAACCACCCTACCACCTGCCCACTGGATTCCATCCCCACCCATCTCCTCCATGCCATCTCTCCAGCAGTTGTGCCTGGTCTGACCCACATCATCAACTCTTTGCTCACCACTGACACATTTCCCACTGCGTTCAAAGAGGCCTGCATCACACCGCTACTGAAGAAACCCACTCTCAACCTTACACTGCTAGAACACTACAGGCAGGTGTAGTGTGTGTAATTTGCATATCTTCAGTCAAAATGTAGATGTCTGATTTTAACCTCTAATTCTTTTCTGTCTTCTTAAAAATTTTTTTTTTTACTTACCTCACTATTGTTAGCTTTGTATACTGTGCTAGGCTTTAATGGACTGGATTTAATTAACTTATGCATTTTGTTGCCTATATTGTTATAATTGCTTCCAATGTTTCCTCGTCTGTAACTCGCTTTGGATAAAAACGTCTGCTAAATGACTAAATGTAAATTTTATGAAATGTGTAATGTCATGTGTAGTGTGTGGCCTTGAAATTTTAGCATGTCTACGTAATCATGAATAAATGCTTCTTGAGACACACAGTGTTGCTTCTTTGCATGCATCAAACAAATTGTTTCTGGCTATATGCATCCATGCATCAGTTTGAGAGGGGTGGAAATGGGACACTTGGGTGAAACAAAACTGCCCCAAAAGTACCCCCACCCACTTTAAATACAGTTTTTTCTAAGTCAATTGGGTACATTTCTCAGATCCGATTTGAAATTCTCAAAACTTCTTGTTCAATCCTTACATCCTTGTGTCACTTGTGCACATCAAACAAGCATTTTCTCATTTCTTTGAACAAGTTGCAAATGCTTTGGTACATCCATGCAAGTGAATATGACACAATTCTGTGCAGATTCCTACATTATCAATTGCTTATGTCATGTTGATCAAAATGCATTATAATGGGTCTCTGTTGAATAGTATAATCCCCCATGACATTTAAGCACTAGTTTTACAATATACAGTAAGTATACTTTAAGTAAACAGTGGCATTTTATTTTAATCAATTTAGTGTTTTGCATTACTAAATTTTTTCAACATAGGATTGCAAGACAACTTCAATGTGTTGCAGACGGCCCCTTTTCACACCTAAACAGTATTTTGGCACTCTCTACAGGGATCTTATCAGGATTCCCTCCCTCCTGCTTTTCCTCTGCTGTCTTGTCTGCACTCCCCCCCTCTGAGGAGCTCTCTCTTTTGAATACCAACAGTGCCACAGACACTCTGTGTTCCACGCTTACATCCTGCTTGGACAACCTATGCCTTCCTACATCTGGACCAGCCCGTGCATCCCTGTCTGCCCCCTGGTTATCGGATGTACCACGTGAGCATCGCACCAGCCTCCAGTCAGTTGAGAGAAAATGGCCCAAGTCAAAAGACCATACTGACCTCTCTCCTGACTCTCACACACTCTTAAAAACATTCTCTGCTCTCCTCTGTCCGCCTGCTCCCACACCTTCATCGGAGTTAACGGCTAATGATTTTGCATCGTTCTTCGTAAAGACACTACCGCCATCAAGCCAGATTTCTACACCACCATCACCCGCCTTTTCTCCTCTGTCTGAAAATGATGTTTCCAAGGCCATTGGTTCCAACCACCCTACCACCTGCCCACTGGATTCCATCCCCACCCATCTCCTCCATGCCATCTCTCCAGCAGTTGTGCCTGGTCTGACCCACATCATCAACTCTTTGCTCACCACTGGGACATTTCCCACTGCGTTCAAAGAGGCCTGCATCACACCGCTACTGAAGAAACCCACTCTCAACCTTACCCTGCTAGAACACTACAGGCAGGTGTAGTGTGTGAAAATGCATATCTTCTGTCAAAATGTAGATGACTGATTTTAACCTCTAATTCTTTTCTGTCTTCTTAAAAAAATATTTTTTTAGTTACCTCACTATTCTTAGCTTTGTCTACTGTGCTAGGCTTTAATGGACTGGATTTAATTAACTTATGAATTTTGTTGCCTATATTGTTATAATTGCTTCCAATGTTTCCTCGTCTGTAAGTCGCTTTGGATAAAAACGTCTGCTAAATGACTAAATGTAAATTTTATGAAATGTGTAATGTCATGTGTAGTGTGTGGCCTTGAAATTTTAGCATGTCTACGTAATCATGAATAAATGCTTCTTGAGACACACAGTGTTGCTTCTTTGCATGCATCAAACAAATTGTTTCTGGCTATATGCATCCATGCATCAGTTTGAGAGGGGTGGAAATGGGACACTTGGGTGAAACAAAACTGCCCCAAAAGTACCCCCACCCACTTTAAATACAGTTTTTTCTAAGTCAATTGGGTACATTTCTCAGATCCGATTTGAAATTCTCAAAACTTCTTGTTCAATCCTTACATCCTTGTGTCACTTGTGCACATCAAACAAGCATTTTCTCATTTCTTTGAACAAGTTGCAAATGCTTTGGTACATCCATGCAAGTGAATATGACACAATTCTGTGCAGATTCCTACATTATCAATTGCTTATGTCATGTTGATCAAAATGCATTATAATGGGTCTCTGTTGAATAGTATAATCCCCCATGACATTTAAGCACTAGTTTTACAATATACAGTAAGTATACTTTAAGTAAACAGTGGCATTTTATTTTAATCAATTTAGTGTTTTGCATTACTAAATTTTTTCAACATAGGATTGCAAGACAACTTCAATGTGTTGCAGACGGCCCCTTTTCACACCTAAACAGTCTTTTGGCACTCTCTACAGGGATCTTATCAGGATTCCCTCCCTCCTGCTTTTCCTCTGCTGTCTTGTCTGCACTCCCCCCCTCTGAGGAGCTCTCTCTTTTGAATACCAACAGTGCCACAGACACTCTGTGTTCCACGCTTACATCCTGCTTGGACAACCTATGCCTTCCTACATCTGGACCAGCCCGTGCATCCCTGTCTGCCCCCTGGTTATGGGATGTACCACGTGAGCATCGCACCAGCCTCCAATCAGCTGAGAGAAAATGGCCCAAGTCAAAAGACCATACTGACCTCTCTCCTGACTCTCACACACTCTTAAAAACCTTCTCTGCTCTCCTCTGTCCGCCTGCTCCCACACCTTCATCGGAGTTAACGGCTAATGATTTTGCATCGTTCTTCGTAAAGACACTACCGCCATCAAGCCAGATTTCTACACCACCATCACCCGCCTTTTCTCCTCTGTCTGAAAATGATGTTTCCAAGGCCATTGGTTCCAACCACCCTACCACCTGCCCACTGGATTCCATCCCCACCCATCTCCTCCATGCCATCTCTCCAGCAGTTTTGCCTGGTCTGACCCACATCATCAACTCTTTGCTCACCACTGGGACATTTCCCACTGCGTTCAAAGAGGCCTGCATCACACCGCTACTGAAGAAACCCACTCTCAACCTTACACTGCTAGAACACTACAGGCAGGTGTAGTGTGTGAAAATGCATATCTTCTGTCAAAATGTAGATGACTGATTTTAACCTCTAATTCTTTTCTGTCTTCTTAAAAAAATATTTTTTTTACTTACCTCACTATTCTTAGCTTTGTCTACTGTGCTAGGCTTTAATGGACTGGATTTAATTAACTTATGAATTTTGTTGCCTATATTGTTATAATTGCTTCCAATGTTTCCTCGTCTGTAAGTCGCTTTGGATAAAAACGTCTGCTAAATGACTAAATGTAAATTTTATGAAATGTGTAATGTCATGTGTAGTGTTTGGCCTTGAAATTTTAGCATGTCTACGTAATCATGAATAAATGCTTCTTGAGACACACAGTGTTGCTTCTTTGCATGCATCAAACAAATTGTTTCTGGCTATATGCATCCATGCATCAGTTTGAGAGGGGTGGAAATGGGACACTTGGGTGAAACAAAACTGCCCCAAAAGTACCCCCACCCACTTTAAATACAGTTTTTTCTAAGTCAATTGGGTACATTTCTCAGATCCGATTTGAAATTCTCAAAACTTCTTGTTCAATCCTTACATCCTTGTGTCACTTGTGCACATCAAACAAGCATTTTCTCATTTCTTTGAACAAGTTGCAAATGCTTTGGTACATCCATGCAAGTGAATATGACACAATTCTGTGCAGATTCCTACATTATCAATTGCTTATGTCATGTTGATCAAAATGCATTATAATGGGTCTCTGTTGAATAGTATAATCCCCCATGACATTTAAGCACTAGTTTTACAATATACAGTAAGTATACTTTAAGTAAACAGTGGCATTTTATTTTAATCAATTTAGTGTTTTGCATTACTAAATTTTTTCAACATAGGATTGCAAGACAACTTCAATGTGTTGCAGACGGCCCCTTTTCACACCTAAACAGTCTTTTGGCACTCTCTACAGGGATCTTATCAGGATTCCCTCCCTCCTGCTTTTCCTCTGCTGTCTTGTCTGCACTCCCCCCCTCTGAGGAGCTCTCTCTTTTGAATACCAACAGTGCCACAGACACTCTGTGTTCCACGCTTACATCCTGCTTGGACAACCTATGCCTTCCTACATCTGGACCAGCCCGTGCATCCCTGTCTGCCCCCTGGTTATCGGATGTACCACGTGAGCATCGCACCAGCCTCCAGTCAGTTGAGAGAAAATGGCCCAAGTCAAAAGACCATACTGACCTCTCTCCTGACTCTCACACACTCTTAAAAACCTTCTCTGCTCTCCTCTGTCCGCCTGCTCCCACACCTTCATAGGAGTTAACGGCTAATGATTTTGCATCGTTCTTCGTAAAGAAAACTACCGCCATCAACAGCCAGATTTCTACACCACCATCACCCGCCTTTTCTCCTCTGTCTGAAAATGATGTTTCCAAGGTCATTGGTTCCAACCACCCTACCACCTGCCCACTGGATTCCATCCCCACCCATCTCCTCCATGCCATCTCTCCAGCAGTTGTGCCTGGTCTGACCCACATCATCAACTCTTTGCTCACCACTGACACATTTCCCACTGCGTTCAAAGAGGCCTGCATCACACCGCTACTGAAGAAACCCACTCTCAACCTTACACTGCTAGAACACTACAGGCAGGTGTAGTGTGTGTAATTTGCATATCTTCAGTCAAAATGTAGATGTCTGATTTTAACCTCTAATTCTTTTCTGTCTTCTTAAAAATTTTATTTTTTACTTACCTCACTATTGTTAGCTTTGTATACTGTGCTAGGCTTTAATGGACTGGATTTAATTAACTTATGCATTTTGTTGCCTATATTGTTATAATTGCTTCCAATGTTTCCTCGTCTGTAACTCGCTTTGGATAAAAACGTCTGCTAAATGACTAAATGTAAATTTTATGAAATGTGTAATGTCATGTGTAATGTGTAGTGTGTGGCCTTGAAATTTTAGCATGTCTACGTAATCTTGAATAAATGCTTCTTGAGACACACAGTGTTGCTTCTTTGCATGCATCAAACAAATTGTTTCTGGCTATATGCATCCATGCATCAGTTTGAGAGGGGTGGAAATGGGACACTTGGGTGAAACAAAACTGCCCCAAAAGTACCCCCACCCACTCTAAATACAGTTTTTTCTAAGTCAATTGGGTACATTTCTCAGATCCGATTTGAAATTCTCAAAACTTCTTGTTCAATCCTTACATCCTTGTGTCACTTGTGCACATCAAACAAGCATTTTCTCATTTCTTTGAACAAGTTGCAAATGCTTTGGTACATCCATGCAAGTGAATATGACACAATTCTGTGCAGATTCCTACATTATCAATTGCTTATGTCATGTTGATCAAAATGCATTATAATGGGTCTCTGTTGAATAGTATAATCCCCCATGACATTTAAGCACTAGTTTTACAATATACAGTAAGTATACTTTAAGTAAACAGTGGCATTATATTTTACTCAATTTAGTGTTTTGCATTACTAAATTCTTTCCACATAGGATTGCAAGACAACTTCAATGTGTTGCAGACGGCCCCTTTTCACACCTAAACAGTCTTTTGGCACTCTCTACAGGAATCTCATCAGGATTACCTCCCTCCTGCTTTTCCTCTGCTGTCTTGTCTGCACTCCCCCCTCTCTGAGGAGCTCTCTTTTTTGAATACCAACAGTGCCACAGAAACTCTGTGTTCCACGCTTACATCCTGCTTGGACAACCTATGCCCTCCTACATCTGGACCAGCCCGTGCATCCCTGTCTGCCCCCTGGTTATGGGATGTACCACGTGAGCATCGCACCAGCCTCCAATCAGCTGAGAGAAAATGGCCCAAGTCAAAAGACCATACTGACCTCTCTCCTGACTCTCACACACTCTTAAAAAACTTCTCTGCTCTCCTCTGTCCGCCTGCTCCCACACCTTCATCGGAGTTAACGGCTAATGATTTTGCATCGTTCTTCGTAAAGACACTACCACCATCAAGCCAGATTTCTACACCACCATCACCCGCCTTTTCTCCTCTGTCTGAAAATGATGTTTCCAAGGCCATTGGTTCCAACCACCCTACCACCTGCCCACTGGATTCCATCCCCACCCATCTCCTCCATGCCATCTCTCCAGCAGTTGTGCCTGGTCTGACCCACATCATCAACTCTTTGCTCACCACTGGGACATTTTCCACTGCGTTCAAAGAGGCCTGCATCACACCGCTACTGAAGAAACCCACTCTCAATCTTACACTGCTAGAACACTACAGGAAGGTGTAGTGTGTGAAAATGCATATCTTCTGTCAAAATGTAGATGACTGATTTTAACCTCTAATTCTTTTCTGTCTTCTTAAAAAAATATTTTTTTTTACTTACCTCACTATTCTTAGCTTTGTCTACTGTGCTAGGCTTTAATGGACTGGATTTAATTAACTTATGAATTTTGTTGCCTATATTGTTATAATTGCTTCCAATGTTTCCTCGTCTGTAAGTCGCTTTGGATAAAAACGTCTGCTAAATGACTAAATGTAAATTTTATGAAATGTGTAATGTCATGTGTAGTGTGTGGCCTTGAAATTTTAGCATGTCTACGTAATCTTGAATAAATGCTTCTTGAGACACACAGTGTTGCTTCTTTGCATGCATCAAACAAATTGTTTCTGGCTATATGCATCCATGCATCAGTTTGAGAGGGGTGGAAATGGGACACTTGGGTGAAACAAAACTGCCCCAAAAGTACCCCCACCCACTTTAAATACAGTTTTTTCTAAGTCAATTGGGTACATTTCTCAGATCCGATTTGAAATTCTCAAAACTTCTTGTTCAATCCTTACATCCTTGTGTCACTTGTGCACATCAAACAAGCATTTTCTCATTTCTTTGAACAAGTTGCAAATGCTTTGGTACATCCATGCAAGTGAATATGACACAATTCTGTGCAGATTCCTACATTATCAATTGCTTATGTCATGTTGATCAAAATGCATTATAATGGGTCTCTGTTGAATAGTATAATCCCCCATGACATTTAAGCACTAGTTTTACAATATACAGTAAGTATACTTTAAGTAAACAGTGGCATTATATTTTACTCAATTTAGTGTTTTGCATTACTAAATTCTTTCCAAATAGGATTGCAAGACAACTTCAATGTGTTGCAGACGGCCCCTTTTCACACCTAAACAGTCTTTTGGCACTCTCTACAGGAATCTCATCAGGATTCCCTCCCTCCTGCTTTTCCTCTGTTGTCTTGTCTGCACTCCCCCCTCTCTGAGGAGCTCTCTTTTTTGAATACCAACAGTGCCACAGACACTCTGTGTTCCACGCTTACATCCTGCTTGGACAACCTATGCCCTCCTACATCTGGACCAGCCCGTGCATCCCTGTCTGCCCCCTGGTTATGGGATGTACCACGTGAGCATCGCACCAGCCTCCAATCAGCTGAGAGAAAATGGCCCAAGTCAAAAGACCATACTGACCTCTCTCCTGACTCTCACACACTCTTAAAAACATTCTCTGCTCTCCTCTGTCCGCCTGCTCCCACACCTTCATCGGAGTTAACGGCTAATGATTTTGCATCGTTCTTCGTAAAGACACTACCGCCATCAAGCCAGATTTCTACACCACCATTACCCGCCTTTTCTCCTCTGTCTGAAAATGATGTTTCCAAGGCCATTGGTTCCAACCACCCTACCACCTGCCCACTGGATTCCATCCTCACCCATCTCCTCCAGGCCATTTCTACAGCAGTTGTGCCTGGTCTGACCCACATCATCAACTCTTTGCTCACCACTGGGACATTTCCCACTGCGTTCAAAGAGGCCTGCATCACACCGCTACTGAAGAAACCCACTCTCAACCTTACACTGCTAGAACACTACAGGCAGGTGTAGTGTGTGAAAATGCATATCTTCTGTCAAAATGTAGATGACTGATTTTAACCTCTAATTCTTTTCTGTCTTCTTAAAAAAATATTTTTTTTACTTACCTCACTATTCTTAGCTTTGTCTACTGTGCTAGGCTTTAATGGACTGGATTTAATTAACTTATGAATTTTGTTGCCTATATTGTTATAATTGCTTCCAATGTTTCCTCGTCTGTAAGTCGCTTTGGATAAAAACGTCTGCTAAATGACTAAATGTAAATTTTATGAAATGTGTAATGTCATGTGTAGTGTGTGGCCTTGAAATTTTAGCATGTCTACGTAATCATGAATAAATGCTTCTTGAGACACACAGTGTTGCTTCTTTGCATGCATCAAACAAATTGTTTCTGGCTATATGCATCCATGCATCAGTTTGAGAGGGGTGGAAATGGGACACTTGGGTGAAACAAAACTGCCCCAAAAGTACCCCCACCCACTTTAAATACAGTTTTTTCTAAGTCAATTGGGTACATTTCTCAGATCCGATTTGAAATTCTCAAAACTTCTTGTTCAATCCTTACATCCTTGTGTCACTTGTGCACATCAAACAAGCATTTTCTCATTTCTTTGAACAAGTTGCAAATGCTTTGGTACATCCATGCAAGTGAATATGACACAATTCTGTGCAGATTCCTACATTATCAATTGCTTATGTCATGTTGATCAAAATGCATTATAATGGGTCTCTGTTGAATAGTATAATCCCCCATGACATTTAAGCACTAGTTTTACAATATACAGTAAGTATACTTTAAGTAAACAGTGGCATTTTATTTTAATCAATTTAGTGTTTTGCATTACTAAATTTTTTCAACATAGGATTGCAAGACAACTTCAATGTGTTGCAGACGGCCCCTTTTCACACCTAAACAGTCTTTTGGCACTCTCTACAGGGATCTTATCAGGATTCCCTCCCTCCTGCTTTTCCTCTGCTGTCTTGTCTGCACTCCCCCCCTCTGAGGAGCTCTCTCTTTTGAATACCAACAGTGCCACAGACACTCTGTGTTCCACGCTTACATCCTGCTTGGACAACCTATGCCTTCCTACCTCTGGACCAGCCCATGCATCCCTGTCTGCCCCCTGGTTATCGGATGTACCACGTGAGCATCGCACCAGCCTCCAGTCAGTTGAGAGAAAATGGCCCAAGTCAAAAGACCATACTGACCTCTCTCCTGACTCTCACACACTCTTAAAAACCTTCTCTGCTCTACTCTGTCCGCCTGCTCCCACACCTTCATAGGAGTTAACGGCTAATGATTTTGCATCGTTCTTCGTAAAGAAAACTACCGCCATCAACAGCCAGATTTCTACACCACCATCACCCGCCTTTTCTCCTCTGTCTGAAAATGATGTTTCCAAGGTCATTGGTTCCAACCACCCTACCACCTGCCCACTGGATTCCATCCCCACCCATCTCCTCCATGCCATCTCTCCAGCAGTTGTGCCTGGTCTGACCCACATCATCAACTCTTTGCTCACCACTGGGACATTTCCCACTGCGTTCAAAGAGGCCTGCATCACACCGCTACTCAAGAAACCCACTCTCAACCTTACACTGCTAGAACACTACAGGCAGGTGTAGTGTGTGAAAATGCATATCTTCCGTCAAAATGTAGATGACTGATTTTAACCTCTAATTCTTTTCTGTCTTCTTAAAAAAACATTTTTTTAGTTACCTCACTATTCTTAGCTTTGTATACTGTGCTAGGCTTTAATGGACTGGATTAAATTAACTTATGCATTTTGTTGCCTATATTGTTATGATTGCTTCCAATGTTTCCTCGTCTGTAAGTCGCTTTGGATAAAAACGTCTGCTAAATGACTAAATGTAAATTTTATGAAATGTGTAATTTCATGTGTAATGTGTAGTGTGTGGCCTTGAAATTTTAGCATGTCTACGTAATCTTGAATAAATGCTTCTTGAGACACACAGTGTTGCTTCTTTGCATGCATCAAACAAATTGTTTCTGGCTATATGCATCCATGCATCAGTTTGAGAGGGGTGGAAATGGGACACTTGTGTGAAACAAAACTGCCCCAAAAGTACCCCCACCCACTTTAAATACAGTTTTTTCTAAGTCAATTGGGTACATTTCTCAGATCCGATTTGAAATTCTCAAAACTTCTTGTTCAATCCTTACATCCTTGTGTCACTTGTGCACATCAAACAAGCATTTTCTCATTTCTTTGAACCAGTTGCAAATGCTTTGGTACATCCATGCAAGTGAATATGACACAATTCTGTGCAGATTCCTACATTATCAATTGCTTATGTCATGTTGATCAAAATGCATTATAATGGGTCTCTGTTGAATAGTATAAACCCCCATGACATTTAAGCACTAGTTTTACAATATACAGTAAGTCTACTTTAAGTAAACAGTGGCATTTTATTTTAATCAATTTAGTGTTTTGCATTACTAAATTTTTTCAACATAGGATTGCAAGACAACTTCAATGTGTTGCAGACGGCCCCTTTTCACACCTAAACAGTCTTTTGGCACTCTCTACAGGGATCTTATCAGGATTCCCTCCCTCCTGCTTTTCCCCTGCTGTCTTGTCTGCACTCCCCCCCTCTGAGGAGCTCTCTCTTTTGAATACCAACAGTGCCACAGACACTCTGTGTTCCACGCTTACATCCTGCTTGGACAACCTATGCCCTCCTACATCTGGACCAGCCCGTGCATCCCTGTCTGCCCCCTGGTTATCGGATGTACCACGTGAGCATCGCACCAGCCTCCAGTCAGCTGAGAGAAAATGGCCCAAGTCAAAAGACCATACTGACCTCTCTCTCTACCAGTCTCTTCTCTCTACTTTCTATGTTGACGTCACCTCTGCAAAAACTGATTATAACCACTCGAAGATCAGCAACTCTCCTGACTCTCACACACTCTTAAAAACCTTCTCTGCTCTCCTCTGTCCGCCTGCTCCCACACCTTCATCGGAGTTAACGGTTAATGATTTTGCATCGTTCTTCGTAAAGAAAACTACCGCCATCAACAGCCAGATTTCTACACCACCATCACCCGCCTTTTCTCCTCTGTCTGAAAATGATGTTTCCAAGGTCATTGGTTCCAACCACCCTACCACCTGCCCACTGGATTCCATCCCCACCCATCTCCTCCATGCCATCTCTCCAGCAGTTGTGCCTGGTCTGACCCACATCATCAACTCTTTGCTCACCACTGGGACATTTCCCACTGCGTTCAAAGAGGCCTGCATCACACCGCTACTGAAGAAACCCACTCTCAACCTTACCCTGCTAGAACACTACAGGCAGGTGTAGTGTGTGAAAATGCATATCTTCTGTCAAAATGTAGATGACTGATTTTAACCTCTAATTCTTTTCTGTCTTCTTAAAAAAATATTTTTTTAGTTACCTCACTATTCTTAGCTTTGTATACTGTGCTAGGCTTTAATGGACTGGATTTAATTAACTTATGCATTTTGTTGCCTATATTGTTATAATTGCTTCCAATGTTTCCTCGTCTGTAAGTCGCTTTGGATAGAAACGTCTGCTAAATGACTAAATGTAAATTTTATGAAATGTGTAATGTCATGTGTAATGTGTAGTGTGTGGCCTTGAAATTTTAGCATGTCTACGTAATCTTGAATAAATGCTTCTTGAGACACACAGTGTTGCTTCTTTGCATGCATCAAACAAATTGTTTCTGGCTATATGCATCCATGCATCAGTTTGAGAGGGGTGGAAATGGGACACTTGGGTGAAACAAAACTGCCCCAAAAGTACCCCCACCCACTTTAAATACAGTTTTTTCTAAGTCAATTGGGTATATTTCTCAGATCCGATTTGAAATTCTCAAAACTTCTTGTTCAATCCTTACATCCTTGTGTCACTTGTGCACATCAAACAAGCATTTTCTCATTTCTTTGAACAAGTTGCAAATGCTTTGGTACATCCATGCAAGTGAATATGACACAATTCTGTGCAGATTCCTACATTATTGCTTATGTCATGTTGATCAAAATGCATTATAATGGGTCTCTGTTGAATAGTATAATCCCCCATGACATTTAAGCACTAGTTTTACAATATACAGTAAGTATACTTTAAGTAAACAGTGGCATTTTATTTTACTCAATTTAGTGTTTTGCATTACTAAATTCTTTCCACATAGGATTGCAAGACAACTTCAATGTGTTGCATACGGCCCCTTTTCACACCTAAACAGTCTTTTGGCACTCTCTACAGGGATCTCATCAGGATTCCCTCCCTCCTGCTTTTCCTCTGCTGTCTTGTCTGCACTCCCCCCCTCTGAGGAGCTCTCTCTTTTGAATACCAACAGTGCCACAGACACTCTGTGTTCCACGCTTACATCCTGCTTGGACAACCTATGCCCTCCTACATCTGGACCAGCCCGTGCATCCCTGTCTGCCCCCTGGTTATCGGATGTACCACGTGAGCATCGCACCAGCCTCCAGTCAGCTGAGAAAAATGGCCCAAGTCAAAAGACCATACTGACCTCTCTCCTGACTCTCACACACTCTTAAAAAACCTTCTCTGCTCTCCTCTGTCCGCCTGCTCCCACACCTTCATCGGAGTTAACGGCTAATGATTTTGCATCGTTCTTCTTAAATAAAAAAATACCGCCATCAACAGCAAGATTTCTACACCACCATCACCCGCCTTTTCTCCTCTGTCTGAAAATGATGTTTCCAAGGTCATTGATTCCAACCACCCTACCACCTGCCCACTGGATTCCATCCCCACCCATCTCCTCCATGCCATCTCTCCAGCAGTTGTGCCTGGTCTGACCAACATCATCAACTCTTTGCTCACCACTGGGACATTTCCCAATGCGTTCAAAGAGGCCTGCATCACACCGCTACTGAAGAAACCCACTCTCAACCTTACACTGCTAGAACACTACAGGCAGGTGTAGTGTGTGAAAATGCATATCTTCAGTCAAAATGTAGATGACTGATTTTAACCTCTAATTCTTTTCTGTCTTCTTAAAAAATTTTTTTTTTTACTTACCTCACTATTCTTAGCTTTGTCTACTGTGCTAGGCTTTAATGGACTGGATTTAATTAACTTATGCATTTTGTTGCCTATATTGTTATAATTGCTTATAATTGCTTAGTATAATCCCCCGTGACATTTAAGCACTAGTTTTACAATATACAGTAAGTATACTTTAAGTAAACAGTGGCATTTTATTTTAATCAATTTGGGTTTTGCATTACTAAATTTTTTCAACATAGGATTGCAAGACAACTTCAATGTGTTGCAGACGGCCCCTTTTCACACCTAAACAGTCTTTTGGCACTCTCTACAGGGATCTCATCAGGATTCCCTCCCACCTGCTTTTCCTCTGCTGTCTTGTCTGCACTCCCCCCCTCTGAGGAGCTCTCTCTTTTGAATACCAACAGTGCCACAGACACTCTGTGTTCCACGCTTACATCCTGCTTGGACAACCTATGCCCTCCTACATCTGGACCAGCCCGTGCATCCCTGTCTGCCCCCTGGTTATGGGATGTACCACGTGAGCATCGCACCAGCCTCCAGTCAGTTGAGAGAAAATGGCCCAAGTCAAAAGACCATACTGACCTCTCTCCTGACTCTCACACACTCTTAAAAACCTTCTCTGCTCTACTCTGTCCGCCTGCTCCCACACCTTCATAGGAGTTAACGGCTAATGATTTTGCATCGTTCTTCGTAAAGAAAACTACCGCCATCAACAGCCAGATTTCTACACCACCATCACCCGCCTTTTCTCCTCTGTCTGAAAATGATGTTTCCAAGGTCATTGGTTCCAACCACCCTACCACCTGCCCACTGGATTCCATCCCCACCCATCTCCTCCATGCCATCTCTCCAGCAGTTGTGCCTGGTCTGACCCACATCATCAACTCTTTGCTCACCACTGGGACATTTCCCACTGCGTTCAAAGAGGCCTGCATCACACCGCTACTCAAGAAACCCACTCTCAACCTTACACTGCTAGAACACTACAGGCAGGTGTAGTGTGTGAAAATGCATATCTTCCGTCAAAATGTAGATGACTGATTTTAACCTCTAATTCTTTTCTGTCTTCTTAAAAAAACATTTTTTTAGTTACCTCACTATTCTTAGCTTTGTATACTGTGCTAGGCTTTAATGGACTGGATTAAATTAACTTATGCATTTTGTTGCCTATATTGTTATGATTGCTTCCAATGTTTCCTCGTCTGTAAGTCGCTTTGGATAAAAACGTCTGCTAAATGACTAAATGTAAATTTTATGAAATGTGTAATTTCATGTGTAATGTGTAGTGTGTGGCCTTGAAATTTTAGCATGTCTACGTAATCTTGAATAAATGCTTCTTGAGACACACAGTGTTGCTTCTTTGCATGCATCAAACAAATTGTTTCTGGCTATATGCATCCATGCATCAGTTTGAGAGGGGTGGAAATGGGACACTTGTGTGAAACAAAACTGCCCCAAAAGTACCCCCACCCACTTTAAATACAGTTTTTTCTAAGTCAATTGGGTACATTTCTCAGATCCGATTTGAAATTCTCAAAACTTCTTGTTCAATCCTTACATCCTTGTGTCACTTGTGCACATCAAACAAGCATTTTCTCATTTCTTTGAACCAGTTGCAAATGCTTTGGTACATCCATGCAAGTGAATATGACACAATTCTGTGCAGATTCCTACATTATCAATTGCTTATGTCATGTTGATCAAAATGCATTATAATGGGTCTCTGTTGAATAGTATAAACCCCCATGACATTTAAGCACTAGTTTTACAATATACAGTAAGTCTACTTTAAGTAAACAGTGGCATTTTATTTTAATCAATTTAGTGTTTTGCATTACTAAATTTTTTCAACATAGGATTGCAAGACAACTTCAATGTGTTGCAGACGGCCCCTTTTCACACCTAAACAGTCTTTTGGCACTCTCTACAGGGATCTTATCAGGATTCCCTCCCTCCTGCTTTTCCCCTGCTGTCTTGTCTGCACTCCCCCCCTCTGAGGAGCTCTCTCTTTTGAATACCAACAGTGCCACAGACACTCTGTGTTCCACGCTTACATCCTGCTTGGACAACCTATGCCCTCCTACATCTGGACCAGCCCGTGCATCCCTGTCTGCCCCCTGGTTATCGGATGTACCACGTGAGCATCGCACCAGCCTCCAGTCAGCTGAGAGAAAATGGCCCAAGTCAAAAGACCATACTGACCTCTCTCTCTACCAGTCTCTTCTCTCTACTTTCTATGTTGACGTCACCTCTGCAAAAACTGATTATAACCACTCGAAGATCAGCAACTCTCCTGACTCTCACACACTCTTAAAAACCTTCTCTGCTCTCCTCTGTCCGCCTGCTCCCACACCTTCATCGGAGTTAACGGTTAATGATTTTGCATCGTTCTTCGTAAAGAAAACTACCGCCATCAACAGCCAGATTTCTACACCACCATCACCCGCCTTTTCTCCTCTGTCTGAAAATGATGTTTCCAAGGTCATTGGTTCCAACCACCCTACCACCTGCCCACTGGATTCCATCCCCACCCATCTCCTCCATGCCATCTCTCCAGCAGTTGTGCCTGGTCTGACCCACATCATCAACTCTTTGCTCACCACTGGGACATTTCCCACTGCGTTCAAAGAGGCCTGCATCACACCGCTACTGAAGAAACCCACTCTCAACCTTACCCTGCTAGAACACTACAGGCAGGTGTAGTGTGTGAAAATGCATATCTTCTGTCAAAATGTAGATGACTGATTTTAACCTCTAATTCTTTTCTGTCTTCTTAAAAAAATATTTTTTTAGTTACCTCACTATTCTTAGCTTTGTATACTGTGCTAGGCTTTAATGGACTGGATTTAATTAACTTATGCATTTTGTTGCCTATATTGTTATAATTGCTTCCAATGTTTCCTCGTCTGTAAGTCGCTTTGGATAGAAACGTCTGCTAAATGACTAAATGTAAATTTTATGAAATGTGTAATGTCATGTGTAATGTGTAGTGTGTGGCCTTGAAATTTTAGCATGTCTACGTAATCTTGAATAAATGCTTCTTGAGACACACAGTGTTGCTTCTTTGCATGCATCAAACAAATTGTTTCTGGCTATATGCATCCATGCATCAGTTTGAGAGGGGTGGAAATGGGACACTTGGGTGAAACAAAACTGCCCCAAAAGTACCCCCACCCACTTTAAATACAGTTTTTTCTAAGTCAATTGGGTATATTTCTCAGATCCGATTTGAAATTCTCAAAACTTCTTGTTCAATCCTTACATCCTTGTGTCACTTGTGCACATCAAACAAGCATTTTCTCATTTCTTTGAACAAGTTGCAAATGCTTTGGTACATCCATGCAAGTGAATATGACACAATTCTGTGCAGATTCCTACATTATTGCTTATGTCATGTTGATCAAAATGCATTATAATGGGTCTCTGTTGAATAGTATAATCCCCCATGACATTTAAGCACTAGTTTTACAATATACAGTAAGTATACTTTAAGTAAACAGTGGCATTTTATTTTACTCAATTTAGTGTTTTGCATTACTAAATTCTTTCCACATAGGATTGCAAGACAACTTCAATGTGTTGCATACGGCCCCTTTTCACACCTAAACAGTCTTTTGGCACTCTCTACAGGGATCTCATCAGGATTCCCTCCCTCCTGCTTTTCCTCTGCTGTCTTGTCTGCACTCCCCCCCTCTGAGGAGCTCTCTCTTTTGAATACCAACAGTGCCACAGACACTCTGTGTTCCACGCTTACATCCTGCTTGGACAACCTATGCCCTCCTACATCTGGACCAGCCCGTGCATCCCTGTCTGCCCCCTGGTTATCGGATGTACCACGTGAGCATCGCACCAGCCTCCAGTCAGCTGAGAAAAATGGCCCAAGTCAAAAGACCATACTGACCTCTCTCCTGACTCTCACACACTCTTAAAAAACCTTCTCTGCTCTCCTCTGTCCGCCTGCTCCCACACCTTCATCGGAGTTAACGGCTAATGATTTTGCATCGTTCTTCTTAAATAAAAAAATACCGCCATCAACAGCAAGATTTCTACACCACCATCACCCGCCTTTTCTCCTCTGTCTGAAAATGATGTTTCCAAGGTCATTGATTCCAACCACCCTACCACCTGCCCACTGGATTCCATCCCCACCCATCTCCTCCATGCCATCTCTCCAGCAGTTGTGCCTGGTCTGACCAACATCATCAACTCTTTGCTCACCACTGGGACATTTCCCAATGCGTTCAAAGAGGCCTGCATCACACCGCTACTGAAGAAACCCACTCTCAACCTTACACTGCTAGAACACTACAGGCAGGTGTAGTGTGTGAAAATGCATATCTTCAGTCAAAATGTAGATGACTGATTTTAACCTCTAATTCTTTTCTGTCTTCTTAAAAAATTTTTTTTTTTACTTACCTCACTATTCTTAGCTTTGTCTACTGTGCTAGGCTTTAATGGACTGGATTTAATTAACTTATGCATTTTGTTGCCTATATTGTTATAATTGCTTATAATTGCTTAGTATAATCCCCCGTGACATTTAAGCACTAGTTTTACAATATACAGTAAGTATACTTTAAGTAAACAGTGGCATTTTATTTTAATCAATTTGGGTTTTGCATTACTAAATTTTTTCAACATAGGATTGCAAGACAACTTCAATGTGTTGCAGACGGCCCCTTTTCACACCTAAACAGTCTTTTGGCACTCTCTACAGGGATCTCATCAGGATTCCCTCCCACCTGCTTTTCCTCTGCTGTCTTGTCTGCACTCCCCCCCTCTGAGGAGCTCTCTCTTTTGAATACCAACAGTGCCACAGACACTCTGTGTTCCACGCTTACATCCTGCTTGGACAACCTATGCCCTCCTACATCTGGACCAGCCCGTGCATCCCTGTCTGCCCCCTGGTTATGGGATGTACCACGTGAGCATCGCACCAGCCTCCAGTCAGCTGAGAGAAAATGGCCCAAGTCAAAAGACCATACTGACCTCTCTCCTGACTCTCACACTCTTAAAAACCTTCTCTGCTCTCCTCTGTCCGCCTGCTCCCACACCTTCATCGGAGTTAACGGCTAATGATTTTGCATCGTTCTTCGTAAAGACACTACCGCCATCAAGCCAGATTTCTACACCACCATCACCCGCCTTTTCTCCTCTGTCTGAAAATGATGTTTCCAAGGCCATTGGTTCCAACCACCCTACCACCTGCCCACTGGATTCCATCCCCACCCATCTCCTCCATGCCATCTCTCCAGCAGTTTTGCCTGGTCTGACCCACATCAACTCTTTGCTCACCACTGGGACATTTCCCACTGCGTTCAAAGAGGCCTGCATCACACCGCTACTGAAGAAACCCACTCTCAACCTTACACTGCTAGAACACTACAGGCAGGTGTAGTGTGTGAAAATGCATATCTTCCGTCAAAATGTAGATGACTGATTTTAACCTCTAATTCTTTTCTGTCTTCTTAAAAAAACATTTTTTTTAGTTACCTCACTATTCTTAGCTTTGTATACTGTGCTAGGCTTTAATGGACTGGATTTAATTAACTTATGCATTTTGTTGCCTATATTGTTATAATTACTTCCAATGTTTCCTCGTCTGTAAGTCGCTTTGGATAAAAACGTCTGCTAAATGACTAAATGTACATTTTATGAAAAGTGTAATGTCATGTGTAATGTGTAGTGTGTGGCCTTGAAATTCTAGCATGTCTACGTAATCATGAATAAATGCTTCTTGAGACACACAGTGTTGCTTCTTTGCATGCATCAAACAAATTGTTTCTGGCTATATGCATCCATGCATCAGTTTGAGAGGGGTGGAAATGGGACAATTGGGTGAAACAAAACTGCCCCAAAAGTACCCCCACCCACTTTAAATACAGTTTTTTCTAAGTCAATTTGGTACATTTCTCAGATCCGATTTGAAATTCTCAAAACTTCTTGTTCAATCCTTACATCCTTGTGTAACTTGTGCACATCAAACAAGCATTTTCTCATTTCTTTGAACAAGTTGCAAATGCTTTGGTACATCCATGCAAGTGAATATGACACAATTCTGTGCAGATTCCTACATTATCAATTGCTTATGTCATGTTGATCAAAATGCATTATAATGGGTCTCTGTTGAATAGTATAATCCCCCATGACATTTAAGCACTAGTTTTACAATATACAGTAAGTATACTTTAAGTAAACAGTGGCATTTTATTTTACTCAATTTAGTGTTTTGCATTACTAAATTCTTTCCACATAGGATTGCAAGACAACTTCAATGTGTTGCATACGGCCCCTTTTCACACCTAAACAGTCTTTTGGCACTCTCTACAGGGATCTCATCAGGATTCCCTCCCTCCTGCTTTTCCTCTGCTGTCTTGTCTGCACTCCCCCCCTCTGAGGAGCTCTCTCTTTTGAATACCAACAGTGCCACAGACACTCTGTGTTTCACGCTTACATCCTGCTAGGACAACCTATGCCCTCCTACATCTGAACCAGCCCGTGCATCCCTGTCTGCCCCCTGGTTATCGGATGTACCATGTGAGCATCGCACCAGCCTCCAGTCAGCTGAGAGAAAATGGCCCAAGTCAAAAGACCATACTGACCTCTCTCCTGACTCTCACACACTCTTAAAAACCTTCTCTGCTCTCCTCTGTCCGCCTGCTCCCACACCTTCATCGGAGTTAACGGCTAATGATTTTGCATCGTTCTTCGTAAAGAAAACTACCGCCATCAACAGCTAGATTTCTACACCACCATCACCCGCCTTTTCTCCTCTGTCTGAAAATGATGTTTCCAAGGTCATTGGTTCCAACCACCCTACCACCTGCCCACTGGATTCCATCCCCACCCATCTCCTCCATGCCATCTCTCCAGCAGTTGTGCCTGGTCTGACCCACATCATCAACTCTTTGCTCACCACTGGGACATTTCCCACTGCGTTCAAAGAGGCCTGCATCACACCGCTACTGAAGAAACCCGCTCTCAACCTTACACTGCTAGAACACTACAGGCCGGTGTAGTGTGTGAAAATGCATATCTTCTGTCAAAATGTAGATGACCAATTTTAACCTCTAATTCTTTTCTGTCTTCTTAAAAAAAATTTTTTCTAGTTACCTCACTATTCTTAGCTTTGTATACTGTGCTAGGCTTTAATGGACTGGATTTAATTAACTTATGCATTTTGTTGCCAATATTGCTATAATTGCTTCCAATGTTTCCTCGTCTGTAAGTCGCTTTGGATAAAACGTCTGCTAAATGACTAAATGTAAATTTAATGTTATGTGTAATGTCATGTGTAATGTGTAGTGTGTGGCCTTGAAATTTAAGCATGTCTACGTAATCATGAATAAATGCTTCTTGAGACACACAGTGTTGCTTCTTTGCATGCATCAAAAAATTGTTTCTGGCTATATGCATCCATGCATCAGTTTGAGAGGGGTGGAAATGGGACACTTGGGTGAAACAAAACTGCCCCAAAAGTACCCCCACCCACTTTAAATACAGTTTTTTCTAAGTCAATTTGGTACATTTCTCAGATCCGATTTGAAATTCTCAAAACTTCTTGTTCAATCCTTACATCCTTGTGTCACTTGTGCACATCAAACAAGCATTTTCTCATTTCTTTGAACAAGTTGCAAATGCTTTGGTACATCCATGCAAGTGAATATGACACAATTCTGTGCAGATTCCTACATTATCAATTGCTTATGTCATGTTGATCAAAATGCATTATAATGGGTCTCTGTTGAATAGTATAATCCCCCATGACATTTAAGCACTAGTTTTACAATATACAGTAAGTATACTTTAAGTAAACAGTGGCATTTTATTTTAATCAATTTAGTGTTTTGCATTACTACATTTTTTCAACATAGGATTGCAAGACAACTTCAATGTGTTGCAGACGGCCCCTTTTCACACCTAAACAGTCTTTTGGCACTCTCTACAGGGATCTTATCAGGATTCCCTCCCTCCTGCTTTTCCTCTGCTGTCTTGTCTGCACTCCCCCCCTCTGAGGAGCTCTCTCTTTTGAATACCAACAGTGCCACAGACACTCTGTGTTCCACGCTTACATCCTGCTTGGACAACCTATGCCCTCCTACATCTGGACAAGCCCGTGCATCCCTGTCTGCCCCCTGGTTATCGGATGTACCACGTGAGCATCGCACCAGCCTCCAGTCAGTTGAGAGAAAATGGCCCAAGTCAAAAGACCATACTGACCTCTCTCCTGACTCTCACACACTCTTAAAAACCTTCTCTGCTCTCCTCTGTCCGCCTGCTCCCACACCTTCATAGGAGTTAACGGCTAATGATTTTGCATCGTTCTTCGTAAAGAAAACTACCGCCATCAACAGCCAGATTTCTACACCACCATCACCCGCCTTTTCTCCTCTGTCTGAAAATGATGTTTCCAAGGTCATTGGTTCCAACCACCCTACCACCTGCCCACTGGATTCCATCCCCACCCATCTCCTCCATGCCATCTCTCCAGCAGTTGTGCCTGGTCTGACCCACATCATCAACTCTTTGCTCACCACTGACACATTTCCCACTGCGTTCAAAGAGGCCTGCATCACACCGCTACTGAAGAAACCCACTCTCAACCTTACACTGCTAGAACACTACAGGCAGGTGTAGTGTGTGTAATTTGCATATCTTCAGTCAAAATGTAGATGACTGATTTTAACCTCTAATTCTTTTCTGTCTTCTTAAAAAAATTTTTTTTTACTTACCTCACTATTCTTAGCTTTGTATACTGTGCTAGGCTTTAATGGACTGGATTTAATTAACTTATGCATTTTGTTGCCTATATTGTTATGATTGCTTCCAATGTTTCCTCGTCTGTAAGTCGCTTTGGATAAAAACGTCTGCTAAATGACTAAATGTAAATTTTATGAAATGTGTAATGTCATGTGTAATGTGTAGTGTGTGGCCTTGAAATTTTAGCATGTCTACGTAATCTTGAATAAATGCTTCTTGAGACACACAGTGTTGCTTCTTTGCATGCATCGAACAAATTGTTTCTGGCTATATGCATCCATGCATCAGTTTGAGAGGGGTGGAAATGGGACACTTGGGTGAAACAAAACTGCCCCAAAAGTACCCCCACCCACTTTAAATACAGTTTTTTCTAAGTCAATTGGGTACATTTCTCAGATCCGATTTGAAATTCTCAAAACTTCTTGTTCAATCCTTACATCCTTGTGTCACTTGTGCACATCAAACAAGCATTTTCTCATTTCTTTGAACAAGTTGCAAATGCTTTGGTACATCCATGCAAGTGAATATGACACAATTCTGTGCAGACTCCTACATTATCAATTGCTTATGTCATGTTGATCAAAATGCATTATAATGGGTCTCTGTTGAATAGTATAATCCCCCATGACATTTAAGCACTAGTTTTACAATATACAGTAAGTATACTTTAAGTAAACAGTGGCATTTTATTTTAATCAATTTAGTGTTTTGCATTACTAAATTTTTTCAACATAGGATTGCAAGACAACTTCAATGTGTTGCAGACGGCCCCTTTTCACACCTAAACAGTCTTTTGGCACTCTCTACAGGGATCTTATCAGGATTCCCTCCCTCCTGCTTTTCCTCTGCTGTCTTGTCTGCACTCCCCCCCTCTGAGGAGCTCTCTCTTTTGAATACCAACAGTGCCACAGACACTCTGTGTTCCACGCTTACATCCTGCTTGGACAACCTATGCCCTCCTACATCTGGACCAGCCCGTGCATCCCTGTCTGCCCCCTGGTTATCGGATGTACCACGTGAGCATCGCACCAGCCTCCAGTCAGTTGAGAGAAAATGGCCCAAGTCAAAAGACCATACTGACCTCTCTCCTGACTCTCACACACTCTTAAAAACCTTCTCTGCTCTCCTCTGTCCGCCTGCTCCCACACCTTCATCGGAGTTAACGGCTAATGATTTTGCATCGTTCTTCTTAAAGAAAACTACCGCCATCAACAGCCAGATTTCTACACCACCATCACCCGCCTTTTCTCCTCTGTCTGAAAATGATGTTTCCAAGGCCATTGGTTCCAACCACCCTACCACCTGCCCACTGGATTCCATCCCCACCCATCTCCTCCATGCCATCTCTCCAGCAGTTGTGCCTGGTCTGACCCACATCATCAACTCTTTGCTCACCACTGGGACATTTCCCACTGCGTTCAAAGAGGCCTGCATCACACCGCTACTGAAGAAACCCACTCTCAACCTTACACTGCTAGAACACTACAGGCAGGTGTAGTGTGTGAAAATGCATATCTTCTGTCAAAATGTAGATGACTGATTTTAACCTCTAATTCTTTTCTGTCTTCTTAAAGAAAATATTTTTTTAGTTACCTCACTATTCTTAGCTTTGTATACTGTGCTAGGCTTTAATGGACTGGATTTAATTAACTTATGCATTTTGTTGCCTATATTGTTATAATTACTTCCAATGTTTCCTCGTCTGTAAGTCGCTTTGGATAAAACGTCTGCTAAATGACTAAATGTAAATTTAAAGTTATGTGTAATGTCATGTGTAATGTGTAGTGTGTGGCCTTGAAATTTAAGCATGTCTACGTAATCATGAATAAATGCTTCTTGAGACACACAGTGTTGCTTCTTTGCATGCATCAAACAAATTGTTTCTGGCTATATGCATCCATGCATCAGTTTGAGAGGGGTGGAAATGGGACACTTGGGTGAAACAAAACTGCCCCAAAAGTACCCCCACCCACTTTAAATACAGTTTTTTCTAAGTCAATTTGGTACATTTCTCAGATCCGATTTGAAATTCTCAAAACTTCTTGTTCAATCCTTACATCCTTGTGTCACTTGTGCACATCAAACAAGCATTTTCTCATTTCTTTGAACAAGTTGCAAATGCTTTGGTACATCCATGCAAGTGAATATGACACAATTCTGTGCAGATTCCTACATTATCAATTGCTTATGTCATGTTGATCAAAATGCATTATAATGGGTCTCTGTTGAATAGTATAATCCCCCATGACATTTAAGCACTAGTTTTACAATATACAGTAAGTATACTTTAAGTAAACAGTGGCATTTTATTTTAATCAATTTAGTGTTTTGCATTACTAAATTTTTTCAACATAGGATTGCAAGACAACTTCAATGTGTTGCAGACGGCCCCTTTTCACACCTAAACAGTCTTTTGGCACTCTCTACAGGGATCTTATCAGGATTCCCTCCCTCCTGCTTTTCCTCTGCTGTCTTGTCTGCACTCCCCCCCTCTGAGGAGCTCTCTCTTTTGAATACCAACAGTGCCACAGACACTCTGTGTTCCACGCTTACATCCTGCTTGGACAACCTATGCCCTCCTACATCTGGACCAGCCCGTGCATCCCTGTCTGCCCCCTGGTTATGGGATGTACCACGTGAGCATCGCACCAGCCTCCAGTCAGCTGAGAGAAAATGGCCCAAGTCAAAAGACCATACTGACCTCTCTCCTGACTCTCACACACTCTTAAAAACCTTCTCTGCTCTCCTCTGTCCGCCTGCTCCCACACCTTCATCGGAGTTAACGGCTAATGATTTTGCATCGTTCTTCGTAAAGAAAACTACCGCCATCAACAGCCAGATTTCTACACCACCATCACCCGCCTTTTCTCCTCTGTCTGAAAATGATGTTTCCAAGGTCATTGGTTCCAACCACCCTACCACCTGCCCACTGGATTCCATCCCCACCCATCTCCTCCATGCCATCTCTCCAGCAGTTGTGCCTGGTCTGACCCACATCATCAACTCTTTGCTCACCACTGGGACATTTCCCACTGCGTTCAAAGAGGCCTGCATCACACCGCTACTGAAGAAACCCACTCTCAACCTTACACTGCTAGAACACTACAGGCAGGTGTAGTGTGTGAAAATGCATATCTTCTGTCAAAATGTAGATGACTGATTTTAACCTCTAATTCTTTTCTGTCTTCTTAAAAAAATATTTTTTTTACTTACCTCACTATTCTTAGCTTTGTATACTGTGCTAGGCTTTAATGGACTGGATTTAATTAACTTATGCATTTTGTTGCCTATATTGTTATAATTGCTTCCAATGTTTCCTCGTCTTTAAGTCGCTTTGGATAAAAACGTCTGCTAAATGACTAAATGTAAATTTTATGAAATGTGTAATGTCATGTGTAATGTGTAGTGTGTGGCCTTGAAATTTAAGCATGTCTACGTAATCATGAATAAATGCTTCTTGAGACACACAGTGTTGCTTCTTTGCATGCATCAAACAAATTGTTTCTGGCTATATGCATCCATGCATCAGTTTGAGAGGGGTGGAAATGGGACACTTGGGTGAAACAAAACTGCCCCAAAAGTACCCCCACCCACTTTAAATACAGTTTTTTCTAAGTCAATTTGGTACATTTCTCAGATCCGATTTGAAATTCTCAAAACTTCTTGTTCAATCCTTACATCCTTGTGTCACTTGTGCACATCAAACAAGCATTTTCTCATTTCTTTGAACAAGTTGCAAATGCTTTGGTACATCCATGCAAGTGAATATGACACAATTCTGTGCAGATTCCTACATTATCAATTGCTTATGTCATGTTGATCAAAATGCATTATAATGGGTCTCTGTTGAATAGTATAATCCCCCATGACATTTAAGCACTAGTTTTACAATATACAGTAAGTATACTTTAAGTTAACAGTGGCATTTTATTTTACTCAATTTAGTGTTTTGCATTACTAAATTCTTTCCACATAGGATTGCAAGACAACTTCAATGTGTTGCATACGCCCCCTTTTCACACCTAAACAGTCTTTTGGCACTCTCTACAGGGATCTCATCAGGATTCCCTCCCTCCTGCTTTTCCTCTGCTGTCTTGTCTGCACTCCCCCCCTCTGAGGAGCTCTCTCTTTTGAATACCAACAGTGCCACAGACACTCTGTGTTCCACGCTTACATCCTGCTTGGACAACCTATGCCCTCCTACATCTGGACCAGCCCGTGCATCCCTGTCTGCCCCCTGGTTATGGGATGTACCACGTGAGCATCGCACCAGCCTCCAGTCAGCTGAGAGAAAATGGCCCAAGTCAAAAGACCATACTGACCTCTCTCCTGACTCTCACACACACTTAAAAACCTTCTCTGCTCTCCTCTGTCCGCCTGCTCCCACACCTTCATCGGAGTTAACGGCTAATGATTTTGCATCGTTCTTCGTAAAGAAAACTACCGCCATCAACAGCCAGATTTCTACACCACCATCACCCGCCTTTTCACCTCTGTCTGAAAATGATGTTTCCAAGGTCATTGGTTCAAACCACCCTACCACCTGCCCACTGGATTCCATCCCCACCCATCTCCTCCATGCCATCTCTCCAGCAGTTGTGCCTGGTCTGACCCACATCATCAACTCTTTGCTCACCACTGGGACATTTCCCACTGCGTTCAAAGAGGCCTGCATCACACCGCTACTGAAGAAACCCACTCTCAACCTTACACTGCTAGAACACTACAGGCAGGTGTAGTGTGTATAAATGCATATCTTCTGTCAAAATGTAGATGACTGATTTTTACCTCTAATTCTTTTCTGTCTTCTTAAAAAATATTTTTTTAGTTACCTCACTATTCTTAGCTTTGTATACTGTGCTAGGCTTTAATGGACTGGATTTAATTAACTTATGCATTTTGTTGCCTATATTGTTATAATTGCTTCGAATGTTTCCTCGTCTGTAAGTCGCTTTGGATAAAAACGTCTGCTAAATGACTAAATGTAAATTTTATGAAATGTGTAATGTCATGTATAATGTGTAGTGTGTGGCCTTGAAATTTTAGCATGTCTACGTAATCATGAATAAATGCTTCTTGAGACACACAGTGTTGCTTCTTTGCATGCATCAAACGAATTGTTTCTGGCTATATGCATCCATGCATCAGTTTGAGAGGGGTGGAAATGGGACACTTGGGTGAAACAAAACTGCCCCAAAAGTACCCCCACCCACTTTAAATACAGTTTTTTCTAAGTCAATTTGGTACATTTCTCAGATCCGATTTGAAATTCTCAAAACTTCTTGTTCAATCCTAACATCCTTGTGTCACTTGTGCACATCAAACAAGCATTTTCTCATTTCTTTGAACAAGTTGCAAATGCTTTGGTACATCCATGCAAGTGAATATGACACAATTCTGTGCAGATTCCTACATTATCAATTGCTTATGTCATGTTGATCAAAATGCATTATAATGGGTCTCTGCTGAATAGTATAATCCCCCATGACATTTAAGCACTAGTTTTACAATATACAGTAAGTATACTTTAAGTAAACAGTGGCATTTTATTTTACTCAATTTAGTGTTTTGCATTACTAAATTCTTTCCACATAGGATTGCAAGACAACTTCAATGTGTTGCATACGGCCCCTTTTCACACCTAAACAGTCTTTTGGCACTCTCTACAGGGATCTCATCAGGATTCCCTCCCTCCTGCTTTTCCTCTGCTGTCTTGTCTGCACTCCCCCCCTCTGAGGAG
Source organism: Barbatula barbatula (assembly GCF_947034865.1). NCBI lineage: Eukaryota > Metazoa > Chordata > Actinopteri > Cypriniformes > Nemacheilidae > Barbatula > Barbatula barbatula. The sequence goes on from NC_136780.1 coordinate 15,414,994, forward strand.
CTCTCTCTCTTGAATACCAACAGTGCCACAGACACTCTGTGTTCCACGCTTACATCCTGCTTGGACAACCTATGCCCTCCTACATCTGGACCAGCCCGTGCATCCCTGTCTGCCCCCTGGTTATCGGATGTACCACTTGAGCATCGCACCAGCCTCCAGTCAGTTGAGAGAAAATGGCCCAAGTCAAAAGACCATACTGACCTCTCTCTCTACCAGTCTCTTCTCTCTACTTTCTCCGTTGACGTCACCTCTGCAAAAACTGATTATAACCACTCGAAGATCAGCAACTCTCCTGACTCTCACACTCTTAAAAACCTTCTCTGCTCTCCTCTGTCCGCCTGCTCCCACACCTTCATCGGAGTTAACGGCTAATGATTTTGCATCGTTCTTCGTAAAGAAAACTACCGCCATCAACAGCCAGATTTCTACACCACCATCACCCGCCTTTTCTCCTCTGTCTGAAAATGATGTTTCCAAGGTCATTGGTTCCAACCACCCTACCACCTGCCCACTGGATTCCATCCCCACCCATCTCCTCCATGCCATCTCTCCAGCAGTTGTGCCTGGTCTGACCCACATCATCAACTCTTTGCTCACCACTGGGAAATTTCCCACTGCGTTCAAAGAGGCCTGCATCACACCGCTACTGAAGAAACCCACTCTCAACCTTACACTGCTAAAACACTACAGGCAGGTGTAGTGTGTGAAAATGCATATCTTCTGTCAAAATGTAGATGACTGATATTTACCTCTAATTCTTTTCTGTCTTCTTAAAAAAATATTTTTTTAGTTACCTCACTATTCTTAGCTTTGTATACTGTGCTAGGCTTTAATGGACTGGATTTAATTAACTTATGCATTTTGTTGCCTATATTGTTATAATTGCTTCCAATGTTTCCTCGTCTGTAAGTCGCTTTGGATAAAAACGTCTGCTAAATGACTAAATGTAAATTTTATGAAATGTGTAATGTCATGTGTAATGTGTAGTGTGTGGCCTTGAAATTTTAGCATGTCTACGTAATCATGAATAAATTCTTCTTGAGACACACAGTGTTGCTTCTTTGCATGCATCAAACGAATTGTTTCTGGCTATATGCATCCATGCATCAGTTTGAGAGGGGTGGAAATGGGACACTTGGGTGAAACAAAACTGCCCCAAAAGTACCCCCACCCACTTTAAATACAGTTTTTTCTAAGTCAATTTGGTACATTTCTCAGATCCGATTTGAAATTCTCAAAACTTCTTGTTCAATCCTAACATCCTTGTGTCACTTGTGCACATCAAACAAGCATTTTCTCATTTCTTTGAACAAGTTGCAAATGCTTTGGTACATCCATGCAAGTGAATATGACACAATTCTGTGCAGATTCCTACATTATCAATTGCTTATGTCATGTTGATCAAAATGCATTATAATGGGTCTCTGTTGAATAGTATAATCCCCCATGACATTTAAGCACTAGTTTTACAATATACAGTAAGTATACTTTAAGTAAACAGTGGCATTTTATTTTACTCAATTTAGTGTTTTGCATTACTAAATTCTTTCCACATAGGATTGCAAGACAACTTCAATGTGTTGCAGACGGCCCCTTTTCACACCTAAACAGTCTTTTGGCACTCTCTACAGGAATCTCATCAGGATTCCCTCCCTCCTGCTTTTCCTCTGCTGTCTTGTCTGCACTCCCCCCCTCTGAGGAGCTCTCTCTTTTGAATACCAACAGTGCCACAGACACTCTGTGTTCCACGCTTACATCCTGCTTGGACAACCTATGCCCTCCTACATCTGGACCAGCCCCTGCATCCCTGTCTGCCCCCTGGTTATCGGATGTACCACGTGAGCATCGCACCAGCCTCCAGTCAGTTGAGAGAAAATGGCCCAAGTCAAAAGACCATACTGACCTCTCTCTCTACCAGTCTCTTCCCTCTACTTTCTCCGTTGACGTCACCTCTGCAAAAACTGATTATAACCACTCGAAGATCAGCAACTCTCCTGACTCTCACACACTCTTAAAAACCTTCTCTGCTCTCCTCTGTCCGCCTGCTCCCACACCTTCATCGGAGTTAACGGTTAATGATTTTGCATCGTTCTTCGTAAAGAAAACTACCGCCATCAACAGCCAGATTTCTACACCACCATCACCCGCCTTTTCTCCTCTGTCTGAAAATGATGTTTCCAAGGTCATTGGTTCCAACCACCCTACCACCTGCCCACTGGATTCCATCCCCACCCATCTCCTCCATGCCATCTCTCCAGCAGTTGTGCCTGGTCTGACCCACATCATCAACTCTTTGCTCACCACTGGGACATTTCCCACTGCGTTCAAAGAGGCCTGCATCACACCGCTACTGAAGAAACCCACTCTCAACCTTACACTGCTAGAACACTACAGGCAGGTGTAGTGTGTGAAAATGCATATCTTCTGTCAAAATGTAGATGACTGATTTTAACCTCTAATTCTTTTCTGTCTTCTTAAAAAAATATTTTTTTAGTTACCTCACTATTCTTAGCTTTGTATACTGTGCTAGGCTTTAATGGACTGGATTTAATTAACTTATGCATTTTGTTGCCTATATTGTTATAATTGCTTCCAATGTTTCCTCGTCTGTAAGTCGCTTTGGATAAAAACGTCTGCTAAATGACTAAATGTAAATTTTATGAAATGTGTAATGTCATGTGTAATGTGTAGTGTGTGGCCTTGAAATTTTAGCATGTCTACGTAATCATGAATAAATGCTTCTTGAGACACACAGTGTTGCTTCTTTGCATGCATCAAACGAATTGTTTCTGGCTATATGCATCCATGCATCAGTTTGAGAGGGGTGGAAATGGGACACTTGGGTGAAACAAAACTGCCCCAAAAGTACCCCCACCCACTTTAAATACAGTTTTTTCTAAGTCAATTTGGTACATTTCTCAGATCCGATTTGAAATTCTCAAAACTTCTTGTTCAATCCTAACATCCTTGTGTCACTTGTGCACATCAAACAAGCATTTTCTCATTTCTTTGAACAAGTTGCAAATGCTTTGGTACATCCATGCATGTGAATATGACACAATTCTGTGCAGATTCCTACATTATCAATTGCTTATGTCATGTTGATCAAAATGCATTATAATGGGTCTCTGTTGAATAGTATAATCCCCCATTACATTTGAGCACTAGTTTTACAATATACAGTAAGTATACTTTAAGTAAACAGTGGCATTTTATTTTACTCAATTTAGTGTTTTGCATTACTAAATTCTTTCCACATAGGATTGCAAGACAACTTCAATGTGTTGCAGACGGCCCCTTTTCACACCTAAACAGTCTTTTGGCACTCTCTACAGGAATCTCATCAGGATTCCCTCCCTCCTGCTTTTCCTCTGCTGTCTTGTCTGCACTCCCCCCCTCTGAGGAGCTCTCTCTTTTGAATACCAACAGTGCCACAGACACTCTGTGTTCCACGCTTACATCCTGCTTGGACAACCTATGCCCTCCTACATCTGGACCAGCCCGTGCATCCCTGTCTGCCCCCTGGTTATCGGATGTACCACGTGAGCATCGCACCAGCCTCCAGTCAGTTGAGAGAAAATGGCCCAAGTCAAAAGACCATACTGACCTCTCTCCTGACTCTCACACACTCTTAAAAACCTTCTCTGCTCTCCTCTGTCCGCCTGCTCCCACACCTTCATCGGAGTTAACGGCTAATGATTTTGCATCGTTCTTCGTAAAGAAAACTACCGCCATCAACAGCCAGATTTCTACACCACCATCACCCGCCTTTTCTCCTCTGTCTGAAAATGATGTTTCCAAGGCCATTGGTTCCAACCACCCTACCACCTGCCCACTGGATTCCATTCCCACCCATCTCCTCCATGCCATCTCTCCAGCAGTTGTGCCTGGTCTGACCCACATCATCAACTCTTTGCTCACCACTGGGACATTTCCCACTGCGTTCAAAGAGGCCTGCATCACACCGCTACTGAAGAAACCCACTCTCAACCTTACACTGCTAGAACACTACAGGCAGGTGTAGTGTGTGAAAATGCATATCTTCAGTCAAAATGTAGATGACTGATTTTAACCTCTAATTCTTTTCTGTCTTCTTAAAAAAATATTTTTTTTACTTACCTCACTATTCTTAGCTTTGTATACTGTGCTAGGCTTTAATGGACTGGATTAAATTAACTTATGCATTTTGTTGCCTATATTGTTATGATTGCTTCCAATGTTTCCTCGTCTGTAAGTCGCTTTGGATAAAAACGTCTGCTAAATGACTAAATGTAAATTTTATGAAATGTGTAATTTCATGTGTAATGTGTAGTGTGTGGCCTTGAAATTTTAGCATGTCTACGTAATCTTGAATAAATGCTTCTTGAGACACACAGTGTTGCTTCTTTGCATGCATCAAACAAATTGTTTCTGGCTATATGCATCCATGCATCAGTTTGAGAGGGGTGGAAATGGGACACTTGTGTGAAACAAAACTGCCCCAAAAGTACCCCCACCCACTTTAAATACAGTTTTTTCTAAGTCAATTGGGTACATTTCTCAGATCCGATTTGAAATTCTCAAAACTTCTTGTTCAATCCTTACATCCTTGTGTCACTTGTGCACATCAAACAAGCATTTTCTCATTTCTTTGAACCAGTTTCAAATGCTTTGGTACATCCATGCAAGTGAATATGACACAATTCTGTGCAGATTCCTACATTATCAATTGCTTATGTCATGTTGATCAAAATGCATTATAATGGGTCTCTGTTGAATAGTATAATCCCCCATGACATTTAAGCACTAGTTTTACAATATACAGTAAGTCTACTTTAAGTAAACAGTGGCATTTTATTTTAATCAATTTAGTGTTTTGCATTACTAAATTTTTTCAACATAGGATTGCAAGACAACTTCAATGTGTTGCAGACGGCCCCTTTTCACACCTAAACAGTCTTTTGGCACTCTCTACAGGGATCTTATCAGGATTCCCTCCCTCCTGCTTTTCCTCTGCTGTCTTGTCTGCACTCCCCCCCTCTGAGGAGCTCTCTCTTTTGAATACCAACAGTGCCACAGACACTCTGTGTTCCACGCTTACATCCTGCTTGGACAACCTATGCCCTCCTACATCTGGACCAGCCCGTGCATCCCTGTCTGCCCCCTGGTTATCGGATGTACCACTTGAGCATCGCACCAGCCTCCAGTCAGCTGAGAGAAAATGGCCCAAGTCAAAAGACCATACTGACCTCTCTCTCTACCAGTCTCTTCACTCTACTTTCTCCGTTGACGTCACCTCTGCAAAAACTGATTATAACCACTCGAAGATCAGCAACTCTCCTGACTCTCACACACTCTTAAAAACCTTCTCTGCTCTCCTCTGTCCGCCTGCTCCCACACCTTCATTGGAGTTAACGGTTAATGATTTTGCATCGTTCTTCGTAAAGAAAACTACCGCCATCAACAGCCAGATTTCTACACCACCATCACCCGCCTTTTCTCCTCTGTCTGAAAATGATGTTTCCAAGGTCATTGGTTCCAACCACCCTACCACCTGCCCACTGGATTCCATCCCCACCCATCTCCTCCATGCCATCTCTCCAGCAGTTGTGCCTGGTCTGACCCACATCATCAACTCTTTGCTCACCACTGGGACATTTCCCACTGCGTTCAAAGAGGCCTGCATCACACCGCTACTGAAGAAACCCACTCTCAACCTTACACTGCTAGAACACTACAGGCAGGTGTAGTGTGTGAAAATGCATATCTTCTGTCAAAATGTAGATGACTGATTTTAACCTCTAATTCTTTTCTGTCTTCTTAAAAAAATATTTTTTTAGTTACCTCACTATTCTTAGCTTTGTATACTGTGCTAGGCTTTAATGGACTGGATTTAATTAACTTATGCATTTTGTTGCCTATATTGTTATAATTGCTTCCAATGTTTCCTCGTCTGTAAGTCGCTTTGGATAAAAACGTCTGCTAAATGACTAAATGTAAATTTTATGAAATGTGTAATGTCATGTGTAATGTGTAGTGTGTGGCCTTGAAATTTTAGCATGTCTACGTAATCTTGAATAAATGCTTCTTGAGACACACAGTGTTGCTTCTTTGCATGCATCAAACAAATTGTTTCTGGCTATATGCATCCATGCATCAGTTTGAGAGGGGTAGAAATGGGACACTTGGGTGAAACAAAACTGCCCCAAAAGTACCCCCACCCACTTTAAATATAGTTTTTTCTAAGTCAATTTGGTACATTTCTCAGATCCGATTTGAAATTCTCAAAACTTCTTGTTCAATCCTTACATACTTGTGTCACTTGTGCACATCAAACAAGCATTTTCTCATTTCTTTGAACAAGTTTCAAATGCTTTGGTACATCCATGCAAGTGAATATGACACAATTCTGTGCAGATTCCTACATTATCAATTGCTTATGTCATGTTGATCAAAATGAATTATAATGGGTCTCTGTTGAATAGTATAATCCCCCATGACATTTAAGCACTAGTTTTACAATATACAGTAAGTATACTTTAAGTAAACAGTGGCATTTTATTTTACTCAATTTAGTGTTTTGCATTACTAAATTCTTTCCACATAGGATTGCAAGACAACTTCAATGTGTTGCAGACGGCCCCTTTTCACACCTAAACAGTCTTTTGGCACTCTCTACAGGAATCTCATCAGGATTCCCTCCCTCCTGCTTTTCCTCTGCTGTCTTGTCTGCACTCCCCCCCTCTGAGGAGCTCTCTCTTTTGAATACCAACAGTGCCACAGACACTCTGTGTTCCACGCTTACATCCTGCTTGGACAACCTATGCCCTCCTACATCTGGACCAGCCCGTGCATCCCTGTCTGCCCCCTGGTTATCGGATGTACCACGTGAGCATCGCACCAGCCTCCAGTCAGTTGAGAGAAAATGGCCCAAGTCAAAAGACCATACTGACCTCTCTCCTGACTCTCACACACTCTTAAAAACCTTCTCTGCTCTCCTCTGTCCGCCTGCTCCCACACCTTCATCGGAGTTAACGGCTAATGATTTTGCATCGTTCTTCGTAAAGAAAACTACCGCCATCAACAGCCAGATTTCTACACCACCATCACCCGCCTTTTCTCCTCTGTCTGAAAATGATGTTTCCAAGGTCATTGGTTCCAACCACCCTACCACCTGCCCACTGGATTCCATCCCCACCCATCTCCTCCATGCCATCTCTCCAGCAGTTGTGCCTGGTCTGACCCACATCATCAACTCTTTGCTCACCACTGGGACATTTCCCTCTGCGTTCAAAGAGGCCTGCATCACACCGCTACTGAAGAAACCCACTCTCAACCTTACACTGCTAAAACACTACAGGCAGGTGTAGTGTGTGAAAATGCATATCTTCTGTCAAAATGTAGATGACTGATATTTACCTCTAATTCTTTTCTGTCTTCTTAAAAAAATATTTTTTTAGTTACCTCACTATTCTTAGCTTTGTATACTGTGCTAGGCTTTAATGGACTGGATTTAATTAACTTATGCATTTTGTTGCCTATATTGTTATAATTGCTTCCAATGTTTCCTCGTCTGTAAGTCGCTTTGGATAAAAACGTCTGCTAAATGACTAAATGTAAATTTTATGAAATGTGTAATGTCATGTGTAATGTGTAGTGTGTGGCCTTGAAATTTTAGCATGTCTACGTAATCATGAATAAATGCTTCTTGAGACACACAGTGTTGCTTCTTTGCATGCATCAAACGAATTGTTTCTGGCTATATGCATCCATGCATCAGTTTGAGAGGGGTGGAAATGGGACACTTGGGTGAAACAAAACTGCCCCAAAAGTACCCCCACCCACTTTAAATACTGTTTTTTCTAAGTCAATTCGGTACCATTCTCAGATCCGATTTGAAATTCTCAAAACTTCTTGTTCAATCCTAACACTTGTGCACATCAAACAAGCTTTTTCTCATTTCTTTGAACAAGTTGCAAATGCTTTGGTACATCCATGCAAGTGAATATGACACAATTCTGTGCAGATTCCTACTTTATCAATTGCTTATGTCATGTTGATCAAAATGCATTATAATGGGTCTCTGTTGAATAGTATAATCCCCCATGACATTTAAGCACTAGTTTTACAATATACAGTAAGTATACTTTAAGTAAACAGTGGCATTTTATTTTACTCAATTTAGTGTTTTGCATTACTAAATTCTTTCCACATAGGATTGCAAGACAACTTCAATGTGTTGCAGACGGCCCCTTTTCACACCTAAACAGTCTTTTGGCACTCTCTACAGGAATCTCATCAGGATTCCCTCCCTCCTGCTTTTCCTCTGCTGTCTTGTCTGCACTCCCCCCCTCTGAGGAGCTCTCTCTTTTGAATACCAACAGTGCCACAGACACTCTGTGTTCCACGCTTACATCCTGCTTGGACAACCTATGCCCTCCTACATCTGGACCAGCCCGTGCATCCCTGTCTGCCCCCTGGTTATGGGATGTACCACGTGAGCATCGCACCAGCCTCCAGTCAGCTGAGAGAAAATGGCCCAAGTCAAAAGACCATACTGACCTCTCTCCTGACTCTCACACTCTTAAAAACCTTCTCTGCTCTCCTCTGTCCGCCTGCTCCCACACCTTCATCGGAGTTAACGGCTAATGATTTTGCATCGTTCTTCGTAAAGACACTACCGCCATCAACAGCCAGATTTCTACACCACCATCACCCGCCTTTTCTCCTCTGTCTAAAAATGATGTTTCCAAGGCCATTGGTTCCAACCACCTTACCACCTGCCCACTGGATTCCATCCCCACCCATCTCCTCCATGCCATCTCTCCAGCAGTTGTGCCTGGTCTGACCCACATCATCAACTCTTTGCTCACCACTGGGACATTTCCCACTGCGTTCAAAGAGGCCTGCATCACACCGCTACTGAAGAAACCCACTCTCAACCTTACACTGCTAGAACACTACAGGCAGGTGTAGTGTGTGAAAATGCATATCTTCTGTCAAAATGTAGATGACTGATTTTAACCTCTAATTCTTTTCTGTCTTCTTAAAAAAATATTTTTTTAGTTACCTCACTATTCTTAGCTTTGTATACTGTGCTAGGCTTTAATGGACTGGATTTAATTAACTTATGCATTTTGTTGCCTATATTGTTATAATTACTTCCAATGTTTCCTCGTCTGTAAGTCGCTTTGGATAAAAACGTCTGCTAAATGACTAAATGTAAATTTTATGAAATGCGTAATGTCATGTGTAATGTGTAGTGTGTGGCCTTGAAATTTTAGCATGTCTACGTAATCATGAATAAATGCTTCTTGAGACACACAGTGTTGCTTCTTTGCATGCATCAAACAAATTGTTTCTGGCTATATGCATCCATGCATCAGTTTGAGAGGGGTGGAAATGGGACAATTGGGTGAAACAAAACTGCCCCAAAAGTACCCCCACCCACTTTAAATACAGTTTTTTCTAAGTCAATTTGGTACATTTCTCAGATCCGATTTGAAATTCTCAAAACTTCTTGTTCAATCCTAACACTTGTGCACATCAAACAAGCTTTTTCTCATTTCTTTGAACAAGTTGCAAATGCTTTGGTACATCCATGCAAGTGAATATGACACAATTCTGTGCAGATTCCTACATTATCAATTGCTTATGTCATGTTGATCAAAATGCATTATAATGGGTCTCTGTTGAATAGTATAATCCCCCATGACATTTAAGCACTAGTTTTACAATATACAGTAAGTATACTTTAAGTAAACAGTGGCATTTTATTTTACTCAATTTAGTGTTTTGCATTACTAAATTCTTTCCACATAGGATTGCAAGACAACTTCAATGTGTTGCAGACGGCCCCTTTTCACACCTAAACAGTCTTTTGGCACTCTCTACAGGAATCTCATCAGGATTCCCTCCCTCCTGCTTTTCCTCTGCTGTCTTGTCTGCACTCCCCCCCTCTGAGGAGCTCTCTCTTTTGAATACCAACAGTGCCACAGACACTCTGTGTTCCACGCTTACATCCTGCTTGGACAACCTATGCCCTCCTACATCTGGACCAGCCCGTGCATCCCTGTCTGCCCCCTGGTTATGGGATGTACCACGTGAGCATCGCACCAGCCTCCAGTCAGCTGAGAGAAAATGGCCCAAGTCAAAAGACCATACTGACCTCTCTCCTGACTCTCACACTCTTAAAAACCTTCTCTGCTCTCCTCTGTCCGCCTGCTCCCACACCTTCATCGGAGTTAACGGCTAATGATTTTGCATCGTTCTTCGTAAAGACACTACCGCCATCAACAGCCAGATTTCTACACCACCATCACCCGCCTTTTCTCCTCTGTCTAAAAATGATGTTTCCAAGGCCATTGGTTCCAACCACCTTACCACCTGCCCACTGGATTCCATCCCCACCCATCTCCTCCATGCCATCTCTCCAGCAGTTGTGCCTGGTCTGACCCACATCATCAACTCTTTGCTCACCACTGGGACATTTCCCACTGCGTTCAAAGAGGCCTGCATCACACCGCTACTGAAGAAACCCACTCTCAACCTTACACTGCTAGAACACTACAGGCAGGTGTAGTGTGTGAAAATGCATATCTTCTGTCAAAATGTAGATGACTGATTTTAACCTCTAATTCTTTTCTGTCTTCTTAAAAAAATATTTTTTTAGTTACCTCACTATTCTTAGCTTTGTATACTGTGCTAGGCTTTAATGGACTGGATTTAATTAACTTATGCATTTTGTTGCCTATATTGTTATAATTACTTCCAATGTTTCCTCGTCTGTAAGTCGCTTTGGATAAAAACGTCTGCTAAATGACTAAATGTAAATTTTATGAAATGCGTAATGTCATGTGTAATGTGTAGTGTGTGGCCTTGAAATTTTAGCATGTCTACGTAATCATGAATAAATGCTTCTTGAGACACACAGTGTTGCTTCTTTGCATGCATCAAACAAATTGTTTCTGGCTATATGCATCCATGCATCAGTTTGAGAGGGGTGGAAATGGGACAATTGGGTGAAACAAAACTGCCCCAAAAGTACCCCCACCCACTTTAAATACAGTTTTTTCTAAGTCAATTTGGTACATTTCTCAGATCCGATTTGAAATTCTCAAAACTTCTTGTTCAATCCTAACACTTGTGCACATCAAACAAGCTTTTTCTCATTTCTTTGAACAAGTTGCAAATGCTTTGGTACATCCATGCAAGTGAATATGACACAATTCTGTGCAGATTCCTACATTATCAATTGCTTATGTCATGTTGATCAAAATGCATTATAATGGGTCTCTGTTGAATAGTATAATCCCCCATGACATTTAAGCACTAGTTTTACAATATACAGTAAGTATACTTTAAGTAAACAGTGGCATTTTATTTTACTCAATTTAGTGTTTTGCATTACTAAATTCTTTCCACATAGGATTGCAAGACAACTTCAATGTGTTGCAGACGGCCCCTTTTCACACCTAAACAGTCTTTTGGCACTCTCTACAGGAATCTCATCAGGATTCCCTCCCTCCTGCTTTTCCTCTGCTGTCTTGTCTGCACTCCCCCCCTCTGAGGAGCTCTCTCTTTTGAATACCAACAGTGCCACAGACACTCTGTGTTCCACGCTTACATCCTGCTTGGACAACCTATGCCCTCCTACATCTGGACCAGCCCGTGCATCCCTGTCTGCCCCCTGGTTATGGGATGTACCACGTGAGCATCGCACCAGCCTCCAGTCAGCTGAGAGAAAATGGCCCAAGTCAAAAGACCATACTGACCTCTCTCCTGACTCTCACACTCTTAAAAACCTTCTCTGCTCTCCTCTGTCCGCCTGCTCCCACACCTTCATCGGAGTTAACGGCTAATGATTTTGCATCGTTCTTCGTAAAGACACTACCGCCATCAACAGCCAGATTTCTACACCACCATCACCCGCCTTTTCTCCTCTGTCTAAAAATGATGTTTCCAAGGCCATTGGTTCCAACCACCTTACCACCTGCCCACTGGATTCCATCCCCACCCATCTCCTCCATGCCATCTCTCCAGCAGTTGTGCCTGGTCTGACCCACATCATCAACTCTTTGCTCACCACTGGGACATTTCCCACTGCGTTCAAAGAGGCCTGCATCACACCGCTACTGAAGAAACCCACTCTCAACCTTACACTGCTAGAACACTACAGGCAGGTGTAGTGTGTGAAAATGCATATCTTCTGTCAAAATGTAGATGACTGATTTTAACCTCTAATTCTTTTCTGTCTTCTTAAAAAAATATTTTTTTAGTTACCTCACTATTCTTAGCTTTGTATACTGTGCTAGGCTTTAATGGACTGGATTTAATTAACTTATGCATTTTGTTGCCTATATTGTTATAATTACTTCCAATGTTTCCTCGTCTGTAAGTCGCTTTGGATAAAAACGTCTGCTAAATGACTAAATGTAAATTTTATGAAATGCGTAATGTCATGTGTAATGTGTAGTGTGTGGCCTTGAAATTTTAGCATGTCTACGTAATCATGAATAAATGCTTCTTGAGACACACAGTGTTGCTTCTTTGCATGCATCAAACAAATTGTTTCTGGCTATATGCATCCATGCATCAGTTTGAGAGGGGTGGAAATGGGACAATTGGGTGAAACAAAACTGCCCCAAAAGTACCCCCACCCACTTTAAATACAGTTTTTTCTAAGTCAATTTGGTACATTTCTCAGATCCGATTTGAAATTCTCAAAACTTCTTGTTCAATCCTAACATCCTTGTGTCACTTGTGCACATCAAACAAGCATTTTCTCATTTCTTTGAACAAGTTGCAAATGCTTTGGTACATCCATGCAAGTGAATATGACACAATTCTGTGCAGATTCCTACATTATCAATTGCTTATGTCATGTTGACCAAAATGCATTATAATGGGTCTCTGTTGAATAGTATAATCCCCCATGACATTTAAGCACTAGTTTTAGAATATACAGTAAGTATACTTTAAGTAAACAGTGGCATTTTATTTTACTCAATTTAGTGTTTTGCATTACTAAATTCTTTCCACATAGGATTGCAAGACAACTTCAATGTGTTGCATACGGCCCCTTTTCACACCTAAACAGTCTTTTGGCACTCTCTACAGGGATCTCATCAGGATTCCCTCCCTCCTGCTTTTCCTCTGCTGTCTTGTCTGCACTCCCCCCCTCTGAGAAGCTCTCTCTTTTGAATACCAACAGTGCCACAGACACTCTGTGTTCCACGCTTACATCCTGCTTGGACAACCTATGCCCTCCTACATCTGGACCAGCCCGTGCATCCCTGTCTGCCCCCTGGTTATGGGATGTACCACGTGAGCATCGCACCAGCCTCCAGTCAGTTGAGAGAAAATGGCCCAAGTCAAAAGACCATACTGACCTCTCTCCTGACTCTCACACACTCTTAAAAACCTTCTCTGCTCTCCTCTGTCCGCCTGCTCCCACACCTTCATCGGAGTTAACGGCTAATAATTTTGCATCGTTCTTCGTAAAGAAAACTACCGCCATCAACAGCCAGATTTCTACACCACCATCACCCGCCTTTTCTCCTCTGTCTGAAAATGATGTTTCCAAGGCCATTGGTTCCAACCACCCTACCACCTGCCCACTGGATTCCATCCCCACCCATCTCCTCCATGCCATCTCTCCAGCAGTTGTGCCTGGTCTGACCCACATCATCAACTCTTTGCTCACCACTGGGACATTTCCCACTGCGTTCAAAGAGGCCTGCATCACACCGCTACTGAAGAAACCCACTCTCAACCTTACACTGCTAGAACACTACAGGCAGGTGTAGTGTGTGAAAATGCATATCTTCAGTCAAAATGTAGATGACTGATTTTAACCTCTAATTCTTTTCTGTCTTCTTAAAAAAATATTTTTTTTACTTACCTCACTATTCTTAGCTTTGTATACTGTGCTAGGCTTTAATGGACTGGATTAAATTAACTTATGCATTTTGTTGCCTATATTGTTATGATTGCTTCCAATGTTTCCTCGTCTGTAAGTCGCTTTGGATAAAAACGTCTGCTAAATGACTAAATGTACATTTTATGAAATGTGTAATTTCATGTGTAATGTGTAGTGTGTGGCCTTGAAATTTTAGCATGTCTACGTAATCTTGAATAAATGCTTCTTGAGACACACAGTGTTGCTTCTTTGCATGCATCAAACAAATTGTTTCTGGCTATATGCATCCATGCATCAGTTTGAGAGGGGTGGAAATGGGACACTTGTGTGAAACAAAACTGCCCCAAAAGTACCCCCACCCACTTTAAATACAGTTTTTTCTAAGTCAATTGGGTACATTTCTCAGATCCGATTTGAAATTCTCAAAACTTCTTGTTCAATCCTTACATCCTTGTGTCACTTGTGCACATCAAACAAGCATTTTCTCATTTCTTTGAACCAGTTGCAAATGCTTTGGTACATCCATGCAAGTGAATATGACACAATTCTGTGCAGATTCCTACATTATCAATTGCTTATGTCATGTTGATCAAAATGCATTATAATGGGTCTCTGTTGAATAGTATAAACCCCCATGACATTTAAGCACTAGTTTTACAATATACAGTAAGTCTACTTTAAGTAAACAGTGGCATTTTATTTTAATCAATTTAGTGTTTTGCATTACTAAATTTTTTCAACATAGGATTGCAAGACAACTTCAATGTGTTGCAGACGGCCCCTTTTCACACCTAAACAGTCTTTTGGCACTCTCTACAGGGATCTTATCAGGATTCCCTCCCTCCTGCTTTTCCTCTGCTGTCTTGTCTGCACTCCCCCCCTCTGAGGAGCTCTCTCTTTTGAATACCAACAGTGCCACAGACACTCTGTGTTCCACGCTTACATCCTGCTTGGACAACCTATGCCCTCCTACATCTGGACCAGCCCGTGCATCCCTGTCTGCCCCCTGGTTATCGGATGTACCACGTGAGCATCGCACCAGCCTCCAGTCAGCTGAGAGAAAATGGCCCAAGTCAAAAGACCATACTGACCTCTCTTTCTACCAGTCTCTTCTCTCTACTTTCTCCGTTGACGTCACCTCTGCAAAAACTGATTATAACCACTCGAAGATCAGCAACTCTCCTGACTCTCACACACTCTTAAAAACCTTCTCTGCTCTCCTCTGTCCGCCTGCTCCCACACCTTCATCGGAGTTAACGGTTAATGATTTTGCATCGTTCTTCGTAAAGAAAACTACAGCCATCAACAGCCAGATTTCTACACCACCATCACCCGCCTTTTCTCCTCTGCCTGAAAATGATGTTTCCAAGGTCATTGGTTCCAACCACCCTACCACCTGCCCACTGGATTCCATCCCCACCCATCTCCTCCATGCCATCTCTCCAGCAGTTGTGCCTGGTCTGACCCACATCATCAACTCTTTGCTCACCACTGGGACATTTCCCACTGCGTTCAAAGAGGCCTGCATCACACCGCTACTGAAGAAACCCACTCTCAACCTTACCCTGCTAGAACACTACAGGCAGGTGTAGTGTGTGAAAATGCATATCTTCTGTCAAAATGTAGATGACTGATTTTAACCTCTAATTCTTTTCTGTCTTCTTAAAAAAATATTTTTTTAGTTACCTCACTATTCTTAGCTTTGTATACTGTGCTAGGCTTTAATGGACTGGATTTAATTAACTTATGCATTTTGTTGCCTATATTGTTATAATTGCTTCCAATGTTTCCTCGTCTGTAAGTCGCTTTGGATAGAAACGTCTGCTAAATGACTAAATGTAAATTTTATGAAATGTGTAATGTCATGTGTAATGTGTAGTGTGTGGCCTTGAAATTTTAGCATGTCTACGTAATCTTGAATAAATGCTTCTTGAGACACACCGTGTTGCTTCTTTGCATGCATCAAACAAATTGTTTCTGGCTATATGCATCCATGCATCAGTTTGAGAGGGGTGGAAATGGGACACTTGGGTGAAACAAAACTGCCCCAAAAGTACACCCACCCACTTTAAATACAGTTTTTTCTAAGTCAATTGGGTATATTTCTCAGATCCGATTTGAAATTCTCAAAACTTCTTGTTCAATCCTTACATCCTTGTGTCACTTGTGCACATCAAACAAGCATTTTCTCATTTCTTTGAACAAGTTGCAAATGCTTTGGTACATCCATGCAAGTGAATATGACACAATTCTGTGCAGATTCCTACATTATTGCTTATGTCATGTTGATCAAAATGCATTATAATGGGTCCCTGTTGAATAGTATAATCCCCCATGACATTTAAGCACTAGTTTTACAATATACAGTAAGTATACTTTAAGTAAACAGTGGCATTTTATTTTAATCAATTTGGGTTTTGCATTACTACATTTTTTCAACATAGGATTGCAAGACAACTTCAATGTGTTGCAGACGGCCCCTTTTCACACCTAAACAGTCTTTTGGCACTCTCTACAGGGATCTCATCAGGATTCCCTCCCTCCTGCTTTTCCTCTGCTGTCTTGTCTGCACTCCCCCCCTCTGAGGAGCTCTCTCTTTTGAATACCAACAGTGCCACAGACACACTGTGTTCCACGCTTACATCCTGCTTGGACAACCTATGCCCTCCTACATCTGGACCAGCCCGTGCATCCCTGTCTGCCCCCTGGTTATCGGATGTACCACGTGAGCATCGCACCAGCCTCCAGTCAGTTGAGAGAAAATGGCCCAAGTCAAAAGACCATACTGACCTCTCTCCTGACTCTCACACACTCTTAAAAACCTTCTCTGCTCTCCTCTGTCCGCCTGCTCCCACACCTTCATCTGAGTTAACGGCTAATGATTTTGCATCGTTCTTCTTAAAGAAAATACCGCCATCAACAGCAAGATTTCTACACCACCATCACCCGCCTTTTCTCCTCTGTCTGAAAATGATGTTTCCAAGGTCATTGATTCCAACCACCCTACCACCTGCCCACTGGATTCCATCCCCACCCATCTCCTCCATGCCATCTCTCCAGCAGTTGTGCCTGGTCTGACCAACATCATCAACTCTTTGCTCACCACTGGGACATTTCCCAATGCGTTCAAAGAGGCCTGCATCACACCGCTACTGAAGAAACCCACTCTCAACCTTACACTGCTAGAACACTACAGGCAGGTGTAGTGTGTGAAAATGCATATCTTCAGTCAAAATGTAGATGACTGATTTTAACCTCTAATTCTTTTCTGTCTTCTTAAAAAAATATTTTTTTTACTTCCCTCACTATTCTTAGCTTTGTCTACTGTGCTAGGCTTTAATGGACTGGATTTAATTAACTTATGCATTTTGTTGCCTATATTGTTATAATTGCTTCCAATGTTTCCTCATCTGTAAGTCGCTTTGGATAAAAACGTCTGCTAAATGACTAAATGTAAATTTTATGAAATGTGTAATGTCATGTGTAATGTGTAGTGTGTGGCTTTGAAATTTTAGCATGTCTACGTAATCATGAATAAATGCTTCTTGGGACACACAGTGTTGCTTCTTTGCATGCATCAAACAAATTGTTTCTGGCTATATGCATCCATGCATCAGTTTGAGAGGGGTGGAAATGGGACACTTGGGTGAAACAAAACTGGCCCAAAAGTACCCCCACCCACTTTAAATACAGATTTTTCTAAGTCAATTTGGTACATTTCTCAGATTCGATTTGAAATTCTCAAAACTTCTTGTTCAATCCTTACATCCTTGTGTCACTTGTGCACATCAAACAAGCATTTTCTAATTTCTTTGAACAAGTTGCAAATGCTTTGGTACATCCATGCAAGTGAATATGACACAATTCTGTGCAGATTCCTACATTATCAATTGCTTATGTTATGTTGATCAAAATGCATTATAATGGGTCTCTGTTGAATAGTATAATCCCCCATGACATTTAAGCACTAGTTTGACAATATACAGTAAGTAAACTTTAAGTAAACAGTGGCATTTTATTTTACTCAATTTAGTGTTTTGCATTACTAAATTTTTTCAACATAGGATTGCAAGACAACTTCAATGTGTTGCAGACGGCCCCTTTTCACACCTAAACAGTCTTTTGGCACTCTCTACAGGGATCTCATCAGGATTTCCTCCCTCCTGCTTTTCCTCTGCTGTCTTGTCTGCACTCCCCCCCTCTGAGGAGCTCTCTCTTTTGAATACCAACAGTGCCACAGACACTCTGTGTTCCACGCTTACATCCTGCTTGGACAACCTATGCCCTCCTACATCTGGACCAGCCCGTGCATCCCTGTCTGCCCCCTGGTTATGGGATGTACCACGTG
Organism: Barbatula barbatula; assembly: GCF_947034865.1. Taxonomy (NCBI): domain Eukaryota; kingdom Metazoa; phylum Chordata; class Actinopteri; order Cypriniformes; family Nemacheilidae; genus Barbatula; species Barbatula barbatula. Next base: position 15,433,242 of record NC_136780.1, read on the forward strand.
AGCATCGCACCAGCCTCCAGTCAGCTGAGAGAAAATGGCCCAAGTCAAAAGACCATACTGACCTCTCTCTCTACCAGTCTCTTCTCTCTACTTTCTCCGTTGATGTCACCTCTGCAAAAACTGATTATAACCACTCGAAGATCAGCAACTCTCCTGACTCTCACACACTCTTAAAAACCTTCTCTGCTCTCCTCTGTCCGCCTGCTCCCACACCTTCATCGGAGTTAACGGCTAATGATTTTGCATCGTTCTTCGTAAAGACACTACCGCCATCAAGCCAGATTTCTACACCACCATCACCCGCCTTTTCTCCTCTGTCTGAAAATGATGTTTCCAAGGCCATTGGTTCCAACCACCCTACCACCTGCCCACTGGATTCCATCCCCACCCATCTCCTCCATGCCATCTCTCCAGCAGTTGTGCCTGGTCTGACCCACATCATCAACTCTTTGCTCACCACTGGGACATTTCCCACTGCGTTCAAAGAGGCCTGCATCACACCGCTACTGAAGAAACCCGCTCTCAACCTTACACTGCTAGAACACTACAGGCCGGTGTAGTGTGTGAAAATGCATATCTTCTGTCAAAATGTAGATGACCGATTTTAACCTCTAATTCTTTTCTGTCTTCTTAAAAAATTTTTTTTTAGTTATCTCACTATTCCTAGCTTTGTATACTGTGCTAGGCTTTAATGGACTGGATTTAATTAACTTATGCATTTTGTTGCCTATATTGCTATAATTGCTTCCAATGTTTCCTCGTCTGTAAGTCGCTTTGGATAAAAACGTCTGCTAAATGACTAAATGTAAATTTATCGAAATGTGTAATGTCATGTGTAATGTGTAGTGTGTGGCCTTGAAATTTAAGCATGTCTACGTAATCATGAATAAATGCTTCTTGAGACACACAGTGTTGCTTCTTTGCATGCATCAAACAAATTGTTTCTGGCTATATGCATCCATGCATCAGTTTGAGAGGGGTGGAAATGGGACACTTGGGTGAAACAAAACTGCCCCAAAAGTACCCCCACCCACTTTAAATACAGTTTTTTCTAAGTCAATTTGGTACATTTCTCAGATCCGATTTGAAATTCTCAAAACTTCTTGTTCAATCCTTACATCCTTGTGTCACTTGTGCACATCAAACAAGCATTTTCTCATTTCTTTGAACAAGTTGCAAATGCTTTGGTACATCCATGCAAGTGAATATGACACAATTCTGTGCAGATTCCTACATTATCAATTGCTTATGTCATGTTGATCAAAATGCATTATAATGGGTCTCTGTTGAATAGTATAATCCCCCATGACATTTAAGCACTAGTTTTACAATATACAGTAAGTATACTTTAAGTAAACAGTGGCATTATTTTTTACTCAATTTAGTGTTTTGCATTACTAAATTCTTTCCACATAGGATTGCAAGACAACTTCAATGTGTTGCAGACGGCCCCTTTTCACACCTAAACAGTCTTTTGGCACTCTCTACAGGAATCTCATCAGGATTCCCTCCCTCCTGCTTTTCCTCTGCTGTCTTGTCTGCACTCCCCCCTCTCTGAGGAGCTCTCTCTTTTGAATACCAACAGTGCCACAGACACTCTGTGTTCCACGCTTACATCCTGCTTGGACAACCTATGCCCTCCTACATCTGGACCAGCCCGTGCATCCCTGTCTGCCCCCTGGTTATGGGATGTACCACGTGAGCATCGCACCAGCCTCCAGTCAGCTGAGAGAAAATGGCCCAAGTCAAAAGACCATACTGACCTCTCTCTCTACCAGTCTCTTCTCTCTACTTTCTCCGTTGACGTCACCTCTGCAAAAACTGATTATAACCACTCGAAGATCAGCAACTCTCCTGACTCTCACACTCTTAAAAACCTTCTCTGCTCTCCTCTGTCCGCCTGCTCCCACACCTTCATCGGAGTTAACGGCTAATGATTTTGCATCGTTCTTCGTAAAGAAAACTACAGCCATCAACAGCCAGATTTCTACACCACCATCACCCGCCTTTTCTCCTCTGTCTGAAAATGATGTTTCCAAGGTCATTGGTTCCAACCACCCTACCACCTGCCCACTGGATTCCATCCCCACCCATCTCCTCCATGCCATCTCTCCAGCAGTTGTGCCTGGTCTGACCCACATCATCAACTCTTTGCTCACCACTGGGACATTTCCCACTGCGTTCAAAGAGGCCTGCATCACACCGCTACTGAAGAAACCCGCTCTCAACCTTACACTGCTAGAACACTACAGGCCGGTGTAGTGTGTGAAAATGCATATCTTCTGTCAAAATGTAGATGACCGATTTTAACCTCTAATTCTTTTCTGTCTTCTTAAAAATTTTTTTTTAGTTATCTCACTATTCTTAGCTTTGTATACTGTGCTAGGCTTTAATGGACTGGATTTAATTAACTTATGCATTTTGTTGCCTATATTGTTATGATTGCTTCCAATGTTTCCTCGTCTGTAAGTCGCTTTGGATAAAAACGTCTGCTAAATGACTAAATGTAAATTTTATGAAATGTGTAATTTCATGTGTAATGTGTAGTGTGTGGCCTTGAAATTTTAGCATGTCTACGTAATCTTGAATAAATGCTTCTTGAGACACACAGTGTTGCTTCTTTGCATGCATCAAACGAATTGTTTCTGGCTATATGCATCCATGCATCAGTTTGAGAGGGGTGGAAATGGGACACTTGGGTGAAACAAAACTGCCCCAAAAGTACCCCCACCCACTTTAAATACAGTTTTTTCTAAGTCAATTGGGTACATTTCTCAGATCCGATTTGAAATTCTCAAAACTTCTTGTTCAATCCTTACATCCTTGTGTCACTTGTGCACATCAAACAAGCATTTTCTCATTTCTTTGAACCAGTTGCAAATGCTTTGGTACATCCATGCAAGTGAATATGACACAATTCTGTGCAGATTCCTACATTATCAATTGCTTATGTCATGTTGATCAAAATGCATTATAATGGGTCTCTGTTGAATAGTATAAACCCCCATGACATTTAAGCACTAGTTTTACAATATACAGTAAGTCTACTTTAAGTAAACAGTGGCATTTTATTTTAATCAATTTAGTGTTTTGCATTACTAAATTTTTTCAACATAGGATTGCAAGACAACTTCAATGTGTTGCAGACGGCCCCTTTTCACACCTAAACAGTCTTTTGGCACTCTCTACAGGGATCTTATCAGGATTCCCTCCCTCCTGCTTTTCCTCTGCTGTCTTGTCTGCACTCCCCCCCTCTGAGGAGCTCTCTCTTTTGAATACCAACAGTGCCACAGACACTCTGTGTTCCACGCTTACATCCTGCTTGGACAACCTATGCCCTCCTACATCTGGACCAGCCCGTGCATCCCTGTCTGCCCCCTGGTTATCGGATGTACCACGTGAGCATCGCACCAGCCTCCAGTCAGCTGAGAGAAAATGGCCCAAGTCAAAAGACCATACTGACCTCTCTTTCTACCAGTCTCTTCTCTCTACTTTCTCCGTTGACGTCACCTCTGCAAAAACTGATTATAACCACTCGAAGATCAGCAACTCTCCTGACTCTCACACACTCTTAAAAACCTTCTCTGCTCTCCTCTGTCCGCCTGCTCCCACACCTTCATCGGAGTTAACGGTTAATGATTTTGCATCGTTCTTCGTAAAGAAAACTACAGCCATCAACAGCCAGATTTCTACACCACCATCACCCGCCTTTTCTCCTCTGCCTGAAAATGATGTTTCCAAGGTCATTGGTTCCAACCACCCTACCACCTGCCCACTGGATTCCATCCCCACCCATCTCCTCCATGCCATCTCTCCAGCAGTTGTGCCTGGTCTGACCCACATCATCAACTCTTTGCTCACCACTGGGACATTTCCCACTGCGTTCAAAGAGGCCTGCATCACACCGCTACTGAAGAAACCCACTCTCAACCTTACCCTGCTAGAACACTACAGGCAGGTGTAGTGTGTGAAAATGCATATCTTCTGTCAAAATGTAGATGACTGATTTTAACCTCTAATTCTTTTCTGTCTTCTTAAAAAAATATTTTTTTAGTTACCTCACTATTCTTAGCTTTGTATACTGTGCTAGGCTTTAATGGACTGGATTTAATTAACTTATGCATTTTGTTGCCTATATTGTTATAATTGCTTCCAATGTTTCCTCGTCTGTAAGTCGCTTTGGATAGAAACGTCTGCTAAATGACTAAATGTAAATTTTATGAAATGTGTAATGTCATGTGTAATGTGTAGTGTGTGGCCTTGAAATTTTAGCATGTCTACGTAATCTTGAATAAATGCTTCTTGAGACACACAGTGTTGCTTCTTTGCATGCATCAAACAAATTGTTTCTGGCTATATGCATCCATGCATCAGTTTGAGAGGGGTGGAAATGGGACACTTGGGTGAAACAAAACTGCCCCAAAAGTACACCCACCCACTTTAAATACAGTTTTTTCTAAGTCAATTGGGTATATTTCTCAGATCCGATTTGAAATTCTCAAAACTTCTTGTTCAATCCTTACATCCTTGTGTCACTTGTGCACATCAAACAAGCATTTTCTCATTTCTTTGAACAAGTTGCAAATGCTTTGGTACATCCATGCAAGTGAATATGACACAATTCTGTGCAGATTCCTACATTATTGCTTATGTCATGTTGATCAAAATGCATTATAATGGGTCCCTGTTGAATAGTATAATCCCCCATGACATTTAAGCACTAGTTTTACAATATACAGTAAGTATACTTTAAGTAAACAGTGGCATTTTATTTTAATCAATTTGGGTTTTGCATTACTAAATTTTTTCAACATAGGATTGCAAGACAACTTCAATGTGTTGCAGACGGCCCCTTTTCACACCTAAACAGTCTTTTGGCACTCTCTACAGGGATCTCATCAGGATTCCCTCCCTCCTGCTTTTCCTCTGCTGTCTTGTCTGCACTCCCCCCCTCTGAGGAGCTCTCTCTTTTGAATACCAACAGTGCCACAGACACTCTGTGTTCCACGCTTACATCCTGCTTGGACAACCTATGCCCTCCTACATCTGGACCAGCCCGTGCATCCCTGTCTGCCCCCTGGTTATGGGATGTACCACGTGAGCATCGCACCAGCCTCCAGTCAGCTGAGAGAAAATGGCCCAAGTCAAAAGACCATACTGACCTCTCTCCTGACTCTCACACTCTTAAAAACCTTCTCTGCTCTCCTCTGTCCGCCTGCTCCCACACCTTCATCGGAGTTAACGGCTAATGATTTTGCATCGTTCTTCGTAAAGACACTACCGCCATCAAGCCAGATTTCTACACCACCATCACCCGCCTTTTCTCCTCTGTCTGAAAATGATGTTTCCAAGGCCATTGGTTCCAACCACCCTACCACCTGCCCACTGGATTCCATCCCCACCCATCTCCTCCATGCCATCTCTCCAGCAGTTGTGCCTGGTCTGACCCACATCATCAACTCTTTGCTCACCACTGGGACATTTCCCACTGCGTTCAAAGAGGCCTGCATCACACCGCTACTCAAGAAACCCACTCTCAACCTTACACTGCTAGAACACTACAGGCAGGTGTAGTGTGTGAAAATGCATATCTTCCGTCAAAATGTAGATGACTGATTTTAACCTCTAATTCTTTTCTGTCTTCTTAAAAAAACATTTTTTTAGTTACCTCACTATTCTTAGCTTTGTATACTGTGCTAGGCTTTAATGGACTGGATTTAATTAACTTATGCATTTTGTTGCCTATATTGTTATAATTACTTCCAATGTTTCCTCGTCTGTAAGTCGCTTTGGATAAAAACGTCTGCTAAATGACTAAATGTAAATTTTATGAAATGTGTAATGTCATGTGTAATGTGTAGTGTGTGGCCTTGAAATTCTAGCATGTCTACGTAATCATGAATAAATGCTTCTTGAGACACACAGTGTTGCTTCTTTGCATGCATCAAACAAATTGTTTCTGGCTATATGCATCCATGCATCAGTTTGAGAGGGGTGAAAAATGGAACAATTGGGTGAAACAAAACTGCCCCAAAAGTACCCCCACCCACTTTAAATACAGTTTTTTCTAAGTCAATTTGGTACATTTCTCAGATCCGATTTGAAATTCTCAAAACTTCTTGTTCAATCCTTACATCCTTGTGTCACTTGTGCACATCAAACAAGCATTTTCTCATTTCTTTGAACAAGTTGCAAATGCTTTGGTACATCCATGCAAGTGAATATGACACAATTCTGTGCAGATTCCTACATTATCAATTGCTTATGTCATGTTGATCAAAATGCATTATAATGGGTCTCTGTTGAATAGTATAATCCCCCATGACATTTAAGCACTAGTTTTACAATATACAGTAAGTATACTTTAAGTAAACAGTGGCATTTTATTTTACTCAATTTAGTGTTTTGCATTACTAAATTCTTTCCACATAGGATTGCAAGACAACTTCAATGTGTTGCATACGGCCCCTTTTCACACCTAAACAGTCTTTTGGCACTCTCTACAGGGATCTCATCAGGATTCCCTCCCTCCTGCTTTTCCTCTGCTGTCTTGTCTGCACTCCCCCCCTCTGAGGAGCTCTCTCTTTTGAATACCAACAGTGCCACAGACACTCTGTGTTCCACGCTTACATCCTGCTTGGACAACCTATGCCCTCCTACATCTGGACCAGCCCGTGCATCCCTGTCTGCCCCCTGGTTATGGGATGTACCACGTGAGCATCGCACCAGCCTCCAGTCAGCTGAGAGAAAATGGCCCAAGTCAAAAGACCATACTGACCTCTCTCTCTACCAGTCTCTTCTCTCTACTTTCTCCGTTGACGTCACCTCTGCAAAAACTGATTATAACCACTCGAAGATCAGCAACTCTCCTGACTCTCACACTCTTAAAAACCTTCTCTGCTCTCCTCTGTCCGCCTGCTCCCACACCTTCATCGGAGTTAACGGCTAATGATTTTGCATCGTTCTTCGTAAAGAAAACTACAGCCATCAACAGCCAGATTTCTACACCACCATCACCCGCCTTTTCTCCTCTGTCTGAAAATGATGTTTCCAAGGTCATTGGTTCCAACCACCCTACCACCTGCCCACTGGATTCCATCCCCACCCATCTCCTCCATGCCATCTCTCCAGCAGTTGTGCCTGGTCTGACCCACATCATCAACTCTTTGCTCACCACTGGGACATTTCCCACTGCGTTCAAAGAGGCCTGCATCACACCGCTACTGAAGAAACCCGCTCTCAACCTTACACTGCTAGAACACTACAGGCCGGTGTAGTGTGTGAAAATGCATATCTTCTGTCAAAATGTAGATGACCGATTTTAACCTCTAATTCTTTTCTGTCTTCTTAAAAATTTTTTTTTAGTTATCTCACTATTCTTAGCTTTGTATACTGTGCTAGGCTTTAATGGACTGGATTTAATTAACTTATGCATTTTGTTGCCTATATTGCTATAATTGCTTCCAATGTTTCCTCGTCTGTAAGTCGCTTTGGATAAAAACGTCTGCTAAATGACTAAATGTAAATTTAATGAAATGTGTAATGTCATGTGTAATGTGTAGTGTGTGGCCTTGAAATTTAAGCATGTCTACGTAATCATGAATAAATGCTTCTTGAGACACACAGTGTTGCTTCTTTGCATGCATCAAACGAATTGTTTCTGGCTATATGCATCCATGCATCAGTTTGAGAGGGGTGGAAATGGGACACTTGGGTGAAACAAAACTGCCCCAAAAGTACCCCCAACCACTTTAAATACAGTTTTTTCTAAGTCAATTTGGTACATTTCTCAGATCCGATTTGAAATTCTCAAAACTTCTTGTTCAATCCTTACATCCTTGTGTCACTTGTGCACATCAAACAAGCATTTTCTCATTTCTTTGAACAAGTTGCAAATGCTTTGGTACATCCATGCAAGTGAATATGACACAATTCTGTGCAGATTCCTACATTATCAATTGCTTATGTCATGTTGATCAAAATGCATTATAATGGGTCTCTGTTGAATAGTATAATCCCCCATGACATTTAAGCACTAGTTTTACAATATACAGTAAGTATACTTTAAGTAAACAGTGGCATTATTTTTTACTCAATTTAGTGTTTTGGATTACTAAATTCTTTCCACATAGGATTGCAAGACAACTTCAATGTGTTGCAGACGGCCCCTTTTCACACCTAAACAGTCTTTTGGCACTCTCTACAGGAATCTCATCAGGATTCCCTCCCTCCTGCTTTTCCTCTGCTGTCTTGTCTGCACTCCCCCCTCTCTGAGGAGCTCTCTCTTTTGAATACCAACAGTGCCACAGACACTCTGTGTTCCACGCTTACATCCTGCTTGGACAACCTATGCCCTCCTACATCTGGACCAGCCCGTGCATCCCTGTCTGCCCCCTGGTTATGGGATGTACCACGTGAGCATCGCACCAGCCTCCAGTCAGTTGAGAGAAAATGGCCCTTGTCAAAAGACCATACTGACCTCTCTCCTGACTCTCACACACTCTTAAAAACCTTCTCTGCTCTCCTCTGTCCGCCTGCTCCCACACCTTCATCGGAGTTAACGGCTAATGATTTTGCATCGTTCTTCGTAAAGAAAACTACCGCCATCAACAGCCAGATTTCTACACCACCATCACCCGCCTTTTCTCCTCTGTCTGAAAATGATGTTTCCAAGGCCATTGGTTCCAACCACCCTACCACCTGCCCACTGGATTCCATCCCCACCCATCTCCTCCATGCCATCTCTCCAGCAGTTGTGCCTGGTCTGACCCACATCATCAACTCTTTGCTCACCACTGGGACATTTCCCACTGCGTTCAAAGAGGCCTGCATCACACCGCTACTGAAGAAACCCACTCTCAACCTTACCCTGCTAGAACACTACAGGCAGGTGTAGTGTGTGAAAATGCATATCTTCTGTCAAAATGTAGATGACTGATTTTAACCTCTAATTCTTTTCTGTCTTCTTAAAAAAATATTTTTTTAGTTACCTCACTATTCTTAGCTTTGTATACTGTGCTAGGCTTTAATGGACTGGATTTAATTAACTTATGCATTTTGTTGCCTATATTGTTATAATTGCTTCCAATGTTTCCTCGTCTGTAAGTCGCTTTGGATAGAAACGTCTGCTAAATGACTAAATGTAAATTTTATGAAATGTGTAATGTCATGTGTAATGTGTAGTGTGTGGCCTTGAAATTTTAGCATGTCTACGTAATCTTGAATAAATGCTTCTTGAGACACACAGTGTTGCTTCTTTGCATGCATCAAACAAATTGTTTCTGGCTATATGCATCCATGCATCAGTTTGAGAGGGGTGGAAATGGGACACTTGGGTGAAACAAAACTGCCCCAAAAGTACCCCCACCCACTTTAAATACAGTTTTTTCTAAGTCAATTGGGTATATTTCTCAGATCCGATTTGAAATTCTCAAAACTTCTTGTTCAATCCTTACATCCTTGTGTCACTTGTGCACATCAAACAAGCATTTTCTCATTTCTTTGAACAAGTTGCAAATGCTTTGGTACATCCATGCAAGTGAATATGACACAATTCTGTGCAGATTCCTACATTATTGCTTATGTCATGTTGATCAAAATGCATTATAATGGGTCCCTGTTGAATAGTATAATCCCCCATGACATTTAAGCACTAGTTTTACAATATACAGTAAGTATACTTTAAGTAAACAGTGGCATTTTATTTTAATCAATTTGGGTTTTGCATTACTAAATTTTTTCAACATAGGATTGCAAGACAACTTCAATGTGTTGCAGACGGCCCCTTTTCACACCTAAACAGTCTTTTGGCACTCTCTACAGGGATCTCATCAGGATTCCCTCCCTCCTGCTTTTCCTCTGCTGTCTTGTCTGCACTCCCCCCCTCTGAGGAGCTCTCTCTTTTGAATACCAACAGTGCCACAGACACTCTGTGTTCCACGCTTACATCCTGCTTGGACAACCTATGCCCTCCTACATCTGGACCAGCCCGTGCATCCCTGTCTGCCCCCTGGTTATCGGATGTACCACGTGAGCATCGCACCAGCCTCCAGTCAGCTGAGAAAAAATGGCCCAAGTCAAAAGACCATACTGACCTCTCTCCTGACTCTCACACACTCTTAAAAACCTTCTCTGCTCTCCTCTGTCCGCCTGCTCCCACACCTTCATCGGAGTTAACGGCTAATGATTTTGCATCGTTCTTCTTAAAGAAAATACCGCCATCAACAGCAAGATTTCTACACCACCATCACCCGCCTTTTCTCCTCTTTCTGAAAATGATGTTTCCAAGGTCATTGATTCCAACCACCATACCACCTGCCCACTGGATTCCATCCCCACCCATCTCCTCCATGCCATCTCTCCAGCAGTTGTGCCTGGTCTGACCAACATCATCAACTCTTTGCTCACCACTGGGACATTTCCCAATGCGTTCAAAGAGGCCTGCATCACACCGCTACTGAAGAAACCCACTCTCAACCTTACACTGCTAGAACACTACAGGCAGGTGTAGTGTGTGAAAATGCATATCTTCAGTCAAAATGTAGATGACTGATTTTAACCTCTAATTCTTTTCTGTCTTCTTAAAAAAATATTTTTTTTACTTACCTCACTATTCTTAGCTTTGTCTACTGTGCTAGGCTTTAATGGACTGGATTTAATTAACTTATGCATTTTGTTGCCTATATTGTTATAATTGCTTCCAATGTTTCCTCGTCTGTAAGTCGCTTTGGATAAAAACGTCTGCTAAATGACTAAATGTAAATTTTATGAAATGTGTAATGTCATGTGTAATGTGTAGTGTGTGGCTTTGAAATTTTAGCATGTCTACGTAATCATGAATAAATGCTTCTTGGGACACACAGTGTTGCTTCTTTGCATGCATCAAACAAATTGTTTCTGGCTATATGCATCCATGCATCAGTTTGAGAGGGGTGGAAATGGGACACTTGGGTGAAACAAAACTGGCCCAAAAGTACCCCCACCCACTTTAAATACAGATTTTTCTAAGTCAATTTGGTACATTTCTCAGATTCGATTTGAAATTCTCAAAACTTCTTGTTCAATCCTTACATCCTTGTGTCACTTGTGCACATCAAACAAGCATTTTCTAATTTCTTTGAACAAGTTGCAAATGCTTTGGTACATCCATGCAAGTGAATATGACACAATTCTGTGCAGATTCCTACATTATCAATTGCTTATGTCATGTTGATCAAAATGCATTATAATGGGTCTCTGTTGAATAGTATAATCCCCCATGACATTTAAGCACTAGTTTTACAATATACAGTAAGTAAACTTTAAGTAAACAGTGGCATTTTATTTTACTCAATTTAGTGTTTTGCATTACTAAATTTTTTCAACATAGGATTGCAAGACAACTTCAATGTGTTGCAGACGGCCCCTTTTCACACCTAAACAGTCTTTTGGCACTCTCTACAGGGATCTCATCAGGATTTCCTCCCTCCTGCTTTTCCTCTGCTGTCTTGTCTGCACTCCCCCCCTCTGAGGAGCTCTCTCTTTTGAATACCAACAGTGCCACAGACACTCTGTGTTCCACGCTTACATCCTGCTTGGACAACCTATGCCCTCCTACATCTGGACCAGCCCGTGCATCCCTGTCTGCCCCCTGGTTATGGGATGTACCACGTGAGCATCGCACCAGCCTCCAGTCAGCTGAGAGAAAATGGCCCAAGTCAAAAGACCATACTGACCTCTCTCTCTACCAGTCTCTTCTCTCTACTTTCTCCGTTGACGTCACCTCTGCAAAAACTGATTATAACCACTCGAAGATCAGCAACTCTCCTGACTCTCACACTCTTAAAAACCTTCTCTGCTCTCCTCTGTCCGCCTGCTCCCACACCTTCATCGGAGTTAACGGCTAATGATTTTGCATCGTTCTTCGTAAAGAAAACTACAGCCATCAACAGCCAGATTTCTACACCACCATCACCCGCCTTTTCTCCTCTGTCTGAAAATGATGTTTCCAAGGTCATTGGTTCCAACCACCCTACCACCTGCCCACTGGATTCCATCCCCACCCATCTCCTCCATGCCATCTCTCCAGCAGTTGTGCCTGGTCTGACCCACATCATCAACTCTTTGCTCACCACTGGGACATTTCCCACTGCGTTCAAAGAGGCCTGCATCACACCGCTACTGAAGAAACCCGCTCTCAACCTTACACTGCTAGAACACTACAGGCCGGTGTAGTGTGTGAAAATGCATATCTTCTGTCAAAATGTAGATGACCGATTTTAACCTCTAATTCTTTTCTGTCTTCTTAAAAAAAATTTTTTTTAGTTACCTCACTATTCTTAGCTTTGTATACTGTGCTAGGCTTTAATGGACTGGATTTAATTAACTTATGCATTTTGTTCCCTATATTGCTATAATTGCTTCCAATGTTTCCTCGTCTGTAAGTCGCTTTGGATAAAAACGTCTGCTAAATGACTAAATGTAAATTTTATGAAATGTGTAATGTCATGTGTAATGTGTAGTGTGTGGCCTTGAAATTTTAGCATGTCTACGTAATCATGAATAAATGCTTCTTGAGACACACAGTGTTGCTTCTTTGCATGCATCAAACGAATTGTTTCTGGCTATATGCATCCATGCATCAGTTTGAGAGGGGTGGAAATGGGACACTTGGGTGAAACAAAACTGCCCCAAAAGTACCCCCACCCACTTTAAATACAGTTTTTTCTAAGTCAATTTGGTACATTTCTCAGATCCGATTTGAAATTCTCAAAACTTCTTGTTCAATCCTAACATCCTTGTGTCACTTGTGCACATCAAACAAGCATTTTCTCATTTCTTTGAACAAGTTGCAAATGCTTTGGTACATCCATGCAAGTGAATATGACACAATTCTGTGCAGATTCCTACATTATCAATTGCTTATGTCATGTTGATCAAAATGCATTATAATGGGTCTCTGTTGAATAGTATAATCCCCCATGACATTTAAGCACTAGTTTTACAATATACAGTAAGTATACTTTAAGTAAACAGTGGCATTTTATTTTACTCAATTTAGTGTTTTGCATTACTAAATTCTTTCCACATAGGATTGCAAGACAACTTCAATGTGTTGCAGACGGCCCCTTTTCACACCTAAACAGTCTTTTGGCACTCTCTACAGGAATCTCATCAGGATTCCCTCCCTCCTGCTTTTCCTCTGCTGTCTTGTCTGCACTCCCCCCCCTCTGAGGAGCTCTCTCTTTTGAATACCAACAGTGCCACAGACACTCTGTGTTCCACGCTTACATCCTGCTTGGACAACCTATGCCCTCCTACATCTGGACCAGCCCCTGCATCCCTGTCTGCCCCCTGGTTATCGGATGTACCACGTGAGCATCGCACCAGCCTCCAGTCAGTTGAGAGAAAATGGCCCAAGTCAAAAGACCATACTGACCTCTCTCCTGACTCTCACACACTCTTAAAAACCTTCTCTGCTCTCCTCTGTCCGCCTGCTCCCACACCTTCATCTGAGTTAACGGCTAATGATTTTGCATCGTTCTTCGTAAAGAAAACTACCGCCATCAACAGCCAGATTTCTACACCACCATCACACGCCTTTTCTCCTCTGTCTGAAAATGATGTTTCCAAGGTCATTGGTTCCAACCACCCTACCACCTGCCCACTGGATTCCATCCCCACCCATCTCCTCCATGCCATCTCTCCAGCAGTTGTGCCTGGTCTGACCCACATCATCAACTCTTTGCTCACCACTGGGACATTTCCCACTGCGTTCAAAGAGGCCTGCATCACACCGCTACTGAAGAAACCAACTCTCAACCTTACACTGCTAGAACACTACAGGCAGGTATAGTGTGTGAAAATGCATATCTTCAGTCAAAATGTAGATGACTGTTTTTAACCTCTAATTCTTTTCTGTCTTCTTAAAAAAATATCTTTTTTACTTACCTCACTATTCTTAGCTTTGTCTACTGTGCTAGGCTTTAATGGACTGGATTTAATTAACTTATGCATTTTGTTGCCTATATTGTTATAATTGCTTCCAATGTTTCCTCGTCTGTAAGTCGCTTTGGATAAAAACGTCTGCTAAATGACTAAATGTAAATTTTATGAAATGTGTAATGTCATGTGTAATGTGTAGTGTGTGGCTTTGAAATTTTAGCATGTCTACGTAATCATGAATAAATGCTTCTTGGGACACACAGTGTTGCTTCTTTGCATGCATCAAACAAATTGTTTCTGGCTATATGCATCCATGCATCAGTTTGAGAGGGGTGGAAATGGGACACTTGGGTGAAACAAAACTGCCCCAAAAGTACCCCCACCCACTTTAAATACAGATTTTTCTAAGTCAATTTGGTACATTTCTCAGATTCGATTTGAAATTCTCAAAACTTCTTGTTCAATCCTTACATCCTTGTGTCACTTGTGCACATCAAACAAGCATTTTCTCATTTCTTTGAACCAGTTTCAAATGCTTTGGTACATCCATGCAAGTGAATATGACACAATTCTGTGCAGATTCCTACATTATCAATTGCTTATGTCATGTTGATCAAAATGCATTATAATGGGTCTCTGTTGAATAGTATAATCCCCCATGACATTTAAGCACTAGTTTTACAATATACAGTAAGTCTACTTTAAGTAAACAGTGGCATTTTATTTTAATCAATTTAGTGTTTTGCATTACTAAATTTTTTCAACATAGGATTGCAAGACAACTTCAATGTGTTGCAGACGGCCCCTTTTCACACCTAAACAGTCTTTTGGCACTCTCTACAGGGATCTTATCAGGATTCCCTCCCTCCTGCTTTTCCTCTGCTGTCTTGTCTGCACTCCCCCCCTCTGAGGAGCTCTCTCTTTTGAATACCAACAGTGCCACAGACACTCTGTGTTCCACGCTTACATCCTGCTTGGACAACCTATGCCCTCCTACATCTGGACCAGCCCGTGCATCCCTGTCTGCCCCCTGGTTATCGGATGTACCACTTGAGCATCGCACCAGCCTCCAGTCAGCTGAGAGAAAATGGCCCAAGTCAAAAGACCATATTGACCTCTCTCTCTACCAGTCTCTTCCCTCTACTTTCTCCGTTGACGTCACCTCTGCAAAAACTGATTATAACCACTCGAAGATCAGCAACTCTCCTGACTCTCACACACTCTTAAAAACCTTCTCTGCTCTCCTCTGTCCGCCTGCTCCCACACCTTCATCGGAGTTAACGGTTAATGATTTTGCATCGTTCTTCGTAAAGAAAACTACCGCCATCAACAGCCAGATTTCTACACCACCATCACCCGCCTTTTCTCCTCTGTCTGAAAATGATGTTTCCAAGGTCATTGGTTCCAACCACCCTACCACCTGCCCACTGGATTCCATCCCCACCCATCTCCTCCATGCCATCTCTCCAGCAGTTGTGCCTGGTCTGACCCACATCATCAACTCTTTGCTCACCACTGGGACATTTCCCACTGCGTTCAAAGAGGCCTGCATCACACCGCTACTGAAGAAACCCACTCTCAACCTTACACTGCTAGAACACTACAGGCAGGTGTAGTGTGTGAAAATGCATATCTTCTGTCAAAATGTAGATGACTGATTTTAACCTCTAATTCTTTTCTGTCTTCTTAAAAAAATATTTTTTTAGTTACCTCACTATTCTTAGCTTTGTATACTGTGCTAGGCTTTAATGGACTGGATTTAATTAACTTATGCATTTTGTTGCCTATATTGTTATAATTGCTTCCAATGTTTCCTCGTCTGTAAGTCGCTTTGGATAAAAACGTCTGCTAAATGACTAAATGTAAATTTTATGAAATGTGTAATGTCATGTGTAATGTGTAGTGTGTGGCCTTGAAATTTTAGCATGTCTACGTAATCTTGAATAAATGCTTCTTGAGACACACAGTGTTGCTTCTTTGCATGCATCAAACAAATTGTTTCTGGCTATATGCATCCATGCATCAGTTTGAGAGGGGTGGAAATGGGACACTTGGGTGAAACAAAACTGCCCCAAAAGTACCCCCACCCACTTTAAATACAGTTTTTTCTAAGTCAATTGGGTACATTTCTCAGATCCGATTTGAAATTCTCAAAACTTCTTGTTCAATCCTAACATCCTTGTGTCACTTGTGCACATCAAACAAGCATTTTCTCATTTCTTTGAACAAGTTGCAAATGCTTTGGTACATCCATGCAAGTGAATATGACACAATTCTGTGCAGATTCCTACATTATCAATTGCTTATGTCATGTTGATCAAAATGCATTATAATGGGTCTCTGTTGAATAGTATAATCCCCCATGACATTTAAGCACTAGTTTTACAATATACAGTAAGTATACTTTAAGTAAACAGTGGCATTTTATTTTACTCAATTTAGTGTTTTGCATTACTAAATTCTTTCCACATAGGATTGCAAGACAACTTCAATGTGTTGCAGACGGCCCCTTTTCACACCTAAACAGTCTTTTGGCACTCTCTACAGGAATCTCATCAGGATTCCCTCCCTCCTGCTTTTCCTCTGCTGTCTTGTCTGCACTCCCCCCCTCTGAGGAGCTCTCTCTTTAGAATACCAACAGTGCCACAGACACTCTGTGTTCCACGCTTACATCCTGCTTGGACAACCTATGCCCTCCTACATCTGGACCAGCCCCTGCATCCCTGTCTGCCCCCTGGTTATCGGATGTACCACGTGAGCATCGCACCAGCCTCCAGTCAGTTGAGAGAAAATGGCCCAAGTCAAAAGACCATACTGACCTCTCTCCTGACTCTCAAACACTCTTAAAAACCTTCTCTGCTCTCCTCTGTCCGCCTGCTCCCACACCTTCATCTGAGTTAACGGCTAATGATTTTGCATCGTTCTTCGTAAAGAAAACTACCGCCATCAACAGCCAGATTTCTACACCACCATCACACGCCTTTTCTCCTCTGTCTGAAAATGATGTTTCCAAGGTCATTGGTTCCAACCACCCTACCACCTGCCCACTGGATTCCATCCCCACCCATCTCCTCCATGCCATCTCTCCAGCAGTTGTGCCTGGTCTGACCCACATCATCAACTCTTTGCTCACCACTGGGACATTTCTGCTAGAACACTACAGGCAGGTATAGTGTGTGAAAATGCATATCTTCAGTCAAAATGTAGATGACTGATTTTAACCTCTAATTCTTTTCTGTCTTCTTAAAAAAATATTTTTTTTACTTACCTCACTATTCTTAGCTTTGTATACTGTGCTAGGCTTTAATGGACTGGATTTAATTAACTTATGCATTTTGTTGCCTATATTGTTATGATTGCTTCCAATGTTTCCTCGTCTGTAAGTCGCTTTGGATAAAAACGTCTGCTAAATGACTAAATGTAAATTTTATGAAATGTGTAATGTCATGTGTAATGTGTAGTGTGTGGCCTTGAAATTTTAGCATGTCTACGTAATCTTGAATAAATGCTTCTTGAGACACACAGTGTTGCTTCTTTGCATGCATCAAACAAATTGTTTCTGGCTATATGCATCCATGCATCAGTTTGAGAGGGGTGGAAATGGGACACTTGGGTGAAACAAAACTGCCCCAAAAGTACCCCCACCCACTTTAAATACAGTTTTTTCTAAGTCAATTGGGTACATTTCTCAGATCCGATTTGAAATTCTCAAAACTTCTTGTTCAATCCTTACATCCTTGTGTCACTTGTGCACATCAAACAAGCATTTTCTCATTTCTTTGAACCAGTTTCAAATGCTTTGGTACATCCATGCAAGTGAATATGACACAATTCTGTGCAGATTCCTACATTATCAATTGCTTATGTCATGTTGATCAAAATGCATTATAATGGGTCTCTGTTGAATAGTATAATCCCCCATGACATTTAAGCACTAGTTTTACAATATACAGTAAGTCTACTTTAAGTAAACAGTGGCATTTTATTTTAATCAATTTAGTGTTTTGCATTACTAAATTTTTTCAACATAGGATTGCAAGACAACTTCAATGTGTTGCAGACGGCCCCTTTTCACACCTAAACAGTCTTTTGGCACTCTCTACAGGGATCTTATCAGGATTCCCTCCCTCCTGCTTTTCCTCTGCTGTCTTGTCTGCACTCCCCCCCTCTGAGGAGCTCTCTCTTTTGAATACCAACAGTGCCACAGACACTCTGTGTTCCACGCTTACATCCTGCTTGGACAACCTATGCCCTCCTACATCTGGACCAGCCCGTGCATCCCTGTCTGCCCCCTGGTTATCGGATGTACCACTTGAGCATCGCACCAGCCTCCAGTCAGCTGAGAGAAAATGGCCCAAGTCAAAAGACCATACTGACCTCTCTCTCTACCAGTCTCTTCCCTCTACTTTCTCCGTTGACGTCACCTCTGCAAAAACTGATTATAACCACTCGAAGATCAGCAACTCTCCTGACTCTCACACACTCTTAAAAACCTTCTCTGCTCTCCTCTGTCCGCCTGCTCCCACACCTTCATCGGAGTTAACGGTTAATGATTTTGCATCGTTCTTCGTAAAGAAAACTACCGCCATCAACAGCCAGATTTCTACACCACCATCACCCGCCTTTTCTCCTCTGTCTGAAAATGATGTTTCCAAGGTCATTGGTTCCATCCACCCTACCACCTGCCCACTGGATTCCATCCCCACCCATCTCCTCCATGCCATCTCTCCAGCAGTTGTGCCTGGTCTGACCCACATCATCAACTCTTTGCTCACCACTGGGACATTTCCCACTGCGTTCAAAGAGGCCTGCATCACACCGCTACTGAAGAAACCCACTCTCAACCTTACACTGCTAGAACACTACAGGCAGGTGTAGTGTGTGAAAATGCATATCTTCTGTCAAAATGTAGATGACTGATTTTTACCTCTAATTCTTTTCTGTCTTCTTAAAAAAATATTTTTTTAGTTACCTCACTATTCTTAGCTTTGTATACTGTGCTAGGCTTTAATGGACTGGATTTAATTAACTTATGCATTTTGTTGCCTATATTGTTATAATTGCTTCCAATGTTTCCTCGTCTGTAAGTCGCTTTGGATAAAAACGTCTGCTAAATGACTAAATGTAAATTTTATGAAATGTGTAATGTCATGTGTAATGTGTAGTGTGTGGCCTTGAAATTTTAGCATGTCTACGTAATCTTGAATAAATGCTTCTTGAGACACACAGTGTTGCTTCTTTGCATGCATCAAACAAATTGTTTCTGGCTATATGCATCCATGCATCAGTTTGAGAGGGGTGGAAATGGGACACTTGGGTGAAACAAAACTGCCCCAAAAGTACCCCCACCCACTTTAAATACAGTTTTTTCTAAGTCAATTGGGTACATTTCTCAGATCCGATTTGAAATTCTCAAAACTTCTTGTTCAATCCTTACATCCTTGTGTCACTTGTGCACATCAAACAAGCATTTTCTCATTTCTTTGAACAAGTTGCAAATGCTTTGGTACATCCATGCAAGTGAATATGACACAATTCTGTGCAGATTCCTACATTATCAATTGCTTATGTCATGTTGATCAAAATGCATTATAATGGGTCTCTGTTGAATAGTATAATCCCCCATGACATTTAAGCACTAGTTTTACAATATACAGTAAGTATACTTTAAGTAAACAGTGGCATTTTATTTTAATCAATTTAGTGTTTTGCATTACTAAATTTTTTCAACATAGGATTGCAAGACAACTTCAATGTGTTGCAGACGGCCCCTTTTCACACCTAAACAGTCTTTTGGCACTCTCTACAGGGATCTCATCAGGATTCCCTCCCTCCTGCTTTTCCTCTGCTGTCTTGTCTGCACTCCCCCCCTCTGAGGAGCTCTCTCTTTTGAATACCAACAGTGCCACAGACACTCTGTGTTCCACGCTTACATCCTGCTTGGACAACCTATGACCTCCTACATCTGGACCAGCCCGTGCATCCCTGTCTGCCCCCTGGTTATCGGATGTACCACGTGAGCATCGCACCAGCCTCCAGTCAGTTGAGAGAAAATGGCCCAAGTCAAAAGACCATACTGACCTCTCTCCTGACTCTCACACACTCTTAAAAACCTTCTCTGCTCTCCTCTGTCCGCCTGCTCCCACACCTTCATCGGAGTTAACGGCTAATGATTTTGCATCGTTCTTCGTAAAGAAAACTACCGCCATCAACAGCCAGATTTCTACACCACCATCACCCGCCTTTTCTCCTCTGTCTGAAAATGATGTTTCCAAGGCCATTGGTTCCAACCACCCTACCACCTGCCCACTGGATTCCATCCCCACCCATCTCCTCCATGCCATCTCTCCAGCAGTTGTGCCTGGTCTGACCCACATCATCAACTCTTTGCTCACCACTGGGACATTTCCCACTGCGTTCAAAGAGGCCTGCATCACACCGCTACTGAAGAAACCCACTCTCAACCTTACACTGCTAGAACACTACAGGAAGGTGTAGTGTGTGAAAATGCATATCCTCTGTCAAAATGTAGATGACTGATTTTAACCTCTAATTCTTTTCTGTCTTCATAAAAAATATTTTTTTTACTTACCTCACTATTCTTAGCTTTGTCTACTGTGCTAGGCTTTAATGGACTGGATTTAATTAACTTATGCATTTTGTTGCCTATATTGTTATAATTGCTTCCAATGTTTCCTCGTCTGTAAGTCGCTTTGGATAAAAACGTCTGCTAAATGACTAAATGTAAATTTTATGAAATGTGTAATGTCATGTGTAATGTGTAGTGTGTGGCCTTGAAATTTTAGCATGTCTACGTAATCTTGAATAAATGCTTCTTGAGACACACAGTGTTGCTTCTTTGCATGCATCAAACAAATTGTTTCTGGCTATATGCATCCATGCATCAGTTTGAGAGGAGTGGAAATGGGACACTTGGGTGAAACAAAACTGCCCCAAAAGTACCCCCACCCACTTTAAATACAGTTTTTTCTAAGTCAATTTGGTACATTTCTCAGATCCGATTTGAAATTCTCAAAACTTCTTGTTCAATCCTTACATCCTTGTGTCACTTGTGCACATCAAACAAGCATTTTCTAATTTCTTTGAACAAGTTGCAAATGCTTTGGTTCATCCATGCAAGTGAATATGACACAATTCTGTGCAGATTCCTACATTATCAATTGCTTATGTCATGTTGATCAAAATGCATTATAATGGGTCTCTGTTGAATGGTATAATCCCCCATGACATTTAAGCACTAGTTTTACAATATACAGTAAGTATACTTTAAGTAAACAGTGGCATTATATTTTACTCAATTTAGTGTTTTGCATTACTAAATTCTTTCCACATAGGATTGCAAGACAACTTCAATGTGTTGCAGACTGCCCCTTTTCACACCTAAACAGTCTTTTGGCACTCTCTACAGGAATCTCATCAGGATTCCCTCCCTCCTGCTTTTCCTCTGCTGTCTTGTCTGCAGTCCCCCCTCTCTGAGGAGCTCTCTTTTTTGAATACCAACAGTGCCACAGACACTCTGTGTTCCACGCTTACATCCTGCTTGGACAACCTATGCCCTCCTACATCTGGACCAGCCCGTGCATCCCTGTCTGCCCCCTGGTTATGGGATGTACCACGTGAGCATCGCACCAGCCTCCAATCAGCTGAGAGAAAATGGCCCAAGTCAAAAGACCATACTGACCTCTCTCCTGACTCTCACACACTCTTAAAAACATTCTCTGCTCTCCTCTGTCCGCCTGCTCCCACACCTTCATCGGAGTTAACGGCTAATGATTTTGCATCGTTCTTCGTAAAGACACTACCGCCATCAAGCCAGATTTCTACACCACCATCACCCGCCTTTTCTCCTCTGTCTGAAAATGATGTTTCCAAGGCCATTGGTTCCAACCACCCTACCACCTGCCCACTGGATTCCATCCCCACCCATCTCCTCCATGCCATCTCTCCAGCAGTTGTGCCTGGTCTGACCCACATCATCAACTCTTTGCTCACCACTGGGACATTTCCCACTGCGTTCAAAGAGGCCTGCATCACACCGCTACTGAAGAAACCCACTCTCAACCTTACACTGCTAGAACACTACAGGCAGGTGTAGTGTGTGAAAATGCATATCTTCTGTCAAAATGTAGATGACTGATTTTAACCTCTAATTCTTTTCTGTCTTCTTAAAAAAATATTTTTTTTACTTACCTCACTATTCTTAGCTTTGTCTACTGTGCTAGGCTTTAATGGACTGGATTTAATTAACTTATGAATTTTGTTGCCTATATTGTTATAATTGCTTCCAATGTTTCCTCGTCTGTAAGTCGCTTTGGATAAAAACGTCTGCTAAATGACTAAATGTAAATTTTATGAAATGTGTAATGTCATGTGTAGTGTGTGGCCTTGAAATTTTAGCATGTCTACGTAATCATGAATAAATGCTTCTTGAGACACACAGTGTTGCTTCTTTGCATGCATCAAAAAAATTGTTTCTGGCTATATGCATCCATGCATCAGTTTGAGAGGGGTGGAAATGGGACACTTGGGTGAAACAAAACTGCCCCAAAAGTACCCCCACCCACTTTAAATACAGTTTTTTCTAAGTCAATTGGGTACATTTCTCAGATCCGATTTGAAATTCTCAAAACTTCTTGTTCAATCCTTACATCCTTGTGTCACTTGTGCACATCAAACAAGCATTTTCTCATTTCTTTGAACAAGTTGCAAATGCTTTGGTACATCCATGCAAGTGAATATGACACAATTCTGTGCAGATTCCTACATTATCAATTGCTTATGTCATGTTGATCAAAATGCATTATAATGGGTCTCTGTTGAATAGTATAATCCCCCATGACATTTAAGCACTAGTTTTACAATATACAGTAAGTATACTTTAAGTAAACAGTGGCATTTTATTTTAATCAATTTAGTGTTTTGCATTACTAAATTTTTTCAACATAGGATTGCAAGACAACTTCAATGTGTTGCAGACGGCCCCTTTTCACACCTAAACAGTCTTTTGGCACTCTCTACAGGGATCTTATCAGGATTCCCTCCCTCCTGCTTTTCCTCTGCTGTCTTGTCTGCACTCCCCCCCTCTGAGGAGCTCTCTCTTTTGAATACCAACAGTGCCACAGACACTCTGTGTTCCACGCTTACATCCTGCTTGGACAACCTATGCCTTCCTACCTCTGGACCAGCCCGTGCATCCCTGTCTGCCCCCTGGTTATGGGATGTACCACGTGAGCATCGCACCAGCCTCCAATCAGCTGAGAGAAAATGGCCCAAGTCAAAAGACCATACTGACCTCTCTCCTGACTCTCACACACTCTTAAAAACCTTCTCTGCTCTCCTCTGTCCGCCTGCTCCCACACCTTCATCGGAGTTAACGGCTAATGATTTTGCATCGTTCTTCGTAAAGACACTACCGCCATCAAGCCAGATTTCTACACCACCATCACCCGCCTTTTCTCCTCTGTCTGAAAATGATGTTTCCAAGGCCATTGGTTCCAACCACCCTACCACCTGCCCACTGGATTCCATCCCCACCCATCTCCTCCATGCCATCTCTCCAGCAGTTGTGCCTGGTCTGACCCACATCATCAACTCTTTGCTCACCACTGGGACATTTCCCACTGCGTTCAAAGAGGCCTGCATCACACCGCTACTGAAGAAACCCACTCTCAACCTTACACTGCTAGAACACTACAGGCAGGTGTAGTGTGTGAAAATGCATATCTTCTGTCAAAATGTAGATGACTGATTTTAACCTCTAATTCTTTTCTGTCTTCTTAAAAAAATATTTTTTTTACTTACCTCACTATTCTTAGCTTTGTCTACTGTGCTAGGCTTTAATGGACTGGATTTAATTAACTTATGAATTTTGTTGCCTATATTGTTATAATTGCTTCCAATGTTTCCTCGTCTGTAAGTCGCTTTGGATAAAAACGTCTGCTAAATGACTAAATGTAAATTTTATGAAATGTGTAATGTCATGTGTAGTGTGTGGCCTTGAAATTTTAGCATGTCTACGTAATCATGAATAAATGCTTCTTGAGACACACAGTGTTGCTTCTTTGCATGCATCAAACAAATTGTTTCTGGCTATATGCATCCATGCATCAGTTTGAGAGGGGTGGAAATGGGACACTTGGGTGAAACAAAACTGCCCCAAAAGTACCCCCACCCACTTTAAATACAGTTTTTTCTAAGTCAATTGGGTACATTTCTCAGATCCGATTTGAAATTCTCAAAACTTCTTGTTCAATCCTTACATCCTTGTGTCACTTGTGCACATCAAACAAGCATTTTCTCATTTCTTTGAACAAGTTGCAAATGCTTTGGTACATCCATGCAAGTGAATATGACACAATTCTGTGCAGATTCCTACATTATCAATTGCTTATGTCATGTTGATCAAAATGCATTATAATGGGTCTCTGTTGAATACTATAATCCCCCATGACATTTAAGCACTAGTTTTACAATATACAGTAAGTCTACTTTAAGTAAACAGTGGCATTTTATTTTAATCAATTTAGTGTTTTGCATTACTAAATTTTTTCAACATAGGATTGCAAGACAACTTCAATGTGTTGCAGACGGCCCCTTTTCACACCTAAACAGTCTTTTGGCACTCTCTACAGGGATCTTATCAGGATTCCCTCCCTCCTGCTTTTCCTCTGCTGTCTTGTCTGCACTCCCCCCCTCTGAGGAGCTCTCTCTTTTGAATACCAACAGTGCCACAGACACTCTGTGTTCCACGCTTACATCCTGCTTGGACAACCTATGCCCTCCTACATCTGGACCAGCCCTTGCATCCCTGTCTGCCCCCTGGTTATGGGATGTACCACGTGAGCATCGCACCAGCCTCCAGTCAGCTGAGAGAAAATGGCCCAAGTCAAAAGACCATACTGACCTCTCTCCTGACTCTCACACACTCTTAAAAACCTTCTCTTCTCTGCTCTCCTCTGTCCGCCTGCTCCCACACCTTCATCAGAGTTAACGGCTAATGATTTTGCATCGTTCTTCGTAAAGAAAACTACCGCCATCAACAGCCAGATTTCTACACCACCATCACCCGCCTTTTCTCCTCTGTCTGAAAATGATGTTTCCAAGGTCATTGGTTCCAACCACCCTACCACCTGCCCACTGGATTCCATCCCCACCCATCTCCTCCATGCCATCTCTCCAGCAGTTGTGCCTGGTCTGACCCACATCATCAACTCTTTGCTCACCACTGACACATTTCCCACTGCGTTCAAAGAGGCCTGCATCACACCGCTACTGAAGAAACCCACTCTCAACCTTACACTGCTAGAACACTACAGGCAGGTGTAGTGTGTGTAATTTGCATATCTTCAGTCAAAATGTAGATGTCTGATTTTAACCTCTAATTCTTTTCTGTCTTCTTAAAAATTTTTTTTTTTACTTACCTCACTATTGTTAGCTTTGTATACTGTGCTAGGCTTTAATGGACTGGATTTAATTAACTTATGCATTTTGTTGCCTATATTGTTATAATTGCTTCCAATGTTTCCTCGTCTGTAAGTCGCTTTGGATAAAAACGTCTGCTAAATGACTAAATGTAAATTTTATGAAATGTGTAATGTCATGTGTAGTGTGTGGCCTTGAAATTTTAGCATGTCTACGTAATCATGAATAAATGCTTCTTGAGACACACAGTGTTGCTTCTTTGCATGCATCAAACAAATTGTTTCTGGCTATATGCATCCATGCATCAGTTTGAGAGGGGTGGAAATGGGACACTTGGGTGAAACAAAACTGCCCCAAAAGTACCCCCACCCACTTTAAATACAGTTTTTTCTAAGTCAATTGGGTACATTTCTCAGATCCGATTTGAAATTCTCAAAACTTCTTGTTCAATCCTTACATCCTTGTGTCACTTGTGCACATCAAACAAGCATTTTCTCATTTCTTTGAACAAGTTGCAAATGCTTTGGTACATCCATGCAAGTGAATATGACACAATTCTGTGCAGATTCCTACATTATCAATTGCTTATGTCATGTTGATCAAAATGCATTATAATGGGTCTCTGTTGAATAGTATAATCCCCCATGACATTTAAGCACTAGTTTTACAATATACAGTAAGTATACTTTAAGTAAACAGTGGCATTTTATTTTAATCAATTTAGTGTTTTGCATTACTAAATTTTTTCAACATAGGATTGCAAGACAACTTCAATGTGTTGCAGACGGCCCCTTTTCACACCTAAACAGTCTTTTGGCACTCTCTACAGGGATCTTATCAGGATTCCCTCCCTCCTGCTTTTCCTCTGCTGTCTTGTCTGCACTCCCCCCCTCTGAGGAGCTCTCTCTTTTGAATACCAACAGTGCCACAGACACTCTGTGTTCCACGCTTACATCCTGCTTGGACAACCTATGCCTTCCTACATCTGGACCAGCCCGTGCATCCCTGTCTGCCCCCTGGTTATCGGATGTACCACGTGAGCATCGCACCAGCCTCCAGTCAGTTGAGAGAAAATGGCCCAAGTCAAAAGACCATACTGACCTCTCTCCTGACTCTCACACACTCTTAAAAACCTTCTCTGCTCTCCTCTGTCCGCCTGCTCCCACACCTTCATCGGAGTTAACGGCTAATGATTTTGCATCGTTCTTCGTAAAGACACTACCGCCATCAAGCCAGATTTCTACACCACCATCACCCGCCTTTTCTCCTCTGTCTGAAAATGATGTTTCCAAGGCCATTGGTTCCAACCACCCTACCACCTGCCCACTGGATTCCATCCCCACCCATCTCCTCCATGCCATCTCTCCAGCAGTTGTGCCTGGTCTGACCCACATCATCAACTCTTTGCTCACCACTGGGACATTTCCCACTGCGTTCAAAGAGGCCTGCATCACACCGCTACTGAAGAAACCCACTCTCAACCTTACACTGCTAGAACACTACAGGCAGGTGTAGTGTGTGAAAATGCATATCTTCTGTCAAAATGTAGATGACTGATTTTAACCTCTAATTCTTTTCTGTCTTCTTAAAAAAATATTTTTTTTACTTACCTCACTATTCTTAGCTTTGTCTACTGTGCTAGGCTTTAATGGACTGGATTTAATTAACTTATGAATTTTGTTGCCTATATTGTTATAATTGCTTCCAATGTTTCCTCGTCTGTAAGTCGCTTTGGATAAAAACGTCTGCTAAATGACTAAATGTAAATTTTATGAAATGTGTAATGTCATGTGTAGTGTGTGGCCTTGAAATTTTAGCATGTCTACGTAATCATGAATAAATGCTTCTTGAGACACACAGTGTTGCTTCTTTGCATGCATCAAACAAATTGTTTCTGGCTATATGCATCCATGCATCAGTTTGAGAGGGGTGGAAATGGGACACTTGGGTGAAACAAAACTGCCCCAAAAGTACCCCCACCCACTTTAAATACAGTTTTTTCTAAGTCAATTGGGTACATTTCTCAGATCCGATTTGAAATTCTCAAAACTTCTTGTTCAATCCTTACATCCTTGTGTCACTTGTGCACATCAAACAAGCATTTTCTCATTTCTTTGAACAAGTTGCAAATGCTTTGGTACATCCATGCAAGTGAATATGACACAATTCTGTGCAGATTCCTACATTATCAATTGCTTATGTCATGTTGATCAAAATGCATTATAATGGGTCTCTGTTGAATAGTATAATCCCCCATGACATTTAAGCACTAGTTTTACAATATACAGTAAGTATACTTTAAGTAAACAGTGGCATTTTATTTTAATCAATTTAGTGTTTTGCATTACTAAATTTTTTCAACATAGGATTGCAAGACAACTTCAATGTGTTGCAGACGGCCCCTTTTCACACCTAAACAGTCTTTTGGCACTCTCTACAGGGATCTTATCAGGATTCCCTCCCTCCTGCTTTTCCTCTGCTGTCTTGTCTGCACTCCCCCCCTCTGAGGAGCTCTCTCTTTTGAATACCAACAGTGCCACAGACACTCTGTGTTCCACGCTTACATCCTGCTTGGACAACCTATGCCTTCCTACATCTGGACCAGCCCGTGCATCCCTGTCTGCCCCCTGGTTATGGGATGTACCACGTGAGCATCGCACCAGCCTCCAATCAGCTGAGAGAAAATGGCCCAAGTCAAAAGACCATACTGACCTCTCTCCTGACTCTCACACACTCTTAAAAACCTTCTCTGCTCTCCTCTGTCCGCCTGCTCCCACACCTTCATCGGAGTTAACGGCTAATGATTTTGCATCGTTCTTCGTAAAGACACTACCGCCATCAAGCCAGATTTCTACACCACCATCACCCGCCTTTTCTCCTCTGTCTGAAAATGATGTTTCCAAGGCCATTGGTTCCAACCACCCTACCACCTGCCCACTGGATTCCATCCCCACCCATCTCCTCCATGCCATCTCTCCAGCAGTTTTGCCTGGTCTGACCCACATCATCAACTCTTTGCTCACCACTGGGACATTTCCCACTGCGTTCAAAGAGGCCTGCATCACACCGCTACTGAAGAAACCCACTCTCAACCTTACACTGCTAGAACACTACAGGCAGGTGTAGTGTGTGAAAATGCATATCTTCTGTCAAAATGTAGATGACTGATTTTAACCTCTAATTCTTTTCTGTCTTCTTAAAAAAATATTTTTTTTACTTACCTCACTATTCTTAGCTTTGTCTACTGTGCTAGGCTTTAATGGACTGGATTTAATTAACTTATGAATTTTGTTGCCTATATTGTTATAATTGCTTCCAATGTTTCCTCGTCTGTAAGTCGCTTTGGATAAAAACGTCTGCTAAATGACTAAATGTAAATTTTATGAAATGTGTAATGTCATGTGTAGTGTGTGGCCTTGAAATTTTAGCATGTCTACGTAATCATGAATAAATGCTTCTTGAGACACACAGTGTTGCTTCTTTGCATGCATCAAACGAATTGTTTCTGGCTATATGCATCCATGCATCAGTTTGAGAGGGGTGGAAATGGGACACTTGGGTGAAACAAAACTGCCCCAAAAGTACCCCCACCCACTTTAAATACAGTTTTTTCTAAGTCAATTTGGTACATTTCTCAGATCCGATTTGAAATTCTCAAAACTTCTTGTTCAATCCTAACATCCTTGTGTCACTTGTGCACATCAAACAAGCATTTTCTCATTTCTTTGAACAAGTTGCAAATGCTTTGGTACATCCATGCAAGTGAATATGACACAATTCTGTGCAGATTCCTACATTATCAATTGCTTATGTCATGTTGATCAAAATGCATTATAATGGGTCTCTGCTGAATAGTATAATCCCCCATGACATTTAAGCACTAGTTTTACAATATACAGTAAGTATACTTTAAGTAAACAGTGGCATTTTATTTTACTCAATTTAGTGTTTTGCATTACTAAATTCTTTCCACATAGGATTGCAAGACAACTTCAATGTGTTGCATACGGCCCCTTTTCACACCTAAACAGTTTTTTGGCACTCTCTACAGGGATCTCATCAGGATTCCCTCCCTCCTGCTTTTCCTCTGCTGTCTTGTCTGCACTCCCCCCCTCTGAGGAGCTCTTTCTCTTGAATACCAACAGTGCCACAGACACTCTGTGTTCCACGCTTACATCCTGCTTGGACAACCTATGCCCTCCTACATCTGGACCAGCCCGTGCATCCCTGTCTGCCCCCTGGTTATCGGATGTACCACTTGAGCATCGCACCAGCCTCCAGTCAGCTGAGAGAAAATGGCCCAAGTCAAAAGACCATACTGACCTCTCTCTCTACCAGTCTCTTCCCTCTACTTTCTCCGTTGACGTCACCTCTGCAAAAACTGATTATAACCACTCGAAGATCAGCAACTCTCCTGACTCTCACACACTCTTAAAAACCTTCTCTGCTCTCCTCTGTCCGCCTGCTCCCACACCTTCATCGGAGTTAACGGTTAATGATTTTGCATCGTTCTTCGTAAAGAAAACTACCGCCATCAACAGCCAGATTTCTACACCACCATCACCCGCCTTTTCTCCTCTGTCTGAAAATGATGTTTCCAAGGTCATTGGTTCCAACCACCCTACCACCTGCCCACTGGATTCCATCCCCACCCATCTCCTCCATGCCATCTCTCCAGCAGTTGTGCCTGGTCTGACCCACATCATCAACTCTTTGCTCACCACTGGGACATTTCCCACTGCGTTCAAAGAGGCCTGCATCACACCGCTACTGAAGAAACCCACTCTCAACCTTACACTGCTAGAACACTACAGGCAGGTGTAGTGTGTGAAAATGCATATCTTCTGTCAAAATGTAGATGACTGATTTTAACCTCTAATTCTTTTCTGTCTTCTTAAAAAAATATTTTTTTAGTTACCTCACTATTCTTAGCTTTGTATACTGTGCTAGGCTTTAATGGACTGGATTTAATTAACTTATGCATTTTGTTGCCTATATTGTTATAATTGCTTCCAATGTTTCCTCGTCTGTAAGTCGCTTTGGATAAAAACGTCTGCTAAATGACTAAATGTAAATTTTATGAAATGTGTAATGTCATGTGTAATGTGTAGTGTGTGGCCTTGAAATTTTAGCATGTCTACGTAATCATGAATAAATGCTTCTTGAGACACACAGTGTTGCTTCTTTGCATGCATCAAACGAATTGTTTCTGGCTATATGCATCCATGCATCAGTTTGAGAGGGGTGGAAATGGGACACTTGGGTGAAACAAAACTGCCCCAAAAGTACCCCCACCCACTTTAAATACAGTTTTTTCTAAGTCAATTTGGTACATTTCTCAGATCCGATTTGAAATTCTCAAAACTTCTTGTTCAATCCTAACATCCTTGTGTCACTTGTGCACATCAAACAAGCATTTTCTCATTTCTTTGAACAAGTTGCAAATGCTTTGGTACATCCATGCAAGTGAATATGACACAATTCTGTGCAGATTCCTACATTATCAATTGCTTATGTCATGTTGATCAAAATGCATTATAATGGGTCTCTGTTGAATAGTATAATCCCCCATGACATTTGAGCACTAGTTTTACAATATACAGTAAGTATACTTTAAGTAAACAGTGGCATTTTATTTTACTCAATTTAGTGTTTTGCATTACTAAATTCTTTCCACATAGGATTGCAAGACAACTTCAATGTGTTGCAGACGGCCCCTTTTCACACCTAAACAGTCTTTTGGCACTCTCTACAGGAATCTCATCAGGATTCCCTCCCTCCTGCTTTTCCTCTGCTGTCTTGTCTGCACTCCCCCCCTCTGAGGAGCTCTCTCTTTTGAATACCAACAGTGCCACAGACACTCTGTGTTCCACGCTTACATCCTGCTTGGACAACCTATGCCCTCCTACATCTGGACCAGCCCCTGCATCCCTGTCTGCCCCCTGGTTATCGGATGTACCACGTGAGCATCGCACCAGCCTCCAGTCAGTTGAGAGAAAATGGCCCAAGTCAAAAGACCATACTGACCTGTCTCCTGACTCTCACACACTCTTAAAAACCTTCTCTGCTCTCCTCTGTCCGCCTGCTCCCACACCTTCATCTGAGTTAACGGCTAATGATTTTGCATCGTTCTTCGTAAAGAAAACTACCGCCATCAACAGCCAGATTTCTACACCACCATCACACGCCTTTTCTCCTCTGTCTGAAAATGATGTTTCCAAGGTCATTGGTTCCAACCACCCTACCACCTGCCCACTGGATTCCATCCCCACCCATCTCCTCCATGCCATCTCTCCAGCAGTTGTGCCTGGTCTGACCCACATCATCAACTCTTTGCTCACCACTGGGACATTTCCCACTGCGTTCAAAGAGGCCTGCATCACACCGCTACTGAAGAAACCAACTCTCAACCTTACACTGCTAGAACACTACAGGCAGGTATAGTGTGTGAAAATGCATATCTTAAGTCAAAATGTAGATGACTGATTTTAACCTCTAATTCTTTTCTGTCTTCTTAAAAAAATATTTTTTTTACTTACCTCACTATTCTTAGCTTTGTATACTGTGCTAGGCTTTAATTGACTGGATTTAATTAACTTATGCATTTTGTTGCCTATATTGTTATGATTGCTTCCAATGTTTCCTCGTCTGTAAGTCGCTTTGGATAAAAACGTCTGCTAAATGACTAAATGTAAATTTTATGAAATGTGTAATGTCATGTGTAATGTGTAGTGTGTGGCCTTGAAATTTTAGCATGTCTACGTAATCTTGAATAAATGCTTCTTGAGACACACAGTGTTGCTTCTTTGCATGCATCAAACAAATTGTTTCTGGCTATATGCATCCATGCATCAGTTTGAGAGGGGTGGAAATGGGACACTTGGGTGAAACAAAACTGCCCCAAAAGTAACCCCACCCACTTTAAATACCGTTTTTTCTAAGTCAATTGGGTACATTTCTCAGATCCGATTTGAAATTCTCAAAACTTCTTGTTCAATCCTTACATCCTTGTGTCACTTGTGCACATCAAACAAGCATTTTCTCATTTCTTTGAACAAGTTGCAAATGCTTTGGTACATCCATGCAAGTGAATATGACACAATTCTGTGCAGATTCCTACATTATCAATTGCTTATGTCATGTTGATCAAAATGCATTATAATGGGTCTCTGTTGAATAGTATAATCCCCCATGACATTTAAGCACTAGTTTTACAATATACAGTAAGTCTACTTTAAGTAAACAGTGGCATTTTATTTTAATCAATTTAGTGTTTTGCATTACTAAATTTTTTCAACATAGGATTGCAAGACAACTTCAATGTGTTGCAGACGGCCCCTTTTCACACCTAAACAGTCTTTTGGCACTCTCTACAGGGATCTTATCAGGATTCCCTCCCTCCTGCTTTTCCTCTGCTGTCTTGTCTGCACTCCCCCCTCTCTGAGGAGCTCTCTCTTTTGAATACCAACAGTGCCACAGACACTCTGTGTTCCACGCTTACATCCTGCTTGGACAACCTATGCCCTCCTACATCTGGACCAGCCCGTGCATCCCTGTCTGCCCCCTGGTTATGGGATGTACCACGTGAGCATCGCACCAGCCTCCAGTCAGCTGAGAGAAAATGGCCCAAGTCAAAAGACCATACTGACCTCTCTCTCTACCAGTCTCTTCTCTCTACTTTCTCCGTTGACGTCACCTCTGCAAAAACTGATTATAACCACTCGAAGATCAGCAACTCTCCTGACTCTCACACTCTTAAAAACCTTCTCTGCTCTCCTCTGTCTGCCTGCTCCCACACCTTCATCGGAGTTAACGGCTAATGATTTTGCATCGTTCTTCGTAAAGAAAACTACAGCCATCAACAGCCAGATTTCTACACCACCATCACCCGCCTTTTCTCCTCTGTCTGAAAATGATGTTTCCAAGGTCATTGGTTCCAACCACCCTACCACCTGCCCACTGGATTCCATCCCCACCCATCTCCTCCATGCCATCTCTCCAGCAGTTGTGCCTGGTCTGACCCACATCATCAACTCTTTGCTCACCACTGGGACATTTCCCACTGCGTTCAAAGAGGCCTGCATCACACCGCTACTGAAGAAACCCGCTCTCAACCTTACACTGCTAGAACACTACAGGCCGGTGTAGTGTGTGAAAATGCATATCTTCTGTCAAAATGTAGATGACCGATTTTAACCTCTAATTCTTTTCTGTCTTCTTAAAAACATTTTTTTTTAGTTACCTCACTATTCTTAGCGTTGTATACTGTGCTAGGCTTTAATGGACTGGATTTAATTAACTTATGCATTTTGTTGCCTATATTGCTATAATTGCTTCCAATGTTTCCTCGTCTGTAAGTCGCTTTGGATAAAAACGTCTGCTAAATGACTAAATGTAAATTTAATGAAATGTGTAATGTCATGTGTAATGTGTAGTGTGTGGCCTTGAAATTTAAGCATGTCTACGTAATCATGAATAAATGCTTCTTGAGACACACAGTGTTGCTTCTTTGCATGCATCAAACGAATTGTTTCTGGCTATATGCATCCATGCATCAGTTTGAGAGGGGTGGAAATGGGACACTTGGGTGAAACAAAACTGCCCCAAAAGTACCCCCACCCACTTTAAATACAGTTTTTTCTAAGTCAATTTGGTACATTTCTCAGATCCGATTTGAAATTCTCAAAACTTCTTGTTCAATCCTTACATCCTTGTGTCACTTGTGCACATCAAACAAGCATTTTCTCATTTCTTTGAACAAGTTGCAAATGCTTTGGTACATCCATGCAAGTGAATATGACACAATTCTGTGCAGATTCCTACATTATCAATTGCTTATGTCATGTTGATCAAAATGCATTATAATGGGTCTCTGTTGAATAGTATAATCCCCCATGACATTTAAGCACTAGTTTTACAATATACAGTAAGTATACTTTAAGTAAACAGTGGCATTATATTTTACTCAATTTAGTGTTTTGCATTACTAAATTCTTTCCACATAGGATTGCAAGACAACTTCAATGTGTTGCAGACGGCCCCTTTTCACACCTAAACAGTCTTTTGGCACTCTCTACAGGAATCTCATCAGGATTCCCTCCCTCCTGCTTTTCCTCTGCTGTCTTGTCTGCACTCCCACCCTCTGAGGAGCTCTCTCTTTTGAATACCAACAGTGCCACAGACACTCTGTGTTCCACGCTTACATCCTGCTTGGACAACCTATGCCCTCCTACATCTGGACCAGCCCGTGCATCCCTGTCTGCCCCCTGGTTATCGGATGTACCACGTGAGCATCGCACAAGCCTCCAGTCAGTTGAGAGAAAATGGCCCAAGTCAAAAGACCATACTGACCTCTCTCCTGACTCTCACACACTCTTAAAAACCTTCTCTGCTCTCCTCTGTCCGCCTGCTCCCACACCTTCATCGGAGTTAACGGCTAATGATTTTGCATCGTTCTTCGTAAAGAAAACTACCGCCATCAACAGCCAGATTTCTACACCACCATCACCCGCCTTTTCTCCTCTGTCTGAAAATGATGTTTCCAAGGTCATTGGTTCCAACCACCCTACCACCTGCCCACTGGATTCCATCCCCACCCATCTCCTCCATGCCATCTCTCCAGCAGTTGTGCCTGGTCTGACCCACATCATCAACTCTTTGCTCACCACTGGGACATTTCCCACTGCGTTCAAAGAGGCCTGCATCACACCGCTACTGAAGAAACCCACTCTCAACCTTACACTGCTAGAACACTACAGGCAGGTGTAGTGTGTGAAAATGCATATCTTCTGTCAAAATGTAGATGACTGATTTTTACCTCTAATTCTTTTCTGTCTTCTTAAAAAAATATTTTTTTAGTTACCTCACTATTCTTAGCTTTGTATACTGTGCTAGGCTTTAATGGACTGGATTTAATTAACTTATGCATTTTGTTGCCTATATTGTTATAATTGCTTCCAATGTTTCCTCGTCTGTAAGTCGCTTTGGATAAAAACGTCTGCTAAATGACTAAATGTAAATTTTATGAAATGTGTAATGTCATGTGTAATGTGTAGTGTGTGGCCTTGAAATTTTAGCATGTCTACGTAATCATGAATAAATGCTTCTTGAGACACACAGTGTTGCTTCTTTGCATGCATCAAACGAATTGTTTCTGGCTATATGCATCCATGCATCAGTTTGAGAGGGGTGGAAATGGGACACTTGGGTGAAACAAAACTGCCCCAAAAGTACCCCCACCCACTTTAAATACAGTTTTTTCTAAGTCAATTTGGTACATTTCTCAGATCCGATTTGAAATTCTCAAAACTTCTTGTTCAATCCTAACATCCTTGTGTCACTTGTGCACATCAAACAAGCATTTTCTCATTTCTTTGAACAAGTTGCAAATGCTTTGGTACATCCATGCAAGTGAATATGACACAATTCTGTGCAGATTCCTACATTATCAATTGCTTATGTCATGTTGATCAAAATGCATTATAATGGGTCTCTGTTGAATAGTATAATCCCCCATGACATTTAAGCACTAGTTTTACAATATACAGTAAGTATACTTTAAGTAAACAGTGGCATTTTATTTTACTCAATTTAGTGTTTTGCATTACTAAATTCTTTCCACATAGGATTGCAAGACAACTTCAATGTGTTGCATACGGCCCCTTTTCACACCTAAACAGTCTTTTGGCACTCTCTACAGGGATCTCATCAGGATTCCCTCTCTCCTGCTTTTCCTCTGCTGTCTTGTCTGCACTCCCCCCCTCTGAGGAGCTCTCTCTTTTGAATACCAACAGTGCCACAGACACTCTGTGTTCCACGCTCACATCCTGCTTGGACAACCTATGCCCTCCTACATCTGGACCAGCCCGTGCATCCCTGTCTGCCCCCTGGTTATGGGATGTACCACGTGAGCATCGCACCAGCCTCCAGTCAGCTGAGAGAAAATGGCCCAAGTCAAAAGACCATACTGACCTCTCTCCTGACTCTCACACACTCTTAAAAACCTTCTCTGCTCTCCTCTGTCCGCCTGCTCCCACACCTTCATCGGAGTTAACGGCTAATGATTTTGCATCGTTCTTCGTAAAGACACTACCGCCATCAAGCCAGATTTCTACACCACCATCACCCGCCTTTTCTCCTCTGTCTGAAAATGATGTTTCCAAGGCCATTGGTTCCAACCACCCTACCACCTGCCCACTGGATTCCATCCCCACCCATCTCCTCCATGCCATCTCTC
The DNA here is from genome assembly GCF_947034865.1 of Barbatula barbatula. NCBI lineage: Eukaryota > Metazoa > Chordata > Actinopteri > Cypriniformes > Nemacheilidae > Barbatula > Barbatula barbatula. The sequence goes on from NC_136780.1 coordinate 15,469,843, forward strand.
CAGCAGTTGTGCCTGGTCTGACCCACATCATCAACTCTTTGCTCACCACTGGGACATTTACCACTGCGTTCAAAGAGGCCTGCATCACACCGCTACTGAAGAAACCCACTCTCAACCTTACACTGCTAGAATACTACAGGCAGGTGTAGTGTGTGAAAATGCATATCTTCTTTCAAAATGTAGATGACTGATTTTAACCTCTAATTCTTTTCTGTCTTCTTAAAAAAATATTTTTTTTACTTACCTCACTATTCTTAGCTTTGTCTACTGTGCTATGCTTTAATGGACTGGATTTAATTAACTTATGCATTTTGTTGCCTATATTGTTATAATTGCTTCCAATGTTTCCTCGTCTGTAAGTCGCTTTGGATAAAAACGTCTGCTAAATGACTAAATGTAAATTTTATGAAATGTGTAATGTCATGTGTAATGTGTAGTGTGTGGCCTTGAAATTTTAGCATGTCTACGTAATCATGAATAAATGCTTCTTGAGACACACAGTGTTGCTTCTTTGCATGCATCAAACGAATTGTTTCTGGCTATATGCATCCATGCATCAGTTTGAGAGGGGTGGAAATGGGACAATTGGGTGAAACAAAACTGCCCCAAAAGTACCCCCACCCACTTTAAATACAGTTTTTTCTAAGTCAATTTGGTACATTTCTCAGATCCGATTTGAAATTCTCAAAACTTCTTGTTCAATCCTTACATCCTTGTGTCACTTGTGCACATCAAACAAGCATTTTCTCATTTCTTTGAACAAGTTGCAAATGCTTTGGTACATCCATGCAAGTGAATATGACACAATTCTGTGCAGATTCCTACATTATCAATTGCTTATGTCATGTTGATCAAAATGCATTATAATGGGTCTCTGTTGAATAGTATAAACCCCCATGACATTTAAGCACTAGTTTTACAATATACAGTAAGTCTACTTTAAGTAAACAGTGGCATTTTATTTTAATCAATTTAGTGTTTTGCATTACTAAATTTTTTCAACATAGGATTGCAAGACAACTTCAATGTGTTGCAGACGGCCCCTTTTCACACCTAAACAGTCTTTTGGCACTCTCTACAGGGATCTTATCAGGATTCCCTCCCTCCTGCTTTTCCTCTGCTGTCTTGTCTGCACTCCCCCCCTCTGAGGAGCTCTCTCTTTTGAATACCAACAGTGCCACAGACACTCTGTGTTCCACGCTTACATCCTGCTTGGACAACCTATGCCCTCCTACATCTGGACCAGCCCGTGCATCCCTGTCTGCCCCCTGGTTATCGGATGTACCACGTGAGCATCGCACCAGCCTCCAGTCAGCTGAGAGAAAATGGCCCAAGTCAAAAGACCATACTGACCTCTCTTTCTACCAGTCTCTTCTCTCTACTTTCTCCGTTGACGTCACCTCTGCAAAAACTGATTATAACCACTCGAAGATCAGCAACTCTCCTGACTCTCACACACTCTTAAAAACCTTCTCTGCTCTCCTCTGTCCGCCTGCTCCCACACCTTCATCGGAGTTAACGGTTAATGATTTTGCATCGTTCTTCGTAAAGAAAACTACAGCCATCAACAGCCAGATTTCTACACCACCATCACCCGCCTTTTCTCCTCTGCCTGAAAATGATGTTTCCAAGGTCATTGGTTCCAACCACCCTACCACCTGCCCACTGGATTCCATCCCCACCCATCTCCTCCATGCCATCTCTCCAGCAGTTGTGCCTGGTCTGACCCACATCATCAACTCTTTGCTCACCACTGGGACATTTCCCACTGCGTTCAAAGAGGCCTGCATCACACCGCTACTGAAGAAACCCACTCTCAACCTTACCCTGCTAGAACACTACAGGCAGGTGTAGTGTGTGAAAATGCATATCTTCTGTCAAAATGTAGATGACTGATTTTAACCTCTAATTCTTTTCTGTCTTCTTAAAAAAATATTTTTTTAGTTACCTCACTATTCTTAGCTTTGTATACTGTGCTAGGCTTTAATGGACTGGATTTAATTAACTTATGCATTTTGTTGCCTATATTGTTATAATTGCTTCCAATGTTTCCTCGTCTGTAAGTCGCTTTGGATAGAAACGTCTGCTAAATGACTAAATGTAAATTTTATGAAATGTGTAATGTCATGTGTAATGTGTAGTGTGTGGCCTTGAAATTTTAGCATGTCTACGTAATCTTGAATAAATGCTTCTTGAGACACACAGTGTTGCTTCTTTGCATGCATCAAACAAATTGTTTCTGGCTATATGCATCCATGCATCAGTTTGAGAGGGGTGGAAATGGGACACTTGGGTGAAACAAAACTGCCCCAAAAGTACACCCACCCACTTTAAATACAGTTTTTTCTAAGTCAATTGGGTATATTTCTCAGATCCGATTTGAAATTCTCAAAACTTCTTGTTCAATCCTTACATCCTTGTGTCACTTGTGCACATCAAACAAGCATTTTCTCATTTCTTTGAACAAGTTGCAAATGCTTTGGTACATCCATGCAAGTGAATATGACACAATTCTGTGCAGATTCCTACATTATTGCTTATGTCATGTTGATCAAAATGCATTATAATGGGTCCCTGTTGAATAGTATAATCCCCCATGACATTTAAGCACTAGTTTTACAATATACAGTAAGTATACTTTAAGTAAACAGTGGCATTTTATTTTAATCAATTTGGGTTTTGCATTACTAAATTTTTTCAACATAGGATTGCAAGACAACTTCAATGTGTTGCAGACGGCCCCTTTTCACACCTAAACAGTCTTTTGGCACTCTCTACAGGGATCTCATCAGGATTCCCTCCCTCCTGCTTTTCCTCTGCTGTCTTGTCTGCACTCCCCCCCTCTGAGGAGCTCTCTCTTTTGAATACCAACAGTGCCACAGACACTCTGTGTTCCACGCTTACATCCTGCTTGGACAACCTATGCCCTCCTACATCTGGACCAGCCCGTGCATCCCTGTCTGCCCCCTGGTTATCGGATGTACCACGTGAGCATCGCACCAGCCTCCAGTCAGTTGAGAGAAAATGGCCCAAGTCAAAAGACCATACTGACCTCTCTCCTGACTCTCACACACTCTTAAAAACCTTCTCTGCTCTCCTCTGTCCGCCTGCTCCCACACCTTCATCGGAGTTAACGGCTAATGATTTTGCATCATTCTTCTTAAAGAAAATACCGCCATCAACAGCAAGATTTCTACACCACCATCACCCGCCTTTTCTCCTCTGTCTGAAAATGATGTTTCCAAGGTCATTGATTCCAACCACCCTACCACCTGCCCACTGGATTCCATCCCCACCCATCTCCTCCATGCCATCTCTCCAGCAGTTGTGCCTGGTCTGACCAACATCATCAACTCTTTGCTCACCACTGGGACATTTCCCAATGCGTTCAAAGAGGCCTGCATCACACCGCTACTGAAGAAACCCACTCTCAACCTTACACTGCTAGAACACTACAGGCAGGTGTAGTGTGTGAAAATGCATATCTTCAGTCAAAATGTAGATGACTGATTTTAACCTCTAATTCTTTTCTGTCTTCTTAAAAAAATATTTTTTTTACTTACCTCACTATTCTTAGCTTTGTCTACTGTGCTAGGCTTTAATGGACTGGATTTAATTAACTTATGCATTTTGTTGCCTATATTGTTATAATTGCTTCCAATGTTTCCTCGTCTGTAAGTCGCTTTGGATAAAAACGTCTGCTAAATGACTAAATGTAAATTTTATGAAATGTGTAATGTCATGTGTAATGTGTAGTGTGTGGCTTTGAAATTTTAGCATGTCTACGTAATCATGAATAAATGCTTCTTGGGACACACAGTGTTGCTTCTTTGCATGCATCAAACAAATTGTTTCTGGCTATATGCATCCATGCATCAGTTTGAGAGGGGTGGAAATGGGACACTTGGGTGAAACAAAACTGGCCCAAAAGTACCCCCACCCACTTTAAATACAGATTTTTCTAAGTCAATTTGGTACATTTCTCAGATTCGATTTGAAATTCTCAAAACTTCTTGTTCAATCCTTACATCCTTGTGTCACTTGTGCACATCAAACAAGCATTTTCTAATTTCTTTGAACAAGTTGCAAATGCTTTGGTACATCCATGCAAGTGAATATGACACAATTCTGTGCAGATTCCTACATTATCAATTGCTTATGTCATGTTGATCAAAATGCATTATAATGGGTCTCTGTTGAATAGTATAATCCCCCATGACATTTAAGCACTAGTTTTACAATATACAGTAAGTAAACTTTAAGTAAACAGTGGCATTTTATTTTACTCAATTTAGTGTTTTGCATTACTAAATTTTTTCAACATAGGATTGCAAGACAACTTCAATGTGTTGCAGACGGCCCCTTTTCACACCTAAACAGTCTTTTGGCACTCTCTACAGGGATCTCATCAGGATTTCCTCCCTCCTGCTTTTCCTCTGCTGTCTTGTCTGCACTCCCCCCCTCTGAGGAGCTCTCTCTTTTGAATACCAACAGTGCCACAGACACTCTGTGTTCCACGCTTACATCCTGCTTGGACAACCTATGCCCTCCTACATCTGGACCAGCCCGTGCATCCCTGTCTGCCCCCTGGTTATCGGATGTACCACGTGAGCATCGCACCAGCCTCCAGTCAGCTGAGAGAAAATGGCCCAAGTCAAAAGACCATACTGACCTCTCTTTCTACCAGTCTCTTCTCTCTACTTTCTCCGTTGACGTCACCTCTGCAAAAACTGATTATAACCACTCGAAGATCAGCAACTCTCCTGACTCTCACACACTCTTAAAAACCTTCTCTGCTCTCCTCTGTCCGCCTGCTCCCACACCTTCATCGGAGTTAACGGTTAATGATTTTGCATCGTTCTTCGTAAAGAAAACTACAGCCATCAACAGCCAGATTTCTACACCACCATCACCCGCCTTTTCTCCTCTGCCTGAAAATGATGTTTCCAAGGTCATTGGTTCCAACCACCCTACCACCTGCCCACTGGATTCCATCCCCACCCATCTCCTCCATGCCATCTCTCCAGCAGTTGTGCCTGGTCTGACCCACATCATCAACTCTTTGCTCACCACTGGGACATTTCCCACTGCGTTCAAAGAGGCCTGCATCACACCGCTACTGAAGAAACCCACTCTCAACCTTACCCTGCTAGAACACTACAGGCAGGTGTAGTGTGTGAAAATGCATATCTTCTGTCAAAATGTAGATGACTGATTTTAACCTCTAATTCTTTTCTGTCTTCTTAAAAAAATATTTTTTTAGTTACCTCACTATTCTTAGCTTTGTATACTGTGCTAGGCTTTAATGGACTGGATTTAATTAACTTATGCATTTTGTTGCCTATATTGTTATAATTGCTTCCAATGTTTCCTCGTCTGTAAGTCGCTTTGGATAGAAACGTCTGCTAAATGACTAAATGTAAATTTTATGAAATGTGTAATGTCATGTGTAATGTGTAGTGTGTGGCCTTGAAATTTTAGCATGTCTACGTAATCTTGAATAAATGCTTCTTGAGACACACAGTGTTGCTTCTTTGCATGCATCAAACAAATTGTTTCTGGCTATATGCATCCATGCATCAGTTTGAGAGGGGTGGAAATGGGACACTTGGGTGAAACAAAACTGCCCCAAAAGTACACCCACCCACTTTAAATACAGTTTTTTCTAAGTCAATTGGGTATATTTCTCAGATCCGATTTGAAATTCTCAAAACTTCTTGTTCAATCCTTACATCCTTGTGTCACTTGTGCACATCAAACAAGCATTTTCTCATTTCTTTGAACAAGTTGCAAATGCTTTGGTACATCCATGCAAGTGAATATGACACAATTCTGTGCAGATTCCTACATTATTGCTTATGTCATGTTGATCAAAATGCATTATAATGGGTCCCTGTTGAATAGTATAATCCCCCATGACATTTAAGCACTAGTTTTACAATATACAGTAAGTATACTTTAAGTAAACAGTGGCATTTTATTTTAATCAATTTGGGTTTTGCATTACTAAATTTTTTCAACATAGGATTGCAAGACAACTTCAATGTGTTGCAGACGGCCCCTTTTCACACCTAAACAGTCTTTTGGCACTCTCTACAGGGATCTCATCAGGATTCCCTCCCTCCTGCTTTTCCTCTGCTGTCTTGTCTGCACTCCCCCCCTCTGAGGAGCTCTCTCTTTTGAATACCAACAGTGCCACAGACACTCTGTGTTCCACGCTTACATCCTGCTTGGACAACCTATGCCCTCCTACATCTGGACCAGCCCGTGCATCCCTGTCTGCCCCCTGGTTATCGGATGTACCACGTGAGCATCGCACCAGCCTCCAGTCAGTTGAGAGAAAATGGCCCAAGTCAAAAGACCATACTGACCTCTCTCCTGACTCTCACACACTCTTAAAAACCTTCTCTGCTCTCCTCTGTCCGCCTGCTCCCACACCTTCATCTGAGTTAACGGCTAATGATTTTGCATCGTTCTTCTTAAAGAAAATACCGCCATCAACAGCAAGATTTCTACACCACCATCACCCGCCTTTTCTCCTCTGTCTGAAAATGATGTTTCCAAGGTCATTGATTCCAACCACCCTACCACCTGCCCACTGGATTCCATCCCCACCCATCTCCTCCATGCCATCTCTCCAGCAGTTGTGCCTGGTCTGACCAACATCATCAACTCTTTGCTCACCACTGGGACATTTCCCAATGCGTTCAAAGAGGCCTGCATCACACCGCTACTGAAGAAACCCACTCTCAACCTTACACTGCTAGAACACTACAGGCAGGTGTAGTGTGTGAAAATGCATATCTTCAGTCAAAATGTAGATGACTGATTTTAACCTCTAATTCTTTTCTGTCTTCTTAAAAAAATATTTTTTTTACTTACCTCACTATTCTTAGCTTTGTCTACTGTGCTAGGCTTTAATGGACTGGATTTAATTAACTTATGCATTTTGTTGCCTATATTGTTATAATTGCTTCCAATGTTTCCTCGTCTGTAAGTCGCTTTGGATAAAAACGTCTGCTAAATGACTAAATGTAAATTTTATGAAATGTGTAATGTCATGTGTAATGTGTAGTGTGTGGCTTTGAAATTTTAGCATGTCTACGTAATCATGAATAAATGCTTCTTGGGACACACAGTGTTGCTTCTTTGCATGCATCAAACAAATTGTTTCTGGCTATATGCATCCATGCATCAGTTTGAGAGGGGTGGAAATGGGACACTTGGGTGAAACAAAACTGCCCCAAAAGTACACCCACCCACTTTAAATACAGTTTTTTCTAAGTCAATTGGGTATATTTCTCAGATCCGATTTGAAATTCTCAAAACTTCTTGTTCAATCCTTACATCCTTGTGTCACTTGTGCACATCAAACAAGCATTTTCTCATTTCTTTGAACAAGTTGCAAATGCTTTGGTACATCCATGCAAGTGAATATGACACAATTCTGTGCAGATTCCTACATTATTGCTTATGTCATGTTGATCAAAATGCATTATAATGGGTCCCTGTTGAATAGTATAATCCCCCATGACATTTAAGCACTAGTTTTACAATATACAGTAAGTATACTTTAAGTAAACAGTGGCATTTTATTTTAATCAATTTGGGTTTTGCATTACTAAATTTTTTCAACATAGGATTGCAAGACAACTTCAATGTGTTGCAGACGGCCCCTTTTCACACCTAAACAGTCTTTTGGCACTCTCTACAGGGATCTCATCAGGATTCCCTCCCTCCTGCTTTTCCTCTGCTGTCTTGTCTGCACTCCCCCCCTCTGAGGAGCTCTCTCTTTTGAATACCAACAGTGCCACAGACACTCTGTGTTCCACGCTTACATCCTGCTTGGACAACCTATGCCCTCCTACATCTGGACCAGCCCGTGCATCCCTGTCTGCCCCCTGGTTATCGGATGTACCACGTGAGCATCGCACCAGCCTCCAGTCAGTTGAGAGAAAATGGCCCAAGTCAAAAGACCATACTGACCTCTCTCCTGACTCTCACACACTCTTAAAAACCTTCTCTGCTCTCCTCTGTCCGCCTGCTCCCACACCTTCATCTGAGTTAACGGCTAATGATTTTGCATCGTTCTTCTTAAAGAAAATACCGCCATCAACAGCAAGATTTCTACACCACCATCACCCGCCTTTTCTCCTCTGTCTGAAAATGATGTTTCCAAGGTCATTGATTCCAACCACCCTACCACCTGCCCACTGGATTCCATCCCCACCCATCTCCTCCATGCCATCTCTCCAGCAGTTGTGCCTGGTCTGACCAACATCATCAACTCTTTGCTCACCACTGGGACATTTCCCAATGCGTTCAAAGAGGCCTGCATCACACCGCTACTGAAGAAACCCACTCTCAACCTTACACTGCTAGAACACTACAGGCAGGTGTAGTGTGTGAAAATGCATATCTTCAGTCAAAATGTAGATGACTGATTTTAACCTCTAATTCTTTTCTGTCTTCTTAAAAAAATATTTTTTTTACTTACCTCACTATTCTTAGCTTTGTCTACTGTGCTAGGCTTTAATGGACTGGATTTAATTAACTTATGCATTTTGTTGCCTATATTGTTATAATTGCTTCCAATGTTTCCTCGTCTGTAAGTCGCTTTGGATAAAAACGTCTGCTAAATGACTAAATGTAAATTTTATGAAATGTGTAATGTCATGTGTAATGTGTAGTGTGTGGCTTTGAAATTTTAGCATGTCTACGTAATCATGAATAAATGCTTCTTGGGACACACAGTGTTGCTTCTTTGCATGCATCAAACAAATTGTTTCTGGCTATATGCATCCATGCATCAGTTTGAGAGGGGTGGAAATGGGACACTTGGGTGAAACAAAACTGGCCCAAAAGTACCCCCACCCACTTTAAATACAGATTTTTCTAGGTCAATTTGGTACATTTCTCAGATTCGATTTGAAATTCTCAAAACTTCTTGTTCAATCCTTACATCCTTGTGTCACTTGTGCACATCAAACAAGCATTTTCTAATTTCTTTGAACAAGTTGCAAATGCTTTGGTACATCCATGCAAGTGAATATGACACAATTCTGTGCAGATTCCTACATTATCAATTGCTTATGTCATGTTGATCAAAATGCATTATAATGGGTCTCTGTTGAATAGTATAATCCCCCATGACATTTAAGCACTAGTTTTACAATATACAGTAAGTAAACTTTAAGTAAACAGTGGCATTTTATTTTACTCAATTTAGTGTTTTGCATTACTAAATTTTTTCAACATAGGATTGCAAGACAACTTCAATGTGTTGCAGACGGCCCCTTTTCACACCTAAACAGTCTTTTAGCACTCTCTACAGGGATCTCATCAGGATTTCCTCCCTCCTGCTTTTCCTCTGCTGTCTTGTCTGCACTCCCCCCCTCTGAGGAGCTCTCTCTTTTGAATACCAACAGTGCCACAGACACTCTGTGTTCCACGCTTACATCCTGCTTGGACAACCTATGCCCTCCTACATCTGGACCAGCCCGTGCATCCCTGTCTGCCCCCTGGTTATGGGATGTACCACGTGAGCATCGCACCAGCCTCCAGTCAGCTGAGAGAAAATGGCCCAAGTCAAAAGACCATACTGACCTCTCTCTCTACCAGTCTCTTCTCTCTACTTTCTCCGTTGATGTCACCTCTGCAAAAACTGATTATAACCACTCGAAGATCAGCAACTCTCCTGACTCTCACACACTCTTAAAAACCTTCTCTGCTCTCCTCTGTCCGCCTGCTCCCACACCTTCATCGGAGTTAACGGCTAATGATTTTGCATCGTTCTTCGTAAAGACACTACCGCCATCAAGCCAGATTTCTACACCACCATCACCCGCCTTTTCTCCTCTGTCTGAAAATGATGTTTCCAAGGCCATTGGTTCCAACCACCCTACCACCTGCCCACTGGATTCCATCCCCACCCATCTCCTCCATGCCATCTCTCCAGCAGTTGTGCCTGGTCTGACCCACATCATCAACTCTTTGCTCACCACTGGGACATTTCCCACTGCGTTCAAAGAGGCCTGCATCACACCGCTACTGAAGAAACCCGCTCTCAACCTTACACTGCTAGAACACTACAGGCCGGTGTAGTGTGTGAAAATGCATATCTTCTGTCAAAATGTAGATGACCGATTTTAACCTCTAATTCTTTTCTGTCTTCTTAAAAAATTTTTTTTTAGTTATCTCACTATTCTTAGCTTTGTATACTGTGCTAGGCTTTAATGGACTGGATTTAATTAACTTATGCATTTTGTTGCCTATATTGCTATAATTGCTTCCAATGTTTCCTCGTCTGTAAGTCGCTTTGGATAAAAACGTCTGCTAAATGACTAAATGTAAATTTATCGAAATGTGTAATGTCATGTGTAATGTGTAGTGTGTGGCCTTGAAATTTAAGCATGTCTACGTAATCATGAATAAATGCTTCTTGAGACACACAGTGTTGCTTCTTTGCATGCATCAAACAAATTGTTTCTGGCTATATGCATCCATGCATCAGTTTGAGAGGGGTGGAAATGGGACACTTGGGTGAAACAAAACTGCCCCAAAAGTACCCCCACCCACTTTAAATACAGTTTTTTCTAAGTCAATTTGGTACATTTCTCAGATCCGATTTGAAATTCTCAAAACTTCTTGTTCAATCCTTACATCCTTGTGTCACTTGTGCACATCAAACAAGCATTTTCTCATTTCTTTGAACAAGTTGCAAATGCTTTGGTACATCCATGCAAGTGAATATGACACAATTCTGTGCAGATTCCTACATTATCAATTGCTTATGTCATGTTGATCAAAATGCATTATAATGGGTCTCTGTTGAATAGTATAATCCCCCATGACATTTAAGCACTAGTTTTACAATATACAGTAAGTATACTTTAAGTAAACAGTGGCATTATTTTTTACTCAATTTAGTGTTTTGGATTACTAAATTCTTTCCACATAGGATTGCAAGACAACTTCAATGTGTTGCAGACGGCCCCTTTTCACACCTAAACAGTCTTTTGGCACTCTCTACAGGAATCTCATCAGGATTCCCTCCCTCCTGCTTTTCCTCTGCTGTCTTGTCTGCACTCCCCCCTCTCTGAGGAGCTCTCTCTTTTGAATACCAACAGTGCCACAGACACTCTGTGTTCCACGCTTACATCCTGCTTGGACAACCTATGCCCTCCTACATCTGGACCAGCCCGTGCATCCCTGTCTGCCCCCTGGTTATGGGATGTACCACGTGAGCATCGCACCAGCCTCCAGTCAGTTGAGAGAAAATGGCCCAAGTCAAAAGACCATACTGACCTCTCTCCTGACTCTCACACACTCTTAAAAACCTTCTCTGCTCTCCTCTGTCCGCCTGCTCCCACACCTTCATCGGAGTTAACGGCTAATGATTTTGCATCGTTCTTCGTAAAGAAAACTACCGCCATCAACAGCCAGATTTCTACACCACCATCACCCGCCTTTTCTCCTCTGTCTGAAAATGATGTTTCCAAGGCCATTGGTTCCAACCACCCTACCACCTGCCCACTGGATTCCATCCCCACCCATCTCCTCCATGCCATCTCTCCAGCAGTTGTGCCTGGTCTGACCCACATCATCAACTCTTTGCTCACCACTGGGACATTTCCCACTGCGTTCAAAGAGGCCTGCATCACACCGCTACTGAAGAAACCCACTCTCAACCTTACACTGCTAGAACACTACAGGCAGGTGTAGTGTGTGAAAATGCATATCTTCAGTCAAAATGTAGATGACTGATTTTAACCTCTAATTATTTTCTGTCTTCTTAAAAAAATATTTTTTTTACTTACCTCGCTATTCTTAGCTTTGTATACTGTGCTAGGCTTTAATGGACTGGATTAAATTAACTTATGCATTTTGTTGCCTATATTGTTATGATTGCTTCCAATGTTTCCTCGTCTGTAAGTCGCTTTGGATAAAAACGTCTGCTAAATGACTAAATGTAAATTTTATGAAATGTGTAATTTCATGTGTAATGTGTAGTGTGTGGCCTTGAAATTTTAGCATGTCTACGTAATCTTGAATAAATGCTTCTTGAGACACACAGTGTTGCTTCTTTGCATGCATCAAACAAATTGTTTCTGGCTATATGCATCCATGCATCCGTTTGAGAGGGGTGGAAATGGGACACTTGTGTGAAACAAAACTGCCCCAAAAGTACCCCCACCCACTTTAAATACAGTTTTTTCTAAGTCAATTGGGTACATTTCTCAGATCCGATTTGAAATTCTCAAAACTTCTTGTTCAATCCTTACATCCTTGTGTCACTTGTGCACATCAAACAAGCATTTTCTCATTTCTTTGAACAAGTTGCAAATGCTTTGGTACATCCATGCAAGTGAATATGACACAATTCTGTGCAGATTCCTACATTATTGCTTATGTCATGTTGATCAAAATGCATTATAATGGGTCTCTGTTGAATAGTATAAACCCCCATGACATTTAAGCACTAGTTTTACAATATACAGTAAGTCTACTTTAAGTAAACAGTGGCATTTTATTTTAATCAATTTAGTGTTTTGCATTACTAAATTTTTTCAACATAGGATTGCAAGACAACTTCAATGTGTTGCAGACGGCCCCTTTTCACACCTAAACAGTCTTTTGGCACTCTCTACAGGGATCTTATCAGGATTCCCTCCCTCCTGCTTTTCCTCTGCTGTCTTGTCTGCACTCCCCCCCTCTGAGGAGCTCTCTCTTTTGAATACCAACAGTGCCACAGACACTCTGTGTTCCACGCTTACATCCTGCTTGGACAACCTATGCCCTCCTACATCTGGACCAGCCCGTGCATCCCTGTCTGCCCCCTGGTTATCGGATGTACCACGTGAGCATCGCACCAGCCTCCAGTCAGCTGAGAGAAAATGGCCCAAGTCAAAAGACCATACTGACCTCTCTTTCTACCAGTCTCTTCTCTCTACTTTCTCCGTTGACGTCACCTCTGCAAAAACTGATTATAACCACTCGAAGATCAGCAACTCTCCTGACTCTCACACACTCTTAAAAACCTTCTCTGCTCTCCTCTGTCCGCCTGCTCCCACACCTTCATCGGAGTTAACGGTTAATGATTTTGCATCGTTCTTCGTAAAGAAAACTACAGCCATCAACAGCCAGATTTCTACACCACCATCACCCGCCTTTTCTCCTCTGCCTGAAAATGATGTTTCCAAGGTCATTGGTTCCAACCACCCTACCACCTGCCCACTGGATTCCATCCCCACCCATCTCCTCCATGCCATCTCTCCAGCAGTTGTGCCTGGTCTGACCCACATCATCAACTCTTTGCTCACCACTGGGACATTTCCCACTGCGTTCAAAGAGGCCTGCATCACACCGCTACTGAAGAAACCCACTCTCAACCTTACCCTGCTAGAACACTACAGGCAGGTGTAGTGTGTGAAAATGCATATCTTCTGTCAAAATGTAGATGACTGATTTTAACCTCTAATTCTTTTCTGTCTTCTTAAAAAAATATTTTTTTAATTACCTCACTATTCTTAGCTTTGTATACTGTGCAAGGCTTTAAATGACTGGATTTAATTAACTTATGCATTTTGTTGCCTATATTGTTATAATTGCTTCCAATGTTTCCTCGTCTGTAAGTCGCTTTGGATAGAAACGTCTGCTAAATGACTAAATGTAAATTTTATGAAATGTGTAATGTCATGTGTAATGTGTAGTGTGTGGCCTTGAAATTTTAGCATGTCTACGTAATCTTGAATAAATGCTTCTTGAGACACACAGTGTTGCTTCCTTGCATGCATCAAACAAATTGTTTCTGGCTATATGCATCCATGCATCAGTTTGAGAGGGGTGGAAATGGGACACTTGGGTGAAACAAAACTGCCCCAAAAGTACCCCCACCCACTTTAAATACAGTTTTTTCTAAGTCAATTGGGTATATTTCTCAGATCCGATTTGAAATTCTCAAAACTTCTTGTTCAATCCTTACATCCTTGTGTCACTTGTGCACATCAAACAAGCATTTTCTCATTTCTTTGAACAAGTTGCAAATGCTTTGGTACATCCATGCAAGTGAATATGACACAATTCTGTGCAGATTCCTACATTATTGCTTATGTCATGTTGATCAAAATGCATTATAATGGGTCCCTGTTGAATAGTATAATCCCCCATGACATTTAAGCACTAGTTTTACAATATACAGTAAGTATACTTTAAGTAAACAGTGGCATTTTATTTTAATCAATTTGGGTTTTGCATTACTAAATTTTTTCAACATAGGATTGCAAGACAACTTCAATGTGTTGCAGACGGCCCCTTTTCACACCTAAACAGTCTTTTGGCACTCTCTACAGGGATCTCATCAGGATTCCCTCCCTCCTGCTTTTCCTCTGCTGTCTTGTCTGCACTCCCCCCCTCTGAGGAGCTCTCTCTTTTGAATACCAACAGTGCCACAGACACTCTGTGTTCCACGCTTACATCCTGCTTGGACAACCTATGCCCTCCTACATCTGGACCAGCCCGTGCATCCCTGTCTGCCCCCTGGTTATCGGATGTACCACGTGAGCATCGCACCAGCCTCCAGTCAGCTGAGAAAAAATGGCCCAAGTCAAAAGACCATACTGACCTCTCTCCTGACTCTCACACACTCTTAAAAACCTTCTCTACTCTCCTCTGTCCGCCTGCTCCTACACCTTCATCGGAGTTAACGGCTAATGATTTTGCATCGTTCTTCTTAAAGAAAATACCGCCATCAACAGCAAGATTTCTACACCACCATCACCCGCCTTTTCTCCTCTTTCTGAAAATGATGTTTCCAAGGTCATTGATTCCAACCACCCTACCACCTGCCCACTGGATTCCATCCCCACCCATCTCCTCCATGCCATCTCTCCAGCAGTTGTGCCTGGTCTGACCAACATCATCAACTCTTTGCTCACCACTGGGACATTTCCCAATGCGTTCAAAGAGGCCTGCATCACACCGCTACTGAAGAAACCCACTCTCAATCTTACACTGCTAGAACACTACAGGCAGGTGTAGTGTGTGAAAATGCATATCTTCAGTCAAAATGTAGATGACTGATTTTAACCTCTAATTCTTTTCTGTCTTCTTAAAAAAATATTTTTTTTACTTACCTCACTATTCTTAGCTTTGTCTACTGTGCTAGGCTTTAATGGACTGGATTTAATTAACTTATGCATTTTGTTGCCTATATTGTTATAATTGCTTCCAATGTTTCCTCGTCTGTAAGTCGCTTTGGATAAAAACGTCTGCTAAATGACTAAATGTAAATTTTATGAAATGTGTAATGTCATGTGTAATGTGTAGTGTGTGGCTTTGAAATTTTAGCATGTCTACGTAATCATGAATAAATGCTTCTTGGGACACACAGTGTTGCTTCTTTGCATGCATCAAACAAATTGTTTCTGGCTATATGCATCCATGCATCAGTTTGAGAGGGGTGGAAATGGGACACTTGGGTGAAACAAAACTGGCCCAAAAGTACCCCCACCCACTTTAAATACAGATTTTTCTAAGTCAATTTGGTACATTTCTCAGATTCGATTTGAAATTCTCAAAACTTCTTGTTCAATCCTTACATCCTTGTGTCACTTGTGCACATCAAACAAGCATTTTCTAATTTCTTTGAACAAGTTGCAAATGCTTTGGTACATCCATGCAAGTGAATATGACACAATTCTGTGCAGATTCCTACATTATCAATTGCTTATGTCATGTTGATCAAAATGCATTATAATGGGTCTCTGTTGAATAGTATAATCCCCCATGACATTTAAGCACTAGTTTTACAATATACAGTAAGTAAACTTTAAGTAAACAGTGGCATTTTATTTTACTCAATTTAGTGTTTTGCATTACTAAATTTTTTCAACATAGGATTGCAAGACAACTTCAATGTGTTGCAGACGGCCCCTTTTCACACCTAAACAGTCTTTTGGCACTCTCTACAGGGATCTCATCAGGATTTCCTCCCTCCTGCTTTTCCTCTGCTGTCTTGTCTGCACTCCCCCCCTCTGAGGAGCTCTCTCTTTTGAATACCAACAGTGCCACAGACACTCTGTGTTCCACGCTTACATCCTGCTTGGACAACCTATGCCCTCCTACATCTGGACCAGCCCGTGCATCCCTGTCTGCCCCCTGGTTATGGGATGTACCACGTGAGCATCGCACCAGCCTCCAGTCAGCTGAGAGAAAATGGCCCAAGTCAAAAGACCATACTGACCTCTCTCTCTACCAGTCTCTTCTCTCTACTTTCTCCGTTGATGTCACCTCTGCAAAAACTGATTATAACCACTCGAAGATCAGCAACTCTCCTGACTCTCACACACTCTTAAAAACCTTCTCTGCTCTCCTCTGTCCGCCTGCTCCCACACCTTCATCGGAGTTAACGGCTAATGATTTTGCATCGTTCTTCGTAAAGACACTACCGCCATCAAGCCAGATTTCTACACCACCATCACCCGCCTTTTCTCCTCTGTCTGAAAATGATGTTTCCAAGGCCATTGGTTCCAACCACCCTACCACCTGCCCACTGGATTCCATCCCCACCCATCTCCTCCATGCCATCTCTCCAGCAGTTGTGCCTGGTCTGACCCACATCATCAACTCTTTGCTCACCACTGGGACATTTCCCACTGCGTTCAAATAGGCCTGCATCACACCGCTACTGAAGAAACCCGCTCTCAACCTTACACTGCTAGAACACTACAGGCCGGTGTAGTGTGTGAAAATGCATATCTTCTGTCAAAATGTAGATGACCGATTTTAACCTCTAATTCTTTTCTGTCTTCTTAAAAATTTTTTTTTTAGTTATCTCACTATTCTTAGCTTTGTATACTGTGCTAGGCTTTAATGGACTGGATTTAATTAACTTATGCATTTTGTTGCCTATATTGCTATAATTGCTTCCAATGTTTCCTCGTCTGTAAGTCGCTTTGGATAAAAACGTCTGCTAAATGACTAAATGTAAATTTATCGAAATGTGTAATGTCATGTGTAATGTGTAGTGTGTGGCCTTGAAATTTAAGCATGTCTACGTAATCATGAATAAATGCTTCTTGAGACACACAGTGTTGCTTCTTTGCATGCATCAAACAAATTGTTTCTGGCTATATGCATCCATGCATCAGTTTGAGAGGGGTGGAAATGGGACACTTGGGTGAAACAAAACTGCCCCAAAAGTACCCCCACCCACTTTAAATACAGTTTTTTCTAAGTCAATTTGGTACATTTCTCAGATCCGATTTGAAATTCTCAAAACTTCTTGTTCAATCCTTACATCCTTGTGTCACTTGTGCACATCAAACAAGCATTTTCTCATTTCTTTGAACAAGTTGCAAATGCTTTGGTACATCCATGCAAGTGAATATGACACAATTCTGTGCAGATTCCTACATTATCAATTGCTTATGTCATGTTGATCAAAATGCATTATAATGGGTCTCTGTTGAATAGTATAATCCCCCATGACATTTAAGCACTAGTTTTACAATATACAGTAAGTATACTTTAAGTAAACAGTGGCATTATTTTTTACTCAATTTAGTGTTTTGGATTACTAAATTCTTTCCACATAGGATTGCAAGACAACTTCAATGTGTTGCAGACGGCCCCTTTTCACACCTAAACAGTCTTTTGGCACTCTCTACAGGAATCTCATCAGGATTCCCTCCCTCCTGCTTTTCCTCTGCTGTCTTGTCTGCACTCCCCCCTCTCTGAGGAGCTCTCTCTTTTGAATACCAACAGTGCCACAGACACTCTGTGTTCCACGCTTACATCCTGCTTGGACAACCTATGCCCTCCTACATCTGGACCAGCCCGTGCATCCCTGTCTGCCCCCTGGTTATGGGATGTACCACGTGAGCATCGCACCAGCCTCCAGTCAGTTGAGAGAAAATGGCCCAAGTCAAAAGACCATACTGACCTCTCTCCTGACTCTCACACACTCTTAAAAACCTTCTCTGCTCTCCTCTGTCCGCCTGCTCCCACACCTTCATCGGAGTTAACGGCTAATGATTTTGCATCGTTCTTCGTAAAGAAAACTACCGCCATCAACAGCCAGATTTCTACACCACCATCACCCGCCTTTTCTCCTCTGTCTGAAAATGATGTTTCCAAGGCCATTGGTTCCAACCACCCTACCACCTGCCCACTGGATTCCATCCCCACCCATCTCCTCCATGCCATCTCTCCAGCAGTTGTGCCTGGTCTGACCCACATCATCAACTCTTTGCTCACCACTGGGACATTTCCCACTGCGTTCAAAGAGGCCTGCATCACACCGCTACTGAAGAAACCCGCTCTCAACCTTACACTGCTAGAACACTACAGGCCGGTGTAGTGTGTGAAAATGCATATCTTCTGTCAAAATGTAGATGACCGATTTTAACCTCTAATTCTTTTCTGTCTTCTTAAAAAATTTTTTTTTAGTTATCTCACTATTCTTAGCTTTGTATACTGTGCTAGGCTTTAATGGACTGGATTTAATTAACTTATGCATTTTGTTGCCTATATTGCTATAATTGCTTCCAATGTTTCCTCGTCTGTAAGTCGCTTTGGATAAAAACGTCTGCTAAATGACTATATGTAAATTTATCGAAATGTGTAATGTCATGTGTAATGTGTAGTGTGTGGCCTTGAAATTTAAGCATGTCTACGTAATCATGAATAAATGCTTCTTGAGACACACAGTGTTGCTTCTTTGCATGCATCAAACAAATTGTTTCTGGCTATATGCATCCATGCATCAGTTTGAGAGGGGTGGAAATGGGACACTTGGGTGAAACAAAACTGCCCCAAAAGTACCCCCACCCACTTTAAATACAGTTTTTTCTAAGTCAATTTGGTACATTTCTCAGATCCGATTTGAAATTCTCAAAAGTTCTTGTTCAATCCTTACATCCTTGTGTCACTTGTGCACATCAAACAAGCATTTTCTCATTTCTTTGAACAAGTTGCAAATGCTTTGGTACATCCATGCAAGTGAATATGACACAATTCTGTGCAGATTCCTACATTATCAATTGCTTATGTCATGTTGATCAAAATGCATTATAATGGGTCTCTGTTGAATAGTATAATCCCCCATGACATTTAAGCACTAGTTTTACAATATACAGAAAGTATACTTTAAGTAAACAGTGGCATTATTTTTTACTCAATTTAGTGTTTTGGATTACTAAATTCTTTCCACATAGGATTGCAAGACAACTTCAATGTGTTGCAGACGGCCCCTTTTCACACCTAAACAGTCTTTTGGCACTCTCTACAGGAATCTCATCAGGATTCCCTCCCTCCTGCTTTTCCTCTGCTGTCTTGTCTGCACTCCCCCCTCTCTGAGGAGCTCTCTCTTTTGAATACCAACAGTGCCACAGACACTCTGTGTTCCACGCTTACATCCTGCTTGGACAACCTATGCCCTCCTACATCTGGACCAGCCCGTGCATCCCTGTCTGCCCCCTGGTTATGGGATGTACCACGTGAGCATCGCACCAGCCTCCAGTCAGCTGAGAGAAAATGGCCCAAGTCAAAAGACCATACTGACCTCTCTTTCTACCAGTCTCTTCTCTCTACTTTCTCCGTTGACGTCACCTCTGCAAAAACTGATTATAACCACTCGAAGATCAGCAACTCTCCTGACTCTCACACACTCTTAAAAACCTTCTCTGCTCTCCTCTGTCCGCCTGCTCCCACACCTTCATCGGAGTTAACGGTTAATGATTTTGCATCGTTCTTCGTAAAGAAAACTACAGCCATCAACAGCCAGATTTCTACACCACCATCACCCGCCTTTTCTCCTCTGCCTGAAAATGATGTTTCCAAGGTCATTGGTTCCAACCACTCTACCACCTGCCCACTGGATTCCATCCCCACCCATCTCCTCCATGCCATCTCTCCAGCAGTTGTGCCTGGTCTGACCCACATCATCAACTCTTTGCTCACCACTGGGACATTTCCCACTGCGTTCAAAGAGGCCTGCATCACACCGCTACTGAAGAAACCCACTCTCAACCTTACCCTGCTAGAACACTACAGGCAGGTGTAGTGTGTGAAAATGCATATCTTCTGTCAAAATGTAGATGACTGATTTTAACCTCTAATTCTTTTCTGTCTTCTTAAAAAAATATTTTTTTAGTTACCTCACTATTCTTAGCTTTGTATACTGTGCTAGGCTTTAATGGACTGGATTTAATTAACTTATGCATTTTGTTGCCTATATTGTTATAATTGCTTCCAATGTTTCCTCGTCTGTAAGTCGCTTTGGATAGAAACGTCTGCTAAATGACTAAATGTAAATTTTATGAAATGTGTAATGTCATGTGTAATGTGTAGTGTGTGGCCTTGAAATTTTAGCAGGTCTACGTAATCTTGAATAAATGCTTCTTGAGACACACAGTGTTGCTTCTTTGCATGCATCAAACAAATTGTTTCTGGCTATATGCATCCATGCATCAGTTTGAGAGGGGTGGAAATGGGACACTTGGGTGAAACAAAACTGCCCCAAAAGTACCCCCACCCACTTTAAATACAGTTTTTTCTAAGTCAATTGGGTATATTTCTCAGATCCGATTTGAAATTCTCAAAACTTCTTGTTCAATCCTTACATCCTTGTGTCACTTGTGCACATCAAACAAGCATTTTCTCATTTCTTTGAACAAGTTGCAAATGCTTTGGTACATCCATGCAAGTGAATATGACACAATTCTGTGCAGATTCCTACATTATTGCTTATGTCATGTTGATCAAAATGCATTATAATGGGTCTCTGTTGAATAGTATAATCCCCCATGACATTTAAGCACTAGTTTTACAATATACAGTAAGTATACTTTAAGTAAACAGTGGCATTTTATTTTAATCAATTTGGGTTTTGCATTACTAAATTTTTTCAACATAGGATTGCAAGACAACTTCAATGTGTTGCAGACGGCCCCTTTTCACACCTAAACAGTCTTTTGGCACTCTCTACAGGGATCTCATCAGGATTCCCTCCCTCCTGCTTTTCCTCTGCTGTCTTGTCTGCACTCCCCCCCTCTGAGAAGCTCTCTCTTTTGAATACCAACAGTGCCACAGAGACTCTGTGTTCCACGCTTACATCCTGCTTGGACAACCTATGCCCTCCTACATCTGGACCAGCCCGTGCATCCCTATCTGCCCCCTGGTTATCGGATGTACCACGTGAGCATCGCACCAGCCTCCAGTCAGTTGAGAGAAAATGGCCCAAGTCAAAAGACAATACTGACCTCTCTCCTGACTCTCACACACTCTTAAAAACCTTCTCTGCTCTCCTCTGTCCGCCTGCTCCCACACCTTCATCGGAGTTAACGGCTAATGATTTTGCATCGTTCTTCTTAAAGAAAATACCGCCATCAACAGCAAGATTTCTACACCACCATCACCCGCCTTTTCTCCTCTGTCTGAAAATGATGTTTCCAAGGTCATTGATTCCAACCACCCTACCACCTGCCCACTGGATTCCATCCCCACCCATCTCCTCCATGCCATCTCTCCAGCAGTTGTGCCTGGTCTGACCCACATCATCAACTCTTTGCTCACCACTGGGACATTTCCCACTGCGTTCAAAGAGGCCTGCATCACACCGCTACTCAAGAAACCCACTCTCAACCTTACACTGCTAGAACACTACAGGCAGGTGTAGTGTGTGAAAATGCATATCTTCCGTCAAAATGTAGATGACTGATTTTAACCTCTAATTCTTTTCTGTCTTCTTAAAAAAAATTTTTTTAGTTACCTCACTATTCTTAGCTTTGTCTACTGTGCTAGGCTTTAATGGACTGGATTTAATTAACTTATGCATTTTGTTGCCTATATTGTTATAATTACTTCCAATGTTTCCTCGTCTGTAAGTCGCTTTGGATAAAAACGTCTGCTAAATGACTAAATGTAAATTTTATGAAATGTGTAATGTCATGTGTAATGTGTAGTGTGTGGCCTTGAAATTCTAGCATGTCTACGTAATCATGAATAAATGCTTCTTGAGACACACAGTGTTGCTTCTTTGCATGCATCAAACAAATTGTTTCTGGCTATATGCATCCATGCATCAGTTTGAGAGGGGTGAAAAATGGAACAATTGGGTGAAACAAAACTGCCCCAAAAGTACCCCCACCCACTTTAAATACAGTTTTTTCTAAGTCAATTTGGTACATTTCTCAGATCCGATTTGAAATTCTCAAAACTTCTTGTTCAATCCTTACATCCTTGTGTCACTTGTGCACATCAAACAAGCATTTTCTCATTTCTTTGAACAAGTTGCAAATGCTTTGGTACATCCATGCAAGTGAATATGACACAATTCTGTGCAGATTCCTACATTATCAATTGCTTATGTCATGTTGATCAAAATGCATTATAATGGGTCTCTGTTGAATAGTATAATCCCCCATGACATTTAAGCACTAGTTTTACAATATACAGTAAGTATACTTTAAGTAAACAGTGGCATTTTATTTTACTCAATTTAGTGTTTTGCATTACTAAATTCTTTCCACATAGGATTGCAAGACAACTTCAATGTGTTGCATACGGCCCCTTTTCACACCTAAACAGTCTTTTGGCACTCTCTACAGGGATCTCATCAGGATTCCCTCCCTCCTGCTTTTCCTCTGCTGTCTTGTCTGCACTCCCCCCCTCTGAGGAGCTCTCTCTTTTGAATACCAACAGTGCCACAGACACTCTGTGTTCCACGCTTACATCCTGCTTGGACAACCTATGCCCTCCTACATCTGGACCAGCCCGTGCATCCCTGTCTGCCCCCTGGTTATGGGATGTACCACGTGAGCATCGCACCAGCCTCCAGTCAGCTGAGAGAAAATGGCCCAAGTCAAAAGACCATACTGACCTCTCTCTCTACCAGTCTCTTCTCTCTACTTTCTCCGTTGACGTCACCTCTGCAAAAACTGATTATAACCACTCGAAGATCAGCAACTCTCCTGACTCTCACACTCTTAAAAACCTTCTCTGCTCTCCTCTGTCCGCCTGCTCCCACACCTTCATCGGAGTTAACGGCTAATGATTTTGCATCGTTCTTCGTAAAGAAAACTACAGCCATCAACAGCCAGATTTCTACACCACCATCACCCGCCTTTTCTCCTCTGTCTGAAAATGATGTTTCCAAGGTCATTGGTTCCAACCACCCTACCACCTGCCCACTGGATTCCATCCCCACCCATCTCCTCCATGCCATCTCTCCAGCAGTTGTGCCTGGTCTGACCCACATCATCAACTCTTTGCTCACCACTGGGACATTTCCCACTGCGTTCAAAGAGGCCTGCATCACACCGCTACTGAAGAAACCCGCTCTCAACCTTACACTGCTAGAACACTACAGGCCGGTGTAGTGTGTGAAAATGCATATCTTCTGTCAAAATGTAGATGACCGATTTTAACCTCTAATTCTTTTCTGTCTTCTTAAAAATTTTTTTTTAGTTATCTCACTATTCTTAGCTTTGTATACTGTGCTAGGCTTTAATGGACTGGATTTAATTAACTTATGCATTTTGTTGCCTATATTGTTATGATTGCTTCCAATGTTTCCTCGTCTGTAAGTCGCTTTGGATAAAAACGTCTGCTAAATGACTAAATGTAAATTTTATGAAATGTGTAATTTCATGTGTAATGTGTAGTGTGTGGCCTTGAAATTTTAGCATGTCTACGTAATCTTGAATAAATGCTTCTTGAGACACACAGTGTTGCTTCTTTGCATGCATCAAACGAATTGTTTCTGGCTATATGCATCCATGCATCAGTTTGAGAGGGGTGGAAATGGGACACTTGGGTGAAACAAAACTGCCCCAAAAGTACCCCCACCCACTTTAAATACAGTTTTTTCTAAGTCAATTGGGTACATTTCTCAGATCCGATTTGAAATTCTCAAAACTTCTTGTTCAATCCTTACATCCTTGTGTCACTTGTGCACATCAAACAAGCATTTTCTCATTTCTTTGAACCAGTTGCAAATGCTTTGGTACATCCATGCAAGTGAATATGACACAATTCTGTGCAGATTCCTACATTATCAATTGCTTATGTCATGTTGATCAAAATGCATTATAATGGGTCTCTGTTGAATAGTATAAACCCCCATGACATTTAAGCACTAGTTTTACAATATACAGTAAGTCTACTTTAAGTAAACAGTGGCATTTTATTTTAATCAATTTAGTGTTTTGCATTACTAAATTTTTTCAACATAGGATTGCAAGACAACTTCAATGTGTTGCAGACGGCCCCTTTTCACACCTAAACAGTCTTTTGGCACTCTCTACAGGGATCTTATCAGGATTCCCTCCCTCCTGCTTTTCCTCTGCTGTCTTGTCTGCACTCCCCCCCTCTGAGGAGCTCTCTCTTTTGAATACCAACAGTGCCACAGACACTCTGTGTTCCACGCTTACATCCTGCTTGGACAACCTATGCCCTCCTACATCTGGACCAGCCCGTGCATCCCTGTCTGCCCCCTGGTTATCGGATGTACCACGTGAGCATCGCACCAGCCTCCAGTCAGCTGAGAGAAAATGGCCCAAGTCAAAAGACCATACTGACCTCTCTTTCTACCAGTCTCTTCTCTCTACTTTCTCCGTTGACGTCACCTCTGCAAAAACTGATTATAACCACTCGAAGATCAGCAACTCTCCTGACTCTCACACACTCTTAAAAACCTTCTCTGCTCTCCTCTGTCCGCCTGCTCCCACACCTTCATCGGAGTTAACGGTTAATGATTTTGCATCGTTCTTCGTAAAGAAAACTACAGCCATCAACAGCCAGATTTCTACACCACCATCACCCGCCTTTTCTCCTCTGCCTGAAAATGATGTTTCCAAGGTCATTGGTTCCAACCACCCTACCACCTGCCCACTGGATTCCATCCCCACCCATCTCCTCCATGCCATCTCTCCAGCAGTTGTGCCTGGTCTGACCCACATCATCAACTCTTTGCTCACCACTGGGACATTTCCCACTGCGTTCAAAGAGGCCTGCATCACACCGCTACTGAAGAAACCCACTCTCAACCTTACCCTGCTAGAACACTACAGGCAGGTGTAGTGTGTGAAAATGCATATCTTCTGTCAAAATGTAGATGACTGATTTTAACCTCTAATTCTTTTCTGTCTTCTTAAAAAAATATTTTTTTAGTTACCTCACTATTCTTAGCTTTGTATACTGTGCTAGGCTTTAATGGACTGGATTTAATTAACTTATGCATTTTGTTGCCTATATTGTTATAATTGCTTCCAATGTTTCCTCGTCTGTAAGTCGCTTTGGATAGAAACGTCTGCTAAATGACTAAATGTAAATTTTATGAAATGTGTAATGTCATGTGTAATGTGTAGTGTGTGGCCTTGAAATTTTAGCATGTCTACGTAATCTTGAATAAATGCTTCTTGAGACACACAGTGTTGCTTCTTTGCATGCATCAAACAAATTGTTTCTGGCTATATGCATCCATGCATCAGTTTGAGAGGGGTGGAAATGGGACACTTGGGTGAAACAAAACTGCCCCAAAAGTACACCCACCCACTTTAAATACAGTTTTTTCTAAGTCAATTGGGTATATTTCTCAGATCCGATTTGAAATTCTCAAAACTTCTTGTTCAATCCTTACATCCTTGTGTCACTTGTGCACATCAAACAAGCATTTTCTCATTTCTTTGAACAAGTTGCAAATGCTTTGGTACATCCATGCAAGTGAATATGACACAATTCTGTGCAGATTCCTACATTATTGCTTATGTCATGTTGATCAAAATGCATTATAATGGGTCCCTGTTGAATAGTATAATCCCCCATGACATTTAAGCACTAGTTTTACAATATACAGTAAGTATACTTTAAGTAAACAGTGGCATTTTATTTTAATCAATTTGGGTTTTGCATTACTAAATTTTTTCAACATAGGATTGCAAGACAACTTCAATGTGTTGCAGACGGCCCCTTTTCACACCTAAACAGTCTTTTGGCACTCTCTACAGGGATCTCATCAGGATTCCCTCCCTCCTGCTTTTCCTCTGCTGTCTTGTCTGCACTCCCCCCCTCTGAGGAGCTCTCTCTTTTGAATACCAACAGTGCCACAGACACTCTGTGTTCCACGCTTACATCCTGCTTGGACAACCTATGCCCTCCTACATCTGGACCAGCCCGTGCATCCCTGTCTGCCCCCTGGTTATGGGATGTACCACGTGAGCATCGCACCAGCCTCCAGTCAGCTGAGAGAAAATGGCCCAAGTCAAAAGACCATACTGACCTCTCTCCTGACTCTCACACTCTTAAAAACCTTCTCTGCTCTCCTCTGTCCGCCTGCTCCCACACCTTCATCGGAGTTAACGGCTAATGATTTTGCATCGTTCTTCGTAAAGACACTACCGCCATCAAGCCAGATTTCTACACCACCATCACCCGCCTTTTCTCCTCTGTCTGAAAATGATGTTTCCAAGGCCATTGGTTCCAACCACCCTACCACCTGCCCACTGGATTCCATCCCCACCCATCTCCTCCATGCCATCTCTCCAGCAGTTGTGCCTGGTCTGACCCACATCATCAACTCTTTGCTCACCACTGGGACATTTCCCACTGCGTTCAAAGAGGCCTGCATCACACCGCTACTCAAGAAACCCACTCTCAACCTTACACTGCTAGAACACTACAGGCAGGTGTAGTGTGTGAAAATGCATATCTTCCGTCAAAATGTAGATGACTGATTTTAACCTCTAATTCTTTTCTGTCTTCTTAAAAAAACATTTTTTTTGTTACCTCACTATTCTTAGCTTTGTATACTGTGCTAGGCTTTAATGGACTGGATTTAATTAACTTATGCATTTTGTTGCCAATATTGTTATAATTACTTCCAATGTTTCCTCGTCTGTAAGTCGCTTTGGATAAAAACGTCTGCTAAATGACTAAATGTAAATTTTATGAAATGTGTAATGTCATGTGTAATGTGTAGTGTGTGGCCTTGAAATTCTAGCATGTCTACGTAATCATGAATAAATGCTTCTTGAGACACACAGTGTTGCTTCTTTGCATGCATCAAACAAATTGTTTCTGGCTATATGCATCCATGCATCAGTTTGAGAGGGGTGAAAAATGGAACAATTGGGTGAAACAAAACTGCCCCAAAAGTACCCCCACCCACTTTAAATACAGTTTTTTCTAAGTCAATTTGGTACATTTCTCAGATCCGATTTGAAATTCTCAAAACTTCTTGTTCAATCCTTACATCCTTGTGTCACTTGTGCACATCAAACAAGCATTTTCTCATTTCTTTGAACAAGTTGCAAATGCTTTGGTACATCCATGCAAGTGAATATGACACAATTCTGTGCAGATTCCTACATTATCAATTGCTTATGTCATGTTGATCAAAATGCATTATAATGGGTCTCTGTTGAATAGTATAATCCCCCATGACATTTAAGCACTAGTTTTACAATATACAGTAAGTATACTTTAAGTAAACAGTGGCATTTTATTTTACTCAATTTAGTGTTTTGCATTACTAAATTCTTTCCACATAGGATTGCAAGACAACTTCAATGTGTTGCATACGGCCCCTTTTCACACCTAAACAGTCTTTTGGCACTCTCTACAGGGATCTCATCAGGATTCCCTCCCTCCTGCTTTTCCTCTGCTGTCTTGTCTGCACTCCCCCCCTCTGAGGAGCTCTCTCTTTTGAATACCAACAGTGCCACAGACACTCTGTGTTCCACGCTTACATCCTGCTTGGACAACCTATGCCCTCCTACATCTGGACCAGCCCGTGCATCCCTGTCTGCCCCCTGGTTATGGGATGTACCACGTGAGCATCGCACCAGCCTCCAGTCAGCTGAGAGAAAATGGCCCAAGTCAAAAGACCATACTGACCTCTCTCTCTACCAGTCTCTTCTCTCTACTTTCTCCGTTGACGTCACCTCTGCAAAAACTGATTATAACCACTCGAAGATCAGCAACTCTCCTGACTCTCACACTCTTAAAAACCTTCTCTGCTCTCCTCTGTCCGCCTGCTCCCACACCTTCATCGGAGTTAACGGCTAATGATTTTGTATCGTTCTTCGTAAAGAAAACTACAGCCATCAACAGCCAGATTTCTACACCACCATCACCCGCCTTTTCTCCTCTGTCTGAAAATGATGTTTCCAAGGTCATTGGTTCCAACCACCCTACCACCTGCCCACTGGATTCCATCCCCACCCATCTCCTCCATGCCATCTCTCCAGCAGTTGTGCCTGGTCTGACCCACATCATCAACTCTTTGCTCACCACTGGGACATTTCCCACTGCGTTCAAAGAGGCCTGCATCACACCGCTACTGAAGAAACCCGCTCTCAACCTTACACTGCTAGAACACTACAGGCCGGTGTAGTGTGTGAAAATGCATATCTTCTGTCAAAATGTAGATGACCGATTTTAACCTCTAATTCTTTTCTGTCTTCTTAAAATTTTTTTTTTAGTTATCTCACTATTCTTAGCTTTGTATACTGTGCTAGGCTTTAATGGACTGGATTTAATTAACTTATGCATTTTGTTGCCTATATTGCTATAATTGCTTCCAATGTTTCCTCGTCTGTAAGTCGCTTTGGATAAAAACGTCTGCTAAATGACTAAATGTAAATTTAATGAAATGTGTAATGTCATGTGTAATGTGTAGTGTGTGGCCTTGAAATTTAAGCATGTCTACGTAATCATGAATAAATGCTTCTTGAGACACACAGTGTTGCTTCTTTGCATGCATCAAACGAATTGTTTCTGGCTATATGCATCCATGCATCAGTTTGAGAGGGGTGGAAATGGGACACTTGGGTGAAACAAAACTGCCCCAAAAGTACCCCCAACCACTTTAAATACAGTTTTTTCTAAGTCAATTTGGTACATTTCTCAGATCCGATTTGAAATTCTCAAAACTTCTTGTTCAATCCTTACATCCTTGTGTCACTTGTGCACATCAAACAAGCATTTTCTCATTTCTTTGAACAAGTTGCAAATGCTTTGGTACATCCATGCAAGTGAATATGACACAATTCTGTGCAGATTCCTACATTATCAATTGCTTATGTCATGTTGATCAAAATGCATTATAATGGGTCTCTGTTGAATAGTATAATCCCCCATGACATTTAAGCACTAGTTTTACAATATACAGTAAGTATACTTTAAGTAAACAGTGGCATTATTTTTTACTCAATTTAGTGTTTTGGATTACTAAATTCTTTCCACATAGGATTGCAAGACAACTTCAATGTGTTGCAGACGGCCCCTTTTCACACCTAAACAGTCTTTTGGCACTCTCTACAGGAATCTCATCAGGATTCCCTCCCTCCTGCTTTTCCTCTGCTGTCTTGTCTGCACTCCCCCCTCTCTGAGGAGCTCTCTCTTTTGAATACCAACAGTGCCACAGACACTCTGTGTTCCACGCTTACATCCTGCTTGGACAACCTATGCCCTCCTACATCTGGACCAGCCCGTGCATCCCTGTCTGCCCCCTGGTTATGGGATGTACCACGTGAGCATCGCACCAGCCTCCAGTCAGTTGAGAGAAAATGGCCCAAGTCAAAAGACCATACTGACCTCTCTCCTGACTCTCACACACTCTTAAAAACCTTCTCTGCTCTCCTCTGTCCGCCTGCTCCCACACCTTCATCGGAGTTAACGGCTAATGATTTTGCATCGTTCTTCGTAAAGAAAACTACCGCCATCAACAGCCAGATTTCTACACCACCATCACCCGCCTTTTCTCCTCTGTCTGAAAATGATGTTTCCAAGGCCATTGGTTCCAACCACCCTACCACCTGCCCACTGGATTCCATCCCCACCCATCTCCTCCATGCCATCTCTCCAGCAGTTGTGCCTGGTCTGACCCACATCATCAACTCTTTGCTCACCACTGGGACATTTCCCACTGCGTTCAAAGAGGCCTGCATCACACCGCTACTGAAGAAACCCACTCTCAACCTTACACTGCTAGAACACTACAGGCAGGTGTAGTGTGTGAAAATGCATATCTTCAGTCAAAATGTAGATGACTGATTTTAACCTCTAATTATTTTCTGTCTTCTTAAAAAAATATTTTTTTACTTACCTCACTATTCTTAGCTTTGTATACTGTGCTAGGCTTTAATGGACTGGATTAAATTAACTTATGCATTTTGTTGCCTATATTGTTATGATTGCTTCCAATGTTTCCTCGTCTGTAAGTCGCTTTGGATAAAAACGTCTGCTAAATGACTAAATGTAAATTTTATGAAATGTGTAATTTCATGTGTAATGTGTAGTGTGTGGCCTTGAAATTTTAGCATGTCTACGTAATCTTGAATAAATGCTTCTTGAGACACACAGTGTTGCTTCTTTGCATGCATCAAACAAATTGTTTCTGGCTATATGCATCCATGCATCCGTTTGAGAGGGGTGGAAATGGGACACTTGTGTGAAACAAAACTGCCCCAAAAGTACCCCGACCCACTTTAAATACAGTTTTTTCTAAGTCAATTGGGTACATTTCTCAGATCCGATTTGAAATTCTCAAAACTTCTTGTTCAATCCTTACATCCTTGTGTCACTTGTGCACATCAAACAAGCATTTTCTCATTTCTTTGAACCAGTTGCAAATGCTTTGGTACATCCATGCAAGTGAATATGACACAATTCTGTGCAGATTCCTACATTATCAATTGCTTATGTCATGTTGATCAAAATGCATTATAATGGGTCTCTGTTGAATAGTATAAACCCCCATGACATTTAAGCACTAGTTTTACAATATACAGTAAGTCTACTTTAAGTAAACAGTGGCATTTTATTTTAATCAATTTAGTGTTTTGCATTACTAAATTTTTTCAACATAGGATTGCAAGACAACTTCAATGTGTTGCAGACGGCCCCTTTTCACACCTAAACAGTCTTTTGGCACTCTCTACAGGGATCTTATCAGGATTCCCTCCCTCCTGCTTTTCCTCTGCTGTCTTGTCTGCACTCCCCCCCTCTGAGGAGCTCTCTCTTTTGAATACCAACAGTGCCACAGACACTCTGTGTTCCACGCTTACATCCTGCTTGGACAACCTATGCCCTCCTACATCTGGACCAGCCCGTGCATCCCTGTCTGCCCCCTGGTTATGGGATGTACCACGTGAGCATCGCACCAGCCTCCAGTCAGCTGAGAGAAAATGGCCCAAGTCAAAAGACCATACTGACCTCTCTCTCTACCAGTCTCTTCTCTCTACTTTCTCCGTTGATGTCACCTCTGCAAAAACTGATTATAACCACTCGAAGATCAGCAACTCTCCTGACTCTCACACACTCTTAAAAACCTTCTCTGCTCTCCTCTGTCCGCCTGCTCCCACACCTTCATCGGAGTTAACGGCTAATGATTTTGCATCGTTCTTCGTAAAGACACTACCGCCATCAAGCCAGATTTCTACACCACCATCACCCGCCTTTTCTCCTCTGTCTGAAAATGATGTTTCCAAGGCCATTGGTTCCAACCACCCTACCACCTGCCCACTGGATTCCATCCCCACCCATCTCCTCCATGCCATCTCTCCAGCAGTTGTGCCTGGTCTGACCCACATCATCAACTCTTTGCTCACCACTGGGACATTTCCCACTGCGTTCAAAGAGGCCTGCATCACACCGCTACTGAAGAAACCCGCTCTCAACCTTACACTGCTAGAACACTACAGGCCGGTGTAGTGTGTGAAAATGCATATCTTCTGTCAAAATGTAGATGACCGATTTTAACCTCTAATTCTTTTCCGTCATCTTAAAAAAATTTTTTTTAGTTATCTCACTATTCTTAGCTTTGTATACTGTGCTAGGCTTTAATGGACTGGATTTAATTAACTTATGCATTTTGTTGCCTATATTGCTATAATTGCTTCCAATGTTTCCTCGTCTGTAAGTCGCTTTGGATAAAAACGTCTGCTAAATGACTAAATGTAAATTTATCGAAATGTGTAATGTCATGTGTAATGTGTAGTGTG
Organism: Barbatula barbatula; assembly: GCF_947034865.1. Classification (NCBI taxonomy): domain Eukaryota; kingdom Metazoa; phylum Chordata; class Actinopteri; order Cypriniformes; family Nemacheilidae; genus Barbatula; species Barbatula barbatula. The sequence continues at coordinate 15,501,849 of NC_136780.1, forward strand.
TGGCCTTGAAATTTAAGCATGTCTACGTAATCATGAATAAATGCTTCTTGAGACACACAGTGTTGCTTCTTTGCATGCATCAAACAAATTGTTTCTGGCTATATGCATCCATGCATCAGTTTGAGAGGGGTGGAAATGGGACACTTGGGTGAAACAAAACTGCCCCAAAAGTACCCCCACCCACTTTAAATACAGTTTTTTCTAAGTCAATTTGGTACATTTCTCAGATCCGATTTGAAATTCTCAAAACTTCTTGTTCAATCCTTACATCCTTGTGTCACTTGTGCACATCAAACAAGCATTTTCTCATTTCTTTGAACAAGTTGCAAATGCTTTGGTACATCCATGCAAGTGAATATGACACAATTCTGTGCAGATTCCTACATTATCAATTGCTTATGTCATGTTGATCAAAATGCATTATAATGGGTCTCTGTTGAATAGTATAATCCCCCATGACATTTAAGCACTAGTTTTACAATATACAGTAAGTATACTTTAAGTAAACAGTGGCATTATTTTTTACTCAATTTAGTGTTTTGGATTACTAAATTCTTTCCACATAGGATTGCAAGACAACTTCAATGTGTTGCAGACGGCCCCTTTTCACACCTAAACAGTCTTTTGGCACTCTCTACAGGAATCTCATCAGGATTCCCTCCCTCCTGCTTTTCCTCTGCTGTCTTGTCTGCACTCCCCCCTCTCTGAGGAGCTCTCTCTTTTGAATACCAACAGTGCCACAGACACTCTGTGTTCCACGCTTACATCCTGCTTGGACAACCTATGCCCTCCTACATCTGGACCAGCCCGTGCATCCCTGTCTGCCCCCTGGTTATGGGATGTACCACGTGAGCATCGCACCAGCCTCCAGTCAGCTGAGAGAAAATGGCCCAAGTCAAAAGACCATACTGACCTCTCTCCTGACTCTCACACTCTTAAAAACCTTCTCTGCTCTCCTCTGTCCGCCTGCTCCCACACCTTCATCGGAGTTAACGGCTAATGATTTTGCATCGTTCTTCGTAAAGACACTACCGCCATCAAGCCAGATTTCTACACCACCATCACCCGCCTTTTCTCCTCTGTCTGAAAATGATGTTTCCAAGGCCATTGGTTCCAACCACCCTACCACCTGCCCACTGGATTCCATCCCCACCCATCTCCTCCATGCCATCTCTCCAGCAGTTGTGCCTGGTCTGACCCACATCATCAACTCTTTGCTCACCACTGGGACATTTCCCACTGCGTTCAAAGAGGCCTGCATCACACCGCTACTCAAGAAACCCACTCTCAACCTTACACTGCTAGAACACTACAGGCAGGTGTAGTGTGTGAAAATGCATATCTTCCGTCAAAATGTAGATGACTGATTTTAACCTCTAATTCTTTTCTGTCTTCTTAAAAAAACATTTTTTTAGTTACCTCACTATTCTTAGCTTTGTATACTGTGCTAGGCTTTAATGGACTGGATTTAATTAACTTATGCATTTTGTTGCCTATATTGTTATAATTACTTCCAATGTTTCCTCGTCTGTAAGTCGCTTTGGATAAAAACGTCTGCTAAATGACTAAATGTAAATTTTATGAAATGTGTAATGTCATGTGTAATGTGTAGTGTGTGGCCTTGAAATTCTAGCATGTCTACGTAATCATGAATAAATGCTTCTTGAGACACACAGTGTTGCTTCTTTGCATGCATCAAACAAATTGTTTCTGGCTATATGCATCCATGCATCAGTTTGAGAGGGGTGAAAAATGGAACAATTGGGTGAAACAAAACTGCCCCAAAAGTACCCCCACCCACTTTAAATACAGTTTTTTCTAAGTCAATTTGGTACATTTCTCAGATCCGATTTGAAATTCTCAAAACTTCTTGTTCAATCCTTACATCCTTGTGTCACTTGTGCACATCAAACAAGCATTTTCTCATTTCTTTGAACAAGTTGCAAATGCTTTGGTACATCCATGCAAGTGAATATGACACAATTCTGTGCAGATTCCTACATTATCAATTGCTTATGTCATGTTGATCAAAATGCATTATAATGGGTCTCTGTTGAATAGTATAATCCCCCATGACATTTAAGCACTAGTTTTACAATATACAGTAAGTATACTTTAAGTAAACAGTGGCATTTTATTTTACTCAATTTAGTGTTTTGCATTACTAAATTCTTTCCACATAGGATTGCAAGACAACTTCAATGTGTTGCATACGGCCCCTTTTCACACCTAAACAGTCTTTTGGCACTCTCTACAGGGATCTCATCAGGATTCCCTCCCTCCTGCTTTTCCTCTGCTGTCTTGTCTGCACTCCCCCCCTCTGAGGAGCTCTCTCTTTTGAATACCAACAGTGCCACAGACACTCTGTGTTCCACGCTTACATCCTGCTTGGACAACCTATGCCCTCCTACATCTGGACCAGCCCGTGCATCCCTGTCTCCCCCCTGGTTATGGGATGTACCACGTGAGCATCGCACCAGCCTCCAGTCAGCTGAGAGAAAATGGCCCAAGTCAAAAGACCATACTGACCTCTCTCTCTACCAGTCTCTTCTCTCTACTTTCTCCGTTGACGTCACCTCTGCAAAAACTGATTATAACCACTCGAAGATCAGCAACTCTCCTGACTCTCACACTCTTAAAAACCTTCTCTGCTCTCCTCTGTCCGCCTGCTCCCACACCTTCATCGGAGTTAACGGCTAATGATTTTGCATCGTTCTTCGTAAAGAAAACTACAGCCATCAACAGCCAGATTTCTACACCACCATCACCCGCCTTTTCTCCTCTGTCTGAAAATGATGTTTCCAAGGTCATTGGTTCCAACCACCCTACCACCTGCCCACTGGATTCCATCCCCACCCATCTCCTCCATGCCATCTCTCCAGCAGTTGTGCCTGGTCTGACCCACATCATCAACTCTTTGCTCACCACTGGGACATTTCCCACTGCGTTCAAAGAGGCCTGCATCACACCGCTACTGAAGAAACCCGCTCTCAACCTTACACTGCTAGAACACTACAGGCCGGTGTAGTGTGTGAAAATGCATATCTTCTGTCAAAATGTAGATGACCGATTTTAACCTCTAATTCTTTTCTGTCTTCTTAAAAAAAATTTTTTTTAGTTACCTCACTATTCTTAGCTTTGTATACTGTGCTAGGCTTTAATGGACTGGATTTAATTAACTTATGCATTTTGTTCCCTATATTGCTATAATTGCTTCCAATGTTTCCTCGTTTGTAAGTCGCTTTGGATAAAAACGTCTGCTAAATGACTAAATGTAAATTTTATGAAATGTGTAATGTCATGTGTAATGTGTAGTGTGTGGCCTTGAAATTTTAGCATGTCTACGTAATCATGAATAAATGCTTCTTGAGACACACAGTGTTGCTTCTTTGCATGCATCAAACGAATTGTTTCTGGCTATATGCATCCATGCATCAGTTTGAGAGGGGTGGAAATGGGACACTTGGGTGAAACAAAACTGCCCCAAAAGTACCCCCACCCACTTTAAATACAGTTTTTTCTAAGTCAATTTGGTACATTTCTCAGATCCGATTTGAAATTCTCAAAACTTCTTGTTCAATCCTAACATCCTTGTGTCACTTGTGCACATCAAACAAGCATTTTCTCATTTCTTTGAACAAGTTGCAAATGCTTTGGTACATCCATGCAAGTGAATATGACACAATTCTGTGCAGATTCCTACATTATCAATTGCTTATGTCATGTTGATCAAAATGCATTATAATGGGTCTCTGTTGAATAGTATAATCCCCCATGACATTTAAGCACTAGTTTTACAATATACAGTAAGTATACTTTAAGTAAACAGTGGCATTTTATTTTACTCAATTTAGTGTTTTGCATTACTAAATTCTTTCCACATAGGATTGCAAGACAACTTCAATGTGTTGCAGACGGCCCCTTTTCACACCTAAACAGTCTTTTGGCACTCTCTACAGGAATCTCATCAGGATTCCCTCCCTCCTGCTTTTCCTCTGCTGTCTTGTCTGCACTCCCCCCCCTCTGAGGAGCTCTCTCTTTTGAATACCAACAGTGCCACAGACACTCTGTGTTCCACGCTTACATCCTGCTTGGACAACCTATGCCCTCCTACATCTGGACCAGCCCCTGCATCCCTGTCTGCCCCCTGGTTATCGGATGTACCACGTGAGCATCGCACCAGCCTCCAGTCAGTTGAGAGAAAATGGCCCAAGTCAAAAGACCATACTGACCTCTCTCCTGACTCTCACACACTCTTAAAAACCTTCTCTGCTCTCCTCTGTCCGCCTGCTCCCACACCTTCATCTGAGTTAACGGCTAATGATTTTGCATCGTTCTTCGTAAAGAAAACTACCGCCATCAACAGCCAGATTTCTACACCACCATCACACGCCTTTTCTCCTCTGTCTGAAAATGATGTTTCCAAGGTCATTGGTTCCAACCACCCTACCACCTGCCCACTGGATTCCATCCCCACCCATCTCCTCCATGCCATCTCTCCAGCAGTTGTGCCTGGTCTGACCCACATCATCAACTCTTTGCTCACCACTGGGACATTTCCCACTGCGTTCAAAGAGGCCTGCATCACACCGCTACTGAAGAAACCAACTCTCAACCTTACACTGCTAGAACACTACAGGCAGGTATAGTGTGTGAAAATGCATATCTTCAGTCAAAATGTAGATGACTGTTTTTAACCTCTAATTCTTTTCTGTCTTCTTAAAAAAATATCTTTTTTACTTACCTCACTATTCTTAGCTTTGTCTACTGTGCTAGGCTTTAATGGACTGGATTTAATTAACTTATGCATTTTGTTGCCTATATTGTTATAATTGCTTCCAATGTTTCCTCGTCTGTAAGTCGCTTTGGATAAAAACGTCTGCTAAATGACTAAATGTAAATTTTATGAAATGTGTAATGTCATGTGTAATGTGTAGTGTGTGGCTTTGAAATTTTAGCATGTCTACGTAATCATGAATAAATGCTTCTTGGGACACACAGTGTTGCTTCTTTGCATGCATCAAACAAATTGTTTCTGGCTATATGCATCCATGCATCAGTTTGAGAGGGGTGGAAATGGGACACTTGGGTGAAACAAAACTGCCCCAAAAGTACCCCCACCCACTTTAAATACAGATTTTTCTAAGTCAATTTGGTACATTTCTCAGATTCGATTTGAAATTCTCAAAACTTCTTGTTCAATCCTTACATCCTTGTGTCACTTGTGCACATCAAACAAGCATTTTCTCATTTCTTTGAACCAGTTTCAAATGCTTTGGTACATCCATGCAAGTGAATATGACACAATTCTGTGCAGATTCCTACATTATCAATTGCTTATGTCATGTTGATCAAAATGCATTATAATGGGTCTCTGTTGAATAGTATAATCCCCCATGACATTTAAGCACTAGTTTTACAATATACAGTAAGTCTACTTTAAGTAAACAGTGGCATTTTATTTTAATCAATTTAGTGTTTTGCATTACTAAATTTTTTCAACATAGGATTGCAAGACAACTTCAATGTGTTGCAGACGGCCCCTTTTCACACCTAAACAGTCTTTTGGCACTCTCTACAGGGATCTTATCAGGATTCCCTCCCTCCTGCTTTTCCTCTGCTGTCTTGTCTGCACTCCCCCCCTCTGAGGAGCTCTCTCTTTTGAATACCAACAGTGCCACAGACACTCTGTGTTCCACGCTTACATCCTGCTTGGACAACCTATGCCCTCCTACATCTGGACCAGCCCGTGCATCCCTGTCTGCCCCCTGGTTATCGGATGTACCACTTGAGCATCGCACCAGCCTCCAGTCAGCTGAGAGAAAATGGCCCAAGTCAAAAGACCATACTGACCTCTCTCTCTACCAGTCTCTTCCCTCTACTTTCTCCGTTGACGTCACCTCTGCAAAAACTGATTATAACCACTCGAAGATCAGCAACTCTCCTGACTCTCACACACTCTTAAAAACCTTCTCTGCTCTCCTCTGTCCGCCTGCTCCCACACCTTCATCGGAGTTAACGGTTAATGATTTTGCATCGTTCTTCGTAAAGAAAACTACCGCCATCAACAGCCAGATTTCTACACCACCATCACCCGCCTTTTCTCCTCTGTCTGAAAATGATGTTTCCAAGGTCATTGGTTCCAACCACCCTACCACCTGCCCACTGGATTCCATCCCCACCCATCTCCTCCATGCCATCTCTCCAGCAGTTGTGCCTGGTCTGACCCACATCATCAACTCTTTGCTCACCACTGGGACATTTCCCACTGCGTTCAAAGAGGCCTGCATCACACCGCTACTGAAGAAACCCACTCTCAACCTTACACTGCTAGAACACTACAGGCAGGTGTAGTGTGTGAAAATGCATATCTTCTGTCAAAATGTAGATGACTGATTTTAACCTCTAATTCTTTTCTGTCTTCTTAAAAAAATATTTTTTTAGTTACCTCACTATTCTTAGCTTTGTATACTGTGCTAGGCTTTAATGGACTGGATTTAATTAACTTATGCATTTTGTTGCCTATATTGTTATAATTGCTTCCAATGTTTCCTCGTCTGTAAGTCGCTTTGGATAAAAACGTCTGCTAAATGACTAAATGTAAATTTTATGAAATGTGTAATGTCATGTGTAATGTGTAGTGTGTGGCCTTGAAATTTTAGCATGTCTACGTAATCTTGAATAAATGCTTCTTGAGACACACAGTGTTGCTTCTTTGCATGCATCAAACAAATTGTTTCTGGCTATATGCATCCATGCATCAGTTTGAGAGGGGTGGAAATGGGACACTTGGGTGAAACAAAACTGCCCCAAAAGTACCCCCACCCACTTTAAATACAGTTTTTTCTAAGTCAATTGGGTACATTTCTCAGATCCGATTTGAAATTCTCAAAACTTCTTGTTCAATCCTAACATCCTTGTGTCACTTGTGCACATCAAACAAGCATTTTCTCATTTCTTTGAACAAGTTGCAAATGCTTTGGTACATCCATGCAAGTGAATATGACACAATTCTGTGCAGATTCCTACATTATCAATTGCTTATGTCATGTTGATCAAAATGCATTATAATGGGTCTCTGTTGAATAGTATAATCCCCCATGACATTTAAGCACTAGTTTTACAATATACAGTAAGTATACTTTAAGTAAACAGTGGCATTTTATTTTACTCAATTTAGTGTTTTGCATTACTAAATTCTTTCCACATAGGATTGCAAGACAACTTCAATGTGTTGCAGACGGCCCCTTTTCACACCTAAACAGTCTTTTGGCACTCTCTACAGGAATCTCATCAGGATTCCCTCCCTCCTGCTTTTCCTCTGCTGTCTTGTCTGCACTCCCCCCCTCTGAGGAGCTCTCTCTTTTGAATACCAACAGTGCCACAGACACTCTGTGTTCCACGCTTACATCCTGCTTGGACAACCTATGCCCTCCTACATCTGGACCAGCCCCTGCATCCCTGTCTGCCCCCTGGTTATCGGATGTACCACGTGAGCATCGCACCAGCCTCCAGTCAGTTGAGAGAAAATGGCCCAAGTCAAAAGACCATACTGACCTCTCTCCTGACTCTCAAACACTCTTAAAAACCTTCTCTGCTCTCCTCTGTCCGCCTGCTCCCACACCTTCATCTGAGTTAACGGCTAATGATTTTGCATCGTTCTTCGTAAAGAAAACTACCGCCATCAACAGCCAGATTTCTACACCACCATCACACGCCTTTTCTCCTCTGTCTGAAAATGATGTTTCCAAGGTCATTGGTTCCAACCACCCTACCACCTGCCCACTGGATTCCATCCCCACCCATCTCCTCCATGCCATCTCTCCAGCAGTTGTGCCTGGTCTGACCCACATCATCAACTCTTTGCTCACCACTGGGACATTTCTGCTAGAACACTACAGGCAGGTATAGTGTGTGAAAATGCATATCTTCAGTCAAAATGTAGATGACTGATTTTAACCTCTAATTCTTTTCTGTCTTCTTAAAAAAATATTTTTTTTACTTACCTCACTATTCTTAGCTTTGTATACTGTGCTAGGCTTTAATGGACTGGATTTAATTAACTTATGCATTTTGTTGCCTATATTGTTATGATTGCTTCCAATGTTTCCTCGTCTGTAAGTCGCTTTGGATAAAAACGTCTGCTAAATGACTAAATGTAAATTTTATGAAATGTGTAATGTCATGTGTAATGTGTAGTGTGTGGCCTTGAAATTTTAGCATGTCTACGTAATCTTGAATAAATGCTTCTTGAGACACACAGTGTTGCTTCTTTGCATGCATCAAACAAATTGTTTCTGGCTATATGCATCCATGCATCAGTTTGAGAGGGGTGGAAATGGGACACTTGGGTGAAACAAAACTGCCCCAAAAGTACCCCCACCCACTTTAAATACAGTTTTTTCTAAGTCAATTGGGTACATTTCTCAGATCCGATTTGAAATTCTCAAAACTTCTTGTTCAATCCTTACATCCTTGTGTCACTTGTGCACATCAAACAAGCATTTTCTCATTTCTTTGAACCAGTTTCAAATGCTTTGGTACATCAATGCAAGTGAATATGACACAATTCTGTGCAGATTCCTACATTATCAATTGCTTATGTCATGTTGATCAAAATGCATTATAATGGGTCTCTGTTGAATAGTATAATCCCCCATGACATTTAAGCACTAGTTTTACAATATACAGTAAGTCTACTTTAAGTAAACAGTGGCATTTTATTTTAATCAATTTAGTGTTTTGCATTACTAAATTTTTTCAACATAGGATTGCAAGACAACTTCAATGTGTTGCAGACGGCCCCTTTTCACACCTAAACAGTCTTTTGGCACTCTCTACAGGGATCTTATCAGGATTCCCTCCCTCCTGCTTTTCCTCTGCTGTCTTGTCTGCACTCCCCCCCTCTGAGGAGCTCTCTCTTTTGAATACCAACAGTGCCACAGACACTCTGTGTTCCACGCTTACATCCTGCTTGGACAACCTATGCCCTCCTACATCTGGACCAGCCCGTGCATCCCTGTCTGCCCCCTGGTTATCGGATGTACCACTTGAGCATCGCACCAGCCTCCAGTCAGCTGAGAGAAAATGGCCCAAGTCAAAAGACCATACTGACCTCTCTCTCTACCAGTCTCTTCCCTCTACTTTCTCCGTTGACGTCACCTCTGCAAAAACTGATTATAACCACTCGAAGATCAGCAACTCTCCTGACTCTCACACACTCTTAAAAACCTTCTCTGCTCTCCTCTGTCCGCCTGCTCCCACACCTTCATCGGAGTTAACGGCTAATGATTTTGCATCGTTCTTCGTAAAGAAAACTACCGCCATCAACAGCCAGTTTTCTACACCACCATCACCCGCCTTTTCTCCTCTGTCTGAAAATGATGTTTCCAAGGCCATTGGTTCCAACCACCCTACCACCTGCCCACTCGATTCCATCCCCACCCATCTCCTCCATGCCATCTCTCCAGCAGTTGTGCCTGGTCTGACCCACATCATCAACTCTTTGCTCACCACTGGGACATTTCCCACTGCGTTCAAAGAGGCCTGCATCACACCGCTACTGAAGAAACCCACTCTCAACCTTACACTGCTAGAACACTACAGGCAGGTGTAGTGTGTGAAAATGCATATCTTCTGTCAAAATGTAGATGACTGATTTTAACCTCTAATTCTTTTCTGTCTTCTTAAAAAAATATTTTTTTTACTTACCTCACTATTCTTAGCTTTGTATACTGTGCTAGGCTTTAATGGACTGGATTTAATTAACTTATGCATTTTGTTGCCTATTATGTTATAATTGCTTCCAATGTTTCCTCGTCTGTAAGTCGCTTTGGATAAAAACGTCTGCTAAATGACTAAATGTAAATTTTATGAAATGTGTAATGTCATGTGTAATGTGTAGTGTGTGGCCTTGAAATTTTAGCATGTCTACGTAATCTTGAATAAATGATTCTTGAGACACACAGTGTTGCTTCTTTGCATGCATCAAACAAATTGTTTCTGGCTATATGCATCCATGCATCAGTTTGAGAGGGGTGGAAATGGGACACTTGGGTGAAACAAAACTGCCCCAAAAGTACCCCCACCCACTTTAAATACAGTTTTTTCTAAGTCAATTGGGTACATTTCTCAGATCCGATTTGAAATTCTCAAAACTTCTTGTTCAATCCTTACATCCTTGTGTCACTTGTGCACATCAAACAAGCATTTTCTCATTTCTTTGAACAAGTTGCAAATGCTTTGGTACATCCATGCAAGTGAATATGACACAATTCTGTGCAGATTCCTACATTATCAATTGCTTATGTCATGTTGATCAAAATGCATTATAATGGGTCTCTGTTGAATACTATAATCCCCCATGACATTTAAGCACTAGTTTTACAATATACAGTAAGTCTACTTTAAGTAAACAGTGGCATTTTATTTTAATCAATTTAGTGTTTTGCATTACTAAATTTTTTCAACATAGGATTGCAAGACAACTTCAATGTGTTGCAGACGGCCCCTTTTCACACCTAAACAGTCTTTTGGCACTCTCTACAGGGATCTTATCAGGATTCCCTCCCTCCTGCTTTTCCTCTGCTGTCTTGTCTGCACTCCCCCCCTCTGAGGAGCTCTCTCTTTTGAATACCAACAGTGCCACAGACACTCTGTGTTCCACGCTTACATCCTGCTTGGACAACCTATGCCCTCCTACATCTGGACCAGCCCTTGCATCCCTGTCTGCCCCCTGGTTATGGGATGTACCACGTGAGCATCGCACCAGCCTCCAGTCAGCTGAGAGAAAATGGCCCAAGTCAAAAGACCATACTGACCTCTCTCCTGACTCTCACACACTCTTAAAAACCTTCTCTTCTCTGCTCTCCTCTGTCCGCCTGCTCCCACACCTTCATCAGAGTTAACGGCTAATGATTTTGCATCGTTCTTCGTAAAGAAAACTACCGCCATCAACAGCCAGTTTTCTACACCACCATCACCCGCCTTTTCTCCTCTGTCTGAAAATGATGTTTCCAAGGCCATTGGTTCCAACCACCCTACCACCTGCCCACTGGATTCCATCCCCACCCATCTCCTCCATGCCATCTCTCCAGCAGTTGTGCCTGGTCTGACCGACATCATCAACTCTTTGCTCACCACTGGGACATTTCCCACTGCGTTCAAAGAGGCCTGCATCACACCGCTACTGAAGAAACCCACTCTCAACCTTACACTGCTAGAACACTACAGGCAGGTGTAGTTTGTGAAAATGCATATCTTCTGTCAAAATGTAGATGACTGATTTTAACCTCTAATTCTTTTCTGTCTTCTTAAAAAAATATTTTTTTTACTTACCTCACTATTCTTAGCTTTGTATACTGTGCTAGGCTTTAATGGACTGGATTTAATTAACTTATGCATTTTGTTGCCTATTATGTTATAATTGCTTCCAATGTTTCCTCGTCTGTAAGTCGCTTTGGATAAAAACGTCTGCTAAATGACTAAATGTAAATTTTATGAAATGTGTAATGTCATGTGTAATGTGTAGTGTGTGGCCTTGAAATTTTAGCATGTCTATGTAATCTTGAATAAATGCTTCTTGAGACACACAGTGTTGCTTCTTTGCATGCATCAAACAAATTGTTTCTGGCTATATGCATCCATGCATCAGTTTGAGAGGGGTGGAAATGGGACACTTGGGTGAAACAAAACTGCCCCAAAAGTACCCCCACCCACTTTAAATACAGTTTTTTCTAAGTCAATTGGGTACATTTCTCAGATCCGATTTGAAATTCTCAAAACTTCTTGTTCAATCCTTACATCCTTGTGTCACTTGTGCACATCAAACAAGCATTTTCTCATTTCTTTGAACAAGTTGCAAATGCTTTGGTACATCCATGCAAGTGAATATGACACAATTCTGTGCAGATTCCTACATTATCAATTGCTTATGTCATGTTGATCAAAATGCATTATAATGGGTCTCTGTTGAATACTATAATCCCCCATGACATTTAAGCACTAGTTTTACAATATACAGTAAGTCTACTTTAAGAAAACAGTGGCATTTTATTTTAATCAATTTAGTGTTTTGCATTACTAAATTTTTTCAACATAGGATTGCAAGACAACTTCAATGTGTTGCAGACGGCCCCTTTTCACACCTAAACAGTCTTTTGGCACTCTCTACAGGGATCTTATCAGGATTCCCTCCCTCCTGCTTTTCCTCTGCTGTCTTGTCTGCACTCCCCCCCTCTGAGGAGCTCTCTCTTTTGAATACCAACAGTGCCACAGACACTCTGTGTTCCACGCTTACATCCTGCTTGGACAACCTATGCCCTCCTACATCTGGACCAGCCCTTGCATCCCTGTCTGCCCCCTGGTTATGGGATGTACCACGTGAGCATCGCACCAGCCTCCAGTCAGCTGAGAGAAAATGGCCCGAGTCAAAAGTCCATACTGACCTCTCTCCTGACTCTCACACACTCTTAAAAACCTTCTCTGCTCTCCTCTGTCCGCCTGCTCCCACACCTTCATCAGAGTTAACGGCTAATGATTTTGCATCGTTCTTCGTAAAGACACTACCGCCATCAAGCCAGATTTCTACACCACCATCACCCGCCTTTTCTCCTCTGTCTGAAAATGATGTTTCCAAGGCCATTGGTTCCAACCACCCTACCACCTGCCCACTGGATTCCATCCCCACCCATCTCCTCCATGCCATCTCTCCAGCAGTTGTGCCTGGTCTGACCCACATCATCAACTCTTTGCTCACCACTGGGACATTTCCCACTGCGTTCAAAGAGGCCTGCATCACACCGCTACTGAAGAAACCCACTCTCAACCTTACACTGCTAGAACACTACAGGCAGGTGTAGTGTGTGAAAATGCATATCTTCTGTCAAAATGTAGATGACTGATTTTAACCTCTAATTCTTTTCTGTCTTCTTAAAAAAATATTTTTTTAGTTACCTCACTATTCTTAGCTTTGTATACTGTGCTAGGCTTTAATGGACTGGATTTAATTAACTTATGCATTTTGTTGCCTATATTGTTATAATTGCTTCCAATGTTTCCTCGTCTGTAAGTCGCTTTGGATAAAAACGTCTGCTAAATGACTAAATGTAAATTTTATGAAATGTGAAATGTCATGTGTAATGTGTAGTGTGTGGCCTTGAAATTTTAGCATGTCTACGTAATCATGAATAAATGCTTCTTGAGACACACAGTGTTGCTTCTTTGCATGCATCAAACGAATTGTTTCTGGCTATATGCATCCATGCATCAGTTTGAGAGGGGTGGAAATGGGACACTTGGGTGAAACAAAACTGCCCCAAAAGTACCCCCACCCACTTTAAATACAGTTTTTTCTAAGTCAATTTGGTACATTTCTCAGATCCGATTTGAAATTCTCAAAACTTCTTGTTCAATCCTTACATCCTTGTGTCACTTGTGCACATCAAACAAGCATTTTCTCATTTCTTTGAACAAGTTGCAAATGCTTTGGTACATCCATGCAAGTGAATATGACACAATTCTGTGCAGATTCCTACATTATCAATTGCTTATGTCATGTTGATCAAAATGCATTATAATGGGTCTCTGTTGAATAGTATAATCCCCCATGACATTTAAGCACTAGTTTTACAATATACAGTAAGAATACTTTAAGTAAACAGTGGCATTATATTTTACTCAATTTAGTGTTTTGGATTACTAAATTCTTTCCATATAGGATTGCAAGACAACTTCAATGTGTTGCAGACCGCCCCTTTTCACACCTAAACAGTCTTTTGGCACTCTCTACAGGAATCTCATCAGGATTCCCTCCCTCCTGCTTTTCCTCTGCTGTCTTATCTGCACTCCCCCCTCTCTGATGAGCTCTCTCTTTTGAATACCAACAGTGCCACAGACACTCTGTGTTCCACGCTTACATCCTGCTTGGACAACCTATGCCCTCCTACATCTGGACCAGCCCGTGCATCCCTGTCTGCCCCCTGGTTATGGGATGTACCACGTGAGCATCGCACCAGCCTCCAGTCAGCTGAGAGAAAATGGCCCAAGTCAAAAGACCATACTGACCTCTCTCTCTACCAGTCTCTTCTCTCTACTTTCTCCGTTGACGTCACCTCTGCAAAAACTGATTATAACCACTCGAAGATCAGCAACTCTCCTGACTCTCACACTCTAAAAAACCTTCTCTGCTCTCCTCTGTCCGCCTGCTCCCACACCTTCATCGGAGTTAACGGCTAATGATTTTGCATCGTTCTTCGTAAAGAAAACTACCGCCATCAACAGCCAGATTTCTACACCACCATCACCCGCCTTTTCTCCTCTGTCTGAAAATGATGTTTCCAAGGTCATTGGTTCCAACCACCCTACCACCTGCCCACTGGATTCCATCCCCACCCATCTCCTCCATGCCATCTCTCCAGCAGTTGTGCCTGGTCTGACCCACATCATCAACTCTTTGCTCACCACTGGGACATTTCCCACTGCGTTCAAAGAGGCCTGCATCACACCGCTACTGAAGAAACCCACTCTCAACCTTACACTGCTAGAACACTACAGGCAGGTGTAGTGTGTGAAAATGCATATCTTCTGTCAAAATGTAGATGACTGATTTTAACCTCTAATTCTTTTCTGTCTTCTTAAAAAAATATTTTTTTAGTTACCTCACTATTCTTAGCTTTGTATACTGTGCTAGGCTTTAATGGACTGGATTTAATTAACTTATGCATTTTGTTGCCTATATTGTTATAATTGCTTCCAATGTTTCCTCGTCTGTAAGTCGCTTTGGATAAAAACGTCTGCTAAATGACTAAATGTAAATTTTATGAAATGTGAAATGTCATGTGTAATGTGTAGTGTGTGGCCTTGAAATTTTAGCATGTCTACGTAATCATGAATAAATGCTTCTTGAGACACACAGTGTTGCTTCTTTGCATGCATCAAACGAATTGTTTCTGGCTATATGCATCCATGCATCAGTTTGAGAGGGGTGGAAATGGGACACTTGGGTGAAACAAAACTGCCCCAAAAGTACCCCCACCCACTTTAAATACAGTTTTTTCTAAGTCAATTTGGTACATTTCTCAGATCCGATTTGAAATTCTCAAAACTTCTTGTTCAATCCTTACATCCTTGTGTCACTTGTGCACATCAAACAAGCATTTTCTCATTTCTTTGAACAAGTTGCAAATGCTTTGGTACATCCATGCAAGTGAATATGACACAATTCTGTGCAGATTCCTACATTATCAATTGCTTATGTCATGTTGATCAAAATGCATTATAATGGGTCTCTGTTGAATAGTATAATCCCCCATGACATTTAAGCACTAGTTTTACAATATACAGTAAGAATACTTTAAGTAAACAGTGGCATTATATTTTACTCAATTTAGTGTTTTGGATTACTAAATTCTTTCCATATAGGATTGCAAGACAACTTCAATGTGTTGCAGACGGCCCCTTTTCACACCTAAACAGTCTTTTGGCACTCTCTACAGGAATCTCATCAGGATTCCCTCCCTCCTGCTTTTCCTCTGCTGTCTTATCTGCACTCCCCCCTCTCTGATGAGCTCTCTCTTTTGAATACCAACAGTGCCACAGACACTCTGTGTTCCACGCTTACATCCTGCTTGGACAACCTATGCCCTCCTACATCTGGACCAGCCCGTGCATCCCTGTCTGCCCCCTGGTTATGGGATGTACCACGTGAGCATCGCACCAGCCTCCAGTCAGCTGAGAGAAAATGGCCCAAGTCAAAAGACCATACTGACCTCTCTCTCTACCAGTCTCTTCTCTCTACTTTCTCCGTTGACGTCACCTCTGCAAAAACTGATTATAACCACTCGAAGATCAGCAACTCTCCTGACTCTCACACTCTAAAAAACCTTCTCTGCTCTCCTCTGTCCGCCTGCTCCCACACCTTCATCGGAGTTAACGGCTAATGATTTTGCATCGTTCTTCGTAAAGAAAACTACCGCCATCAACAGCCAGATTTCTACACCACCATCACCCGCCTTTTCTCCTCTGTCTGAAAATGATGTTTCCAAGGTCATTGGTTCCAACCACCCTACCACCTGCCCACTGGATTCCATCCCCACCCATCTCCTCCATGCCATCTCTCCAGCAGTTGTGCCTGGTCTGACCCACATCATCAACTCTTTGCTCACCACTGGGACATTTCCCACTGCGTTCAAAGAGGCCTGCATCACACCGCTACTGAAGAAACCCACTCTCAACCTTACACTGCTAGAACACTACAGGCAGGTGTAGTGTGTGAAAATGCATATCTTCTGTCAAAATGTAGATGACTGATTTTTACCTCTAATTCTTTTCTGTCTTCTTAAAAAAATATTTTTTTAGTTACCTCACTATTCTTAGCTTTGTATACTGTGCTAGGCTTTAATGGACTGGATTTAATTAACTTATGCATTTTGTTGCCTATATTGTTATAATTGCTTCCAATGTTTCCTCGTCTGTAAGTCGCTTTGGATAAAAACGTCTGCTAAATGACTAAATGTAAATTTTATGAAATGTGTAATGTCATGTGTAATGTGTAGTGTGTGGCCTTGAAATTTTAGCATGTCTACGTAATCATGAATAAATGCTTCTTGAGACACACAGTGTTGCTTCTTTGCATGCATCAAACGAATTGTTTCTGGCTATATGCATCCATGCATCAGTTTGAGAGGGGTGGAAATGGGACACTTGGGTGAAACAAAACTGCCCCAAAAGTACCCCCACCCACTTTAAATACAGTTTTTTCTAAGTCAATTTGGTACATTTCTCAGATCCGATTTGAAATTCTCAAAACTTCTTGTTCAATCCTAACATCCTTGTGTCACTTGTGCACATCAAACAAGCATTTTCTCATTTCTTTGAACAAGTTGCAAATGCTTTGGTACATCCATGCAAGTGAATATGACACAATTCTGTGCAGATTCCTACATTATCAATTGCTTATGTCATGTTGATCAAAATGCATTATAATGGGTCTCTGTTGAATAGTATAATCCCCCATGACATTTAAGCACTAGTTTTACAATATACAGTAAGTATACTTTAAGTAAACAGTGGCATTTTATTTTACTCAATTTAGTGTTTTGCATTACTCTCACACACTCTTAAAAACCTTCTCTGCTCTCCTCTGTCCGCCTGCTCCCACACCTTCATCGGAGTTAACGGTTAATGATTTTGCATCGTTCTTCGTAAAGAAAACTACCGCCATCAACAGCCAGATTTCTACACCACCATCACCCGCCTTTTCTCCTCTGTCTGAAAATGATGTTTCCAAGGTCATTGGTTCCATCCACCCTACCACCTGCCCACTGGATTCCATCCCCACCCATCTCCTCCATGCCATCTCTCCAGCAGTTGTGCCTGGTCTGACCCACATCATCAACTCTTTGCTCACCACTGGGACATTTCCCACTGCGTTCAAAGAGGCCTGCATCACACCGCTACTGAAGAAACCCACTCTCAACCTTACACTGCTAGAACACTACAGGCAGGTGTAGTGTGTGAAAATGCATATCTTCTGTCAAAATGTAGATGACTGATTTTAACCTCTAATTCTTTTCTGTCTTCTTAAAAAAATATTTTTTTAGTTACCTCACTATTCTTAGCTTTGTATACTGTGCTAGGCTTTAATGGACTGGATTTAATTAACTTATGCATTTTGTTGCCTATATTGTTATAATTGCTTCCAATGTTTCCTCGTCTGTAAGTCGCTTTGGATAAAAACGTCTGCTAAATGACTAAATGTAAATTTTATGAAATGTGTAATGTCATGTGTAATGTGTAGTGTGTGGCCTTGAAATTTTAGCATGTCTACGTAATCTTGAATAAATGCTTCTTGAGACACACAGTGTTGCTTCTTTGCATGCATCAAACAAATTGTTTCTGGCTATATGCATCCATGCATCAGTTTGAGAGGGGTGGAAATGGGACACTTGGGTGAAACAAAACTGCCCCAAAAGTACCCCCACCCACTTTAAATACAGTTTTTTCTAAGTCAATTGGGTACATTTCTCAGATCCGATTTGAAATTCTCAAAACTTCTTGTTCAATCCTTACATCCTTGTGTCACTTGTGCACATCAAACAAGCATTTTCTCATTTCTTTGAACAAGTTGCAAATGCTTTGGTACATCCATGCAAGTGAATATGACACAATTCTGTGCAGATTCCTACATTATCAATTGCTTATGTCATGTTGATCAAAATGCATTATAATGGGTCTCTGTTGAATAGTATAATCCCCCATGACATTTAAGCACTAGTTTTACAATATACAGTAAGTATACTTTAAGTAAACAGTGGCATTTTATTTTACTCAATTTAGTGTTTTGCATTACTCTCACACACTCTTAAAAACCTTCTCTGCTCTCCTCTGTCCGCCTGCTCCCACACCTTCATCGGAGTTAACGGTTAATGATTTTGCATCGTTCTTCGTAAAGAAAACTACCGCCATCAACAGCCAGATTTCTACACCACCATCACCCGCCTTTTCTCCTCTGTCTGAAAATGATGTTTCCAAGGTCATTGGTTCCATCCACCCTACCACCTGCCCACTGGATTCCATCCCCACCCATCTCCTCCATGCCATCTCTCCAGCAGTTGTGCCTGGTCTGACCCACATCATCAACTCTTTGCTCACCACTGGGACATTTCCCACTGCGTTCAAAGAGGCCTGCATCACACCGCTACTGAAGAAACCCACTCTCAACCTTACACTGCTAGAACACTACAGGCAGGTGTAGTGTGTGAAAATGCATATCTTCTGTCAAAATGTAGATGACTGATTTTAACCTCTAATTCTTTTCTGTCTTCTTAAAAAAATATTTTTTTAGTTACCTCACTATTCTTAGCTTTGTATACTGTGCTAGGCTTTAATGGACTGGATTTAATTAACTTATGCATTTTGTTGCCTATATTGTTATAATTGCTTCCAATGTTTCCTCGTCTGTAAGTCGCTTTGGATAAAAACGTCTGCTAAATGACTAAATGTAAATTTTATGAAATGTGTAATGTCATGTGTAATGTGTAGTGTGTGGCCTTGAAATTTTAGCATGTCTACGTAATCTTGAATAAATGCTTCTTGAGACACACAGTGTTGCTTCTTTGCATGCATCAAACAAATTGTTTCTGGCTATATGCATCCATGCATCAGTTTGAGAGGGGTGGAAATGGGACACTTGGGTGAAACAAAACTGCCCCAAAAGTACCCCCACCCACTTTAAATACAGTTTTTTCTAAGTCAATTGGGTACATTTCTCAGATCCGATTTGAAATTCTCAAAACTTCTTGTTCAATCCTTACATCCTTGTGTCACTTGTGCACATCAAACAAGCATTTTCTCATTTCTTTGAACAAGTTGCAAATGCTTTGGTACATCCATGCAAGTGAATATGACACAATTCTGTGCAGATTCCTACATTATCAATTGCTTATGTCATGTTGATCAAAATGCATTATAATGGGTCTCTGTTGAATAGTATAATCCCCCATGACATTTTAGCACTAGTTTTACAATATACAGTAAGTATACTTTAAGTAAACAGTGGCATTTTATTTTAATCAATTTAGTGTTTTGCATTACTAAATTTTTTCAACATAGGATTGCAAGACAACTTCAATGTGTTGCAGACGGCCCCTTTTCACACCTAAACAGTCTTTTGGCACTCTCTACAGGGATCTTATCAGGATTCCCTCCCTCCTGCTTTTCCTCTGCTGTCTTGTCTGCACTCCCCCCCTCTGAGGAGCTCTCTCTTTTGAATACCAACAGTGCCACAGACACTCTGTGTTCCACGCTTACATCCTGCTTGGACAACCTATGCCTTCCTACATCTGGACCAGCCCGTGCATCCCTGTCTGCCCCCTGGTTATCGGATGTACCACGTGAGCATCGCACCAGCCTCCAGTCAGTTGAGAGAAAATGGCCCAAGTCAAAAGACCATACTGACCTCTCTCCTGACTCTCACACACTCTTAAAAACATTCTCTGCTCTCCTCTGTCCGCCTGCTCCCACACCTTCATCGGAGTTAACGGCTAATGATTTTGCATCGTTCTTCGTAAAGACACTACCGCCATCAAGCCAGATTTCTACACCACCATCACCCGCCTTTTCTCCTCTGTCTGAAAATGATGTTTCCAAGGCCATTGGTTCCAACCACCCTACCACCTGCCCACTGGATTCCATCCCCACCCATCTCCTCCATGCCATCTCTCCAGCAGTTGTGCCTGGTCTGACCCACATCATCAACTCTTTGCTCACCACTGGGACATTTCCCACTGCGTTCAAAGAGGCCTGCATCACACCGCTACTGAAGAAACCCACTCTCAACCTTACACTGCTAGAACACTACAGGCAGGTGTAGTGTGTGAAAATGCATATCTTCTGTCAAAATGTAGATGACTGATTTTAACCTCTAATTCTTTTCTGTCTTCTTAAAAAAATATTTTTTTTACTTACCTCACTATTCTTAGCTTTGTCTACTGTGCTAGGCTTTAATGGACTGGATTTAATTAACTTATGAATTTTGTTGCCTATATTGTTATAATTGCTTCCAATGTTTCCTCGTCTGTAAGTCGCTTTGGATAAAAACGTCTGCTAAATGACTAAATGTAAATTTTATGAAATGTGTAATGTCATGTGTAGTGTGTGGCCTTGAAATTTTAGCATGTCTACGTAATCATGAATAAATGCTTCTTGAGACACACAGTGTTGCTTCTTTGCATGCATCAAACAAATTGTTTCTGGCTATATGCATCCATGCATCAGTTTGAGAGGGGTGGAAATGGGACACTTGGGTGAAACAAAACTGCCCCAAAAGTACCCCCACCCACTTTAAATACAGTTTTTTCTAAGTCAATTGGGTACATTTCTCAGATCCGATTTGAAATTCTCAAAACTTCTTGTTCAATCCTTACATCCTTGTGTCACTTGTGCACATCAAACAAGCATTTTCTCATTTCTTTGAACAAGTTGCAAATGCTTTGGTACATCCATGCAAGTGAATATGACACAATTCTGTGCAGATTCCTACATTATCAATTGCTTATGTCATGTTGATCAAAATGCATTATAATGGGTCTCTGTTGAATAGTATAATCCCCCATGACATTTAAGCACTAGTTTTACAATATACAGTAAGTATACTTTAAGTAAACAGTGGCATTTTATTTTAATCAATTTAGTGTTTTGCATTACTAAATTTTTTCAACATAGGATTGCAAGACAACTTCAATGTGTTGCAGACGGCCCCTTTTCACACCTAAACAGTCTTTTGGCACTCTCTACAGGGATCTTATCAGGATTCCCTCCCTCCTGCTTTTCCTCTGCTGTCTTGTCTGCACTCCCCCCCTCTGAGGAGCTCTCTCTTTTGAATACCAACAGTGCCACAGACACTCTGTGTTCCACGCTTACATCCTGCTTGGACAACCTATGCCTTCCTACATCTGGACCAGCCCGTGCATCCCTGTCTGCCCCCTGGTTATCGGATGTACCACGTGAGCATCGCACCAGCCTCCAGTCAGTTGAGAGAAAATGGCCCAAGTCAAAAGACCATACTGACCTCTCTCCTGACTCTCACACACTCTTAAAAACCTTCTCTGCTCTCCTCTGTCCGCCTGCTCCCACACCTTCATCGGAGTTAACGGCTAATGATTTTGCATCGTTCTTCGTAAAGACACTACCGCCATCAAGCCAGATTTCTACACCACCATCACCCGCCTTTTCTCCTCTGTCTGAAAATGATGTTTCCAAGGCCATTGGTTCCAACCACCCTACCACCTGCCCACTGGATTCCATCCCCACCCATCTCCTCCATGCCATCTCTCCAGCAGTTGTGCCTGGTCTGACCCACATCATCAACTCTTTGCTCACCACTGGGACATTTCCCACTGCGTTCAAAGAGGCCTGCATCACACCGCTACTGAAGAAACCCACTCTCAACCTTACACTGCTAGAACACTACAGGCAGGTGTAGTGTGTGAAAATGCATATCTTCTGTCAAAATGTAGATGACTGATTTTAACCTCTAATTCTTTTCTGTCTTCTTAAAAAAATATTTTTTTTACTTACCTCACTATTCTTAGCTTTGTCTACTGTGCTAGGCTTTAATGGACTGGATTTAATTAACTTATGAATTTTGTTGCCTATATTGTTATAATTGCTTCCAATGTTTCCTCGTCTGTAAGTCGCTTTGGATAAAAACGTCTGCTAAATGACTAAATGTAAATTTTATGAAATGTGTAATGTCATGTGTAGTGTGTGGCCTTGAAATTTTAGCATGTCTACGTAATCATGAATAAATGCTTCTTGAGACACACAGTGTTGCTTCTTTGCATGCATCAAACAAATTGTTTCTGGCTATATGCATCCATGCATCAGTTTGAGAGGGGTGGAAATGGGACACTTGGGTGAAACAAAACTGCCCCAAAAGTACCCCCACCCACTTTAAATACAGTTTTTTCTAAGTCAATTGGGTACATTTCTCAGATCCGATTTGAAATTCTCAAAACTTCTTGTTCAATCCTTACATCCTTGTGTCACTTGTGCACATCAAACAAGCATTTTCTCATTTCTTTGAACAAGTTGCAAATGCTTTGGTACATCCATGCAAGTGAATATGACACAATTCTGTGCAGATTCCTACATTATCAATTGCTTATGTCATGTTGATCAAAATGCATTATAATGGGTCTCTGTTGAATAGTATAATCCCCCATGACATTTAAGCACTAGTTTTACAATATACAGTAAGTATACTTTAAGTAAACAGTGGCATTTTATTTTAATCAATTTAGTGTTTTGCATTACTAAATTTTTTCAACATAGGATTGCAAGACAACTTCAATGTGTTGCAGACGGCCCCTTTTCACACCTAAACAGTCTTTTGGCACTCTCTACAGGGATCTTATCAGGATTCCCTCCCTCCTGCTTTTCCTCTGCTGTCTTGTCTGCACTCCCCCCCTCTGAGGAGCTCTCTCTTTTGAATACCAACAGTGCCACAGACACTCTGTGTTCCACGCTTACATCCTGCTTGGACAACCTATGCCTTCCTACCTCTGGACCAGCCCGTGCATCCCTGTCTGCCCCCTGGTTATGGGATGTACCACGTGAGCATCGCACCAGCCTCCAATCAGCTGAGAGAAAATGGCCCAAGTCAAAAGACCATACTGACCTCTCTCCTGACTCTCACACACTCTTAAAAACCTTCTCTGCTCTCCTCTGTCCGCCTGCTCCCACACCTTCATCGGAGTTAACGGCTAATGATTTTGCATCGTTCTTCGTAAAGACACTACCGCCATCAAGCCAGATTTCTACACCACCATCACCCGCCTTTTCTCCTCTGTCTGAAAATGATGTTTCCAAGGCCATTGGTTCCAACCACCCTACCACCTGCCCACTGGATTCCATCCCCACCCATCTCCTCCATGCCATCTCTCCAGCAGTTGTGCCTGGTCTGACCCACATCATCAACTCTTTGCTCACCACTGGGACATTTCCCACTGCGTTCAAAGAGGCCTGCATCACACCGCTACTGAAGAAACCCACTCTCAACCTTACACTGCTAGAACACTACAGGCAGGTGTAGTGTGTGAAAATGCATATCTTCTGTCAAAATGTAGATGACTGATTTTAACCTCTAATTCTTTTCTGTCTTCTTAAAAAAATATTTTTTTTACTTACCTCACTATTCTTAGCTTTGTCTACTGTGCTAGGCTTTAATGGACTGGATTTAATTAACTTATGAATTTTGTTGCCTATATTGTTATAATTGCTTCCAATGTTTCCTCGTCTGTAAGTCGCTTTGGATAAAAACGTCTGCTAAATGACTAAATGTAAATTTTATGAAATGTGTAATGTCATGTGTAGTGTGTGGCCTTGAAATTTTAGCATGTCTACGTAATCATGAATAAATGCTTCTTGAGACACACAGTGTTGCTTCTTTGCATGCATCAAACAAATTGTTTCTGGCTATATGCATCCATGCATCAGTTTGAGAGGGGTGGAAATGGGACACTTGGGTGAAACAAAACTGCCCCAAAAGTACCCCCACCCACTTTAAATACAGTTTTTTCTAAGTCAATTGGGTACATTTCTCAGATCCGATTTGAAATTCTCAAAACTTCTTGTTCAATCCTTACATCCTTGTGTCACTTGTGCACATCAAACAAGCATTTTCTCATTTCTTTGAACAAGTTGCAAATGCTTTGGTACATCCATGCAAGTGAATATGACACAATTCTGTGCAGATTCCTACATTATCAATTGCTTATGTCATGTTGATCAAAATGCATTATAATGGGTCTCTGTTGAATAGTATAATCCCCCATGACATTTAAGCACTAGTTTTACAATATACAGTAAGTATACTTTAAGTAAACAGTGGCATTTTATTTTAATCAATTTAGTGTTTTGCATTACTAAATTTTTTCAACATAGGATTGCAAGACAACTTCAATGTGTTGCAGACGGCCCCTTTTCACACCTAAACAGTCTTTTGGCACTCTCTACAGGGATCTTATCAGGATTCCCTCCCTCCTGCTTTTCCTCTGCTGTCTTGTCTGCACTCCCCCCCTCTGAGGAGCTCTCTCTTTTGAATACCAACAGTGCCACAGACACTCTGTGTTCCACGCTTACATCCTGCTTGGACAACCTATGCCTTCCTACCTCTGGACCAGCCCGTGCATCCCTGTCTGCCCCCTGGTTATGGGATGTACCACGTGAGCATCGCACCAGCCTCCAATCAGCTGAGAGAAAATGGCCCAAGTCAAAAGACCATACTGACCTCTCTCCTGACTCTCACACACTCTTAAAAACCTTCTCTGCTCTCCTCTGTCCGCCTGCTCCCACACCTTCATCGGAGTTAACGGCTAATGATTTTGCATCGTTCTTCGTAAAGACACTACCGCCATCAAGCCAGATTTCTACACCACCATCACCCGCCTTTTCTCCTCTGTCTGAAAATGATGTTTCCAAGGCCATTGGTTCCAACCACCCTACCACCTGCCCACTGGATTCC
This sequence comes from Barbatula barbatula, assembly GCF_947034865.1. NCBI lineage: Eukaryota > Metazoa > Chordata > Actinopteri > Cypriniformes > Nemacheilidae > Barbatula > Barbatula barbatula. Next base: position 15,526,873 of record NC_136780.1, read on the forward strand.
ATCCCCACCCATCTCCTCCATGCCATCTCTCCAGCAGTTGTGCCTGGTCTGACCCACATCATCAACTCTTTGCTCACCACTGGGACATTTCCCACTGCGTTCAAAGAGGCCTGCATCACACCGCTACTGAAGAAACCCACTCTCAACCTTACACTGCTAGAACACTACAGGCAGGTGTAGTGTGTGAAAATGCATATCTTCTGTCAAAATGTAGATGACTGATTTTAACCTCTAATTCTTTTCTGTCTTCTTAAAAAAATATTTTTTTTACTTACCTCACTATTCTTAGCTTTGTCTACTGTGCTAGGCTTTAATGGACTGGATTTAATTAACTTATGAATTTTGTTGCCTATATTGTTATAATTGCTTCCAATGTTTCCTCGTCTGTAAGTCGCTTTGGATAAAAACGTCTGCTAAATGACTAAATGTAAATTTTATGAAATGTGTAATGTCATGTGTAGTGTGTGGCCTTGAAATTTTAGCATGTCTACGTAATCATGAATAAATGCTTCTTGAGACACACAGTGTTGCTTCTTTGCATGCATCAAACAAATTGTTTCTGGCTATATGCATCCATGCATCAGTTTGAGAGGGGTGGAAATGGGACACTTGGGTGAAACAAAACTGCCCCAAAAGTACCCCCACCCACTTTAAATACAGTTTTTTCTAAGTCAATTGGGTACATTTCTCAGATCCGATTTGAAATTCTCAAAACTTCTTGTTCAATCCTTACATCCTTGTGTCACTTGTGCACATCAAACAAGCATTTTCTCATTTCTTTGAACAAGTTGCAAATGCTTTGGTACATCCATGCAAGTGAATATGACACAATTCTGTGCAGATTCCTACATTATCAATTGCTTATGTCATGTTGATCAAAATGCATTATAATGGGTCTCTGTTGAATAGTATAATCCCCCATGACATTTAAGCACTAGTTTTACAATATACAGTAAGTATACTTTAAGTAAACAGTGGCATTTTATTTTAATCAATTTAGTGTTTTGCATTACTAAATTTTTTCAACATAGGATTGCAAGACAACTTCAATGTGTTGCAGACGGCCCCTTTTCACACCTAAACAGTCTTTTGGCACTCTCTACAGGGATCTTATCAGGATTCCCTCCCTCCTGCTTTTCCTCTGCTGTCTTGTCTGCACTCCCCCCCTCTGAGGAGCTCTCTCTTTTGAATACCAACAGTGCCACAGACACTCTGTGTTCCACGCTTACATCCTGCTTGGACAACCTATGCCTTCCTACCTCTGGACCAGCCCGTGCATCTCTGTCTGCCCCCTGGTTATGGGATGTACCACGTGAGCATCGCACCAGCCTCCAATCAGCTGAGAGAAAATGGCCCAAGTCAAAAGACCATACTGACCTCTCTCCTGACTCTCACACACTCTTAAAAACCTTCTCTGCTCTCCTCTGTCCGCCTGCTCCCACACCTATATCGGAGTTAACGGCTAATGATTTTGCATCGTTCTTCGTAAAGACACTACCGCCATCAAGCCAGATTTCTACACCACCATCACCCGCCTTTTCTCCTCTGTCTGAAAATGATGTTTCCAAGGCCATTGGTTCCAACCACCCTACCACCTGCCCACTGGATTCCATCCCCACCCATCTCCTCCATGCCATCTCTCCAGCAGTTTTGCCTGGTCTGACCCACATCATCAACTCTTTGCTCACCACTGGGACATTTCCCACTGCGTTCAAAGAGGCCTGCATCACACCGCTACTGAAGAAACCCACTCTCAACCTTACACTGCTAGAACACTACAGGCAGGTGTAGTGTGTGAAAATGCATATCTTCTGTCAAAATGTAGATGACTGATTTTAACCTCTAATTCTTTTCTGTCTTCTTAAAAAAATATTTTTTTTACTTACCTCACTATTCTTAGCTTTGTCTACTGTGCTAGGCTTTAATGGACTGGATTTAATTAACTTATGAATTTTGTTGCCTATATTGTTATAATTGCTTCCAATGTTTCCTCGTCTGTAAGTCGCTTTGGATAAAAACGTCTGCTAAATGACTAAATGTAAATTTTATGAAATGTGTAATGTCATGTGTAGTGTGTGGCCTTGAAATTTTAGCATGTCTACGTAATCATGAATAAATGCTTCTTGAGACACACAGTGTTGCTTCTTTGCATGCATCAAACAAATTGTTTCTGGCTATATGCATCCATGCATCAGTTTGAGAGGGGTGGAAATGGGACACTTGGGTGAAACAAAACTGCCCCAAAAGTACCCCCACCCACTTTAAATACAGTTTTTTCTAAGTCAATTGGGTACATTTCTCAGATCCGATTTGAAATTCTCAAAACTTCTTGTTCAATCCTTACATCCTTGTGTCACTTGTGCACATCAAACAAGCATTTTCTCATTTCTTTGAACAAGTTGCAAATGCTTTGGTACATCCATGCAAGTGAATATGACACAATTCTGTGCAGATTCCTACATTATCAATTGCTTATGTCATGTTGATCAAAATGCATTATAATGGGTCTCTGTTGAATAGTATAATCCCCCATGACATTTAAGCTCTAGTTTTACAATATACAGTAAGTATACTTTAAGTAAACAGTGGCATTTTATTTTAATCAATTTAGTGTTTTGCATTACTAAATTTTTTCAACATAGGATTGCAAGACAACTTCAATGTGTTGCAGACGGCCCCTTTTCACACCTAAACAGTCTTTTGGCACTCTCTACAGGGATCTTATCAGGATTCCCTCCCTCCTGCTTTTCCTCTGCTGTCTTGTCTGCACTCCCCCCCTCTGAGGAGCTCTCTCTTTTGAATACCAACAGTGCCACAGACACTCTGTGTTCCACGCTTACATCCTGCTTGGACAACCTATGCCTTCCTACATCTGGACCAGCCCGTGCATCCCTGTCTGCCCCCTGGTTATCGGATGTACCACGTGAGCATCGCACCAGCCTCCAGTCAGTTGAGAGAAAATGGCCCAAGTCAAAAGACCATACTGACCTCTCTCCTGACTCTCACACACTCTTAAAAACATTCTCTGCTCTCCTCTGTCCGCCTGCTCCCACACCTTCATCGGAGTTAACGGCTAATGATTTTGCATCGTTCTTCGTAAAGACACTACCGCCATCAAGCCAGATTTCTACACCACCATCACCCGCCTTTTCTCCTCTGTCTGAAAATGATGTTTCCAAGGCCATTGGTTCCAACCACCCTACCACCTGCCCACTGGATTCCATCCCCACCCATCTCCTCCATGCCATCTCTCCAGCAGTTGTGCCTGGTCTGACCCACATCATCAACTCTTTGCTCACCACTGGGACATTTCCCACTGCGTTCAAAGAGGCCTGCATCACACCGCTACTGAAGAAACCCACTCTCAACCTTACCCTGCTAGAACACTACAGGCAGGTGTAGTGTGTGAAAATGCATATCTTCTGTCAAAATGTAGATGACTGATTTTACCTTCTAATTCTTTTCTGTCTTCTTAAAAAAATATTTTTTTAGTTACCTCACTATTCTTAGCTTTGTCTACTGTGCTAGGCTTTAATGGACTGGATTTAATTAACTTATGAATTTTGTTGCCTATATTGTTATAATTGCTTCCAATGTTTCCTCGTCTGTAAGTCGCTTTGGATAAAAACGTCTGCTAAATGACTAAATGTAAATTTTATGAAATGTGTAATGTCATGTGTAGTGTGTGGCCTTGAAATTTTAGCATGTCTACGTAATCATGAATAAATGCTTCTTGAGACACACAGTGTTGCTTCTTTGCATGCATCAAACAAATTGTTTCTGGCTATATGCATCCATGCATCAGTTTGAGAGGGGTGGAAATGGGACACTTGGGTGAAACAAAACTGCCCCAAAAGTACCCCCACCCACTTTAAATACAGTTTTTTCTAAGTCAATTGGGTACATTTCTCAGATCCGATTTGAAATTCTCAAAACTTCTTGTTCAATCCTTACATCCTTGTGTCACTTGTGCACATCAAACAAGCATTTTCTCATTTCTTTGAACAAGTTGCAAATGCTTTGGTACATCCATGCAAGTGAATATGACACAATTCTGTGCAGATTCCTACATTATCAATTGCTTATATCATGTTGATCAAAATGCATTATAATGGGTCTCTGTTGAATAGTATAATCCCCCATGACATTTAAGCACTAGTTTTACAATATACAGTAAGTATACTTTAAGTAAACAGTGGCATTTTATTTTAATCAATTTAGTGTTTTGCATTACTAAATTTTTTCAACATAGGATTGCAAGACAACTTCAATGTGTTGCAGACGGCCCCTTTTCACACCTAAACAGTCTTTTGGCACTCTCTACAGGGATCTTATCAGGATTCCCTCCCTCCTGCTTTTCCTCTGCTGTCTTGTCTGCACTCCCCCCCTCTGAGGAGCTCTCTCTTTTGAATACCAACAGTGCCACAGACACTCTGTGTTCCACGCTTACATCCTGCTTGGACAACCTATGCCTTCCTACATCTGGACCAGCCCGTGCATCCCTGTCTGCCCCCTGGTTATGGGATGTACCACGTGAGCATCGCACCAGCCTCCAATCAGCTGAGAGAAAATGGCCCAAGTCAAAAGACCATACTGACCTCTCTCCTGACTCTCACACACTCTTAAAAACCTTCTCTGCTCTCCTCTGTCCGCCTGCTCCCACACCTTCATCGGAGTTAACGGCTAATGATTTTGCATCGTTCTTCGTAAAGACACTACCGCCATCAAGCCAGATTTCTACACCACCATCACCCGCCTTTTCTCCTCTGTCTGAAAATGATGTTTCCAAGGCCATTGGTTCCAACCACCCTACCACCTGCCCACTGGATTCCATCCCCACCCATCTCCTCCATGCCATCTCTCCAGCAGTTTTGCCTGGTCTGACCCACATCATCAACTCTTTGCTCACCACTGGGACATTTCCCACTGCGTTCAAAGAGGCCTGCATCACACCGCTACTGAAGAAACCCACTCTCAACCTTACACTGCTAGAACACTACAGGCAGGTGTAGTGTGTGAAAATGCATATCTTCTGTCAAAATGTAGATGACTGATTTTAACCTCTAATTCTTTTCTGTCTTCTTAAAAAAATATTTTTTTTACTTACCTCACTATTCTTAGCTTTGTCTACTGTGCTAGGCTTTAATGGACTGGATTTAATTAACTTATGAATTTTGTTGCCTATATTGTTATAATTGCTTCCAATGTTTCCTCGTCTGTAAGTCGCTTTGGATAAAAACGTCTGCTAAATGACTAAATGTAAATTTTATGAAATGTGTAATGTCATGTGTAGTGTGTGGCCTTGAAATTTTAGCATGTCTACGTAATCATGAATAAATGCTTCTTGAGACACACAGTGTTGCTTCTTTGCATGCATCAAACAAATTGTTTCTGGCTATATGCATCCATGCATCAGTTTGAGAGGGGTGGAAATGGGACACTTGGGTGAAACAAAACTGCCCCAAAAGTACCCCCACCCACTTTAAATACAGTTTTTTCTAAGTCAATTGGGTACATTTCTCAGATCCGATTTGAAATTCTCAAAACTTCTTGTTCAATCCTTACATCCTTGTGTCACTTGTGCACATCAAACAAGCATTTTCTCATTTCTTTGAACAAGTTGCAAATGCTTTGGTACATCCATGCAAGTGAATATGACACAATTCTGTGCAGATTCCTACATTATCAATTGCTTATGTCATGTTGATCAAAATGCATTATAATGGGTCTCTGTTGAATAGTATAATCCCCCATGACATTTAAGCACTAGTTTTACAATATACAGTAAGTATACTTTAAGTAAACAGTGGCATTTTATTTTAATCAATTTAGTGTTTTGCATTACTAAATTTTTTCAAAATAGGATTGCAAGACAACTTCAATGTGTTGCAGACGGCCCCTTTTCACACCTAAACAGTCTTTTGGCACTCTCTACAGGGATCTTATCAGGATTCCCTCCCTCCTGCTTTTCCTCTGCTGTCTTGTCTGCACTCCCCCCCTCTGAGGAGCTCTCTCTTTTGAATACCAACAGTGCCACAGACACTCTGTGTTCCACGCTTACATCCTGCTTGGACAACCTATGCCTTCCTACATCTGGACCAGCCCGTGCATCCCTGTCTGCCCCCTGGTTATCGGATGTACCACGTGAGCATCGCACCAGCCTCCAGTCAGTTGAGAGAAAATGGCCCAAGTCAAAAGACCATACTGACCTCTCTCCTGACTCTCACACACTCTTAAAAACCTTCTCTGCTCTCCTCTGTCCGCCTGCTCCCACACCTTCATAGGAGTTAACGGCTAATGATTTTGCATCGTTCTTCGTAAAGAAAACTACCGCCATCAACAGCCAGATTTCTACACCACCATCACCCGCCTTTTCTCCTCTGTCTGAAAATGATGTTTCCAAGGTCATTGGTTCCAACCACCCTACCACCTGCCCACTGGATTCCATCCCCACCCATCTCCTCCATGCCATCTCTCCAGCAGTTGTGCCTGGTCTGACCCACATCATCAACTCTTTGCTCACCACTGACACATTTCCCACTGCGTTCAAAGAGGCCTGCATCACACCGCTACTGAAGAAACCCACTCTCAACCTTACACTGCTAGAACACTACAGGCAGGTGTAGTGTGTGTAATTTGCATATCTTCAGTCAAAATGTAGATGTCTGATTTTAACCTCTAATTCTTTTCTGTCTTCTTAAAAAATTTTTTTTTTACTTACCTCACTATTGTTAGCTTTGTATACTGTGCTAGGCTTTAATGGACTGGATTTAATTAACTTATGCATTTTGTTGCCTATATTGTTATAATTGCTTCCAATGTTTCCTCGTCTGTAACTCGCTTTGGATAAAAACGTCTGCTAAATGACTAAATGTAAATTTTATGAAATGTGTAATGTCATGTGTAGTGTGTGGCCTTGAAATTTTAGCATGTCTACGTAATCATGAATAAATGCTTCTTGAGACACACAGTGTTGCTTCTTTGCATGCATCAAACAAATTGTTTCTGGCTATATGCATCCATGCATCAGTTTGAGAGGGGTGGAAATGGGACACTTGGGTGAAACAAAACTGCCCCAAAAGTACCCCCACCCACTTTAAATACAGTTTTTTCTAAGTCAATTGGGTACATTTCTCAGATCCGATTTGAAATTCTCAAAACTTCTTGTTCAATCCTTACATCCTTGTGTCACTTGTGCACATCAAACAAGCATTTTCTCATTTCTTTGAACAAGTTGCAAATGCTTTGGTACATCCATGCAAGTGAATATGACACAATTCTGTGCAGATTCCTACATTATCAATTGCTTATGTCATGTTGATCAAAATGCATTATAATGGGTCTCTGTTGAATAGTATAATCCCCCATGACATTTAAGCACTAGTTTTACAATATACAGTAAGTATACTTTAAGTAAACAGTGGCATTTTATTTTAATCAATTTAGTGTTTTGCATTACTAAATTTTTTCAACATAGGATTGCAAGACAACTTCAATGTGTTGCAGACGGCCCCTTTTCACACCTAAACAGTCTTTTGGCACTCTCTACAGGGATCTTATCAGGATTCCCTCCCTCCTGCTTTTCCTCTGCTGTCTTGTCTGCACTCCCCCCCTCTGAGGAGCTCTCTCTTTTGAATACCAACAGTGCCACAGACACTCTGTGTTCCACGCTTACATCCTGCTTGGACAACCTATGCCTTCCTACATCTGGACCAGCCCGTGCATCCCTGTCTGCCCCCTGGTTATCGGATGTACCACGTGAGCATCGCACCAGCCTCCAGTCAGTTGAGAGAAAATGGCCCAAGTCAAAAGACCATACTGACCTCTCTCCTGACTCTCACACACTCTTAAAAACATTCTCTGCTCTCCTCTGTCCGCCTGCTCCCACACCTTCATCGGAGTTAACGGCTAATGATTTTGCATCGTTCTTCGTAAAGACACTACCGCCATCAAGCCAGATTTCTACACCACCATCACCCGCCTTTTCTCCTCTGTCTGAAAATGATGTTTCCAAGGCCATTGGTTCCAACCACCCTACCACCTGCCCACTGGATTCCATCCCCACCCATCTCCTCCATGCCATCTCTCCAGCAGTTGTGCCTGGTCTGACCCACATCATCAACTCTTTGCTCACCACTGGGACATTTCCCACTGCGTTCAAAGAGGCCTGCATCACACCGCTACTGAAGAAACCCACTCTCAACCTTACCCTGCTAGAACACTACAGGCAGGTGTAGTGTGTGAAAATGCATATCTTCTGTCAAAATGTAGATGACTGATTTTAACCTCTAATTCTTTTCTGTCTTCTTAAAAAAATATTTTTTTAGTTACCTCACTATTCTTAGCTTTGTCTACTGTGCTAGGCTTTAATGGACTGGATTTAATTAACTTATGAATTTTGTTGCCTATATTGTTATAATTGCTTCCAATGTTTCCTCGTCTGTAAGTCGCTTTGGATAAAAACGTCTGCTAAATGACTAAATGTAAATTTTATGAAATGTGTAATGTCATGTGTAGTGTGTGGCCTTGAAATTTTAGCATGTCTACGTAATCATGAATAAATGCTTCTTGAGACACACAGTGTTGCTTCTTTGCATGCATCAAACAAATTGTTTCTGGCTATATGCATCCATGCATCAGTTTGAGAGGGGTGGAAATGGGACACTTGGGTGAAACAAAACTGCCCCAAAAGTACCCCCACCCACTTTAAATACAGTTTTTTCTAAGTCAATTGGGTACATTTCTCAGATCCGATTTGAAATTCTCAAAACTTCTTGTTCAATCCTTACATCCTTGTGTCACTTGTGCACATCAAACAAGCATTTTCTCATTTCTTTGAACAAGTTGCAAATGCTTTGGTACATCCATGCAAGTGAATATGACACAATTCTGTGCAGATTCCTACATTATCAATTGCTTATGTCATGTTGATCAAAATGCATTATAATGGGTCTCTGTTGAATAGTATAATCCCCCATGACATTTAAGCACTAGTTTTACAATATACAGTAAGTATACTTTAAGTAAACAGTGGCATTTTATTTTAATCAATTTAGTGTTTTGCATTACTAAATTTTTTCAACATAGGATTGCAAGACAACTTCAATGTGTTGCAGACGGCCCCTTTTCACACCTAAACAGTCTTTTGGCACTCTCTACAGGAATCTCATCAGGATTCCCTCCCTCCTGCTTTTCCTCTGCTGTCTTGTCTGCACTCCCCCCCTCTGAGGAGCTCTCTCTTTTGAATACCAACAGTGCCACAGACACTCTGTGTTCCACGCTTACATCCTGCTTGGACAACCTATGCCTTCCTACATCTGGACCAGCCCGTGCATCCCTGTCTGCCCCCTGGTTATGGGATGTACCACGTGAGCATCGCACCAGCCTCCAATCAGCTGAGAGAAAATGGCCCAAGTCAAAAGACCATACTGACCTCTCTCCTGACTCTCACACACTCTTAAAAACCTTCTCTGCTCTCCTCTGTCCGCCTGCTCCCACACCTTCATCGGAGTTAACGGCTAATGATTTTGCATCGTTCTTCGTAAAGACACTACCGCCATCAAGCCAGATTTCTACACCACCATCACCCGCCTTTTCTCCTCTGTCTGAAAATGATGTTTCCAAGGCCATTGGTTCCAACCACCCTACCACCTGCCCACTGGATTCCATCCCCACCCATCTCCTCCATGCCATCTCTCCAGCAGTTTTGCCTGGTCTGACCCACATCATCAACTCTTTGCTCACCACTGGGACATTTCCCACTGCGTTCAAAGAGGCCTGCATCACACCGCTACTGAAGAAACCCACTCTCAACCTTACACTGCTAGAACACTACAGGCAGGTGTAGTGTGTGAAAATGCATATCTTCTGTCAAAATGTAGATGACTGATTTTAACCTCTAATTCTTTTCTGTCTTCTTAAAAAAATATTTTTTTTACTTACCTCACTATTCTTAGCTTTGTCTACTGTGCTAGGCTTTAATGTACTGGATTTAATTAACTTATGAATTTTGTTGCATATATTGTTATAATTGCTTCCAATGTTTCCTCGTCTGTAAGTCGCTTTGGATAAAAACGTCTGCTAAATGACTAAATGTAAATTTTATGAAATGTGTAATGTCATGTGTAGTGTGTGGCCTTGAAATTTTAGCATGTCTACGTAATCATGAATAAATGCTTCTTGAGACACACAGTGTTGCTTCTTTGCATGCATCAAACAAATTGTTTCTGGCTATATGCATCCATGCATCAGTTTGAGAGGGGTGGAAATGGGACACTTGGGTGAAACAAAACTGCCCCAAAAGTACCCCCACCCACTTTAAATACAGTTTTTTCTAAGTCAATTGGGTACATTTCTCAGATCCGATTTGAAATTCTCAAAACTTCTTGTTCAATCCTTACATCCTTGTGTCACTTGTGCACATCAAACAAGCATTTTCTCATTTCTTTGAACAAGTTACAAATGCTTTGGTACATCCATGCAAGTGAATATGACACAATTCTGTGCAGATTCCTACATTATCAATTGCTTATGTCATGTTGATCAAAATGCATTATAATGGGTCTCTGTTGAATAGTATAATCCCCCATGACATTTAAGCACTAGTTTTACAATATACAGTAAGTATACTTTAAGTAAACAGTGGCATTTTATTTTAATCAATTTAGTGTTTTGCATTACTAAATTTTTTCATCATAGGATTGCAAGACAACTTCAATGTGTTGCAGACGGCCCCTTTTCACACCTAAACAGTCTTTTGGCACTCTCTACAGGGATCTTATCAGGATTCCCTCCCTCCTGCTTTTCCTCTGCTGTCTTGTCTGCACTCCCCCCCTCTGAGGAGCTCTCTCTTTTGAATACCAACAGTGCCACAGACACTCTGTGTTCCACGCTTACATCCTGCTTGGACAACCTATGCCTTCCTACATCTGGACCAGCCCGTGCATCCCTGTCTGCCCCCTGGTTATCGGATGTACCACGTGAGCATCGCACCAGCCTCCAGTCAGTTGAGAGAAAATGGCCCAAGTCAAAAGACCATACTGACCTCTCTCCTGACTCTCACACACTCTTAAAAACCTTCTCTGCTCTCCTCTGTCCGCCTGCTCCCACACCTTCATAGGAGTTAACGGCTAATGATTTTGCATCGTTCTTCGTAAAGAAAACTACCGCCATCAACAGCCAGATTTCTACACCACCATCACCCGCCTTTTCTCCTCTGTCTGAAAATGATGTTTCCAAGGTCATTGGTTCCAACCACCCTACCACCTGCCCACTGGATTCCATCCCCACCCATCTCCTCCATGCCATCTCTCCAGCAGTTGTGCCTGGTCTGACCCACATCATCAACTCTTTGCTCACCACTGACACATTTCCCACTGCGTTCAAAGAGGCCTGCATCACACCGCTACTGAAGAAACCCACTCTCAACCTTACACTGCTAGAACACTACAGGCAGGTGTAGTGTGTGTAATTTGCATATCTTCAGTCAAAATGTAGATGTCTGATTTTAACCTCTAATTCTTTTCTGTCTTCTTAAAAATTTTTTTTTTTACTTACCTCACTATTGTTAGCTTTGTATACTGTGCTAGGCTTTAATGGACTGGATTTAATTAACTTATGCATTTTGTTGCCTATATTGTTATAATTGCTTCCAATGTTTCCTCGTCTGTAACTCGCTTTGGATAAAAACGTCTGCTAAATGACTAAATGTAAATTTTATGAAATGTGTAATGTCATGTGTAATGTCATGTGTAATGTGTAGTGTGTGGCCTTGAAATTTTAGCATGTCTACGTAATCTTGAATAAATGCTTCTTGAGACACACAGTGTTGCTTCTTTGCATGCATCAAACAAATTGTTTCTGGCTATATGCATCCATGCATCAGTTTGAGAGGGGTGGAAATGGGACACTTGGGTGAAACAAAACTGCCCCAAAAGTACCCCCACCCACTCTAAATACAGTTTTTTCTAAGTCAATTGGGTACATTTCTCAGATCCGATTTGAAATTCTCAAAACTTCTTGTTCAATCCTTACATCCTTGTGTCACTTGTGCACATCAAACAAGCATTTTCTCATTTCTTTGAACAAGTTGCAAATGCTTTGGTACATCCATGCAAGTGAATATGACACAATTCTGTGCAGATTCCTACATTATCAATTGCTTATGTCATGTTGATCAAAATGCATTATAATGGGTCTCTGTTGAATAGTATAATCCCCCATGACATTTAAGCACTAGTTTTACAATATACAGTAAGTATACTTTAAGTAAACAGTGGCATTATATTTTACTCAATTTAGTGTTTTGCATTACTAAATTCTTTCCACATAGGATTGCAAGACAACTTCAATGTGTTGCAGACGGCCCCTTTTCACACCTAAACAGTCTTTTGGCACTCTCTACAGGAATCTCATCAGGATTACCTCCCTCCTGCTTTTCCTCTGCTGTCTTGTCTGCACTCCCCCCTCTCTGAGGAGCTCTCTTTTTTGAATACCAACAGTGCCACAGACACTCTGTGTTCCACGCTTACATCCTGCTTGGACAACCTATGCCCTCCTACATCTGGACCAGCCCGTGCATCCCTGTCTGCCCCCTGGTTATGGGATGTACCACGTGAGCATCGCACCAGCCTCCAATCAGCTGAGAGAAAATGGCCCAAGTCAAAAGACCATACTGACCTCTCTCCTGACTCTCACACACTCTTAAAAAACTTCTCTGCTCTCCTCTGTCCGCCTGCTCCCACACCTTCATCGGAGTTAACGGCTAATGATTTTGCATCGTTCTTCGTAAAGACACTACCACCATCAAGCCAGATTTCTACACCACCATCACCCGCCTTTTCTCCTCTGTCTGAAAATGATGTTTCCAAGGCCATTGGTTCCAACCACCCTACCACCTGCCCACTGGATTCCATCCCCACCCATCTCCTCCATGCCATCTCTCCAGCAGTTGTGCCTGGTCTGACCCACATCATCAACTCTTTGCTCACCACTGGGACATTTTCCACTGCGTTCAAAGAGGCCTGCATCACACCGCTACTGAAGAAACCCACTCTCAATCTTACACTGCTAGAACACTACAGGAAGGTGTAGTGTGTGAAAATGCATATCTTCTGTCAAAATGTAGATGACTGATTTTAACCTCTAATTCTTTTCTGTCTTCTTAAAAAAATATTTTTTTTACTTACCTCACTATTCTTAGCTTTGTCTACTGTGCTAGGCTTTAATGGACTGGATTTAATTAACTTATGAATTTTGTTGCCTATATTGTTATAATTGCTTCCAATGTTTCCTCGTCTGTAAGTCGCTTTGGATAAAAACGTCTGCTAAATGACTAAATGTAAATTTTATGAAATGTGTAATGTCATGTGTAGTGTGTGGCCTTGAAATTTTAGCATGTCTACGTAATCTTGAATAAATGCTTCTTGAGACACACAGTGTTGCTTCTTTGCATGCATCAAACAAATTGTTTCTGGCTATATGCATCCATGCATCAGTTTGAGAGGGGTGGAAATGGGACACTTGGGTGAAACAAAACTGCCCCAAAAGTACCCCCACCCACTTTAAATACAGTTTTTTCTAAGTCAATTGGGTACATTTCTCAGATCCGATTTGAAATTCTCAAAACTTCTTGTTCAATCCTTACATCCTTGTGTCACTTGTGCACATCAAACAAGCATTTTCTCATTTCTTTGAACAAGTTGCAAATGCTTTGGTACATCCATGCAAGTGAATATGACACAATTCTGTGCAGATTCCTACATTATCAATTGCTTATGTCATGTTGATCAAAATGCATTATAATGGGTCTCTGTTGAATAGTATAATCCCCCATGACATTTAAGCACTAGTTTTACAATATACAGTAAGTATACTTTAAGTAAACAGTGGCATTATATTTTACTCAATTTAGTGTTTTGCATTACTAAATTCTTTCCAAATAGGATTGCAAGACAACTTCAATGTGTTGCAGACGGCCCCTTTTCACACCTAAACAGTCTTTTGGCACTCTCTACAGGAATCTCATCAGGATTCCCTCCCTCCTGCTTTTCCTCTGTTGTCTTGTCTGCACTCCCCCCTCTCTGAGGAGCTCTCTTTTTTGAATACCAACAGTGCCACAGACACTCTGTGTTCCACGCTTACATCCTGCTTGGACAACCTATGCCCTCCTACATCTGGACCAGCCCGTGCATCCCTGTCTGCCCCCTGGTTATGGGATGTACCACGTGAGCATCGCACCAGCCTCCAATCAGCTGAGAGAAAATGGCCCAAGTCAAAAGACCATACTGACCTCTCTCCTGACTCTCACACACTCTTAAAAACATTCTCTGCTCTCCTCTGTCCGCCTGCTCCCACACCTTCATCGGAGTTAACGGCTAATGATTTTGCATCGTTTTTCGTAAAGACACTACCGCCATCAAGCCAGATTTCTACACCACCATCACCCGCCTTTTCTCCTCTGTCTGAAAATGATGTTTCCAAGGCCATTGGTTCCAACCACCCTACCACCTGCCCACTGGATTCCATCCTCACCCATCTCCTCCAGGCCATTTCTACAGCAGTTGTGCCTGGTCTGACCCACATCATCAACTCTTTGCTCACCACTGGGACATTTCCCACTGCGTTCAAAGAGGCCTGCATCACACCGCTACTGAAGAAACCCACTCTCAACCTTACACTGCTAGAACACTACAGGCAGGTGTAGTGTGTGAAAATGCATATCTTCTGTCAAAATGTAGATGACTGATTTTAACCTCTAATTCTTTTCTGTCTTCTTAAAAAAATATTTTTTTTACTTACCTCACTATTCTTAGCTTTGTCTACTGTGCTAGGCTTTAATGGACTGGATTTAATTAACTTATGAATTTTGTTGCCTATATTGTTATAATTGCTTCCAATGTTTCCTCGTCTGTAAGTCGCTTTGGATAAAAACGTCTGCTAAATGACTAAATGTAAATTTTATGAAATGTGTAATGTCATGTGTAGTGTATGGCCTTGAAATTTTAGCATGTCTACGTAATCATGAATAAATGCTTCTTGAGACACACAGTGTTGCTTCTTTGCATGCATCAAACAAATTGTTTCTGGCTATATGCATCCATGCATCAGTTTGAGAGGGGTGGAAATGGGACACTTGGGTGAAACAAAACTGCCCCAAAAGTACCCCCACCCACTTTAAATACAGTTTTTTCTAAGTCAATTGGGTACATTTCTCAGATCCGATTTGAAATTCTCAAAACTTCTTGTTCAATCCTTACATCCTTGTGTCACTTGTGCACATCAAACAAGCATTTTCTCATTTCTTTGAACAAGTTGCAAATGCTTTGGTACATCCATGCAAGTGAATATGACACAATTCTGTGCAGATTCCTACATTATCAATTGCTTATGTCATGTTGATCAAAATGCATTATAATGGGTCTCTGTTGAATAGTATAATCCCCCATGACATTTAAGCACTAGTTTTACAATATACAGTAAGTATACTTTAAGTAAACAGTGGCATTTTATTTTAATCAATTTAGTGTTTTGCATTACTAAATTTTTTCAACATAGGATTGCAAGACAACTTCAATGTGTTGCAGACGGCCCCTTTTCACACCTAAACAGTCTTTTGGCACTCTCTACAGGGATCTTATCTGGATTCCCTCCCTCCTGCTTTTCCTCTGCTGTCTTGTCTGCACTCCCCCCCTCTGAGGAGCTCTCTCTTTTGAATACCAACAGTGCCACAGACACTCTGTGTTCCACGCTTACATCCTGCTTGGACAACCTATGCCTTCCTACCTCTGGACCAGCCCATGCATCCCTGTCTGCCCCCTGGTTATCGGATGTACCACGTGAGCATCGCACCAGCCTCCAGTCAGTTGAGAGAAAATGGCCCAAGTCAAAAGACCATACTGACCTCTCTCCTGACTCTCACACACTCTTAAAAACCTTCTCTGCTCTACTCTGTCCGCCTGCTCCCACACCTTCATAGGAGTTAACGGCTAATGATTTTGCATCGTTCTTCGTAAAGAAAACTACCGCCATCAACAGCCAGATTTCTACACCACCATCACCCGCCTTTTCTCCTCTGTCTGAAAATGATGTTTCCAAGGTCATTGGTTCCAACCACCCTACCACCTGCCCACTGGATTCCATCCCCACCCATCTCCTCCATGCCATCTCTCCAGCAGTTGTGCCTGGTCTGACCCACATCATCAACTCTTTGCTCACCACTGGGACATTTCCCACTGCGTTCAAAGAGGCCTGCATCACACCGCTACTGAAGAAACCCACTCTCAACCTTACACTGCTAGAACACTACAGGCAGGTGTAGTGTGTGAAAATGCATATCTTCCGTCAAAATGTAGATGACTGATTTTAACCTCTAATTCTTTTCTGTCTTCTTAAAAAAACATTTTTTTAGTTACCTCACTATTCTTAGCTTTGTATACTGTGCTAGGCTTTAATGGACTGGATTAAATTAACTTATGCATTTTGTTGCCTATATTGTTATGATTGCTTCCAATGTTTCCTCGTCTGTAAGTCGCTTTGGATAAAAACGTCTGCTAAATGACTAAATGTAAATTTTATGAAATGTGTAATTTCATGTGTAATGTGTAGTGTGTGGCCTTGAAATTTTAGCATGTCTACGTAATCTTGAATAAATGCTTCTTGAGACACACAGTGTTGCTTCTTTGCATGCATCAAACAAATTGTTTCTGGCTATATGCATCCATGCATCAGTTTGAGAGGGGTGGAAATGGGACACTTGTGTGAAACAAAACTGCCCCAAAAGTACCCCCACCCACTTTAAATACAGTTTTTTCTAAGTCAATTGGGTACATTTCTCAGATCCGATTTGAAATTCTCAAAACTTCTTGTTCAATCCTTACATCCTTGTGTCACTTGTGCACATCAAACAAGCATTTTCTCATTTCTTTGAACCAGTTGCAAATGCTTTGGTACATCCATGCAAGTGAATATGACACAATTCTGTGCAGATTCCTACATTATCAATTGCTTATGTCATGTTGATCAAAATGCATTATAATGGGTCTCTGTTGAATAGTATAAACCCCCATGACATTTAAGCACTAGTTTTACAATATACAGTAAGTCTACTTTAAGTAAACAGTGGCATTTTATTTTAATCAATTTAGTGTTTTGCATTACTAAATTTTTTCAACATAGGATTGCAAGACAACTTCAATGTGTTGCAGACGGCCCCTTTTCACACCTAAACAGTCTTTTGGCACTCTCTACAGGGATCTTATCAGGATTCCCTCCCTCCTGCTTTTCCCCTGCTGTCTTGTCTGCACTCCCCCCCTCTGAGGAGCTCTCTCTTTTGAATACCAACAGTGCCACAGACACTCTGTGTTCCACGCTTACATCCTGCTTGGACAACCTATGCCCTCCTACATCTGGACCAGCCCGTGCATCCCTGTCTGCCCCCTGGTTATCGGATGTACCACGTGAGCATCGCACCAGCCTCCAGTCAGCTGAGAGAAAATGGCCCAAGTCAAAAGACCATACTGACCTCTCTCTCTACCAGTCTCTTCTCTCTACTTTCTATGTTGACGTCACCTCTGCAAAAACTGATTATAACCACTCGAAGATCAGCAACTCTCCTGACTCTCACACACTCTTAAAAACCTTCTCTGCTCTCCTCTGTCCGCCTGCTCCCACACCTTCATCGGAGTTAACGGTTAATGATTTTGCATCGTTCTTCGTAAAGAAAACTACCGCCATCAACAGCCAGATTTCTACACCACCATCACCCGCCTTTTCTCCTCTGTCTGAAAATGATGTTTCCAAGGTCATTGGTTCCAACCACCCTACCACCTGCCCACTGGATTCCATCCCCACCCATCTCCTCCATGCCATCTCTCCAGCAGTTGTGCCTGGTCTGACCCACATCATCAACTCTTTGCTCACCACTGGGACATTTCCCACTGCGTTCAAAGAGGCCTGCATCACACCGCTACTGAAGAAACCCACTCTCAACCTTACCCTGCTAGAACACTACAGGCAGGTGTAGTGTGTGAAAATGCATATCTTCTGTCAAAATGTAGATGACTGATTTTAACCTCTAATTCTTTTCTGTCTTCTTAAAAAAATATTTTTTTAGTTACCTCACTATTCTTAGCTTTGTATACTGTGCTAGGCTTTAATGGACTGGATTTAATTAACTTATGCATTTTGTTGCCTATATTGTTATAATTGCTTCCAATGTTTCCTCGTCTGTAAGTCGCTTTGGATAGAAACGTCTGCTAAATGACTAAATGTAAATTTTATGAAATGTGTAATGTCATGTGTAATGTGTAGTGTGTGGCCTTGAAATTTTAGCATGTCTACGTAATCTTGAATAAATGCTTCTTGAGACACACAGTGTTGCTTCTTTGCATGCATCAAACAAATTGTTTCTGGCTATATGCATCCATGCATCAGTTTGAGAGGGGTGGAAATGGGACACTTGGGTGAAACAAAACTGCCCCAAAAGTACCCCCACCCACTTTAAATACAGTTTTTTCTAATTCAATTGGGTATATTTCTCAGATCCGATTTGAAATTCTCAAAACTTCTTGTTCAATCCTTACATCCTTGTGTCACTTGTGCACATCAAACAAGCATTTTCTCATTTCTTTGAACAAGTTGCAAATGCTTTGGTACATCCATGCAAGTGAATATGACACAATTCTGTGCAGATTCCTACATTATTGCTTATGTCATGTTGATCAAAATGCATTATAATGGGTCTCTGTTGAATAGTATAATCCCCCATGACATTTAAGCACTAGTTTTACAATATACAGTAAGTATACTTTAAGTAAACAGTGGCATTTTATTTTACTCAATTTAGTGTTTTGCATTACTAAATTCTTTCCACATAGGATTGCAAGACAACTTCAATGTGTTGCATACGGCCCCTTTTCACACCTAAACAGTCTTTTGGCACTCTCTACAGGGATCTCATCGGGATTCCCTCCCTCCTGCTTTTCCTCTGCTGTCTTGTCTGCACTCCCCCCCTCTGAGGAGCTCTCTCTTTTGAATACCAACAGTGCCACAGACACTCTGTGTTCCACGCTTACATCCTGCTTGGACAACCTATGCCCTCCTACATCTGGACCAGCCCGTGCATCCCTGTCTGCCCCCTGGTTATCGGATGTACCACGTGAGCATCGCACCAGCCTCCAGTCAGCTGAGAAAAATGGCCCAAGTCAAAAGACCATACTGACCTCTCTCCTGACTCTCACACACTCTTAAAAAACCTTCTCTGCTCTCCTCTGTCCGCCTGCTCCCACACCTTCATCGGAGTTAACGGCTAATGATTTTGCATCGTTCTTCTTAAATAAAAAAATACCGCCATCAACAGCAAGATTTCTACACCACCATCACCCGCCTTTTCTCCTCTGTCTGAAAATGATGTTTCCAAGGTCATTGATTCCAACCACCCTACCACCTGCCCACTGGATTCCATCCCCACCCATCTCCTCCATGCCATCTCTCCAGCAGTTGTGCCTGGTCTGACCAACATCATCAACTCTTTGCTCACCACTGGGACATTTCCCAATGCGTTCAAAGAGGCCTGCATCACACCGCTACTGAAGAAACCCACTCTCAACCTTACACTGCTAGAACACTACAGGCAGGTGTAGTGTGTGAAAATGCATATCTTCAGTCAAAATGTAGATGACTGATTTTAACCTCTAATTCTTTTCTGTCTTCTTAAAAAATTTTTTTTTTTACTTACCTCACTATTCTTAGCTTTGTCTACTGTGCTAGGCTTTAATGGACTGGATTTAATTAACTTATGCATTTTGTTGCCTATATTGTTATAATTGCTTATAATTGCTTAGTATAATCCCCCGTGACATTTAAGCACTAGTTTTACAATATACAGTAAGTATACTTTAAGTAAACAGTGGCATTTTATTTTAATCAATTTGGGTTTTGCATTACTAAATTTTTTCAACATAGGATTGCAAGACAACTTCAATGTGTTGCAGACGGCCCCTTTTCACACCTAAACAGTCTTTTGGCACTCTCTACAGGGATCTCATCAGGATTCCCTCCCACCTGCTTTTCCTCTGCTGTCTTGTCTGCACTCCCCCCCTCTGAGGAGCTCTCTCTTTTGAATACCAACAGTGCCACAGACACTCTGTGTTCCACGCTTACATCCTGCTTGGACAACCTATGCCCTCCTACATCTGGACCAGCCCGTGCATCCCTGTCTGCCCCCTGGTTATGGGATGTACCACGTGAGCATCGCACCAGCCTCCAGTCAGCTGAGAGAAAATGGCCCAAGTCAAAAGACCATACTGACCTCTCTCCTGACTCTCACACTCTTAAAAACCTTCTCTGCTCTCCTCTGTCCGCCTGCTCCCACACCTTCATCGGAGTTAACGGCTAATGATTTTGCATCGTTCTTCGTAAAGAAAACTACCGCCATCAACAGCTAGATTTCTACACCACCATCACCCGCCTTTTCTCCTCTGTCTGAAAATGATGTTTCCAAGGTCATTGGTTCCAACCACCCTACCACCTGCCCACTGGATTCCATCCCCACCCATCTCCTCCATGCCATCTCTCCAGCAGTTGTGCCTGGTCTGACCCACATCATCAACTCTTTGCTCACCACTGGGACATTTCCCACTGCGTTCAAAGAGGCCTGCATCACACCGCTACTGAAGAAACCCGCTCTCAACCTTACACTGCTAGAACGCTACAGGCCGGTGTAGTGTGTGAAAATGCATATCTTCTGTCAAAATGTAGATGACCGATTTTAACCTCTAATTCTTTTCTGTCTTCTTAAAAAAATTTTTTTCTAGTTACCTCACTATTCTTAGCTTTGTATACTGTGCTAGGCTTTAATGGACTGGATTTAATTAACTTATGCATTTTGTTGCCAATATTGCTATAATTGCTTCCAATGTTTCCTCGTCTGTAAGTCGCTTTGGATAAAACGTCTGCTAAATGACTAAATGTAAATTTAATGTTATGTGTAATGTCATGTGTAATGTGTAGTGTGTGGCCTTGAAATTTAAGCATGTCTACGTAATCATGAATAAATGCTTCTTGAGACACACAGTGTTGCTTCTTTGCATGCATCAAAAAATTGTTTCTGGCTATATGCATCCATGCATCAGTTTGAGAGGGGTGGAAATGGGACACTTGGGTGAAACAAAACTGCCCCAAAAGTACCCCCACCCACTTTAAATACAGTTTTTTCTAAGTCAATTTGGTACATTTCTCAGATCCGATTTGAAATTCTCAAAACTTATTGTTCAATCCTTACATCCTTGTGTCACTTGTGCACATCAAACAAGCATTTTCTCATTTCTTTGAACAAGTTGCAAATGCTTTGGTACATCCATGCAAGTGAATATGACACAATTCTGTGCAGATTCCTACATTATCAATTGCTTATGTCATGTTGATCAAAATGCATTATAATGGGTCTCTGTTGAATAGTATAATCCCCCATGACATTTAAGCACTAGTTTTACAATATACAGTAAGTATACTTTAAGTAAACAGTGGCATTTTATTTTAATCAATTTAGTGTTTTGCATTACTACATTTTTTCAACATAGGATTGCAAGACAACTTCAATGTGTTGCAGACGGCCCCTTTTCACACCTAAACAGTCTTTTGGCACTCTCTACAGGGATCTTATCAGGATTCCCTCCCTCCTGCTTTTCCTCTGCTGTCTTGTCTGCACTCCCCCCCTCTGAGGAGCTCTCTCTTTTGAATACCAACAGTGCCACAGACACTCTGTGTTCCACGCTTACATCCTGCTTGGACAACCTATGCCCTCCTACATCTGGACAAGCCCGTGCATCCCTGTCTGCCCCCTGGTTATCGGATGTACCACGTGAGCATCGCACCAGCCTCCAGTCAGTTGAGAGAAAATGGCCCAAGTCAAAAGACCATACTGACCTCTCTCCTGACTCTCACACACTCTTAAAAACCTTCTCTGCTCTCCTCTGTCCGCCTGCTCCCACACCTTCATAGGAGTTAACGGCTAATGATTTTGCATCGTTCTTCGTAAAGAAAACTACCGCCATCAACAGCCAGATTTCTACACCACCATCACCCGCCTTTTCTCCTCTGTCTGAAAATGATGTTTCCAAGGTCATTGGTTCCAACCACCCTACCACCTGCCCACTGGATTCCATCCCCACCCATCTCCTCCATGCCATCTCTCCAGCAGTTGTGCCTGGTCTGACCCACATCATCAACTCTTTGCTCACCACTGACACATTTCCCACTGCGTTCAAAGAGGCCTGCATCACACCGCTACTGAAGAAACCCACTCTCAACCTTACACTGCTAGAACACTACAGGCAGGTGTAGTGTGTGTAATTTGCATATCTTCAGTCAAAATGTAGATGACTGATTTTAACCTCTAATTCTTTTCTGTCTTCTTAAAAAATTTTTTTTTTACTTACCTCACTATTCTTAGCTTTGTATACTGTGCTAGGCTTTAATGGACTGGATTTAATTAACTTATGCATTTTGTTGCCTATATTGTTATGATTGCTTCCAATGTTTCCTCGTCTGTAAGTCGCTTTGGATAAAAACGTCTGCTAAATGACTAAATGTAAATTTTATGAAATGTGTAATGTCATGTGTAATGTGTAGTGTGTGGCCTTGAAATTTTAGCATGTCTACGTAATCTTGAATAAATGCTTCTTGAGACACACAGTGTTGCTTCTTTGCATGCATCAAACAAATTGTTTCTGGCTATATGCATCCATGCATCAGTTTGAGAGGGGTGGAAATGGGACACTTGGGTGAAACAAAACTGCCCCAAAAGTACCCCCACCCACTTTAAATACAGTTTTTTCTAAGTCAATTGGGTACATTTCTCAGATCCGATTTGAAATTCTCAAAACTTCTTGTTCAATCCTTACATCCTTGTGTCACTTGTGCACATCAAACAAGCATTTTCTCATTTCTTTGAACAAGTTGCAAATGCTTTGGTACATCCATGCAAGTGAATATGACACAATTCTGTGCAGATTCCTACATTATCAATTGCTTATGTCATGTTGATCAAAATGCATTATAATGGGTCTCTGTTGAATAGTATAATCCCCCATGACATTTAAGCACTAGTTTTACAATATACAGTAAGTATACTTTAAGTAAACAGTGGCATTTTATTTTAATCAATTTAGTGTTTTGCATTACTAAATTTTTTCAACATAGGATTGCAAGACAACTTCAATGTGTTGCAGACGGCCCCTTTTCACACCTAAACAGTCTTTTGGCACTCTCTACAGGGATCTTATCAGGATTCCCTCCCTCCTGCTTTTCCTCTGCTGTCTTGTCTGCACTCCCCCCCTCTGAGGAGCTCTCTCTTTTGAATACCAACAGTGCCACAGACACTCTGTGTTCCACGCTTACATCCTGCTTGGACAACCTATGCCCTCCTACATCTGGACCAGCCCGTGCATCCCTGTCTGCCCCCTGGTTATCGGATGTACCACGTGAGCATCGCACCAGCCTCCAGTCAGTTGAGAGAAAATGGCCCAAGTCAAAAGACCATACTGACCTCTCTCCTGACTCTCACACACTCTTAAAAACCTTCTCTGCTCTCCTCTGTCCGCCTGCTCCCACACCTTCATCGGAGTTAACGCCTAATGATTTTGCATCGTTCTTCTTAAAGAAAACTACCGCCATCAACAGCCAGATTTCTACACCACCATCACCCGCCTTTTCTCCTCTGTCTGAAAATGATGTTTCCAAGGCCATTGGTTCCAACCACCCTACCACCTGCCCACTGGATTCCATCCCCACCCATCTCCTCCATGCCATCTCTCCAGCAGTTGTGCCTGGTCTGACCCACATCATCAACTCTTTGCTCACCACTGGGACATTTCCCACTGCGTTCAAAGAGGCCTGCATCACACCGCTACTGAAGAAACCCACTCTCAACCTTACACTGCTAGAACACTACAGGCAGGTGTAGTGTGTGAAAATGCATATCTTCTGTCAAAATGTAGATGACTGATTTTAACCTCTAATTCTTTTCTGTCTTCTTAAAGAAAATATTTTTTTAGTTACCTCACTATTCTTAGCTTTGTATACTGTGCTAGGCTTTAATGGACTGGATTTAATTAACTTATGCATTTTGTTGCCTATATTGTTATAATTACTTCCAATGTTTCCTCGTCTGTAAGTCGCTTTGGATAAAACGTCTGCTAAATGACTAAATGTAAATTTAAAGTTATGTGTAATGTCATGTGTAATGTGTAGTGTGTGGCCTTGAAATTTAAGCATGTCTACGTAATCATGAATAAATGCTTCTTGAGACACACAGTGTTGCTTCTTTGCATGCATCAAACAAATTGTTTCTGGCTATATGCATCCATGCATCAGTTTGAGAGGGGTGGAAATGGGACACTTGGGTGAAACAAAACTGCCCCAAAAGTACCCCCACCCACTTTAAATACAGTTTTTTCTAAGTCAATTTGGTACATTTCTCAGATCCGATTTGAAATTCTCAAAACTTCTTGTTCAATCCTTACATCCTTGTGTCACTTGTGCACATCAAACAAGCATTTTCTCATTTCTTTGAACAAGTTGCAAATGCTTTGGTACATCCATGCAAGTGAATATGACACAATTCTGTGCAGATTCCTACATTATCAATTGCTTATGTCATGTTGATCAAAATGCATTATAATGGGTCTCTGTTGAATAGTATAATCCCCCATGACATTTAAGCACTAGTTTTACAATATACAGTAAGTATACTTTAAGTAAACAGTGGCATTTTATTTTAATCAATTTAGTGTTTTGCATTACTAAATTTTTTCAACATAGGATTGCAAGACAACTTCAATGTGTTGCAGACGGCCCCTTTTCACACCTAAACAGTCTTTTGGCACTCTCTACAGGGATCTTATCAGGATTCCCTCCCTCCTGCTTTTCCTCTGCTGTCTTGTCTGCACTCCCCCCCTCTGAGGAGCTCTCTCTTTTGAATACCAACAGTGCCACAGACACTCTGTGTTCCACGCTTACATCCTGCTTGGACAACCTATGCCCTCCTACATCTGGACCAGCCCGTGCATCCCTGTCTGCCCCCTGGTTATGGGATGTACCACGTGAGCATCGCACCAGCCTCCAGTCAGCTGAGAGAAAATGGCCCAAGTCAAAAGACCATACTGACCTCTCTCCTGACTCTCACACACTCTTAAAAACCTTCTCTGCTCTCCTCTGTCCGCCTGCTCCCACACCTTCATCGGAGTTAACGGCTAATGATTTTGCATCGTTCTTCGTAAAGAAAACTACCGCCATCAACAGCCAGATTTCTACACCACCATCACCCGCCTTTTCTCCTCTGTCTGAAAATGATGTTTCCAAGGTCATTGGTTCCAACCACCCTACCACCTGCCCACTGGATTCCATCCCCACCCATCTCCTCCATGCCATCTCTCCAGCAGTTGTGCCTGGTCTGACCCACATCATCAACTCTTTGCTCACCACTGGGACATTTCCCACTGCGTTCAAAGAGGCCTGCATCACACCGCTACTGAAGAAACCCACTCTCAACCTTACACTGCTAGAACACTACAGGCAGGTGTAGTGTGTGAAAATGCATATCTTCTGTCAAAATGTAGATGACTGATTTTAACCTCTAATTCTTTTCTGTCTTCTTAAAAAAATATTTTTTTTACTTACCTCACTATTCTTAGCTTTGTATACTGTGCTAGGCTTTAATGGACTGGATTTAATTAACTTATGCATTTTGTTGCCTATATTGTTATAATTGCTTCCAATGTTTCCTCGTCTGTAAGTCGCTTTGGATAAAAACGTCTGCTAAATGACTAAATGTAAATTTTATGAAATGTGTAATGTCATGTGTAATGTGTAGTGTGTGGCCTTGAAATTTTAGCAAGTCTACGTAATCATGAATAAATGCTTCTTGAGACACACAGTGTTGCTTCTTTGCATGCATCAAACGAATTGTTTCTGGCTATATGCATCCATGCATCAGTTTGAGAGGGTGGAAATGGGACAATTGGGTGAAACAAAACTGCCCCAAAAGTACCCCCACCCACTTTAAATACAGTTTTTTCTAAGTCAATTTGGTACATTTCTCAGATCCGATTTGAAATTCTCAAAACTTCTTGTTCAATCCTTACATCCTTGTGTCACTTGTGCACATCAAACAAGCATTTTCTCATTTCTTTGAACAAGTTGCAAATGCTTTGGTACATCCATGCAAGTGAATATGACACAATTCTGTGCAGATTCCTACATTATCAATTGCTTATGTCATGTTGATCAAAATGCATTATAATGGGTCTCTGTTGAATAGTATAATCCCCCATGACATTTAAGCACTAGTTTTACAATATACAGTAAGTATACTTTAAGTTAACAGTGGCATTTTATTTTACTCAATTTAGTGTTTTGCATTACTAAATTCTTTCCACATAGGATTGCAAGACAACTTCAATGTGTTGCATACGCCCCCTTTTCACACCTAAACAGTCTTTTGGCACTCTCTACAGGGATCTCATCAGGATTCCCTCCCTCCTGCTTTTCCTCTGCTGTCTTGTCTGCACTCCCCCCCTCTGAGGAGCTCTCTCTTTTGAATACCAACAGTGCCACAGACACTCTGTGTTCCACGCTTACATCCTGCTTGGACAACCTATGCCCTCCTACATCTGGACCAGCCCGTGCATCCCTGTCTGCCCCCTGGTTATGGGATGTACCACGTGAGCATCGCACCAGCCTCCAGTCAGCTGAGAGAAAATGGCCCAAGTCAAAAGACCATACTGACCTCTCTCTCTACCAGTCTCTTCTCTCTACTTTCTCCGTTGACGTCACCTCTGCAAAAACTGATTATAACCACTCGAAGATCAGCAACTCTCCTGACTCTCACACTCTTAAAAACCTTCTCTGCTCTCCTCTGTCCGCCTGCTCCCACACCTTCATCGGAGTTAACGGCTAATGATTTTGCATCGTTCTTCGTAAAGAAAACTACCGCCATCAACAGCCAGATTTCTACACCACCATCACCCGCCTTTTCTCCTCTGTCTGAAAATGATGTTTCCAAGGTCATTGGTTCCAACCACCCTACCACCTGCCCACTGGATTCCATCCCCACCCATCTCCTCCATGCCATCTCTCCAGCAGTTGTGCCTGGTCTGACCCACATCATCAACTCTTTGCTCACCACTGGGAAATTTCCCACTGCGTTCAAAGAGGCCTGCATCACACCGCTACTGAAGAAACCCACTCTCAACCTTACACTGCTAAAACACTACAGGCAGGTGTAGTGTGTGAAAATGCATATCTTCTGTCAAAATGTAGATGACTGATATTTACCTCTAATTCTTTTCTGTCTTCTTAAAAAAATATTTTTTTAGTTACCTCACTATTCTTAGCTTTGTATACTGTGCTAGGCTTTAATGGACTGGATTTAATTAACTTATGCATTTTGTTGCCTATATTGTTATAATTGCTTCCAATGTTTCCTCGTCTGTAAGTCGCTTTGGATAAAAACGTCTGCTAAATGACTAAATGTAAATTTTATGAAATGTGTAATGTCATGTGTAATGTGTAGTGTGTGGCCTTGAAATTTTAGCATGTCTACGTAATCATGAATAAATTCTTCTTGAGACACACAGTGTTGCTTCTTTGCATGCATCAAACGAATTGTTTCTGGCTATATGCATCCATGCATCAGTTTGAGAGGGGTGGAAATGGGACACTTGGGTGAAACAAAACTGCCCCAAAAGTACCCCCACCCACTTTAAATACAGTTTTTTCTAAGTCAATTTGGTACATTTCTCAGATCCGATTTGAAATTCTCAAAACTTCTTGTTCAATCCTAACATCCTTGTGTCACTTGTGCACATCAAACAAGCATTTTCTCATTTCTTTGAACAAGTTGCAAATGCTTTGGTACATCCATGCAAGTGAATATGACACAATTCTGTGCAGATTCCTACATTATCAATTGCTTATGTCATGTTGATCAAAATGCATTATAATGGGTCTCTGTTGAATAGTATAATCCCCCATGACATTTAAGCACTAGTTTTACAATATACAGTAAGTATACTTTAAGTAAACAGTGGCATTTTATTTTACTCAATTTAGTGTTTTGCATTACTAAATTCTTTCCACATAGGATTGCAAGACAACTTCAATGTGTTGCAGACGGCCCCTTTTCACACCTAAACAGTCTTTTGGCACTCTCTACAGGAATCTCATCAGGATTCCCTCCCTCCTGCTTTTCCTCTGCTGTCTTGTCTGCACTCCCCCCCTCTGAGGAGCTCTCTCTTTTGAATACCAACAGTGCCACAGACACTCTGTGTTCCACGCTTACATCCTGCTTGGACAACCTATGCCCTCCTACATCTGGACCAGCCCCTGCATCCCTGTCTGCCCCCTGGTTATCGGATGTACCACGTGAGCATCGCACCAGCCTCCAGTCAGTTGAGAGAAAATGGCCCAAGTCAAAAGACCATACTGACCTCTCTCCTGACTCTCACACACTCTTAAAAACCTTCTCTGCTCTCCTCTGTCCGCCTGCTCCCACACCTTCATCTGAGTTAACGGCTAATGATTTTGCATCGTTCTTCGTAAAGAAAACTACCGCCATCAACAGCCAGATTTCTACACCACCATCACACGCCTTTTCTCCTCTGTCTGAAAATGATGTTTCCAAGGTCATTGGTTCCAACCACCCTACCACCTGCCCACTGGATTCCATCCCCACCCATCTCCTCCATGCCATCTCTCCAGCAGTTGTGCCTGGTCTGACCCACATCATCAACTCTTTGCTCACCACTGGGACATTTCCCACTGCGTTCAAAGAGGCCTGCATCACACCGCTACTGAAGAAACCAACTCTCAACCTTACACTGCTAGAACACTACAGGCAGGTATAGTGTGTGAAAATGCATATCTTCAGTCAAAATGTAGATGACTGATTTTAACCTCTAATTCTTTTCTGTCTTCTTAAAAAAAAATTTTTTTACTTACCTCACTATTCTTAGCTTTGTATACTGTGCTAGGCTTTAATGGACTGGATTTAATTAACTTATGCATTTTGTTGCCTATATTGTTATGATTGCTTCCAATGTTTCCTCGTCTGTAAGTCGCTTTGGATAAAAACGTCTGATAAATGACTAAATGTAAATTTTATGAAATGTGTAATGTCATGTGTAATGTGTAGTGTGTGGCCTTGAAATTTTAGCATGTCTACGTAATCTTGAATAAATGCTTCTTGAGACACACAGTGTTGCTTCTTTGCATGCATCAAACAAATTGTTTCTGGCTATATGCATCCATGCATCAGTTTGAGAGGGGTGGAAATGGGACACTTGGGTGAAACAAAACTGCCCCAAAAGTACCCCCACCCACTTTAAATACAGTTTTTTCTAAGTCAATTGGGTACATTTCTCAGATCCGATTTGAAATTCTCAAAACTTCTTGTTCAATCCTTACATCCTTGTGTCACTTGTGCACATCAAACAAGCATTTTCTCATTTCTTTGAACCAGTTTCAAATGCTTTGGTACATCCATGCAAGTGAATATGACACAATTCTGTGCAGATTCCTACATTATCAATTGCTTATGTCATGTTGATCAAAATGCATTATAATGGGTCTCTGTTGAATAGTATAATCCCCCATGACATTTAAGCACTAGTTTTACAATATACAGTAAGTCTACTTTAAGTAAACAGTGGCATTTTATTTTAATCAATTTAGTGTTTTGCATTACTAAATTTTTTCAACATAGGATTGCAAGACAACTTCAATGTGTTGCAGACGGCCCCTTTTCACACCTAAACAGTCTTTTGGCACTCTCTACAGGGATCTTATCAGGATTCCCTCCCTCCTGCTTTTCCTCTGCTGTCTTGTCTGCACTCCCCCCCTCTGAGGAGCTCTCTCTTTTGAATACCAACAGTGCCACAGACACTCTGTGTTCCACGCTTACATCCTGCTTGGACAACCTATGCCCTCCTACATCTGGACCAGCCCGTGCATCCCTGTCTGCCCCCTGGTTATCGGATGTACCACTTGAGCATCGCACCAGCCTCCAGTCAGCTGAGAGAAAATGGCCCAAGTCAAAAGACCATACTGACCTCTCTCTCTACCAGTCTCTTCCCTCTACTTTCTCCGTTGACGTCACCTCTGCAAAAACTGATTATAACCACTCGAAGATCAGCAACTCTCCTGACTCTCACACACTCTTAAAAACCTTCTCTGCTCTCCTCTGTCCGCCTGCTCCCACACCTTCATCGGAGTTAACGGCTAATGATTTTGCATCGTTCTTCGTAAAGAAAACTACCGCCATCAACAGCCAGATTTCTACACCACCATCACCCGCCTTTTCTCCTCTGTCTGAAAATGATGTTTCCAAGGCCATTGGTTCCAACCACCCTACCACCTGCCCACTGGATTCCATCCCCACCCATCTCCTCCATGCCATCTCTCCAGCAGTTGTGCCTGGTCTGACCCACATCATCAACTCTTTGCTCACCACTGGGACATTTCCCACTGCGTTCAAAGAGGCCTGCATCACACCGCTACTGAAGAAACCCACTCTCAACCTTACACTGCTAGAACACTACAGGCAGGTGTAGTGTGTGAAAATGCATATCTTCTGTCAAAATGTAGATGACTGATTTTAACCGCTAATTCTTTTCTGTCTTCTTAAAAAAATATTTTTTTTACTTACCTCACTATTCTTAGCTTTGTATACTGTGCTAGGCTTTAATGGACTGGATTTAATTAACTTATGCATTTTGTTGCCTATATTGTTATAATTGCTTCCAATGTTTCCTCGTCTGTAAGTCGCTTTGGATAAAAACGTCTGCTAAATGACTAAATGTAAATTTTATGAAATGTGTAATTTCATGTGTAATGTGTAGTGTGTGGCCTTGAAATTTTAGCATGTCTACGTAATCTTGAATAAATGCTTCTTGAGACACACAGTGTTGCTTCTTTGCATGCATCAAACAAATTGTTTCTGGCTATATGCATCCATGCATCAGTTTGAGAGGGGTGGAAATGGGACACTTGTGTGAAACAAAACTGCCCCAAAAGTACCCCCACCCACTTTAAATACAGTTTTTTCTAAGTCAATTGGGTACATTTCTCAGATCCGATTTGAAATTCTCAAAACTTCTTGTTCAATCCTTACATCCTTGTGTCACTTGTGCACATCAAACAAGCATTTTCTCATTTCTTTGAACCAGTTGCAAATGCTTTGGTACATCCATGCAAGTGAATATGACACAATTCTGTGCAGATTCCTACATTATCAATTGCTTATGTCATGTTGATCAAAATGCATTATAATGGGTCTCTGTTGAATAGTATAATCCCCCATGACATTTAAGCACTAGTTTTACAATATACAGTAAGTATACTTTAAGTAAACAGTGGCATTTTATTTTAATCAATTTAGTGTTTTGCATTACTAAATTTTTTCAACATAGGATTGCAAGACAACTTCAATGTGTTGCAGACGGCCCCTTTTCACACCTAAACAGTCTTTTGGCACTCTCTACAGGGATCTTATCAGGATTCCCTCCCTCCTGCTTTTCCTCTGCTGTCTTGTCTGCACTCCCCCCCTCTGAGGAGCTCTCTCTTTTGAATACCAACAGTGCCACAGACACTCTGTGTTCCACGCTTACATCCTGCTTGGACAACCTATGCCCTCCTACATCTGGACCAGCCCGTGCATCCCTGTCTGCCCCCTGGTTATCGGATGTACCACTTGAGCATCGCACCAGCCTCCAGTCAGCTGAGAGAAAATGGCCCAAGTCAAAAGACCATACTGACCTCTCTCTCTACCAGTCTCTTCACTCTACTTTCTCCGTTGACGTCACCTCTGCAAAAACTGATTATAACCACTCGAAGATCAGCAACTCTCCTGACTCTCACACACTCTTAAAAACCTTCTCTGCTCTCCTCTGTCCGCCTGCTCCCACACCTTCATCGGAGTTAACGGTTAATGATTTTGCATCGTTCTTCGTAAAGAAAACTACCGCCATCAACAGCCAGATTTCTACACCACCATCACCCGCCTTTTCTCCTCTGTCTGAAAATGATGTTTCCAAGGTCATTGGTTCCAACCACCCTACCACCTGCCCACTGGATTCCATCCCCACCCATCTCCTCCATGCCATCTCTCCAGCAGTTGTGCCTTGTCTGACCCACATCATCAACTCTTTGCTCACCACTGGGACATTTCCCACTGCGTTCAAAGAGGCCTGCATCACACCGCTACTGAAGAAACCCACTCTCAACCTTACACTGCTAGAACACTACAGGCAGGTGTAGTGTGTGAAAATGCATATCTTCTGTCAAAATGTAGATGACTGATTTTAACCTCTAATTCTTTTCTGTCTTCTTAAAAAAATATTTTTTTAGTTACCTCACTATTCTTAGCTTTGTATACTGTGCTAGGCTTTAATGGACTGGATTTAATTAACTTATGCATTTTGTTGCCTATATTGTTATAATTGCTTCCAATGTTTCCTCGTCTGTAAGTCGCTTTGGATAAAAACGTCTGCTAAATGACTAAATGTAAATTTTATGAAATGTGTAATGTCATGTGTAATGTGTAGTGTGTGGCCTTGAAATTTTAGCATGTCTACGTAATCTTGAATAAATGCTTCTTGAGACACACAGTGTTGCTTCTTTGCATGCATCAAACAAATTGTTTCTGGCTATATGCATCCATGCATCAGTTTGAGAGGGGTGGAAATGGGACACTTGGGTGAAACAAAACTGCCCCAAAAGTACCCCCACCCACTTTAAATATAGTTTTTTCTAAGTCAATTTGGTACATTTCTCAGATCCGATTTGAAATTCTCAAAACTTCTTGTTCAATCCTTACATACTTGTGTCACTTGTGCACATCAAACAAGCATTTTCTCATTTCTTTGAACAAGTTTCAAATGCTTTGGTACATCCATGCAAGTGAATATGACACAATTCTGTGCAGGTTCCTACATTATCAATTGCTTATGTCATGTTGATCAAAATGAATTATAATGGGTCTCTGTTGAATAGTATAATCCCCCATGACATTTAAGCACTAGTTTTACAATATACAGTAAGTATACTTTAAGTAAACAGTGGCATTTTATTTTACTCAATTTAGTGTTTTGCATTACTAAATTCTTTCCACATAGGATTGCAAGACAACTTCAATGTGTTGCAGACGGCCCCTTTTCACACCTAAACAGTCTTTTGGCACTCTCTACAGGAATCTCATCAGGATTCCCTCCCTCCTGCTTTTCCTCTGCTGTCTTGTCTGCACTCCCCCCCTCTGAGGAGCTCTCTCTTTTGAATACCAACAGTGCCACAGACACTCTGTGTTCCACGCTTACATCCTGCTTGGACAACCTATGCCCTCCTACATCTGGACCAGCCCGTGCATCCCTGTCTGCCCCCTGGTTATCGGATGTACCACGTGAGCATCGCACCAGCCTCCAGTCAGTTGAGAGAAAATGGCCCAAGTCAAAAGACCATACTGACCTCTCTCCTGACTCTCACACACTCTTAAAAACCTTCTCTGCTCTCCTCTGTCCGCCTGCTCCCACACCTTCATCGGAGTTAACGGCTAATGATTTTGCATCGTTCTTCGTAAAGAAAACTACCGCCATCAACAGCCAGATTTCTACACCACCATCACCCGCCTTTTCTCCTCTGTCTGAAAATGATGTTTCCAAGGTCATTGGTTCCAACCACCCTACCACCTGCCCACTGGATTCCATCCCCACCCATCTCCTCCATGCCATCTCTCCAGCAGTTGTGCCTGGTCTGACCCACATCATCAACTCTTTGCTCACCACTGGGACATTTCCCTCTGCGTTCAAAGAGGCCTGCATCACACCGCTACTGAAGAAACCCACTCTCAACCTTACACTGCTAAAACACTACAGGCAGGTGTAGTGTGTGAAAATGCATATCTTCTGTCAAAATGTAGATGACTGATATTTACCTCTAATTCTTTTCTGTCTTCTTAAAAAAATATTTTTTTAGTTACCTCACTATTCTTAGCTTTGTATACTGTGCTAGGCTTTAATGGACTGGATTTAATTAACTTATGCATTTTGTTGCCTATATTGTTATAATTGCTTCCAATGTTTCCTCGTCTGTAAGTCGCTTTGGATAAAAACGTCTGCTAAATGACTAAAT
The DNA here is from genome assembly GCF_947034865.1 of Barbatula barbatula. Lineage (NCBI taxonomy): Eukaryota > Metazoa > Chordata > Actinopteri > Cypriniformes > Nemacheilidae > Barbatula > Barbatula barbatula. Next base: position 15,561,052 of record NC_136780.1, read on the forward strand.
GTAAATTTTATGAAATGTGTAATGTCATGTGTAATGTGTAGTGTGTGGCCTTGAAATTTTAGCATGTCTACGTAATCATGAATAAATGCTTCTTGAGACACACAGTGTTGCTTCTTTGCATGCATCAAACGAATTGTTTCTGGCTATATGCATCCATGCATCAGTTTGAGAGGGGTGGAAATGGGACACTTGGGTGAAACAAAACTGCCCCAAAAGTACCCCCACCCACTTTAAATACTGTTTTTACTAAGTCAATTCGGTACCATTCTCAGATCCGATTTGAAATTCTCAAAACTTCTTGTTCAATCCTAACACTTGTGCACATCAAACAAGCTTTTTCTCATTTCTTTGAACAAGTTGCAAATGCTTTGGTACATCCATGCAAGTGAATATGACACAATTCTGTGCAGATTCCTACATTATCAATTGCTTATGTCATGTTGATCAAAATGCATTATAATGGGTCTCTGTTGAATAGTATAATCCCCCATGACATTTAAGCACTAGTTTTACAATATACAGTAAGTATACTTTAAGTAAACAGTGGCATTTTATTTTACTCAATTTAGTGTTTTGCATTACTAAATTCTTTCCACATAGGATTGCAAGACAACTTCAATGTGTTGCAGACGGCCCCTTTTCACACCTAAACAGTCTTTTGGCACTCTCTACAGGAATCTCATCAGGATTCCCTCCCTCCTGCTTTTCCTCTGCTGTCTTGTCTGCACTCCCCCCCTCTGAGGAGCTCTCTCTTTTGAATACCAACAGTGCCACAGACACTCTGTGTTCCACGCTTACATCCTGCTTGGACAACCTATGCCCTCCTACATCTGGACCAGCCCGTGCATCCCTGTCTGCCCCCTGGTTATGGGATGTACCACGTGAGCATCGCACCAGCCTCCAGTCAGCTGAGAGAAAATGGCCCAAGTCAAAAGACCATACTGACCTCTCTCCTGACTCTCACACTCTTAAAAACCTTCTCTGCTCTCCTCTGTCCGCCTGCTCCCACACCTTCATCGGAGTTAACGGCTAATGATTTTGCATCGTTCTTCGTAAAGACACTACCGCCATCAACAGCCAGATTTCTACACCACCATCACCCGCCTTTTCTCCTCTGTCTAAAAATGATGTTTCCAAGGCCATTGGTTCCAACCACCTTACCACCTGCCCACTGGATTCCATCCCCACCCATCTCCTCCATGCCATCTCTCCAGCAGTTGTGCCTGGTCTGACCCACATCATCAACTCTTTGCTCACCACTGGGACATTTCCCACTGCGTTCAAAGAGGCCTGCATCACACCGCTACTGAAGAAACCCACTCTCAACCTTACACTGCTAGAACACTACAGGCAGGTGTAGTGTGTGAAAATGCATATCTTCTGTCAAAATGTAGATGACTGATTTTAACCTCTAATTCTTTTCTGTCTTCTTAAAAAAATATTTTTTTAGTTACCTCACTATTCTTAGCTTTGTATACTGTGCTAGGCTTTAATGGACTGGATTTAATTAACTTATGCATTTTGTTGCCTATATTGTTATAATTACTTCCAATGTTTCCTCGTCTGTAAGTCGCTTTGGATAAAAACGTCTGCTAAATGACTAAATGTAAATTTTATGAAATGCGTAATGTCATGTGTAATGTGTAGTGTGTGGCCTTGAAATTTTAGCATGTCTACTTAATCATGAATAAATGCTTCTTGAGACACACAGTGTTGCTTCTTTGCATGCATCAAACAAATTGTTTCTGGCTATATGCATCCATGCATCAGTTTGAGAGGGGTGGAAATGGGACAATTGGGTGAAACAAAACTGCCCCAAAAGTACCCCCACCCACTTTAAATACAGTTTTTTCTAAGTCAATTTGGTACATTTCTCAGATCCGATTTGAAATTCTCAAAACTTCTTGTTCAATCCTAACACTTGTGCACATCAAACAAGCTTTTTCTCATTTCTTTGAACAAGTTGCAAATGCTTTGGTACATCCATGCAAGTGAATATGACACAATTCTGTGCAGATTCCTACATTATCAATTGCTTATGTCATGTTGATCAAAATGCATTATAATAGGTCTCTGTTGAATAGTATAATCCCCCATGACATTTAAGCACTAGTTTTACAATATACAGTAAGTATACTTTAAGTAAACAGTGGCATTTTATTTTACTCAATTTAGTGTTTTGCATTACTAAATTCTTTCCACATAGGATTGCAAGACAACTTCAATGTGTTGCAGACGGCCCCTTTTCACACCTAAACAGTCTTTTGGCACTCTCTACAGGAATCTCATCAGGATTCCCTCCCTCCTGCTTTTCCTCTGCTGTCTTGTCTGCACTCCCCCCCTCTGAGGAGCTCTCTCTTTTGAATACCAACAGTGCCACAGACACTCTGTGTTCCACGCTTACATCCTGCTTGGACAACCTATGCCCTCCTACATCTGGACCAGCCCGTGCATCCCTGTCTGCCCCCTGGTTATGGGATGTACCACGTGAGCATCGCACCAGCCTCCAGTCAGCTGAGAGAAAATGGCCCAAGTCAAAAGACCATACTGACCTCTCTCCTGACTCTCACACTCTTAAAAACCTTCTCTGCTCTCCTCTGTCCGCCTGCTCCCACACCTTCATCGGAGTTAACGGCTAATGATTTTGCATCGTTCTTCGTAAAGACACTACCGCCATCAACAGCCAGATTTCTACACCACCATCACCCGCCTTTTCTCCTCTGTCTAAAAATGATGTTTCCAAGGCCATTGGTTCCAACCACCTTACCACCTGCCCACTGGATTCCATCCCCACCCATCTCCTCCATGCCATCTCTCCAGCAGTTGTGCCTGGTCTGACCCACATCATCAACTCTTTGCTCACCACTGGGACATTTCCCACTGCGTTCAAAGAGGCCTGCATCACACCGCTACTGAAGAAACCCACTCTCAACCTTACACTGCTAGAACACTACAGGCAGGTGTAGTGTGTGAAAATGCATATCTTCTGTCAAAATGTAGATGACTGATTTTAACCTCTAATTCTTTTCTGTCTTCTTAAAAAAATATTTTTTTAGTTACCTCACTATTCTTAGCTTTGTATACTGTGCTAGGCTTTAATGGACTGGATTTAATTAACTTATGCATTTTGTTGCCTATATTGTTATAATTACTTCCAATGTTTCCTCGTCTGTAAGTCGCTTTGGATAAAAACGTCTGCTAAATGACTAAATGTAAATTTTATGAAATGTGTAATGTCATGTGTAATGTGTAGTGTGTGGCCTTGAAATTTTAGCATGTCTACGTAATCATGAATAAATGCTTCTTGAGACACACAGTGTTGCTTCTTTGCATGCATCAAACAAATTGTTTCTGGCTATATGCATCCATGCATCAGTTTGAGAGGGGTGGAAATGGGACAATTGGGTGAAACAAAACTGCCCCAAAAGTACCCCCACCCACTTTAAATACAGTTTTTTCTAAGTCAATTTGGTACATTTCTCAGATCCGATTTGAAATTCTCAAAACTTCTTGTTCAATCCTAACATCCTTGTGTCACTTGTGCACATCAAACAAGCATTTTCTCATTTCTTTGAACAAGTTGCAAATGCTTTGGTACATCCATGCAAGTGAATATGACACAATTCTGTGCAGATTCCTACATTATCAATTGCTTATGTCATGTTGACCAAAATGCATTATAATGGGTCTCTGTTGAATAGTATAATCCCCCATGACATTTAAGCACTAGTTTTAGAATATACAGTAAGTATACTTTAAGTAAACAGTGGCATTTTATTTTACTCAATTTAGTGTTTTGCATTACTAAATTCTTTCCACATAGGATTGCAAGACAACTTCAATGTGTTGCATACGGCCCCTTTTCACACCTAAACAGTCTTTTGGCACTCTCTACAGGGATCTCATCAGGATTCCCTCCCTCCTGCTTTTCCTCTGCTGTCTTGTCTGCACTCCCCCCCTCTGAGGAGCTCTCTCTTTTGAATACCAACAGTGCCACAGACACTCTGTGTTCCACGCTTACATCCTGCTTGGACAACCTATGCCCTCCTACATCTGGACCAGCCCGTGCATCCCTGTCTGCCCCCTGGTTATGGGATGTACCACGTGAGCATCGCACCAGCCTCCAGTCAGTTGAGAGAAAATGGCCCAAGTCAAAAGACCATACTGACCTCTCTCCTGACTCTCACACACTCTTAAAAACCTTCTCTGCTCTCCTCTGTCCGCCTGCTCCCACACCTTCATCGGAGTTAACGGCTAATGATTTTGCATCGTTCTTCGTAAAGAAAACTACCGCCATCAACAGCCAGATTTCTACACCACCATCACCCGCCTTTTCTCCTCTGTCTGAAAATGATGTTTCCAAGGCCATTGGTTCCAACCACCCTACCACCTGCCCACTGGATTCCATCCCCACCCATCTCCTCCATGCCATCTCTCCAGCAGTTGTGCCTTGTCTGACCCACATCATCAACTCTTTGCTCACCACTGGGACATTTCCCACTGCGTTCAAAGAGGCCTGCATCACACCGCTACTGAAGAAACCCACTCTCAACCTTACACTGCTAGAACACTACAGGCAGGTGTAGTGTGTGAAAATGCATATCTTCAGTCAAAATGTAGATGACTGATTTTAACCTCTAATTCTTTTCTGTCTTCTTAAAAAAATATTTTTTTTACTTACCTCACTATTCTTAGCTTTGTATACTGTGCTAGGCTTTAATGGACTGGATTAAATTAACTTATGCATTTTGTTGCCTATATTGTTATGATTGCTTCCAATGTTTCCTCGTCTGTAAGTCGCTTTGGATAAAAACGTCTGCTAAATGACTAAATGTACATTTTATGAAATGTGTAATTTCATGTGTAATGTGTAGTGTGTGGCCTTGAAATTTTAGCATGTCTACGTAATCTTGAATAAATGCTTCTTGAGACACACAGTGTTGCTTCTTTGCATGCATCAAACAAATTGTTTCTGGCTATATGCATCCATGCATCAGTTTGAGAGGAGTGGAAATGGGACACTTGTGTGAAACAAAACTGCCCCAAAAGTACCCCCACCCACTTTAAATACAGTTTTTTCTAAGTCAATTGGGTACATTTCTCAGATCCGATTTGAAATTCTCAAAACTTCTTGTTCAATCCTTACATCCTTGTGTCACTTGTGCACATCAAACAAGCATTTTCTCATTTCTTTGAACCAGTTGCAAATGCTTTGGTACATCCATGCAAGTGAATATGACACAATTCTGTGCAGATTCCTACATTATCAATTGCTTATGTCATGTTGATCAAAATGCATTATAATGGGTCTCTGTTGAATAGTATAAACCCCCATGACATTTAAGCACTAGTTTTACAATATACAGTAAGTCTACTTTAAGTAAACAGTGGCATTTTATTTTAATCAATTTAGTGTTTTGCATTACTAAATTTTTTCAACATAGGATTGCAAGACAACTTCAATGTGTTGCAGACGGCCCCTTTTCACACCTAAACAGTCTTTTGGCACTCTCTACAGGGATCTTATCAGGATTCCCTCCCTCCTGCTTTTCCTCTGCTGTCTTGTCTGCACTCCCCCCCTCTGAGGAGCTCTCTCTTTTGAATACCAACAGTGCCACAGACACTCTGTGTTCCACGCTTACATCCTGCTTGGACAACCTATGCCCTCCTACATCTGGACCAGCCCGTGCATCCCTGTCTGCCCCCTGGTTATCGGATGTACCACGTGAGCATCGCACCAGCCTCCAGTCAGCTGAGAGAAAATGGCCCAAGTCAAAAGACCATACTGACCTCTCTTTCTACCAGTCTCTTCTCTCTACTTTCTCCGTTGACGTCACCTCTGCAAAAACTGATTATAACCACTCGAAGATCAGCAACTCTCCTGACTCTCACACACTCTTAAAAACCTTCTCTGCTCTCCTCTGTCCGCCTGCTCCCACACCTTCATCGGAGTTAACGGTTAATGATTTTGCATCGTTCTTCGTAAAGAAAACTACAGCCATCAACAGCCAGATTTCTACACCACCATCACCCGCCTTTTCTCCTCTGCCTGAAAATGATGTTTCCAAGGTCATTGGTTCCAACCACCCTACCACCTGCCCACTGGATTCCATCCCCACCCATCTCCTCCATGCCATCTCTCCAGCAGTTGTGCCTGGTCTGACCCACATCATCAACTCTTTGCTCACCACTGGGACATTTCCCACTGCGTTCAAAGAGGCCTGCATCACACCGCTACTGAAGAAACCCACTCTCAACCTTACCCTGCTAGAACACTACAGGCAGGTGTAGTGTGTGAAAATGCATATCTTCTGTCAAAATGTAGATGACTGATTTTAACCTCTAATTCTTTTCTGTCTTCTTAAAAAAATATTTTTTTAGTTACCTCACTATTCTTAGCTTTGTATACTGTGCTAGGCTTTAATGGACTGGATTTAATTAACTTATGCATTTTGTTGCCTATATTGTTATAATTGCTTCCAATGTTTCCTCGTCTGTAAGTCGCTTTGGATAGAAACGTCTGCTAAATGACTAAATGTAAATTTTATGAAATGTGTAATGTCATGTGTAATGTGTAGTGTGTGGCCTTGAAATTTTAGCATGTCTACGTAATCTTGAATAAATGCTTCTTGAGACACACCGTGTTGCTTCTTTGCATGCATCAAACAAATTGTTTCTGGCTATATGCATCCATGCATCAGTTTGAGAGGGGTGGAAATGGGACACTTGGGTGAAACAAAACTGCCCCAAAAGTACACCCACCCACTTTAAATACAGTTTTTTCTAAGTCAATTGGGTATATTTCTCAGATCCGATTTGAAATTCTCAAAACTTCTTGTTCAATCCTTACATCCTTGTGTCACTTGTGCACATCAAACAAGCATTTTCTCATTTCTTTGAACAAGTTGCAAATGCTTTGGTACATCCATGCAAGTGAATATGACACAATTCTGTGCAGATTCCTACATTATTGCTTATGTCATGTTGATCAAAATGCATTATAATGGGTCCCTGTTGAATAGTATAATCCCCCATGACATTTAAGCACTAGTTTTACAATATACAGTAAGTATACTTTAAGTAAACAGTGGCATTTTATTTTAATCAATTTGGGTTTTGCATTACTACATTTTTTCAACATAGGATTGCAAGACAACTTCAATGTGTTGCAGACGGCCCCTTTTCACACCTAAACAGTCTTTTGGCACTCTCTACAGGGATCTCATCAGGATTCCCTCCCTCCTGCTTTTCCTCTGCTGTCTTGTCTGCACTCCCCCCCTCTGAGGAGCTCTCTCTTTTGAATACCAACAGTGCCACAGACACACTGTGTTCCACGCTTACATCCTGCTTGGACAACCTATGCCCTCCTACATCTGGACCAGCCCGTGCATCCCTGTCTGCCCCCTGGTTATCGGATGTACCACGTGAGCATCGCACCAGCCTCCAGTCAGTTGAGAGAAAATGGCCCAAGTCAAAAGACCATACTGACCTCTCTCCTGACTCTCACACACTCTTAAAAACCTTCTCTGCTCTCCTCTGTCCGCCTGCTCCCACACCTTCATCTGAGTTAACGGCTAATGATTTTGCATCGTTCTTCTTAAAGAAAATACCGCCATCAACAGCAAGATTTCTACACCACCATCACCCGCCTTTTCTCCTCTGTCTGAAAATGATGTTTCCAAGGTCATTGATTCCAACCACCCTACCACCTGCCCACTGGATTCCATCCCCACCCATCTCCTCCATGCCATCTCTCCAGCAGTTGTGCCTGGTCTGACCAACATCATCAACTCTTTGCTCACCACTGGGACATTTCCCAATGCGTTCAAAGAGGCCTGCATCACACCGCTACTGAAGAAACCCACTCTCAACCTTACACTGCTAGAACACTACAGGCAGGTGTAGTGTGTGAAAATGCATATCTTCAGTCAAAATGTAGATGACTGATTTTAACCTCTAATTCTTTTCTGTCTTCTTAAAAAAATATTTTTTTTACTTCCCTCACTATTCTTAGCTTTGTCTACTGTGCTAGGCTTTAATGGACTGGATTTAATTAACTTATGCATTTTGTTGCCTATATTGTTATAATTGCTTCCAATGTTTCCTCATCTGTAAGTCGCTTTGGATAAAAACGTCTGCTAAATGACTAAATGTAAATTTTATGAAATGTGTAATGTCATGTGTAATGTGTAGTGTGTGGCTTTGAAATTTTAGCATGTCTACGTAATCATGAATAAATGCTTCTTGGGACACACAGTGTTGCTTCTTTGCATGCATCAAACAAATTGTTTCTGGCTATATGCATCCATGCATCAGTTTGAGAGGGGTGGAAATGGGACACTTGGGTGAAACAAAACTGGCCCAAAAGTACCCCCACCCACTTTAAATACAGATTTTTCTAAGTCAATTTGGTACATTTCTCAGATTCGATTTGAAATTCTCAAAACTTCTTGTTCAATCCTTACATCCTTGTGTCACTTGTGCACATCAAACAAGCATTTTCTAATTTCTTTGAACAAGTTGCAAATGCTTTGGTACATCCATGCAAGTGAATATGACACAATTCTGTGCAGATTCCTACATTATCAATTGCTTATGTTATGTTGATCAAAATGCATTATAATGGGTCTCTGTTGAATAGTATAATCCCCCATGACATTTAAGCACTAGTTTTACAATATACAGTAAGTAAACTTTAAGTAAACAGTGGCATTTTATTTTACTCAATTTAGTGTTTTGCATTACTAAATTTTTTCAACATAGGATTGCAAGACAACTTCAATGTGTTGCAGACGGCCCCTTTTCACACCTAAACAGTCTTTTGGCACTCTCTACAGGGATCTCATCAGGATTTCCTCCCTCCTGCTTTTCCTCTGCTGTCTTGTCTGCACTCCCCCCCTCTGAGGAGCTCTCTCTTTTGAATACCAACAGTGCCACAGACACTCTGTGTTCCACGCTTACATCCTGCTTGGACAACCTATGCCCTCCTACATCTGGACCAGCCCGTGCATCCCTGTCTGCCCCCTGGTTATGGGATGTACCACGTGAGCATCGCACCAGCCTCCAGTCAGCTGAGAGAAAATGGCCCAAGTCAAAAGACCATACTGACCTCTCTCTCTACCAGTCTCTTCTCTCTACTTTCTCCGTTGATGTCACCTCTGCAAAAACTGATTATAACCACTCGAAGATCAGCAACTCTCCTGACTCTCACACACTCTTAAAAACCTTCTCTGCTCTCCTCTGTCCGCCTGCTCCCACACCTTCATCGGAGTTAACGGCTAATGATTTTGCATCGTTCTTCGTAAAGACACTACCGCCATCAAGCCAGATTTCTACACCACCATCACCCGCCTTTTCTCCTCTGTCTGAAAATGATGTTTCCAAGGCCATTGGTTCCAACCACCCTACCACCTGCCCACTGGATTCCATCCCCACCCATCTCCTCCATGCCATCTCTCCAGCAGTTGTGCCTGGTCTGACCCACATCATCAACTCTTTGCTCACCACTGGGACATTTCCCACTGCGTTCAAAGAGGCCTGCATCACACCGCTACTGAAGAAACCCGCTCTCAACCTTACACTGCTAGAACACTACAGGCCGGTGTAGTGTGTGAAAATGCATATCTTCTGTCAAAATGTAGATGACCGATTTTAACCTCTAATTCTTTTCTGTCTTCTTAAAAAAAATTTTTTTAGTTATCTCACTATTCTTAGCTTTGTATACTGTGCTAGGCTTTAATGGACTGGATTTAATTAACTTATGCATTTTGTTGCCTATATTGCTATAATTGCTTCCAATGTTTCCTCGTCTGTAAGTCGCTTTGGATAAAAACGTCTGCTAAATGACTAAATGTAAATTTATCGAAATGTGTAATGTCATGTGTAATGTGTAGTGTGTGGCCTTGAAATTTAAGCATGTCTACGTAATCATGAATAAATGCTTCTTGAGACACACAGTGTTGCTTCTTTGCATGCATCAAACAAATTGTTTCTGGCTATATGCATCCATGCATCAGTTTGAGAGGGGTGGAAATGGGACACTTGGGTGAAACAAAACTGCCCCAAAAGTACCCCCACCCACTTTAAATACAGTTTTTTCTAAGTCAATTTGGTACATTTCTCAGATCCGATTTGAAATTCTCAAAACTTCTTGTTCAATCCTTACATCCTTGTGTCACTTGTGCACATCAAACAAGCATTTTCTCATTTCTTTGAACAAGTTGCAAATGCTTTGGTACATCCATGCAAGTGAATATGACACAATTCTGTGCAGATTCCTACATTATCAATTGCTTATGTCATGTTGATCAAAATGCATTATAATGGGTCTCTGTTGAATAGTATAATCCCCCATGACATTTAAGCACTAGTTTTACAATATACAGTAAGTATACTTTAAGTAAACAGTGGCATTATTTTTTACTCAATTTAGTGTTTTGCATTACTAAATTCTTTCCACATAGGATTGCAAGACAACTTCAATGTGTTGCAGACGGCCCCTTTTCACACCTAAACAGTCTTTTGGCACTCTCTACAGGAATCTCATCAGGATTCCCTCCCTCCTGCTTTTCCTCTGCTGTCTTGTCTGCACTCCCCCCTCTCTGAGGAGCTCTCTCTTTTGAATACCAACAGTGCCACAGACACTCTGTGTTCCACGCTTACATCCTGCTTGGACAACCTATGCCCTCCTACATCTGGACCAGCCCGTGCATCCCTGTCTGCCCCCTGGTTATGGGATGTACCACGTGAGCATCGCACCAGCCTCCAGTCAGCTGAGAGAAAATGGCCCAAGTCAAAAGACCATACTGACCTCTCTCCTGACTCTCACACTCTTAAAAACCTTCTCTGCTCTCCTCTGTCCGCCTGCTCCCACACCTTCATCGGAGTTAACGGCTAATGATTTTGCATCGTTCTTCGTAAAGACACTACCGCCATCAAGCCAGATTTCTACACCACCATCACCCGCCTTTTCTCCTCTGTCTGAAAATGATGTTTCCAAGGCCATTGGTTCCAACCACCCTACCACCTGCCCACTGGATTCCATCCCCACCCATCTCCTCCATGCCATCTCTCCAGCAGTTGTGCCTGGTCTGACCCACATCATCAACTCTTTGCTCACCACTGGGACATTTCCCACTGCGTTCAAAGAGGCCTGCATCACACCGCTACTCAAGAAACCCACTCTCAACCTTACACTGCTAGAACACTACAGGCAGGTGTAGTGTGTGAAAATGCATATCTTCCGTCAAAATGTAGATGACTGATTTTAACCTCTAATTCTTTTCTGTCTTCTTAAAAAAACATTTTTTTAGTTACCTCACTATTCTTAGCTTTGTATACTGTGCTAGGCTTTAATGGACTGGATTTAATTAACTTATGCATTTTGTTGCCTATATTGTTATAATTACTTCCAATGTTTCCTCGTCTGTAAGTCGCTTTGGATAAAAACGTCTGCTAAATGACTAAATGTAAATTTTATGAAATGTGTAATGTCATGTGTAATGTGTAGTGTGTGGCCTTGAAATTCTAGCATGTCTACGTAATCATGAATAAATGCTTCTTGAGACACACAGTGTTGCTTCTTTGCATGCATCAAACAAATTGTTTCTGGCTATATGCATCCATGCATCAGTTTGAGAGGGGTGAAAAATGGAACAATTGGGTGAAACAAAACTGCCCCAAAAGTACCCCCACCCACTTTAAATACAGTTTTTTCTAAGTCAATTTGGTACATTTCTCAGATCCGATTTGAAATTCTCAAAACTTCTTGTTCAATCCTTACATCCTTGTGTCACTTGTGCACATCAAACAAGCATTTTCTCATTTCTTTGAACAAGTTGCAAATGCTTTGGTACATCCATGCAAGTGAATATGACACAATTCTGTGCAGATTCCTACATTATCAATTGCTTATGTCATGTTGATCAAAATGCATTATAATGGGTCTCTGTTGAATAGTATAATCCCCCATGACATTTAAGCACTAGTTTTACAATATACAGTAAGTATACTTTAAGTAAACAGTGGCATTTTATTTTACTCAATTTAGTGTTTTGCATTACTAAATTCTTTCCACATAGGATTGCAAGACAACTTCAATGTGTTGCATACGGCCCCTTTTCACACCTAAACAGTCTTTTGGCACTCTCTACAGGGATCTCATCAGGATTCCCTCCCTCCTGCTTTTCCTCTGCTGTCTTGTCTGCACTCCCCCCCTCTGAGGAGCTCTCTCTTTTGAATACCAACAGTGCCACAGACACTCTGTGTTCCACGCTTACATCCTGCTTGGACAACCTATGCCCTCCTACATCTGGACCAGCCCGTGCATCCCTGTCTGCCCCCTGGTTATGGGATGTACCACGTGAGCATCGCACCAGCCTCCAGTCAGCTGAGAGAAAATGGCCCAAGTCAAAAGACCATACTGACCTCTCTCTCTACCAGTCTCTTCTCTCTACTTTCTCCGTTGACGTCACCTCTGCAAAAACTGATTATAACCACTCGAAGATCAGCAACTCTCCTGACTCTCACACTCTTAAAAACCTTCTCTGCTCTCCTCTGTCCGCCTGCTCCCACACCTTCATCGGAGTTAACGGCTAATGATTTTGCATCGTTCTTCGTAAAGAAAACTACAGCCATCAACAGCCAGATTTCTACACCACCATCACCCGCCTTTTCTCCTCTGTCTGAAAATGATGTTTCCAAGGTCATTGGTTCCAACCACCCTACCACCTGCCCACTGGATTCCATCCCCACCCATCTCCTCCATGCCATCTCTCCAGCAGTTGTGCCTGGTCTGACCCACATCATCAACTCTTTGCTCACCACTGGGACATTTCCCACTGCGTTCAAAGAGGCCTGCATCACACCGCTACTGAAGAAACCCGCTCTCAACCTTACACTGCTAGAACACTACAGGCCGGTGTAGTGTGTGAAAATGCATATCTTCTGTCAAAATGTAGATGACCGATTTTAACCTCTAATTCTTTTCTGTCTTCTTAAAAATTTTTTTTTAGTTATCTCACTATTCTTAGCTTTGTATACTGTGCTAGGCTTTAATGGACTGGATTTAATTAACTTATGCATTTTGTTGCCTATATTGTTATGATTGCTTCCAATGTTTCCTCGTCTGTAAGTCGCTTTGGATAAAAACGTCTGCTAAATGACTAAATGTAAATTTTATGAAATGTGTAATTTCATGTGTAATGTGTAGTGTGTGGCCTTGAAATTTTAGCATGTCTACGTAATCTTGAATAAATGCTTCTTGAGACACACAGTGTTGCTTCTTTGCATGCATCAAACGAATTGTTTCTGGCTATATGCATCCATGCATCAGTTTGAGAGGGGTGGAAATGGGACACTTGGGTGAAACAAAACTGCCCCAAAAGTACCCCCACCCACTTTAAATACAGTTTTTTCTAAGTCAATTGGGTACATTTCTCAGATCCGATTTGAAATTCTCAAAACTTCTTGTTCAATCCTTACATCCTTGTGTCACTTGTGCACATCAAACAAGCATTTTCTCATTTCTTTGAACCAGTTGCAAATGCTTTGGTACATCCATGCAAGTGAATATGACACAATTCTGTGCAGATTCCTACATTATCAATTGCTTATGTCATGTTGATCAAAATGCATTATAATGGGTCTCTGTTGAATAGTATAAACCCCCATGACATTTAAGCACTAGTTTTACAATATACAGTAAGTCTACTTTAAGTAAACAGTGGCATTTTATTTTAATCAATTTAGTGTTTTGCATTACTAAATTTTTTCAACATAGGATTGCAAGACAACTTCAATGTGTTGCAGACGGCCCCTTTTCACACCTAAACAGTCTTTTGGCACTCTCTACAGGGATCTTATCAGGATTCCCTCCCTCCTGCTTTTCCTCTGCTGTCTTGTCTGCACTCCCCCCCTCTGAGGAGCTCTCTCTTTTGAATACCAACAGTGCCACAGACACTCTGTGTTCCACGCTTACATCCTGCTTGGACAACCTATGCCCTCCTACATCTGGACCAGCCCGTGCATCCCTGTCTGCCCCCTGGTTATCGGATGTACCACGTGAGCATCGCACCAGCCTCCAGTCAGCTGAGAGAAAATGGCCCAAGTCAAAAGACCATACTGACCTCTCTTTCTACCAGTCTCTTCTCTCTACTTTCTCCGTTGACGTCACCTCTGCAAAAACTGATTATAACCACTCGAAGATCAGCAACTCTCCTGACTCTCACACACTCTTAAAAACCTTCTCTGCTCTCCTCTGTCCGCCTGCTCCCACACCTTCATCGGAGTTAACGGTTAATGATTTTGCATCGTTCTTCGTAAAGAAAACTACAGCCATCAACAGCCAGATTTCTACACCACCATCACCCGCCTTTTCTCCTCTGCCTGAAAATGATGTTTCCAAGGTCATTGGTTCCAACCACCCTACCACCTGCCCACTGGATTCCATCCCCACCCATCTCCTCCATGCCATCTCTCCAGCAGTTGTGCCTGGTCTGACCCACATCATCAACTCTTTGCTCACCACTGGGACATTTCCCACTGCGTTCAAAGAGGCCTGCATCACACCGCTACTGAAGAAACCCACTCTCAACCTTACCCTGCTAGAACACTACAGGCAGGTGTAGTGTGTGAAAATGCATATCTTCTGTCAAAATGTAGATGACTGATTTTAACCTCTAATTCTTTTCTGTCTTCTTAAAAAAATATTTTTTTAGTTACCTCACTATTCTTAGCTTTGTATACTGTGCTAGGCTTTAATGGACTGGATTTAATTAACTTATGCATTTTGTTGCCTATATTGTTATAATTGCTTCCAATGTTTCCTCGTCTGTAAGTCGCTTTGGATAGAAACGTCTGCTAAATGACTAAATGTAAATTTTATGAAATGTGTAATGTCATGTGTAATGTGTAGTGTGTGGCCTTGAAATTTTAGCATGTCTACGTAATCTTGAATAAATGCTTCTTGAGACACACAGTGTTGCTTCTTTGCATGCATCAAACAAATTGTTTCTGGCTATATGCATCCATGCATCAGTTTGAGAGGGGTGGAAATGGGACACTTGGGTGAAACAAAACTGCCCCAAAAGTACACCCACCCACTTTAAATACAGTTTTTTCTAAGTCAATTGGGTATATTTCTCAGATCCGATTTGAAATTCTCAAAACTTCTTGTTCAATCCTTACATCCTTGTGTCACTTGTGCACATCAAACAAGCATTTTCTCATTTCTTTGAACAAGTTGCAAATGCTTTGGTACATCCATGCAAGTGAATATGACACAATTCTGTGCAGATTCCTACATTATTGCTTATGTCATGTTGATCAAAATGCATTATAATGGGTCCCTGTTGAATAGTATAATCCCCCATGACATTTAAGCACTAGTTTTACAATATACAGTAAGTATACTTTAAGTAAACAGTGGCATTTTATTTTAATCAATTTGGGTTTTGCATTACTAAATTTTTTCAACATAGGATTGCAAGACAACTTCAATGTGTTGCAGACGGCCCCTTTTCACACCTAAACAGTCTTTTGGCACTCTCTACAGGGATCTCATCAGGATTCCCTCCCTCCTGCTTTTCCTCTGCTGTCTTGTCTGCACTCCCCCCCTCTGAGGAGCTCTCTCTTTTGAATACCAACAGTGCCACAGACACTCTGTGTTCCACGCTTACATCCTGCTTGGACAACCTATGCCCTCCTACATCTGGACCAGCCCGTGCATCCCTGTCTGCCCCCTGGTTATGGGATGTACCACGTGAGCATCGCACCAGCCTCCAGTCAGCTGAGAGAAAATGGCCCAAGTCAAAAGACCATACTGACCTCTCTCCTGACTCTCACACTCTTAAAAACCTTCTCTGCTCTCCTCTGTCCGCCTGCTCCCACACCTTCATCGGAGTTAACGGCTAATGATTTTGCATCGTTCTTCGTAAAGACACTACCGCCATCAAGCCAGATTTCTACACCACCATCACCCGCCTTTTCTCCTCTGTCTGAAAATGATGTTTCCAAGGCCATTGGTTCCAACCACCCTACCACCTGCCCACTGGATTCCATCCCCACCCATCTCCTCCATGCCATCTCTCCAGCAGTTGTGCCTGGTCTGACCCACATCATCAACTCTTTGCTCACCACTGGGACATTTCCCACTGCGTTCAAAGAGGCCTGCATCACACCGCTACTCAAGAAACCCACTCTCAACCTTACACTGCTAGAACACTACAGGCAGGTGTAGTGTGTGAAAATGCATATCTTCCGTCAAAATGTAGATGACTGATTTTAACCTCTAATTCTTTTCTGTCTTCTTAAAAAAACATTTTTTTAGTTACCTCACTATTCTTAGCTTTGTATACTGTGCTAGGCTTTAATGGACTGGATTTAATTAACTTATGCATTTTGTTGCCTATATTGTTATAATTACTTCCAATGTTTCCTCGTCTGTAAGTCGCTTTGGATAAAAACGTCTGCTAAATGACTAAATGTAAATTTTATGAAATGTGTAATGTCATGTGTAATGTGTAGTGTGTGGCCTTGAAATTCTAGCATGTCTACGTAATCATGAATAAATGCTTCTTGAGACACACAGTGTTGCTTCTTTGCATGCATCAAACAAATTGTTTCTGGCTATATGCATCCATGCATCAGTTTGAGAGGGATGAAAAATGGAACAATTGGGTGAAACAAAACTGCCCCAAAAGTACCCCCACCCACTTTAAATACAGTTTTTTCTAAGTCAATTTGGTACATTTCTCAGATCCGATTTGAAATTCTCAAAACTTCTTGTTCAATCCTTACATCCTTGTGTCACTTGTGCACATCAAACAAGCATTTTCTCATTTCTTTGAACAAGTTGCAAATGCTTTGGTACATCCATGCAAGTGAATATGACACAATTCTGTGCAGATTCCTACATTATCAATTGCTTATGTCATGTTGATCAAAATGCATTATAATGGGTCTCTGTTGAATAGTATAATCCCCCATGACATTTAAGCACTAGTTTTACAATATACAGTAAGTATACTTTAAGTAAACAGTGGCATTTTATTTTACTCAATTTAGTGTTTTGCATTACTAAATTCTTTCCACATAGGATTGCAAGACAACTTCAATGTGTTGCATACGGCCCCTTTTCACACCTAAACAGTCTTTTGGCACTCTCTACAGGGATCTCATCAGGATTCCCTCCCTCCTGCTTTTCCTCTGCTGTCTTGTCTGCACTCCCCCCCTCTGAGGAGCTCTCTCTTTTGAATACCAACAGTGCCACAGACACTCTGTGTTCCACGCTTACATCCTGCTTGGACAACCTATGCCCTCCTACATCTGGACCAGCCCGTGCATCCCTGTCTGCCCCCTGGTTATGGGATGTACCACGTGAGCATCGCACCAGCCTCCAGTCAGCTGAGAGAAAATGGCCCAAGTCAAAAGACCATACTGACCTCTCTCTCTACCAGTCTCTTCTCTCTACTTTCTCCGTTGACGTCACCTCTGCAAAAACTGATTATAACCACTCGAAGATCAGCAACTCTCCTGACTCTCACACACTCTTAAAAACCTTCTCTGCTCTCCTCTGTCCGCCTGCTCCCACACCTTCATCGGAGTTAACGGCTAATGATTTTGCATCGTTCTTCGTAAAGAAAACTACAGCCATCAACAGCCAGATTTCTACACCACCATCACCCGCCTTTTTTCCTCTGTCTGAAAATGATGTTTCCAAGGCCATTGGTTCCAACCACCCTACCACCTGCCCACTGGATTCCATCCCCACCCATCTCCTCCATGCCATCTCTCCAGCAGTTGTGCCTGGTCTGACCCACATCATCAACTCTTTGCTCACCACTGGGACATTTCCCACTGCGTTCAAAGAGGCCTGCATCACACCGCTACTGAAGAAACCCACTCTCAACCTTACACTGCTAGAACACTACAGGCAGGTGTAGTGTGTGAAAATGCATATCTTCAGTCAAAATGTAGATGACTGATTTTAACCTCTAATTATTTTCTGTCTTCTTAAAAAAATATTTTTTTTACTTACCTCACTATTCTTAGCTTTGTATACTGTGCTAGGCTTTAATGGACTGGATTAAATTAACTTATGCATTTTGTTGCCTATATTGTTATGATTGCTTCCAATGTTTCCTCGTCTGTAAGTCGCTTTGGATAAAAACGTCTGCTAAATGACTAAATGTAAATTTTATGAAATGTGTAATTTCATGTGTAATGTGTAGTGTGTGGCCTTGAAATTTTAGCATGTCTACGTAATCTTGAATAAATGCTTCTTGAGACACACAGTGTTGCTTCTTTGCATGCATCAAACAAATTGTTTCTGGCTATATGCATCCATGCATCCGTTTGAGAGGGGTGGAAATGGGACACTTGTGTGAAACAAAACTGCCCCAAAAGTACCCCCACCCACTTTAAATACAGTTTTTTCTAAGTCAATTGGGTACATTTCTCAGATCCGATTTGAAATTCTCAAAACTTCTTGTTCAATCCTTACATCCTTGTGTCACTTGTGCACATCAAACAAGCATTTTCTCATTTCTTTGAACCAGTTGCAAATGCTTTGGTACATCCATGCAAGTGAATATGACACAATTCTGTGCAGATTCCTACATTATCAATTGCTTATGTCATGTTGATCAAAATGCATTATAATGGGTCTCTGTTGAATAGTATAAACCCCCATGACATTTAAGCACTAGTTTTACAATATACAGTAAGTCTACTTTAAGTAAACAGTGGCATTTTATTTTAATCAATTTAGTGTTTTGCATTACTAAATTTTTTCAACATAGGATTGCAAGACAACTTCAATGTGTTGCAGACGGCCCCTTTTCACACCTAAACAGTCTTTTGGCACTCTCTACAGGGATCTTATCAGGATTCCCTCCCTCCTGCTTTTCCTCTGCTGTCTTGTCTGCACTCCCCCCCTCTGAGGAGCTCTCTCTTTTGAATACCAACAGTGCCACAGACACTCTGTGTTCCACGCTTACATCCTGCTTGGACAACCTATGCCCTCCTACATCTGGACCAGCCCGTGCATCCCTGTCTGCCCCCTGGTTATCGGATGTACCACGTGAGCATCGCACCAGCCTCCAGTCAGCTGAGAGAAAATGGCCCAAGTCAAAAGACCATACTGACCTCTCTTTCTACCAGTCTCTTCTCTCTACTTTCTCCGTTGACGTCACCTCTGCAAAAACTGATTATAACCACTCGAAGATCAGCAACTCTCCTGACTCTCACACACTCTTAAAAACCTTCTCTGCTCTCCTCTGTCCGCCTGCTCCCACACCTTCATCGGAGTTAACGGTTAATGATTTTGCATCGTTCTTCGTAAAGAAAACTACAGCCATCAACAGCCAGATTTCTACACCACCATCACCCGCCTTTTCTCCTCTGCCTGAAAATGATGTTTCCAAGGTCATTGGTTCCAACCACCCTACCACCTGCCCACTGGATTCCATCCCCACCCATCTCCTCCATGCCATCTCTCCAGCAGTTGTGCCTGGTCTGACCCACATCATCAACTCTTTGCTCACCACTGGGACATTTCCCACTGCGTTCAAAGAGGCCTGCATCACACCGCTACTGAAGAAACCCACTCTCAACCTTACCCTGCTAGAACACTACAGGCAGGTGTAGTGTGTGAAAATGCATATCTTCTGTCAAAATGTAGATGACTGATTTTAACCTCTAATTCTTTTCTGTCTTCTTAAAAAAATATTTTTTTAGTTACCTCACTATTCTTAGCTTTGTATACTGTGCTAGGCTTTAATGGACTGGATTTAATTAACTTATGCATTTTGTTGCCTATATTGTTATAATTGCTTCCAATGTTTCCTCGTCTGTAAGTCGCTTTGGATAGAAACGTCTGCTAAATGACTAAATGTAAATTTTATGAAATGTGTAATGTCATGTGTAATGTGTAGTGTGTGGCCTTGAAATTTTAGCATGTCTACGTAATCTTGAATAAATGCTTCTTGAGACACACAGTGTTGCTTCTTTGCATGCATCAAACAAATTGTTTCTGGCTATATGCATCCATGCATCAGTTTGAGAGGGGTGGAAATGGGACACTTGGGTGAAACAAAACTGCCCCAAAAGTACCCCCACCCACTTTAAATACAGTTTTTTCTAAGTCAATTGGGTATATTTCTCAGATCCGATTTGAAATTCTCAAAACTTCTTGTTCAATCCTTACATCCTTGTGTCACTTGTGCACATCAAACAAGCATTTTCTCATTTCTTTGAACAAGTTGCAAATGCTTTGGTACATCCATGCAAGTGAATATGACACAATTCTGTGCAGATTCCTACATTATTGCTTATGTCATGTTGATCAAAATGCATTATAATGGGTCCCTGTTGAATAGTATAATCCCCCATGACATTTAAGCACTAGTTTTACAATATACAGTAAGTATACTTTAAGTAAACAGTGGCATTTTATTTTAATCAATTTGGGTTTTGCATTACTAAATTTTTTCAACATAGGATTGCAAGACAACTTCAATGTGTTGCAGACGGCCCCTTTTCACACCTAAACAGTCTTTTGGCACTCTCTACAGGGATCTCATCAGGATTCCCTCCCTCCTGCTTTTCCTCTGCTGTCTTGTCTGCACTCCCCCCCTCTGAGGAGCTCTCTCTTTTGAATACCAACAGTGCCACAGACACTCTGTGTTCCACGCTTACATCCTGCTTGGACAACCTATGCCCTCCTACATCTGGACCAGCCCGTGCATCCCTGTCTGCCCCCTGGTTATCGGATGTACCACGTGAGCATCGCACCAGCCTCCAGTCAGCTGAGAAAAAATGGCCCAAGTCAAAAGACCATACTGACCTCTCTCCTGACTCTCACACACTCTTAAAAACCTTCTCTGCTCTCCTCTGTCCGCCTGCTCCCACACCTTTATCGGAGTTAACGGCTAATGATTTTGCATCGTTCTTCTTAAAGAAAATACCGCCATCAACAGCAAGATTTCTACACCACCATCACCCGCCTTTTCTCCTCTTTCTGAAAATGATGTTTCCAAGGTCATTGATTCCAACCACCCTACCACCTGCCCACTGGATTCCATCCCCACCCATCTCCTCCATGCCATCTCTCCAGCAGTTGTGCCTGGTCTGACCAACATCATCAACTCTTTGCTCACCACTGGGACATTTCCCAATGCGTTCAAAGAGGCCTGCATCACACCGCTACTGAAGAAACCCACTCTCAACCTTACACTGCTAGAACACTACAGGCAGGTGTAGTGTGTGAAAATGCATATCTTCAGTCAAAATGTAGATGACTGATTTTAACCTCTAATTCTTTTCTGTCTTCTTAAAAAAATATATTTTTTACTTACCTCACTATTCTTAGCTTTGTCTACTGTGCTAGGCTTTAATGGACTGGATTTAATTAACTTATGCATTTTGTTGCCTATATTGTTATAATTGCTTCCAATGTTTCCTCGTCTGTAAGTCGCTTTGGATAAAAACGTCTGCTAAATGACTAAATGTAAATTTTATGAAATGTGTAATGTCATGTGTAATGTGTAGTGTGTGGCTTTGAAATTTTAGCATGTCTACGTAATCATGAATAAATGCTTCTTGGGACACACAGTGTTGCTTCTTTGCATGCTATCGGACTTTTGAATCTCGAGTCCTGCGTGTTCAAAATTTGAAGAAAAGTCAAAGAGATCGTTTTTCCCAATAAGTTTAAGTAGAATTTATTATCAGATGTAAAAGCTTCTTCCAGCTGGGGCTGTCACTCAAACATATATATTGAGCCGAACAACTGAATACACACTTCTGGGTTACAAGTATTTATAAAGTATGTGACGTCGATTCTGTCTTCGGGCTCCTCCCCTTCATCGGGCGGGCGTTGAATCCTCCGGAACCAATCACCTCGGGACATGTAAATCTGACTCCATTCTCCCCCAACTATTGGCTCCTGCAAAACATTTTGAAAATAGCCGGTCCTGCCGAGAGATGCGATTGACGCACACACACATACACTCACACACTTGTTTTCTGAGACCCTGCTTCTGCATTCCTCAGAGCTCATGTTACACACTTCTACCAACTAGTTTTCAAGACAAAGAACCCAGCACAGCATGGACATACTCATATCATTATATTTAACAGTAAAACAACAGTAAACATGAATTTATAATACATAAAACATCATAATCCCAATAATCCCTCTCTTGACCTCGACAGAGGTCAAAATTCTTGGTCCTCTGGGTCGTCAGTATAGCTGGATAACAATGGCATATTAAATGGTTTGGGGCTTTCCGGTCTCTCAATAGCTGAAACTATTAAACGATTACACAGTGATCTAAGGCAAGGAATGCAACAACAACCACACGTAATCAAAATCGCTACAAATACCCCTATGGACATCACAACAGACATTACTATTGCTTGCCATCTTCCCAATGTTTTGTCTAGCCAATCTCCAATAGGATTATTTACTCCTGAATGTTCCTTCATCTCTATAGACAAAGTTTTCAAACCTTCCAATGCCCTCGTCACTGATCCATCTGGGGCAGTATTATTGGGAATGTACGTACAACAAAGATCACCAAACATTACACATACTCCTCCCTTCTCTGCCAACAGCATGTCCAGAGCCATACGGTTCTGTATAGCCATCAGTGAAGTTGGTGCTAGCTGCTCCGCTAAACCATCTACGGCATCCCTTGTCATATTCGCTAACCTCATCACATTATAATGCACATAATTAATCCTATCTACATTCTTGTTTGGGGTGACTGGAAAAAGGGCAGCTATTATGGGTATATTCTCAAAACCTGCTGCCACTTGGTTTGCTAGTTTATACTCATCCGGCACACCTCGTGGAATGCCTATCGCATCGATGTATGTCGGACTATTTAATGATAAATCTACACTTGAACCTATTGCTCTCCGTTTTATGATGTGTCTCCTACGTCTTCTTGTCAATGTTGCTGAATTTATGGTTTCCGTTCTGACTGCTCTGTCACCTATCAGAGTTATTGGGGCTCCCAGTCTTACCAAAGCACACACTCCCTTTGCCTTCTCAGGTATCCTAGTAAACAATCTTCGATCTCCACAATAATAATACAAACCTGCTCTAGCCCACGTACCTATTTCAGTCCCATTATCCACTATGATGTGATCACACCACTCCTTATTTATCTCCCCCAGGTTGCTGGTTGGTGATAGACGTTTAATATCAAAACAGGTATAATTTGCTTTCTTTGGTGTAAATGGACCTGCCCGTGAAAGGTTAGTTATTGGTGGGAATATTGCTGCCAATGTGGTACAATTTTTTGGACTGGCCATCCGTGTCAATGCCAGCATACACTCATAGCCCCACGTATCATTTTGGTACAACGGGGCTGGTTCAATATATAAATGAGGTCTTGCATTAGCACATCCAACACAATCATCTAACCTCTGTTCTCTGGCTGTGGTAATTATCCATTCCAGCCACAAATTATTTTCCCCATATCCTGTAGCTCTCTCTATCATATCTTCTGGTTTTAACATGGTGTAATCTATTTCCACCACTACATTCTTTTGTCCTACCGATAATGGCTCAGCTATTGTCTCATTTCTTTCCTCCTCAGGTGAACTGTCTATAACAAATTTTATTACTGCTTTTTTATCTGTTCCTGGGCTGTGCACCCCCATTATAAGGAAAAACTCCCCTGTATAATTGGCTGATCCCGTTCTGGTGGATATTGAAAGGGTGAGTGGATTTTGACTTGCACTGTAATCTCTCTGCATTTTTAAATCAAATTTTGCCGAGGTACGGGTCCAAAGGCTAGGTTGTTCCGGAGTCCAAGCACCTGTATATGCGATTACCTTATTCCATGATGGACACCATTCACCCCTATAGGTTTGCCTAGACTGGGACACCTTACAAACACTATCCATATTCCCATCCATGCATATATATATATTGTACCCCCTCCATGAACTATTTTTTCCCCCACAATTTATGACAGCGCATAGGTCGAAAGTAAATGATGTAGTCTTACCCCAAACATAGTTAATTACGAGTTGTTCACATGGTAACCTCGTATCGACTATGGCTTTTTTGTGTCTCGATTTTGATATGGTGTTGTTGCTTTCCTGACCCTTAGTTAGGCTAAAAATTATTCCTACTATAACTCCTGAAATTATTAATAGGATCCCCGACAGCTTACAGTTTTCCCACAGCTTCATCTTGTTGCCCTCTCTTGGACTTTAAAGGAATAATAAACACACTCTTGGAAATTAAAAATGGTTAAACACACAGTATACTTAATGGGAATATGCAATTAAGGAAAAATATAAATGGTTAAAATCACACAAAATAAAATAGTAAGGAATGACAATATAAAAATCACAATAGTAATATAAAGGTATAAAAAATAGTAAATATTAAAAAATATGAAAAACAATAGATATATGAAAATAATAAATATGAGAATCACAATAAGAACAATATATAATATGGTTATAAAGAATATATGGTAATACGTATTTCCACCTCCGTGAGTATTCACTCAAAATTTATTGCACTGGAAAATGATTCTACTGTCCTTCTCTTTGGTCACAGCACATTCACCTGGAACACCTGTCTTGTGAATGATTTGCAATTGTTATTGTACTGGTGGTGTTGTGATTTCACCTGTGGCTTCTTCAGCCTCTGATTCTCCTTCCCTCTCTTGGACCTGTCTACGCAGGTCCAACCGTGTCTCTGCAAGATCCCTTGAGGGGGGGTCACAAGCTACACATGAGGTTAAATGAAACCAAGTGTCACCCTTGCCCTGCAATCGAACACAATGTGATGTCCTCGCTGTCACCCTATAGGGTTTCGACCACCTCGGCTCATTCCACTTTCTCCTGAACGTCCTCAGCCTCACCCACTGTACCGTCGTTGGAGGGGGGTCTGCTGCTGGAGATGGATTGACCTGGCATGAAAAAGTCTTAATGAGAGCAGTCAGTTTATCAAAATAGACAGTGTGAGATAATGGTGTCACAATGGCATCCGACAGTGCATTCCGTGGCCCTGGAAACTGCCGACCTGTAAATAATTCAAAAGGGGTGAATCCTGTGATTCGGTTAACAGATGATCTTACTGACATTAAGGCCAATGGCAAAGCTGACAACCAATTTAGTTTTGTCTGTGCACAGATTTTAGCCAATTTGAGTTTTAGTGTGAGATTCATTCGTTCAACCTTACCTTGGCTGGCAGGATGCCAGACTGCACCAAATGCATGTTTGAGGCCTAGGGCCTTTTCGACGACTCGCAAATGTTCATTCTTGAAATGACTGCCATTATCTGATCGTAAACGCCGGGCGAAACCATAGCGCGGAATATAATGGTTAATTAAACATTTTATCACCGCCGTACTGTCTTCTCTGCCTACAGGATAAGCTTCAGGCCATCCAGTGAAATAGTCTACGATTACCAGAAGATAACGCTTACCCTGTATCCTCGTGATCATATCTGTGAAATCAATCACGATTTCGTCCCCCGGACCACCGGTCAAAGGAAACGAACCCCTTGTTGGTTTAATCGTGGGTTTAACGTTATATCCCTGACAAACTTCACACGTGCTCACATGTGCTGAGACCATAGCTTTTAAAAAAGGATGCCACCAATATTCAAGCGCTCTCATCATCTGTTTGTCCCCGACATGGCTCACTCCATGAACCTCTACCATGATGGAATGACACAGACTCGCTGGGAGCGCCGGACGTCCATCCGGAGCTTGCCACAGTCCGTCAGAGGCACGAACAGCTCCATGTTGTGCCCACACAGAGACTTCTTCGGGGGTACAGCGCTGATGCTCTTTACAAAGGTATTCCCTTGTGAATCTCGGCAATAAATCGTTAGATGTTCTTTCTGATGTGCACATCATCTGCGAGGACACATAACCAGCAGCAGCTTTTGCCGCCAAGTCTGCTGCGTCATTGCCTCTGCTCAAAGAGCTATCCACCTTAGAGTGACCAGCGCATTTAATCACTGCCACCTCTGAGGGGATCATCAGAGCCTCTAAAAGGTCTCTGGCTTCACATGCATGTGTTATTGGTCGACCTGACGAAGTGATAAAGCCACAACGTTTCCACAACGGCATTTCTACGTGTACAGCTGTAACAACATAAGCAGAGTCAGTATAGATGTTTACACGGTGTCCACCAGTATGTCGCAAGGCTTTGATCACTGCTATCATTTCTGCCCTCTGTGCTGACTGCTTCCCCTCTAACCTTGCTGCATCCCTCGTAATCATCTCATGTCCTACCTGCTCTACCACTGCATAAGCCGCTTTCAAACTTCCGTCCTCCGCCCTGAAACAGCACCCGTCAGTGAACAAAATCATGACTGGCTCAGGGCCAGTCAATGGTTTTGCAAACAAACCTGGTCTGACCACCGATGCCCTCTCTGTGATCGGTGCACAGTCGTGTGGTTCTCCCTCCTCCACCAAATCTGCCATGTTAATGCCCTCATGCGTGTATATGATATGGTCGGCGAGCAAAATTGCTGCAATGCGTCGCTGTCGTAAAGGGGAAAATGTGAATGATTCAGAATTAACAAAAGATGCGATTGAATGCGTTGTTAAAACAATTAGGTGGTGGCCCATAACAATGTGAGACACTTTCTTCACTATCTTTGCCAATCCTGCGACAAACCTGCTGCATGGTGGCTGTCTTTGTTCTACACTGTCCAACAACATGCTAACATACATCAACACTTTTCTGCCCCCCTGGTCTTTTTGATAAAGTACCCCATGTGCACTTGACCCTGTCTCAGAGACGTCTAAGTGAAATGGTGATCTGTAATCAGCACTGCTGAGATTAGCTGCATGTGCCATCTGTTGTTTCAGGTTAATGAACGTCCGTTCAGCTTCCTGTGTCCACTCAATGTCTGCTCTCAAATTCTTCATACCCTGTTGTTTTACAAGATCTCTCAAAGGGGCTGTTAATGAAACATACATTGGAATATAGTGTCTACTATATCCTGTTAGGCCTAGAAATGACAACATCTCTTTAACCGTGGTTGGTTTTGGATGACTCAGAATTCCTCGTCTATGGGCTACAGTTAGCGTGGAGCCCTCTGGGGTGATCATGCGACCTAGAAATGTAACACAAGGTCTGCAAAATTGCAGCTTTTCCTTGCTTACCTTGAAGCCACTTTTGTGTAATTGTCTTAACACAGCTTCGCTCCCCTCCAGGCATCCTTGCTCTGTTTTGGCTGCCAAAAGGAGGTCATCAACATACATGATCAACACACAGTCTCCAGGCAAACTACAGTCCTGTAATTGTTGTTTTAATGCATGGTTAAAAATTCCTGGTGATAAAACAAACCCCTGGGGTAATCTGTTGTAAGAATATTGACAACCTTTGTATGTAAAAGCCACATACGCCTTGCATTCCTCTGCTAAAGGGATACAGAAAAATGCGTTAGCCAAATCAATACATGTAAACCAATTGTGCTCAGGTGTTATCACAGAGAGTGCAGTATACGGATTAGGCACTGTTAACGATGGTGTAGCCACAACAGCATTGATTGCTCTCAAATCATGTACCAACCTGTACTTATTCGTGCCTGGTTTCGGCACCGGAAAAATAGGTGTGTTCCACCTAGATTTGTATGGTGTAATAACACCCCTCTCTAGGAGACCTTTTACTGTTGCAGCCACACCCTCGTCCGCCTCAGGTTTGTTGCGGTATTGTGGAATCCAGATGGGGTCAGGTGTGCTTAACTGAAAGTAAACTGGAGACATGTTACAAAAACCTACATCTGTTGGGCCCTGAGACCAAAGATCCTCAGGTAAATTTTTTATGATGTCTGGTGCTCCCACACTATCTGACAGCTCCCTGCCATGGAATCTAGAAACCTGCACATGCTCTAGAGCTCCAGTGTCTCGTGTGGCACCTTCTATCCAATAGGCTTTGTGTTTAGGTGAATATTTAACATCTGATTTTTCCGTGGGCTCCCAATCCTGGGTGGCCAACAGTGTTTTTGTAATCTTACCTAGCTCCCTGGCTTCATGGCTTGGGTGTAAGGCTAACGATATGTGAGGTGCTGCTGTGTCTGCCATCTCATACCACTTCAACTGCTCTTCTGTCAGCTTCACTGGAGCCATCACTCCTTCTTTACTCACAAAAATTCCAGCTCCCTCCAACACCCATCTGTCTCCCTCCACTTCCTGAAACATGTCTTCATAAATGGTTATGTCATTTCTGTCATAAAACAATGTACAATGCAATGGGTCTATGGGGGGTAAATAGATATCTAAATTTGAAATCCATGAACGGTATTTGTTATACAGTTCCATTGCTGTGCCCCACTGTGTATCATCATCTAATTTTACCCAGTATAGATCAGCTGCCTCCTCCTCCCCACACGAGGTCAGCATCCACTGGCTGTCTGTCGTATTACCTGATAGGGAACAGTTAATGGTTGTACCATCTGGAAATGTAACTATTACCCCTTCTGCTGAGCACAGAATGCTAGCCCCTAATTTTATTAATAAATCTCTACCCAAAAGAGGAATGGGAGCATTGCTGGAGAAAAGGAACGAGTGTGATAAACATTGATTTGCCACTTCTACTTTGAATGGTTGTGTCATTTTCAAGCTTTCACTTCCCCCAGAGAACCCGATTATTGTCACACTTTTGTCACTCAGATCAGATTGTTTTATGCCGCCTGTGACAGTCGAATAGGTGGCTCCGGTGTCCACCAGAGCTTTTAATGGTTTGTTGTTTACCATTAACGAAATGAGAGGTTCGGCCCTAGCCCTCATTTCGGTTCTCTGGGGGCCCCTTCAATAAACGCTCGCGCCATCCTCCGGGCCCGATGGCGGGAACATCGGCACCTGTAGGTTGGAGGGTGGTGGAGGGTATTGCCCCGGGTTGTATGGGGTTTGTGGTTCCCTGCCGCGACCACCGGCACCACCTCTTCGAGGACCCCATCCCTCCGCAGGTGGTCCGTTAAACTGACCTGAAAGCTGTGGACACTCTCTCATCCAGTGGCCTGCCTCACCACACACGTAACAATTTCCCCCGCCCTGCTGCCTCCCTCCATAAGACCCCCTCCCTCTATTACTACCCCTCCAATTGCTCCTTTGTCTATTTCCCCTCCCACCTGCTGCATGGGCGTCTGTACCATAGGGTGGGCCGTTATATTGGTAAGGGGGTGGCTGATAGGGTTGTTGTGGCATTTGCTTACTCTTTTTTGTCCCTCCCTCATTTTTTGCTTGTTCTAACTGTAGTTTTAGCAACTCTATTTTTATCTTTTCTAATTGTTCTTCCTCTTTTCCTGTTTTCTCTACAGCCCTATCTGTGTGGTGGACTAAATGCCTTTCCCATATTTCGTTACTAGCAATTGGAATGTCAGGGTTATTTTCCATTATTTGCTTAACACCACTAGGGGCACCTGCCATAACCGCTGCTCTGAATATGTCTCGTGTAATTGGGTTGGTTAAACTATTTTCTTCCACCATCTGTTCCCACTCAGCAGCGCACCTGAAATAATATGCTGCACCTGTCTCACCTGGTTTTATGCGAAACTTTATGTTTTGGTACACGGTGGGTGGCAATGGGTACAATCGACCGAGTGCCCTGCCCACCATTGTAATTACTTTTGAAAAATCAAGATCATTTGGATATTGTAATGTTTGGGCTTCGAGTTCAAAACTCCCCATCTGAGAGGCTGTCAAAATCTGACCCAACAGACACCTTATGTCACCCAAAGCCAAAACGGTACCATGACTCAAGGCCGTTAATTTACTTAACCACTTAGAGCCCCCTGATGTAATTGGAGGAAGTTTACTGGAAATAGCAGTCATGTCACTGTGTGACCAGGGCTGGTACTGCACCCCAGTGCTCTTTGCTAACAATGGGGCCTGTACGCCTGGATATAATTGATTACTATGATGACTCATAGCCTGCTCTCTCTGCTCTGGTTCGTTAGGGGGGCAATGATCAATTGAAAAATTAGACAGCTGCTGTTCTTTTTCCCTTCCCCTAGTTCGTTTTGCTATTGGCTCCTCATCCATTACCATCGTTCCCTTAATACATACTGTATGCATCGTGCCCTGGGCCTGACCTATTGTTTCTATAGGGCCAGCTGCTCTACAACTTCCCCTTTCATCTTCACTTCCTACTCCGTTCTCACTACCATCACTTCCCTCTGGAAGTTCCATATTCTCAGCCATGTGGCGCATTGTCTCATTCACCTGAGCTCGTGCCGCATGTACCTGTTCTGTCACTACCTTGCCCAGATGTTGTACCTCCTGTCGAAGTTCTTCTAATTCTTTTAAATCACAGTCTAAAACTCCCTCTCGTACCTCAAGCACGACCTGTTGTTTGCTGTGAGTCGTATTTGGTGAGATGTAAGGGGGGGGCTGAGCAAGAGGCGGGGCAAGAGGCGGATACAATGGGCGGTACTGTTCAGGGGGCGGTGCTAGTGACTGGGTCTCTCTGTTTCCATCCTTCACTTTCAGTCTAACATCATCGTCTGTAGCTTTCCCTTCTTTCCTATGTCCAATAGGTGATATAGCTGTCGCCACGAGGGCAAGACGACCCCATTTTCTTAAATGTTTTTCTAAGTCACACCCTTTACTTTTATATCTACTTGCATTATACCATTTAATCGTTTTTTCATCACCTTTATGTCTGACTAACCTACAATGAGCCTTTTTCTCCATATTTCTTATTTTCGGGGCCAGGGGCACTTTGAATGTCTCTGCCTCTTTCGTCCATGCATAATTATCACACAATTCTACCCAACATTCCTCGACCTCTCTTTGTCTCTCCTTTCTGTCTTTTGGTTCAGCCTGTGCTATCATCATCTCAGCGATACTCTGCCATTGCGCTAATACGGTCGGACATTCGTATTCATCACACTCCTTTTGAAACTCTGCCATTCTATTTATTTACTTGTATATATATATATATATATATGTATTCAATATAACTTTCCTACTAGTTTCTTTACGATCGTCTCCTTACACCAACTTAGATTATACACATACACATACACAAGGCCTACACACCACGTGCGAATTTTCCGTTCACTTATGCATTCAACTAAACACCACGTCTAAATACTTTCATCCCCAATACCATTCATACAAAGTAAATAATTTACGGATCTCTTGTCCGAAGGACTTTAACCTTAAAAACAGACTCTAACTGTTTTAATTCCAGTTATACAGAACTTTAATCTGTATTTAATTTATGGCTTTTTTCTCGCCAAGGGACTCCAACCCGTAAACAGAGTTTAATCTGTTTTAAAACAAGACTCTAACTTGTTTTAAAAGAATCTTTTAAATCTGATTTTCCTTATTTCAATTTTACTCGTCTATTCATCGAGATGTTCATCAAATTTAACACATAAATTTAGTATTTCCAATAGCAGAATTCGTATTAACAGGTTCCTGCTTACCTTATGAATTTTAGGCCAGCCTTGTGTTAAATCTGAATCGTCTCGATATCTTTTTTTTTCCTCCCCCACGGGGTCCGCCGAAATGTGGCGCCAAAACTTCTCTTTGTCCTTCAAATCACGTCGTCGGGGTCACCAACTATCGGACTTTTGAATCTCGAGTCCTGCGTGTTCAAAATTTGAAGAAAAGTCAAAGAGATCGTTTTTCCCAATAAGTTTAAGTAGAATTTATTATCAGATGTAAAAGCTTCTTCCAGCTGGGGCTGTCACTCAAACATATATATTGAGCCGAACAACTGAATACACACTTCTGGGTTACAAGTATTTATAAAGTATGTGACGTCGATTCTGTCTTCGGGCTCCTCCCCTTCATCGGGCGGGCGTTGAATCCTCCGGAACCAATCACCTCGGGACATGTAAATCTGACTCCATTCTCCCCCAACTATTGGCTCCTGCAAAACATTTTGAAAATAGCCGGTCCTGCCGAGAGATGCGATTGACGCACACACACATACACTCACACACTTGTTTTCTGAGACCCTGCTTCTGCATTCCTCAGAGCTCATGTTACACACTTCTACCAACTAGTTTTCAAGACAAAGAACCCAGCACAGCATGGACATACTCATATCATTATATTTAACAGTAAAACAACAGTAAACATGAATTTATAATACATAAAACATCATAATCCCAATAATGCATCAAACAAATTGTTTCTGGCTATATGCATCCATGCATCAGTTTGAGAGGGGTGGAAATGGGACACTTGGGTGAAACAAAACTGGCCCAAAAGTACCCCCACCCACTTTAAATACAGATTTTTCTAAGTCAATTTGGTACATTTCTCAGATTCGATTTGAAATTCTCAAAACTTCTTGTTCAATCCTTACATCCTTGTGTCACTTGTGCACATCAAACAAGCATTTTCTAATTTCTTTGAACAAGTTGCAAATGCTTTGGTACATCCATGCAAGTGAATATGACACAATTCTGTGCAGATTCCTACATTATCAATTGCTTATGTCATGTTGATCAAAATGCATTATAATGGGTCTCTGTTGAATAGTATAATCCCCCATGACATTTAAGCACTAGTTTTACAATATACAGTAAGTAAACTTTAAGTAAACAGTGGCATTTTATTTTACTCAATTTAGTGTTTTGCATTACTAAATTTTTTCAACATAGGATTGCAAGACAACTTCAATGTGTTGCAGACGGCCCCTTTTCACACCTAAACAGTCTTTTGGCACTCTCTACAGGGATCTCATCAGGATTTCCTCCCTCCTGCTTTTCCTCTGCTGTCTTGTCTGCACTCCCCCCCTCTGAGGAGCTCTCTCTTTTGAATACCAACAGTGCCACAGACACTCTGTGTTCCACGCTTACATCCTGCTTGGACAACCTATGCCCTCCTACATCTGGACCAGCCCGTGCATCCCTGTCTGCCCCCTGGTTATGGGATGTACCACGTGAGCATCGCACCAGCCTCCAGTCAGCTGAGAGAAAATGGCCCAAGTCAAAAGACCATACTGACCTCTCTCCTGACTCTCACACTCTTAAAAACCTTCTCTGCTCTCCTCTGTCCGCCTGCTCCCACACCTTCATCGGAGTTAACGGCTAATGATTTTGCATCGTTCTTCGTAAAGACACTACCGCCATCAAGCCAGATTTCTACACCACCATCACCCGCCTTTTCTCCTCTGTCTGAAAATGATGTTTCCAAGGCCATTGGTTCCAACCACCCTACCACCTGCCCACTGGATTCCATCCCCACCCATCTCCTCCATGCCATCTCTCCAGCAGTTGTGCCTGGTCTGACCCACATCATCAACTCTTTGCTCACCACTGGGACATTTCCCACTGCGTTCAAAGAGGCCTGCATCACACCGCTACTCAAGAAACCCACTCTCAACCTTACACTGCTAGAACACTACAGGCAGGTGTAGTGTGTGAAAATGCATATCTTCCGTCAAAATGTAGATGACTGATTTTAACCTCTAATTCTTTTCTGTCTTCTTAAAAAAACATTTTTTTAGTTACCTCACTATTCTTAGCTTTGTATACTGTGCTAGGCTTTAATGGACTGGATTTAATTAACTTATGCATTTTGTTGCCTATATTGTTATAATTACTTCCAATGTTTCCTCGTCTGTAAGTCGCTTTGGATAAAAACGTCTGCTAAATGACTAAATGTAAATTTTATGAAATGTGTAATGTCATGTGTAATGTGTAGTGTGTGGCCTTGAAATTCTAGCATGTCTACGTAATCATGAATAAATGCTTCTTGAGACACACAGTGTTGCTTCTTTGCATGCATCAAACAAATTGTTTCTGGCTATATGCATCCATGCATCAGTTTGAGAGGGGTGAAAAATGGAACAATTGGGTGAAACAAAACTGCCCCAAAAGTACCCCCACCCACTTTAAATACAGTTTTTTCTAAGTCAATTTGGTACATTTCTCAGATCCGATTTGAAATTCTCAAAACTTCTTGTTCAATCCTTACATCCTTGTGTCACTTGTGCACATCAAACAAGCATTTTCTCATTTCTTTGAACAAGTTGCAAATGCTTTGGTACATCCATGCAAGTGAATATGACACAATTCTGTGCAGATTCCTACATTATCAATTGCTTATGTCATGTTGATCAAAATGCATTATAATGGGTCTCTGTTGAATAGTATAATCCCCCATGACATTTAAGCACTAGTTTTACAATATACAGTAAGTATACTTTAAGTAAACAGTGGCATTATATTTTACTCAATTTAGTGTTTTGCATTACTAAATTCTTTCCACATAGGATTGCAAGACAACTTCAATGTGTTGCATACGGCCCCTTTTCA
This sequence comes from Barbatula barbatula, assembly GCF_947034865.1. Classification (NCBI taxonomy): domain Eukaryota; kingdom Metazoa; phylum Chordata; class Actinopteri; order Cypriniformes; family Nemacheilidae; genus Barbatula; species Barbatula barbatula. Next base: position 15,595,322 of record NC_136780.1, read on the forward strand.
CACCTAAACAGTCTTTTGGCACTCTCTACAGGGATCTCATCAGGATTCCCTCCCTCCTGCTTTTCCTCTGCTGTCTTGTCTGCACTCCCCCCCTCTGAGGAGCTCTCTCTTTTGAATACCAACAGTGCCACAGACACTCTGTGTTCCACGCTTACATCCTGCTTGGACAACCTATGCCCTCCTACATCTGGACCAGCCCGTGCATCCCTGTCTGCCCCCTGGTTATGGGATGTACCACGTGAGCATCGCACCAGCCTCCAGTCAGCTGAGAGAAAATGGCCCAAGTCAAAAGACCATACTGACCTCTCTCTCTACCAGTCTCTTCTCTCTACTTTCTCCGTTGACGTCACCTCTGCAAAAACTGATTATAACCACTCGAAGATCAGCAACTCTCCTGACTCTCACACTCTAAAAAAACTTCTCTGCTCTCCTCTGTCCGCCTGCTCCCACACCTTCATCGGAGTTAACGGCTAATGATTTTGCATCGTTCTTCGTAAAGAAAACTACCGCCATCAACAGCCAGATTTCTACACCACCATCACCCGCCTTTTCTCCTCTGTCTGAAAATGATGTTTCCAAGGTCATTGGTTCCAACCACCCTACCACCTGCCCACTGGATTCCATCCCCACCCATCTCCTCCATGCCATCTCTCCAGCAGTTGTGCCTGGTCTGACCCACATCATCAACTCTTTGCTCACCACTGGGACATTTCCCACTGCGTTCAAAGAGGCCTGCATCACACCGCTACTGAAGAAACCCACTCTCAACCTTACACTGCTAGAACACTACAGGCAGGTGTAGTGTGTGAAAATGCATATCTTCTGTCAAAATGTAGATGACTGATTTTTACCTCTAATTCTTTTCTGTCTTCTTAAAAAAATATTTTTTTAGTTACCTCACTATTCTTAGCTTTGTATACTGTGCTAGGCTTTAATGGACTGGATTTAATTAACTTATGCATTTTGTTGCCTATATTGTTATAATTGCTTCCAATGTTTCCTCGTCTGTAAGTCGCTTTGGATAAAAACGTCTGCTAAATGACTAAATGTAAATTTTATGAAATGTGTAATGTCATGTGTAATGTGTAGTGTGTGGCCTTGAAATTTTAGCATGTCTACGTAATCATGAATAAATGCTTCTTGAGACACACAGTGTTGCTTCTTTGCATGCATCAAACTAATTGTTTCTGGCTATATGCATCCATGCATCAGTTTGAGAGGGGTGGAAATGGGACACTTGGGTGAAACAAAACTGCCCCAAAAGTACCCCCACCCACTTTAAATACAGTTTTTTCTAAGTCAATTTGGTACATTTCTCAGATCCGATTTGAAATTCTCAAAACTTCTTGTTCAATCCTAACATCCTTGTGTCACTTGTGCACATCAAACAAGCATTTTCTCATTTCTTTGAACAAGTTGCAAATGCTTTGGTACATCCATGCAAGTGAATATGACACAATTCTGTGCAGATTCCTACATTATCAATTGCTTATGTCATGTTGATCAAAATGCATTATAATGGGTCTCTGTTGAATAGTATAATCCCCCATGACATTTAAGCACTAGTTTTACAATATACAGTAAGTATACTTTAAGTAAACAGTGGCATTTTATTTTACTCAATTTAGTGTTTTGCATTACTAAATTCTTTCCACATAGGATTGCAAGACAACTTCAATGTGTTGCAGACGGCCCCTTTTCACACCTAAACAGTCTTTTGGCACTCTCTACAGGAATCTCATCAGGATTCCCTCCCTCCTGCTTTTCCTCTGCTGTCTTGTCTGCACTCCCCCCCTCTGAGGAGCTCTCTCTTTTGAATACCAACAGTGCCACAGACACTCTGTGTTCCACGCTTACATCCTGCTTGGACAACCTATGCCCTCCTACATCTGGACCAGCCCCTGCATCCCTGTCTGCCCCCTGGTTATCGGATGTACCACGTGAGCATCGCACCAGCCTCCAGTCAGTTGAGAGAAAATGGCCCAAGTCAAAAGACCATACTGACCTCTCTCCTGACTCTCAAACACTCTTAAAAACCTTCTCTGCTCTCCTCTGTCCGCCTGCTCCCACACCTTCATCTGAGTTAACGGCTAATGATTTTGCATCGTTCTTCGTAAAGAAAACTACCGCCATCAACAGCCAGATTTCTACACCACCATCACACGCCTTTTCTCCTCTGTCTGAAAATGATGTTTCCAAGGTCATTGGTTCCAACCACCCTACCACCTGCCCACTGGATTCCATCCCCACCCATCTCCTCCATGCCATCTCTCCAGCAGTTGTGCCTGGTCTGACCCACATCATCAACTCTTTGCTCACCACTGGGACATTTCTGCTAGAACACTACAGGCAGGTATAGTGTGTGAAAATGCATATCTTCAGTCAAAATGTAGATGACTGATTTTAACCTCTAATTCTTTTCTGTCTTCTTAAAAAAATATTTTTTTTACTTACCTCACTATTCTTAGCTTTGTATACTGTGCTAGGCTTTAATGGACTGGATTTAATTAACTTATGCATTTTGTTGCCTATATTGTTATGATTGCTTCCAATGTTTCCTCGTCTGTAAGTCGCTTTGGATAAAAACGTCTGCTAAATGACTAAATGTAAATTTTATGAAATGTGTAATGTCATGTGTAATGTGTAGTGTGTGGCCTTGAAATTTTAGCATGTCTACGTAATCTTGAATAAATGCTTCTTGAGACACACAGTGTTGCTTCTTTGCATGCATCAAACAAATTGTTTCTGGCTATATGCATCCATGCATCAGTTTGAGAGGGGTGGAAATGGGACACTTGGGTGAAACAAAACTGCCCCAAAAGTACCCCCACCCACTTTAAATACAGTTTTTTCTAAGTCAATTGGGTACATTTCTCAGATCCGATTTGAAATTCTCAAAACTTCTTGTTCAATCCTTACATCCTTGTGTCACTTGTGCACATCAAACAAGCATTTTCTCATTTCTTTGAACCAGTTTCAAATGCTTTGGTATATCCATGCAAGTGAATATGACACAATTCTGTGCAGATTCCTACATTATCAATTGCTTATGTCATGTTGATCAAAATGCATTATAATGGGTCTCTGTTGAATAGTATAATCCCCCATGACATTTAAGCACTAGTTTTACAATATACAGTAAGTCTACTTTAAGTAAACAGTGGCATTTTATTTTAATCAATTTAGTGTTTTGCATTACTAAATTTTTTCAACATAGGATTGCAAGACAACTTCAATGTGTTGCAGACGGCCCCTTTTCACACCTAAACAGTCTTTTGGCACTCTCTACAGGGATCTTATCAGGATTCCCTCCCTCCTGTTTTTCCTCTGCTGTCTTGTCTGCACTCCCCCCCTCTGAGGAGCTCTCTCTTTTGAATACCAACAGTGCCACAGACACTCTGTGTTCCACGCTTACATCCTGCTTGGACAACCTATGCCCTCCTACATCTGGACCAGCCCGTGCATCCCTGTCTGCCCCCTGGTTATCGGATGTACCACTTGAGCATCGCACCAGCCTCCAGTCAGCTGAGAGAAAATGGCCCAAGTCAAAAGACCATACTGACCTCTCTCTCTACCAGTCTCTTCCCTCTACTTTCTCCGTTGACGTCACCTCTGCAAAAACTGATTATAACCACTCGAAGATCAGCAACTCTCCTGACTCTCACACACTCTTAAAAACCTTCTCTGCTCTCCTCTGTCCGCCTGCTCCCACACCTTCATCGGAGTTAACGGTTAATGATTTTGCATCGTTCTTCGTAAAGAAAACTACCGCCATCAACAGCCAGATTTCTACACCACCATCACCCGCCTTTTCTCCTCTGTCCGAAAATGATGTTTCCAAGGTCATTGGTTCCAACCACCCTACCACCTGCCCACTGGATTCCATCCCCACCCATCTCCTCCATGCCATCTCTCCAGCAGTTGTGCCTGGTCTGACCCACATCATCAACTCTTTGCTCACCACTGGGACATTTCCCACTGCGTTCAAAGAGGCCTGCATCACACCGCTACTGAAGAAACCCACTCTCAACCTTACACTGCTAGAACACTACAGGCAGGTGTAGTGTGTGAAAATGCATATCTTCTGTCAAAATGTAGATGACTGATTTTAACCTCTTATTCTTTTCTGTCTTCTTAAAAAAATATTTTTTTAGTTACCTCACTATTCTTAGCTTTGTATACTGTGCTAGGCTTTAATGGACTGGATTTAATTAATTTATGCATTTTGTTGCCTATATTGTTATAATTGCTTCCAATGTTTCCTCGTCTGTAGGTCGCTTTGGATAAAAACGTCTGCTAAATGACTAAATGTAAATTTTATGAAATGTGTAATGTCATGTGTAATGTGTAGTGTGTGGCCTTGAAATTTTAGCATGTCTACGTAATCTTGAATAAATGCTTCTTGAGACACACAGTGTTGCTTCTTTGCATGCATCAAACAAATTGTTTCTGGCTATATGCATCCATGCATCAGTTTGAGAGGGGTGGAAATGGGACACTTGGGTGAAACAAAACTGCCCCAAAAGTACCCCCACCCACTTTAAATACAGTTTTTTCTAAGTCAATTGGGTACATTTCTCAGATCCGATTTGAAATTCTCAAAACTTCTTGTTCAATCCTTACATCCTTGTGTCACTTGTGCACATCAAACAAGCATTTTCTCATTTCTTTGAACAAATTGCAAATGCTTTGGTACATCCATGCAAGTGAATATGACACAATTCTGTGCAGATTCCTACATTATTAATTGCTTATGTCATGTTGATCAAAATGCATTATAATGGGTCTCTGTTGAATAGTATAATCCCCCATGACATTTAAGCACTAGTTTTACAATATACAGTAAGTATACTTTAAGTAAACAGTGGCATTTTATTTTAATCAATTTAGTGTTTTGCATTACTAAATTTTTTCAACATAGGATTGCAAGACAACTTCAATGTGTTGCAGACGGCCCCTTTTCACACCTAAACAGTCTTTTGGCACTCTCTACAGGGATCTCATCAGGATTCCCTCCCTCCTGCTTTTCCTCTGCTGTCTTGTCTGCACTCCCCCCCTCTGAGGAGCTCTCTCTTTTGAATACCAACAGTGCCACAGACACTCTGTGTTCCACGCTTACATCCTGCTTGGACAACCTATGCCCTCCTACATCTGGACCAGCCCGTGCATCCCTGTCTGCCCCTGGTTATCGGATGTACCACGTGAGCATCGCACCAGCCTCCAGTCAGTTGAGAGAAAATGGCCCAAGTCAAAAGACCATACTGACCTCTCTCCTGACTCTCACACACTCTTAAAAACCTTCTCTGCTCTCCTCTGTCCGCCTGCTCCCACACCTTCATCGGAGTTAACGGCTAATGATTTTGCATCGTTCTTCGTAAAGAAAACTACCGCCATCAACAGCCAGTTTTCTACACCACCATCACCCGCCTTTTCTCCTCTGTCTGAAAATGATGTTTCCAAGGCCATTGGTTCCAACCACCCTACCACCTGCCCACTGGATTCCATCCCCACCCATCTCCTCCATGCCATCTCTCCAGCAGTTGTGCCTGGTCTGACCCACATCATCAACTCTTTGCTCACCACTGGGACATTTCCCACTGCGTTCAAAGAGGCCTGCATCACACCGCTACTGAAGAAACCCACTCTCAACCTTACACTGCTAGAACACTACAGGCAGGTGTAGTGTGTGAAAATGCATATCTTCTGTCAAAATGTAGATGACTGATTTTAACCTCTAATTCTTTTCTGTCTTCTTAAAAAAATATTTTTTTTACTTACCTCACTATTCTTAGCTTTGTATACTGTGCTAGGCTTTAATGGACTGGATTTAATTAACTTATGCATTTTGTTGCCTATTATGTTATAATTGCTTCCAATGTTTCCTCGTCTGTAAGTCGCTTTGGATAAAAACGTCTGCTAAATGACTAAATGTAAATTTTATGAAATGTGTAATGTCATGTGTAATGTGTAGTGTGTGGCCTTGAAATTTTAGCATGTCTACGTAATCTTGAATAAATGCTTCTTGAGACACACAGTGTTGCTTCTTTGCATGCATCAAACAAATTGTTTCTGGCTATATGCATCCATGCATCAGTTTGAGAGGGGTGGAAATGGGACACTTGGGTGAAACAAAACTGCCCCAAAAGTACCCCCACCCACTTTAAATACAGTTTTTTCTAAGTCAATTGGGTACATTTCTCAGATCCGATTTGAAATTCTCAAAACTTCTTGTTCAATCCTTACATCCTTGTGTCACTTGTGCACATCAAACAAGCATTTTCTCATTTCTTTGAACAAGTTGCAAATGCTTTGGTACATCCATGCAAGTGAATATGACACAATTCTGTGCAGATTCCTACATTATCAATTGCTTATGTCATGTTGATCAAAATGCATTATAATGGGTCTCTGTTGAATACTATAATCCCCCATGACATTTAAGCACTAGTTTTACAATATACAGTAAGTCTACTTTAAGTAAACAGTGGCATTTTATTTTAATCAATTTAGTGTTTTGCATTACTAAATTTTTTCAACATAGGATTGCAAGACAACTTCAATGTGTTGCAGACGGCCCCTTTTCACACCTAAACAGTCTTTTGGCACTCTCTACAGGGATCTTATCAGGATTCCCTCCCTCCTGCTTTTCCTCTGCTGTCTTGTCTGCACTCCCCCCCTCTGAGGAGCTCTCTCTTTTGAATACCAACAGTGCCACAGACACTCTGTGTTCCACGCTTACATCCTGCTTGGACAACCTATGCCCTCCTACATCTGGACCAGCCCTTGCATCCCTGTCTGCCCCCTGGTTATGGGATGTACCACGTGAGCATCGCACCAGCCTCCAGTCAGCTGAGAGAAAATGGCCCAAGTCAAAAGACCATACTGACCTCTCTCCTGACTCTCACACACTCTTAAAAACCTTCTCTTCTCTGCTCTCCTCTGTCCGCCTGCTCCCACACCTTCATCAGAGTTAACGGCTAATGATTTTGCATCGTTCTTCGTAAAGAAAACTACCGCCATCAACAGCCAGTTTTCTACACCACCATCACCCGCCTTTTCTCCTCTGTCTGAAAATGATGTTTCCAAGGCCATTGGTTCCAACCACCCTACCACCTGCCCACTGGATTCCATCCCCACCCATCTCCTCCATGCCATCTCTCCAGCAGTTGTGCCTGGTCTGACCGACATCATCAACTCTTTGCTCACCACTGGGACATTTCCCACTGCGTTCAAAGAGGCCTGCATCACACCGCTACTGAAGAAACCCACTCTCAACCTTACACTGCTAGAACACTACAGGCAGGTGTAGTTTGTGAAAATGCATATCTTCTGTCAAAATGTAGATGACTGATTTTAACCTCTAATTCTTTTCTGTCTTCTTAAAAAAATATTTTTTTTACTTACCTCACTATTCTTAGCTTTGTATACTGTGCTAGGCTTTAATGGACTGGATTTAATTAACTTATGCATTTTGTTGCCTATTATGTTATAATTGCTTCCAATGTTTCCTCGTCTGTAAGTCGCTTTGGATAAAAACGTCTGCTAAATGACTAAATGTAAATTTTATGAAATGTGTAATGTCATGTGTAATGTGTAGTGTGTGGCCTTGAAATTTTAGCATGTCTATGTAATCTTGAATAAATGCTTCTTGAGACACACAGTGTTGCTTCTTTGCATGCATCAAACAAATTGTTTCTGGCTATATGCATCCATGCATCAGTTTGAGAGGGGTGGAAATGGGACACTTGGGTGAAACAAAACTGCCCCAAAAGTACCCCCACCCACTTTAAATACAGTTTTTTCTAAGTCAATTGGGTACATTTCTCAGATCCGATTTGAAATTCTCAAAACTTCTTGTTCAATCCTTACATCCTTGTGTCACTTGTGCACATCAAACAAGCATTTTCTCATTTCTTTGAACAAGTTGCAAATGCTTTGGTACATCCATGCAAGTGAATATGACACAATTCTGTGCAGATTCCTACATTATCAATTGCTTATGTCATGTTGATCAAAATGCATTATAATGGGTCTCTGTTGAATACTATAATCCCCCATGACATTTAAGCACTAGTTTTACAATAAACAGTAAGTCTACTTTAAGTAAACAGTGGCATTTTATTTTAATCAATTTAGTGTTTTGCATTACTAAATTTTTTCAACATAGGATTGCAAGACAACTTCAATGTGTTGCAGACGGCCCCTTTTCACACCTAAACAGTCTTTTGGCACTCTCTACAGGGATCTTATCAGGATTCCCTCCCTCCTGCTTTTCCTCTGCTGTCTTGTCTGCACTCCCCCCCTCTGAGGAGCTCTCTCTTTTGAATACCAACAGTGCCACAGACACTCTGTGTTCCACGCTTACATCCTGCTTGGACAACCTATGCCCTCCTACATCTGGACCAGCCCTTGCATCCCTGTCTGCCCCCTGGTTATGGGATGTACCACGTGAGCATCGCACCAGCCTCCAGTCAGCTGAGAGAAAATGGCCCAAGTCAAAAGACCATACTGACCTCTCTCCTGACTCTCACACACTCTTAAAAACCTTCTCTTCTCTGCTCTCCTCTGTCCGCCTGCTCCCACACCTTCATCAGAGTTAACGGCTAATGATTTTGCATCGTTCTTCGTAAAGAAAACTACCGCCATCAACAGCCAGTTTTCTACACCACCATCACCCGCCTTTTCTCCTCTGTCTGAAAATGATGTTTCCAAGGCCATTGGTTCCAACCACCCTACCACCTGCCCACTGGATTCCATCCCCACCCATCTCCTCCATGCCATCTCTCCAGCAGTTGTGCCTGGTCTGACCGACATCATCAACTCTTTGCTCACCACTGGGACATTTCCCACTGCGTTCAAAGAGGCCTGCATCACACCGCTACTGAAGAAACCCACTCTCAACCTTACACTGCTAGAACACTACAGGCAGGTGTAGTTTGTGAAAATGCATATCTTCTGTCAAAATGTAGATGACTGATTTTAACCTCTAATTCTTTTCTGTCTTCTTAAAAAAATATTTTTTTTACTTACCTCACTATTCTTAGCTTTGTATACTGTGCTAGGCTTTAATGGACTGGATTTAATTAACTTATGCATTTTGTTGCCTATTATGTTATAATTGCTTCCAATGTTTCCTCGTCTGTAAGTCGCTTTGGATAAAAACGTCTGCTAAATGACTAAATGTAATTTTTATGAAATTTGTAATGTCATGTGTAATGTGTAGTGTGTGGCCTTGAAATTTTAGCATGTCTATGTAATCTTGAATAAATGCTTCTTGAGACACACAGTGTTGCTTCTTTGCATGCATCAAACAAATTGTTTCTGGCTATATGCATCCATGCATCAGTTTGAGAGGGGTGGAAATGGGACACTTGGGTGAAACAAAACTGCCCCAAAAGTACCCCCACCCACTTTAAATACAGTTTTTTCTAAGTCAATTGGGTACATTTCTCAGATCCGATTTGAAATTCTCAAAACTTCTTGTTCAATCCTTACATCCTTGTGTCACTTGTGCACATCAAACAAGCATTTTCTCATTTCTTTGAACAAGTTGCAAATGCTTTGGTACATCCATGCAAGTGAATATGACACAATTCTGTGCAGATTCCTACATTATCAATTGCTTATGTCATGTTGATCAAAATGCATTATAATGGGTCTCTGTTGAATACTATAATCCCCCATGACATTTAAGCACTAGTTTTACAATAAACAGTAAGTCTACTTTAAGTAAACAGTGGCATTTTATTTTAATCAATTTAGTGTTTTGCATTACTAAATTTTTTCAACATAGGATTGCAAGACAACTTCAATGTGTTGCAGACGGCCCCTTTTCACACCTAAACAGTCTTTTGGCACTCTCTACAGGGATCTTATCAGGATTCCCTCCCTCCTGCTTTTCCTCTGCTGTCTTGTCTGCACTCCCCCCCTCTGAGGAGCTCTCTCTTTTGAATACCAACAGTGCCACAGACACTCTGTGTTCCACGCTTACATCCTGCTTGGACAACCTATGCCCTCCTACATCTGGACCAGCCCTTGCATCCCTGTCTGCCCCCTGGTTATGGGATGTACCACGTGAGCATCGCACCAGCCTCCAGTCAGCTGAGAGAAAATGGCCCAAGTCAAAAGACCATACTGACCTCTCTCCTGACTCTCACACACTCTTAAAAACCTTCTCTGCTCTCCTCTGTCCGCCTGCTCCCACACCTTCATCGGAGTTAACGGCTAATGATTTTGCATCGTTCTTCGTAAAGAAAACTACCGCCATCAACAGCCAGTTTTCTACACCACCATCACCCGCCTTTTCTCCTCTGTCTGAAAATGATGTTTCCAAGGCCATTGGTTCCAACCACCCTACCACCTGCCCACTGGATTCCATCCCCACCCATCTCCTCCATGCCATCTCTCCAGCAGTTGTGCCTGGTCTGACCCACATCATCAACTCTTTGCTCACCACTGGGACATTTCCCACTGCGTTCAAAGAGGCCTGCATCACACCGCTACTGAAGAAACCCACTCTCAACCTTACACTGCTAGAACACTACAGGCAGGTGTAGTGTGTGAAAATGCATATCTTCTGTCAAAATGTAGATGACTGATTTTAACCTCTAATTCTTTTCTGTCTTCTTAAAAAAATATTTTTTTTACTTACCTCACTATTCTTAGCTTTGTATACTGTGCTAGGCTTTAATGGACTGGATTTAATTAACTTATGCATTTTGTTGCCTATTATGTTATAATTGCTTCCAATGTTTCCTCGTCTGTAAGTCGCTTTGGATAAAAACGTCTGCTAAATGACTAAATGTAAATTTTATGAAATGTGTAATGTCATGTGTAATGTGTAGTGTGTGGCCTTGAAATTTTAGCATGTCTACGTAATCTTGAATAAATGCTTCTTGAGACACACAGTGTTGCTTCTTTGCATGCATCAAACAAATTGTTTCTGGCTATATGCATCCATGCATCAGTTTGAGAGGGGTGGAAATGGGACACTTGGGTGAAACAAAACTGCCCCAAAAGTACCCCCACCCACTTTAAATACAGTTTTTTCTAAGTCAATTGGGTACATTTCTCAGATCCGATTTGAAATTCTCAAAACTTCTTGTTCAATCCTTACATCCTTGTGTCACTTGTGCACATCAAACAAGCATTTTCTCATTTCTTTGAACAAGTTGCAAATGCTTTGGTACATCCATGCAAGTGAATATGACACAATTCTGTGCAGATTCCTACATTATCAATTGCTTATGTCATGTTGATCAAAATGCATTATAATGGGTCTCTGTTGAATACTATAATCCCCCATGACATTTAAGCACTAGTTTTACAATATACAGTAAGTCTACTTTAAGTAAACAGTGGCATTTTATTTTAATCAATTTAGAGTTTTGCATTACTAAATTTTTTCAACATAGGATTGCAAGACAACTTCAATGTGTTGCAGACGGCCCCTTTTCACACCTAAACAGTCTTTTGGCACTCTCTACAGGGATCTTATCAGGATTCCCTCCCTCCTGCTTTTCCTCTGCTGTCTTGTCTGCACTCCCCCCCTCTGAGGAGCTCTCTCTTTTGAATACCAACAGTGCCACAGACACTCTGTGTTCCACGCTTACATCCTGCTTGGACAACCTATGCCCTCCTACATCTGGACCAGCCCTTGCATCCCTGTCTGCCCCCTGGTTATGGGATGTACCACGTGAACATCGCACCAGCCTCCAGTCAGCTGAGAGAAAATGGCCCAAGTCAAAAGACCATACTGACCTCTCTCCTGACTCTCACACACTCTTAAAAACCTTCTCTTCTCTGCTCTCCTCTGTCCGCCTGCTCCCACACCTTCATCAGAGTTAACGGCTAATGATTTTGCATCGTTCTTCGTAAAGAAAACTACCGCCATCAACAGCCAGTTTTCTACACCACCATCACCCGCCTTTTCTCCTCTGTCTGAAAATGATGTTTCCAAGGCCATTGGTTCCAACCACCCTACCACCTGCCCACTGGATTCCATCCCCACCCATCTCCTCCATGCCATCTCTCCAGCAGTTGTGCCTGGTCTGACCGACATCATCAACTCTTTGCTCACCACTGGGACATTTCCCACTGCGTTCAAAGAGGCCTGCATCACACCGCTACTGAAGAAACCCACTCTCAACCTTACACTGCTAGAACACTACAGGCAGGTGTAGTTTGTGAAAATGCATATCTTCTGTCAAAATGTAGATGACTGATTTTAACCTCTAATTCTTTTCTGTCTTCTTAAAAAAATATTTTTTTTACTTACCTCACTATTCTTAGCTTTGTATACTGTGCTAGGCTTTAATGGACTGGATTTAATTAACTTATGCATTTTGTTGCCTATTATGTTATAATTGCTTCCAATGTTTCCTCGTCTGTAAGTCGCTTTGGATAAAAACGTCTGCTAAATGACTAAATGTAAATTTTATGAAATGTGTAATGTCATGTGTAATGTGTAGTGTGTGGCCTTGAAATTTTAGCATGTCTATGTAATCTTGAATAAATGCTTCTTGAGACACACAGTGTTGCTTCTTTGCATGCATCAAACAAATTGTTTCTGGCTATATGCATCCATGCATCAGTTTGAGAGGGGTGGAAATGGGACACTTGGGTGAAACAAAACTGCCCCAAAAGTACCCCCACCCACTTTAAATACAGTTTTTTCTAAGTCAATTGGGTACATTTCTCAGATCCGATTTGAAATTCTCAAAACTTCTTGTTCAATCCTTACATCCTTGTGTCACTTGTGCACATCAAACAAGCATTTTCTCATTTCTTTGAACAAGTTGCAAATGCTTTGGTACATCCATGCAAGTGAATATGACACAATTCTGTGCAGATTCCTACATTATCAATTGCTTATGTCATGTTGATCAAAATGCATTATAATGGGTCTCTGTTGAATACTATAATCCCCCATGACATTTAAGCACTAGTTTTACAATAAACAGTAAGTCTACTTTAAGTAAACAGTGGCATTTTATTTTAATCAATTTAGTGTTTTGCATTACTAAATTTTTTCAACATAGGATTGCAAGACAACTTCAATGTGTTGCAGACGGCCCCTTTTCACACCTAAACAGTCTTTTGGCACTCTCTACAGGGATCTTATCAGGATTCCCTCCCTCCTGCTTTTCCTCTGCTGTCTTGTCTGCACTCCCCCCCTCTGAGGAGCTCTCTCTTTTGAATACCAACAGTGCCACAGACACTCTGTGTTCCACGCTTACATCCTGCTTGGACAACCTATGCCCTCCTACATCTGGACCAGCCCTTGCATCCCTGTCTGCCCCCTGGTTATGGGATGTACCACGTGAGCATCGCACCAGCCTCCAGTCAGCTGAGAGAAAATGGCCCAAGTCAAAAGACCATACTGACCTCTCTCCTGACTCTCACACACTCTTAAAAACCTTCTCTGCTCTCCTCTGTCCGCCTGCTCCCACACCTTCATCAGAGTCAACGGCTAATGATTTTGCATCGTTCTTCGTAAAGAAAACTACCGCCATCAACAGCCAGTTTTCAACACCACCATCACCCGCCTTTTCTCCTCTGTCTGAAAATGATGTTTCCAAGGCCATTGGTTCCAACCACCCTACCACCTGCCCACTGGATTCCATCCCCACCCATCTCCTCCATGCCATCTCTCCAGCAGTTGTGCCTGGTCTGACCCACATCATCAACTCTTTGCTCACCACTGGGACATTTCCCACTGCGTTCAAAGAGGCCTGCATCACACCGCTACTGAAGAAACCCACTCTCAACCTTACACTGCTAGAACACTACAGGCAGGTGTAGTTTGTGAAAATGCATATCTTCTGTCAAAATGTAGATGACTGATTTTAACCTCTAATTCTTTTCTGTCTTCTTAAAAAAATATTTCTTTTACTTACCTCACTATTCTTAGCTTTGTATACTGTGCTAGGCTTTAATGGACTGGATTTAATTAACTTATGCATTTTGTTGCCTATTATGTTATAATTGCTTCCAATGTTTCCTCGTCTGTAAGTCGCTTTGGATAAAAACGTCTGCTAAATGACTAAATGTAAATTTTATGAAATGTGTAATGTCATGTGTAATGTGTAGTGTGTGGCCTTGAAATTTTAGCATGTCTACGTAATCTTGAATAAATGCTTCTTGAGACACACAGTGTTGCTTCTTTGCATGCATCAAACAAATTGTTTCTGGCTATATGCATCCATGCATCAGTTTGAGAGGGGTGGAAATGGGACACTTGGGTGAAACAAAACTGCCCCAAAAGTACCCCCACCCACTTTAAATACAGTTTTTTCTAAGTCAATTGGGTACATTTCTCAGATCCGATTTGAAATTCTCAAAACTTCTTGTTCAATCCTTACATCCTTGTGTCACTTGTGCACATCAAACAAGCATTTTCTCATTTCTTTGAACAAGTTGCAAATGCTTTGGTACATCCATGCAAGTGAATATGACACAATTCTGTGCAGATTCCTACATTATCAATTGCTTATGTCATGTTGATCAAAATGCATTATAATGGGTCTCTGTTGAATACTATAATCCCCCATGACATTTAAGCACTAGTTTTACAATATACAGTAAGTCTACTTTATGAAAACAGTGGCATTTTATTTTAATCAATTTAGTGTTTTGCATTACTAAATTTTTTCAACATAGGATTGCAAGACAACTTCAATGTGTTGCAGACGGCCCCTTTTCACACCTAAACAGTCTTTTGGCACTCTCTACAGGGATCTTATCAGGATTCCCTCCCTCCTGCTTTTCCTCTGCTGTCTTGTCTGCACTCCCCCCCTCTGAGGAGCTCTCTCTTTTGAATACCAACAGTGCCACAGACACTCTGTGTTCCACGCTTACATCCTGCTTGGACAACCTATGCCCTCCTACATCTGGACCAGCCCTTGCATCCCTGTCTGCCCCCTGGTTATGGGATGTACCACGTGAGCATCGCACCAGCCTCCAGTCAGCTGAGAGAAAATGGCCCGAGTCAAAAGTCCATACTGACCTCTCTCCTGACTCTCACACACTCTTAAAAACCTTCTCTGCTCTCCTCTGTCCGCCTGCTCCCACACCTTCATCAGAGTTAACGGCTAATGATTTTGCATCGTTCTTCGTAAAGACACTACCGCCATCAAGCCAGATTTCTACACCACCATCACCCGCCTTTTCTCCTCTGTCTGAAAATGATGTTTCCAAGGCCATTGGTTCCAACCACCCTACCACCTGCCCACTGGATTCCATCCCCACCCATCTCCTCCATGCCATCTCTCCAGCAGTTGTGCCTGGTCTGACCCACATCATCAACTCTTTGCTCACCACTGGGACATTTCCCACTGCGTTCAAAGAGGCCTGCATCACACCGCTACTGAAGAAACCCACTCTCAACCTTACACTGCTAGAACACTACAGGCAGGTGTAGTGTGTGAAAATGCATATCTTCTGTCAAAATGTAGATGACTGATTTTAACCTCTAATTCTTTTCTGTCTTCTTAAAAAAATATTTTTTTAGTTACCTCACTATTCTTAGCTTTGTATACTGTGCTAGGCTTTAATGGACTGGATTTAATTAACTTATGCATTTTGTTGCCTATATTGTTATAATTGCTTCCAATGTTTCCTCGTCTGTAAGTCGCTTTGGATAAAAACGTCTGCTAAATGACTAAATGTAAATTTTATGAAATGTGAAATGTCATGTGTAATGTGTAGTGTGTGGCCTTGAAATTTTAGCATGTCTACGTAATCATGAATAAATGCTTCTTGAGACACACAGTGTTGCTTCTTTGCATGCATCAAACGAATTGTTTCTGGCTATATGCATCCATGCATCAGTTTGAGAGGGGTGGAAATGGGACACTTGGGTGAAACAAAACTGCCCCAAAAGTACCCCCACCCACTTTAAATACAGTTTTTTCTAAGTCAATTTGGTACATTTCTCAGATCCGATTTGAAATTCTCAAAACTTCTTGTTCAATCCTTACATCCTTGTGTCACTTGTGCACATCAAACAAGCATTTTCTCATTTCTTTGAACAAGTTGCAAATGCTTTGGTACATCCATGCAAGTGAATATGACACAATTCTGTGCAGATTCCTACATTATCAATTGCTTATGTCATGTTGATCAAAATGCATTATAATGGGTCTCTGTTGAATAGTATAATCCCCCATGACATTTAAGCACTAGTTTTACAATATACAGTAAGAATACTTTAAGTAAACAGTGGCATTATATTTTACTCAATTTAGTGTTTTGGATTACTAAATTCTTTCCATATAGGATTGCAAGACAACTTCAATGTGTTGCAGACGGCCCCTTTTCACACCTAAACAGTCTTTTGGCACTCTCTACAGGAATCTCATCAGGATTCCCTCCCTCCTGCTTTTCCTCTGCTGTCTTATCTGCACTCCCCCCTCTCTGATGAGCTCTCTCTTTTGAATACCAACAGTGCCACAGACACTCTGTGTTCCACGCTTACATCCTGCTTGGACAACCTATGCCCTCCTACATCTGGACCAGCCCGTGCATCCCTGTCTGCCCCCTGGTTATGGGATGTACCACGTGAGCATCGCACCAGCCTCCAGTCAGCTGAGAGAAAATGGCCCAAGTCAAAAGACCATACTGACCTCTCTCTCTACCAGTCTCTTCTCTCTACTTTCTCCGTTGACGTCACCTCTGCAAAAACTGATTATAACCACTCGAAGATCAGCAACTCTCCTGACTCTCACACTCTAAAAAAACTTCTCTGCTCTCCTCTGTCCGCCTGCTCCCACACCTTCATCGGAGTTAACGGCTAATGATTTTGCATCGTTCTTCGTAAAGAAAACTACCGCCATCAACAGCCAGATTTCTACACCACCATCACCCGCCTTTTCTCCTCTGTCTGAAAATGATGTTTCCAAGGTCATTGGTTCCAACCACCCTACCACCTGCCCACTGGATTCCATCCCCACCCATCTCCTCCATGCCATCTCTCCAGCAGTTGTGCCTGGTCTGACCCACATCATCAACTCTTTGCTCACCACTGGGACATTTCCCACTGCGTTCAAAGAGGCCTGCATCACACCGCTACTGAAGAAACCCACTCTCAACCTTACACTGCTAGAACACTACAGGCAGGTGTAGTGTGTGAAAATGCATATCTTCTGTCAAAATGTAGATGACTGATTTTTACCTCTAATTCTTTTCTGTCTTCTTAAAAAAATATTTTTTTAGTTACCTCACTATTCTTAGCTTTGTATACTGTGCTAGGCTTTAATGGACTGGATTTAATTAACTTATGCATTTTGTTGCCTATATTGTTATAATTGCTTCCAATGTTTCCTCGTCTGTAAGTCGCTTTGGATAAAAACGTCTGCTAAATGACTAAATGTAAATTTTATGAAATGTGTAATGTCATGTGTAATGTGTAGTGTGTGGCCTTGAAATTTTAGCATGTCTACGTAATCATGAATAAATGCTTCTTGAGACACACAGTGTTGCTTCTTTGCATGCATCAAACGAATTGTTTCTGGCTATATGCATCCATGCATCAGTTTGAGAGGGGTGGAAATGGGACACTTGGGTGAAACAAAACTGCCCCAAAAGTACCCCCACCCACTTTAAATACAGTTTTTTCTAAGTCAATTTGGTACATTTCTCAGATCCGATTTGAAATTCTCAAAACTTCTTGTTCAATCCTAACATCCTTGTGTCACTTGTGCACATCAAACAAGCATTTTCTCATTTCTTTGAACAAGTTGCAAATGCTTTGGTACATCCATGCAAGTGAATATGACACAATTCTGTGCAGATTCCTACATTATCAATTGCTTATGTCATGTTGATCAAAATGCATTATAATGGGTCTCTGTTGAATAGTATAATCCCCCATGACATTTAAGCACTAGTTTTACAATATACAGTAAGTATACTTTAAGTAAACAGTGGCATTTTATTTTACTCAATTTAGTGTTTTGCATTACTCTCACACACTCTTAAAAACCTTCTCTGCTCTCCTCTGTCCGCCTGCTCCCACACCTTCATCGGAGTTAACGGTTAATGATTTTGCATCGTTCTTCGTAAAGAAAACTACCGCCATCAACAGCCAGATTTCTACACCACCATCACCCGCCTTTTCTCCTCTGTCTGAAAATGATGTTTCCAAGGTCATTGGTTCCATCCACCCTACCACCTGCCCACTGGATTCCATCCCCACCCATCTCCTCCATGCCATCTCTCCAGCAGTTGTGCCTGGTCTGACCCACATCATCAACTCTTTGCTCACCACTGGGACATTTCCCACTGCGTTCAAAGAGGCCTGCATCACACCGCTACTGAAGAAACCCACTCTCAACCTTACACTGCTAGAACACTACAGGCAGGTGTAGTGTGTGAAAATGCATATCTTCTGTCAAAATGTAGATGACTGATTTTAACCTCTAATTCTTTTCTGTCTTCTTAAAAAAATATTTTTTTAGTTACCTCACTATTCTTAGCTTTGTATACTGTGCTAGGCTTTAATGGACTGGATTTAATTAACTTATGCATTTTGTTGCCTATATTGTTATAATTGCTTCCAATGTTTCCTCGTCTGTAAGTCGCTTTGGATAAAAACGTCTGCTAAATGACTAAATGTAAATTTTATGAAATGTGTAATGTCATGTGTAATGTGTAGTGTGTGGCCTTGAAATTTTAGCATGTCTACGTAATCTTGAATAAATGCTTCTTGAGACACACAGTGTTGCTTCTTTGCATGCATCAAACAAATTGTTTCTGGCTATATGCATCCATGCATCAGTTTGAGAGGGGTGGAAATGGGACACTTGGGTGAAACAAAACTGCCCCAAAAGTACCCCCACCCACTTTAAATACAGTTTTTTCTAAGTCAATTGGGTACATTTCTCAGATCCGATTTGAAATTCTCAAAACTTCTTGTTCAATCCTTACATCCTTGTGTCACTTGTGCACATCAAACAAGCATTTTCTCATTTCTTTGAACAAGTTGCAAATGCTTTGGTACATCCATGCAAGTGAATATGACACAATTCTGTGCAGATTCCTACATTATCAATTGCTTATGTCATGTTGATCAAAATGCATTATAATGGGTCTCTGTTGAATAGTATAATCCCCCATGACATTTAAGCACTAGTTTTACAATATACAGTAAGTATACTTTAAGTAAACAGTGGCATTTTATTTTAATCAATTTAGTGTTTTGCATTACTAAATTTTTTCAACATAGGATTGCAAGACAACTTCAATGTGTTGCAGACGGCCCCTTTTCACACCTAAACAGTCTTTTGGCACTCTCTACAGGGATCTCATCAGGATTCCCTCCCTCCTGCTTTTCCTCTGCTGTCTTGTCTGCACTCCCCCCCTCTGAGGAGCTCTCTCTTTTGAATACCAACAGTGCCACAGACACTCTGTGTTCCACGCTTACATCCTGCTTGGACAACCTATGACCTCCTACATCTGGACCAGCCCGTGCATCCCTGTCTGCCCCCTGGTTATCGGATGTACCACGTGAGCATCGCACCAGCCTCCAGTCAGTTGAGAGAAAATGGCCCAAGTCAAAAGACCATACTGACCTCTCTCCTGACTCTCACACACTCTTAAAAACCTTCTCTGCTCTCCTCTGTCCGCCTGCTCCCACACCTTCATCGGAGTTAACGGCTAATGATTTTGCATCGTTCTTCGTAAAGAAAACTACCGCCATCAACAGCCAGATTTCTACACCACCATCACCCGCCTTTTCTCCTCTGTCTGAAAATGATGTTTCCAAGGCCATTGGTTCCAACCACCCTACCACCTGCCCACTGGATTCCATCCCCACCCATCTCCTCCATGCCATCTCTCCAGCAGTTGTGCCTGGTCTGACCCACATCATCAACTCTTTGCTCACCACTGGGACATTTCCCACTGCGTTCAAAGAGGCCTGCATCACACCGCTACTGAAGAAACCCACTCTCAACCTTACACTGCTAGAACACTACAGGAAGGTGTAGTGTGTGAAAATGCATATCCTCTGTCAAAATGTAGATGACTGATTTTAACCTCTAATTCTTTTCTGTCTTCATAAAAAATATTTTTTTTACTTACCTCACTATTCTTAGCTTTGTCTACTGTGCTAGGCTTTAATGGACTGGATTTAATTAACTTATGCATTTTGTTGCCTATATTGTTATAATTGCTTCCAATGTTTCCTCGTCTGTAAGTCGCTTTGGATAAAAACGTCTGCTAAATGACTAAATGTAAATTTTATGAAATGTGTAATGTCATGTGTAATGTGTAGTGTGTGGCCTTGAAATTTTAGCATGTCTACGTAATCTTGAATAAATGCTTCTTGAGACACACAGTGTTGCTTCTTTGCATGCATCAAACAAATTGTTTCTGGCTATATGCATCCATGCATCAGTTTGAGAGGGGTGGAAATGGGACACTTGGGTGAAACAAAACTGCCCCAAAAGTACCCCCACCCACTTTAAATACAGTTTTTTCTAAGTCAATTTGGTACATTTCTCAGATCCGATTTGAAATTATCAAAACTTCTTGTTCAATCCTTACATCCTTGTGTCACTTGTGCACATCAAACAAGCATTTTCTAATTTCTTTGAACAAGTTGCAAATGCTTTGGTTCATCCATGCAAGTGAATATGACACAATTCTGTGCAGATTCCTACATTATCAATTGCTTATGTCATGTTGATCAAAATGCATTATAATGGGTCTCTGTTGAATGGTATAATCCCCCATGACATTTAAGCACTAGTTTTACAATATACAGTAAGTATACTTTAAGTAAACAGTGGCATTATATTTTACTCAATTTAGTGTTTTGCATTACTAAATTCTTTCCACATAGGATTGCAAGACAACTTCAATGTGTTGCAGACTGCCCCTTTTCACACCTAAACAGTCTTTTGGCACTCTCTACAGGAATCTCATCAGGATTCCCTCCCTCCTGCTTTTCCTCTGCTGTCTTGTCTGCAGTCCCCCCTCTCTGAGGAGCTCTCTTTTTTGAATACCAACAGTGCCACAGACACTCTGTGTTCCACGCTTACATCCTGCTTGGACAACCTATGCCCTCCTACATCTGGACCAGCCCGTGCATCCCTGTCTGCCCCCTGGTTATGGGATGTACCACGTGAGCATCGCACCAGCCTCCAATCAGCTGAGAGAAAATGGCCCAAGTCAAAAGACCATACTGACCTCTCTCCTGACTCTCACACACTCTTAAAAACATTCTCTGCTCTCCTCTGTCCGCCTGCTCCCACACCTTCATCGGAGTTAACGGCTAATGATTTTGCATCGTTCTTCGTAAAGACACTACCGCCATCAAGCCAGATTTCTACACCACCATCACCCGCCTTTTCTCCTCTGTCTGAAAATGATGTTTCCAAGGCCATTGGTTCCAACCACCCTACCACCTGCCCACTGGATTCCATCCCCACCCATCTCCTCCATGCCATCTCTCCAGCAGTTGTGCCTGGTCTGACCCACATCATCAACTCTTTACTCACCACTGGGACATTTCCCACTGCGTTCAAAGAGGCCTGCATCACACCGCTACTGAAGAAACCCACTCTCAACCTTACACTGCTAGAACACTACAGGCAGGTGTAGTGTGTGAAAATGCATATCTTCTGTCAAAATGTAGATGACTGATTTTAACCTCTAATTCTTTTCTGTCTTCTTAAAAAAATATTTTTTTTACTTACCTCACTATTCTTAGCTTTGTCTACTGTGCTAGGCTTTAATGGACTGGATTTAATTAACTTATGAATTTTGTTGCCTATATTGTTATAATTGCTTCCAATGTTTCCTCGTCTGTAAGTCGCTTTGGATAAAAACGTCTGCTAAATGACTAAATGTAAATTTTATGAAATGTGTAATGTCATGTGTAGTGTGTGGCCTTGAAATTTTAGCATGTCTACGTAATCATGAATAAATGCTTCTTGAGACACACAGTGTTGCTTCTTTGCATGCATCAAACAAATTGTTTCTGGCTATATGCATCCATGCATCAGTTTGAGAGGGGTGGAAATGGGACACTTGGGTGAAACAAAACTGCCCCAAAAGTACCCCCACCCACTTTAAATACAGTTTTTTCTAAGTCAATTGGGTACATTTCTCAGATCCGATTTGAAATTCTCAAAACTTCTTGTTCAATCCTTACATCCTTGTGTCACTTGTGCACATCAAACAAGCATTTTCTCATTTCTTTGAACAAGTTGCAAATGCTTTGGTACATCCATGCAAGTGAATATGACACAATTCTGTGCAGATTCCTACATTATCAATTGCTTATGTCATGTTGATCAAAATGCATTATAATGGGTCTCTGTTGAATAGTATAATCCCCCATGACATTTAAGCACTAGTTTTACAATATACAGTAAGTATACTTTAAGTAAACAGTGGCATTTTATTTTAATCAATTTAGTGTTTTGCATTACTAAATTTTTTCAACATAGGATTGCAAGACAACTTCAATGTGTTGCAGACGGCCCCTTTTCACACCTAAACAGTCTTTTGGCACTCTCTACAGGGATCTTATCAGGATTCCCTCCCTCCTGCTTTTCCTCTGCTGTCTTGTCTGCACTCCCCCCCTCTGAGGAGCTCTCTCTTTTGAATACCAACAGTGCCACAGACACTCTGTGTTCCACGCTTACATCCTGCTTGGACAACCTATGCCTTCCTACCTCTGGACCAGCCCGTGCATCCCTGTCTGCCCCCTGGTTATGGGATGTACCACGTGAGCATCGCACCAGCCTCCAATCAGCTGAGAGAAAATGGCCCAAGTCAAAAGACCATACTGACCTCTCTCCTGACTCTCACACACTCTTAAAAACCTTCTCTGCTCTCCTCTGTCCGCCTGCTCCCACACCTTCATCGGAGTTAACGGCTAATGATTTTGCATCGTTCTTCGTAAAGACACTACCGCCATCAAGCCAGATTTCTACACCACCATCACCCGCCTTTTCTCCTCTGTCTGAAAATGATGTTTCCAAGGCCATTGGTTCCAACCACCCTACCACCTGCCCACTGGATTCCATCCCCACCCATCTCCTCCATGCCATCTCTCCAGCAGTTGTGCCTGGTCTGACCCACATCATCAACTCTTTGCTCACCACTGGGACATTTCCCACTGCGTTCAAAGAGGCCTGCATCACACCGCTACTGAAGAAACCCACTCTCAACCTTACACTGCTAGAACACTACAGGCAGGTGTAGTGTGTGAAAATGCATATCTTCTGTCAAAATGTAGATGACTGATTTTAACCTCTAATTCTTTTCTGTCTTCTTAAAAAAATATTTTTTTTACTTACCTCACTATTCTTAGCTTTGTCTACTGTGCTAGGCTTTAATGGACTGGATTTAATTAACTTATGAATTTTGTTGCCTATATTGTTATAATTGCTTCCAATGTTTCCTCGTCTGTAAGTCGCTTTGGATAAAAACGTCTGCTAAATGACTAAATGTAAATTTTATGAAATGTGTAATGTCATGTGTAGTGTGTGGCCTTGAAATTTTAGCATGTCTACGTAATCATGAATAAATGCTTCTTGAGACACACAGTGTTGCTTCTTTGCATGCATCAAACAAATTGTTTCTGGCTATATGCATCCATGCATCAGTTTGAGAGGGGTGGAAATGGGACACTTGGGTGAAACAAAACTGCCCCAAAAGTACCCCCACCCACTTTAAATACAGTTTTTTCTAAGTCAATTGGGTACATTTCTCAGATCCGATTTGAAATTCTCAAAACTTCTTGTTCAATCCTTACATCCTTGTGTCACTTGTGCACATCAAACAAGCATTTTCTCATTTCTTTGAACAAGTTGCAAATGCTTTGGTACATCCATGCAAGTGAATATGACACAATTCTGTGCAGATTCCTACATTATCAATTGCTTATGTCATGTTGATCAAAATGCATTATAATGGGTCTCTGTTGAATACTATAATCCCCCATGACATTTAAGCACTAGTTTTACAATATACAGTAAGTCTACTTTAAGTAAACAGTGGCATTTTATTTTAATCAATTTAGTGTTTTGCATTACTAAATTTTTTCAACATAGGATTGCAAGACAACTTCAATGTGTTGCAGACGGCCCCTTTTCACACCTAAACAGTCTTTTGGCACTCTCTACAGGGATCTTATCAGGATTCCCTCCCTCCTGCTTTTCCTCTGCTGTCTTGTCTGCACTCCCCCCCTCTGAGGAGCTCTCTCTTTTGAATACCAACAGTGCCACAGACACTCTGTGTTCCACGCTTACATCCTGCTTGGACAACCTATGCCCTCCTACATCTGGACCAGCCCTTGCATCCCTGTCTGCCCCCTGGTTATGGGATGTACCACGTGAGCATCGCACCAGCCTCCAGTCAGCTGAGAGAAAATGGCCCAAGTCAAAAGACCATACTGACCTCTCTCCTGACTCTCACACACTCTTAAAAACCTTCTCTTCTCTGCTCTCCTCTGTCCGCCTGCTCCCACACCTTCATCAGAGTTAACGGCTAATGATTTTGCATCGTTCTTCGTAAAGAAAACTACCGCCATCAACAGCCAGTTTTCTACACCACCATCACCCGCCTTTTCTCCTCTGTCTGAAAATGATGTTTCCAAGGCCATTGGTTCCAACCACCCTACCACCTGCCCACTGGATTCCATCCCCACCCATCTCCTCCATGCCATCTCTCCAGCAGTTGTGCCTGGTCTGACCGACATCATCAACTCTTTGCTCACCACTGGGACATTTCCCACTGCGTTCAAAGAGGCCTGCATCACACCGCTACTGAAGAAACCCACTCTCAACCTTACACTGCTAGAACACTACAGGCAGGTGTAGTTTGTGAAAATGCATATCTTCTGTCAAAATGTAGATGACTGATTTTAACCTCTAATTCTTTTCTGTCTTCTTAAAAAAATATTTTTTTTACTTACCTCACTATTCTTAGCTTTGTATACTGTGCTAGGCTTTAATGGACTGGATTTAATTAACTTATGCATTTTGTTGCCTATTATGTTATAATTGCTTCCAATGTTTCCTCGTCTGTAAGTCGCTTTGGATAAAAACGTCTGCTAAATGACTAAATGTAAATTTTATGAAATGTGTAATGTCATGTGTAATGTGTAGTGTGTGGCCTTGAAATTTTAGCATGTCTATGTAATCTTGAATAAATGCTTCTTGAGACACACAGTGTTGCTTCTTTGCATGCATCAAACAAATTGTTTCTGGCTATATGCATCCATGCATCAGTTTGAGAGGGGTGGAAATGGGACACTTGGGTGAAACAAAACTGCCCCAAAAGTACCCCCACCCACTTTAAATACAGTTTTTTCTAAGTCAATTGGGTACATTTCTCAGATCCGATTTGAAATTCTCAAAACTTCTTGTTCAATCCTTACATCCTTGTGTCACTTGTGCACATCAAACAAGCATTTTCTCATTTCTTTGAACAAGTTGCAAATGCTTTGGTACATCCATGCAAGTGAATATGACACAATTCTGTGCAGATTCCTACATTATCAATTGCTTATGTCATGTTGATCAAAATGCATTATAATGGGTCTCTGTTGAATACTATAATCCCCCATGACATTTAAGCACTAGTTTTACAATAAACAGTAAGTCTACTTTAAGTAAACAGTGGCATTTTATTTTAATCAATTTAGTGTTTTGCATTACTAAATTTTTTCAACATAGGATTGCAAGACAACTTCAATGTGTTGCAGACGGCCCCTTTTCACACCTAAACAGTCTTTTGGCACTCTCTACAGGGATCTTATCAGGATTCCCTCCCTCCTGCTTTTCCTCTGCTGTCTTGTCTGCACTCCCCCCCTCTGAGGAGCTCTCTCTTTTGAATACCAACAGTGCCACAGACACTCTGTGTTCCACGCTTACATCCTGCTTGGACAACCTATGCCCTCCTACATCTGGACCAGCCCTTGCATCCCTGTCTGCCCCCTGGTTATGGGATGTACCACGTGAGCATCGCACCAGCCTCCAGTCAGCTGAGAGAAAATGGCCCAAGTCAAAAGACCATACTGACCTCTCTCCTGACTCTCACACACTCTTAAAAACCTTCTCTGCTCTCCTCTGTCCGCCTGCTCCCACACCTTCATCAGAGTTAACGGCTAATGATTTTGCATCGTTCTTCGTAAAGAAAACTACCGCCATCAACAGCCAGTTTTCAACACCACCATCACCCGCCTTTTCTCCTCTGTCTGAAAATGATGTTTCCAAGGCCATTGGTTCCAACCACCCTACCACCTGCCCACTGGATTCCATCCCCACCCATCTCCTCCATGCCATCTCTCCAGCAGTTGTGCCTGGTCTGACCCACATCATCAACTCTTTGCTCACCACTGGGACATTTCCCACTGCGTTCAAAGAGGCCTGCATCACACCGCTACTGAAGAAACCCACTCTCAACCTTACACTGCTAGAACACTACAGGCAGGTGTAGTTTGTGAAAATGCATATCTTCTGTCAAAATGTAGATGACTGATTTTAACCTCTAATTCTTTTCTGTCTTCTTAAAAAAATATTTTTTTTACTTACCTCACTATTCTTAGCTTTGTATACTGTGCTAGGCTTTAATGGACTGGATTTAATTAACTTATGCATTTTGTTGCCTATTATGTTATAATTGCTTCCAATGTTTCCTCGTCTGTAAGTCGCTTTGGATAAAAACGTCTGCTAAATGACTAAATGTAAATTTTATGAAATGTGTAATGTCATGTGTAATGTGTAGTGTGTGGCCTTGAAATTTTAGCATGTCTACGTAATCTTGAATAAATGCTTCTTGAGACACACAGTGTTGCTTCTTTGCATGCATCAAACAAATTGTTTCTGGCTATATGCATCCATGCATCAGTTTGAGAGGGGTGGAAATGGGACACTTGGGTGAAACAAAACTGCCCCAAAAGTACCCCCACCCACTTTAAATACAGTTTTTTCTAAGTCAATTGGGTACATTTCTCAGATCCGATTTGAAATTCTCAAAACTTCTTGTTCAATCCTTACATCCTTGTGTCACTTGTGCACATCAAACAAGCATTTTCTCATTTCTTTGAACAAGTTGCAAATGCTTTGGTACATCCATGCAAGTGAATATGACACAATTCTGTGCAGATTCCTACATTATCAATTGCTTATGTCATGTTGATCAAAATGCATTATAATGGGTCTCTGTTGAATACTATAATCCCCCATGACATTTAAGCACTAGTTTTACAATATACAGTAAGTCTACTTTAAGAAAACAGTGGCATTTTATTTTAATCAATTTAGTGTTTTGCATTACTAAATTTTTTCAACATAGGATTGCAAGACAACTTCAATGTGTTGCAGACGGCCCCTTTTCACACCTAAACAGTCTTTTGGCACTCTCTACAGGGATCTTATCAGGATTCCCTCCCTCCTGCTTTTCCTCTGCTGTCTTGTCTGCACTCCCCCCCTCTGAGGAGCTCTCTCTTTTGAACACCAACAGTGCCACAGACACTCTGTGTTCCACGCTTACATCCTGCTTGGACAACCTATGCCCTCCTACATCTGGACCAGCCCTTGCATCCCTGTCTGCCCCCTGGTTATGGGATGTACCACGTGAGCATCGCACCAGCCTCCAGTCAGCTGAGAGAAAATGGCCCGAGTCAAAAGTCCATACTGACCTCTCTCCTGACTCTCACACACTCTTAAAAACCTTCTCTGCTCTCCTCTGTCCGCCTGCTCCCACACCTTCATCAGAGTTAACGGCTAATGATTTTGCATCGTTCTTCGTAAAGACACTACCGCCATCAAGCCAGATTTCTACACCACCATCACCCGCCTTTTCTCCTCTGTCTGAAAATGATGTTTCCAAGGCCATTGGTTCCAACCACCCTACCACCTGCCCACTGGATTCCATCCCCACCCATCTCCTCCATGCCATCTCTCCAGCAGTTGTGCCTGGTCTGACCCACATCATCAACTCTTTGCTCACCACTGGGACATTTCCCACTGCGTTCAAAGAGGCCTGCATCACACCGCTACTGAAGAAACCCACTCTCAACCTTACACTGCTAGAACACTACAGGCAGGTGTAGTGTGTGAAAATGCATATCTTCTGTCAAAATGTAGATGACTGATTTTAACCTCTAATTCTTTTCTGTCTTCTTAAAAAAATATTTTTTTAGTTACCTCACTATTCTTAGCTTTGTATACTGTGCTAGGCTTTAATGGACTGGATTTAATTAACTTATGCATTTTGTTGCCTATATTGTTATAATTGCTTCCAATGTTTCCTCGTCTGTAAGTCGCTTTGGATAAAAACGTCTGCTAAATGACTAAATGTAAATTTTATGAAATGTGAAATGTCATGTGTAATGTGTAGTGTGTGGCCTTGAAATTTTAGCATGTCTACGTAATCATGAATAAATGCTTCTTGAGACACACAGTGTTGCTTCTTTGCATGCATCAAACGAATTGTTTCTGGCTATATGCATCCATGCATCAGTTTGAGAGGGGTGGAAATGGGACACTTGGGTGAAACAAAACTGCCCCAAAAGTACCCCCACCCACTTTAAATACAGTTTTTTCTAAGTCAATTTGGTACATTTCTCAGATCCGATTTGAAATTCTCAAAACTTCTTGTTCAATCCTTACATCCTTGTGTCACTTGTGCACATCAAACAAGCATTTTCTCATTTCTTTGAACAAGTTGCAAATGCTTTGGTACATCCATGCAAGTGAATATGACACAATTCTGTGCAGATTCCTACATTATCAATTGCTTATGTCATGTTGATCAAAATGCATTATAATGGGTCTCTGTTGAATAGTATAATCCCCCATGACATTTAAGCACTAGTTTTACAATATACAGTAAGAATACTTTAAGTAAACAGTGGCATTATATTTTACTCAATTTAGTGTTTTGGATTACTAAATTCTTTCCATATGGGATTGCAAGACAACTTCAATGTGTTGCAGACGACCCCTTTTCACACCTAAACAGTCTTTTGGCACTCTCTACAGGAATCTCATCAGGATTCCCTCCCTCCTGCTTTTCCTCTGCTGTCTTATCTGCACTCCCCCCTCTCTGATGAGCTCTCTCTTTTGAATACCAACAGTGCCACAGACACTCTGTGTTCCACGCTTACATCCTGCTTGGACAACCTATACCCTCCTACATCTGGACCAGCCCGTGCATCCCTGTCTGCCCCCTGGTTATGGGATGTACCACGTGAGCATCGCTCCAGCCTCCAGTCAGCTGAGAGAAAATGGCCCAAGTCAAAAGACCATACTGACCTCTCTCTCTACCAGTATCTTCTCTCTACTTTCTCCGTTGACGTCACCTCTGCAAAAACTGATTATAACCACTCGAAGATCAGCAACTCTCCTGACTCTCACACTCTAAAAAACCTTCTCTGCTCTCCTCTGTCCGCCTGCTCCCACACCTTCATCGGAGTTAACGGCTAATGATTTTGCATCGTTCTTCGTAAAGAAAACTACCGCCATCAACAGCCAGATTTCTACACCACCATCACCCGCCTTTTCTCCTCTGTCTGAAAATGATGTTTCCAAGGTCATTGGTTCCAACCACCCTACCACCTGCCCACTGGATTCCATCCCCACCCATCTCCTCCATGCCATCTCTCCAGCAGTTGTGCCTGGTCTGACCCACATCATCAACTCTTTGCTCACCACTGGGACATTTCCCACTGCGTTCAAAGAGGCCTGCATCACACCGCTACTGAAGAAACCCACTCTCAACCTTACACTGCTAGAACACTACAGGCAGGTGTAGTGTGTGAAAATGCATATCTTCTGTCAAAATGTAGATGACTGATTTTTACCTCTAATTCTTTTCTGTCTTCTTAAAAAAATATTTTTTTAGTTACCTCACTATTCTTAGCTTTGTATACTGTGCTAGGCTTTAATGGACTGGATTTAATTAACTTATGCATTTTGTTGCCTATATTGTTATAATTGCTTCCAATGTTTCCTCGTCTGTAAGTCGCTTTGGATAAAAACGTCTGCTAAATGACTAAATGTAAATTTTATGAAATGTGTAATGTCATGTGTAATGTGTAGTGTGTGGCCTTGAAATTTTAGCATGTCTACGTAATCATGAATAAATGCTTCTTGAGACACACAGTGTTGCTTCTTTGCATGCATCAAACGAATTGTTTCTGGCTATATGCATCCATGCATCAGTTTGAGAGGGGTGGAAATGGGACACTTGGGTGAAACAAAACTGCCCCAAAAGTACCCCCACCCACTTTAAATACAGTTTTTTCTAAGTCAATTTGGTACATTTCTCAGATCCGATTTGAAATTCTCAAAACTTCTTGTTCAATCCTAACATCCTTGTGTCACTTGTGCACATCAAACAAGCATTTTCTCATTTCTTTGAACAAGTTGCAAATGCTTTGGTACATCCATGCAAGTGAATATGACACAATTCTGTGCAGATTCCTACATTATCAATTGCTTATGTCATGTTGATCAAAATGCATTATAATGGGTCTCTGTTGAATAGTATAATCCCCCATGACATTTAAGCACTAGTTTTACAATATACAGTAAGTATACTTTAAGTAAACAGTGGCATTTTATTTTACTCAATTTAGTGTTTTGCATTACTCTCACACACTCTTAAAAACCTTCTCTGCTCTCCTCTGTCCGCCTGCTCCCACACCTTCATCGGAGTTAACGGTTAATGATTTTGCATCGTTCTTCGTAAAGAAAACTACCGCCATCAACAGCCAGATTTCTACACCACCATCACCCGCCTTTTCTCCTCTGTCTGAAAATGATGTTTCCAAGGTCATTGGTTCCATCCACCCTACCACCTGCCCACTGGATTCCATCCCCACCCATCTCCTCCATGCCATCTCTCCAGCAGTTGTGCCTGGTCTGACCCACATCATCAACTCTTTGCTCACCACTGGGACATTTCCCACTGCGTTCAAAGAGGCCTGCATCACACCGCTACTGAAGAAACCCACTCTCAACCTTACACTGCTAGAACACTACAGGCAGGTGTAGTGTGTGAAAATGCATATCTTCTGTCAAAATGTAGATGACTGATTTTAACCTCTAATTCTTTTCTGTCTTCTTAAAAAAATATTTTTTTAGTTACCTCACTATTCTTAGCTTTGTATACTGTGCTAGGCTTTAATGGACTGGATTTAATTAACTTATGCATTTTGTTGCCTATATTGTTATAATTGCTTCCAATGTTTCCTCGTCTGTAAGTCGCTTTGGATAAAAACGTCTGCTAAATGACTAAATGTAAATTTTATGAAATGTGTAATGTCATGTGTAATGTGTAGTGTGTGGCCTTGAAATTTTAGCATGTCTACGTAATCTTGAATAAATGCTTCTTGAGACACACAGTGTTGCTTCTTTGCATGCATCAAACAAATTGTTTCTGGCTATATGCATCCATGCATCAGTTTGAGAGGGGTGGAAATGGGACACTTGGGTGAAACAAAACTGCCCCAAAAGTACCCCCACCCACTTTAAATACAGTTTTTTCTAAGTCAATTGGGTACATTTCTCAGATCCGATTTGAAATTCTCAAAACTTCTTGTTCAATCCTTACATCCTTGTGTCACTTGTGCACATCAAACAAGCATTTTCTCATTTCTTTGAACAAGTTGCAAATGCTTTGGTACATCCATGCAAGTGAATATGACACAATTCTGTGCAGATTCCTACATTATCAATTGCTTATGTCATGTTGATCAAAATGCATTATAATGGGTCTCTGTTGAATACTATAATCCCCCATGACATTTAAGCACTAGTTTTACAATATACAGTAAGTCTACTTTAAGAAAACAGTGGCATTTTATTTTAATCAATTTAGTGTTTTGCATTACTAAATTTTTTCAACATAGGATTGCAAGACAACTTCAATGTGTTGCAGACGGCCCCTTTTCACACCTAAACAGTCTTTTGGCACTCTCTACAGGGATCTTATCAGGATTCCCTCCCTCCTGCTTTTCCTCTGCTGTCTTGTCTGCACTCCCCCCCTCTGAGGAGCTCTCTCTTTTGAATACCAACAGTGCCACAGACACTCTGTGTTCCACGCTTACATCCTGCTTGGACAACCTATGCCCTCCTACATCTGGACCAGCCCTTGCATCCCTGTCTGCCCCCTGGTTATGGGATGTACCACGTGAGCATCGCACCAGCCTCCAGTCAGCTGAGAGAAAATGGCCCGAGTCAAAAGTCCATACTGACCTCTCTCCTGACTCTCACACACTCTTAAAAACCTTCTCTGCTCTCCTCTGTCCGCCTGCTCCCACACCTTCATCAGAGTTAACGGCTAATGATTTTGCATCGTTCTTCGTAAAGACACTACCGCCATCAAGCCAGATTTCTACACCACCATCACCCGCCTTTTCTCCTCTGTCTGAAAATGATGTTTCCAAGGCCATTGGTTCCAACCACCCTACCACCTGCCCACTGGATTCCATCCCCACCCATCTCCTCCATGCCATCTCTCCAGCAGTTGTGCCTGGTCTGACCCACATCATCAACTCTTTGCTCACCACTGGGACATTTCCCACTGCGTTCAAAGAGGCCTGCATCACACCGCTACTGAAGAAACCCACTCTCAACCTTACACTGCTAGAACACTACAGGCAGGTGTAGTGTGTGAAAATGCATATCTTCTGTCAAAATGTAGATGACTGATTTTAACCTCTAATTCTTTTCTGTCTTCTTAAAAAAATATTTTTTTTACTTACCTCACTATTCTTAGCTTTGTCTACTGTGCTAGGCTTTAATGGACTGGATTTAATTAACTTATGAATTTTGTTGCCTATATTGTTATAATTGCTTCCAATGTTTCCTCGTCTGTAAGTCGCTTTGGATAAAAACGTCTGCTAAATGACTAAATGTAAATTTTATGAAATGTGTAATGTCATGTGTAGTGTGTGGCCTTGAAATTTTAGCATGTCTACGTAATCATGAATAAATGCTTCTTGAGACACACAGTGTTGCTTCTTTGCATGCATCAAAAAAATTGTTTCTGGCTATATGCATCCATGCATCAGTTTGAGAGGGGTGGAAATGGGACACTTGGGTGAAACAAAACTGCCCCAAAAGTACCCCCACCCACTTTAAATACAGTTTTTTCTAAGTCAATTGGGTACATTTCTCAGATCCGATTTGAAATTCTCAAAACTTCTTGTTCAATCCTTACATCCTTGTGTCACTTGTGCACATCAAACAAGCATTTTCTCATTTCTTTGAACAAGTTGCAAATGCTTTGGTACATCCATGCAAGTGAATATGACACAATTCTGTGCAGATTCCTACATTATCAATTGCTTATGTCATGTTGATCAAAATGCATTATAATGGGTCTCTGTTGAATAGTATAATCCCCCATGACATTTAAGCACTAGTTTTACAATATACAGTAAGTATACTTTAAGTAAACAGTGGCATTTTATTTTAATCAATTTAGTGTTTTGCATTACTAAATTTTTTCAACATAGGATTGCAAGACAACTTCAATGTGTTGCAGACGGCCCCTTTTCACACCTAAACAGTCTTTTGGCACTCTCTACAGGGATCTTATCAGGATTCCCTCCCTCCTGCTTTTCCTCTGCTGTCTTGTCTGCACTCCCCCCCTCTGAGGAGCTCTCTCTTTTGAATACCAACAGTGCCACAGACACTCTGTGTTCCACGCTTACATCCTGCTTGGACAACCTATGCCTTCCTACCTCTGGACCAGCCCGTGCATCCCTGTCTGCCCCCTGGTTATGGGATGTACCACGTGAGCATCGCACCAGCCTCCAATCAGCTGAGAGAAAATGGCCCAAGTCAAAAGACCATACTGACCTCTCTCCTGACTCTCACACACTCTTAAAAACCTTCTCTGCTCTCCTCTGTCCGCCTGCTCCCACACCTTCATCGGAGTTAACGGCTAATGATTTTGCATCGTTCTTCGTAAAGACACTACCGCCATCAAGCCAGATTTCTACACCACCATCACCCGCCTTTTCTCCTCTGTCTGAAAATGATGTTTCCAAGGCCATTGGTTCCAACCACCCTACCACCTGCCCACTGGATTCCATCCCCACCCATCTCCTCCATGCCATCTCTCCAGCAGTTGTGCCTGGTCTGACCCACATCATCAACTCTTTGCTCACCACTGGGACATTTCCCACTGCGTTCAAAGAGGCCTGCATCACACCGCTACTGAAGAAACCCACTCTCAACCTTACACTGCTAGAACACTACAGGCAGGTGTAGTGTGTGAAAATGCATATCTTCTGTCAAAATGTAGATGACTGATTTTAACCTCTAATTCTTTTCTGTCTTCTTAAAAAAATATTTTTTTTACTTACCTCACTATTCTTAGCTTTGTCTACTGTGCTAGGCTTTAATGGACTGGATTTAATTAACTTATGAATTTTGTTGCCTATATTGTTATAATTGCTTCCAATGTTTCCTCGTCTGTAAGTCGCTTTGGATAAAAACGTCTGCTAAATGACTAAATGTAAATTTTATGAAATGTGTAATGTCATGTGTAGTGTGTGGCCTTGAAATTTTAGCATGTCTACGTAATCATGAATAAATGCTTCTTGAGACACACAGTGTTGCTTCTTTGCATGCATCAAACAAATTGTTTCTGGCTATATGCATCCATGCATCAGTTTGAGAGGGGTGGAAATGGGACACTTGGGTGAAACAAAACTGCCCCAAAAGTACCCCCACCCACTTTAAATACAGTTTTTTCTAAGTCAATTGGGTACATTTCTCAGATCCGATTTGAAATTCTCAAAACTTCTTGTTCAATCCTTACATCCTTGTGTCACTTGTGCACATCAAACAAGCATTTTCTCATTTCTTTGAACAAGTTGCAAATGCTTTGGTACATCCATGCAAGTGAATATGACACAATTCTGTGCAGATTCCTACATTATCAATTGCTTATGTCATGTTGATCAAAATGCATTATAATGGGTCTCTGTTGAATAGTATAATCCCCCATGACATTTAAGCACTAGTTTTACAATATACAGTAAGTATACTTTAAGTAAACAGTGGCATTTTATTTTAATCAATTTAGTGTTTTGCATTACTAAATTTTTTCAACATAGGATTGCAAGACAACTTCAATGTGTTGCAGACGGCCCCTTTTCACACCTAAACAGTCTTTTGGCACTCTCTACAGGGATCTTATCAGGATTCCCTCCCTCCTGCTTTTCCTCTGCTGTCTTGTCTGCACTCCCCCCCTCTGAGGAGCTCTCTCTTTTGAATACCAACAGTGCCACAGACACTCTGTGTTCCACGCTTACATCCTGCTTGGACAACCTATGCCTTCCTACCTCTGGACCAGCCCGTGCATCCCTGTCTGCCCCCTGGTTATGGGATGTACCACGTGAGCATCGCACCAGCCTCCAATCAGCTGAGAGAAAATGGCCCAAGTCAAAAGACCATACTGACCTCTCTCCTGACTCTCACACACTCTTAAAAACCTTCTCTGCTCTCCTCTGTCCGCCTGCTCCCACACCTTCATCGGAGTTAACGGCTAATGATTTTGCATCGTTCTTCGTAAAGACACTACCGCCATCAAGCCAGATTTCTACACCACCATCACCCGCCTTTTCTCCTCTGTCTGAAAATGATGTTTCCAAGGCCATTGGTTCCAACCACCCTACCACCTGCCCACTGGATTCCATCCCCACCCATCTCCTCCATGCCATCTCTCCAGCAGTTGTGCCTGGTCTGACCCACATCATCAACTCTTTGCTCACCACTGGGACATTTCCCACTGCGTTCAAAGAGGCCTGCATCACACCGCTACTGAAGAAACCCACTCTCAACCTTACACTGCTAGAACACTACAGGCAGGTGTAGTGTGTGAAAATGCATATCTTCTGTCAAAATGTAGATGACTGATTTTAACCTCTAATTCTTTTCTGTCTTCTTAAAAAAATATTTTTTTTACTTACCTCACTATTCTTAGCTTTGTCTACTGTGCTAGGCTTTAATGGACTGGATTTAATTAACTTATGAATTTTGTTGCCTATATTGTTATAATTGCTTCCAATGTTTCCTCGTCTGTAAGTCGCTTTGGATAAAAACGTCTGCTAAATGACTAAATGTAAATTTTATGAAATGTGTAATGTCATGTGTAGTGTGTGGCCTTGAAATTTTAGCATGTCTACGTAATCATGAATAAATGCTTCTTGAGACACACAGTGTTGCTTCTTTGCATGCATCAAACAAATTGTTTCTGGCTATATGCATCCATGCATCAGTTTGAGAGGGGTGGAAATGGGACACTTGGGTGAAACAAAACTGCCCCAAAAGTACCCCCACCCACTTTAAATACAGTTTTTTCTAAGTCAATTGGGTACATTTCTCAGATCCGATTTGAAATTCTCAAAACTTCTTGTTCAATCCTTATATCCTTGTGTCACTTGTGCACATCAAACAAGCATTTTCTCATTTCTTTGAACAAGTTGCAAATGCTTTGGTACATCCATGCAAGTGAATATGACACAATTCTGTGCAGATTCCTACATTATCAATTGCTTATGTCATGTTGATCAAAATGCATTATAATGGGTCTCTGTTGAATGGTATAATCCCCCATGACATTTAAGCACTAGTTTTACAATATACAGTAAGTATACTTTAAGTAAACAGTGGCATTATATTTTACTCAATTTAGTGTTTTGCATTACTAAATTCTTTCCACATAGGATTGCAAGACAACTTCAATGTGTTGCAGACTGCCCCTTTTCACACCTAAACAGTCTTTTGGCACTCTCTACAGGAATCTCATCAGGATTCCCTCCCTCCTGCTTTTCCTCTGCTGTCTTGTCTGCACTCCCCCTCTCTGAGGAGCTCTCTTTTTTGAATACCAACAGTGCCACAGACACTCTGTGTTCCACGCATACATCCTGCTTGGACAACCTATGCCCTCCTACATCTGGACCAGCCCGTGCATCCCTGTCTGCCCCCTGGTTATGGGATGTACCACGTGAGCATCGCACCAGCCTCCAATCAGCTGAGAGAAAATGGCCCAAGTCAAAAGACCATACTGACCTCTCTCCTGACTCTCACACACTCTTAAAAACATTCTCTGCTCTCCTCTGTCCGCCTGCTCCCACACCTTCATCGGAGTTAACGGCTAATGATTTTGCATCGTTCTTCGTAAAGACACTACCGCCATCAAGCCAGATTTCTACACCACCATCACCCGCCTTTTCTCCTCTGTCTGAAAATGATGTTTCCAAGGCCATTGGTTCCAACCACCCTACCACCTGCCCACTGGATTCCATCCCCACCCATCTCCTCCATGCCATCTCTCCAGCAGTTGTGCCTGGTCTGACCCACATCATCAACTCTTTGCTCACCACTGGGACATTTCCCACTGCGTTCAAAGAGGCCTGCATCACACCGCTACTGAAGAAACCCACTCTCAACCTTACACTGCTAGAACACTACAGGCAGGTGTAGTGTGTGAAAATGCATATCTTCTGTCAAAATGTAGATGACTGATTTTAACCTCTAATTCTTTTCTGTCTTCTTAAAAAAATATTTTTTTTACTTACCTCACTATTCTTAGCTTTGTCTACTGTGCTAGGCTTTAATGGACTGGATTTAATTAACTTATGAATTTTGTTGCCTATATTGTTATAATTGCTTCCAATGTTTCCTCGTCTGTAAGTCGCTTTGGATAAAAACGTCTGCTAAATGACTAAATGTAAATTTTATGAAATGTGTAATGTCATGTGTAGTGTGTGGCCTTGAAATTTTAGCATGTCTACGTAATCATGAATAAATGCTTCTTGAGACACACAGTGTTGCTTCTTTGCATGCATCAAACAAATTGTTTCTGGCTATATGCATCCATGCATCAGTTTGAGAGGGGTGGAAATGGGACACTTGGGTGAAACAAAACTGCCCCAAAAGTACCCCCACCCACTTTAAATACAGTTTTTTCTAAGTCAATTGGGTACATTTCTCAGATCCGATTTGAAATTCTCAAAACTTCTTGTTCAATCCTTACATCCTTGTGTCACTTGTGCACATCAAACAAGCATTTTCTCATTTCTTTGAACAAGTTGCAAATGCTTTGGTACATCCATGCAAGTGAATATGACACAATTCTGTGCAGATTCCTACATTATCAATTGCTTATGTCATGTTGATCAAAATGCATTATAATGGGTCTCTGTTGAATAGTATAATCCCCCATGACATTTAAGCACTAGTTTTACAATATACAGTAAGTATACTTTAAGTAAACAGTGGCATTTTATTTTAATCAATTTAGTGTTTTGCATTACTAAATTTTTTCAACATAGGATTGCAAGACAACTTCAATGTGTTGCAGACGGCCCCTTTTCACACCTAAACAGTCTTTTGGCACTCTCTACAGGGATCTTATCAGGATTCCCTCCCTCCTGCTTTTCCTCTGCTGTCTTGTCTGCACTCCCCCCCTCTGAGGAGCTCTCTCTTTTGAATACCAACAGTGCCACAGACACTCTGTGTTCCACGCTTACATCCTGCTTGGACAACCTATGCCTTCCTACCTCTGGACCAGCCCGTGCATCCCTGTCTGCCCCCTGGTTATGGGATGTACCACGTGAGCATCGCACCAGCCTCCAATCAGCTGAGAGAAAATGGCCCAAGTCAAAAGACCATACTGACCTCTCTCCTGACTCTCACACACTCTTAAAAACCTTCTCTGCTCTCCTCTGTCCGCCTGCTCCCACACCTTCATCGGAGTTAACGGCTAATGATTTTGCATCGTTCTTCGTAAAGACACTACCGCCATCAAGCCAGATTTCTACACCACCATCACCCGCCTTTTCTCCTCTGTCTGAAAATGATGTTTCCAAGGCCATTGGTTCCAACCACCCTACCACCTGCCCACTGGATTCCATCCCCACCCATCTCCTCCATGCCATCTCTCCAGCAGTTTTGCCTGGTCTGACCCACATCATCAACTCTTTGCTCACCACTGGGACATTTCCCACTGCGTTCAAAGAGGCCTGCATCACACCGCTACTGAAGAAACCCACTCTCAACCTTACACTGCTAGAACACTACAGGCAGGTGTAGTGTGTGAAAATGCATATCTTCTGTCAAAATGTAGATGACTGATTTTAACCTCTAATTCTTTTCTGTCTTCTTAAAAAAATATTTTTTTTACTTACCTCACTATTCTTAGCTTTGTCTACTGTGCTAGGCTTTAATGGACTGGATTTAATTAACTTATGAATTTTGTTGCCTATATTGTTATAATTGCTTCCAATGTTTCCTCGTCTGTAAGTCGCTTTGGATAAAAACGTCTGCTAAATGACTAAATGTAAATTTTATGAAATGTGTAATGTCATGTGTAGTGTGTGGCCTTGAAATTTTAGCATGTCTACGTAATCATGAATAAATGCTTCTTGAGACACACAGTGTTGCTTCTTTGCATGCATCAAACAAATTGTTTCTGGCTATATGCATCCATGCATCAGTTTGAGAGGGGTGGAAATGGGACACTTGGGTGAAACAAAACTGCCCCAAAAGTACCCCCACCCACTTTAAATACAGTTTTTTCTAAGTCAATTGGGTACATTTCTCAGATCCGATTTGAAATTCTCAAAACTTCTTGTTCAATCCTTACATCCTTGTGTCACTTGTGCACATCAAACAAGCATTTTCTCATTTCTTTGAACAAGTTGCAAATGCTTTGGTACATCCATGCAAGTGAATATGACACAATTCTGTGCAGATTCCTACATTATCAATTGCTTATGTCATGTTGATCAAAATGCATTATAATGGGTCTCTGTTGAATAGTATAATCCCCCATGACATTTAAGCACTAGTTTTACAATATACAGTAAGTATACTTTAAGTAAACAGTGGCATTTTATTTTAATCAATTTAGTGTTTTGCATTACTAAATTTTTTCAACATAGGATTGCAAGACAACTTCAATGTGTTGCAGACGGCCCCTTTTCACACCTAAACAGTCTTTTGGCACTCTCTACAGGGATCTTATCAGGATTCCCTCCCTCCTGCTTTTCCTCTGCTGTCTTGTCTGCACTCCCCCCCTCTGAGGAGCTCTCTCTTTTGAATACCAACAGTGCCACAGACACTCTGTGTTCCACGCTTACATCCTGCTTGGACAACCTATGCCTTCCTACATCTGGACCAGCCCGTGCATCCCTGTCTGCCCCCTGGTTATCGGATGTACCACGTGAGCATCGCACCAGCCTCCAGTCAGTTGAGAGAAAATGGCCCAAGTCAAAAGACCATACTGACCTCTCTCCTGACTCTCACACACTCTTAAAAACATTCTCTGCTCTCCTCTGTCCGACTGCTCCCACACCTTCATCGGAGTTAACGGCTAATGATTTTGCATCGTTCTTCGTAAAGACACTACCGCCATCAAGCCAGATTTCTACACCACCATCACCCGCCTTTTCTCCTCTGTCTGAAAATGATGTTTCCAAGGCCATTGGTTCCAACCACCCTACCACCTGCCCACTGGATTCCATCCCCACCCATCTCCTCCATGCCATCTCTCCAGCAGTTGTGCCTGGTCTGACCCACATCATCAACTCTTTGCTCACCACTGGGACATTTCCCACTGCGTTCAAAGAGGCCTGCATCACACCGCTACTGAAGAAACCCACTCTCAACCTTACACTGCTAGAACACTACAGGCAGGTGTAGTGTGTGAAAATGCATATCTTCTGTCAAAATGTAGATGACTGATTTTAACCTCTAATTCTTTTCTGTCTTCTTAAAAAAATATTTTTTTTACTTACCTCACTATTCTTAGCTTTGTCTACTGTGCTAGGCTTTAATGGACTGGATTTAATTAACTTATGAATTTTGTTGCCTATATTGTTATAATTGCTTCCAATGTTTCCTCGTCTGTAAGTCGCTTTGGATAAAAACGTCTGCTAAATGACTAAATGTAAATTTTATGAAATGTGTAATGTCATGTGTAGTGTGTGGCCTTGAAATTTTAGCATGTCTACGTAATCATGAATAAATGCTTCTTGATACACACAGTGTTGCTTCTTTGCATGCATCAAACAAATTGTTTCTGGCTATATGCATCCATGCATCAGTTTGAGAGGGGTGGAAATGGGACACTTGGGTGAAACAAAACTGCCCCAAAAGTACCCCCACCCACTTTAAATACAGTTTTTTCTAAGTCAATTGGGTACATTTCTCAGATCCGATTTGAAATTCTCAAAACTTCTTGTTCAATCCTTACATCCTTGTGTCACTTGTGCACATCAAACAAGCATTTTCTCATTTCTTTGAACAAGTTGCAAATGCTTTGGTACATCCATGCAAGTGAATATGACATAATTCTGTGCAGATTCCTACATTATCAATTGCTTATGTCATGTTGATCAAAATGCATTATAATGGGTCTCTGTTGAATAGTATAATCCCCCATGACATTTAAGCACTAGTTTTACAATATACAGTAAGTATACTTTAAGTAAACAGTGGCATTTTATTTTAATCAATTTAGTGTTTTGCATTACTAAATTTTTTCAACATAGGATTGCAAGACAACTTCAATGTGTTGCAGACGGCCCCTTTTCACACCTAAACAGTCTTTTGGCACTCTATACAGGGATCTTATCAGGATTCCCTCCCTCCTGCTTTTCCTCTGCTGTCTTGTCTGCACTCCCCCCCTCTGAGGAGCTCTCTCTTTTGAATACCAACAGTGCCACAGACACTCTGTGTTCCACGCTTACATCCTGCTTGGACAACCTATGCCTTCCTACATCTGGACCAGCCCGTGCATCCCTGTCTGCCCCCTGGTTATGGGATGTACCACGTGAGCATCGCACCAGCCTCCAATCAGCTGAGAGAAAATGGCCCAAGTCAAAAGACCATACTGACCTCTCTCCTGACTCTCACACACTCTTAAAAACCTTCTCTGCTCTCCTCTGTCCGCCTGCTCCCACACCTTCATCGGAGTTAACGGCTAATGATTTTGCATCGTTCTTCGTAAAGACACTACCGCCATCAAGCCAGATTTCTACACCACCATCACCCGCCTTTTCTCCTCTGTCTGAAAATGATGTTTCCAAGGCCATTGGTTCCAACCACCCTACCACCTGCCCACTGGATTCCATCCCCACCCATCTCCTCCATGCCATCTCTCCAGCAGTTTTGCCTGGTCTGACCCACATCATCAACTCTTTGCTCACCACTGGGACATTTCCCACTGCGTTCAAAGAGGCCTGCATCACACCGCTACTGAAGAAACCCACTCTCAACCTTACACTGCTAGAACACTACAGGCAGGTGTAGTGTGTGAAAATGCATATCTTCTGTCAAAATGTAGATGACTGATTTTAACCTCTAATTCTTTTCTGTCTTCTTAAAAAAATATTTTTTTTACTTACCTCACTATTGTTAGCTTTGTATACTGTGCTAGGCTTTAATGGACTGGATTTAATTAACTTATGCATTTTGTTGCCTATATTGTTATAATTGCTTCCAATGTTTCCTCGTCTGTAAGTCGCTTTGGATAAAAACGTCTGCTAAATGACTAAATGTAAATTTTATGAAATGTGTAATGTCATGTGTAATGTGTAGTGTGTGGCCTTGAAATTTTAGCATGTCTACGTAATCTTGAATAAATGCTTCTTGAGACACACAGTGTTGCTTCTTTGCATGCATCAAACAAATTGTTTCTGGCTATATGCATCCATGCATCAGTTTGAGAGGGGTGGAAATGGGACACTTGGGTGAAACAAAACTGCCCCAAAAGTACCCCCACCCACTCTAAATACAGTTTTTTCTAAGTCAATTGGGTACATTTCTCAGATCCGATTTGAAATTCTCAAAACTTCTTGTTCAATCCTTACATCCTTGTGTCACTTGTGCACATCAAACAAGCATTTTCTCATTTCTTTGAACAAGTTGCAAATGCTTTGGTACATCCATGCAAGTGAATATGACACAATTCTGTGCAGATTCCTACATTATCAATTGCTTATGTCATGTTGATCAAAATGCATTATAATGGGTCTCTGTTGAATAGTATAATCCCCCATGACATTTAAGCACTAGTTTTACAATATACAGTAAGTATACTTTAAGTAAACAGTGGCATTATATTTTACTCAATTTAGTGTTTTGCATTACTAAATTCTTTCCACATAGGATTGCAAGACAACTTCAATGTGTTGCAGACGGCCCCTTTTCACACCTAAACAGTCTTTTGGCACTCTCTACAGGAATCTCATCAGGATTACCTCCCTCCTGCTTTTCCTCTGCTGTCTTGTCTGCACTCCCCCCTCTCTGAGGAGCTCTCTTTTTTGAATACCAACAGTGCCACAGACACTCTGTGTTCCACGCTTACATCCTGCTTGGACAACCTATGCCCTCCTACATCTGGACCAGCCCGTGCATCCCTGTCTGCCCCCTGGTTATGGGATGTACCACGTGAGCATCGCACCAGCCTCCAATCAGCTGAGAGAAAATGGCCCAAGTCAAAAGACCATACTGACCTCTCTCCTGACTCTCACACACTCTTAAAAAACTTCTCTGCTCTCCTCTGTCCGCCTGCTCCCACACCTTCATCGGAGTTAACGGCTAATGATTTTGCATCGTTCTTCGTAAAGACACTACCACCATCAAGCCAGATTTCTACACCACCATCACCCGCCTTTTCTCCTCTGTCTGAAAATGATGTTTCCAAGGCCATTGGTTCCAACCACCCTACCACCTGCCCACTGGATTCCATCCCCACCCATCTCCTCCATGCCATCTCTCCAGCAGTTGTGCCTGGTCTGACCCACATCATCAACTCTTTGCTCACCACTGGGACATTTTCCACTGCGTTCAAAGAGGCCTGC
Organism: Barbatula barbatula; assembly: GCF_947034865.1. Taxonomy (NCBI): domain Eukaryota; kingdom Metazoa; phylum Chordata; class Actinopteri; order Cypriniformes; family Nemacheilidae; genus Barbatula; species Barbatula barbatula. The sequence goes on from NC_136780.1 coordinate 15,639,180, forward strand.
ATCACACCGCTACTGAAGAAACCCACTTTTAATCTTACACTGCTAGAACACTACAGGAAGGTGTAGTGTGTGAAAATGCATATCTTCTGTCAAAATGTAGATGACTGATTTTAACCTCTAATTCTTTTCTGTCTTCTTAAAAAAATATTTTTTTTACTTACCTCACTATTCTTAGCTTTGTCTACTGTGCTAGGCTTTAATGGACTGGATTTAATTAACTTATGCATTTTGTTGCCTATATTGTTATAATTGCTTCCAATGTTTCCTCGTCTGTAAGTCGCTTTGGATAAAAACGTCTGCTAAATGACTAAATGTAAATTTTATGAAATGTGTAATGTCATGTGTAGTGTGTGGCCTTGAAATTTTAGCATGTCTACGTAATCTTGAATAAATGCTTCTTGAGACACACAGTGTTGCTTCTTTGCATGCATCAAACAAATTGTTTCTGGCTATATGCATCCATGCATCAGTTTGAGAGGGGTGGAAATGGGACACTTGGGTGAAACAAAACTGCCCCAAAAGTACCCCCACCCACTCTAAATACAGTTTTTTCTAAGTCAATTGGGTACATTTCTCAGATCCGATTTGAAATTCTCAAAACTTCTTGTTCAATCCTTACATCCTTGTGTCACTTGTGCACATCAAACAAGCATTTTCTCATTTCTTTGAACAAGTTGCAAATGCTTTGGTACATCCATGCAAGTGAATATGACACAATTCTGTGCAGATTCCTACATTATCAATTGCTTATGTCATGTTGATCAAAATGCATTATAATGGGTCTCTGTTGAATAGTATAATCCCCCATGACATTTAAGCACTAGTTTTACAATATACAGTAAGTATACTTTAAGTAAACAGTGGCATTATATTTTACTCAATTTAGTGTTTTGCATTACTAAATTCTTTCCACATAGGATTGCAAGACAACTTCAATGTGTTGCAGACGGCCCCTTTTCACACCTAAACAGTCTTTTGGCACTCTCTACAGGAATCTCATCAGGATTACCTCCCTCCTGCTTTTCCTCTGCTGTCTTGTCTGCACTCCCCCCTCTCTGAGGAGCTCTCTTTTTTGAATACCAACAGTGCCACAGACACTCTGTGTTCCACGCTTACATCCTGCTTGGACAACCTATGCCCTCCTACATCTGGACCAGCCCGTGCATCCCTGTCTGCCCCCTGGTTATGGGATGTACCACGTGAGCATCGCACCAGCCTCCAATCAGCTGAGAGAAAATGGCCCAAGTCAAAAGACCATACTGACCTCTCTTCTGACTCTCACACACTCTTAAAAAACTTCTCTGCTCTCCTCTGTCCGCCTGCTCCCACACCTTCATCGGAGTTAACGGCTAATGATTTTGCATCGTTCTTCGTAAAGACACTACCACCATCAAGCCAGATTTCTACACCACCATCACCCGCCTTTTCTCCTCTGTCTGAAAATGATGTTTCCAAGGCCATTGGTTCCAACCACCCTACCACCTGCCCACTGGATTCCATCCCCACCCATCTCCTCCATGCCATCTCTCCAGCAGTTGTGCCTGGTCTGACCCACATCATCAACTCTTTGCTCACCACTGGGACATTTTCCACTGCGTTCAAAGAGGCCTGCATCACACCGCTACTGAAGAAACCCACTTTTAATCTTACACTGCTAGAACACTACAGGAAGGTGTAGTGTGTGAAAATGCATATCTTCTGTCAAAATGTAGATGACTGATTTTAACCTCTAATTCTTTTCTGTCTTCTTAAAAAAATATTTTTTTTACTTACCTCACTATTCTTAGCTTTGTCTACTGTGCTAGGCTTTAATGGACTGGATTTAATTAACTTATGAATTTTGTTGCCTATATTGTTATAATTGCTTCCAATGTTTCCTCGTCTGTAAGTCGCTTTGGATAAAAACGTCTGCTAAATGACTAAATGTAAATTTTATGAAATGTGTAATGTCATGTGTAGTGTGTGGCCTTGAAATTTTAGCATGTCTACGTAATCTTGAATAAATGCTTCTTGAGACACACAGTGTTGCTTCTTTGCATGCATCAAACAAATTGTTTCTGGCTATATGCATCCATGCATCAGTTTGAGAGGGGTGGAAATGGGACACTTGGGTGAAACAAAACTGCCCCAAAAGTACCCCCACCCACTTTAAATACAGTTTTTTCTAAGTCAATTGGGTACATTTCTCAGATCCGATTTGAAATTCTCAAAACTTCTTGTTCAATCCTTACATCCTTGTGTCACTTGTGCACATCAAACAAGCATTTTCTCATTTCTTTGAACAAGTTGCAAATGCTTTGGTACATCCATGCAAGTGAATATGACACAATTCTGTGCAGATTCCTACATTATCAATTGCTTATGTCATGTTGATCAAAATGCATTATAATGGGTCTCTGTTGAATAGTATAATCCCCCATGACATTTAAGCACTAGTTTTACAATATACAGTAAGTATACTTTAAGTAAACAGTGGCATTATATTTTACTCAATTTAGTGTTTTGCATTACTAAATTCTTTCCAAATAGGATTGCAAGACAACTTCAATGTGTTGCAGACGGCCCCTTTTCACACCTAAACAGTCTTTTGGCACTCTCTACAGGAATCTCATCAGGATTCCCTCCCTCCTGCTTTTCCTCTGTTGTCTTGTCTGCACTCCCCCCTCTCTGAGGAGCTCTCTTTTTTGAATACCAACAGTGCCACAGACACTCTGTGTTCCACGCTTACATCCTGCTTGGACAACCTATGCCCTCCTACATCTGGACCAGCCCGTGCATCCCTGTCTGCCCCCTGGTTATGGGATGTACCACGTGAGCATCGCACCAGCCTCCAATCAGCTGAGAGAAAATGGCCCAAGTCAAAAGACCATACTGACCTCTCTCCTGACTCTAACACACTCTTAAAAACATTCTCTGCTCTCCTCTGTCCGCCTGCTCCCACACCTTCATCGGAGTTAACGGCTAATGATTTTGCATCGTTCTTCGTAAAGACACTACCGCCATCAAGCCAGATTTCTACACCACCATCACCCGCCTTTTCTCCTCTGTCTGAAAATGATGTTTCCAAGGCCATTGGTTCCAACCACCCTACCACCTGCCCACTGGATTCCATCCTCACCCATCTCCTCCAGGCCATTTCTACAGCAGTTGTGCCTGGTCTGACCCACATCATCAACTCTTTGCTCACCACTGGGACATTTCCCACTGCGTTCAAAGAGGCCTGCATCACACCGCTACTGAAGAAACCCACTCTCAACCTTACACTGCTAGAACACTACAGGCAGGTGTAGTGTGTGAAAATGCATATCTTCTGTCAAAATGTAGATGACTGATTTTAACCTCTAATTCTTTTCTGTCTTCTTAAAAAAATATTTTTTTTACTTACCTCACTATTCTAAGCTTTGTCTACTGTGCTAGGCTTTAATGGACTGGATTTAATTAACTTATGAATTTTGTTGCCTATATTGTTATAATTGCTTCCAATGTTTCCTCGTCTGTAAGTCGCTTTGGATAAAAACGTCTGCTAAATGACTAAATGTAAATTTTATGAAATGTGTAATGTCATGTGTAGTGTGTGGCCTTGAAATTTTAGCATGTCTACGTAATCATGAATAAATGCTTCTTGAGACACACAGTGTTGCTTCTTTGCATGCATCAAACAAATTGTTTCTGGCTATATGCATCCATGCATCAGTTTGAGAGGGGTGGAAATGGGACACTTGGGTGAAACAAAACTGCCCCAAAAGTACCCCCACCCACTTTAAATACAGTTTTTTCTAAGTCAATTGGGTACATTTCTCAGATCCGATTTGAAATTCTCAAAACTTCTTGTTCAATCCTTACATCCTTGTGTCACTTGTGCACATCAAACAAGCATTTTCTCATTTCTTTGAACAAGTTGCAAATGCTTTGGTACATCCATGCAAGTGAATATGACACAATTCTGTGCAGATTCCTACATTATCAATTGCTTATGTCATGTTGATCAAAATGCATTATAATGGGTCTCTGTTGAATAGTATAATCCCCCATTACATTTAAGCACTAGTTTTACAATATACAGTAAGTATACTTTAAGTAAACAGTGGCATTTTATTTTAATCAATTTAGTGTTTTGCATTACTAAATTTTTTCAACATAGGATTGCAAGACAACTTCAATGTGTTGCAGACGGCCCCTTTTCACACCTAAACAGTCTTTTGGCACTCTCTACAGGGATCTTATCAGGATTCCCTCCCTCCTGCTTTTCCTCTGCTGTCTTGTCTGCACTCCCCCCCTCTGAGGAGCTCTCTCTTTTGAATACCAACAGTGCCACAGACACTCTGTGTTCCACGCTTACATCCTGCTTGGACAACCTATGCCTTCCTACCTCTGGACCAGCCCATGCATCCCTGTCTGCCCCCTGGTTATCGGATGTACCACGTGAGCATCGCACCAGCCTCCAGTCAGTTGAGAGAAAATGGCCCAAGTCAAAAGACCATACTGACCTCTCTCCTGACTCTCACACACTCTTAAAAACCTTCTCTGCTCTACTCTGTCCGCCTGCTCCCACACCTTCATAGGAGTTAACGGCTAATGATTTTGCATCGTTCTTCGTAAAGAAAACTACCGCCATCAACAGCCAGATTTCTACACCACCATCACCCGCCTTTTCTCCTCTGTCTGAAAATGATGTTTCCAAGGTCATTGGTTCCAACCACCCTACCACCTGCCCACTGGATTCCATCCCCACCCATCTCCTCCATGCCATCTCTCCAGCAGTTGTGCCTGGTCTGACCCACATCATCAACTCTTTGCTCACCACTGGGACATTTCCCACTGCGTTCAAAGAGGCCTGCATCACACCGCTACTCAAGAAACCCACTCTCAACCTTACACTGCTAGAACACTACAGGCAGGTGTAGTGTGTGAAAATGCATATCTTCCGTCAAAATGTAGATGACTGATTTTAACCTCTAATTCTTTTCTGTCTTCTTAAAAAAACATTTTTTTAGTTACCTCACTATTCTTAGCTTTGTATACTGTGCTAGGCTTTAATGGACTGGATTAAATTAACTTATGCATTTTGTTGCCTATATTGTTATGACTGCTTCCAATGTTTCCTCGTCTGTAAGTCGCTTTGGATAAAAACGTCTGCTAAATGACTAAATGTAAATTTTATGAAATGTGTAATTTCATGTGTAATGTGTAGTGTGTGGCCTTGAAATTTTAGCATGTCTACGTAATCTTGAATAAATGCTTCTTGAGACACACAGTGTTGCTTCTTTGCATGCATCAAACAAATTGTTTCTGGCTATATGCATCCATGCATCAGTTTGAGAGGGGTGGAAATGGGACACTTGTGTGAAACAAAACTGCCCCAAAAGTACCCCCACCCACTTTAAATACAGTTTTTTCTAAGTCAATTGGGTACATTTCTCAGATCCGATTTGAAATTCTCAAAACTTCTTGTTCAATCCTTACATCCTTGTGTCACTTGTGCACATCAAACAAGCATTTTCTCATTTCTTTGAACCAGTTGCAAATGCTTTGGTACATCCATGCAAGTGAATATGACACAATTCTGTGCAGATTCCTACATTATCAATTGCTTATGTCATGTTGATCAAAATGCATTATAATGGGTCTCTGTTGAATAGTATAAACCCCCATGACATTTAAGCACTAGTTTTACAATATACAGTAAGTCTACTTTAAGTAAACAGTGGCATTTTATTTTAATCAATTTAGTGTTTTGCATTACTAAATTTTTTCAACATAGGATTGCAAGACAACTTCAATGTGTTGCAGACGGCCCCTTTTCACACCTAAACAGTCTTTTGGCACTCTCTACAGGGATCTTATCAGGATTCCCTCCCTCCTGCTTTTTTTCCCCTGCTGTCTTGTCTGCACTCCCCCCCTCTGAGGAGCTCTCTCTTTTGAATACCAACAGTGCCACAGACACTCTGTGTTCCACGCTTACATCCTGCTTGGACAACCTATGCCCTCCTACATCTGGACCAGCCCGTGCATCCCTGTCTGCCCCCTGGTTATCGGATGTACCACGTGAGCATCGCACCAGCCTCCAGTCAGCTGAGAGAAAATGGCCCAAGTCAAAAGACCATACTGACCTCTCTCTCTACCAGTCTCTTCTCTCTACTTTCTATGTTGACGTCACCTCTGCAAAAACTGATTATAACCACTCGAAGATCAGCAACTCTCCTGACTCTCACACACTCTTAAAAACCTTCTCTGCTCTCCTCTGTCCGCCTGCTCCCACACCTTCATCGGAGTTAACGGTTAATGATTTTGCATCGTTCTTCGTAAAGAAAACTACCGCCATCAACAGCCAGATTTCTACACCACCATCACCCGCCTTTTCTCCTCTGTCTGAAAATGATGTTTCCAAGGTCATTGGTTCCAACCACCCTACCACCTGCCCACTGGATTCCATCCCCACCCATCTCCTCCATGCCATCTCTCCAGCAGTTGTGCCTGGTCTGACCCACATCATCAACTCTTTGCTCACCACTGGGACATTTCCCACTGCGTTCAAAGAGGCCTGCATCACACCGCTACTGAAGAAACCCACTCTCAACCTTACCCTGCTAGAACACTACAGGCAGGTGTAGTGTGTGAAAATGCATATCTTCTGTCAAAATGTAGATGACTGATTTTAACCTCTAATTCTTTTCTGTCTTCTTAAAAAAATATTTTTTTAGTTACCTCACTATTCTTAGCTTTGTATACTGTGCTAGGCTTTAATGGACTGGATTTAATTAACTTATGCATTTTGTTGCCTATATTGTTATAATTGCTTCCAATGTTTCCTCGTCTGTAAGTCGCTTTGGATAGAAACGTCTGCTAAATGACTAAATGTAAATTTTATGAAATGTGTAATGTCATGTGTAATGTGTAGTGTGTGGCCTTGAAATTTTAGCATGTCTACGTAATCTTGAATAAATGCTTCTTGAGACACACAGTGTTGCTTCTTTGCATGCATCAAACAAATTGTTTCTGGCTATATGCATCCATGCATCAGTTTGAGAGGGGTGGAAATGGGACACTTGGGTGAAACAAAACTGCCCCAAAAGTACCCCCACCCACTTTAAATACAGTTTTTTCTAAGTCAATTGGGTATATTTCTCAGATCCGATTTGAAATTCTCAAAACTTCTTGTTCAATCCTTACATCCTTGTGTCACTTGTGCACATCAAACAAGCATTTTCTCATTTCTTTGAACAAGTTGCAAATGCTTTGGTACATCCATGCAAGTGAATATGACACAATTCTGTGCAGATACCTACATTATTGCTTATGTCATGTTGATCAAAATGCATTATAATGGGTCTCTGTTGAATAGTATAATCCCCCATGACATTTAAGCACTAGTTTTACAATATACAGTAAGTATACTTTAAGTAAACAGTGGCATTTTATTTTACTCAATTTAGTGTTTTGCATTACTAAATTCTTTCCACATAGGATTGCAAGACAACTTCAATGTGTTGCATACGGCCCCTTTTCACACCTAAACAGTCTTTTGGCACTCTCTACAGGGATCTCATCAGGATTCCCTCCCTCCTGCTTTTCCTCTGCTGTCTTGTCTGCACTCCCCCCCTCTGAGGAGCTCTCTCTTTTGAATACCAACAGTGCCACAGACACTCTGTGTTCCACGCTTACATCCTGCTTGGACAACCTATGCCCTCCTACATCTGGACCAGCCCGTGCATCCCTGTCTGCCCCCTGGTTATCGGATGTACCACGTGAGCATCGCACCAGCCTCCAGTCAGCTGAGAAAAATGGCCCAAGTCAAAAGACCATACTGACCTCTCTCCTGACTCTCACACACTCTTAATAAACCTTCTCTGCTCTCCTCTGTCCGCCTGCTCCCACACCTTCATCGGAGTTAACGGCTAATGATTTTGCATCGTTCTTCTTAAATAAAAAAATACCGCCATCAACAGCAAGATTTCTACACCACCATCACCCGCCTTTTCTCCTCTGTCTGAAAATGATGTTTCCAAGGTCATTGATTCCAACCACCCTACCACCTGCCCACTGGATTCCATCCCCACCCATCTCCTCCATGCCATCTCTCCAGCAGTTGTGCCTGGTCTGACCAACATCATCAACTCTTTGCTCACCACTGGGACATTTCCCAATGCGTTCAAAGAGGCCTGCATCACACCGCTACTGAAGAAACCCACTCTCAACCTTACACTGCTAGAACACTACAGGCAGGTGTAGTGTGTGAAAATGCATATCTTCAGTCAAAATGTAGATGACTGATTTTAACCTCTAATTCTTTTCTGTCTTCTTAAAAAATTTTTTTTTTTACTTACCTCACTATTCTTAGCTTTGTCTACTGTGCTAGGCTTTAATGGACTGGATTTAATTAACTTATGCATTTTGTTGCCTATATTGTTATAATTGCTTATAATTGCTTAGTATAATCCCCCGTGACATTTAAGCACTAGTTTTACAATATACAGTAAGTATACTTTAAGTAAACAGTGGCATTTTATTTTAATCAATTTGGGTTTTGCATTACTAAATTTTTTCAACATAGGATTGCAAGACAACTTCAATGTGTTGCAGACGGCCCCTTTTCACACCTAAACAGTCTTTTGGCACTCTCTACAGGGATCTCATCAGGATTCCCTCCCACCTGCTTTTCCTCTGCTGTCTTGTCTGCACTCCCCCCCTCTGAGGAGCTCTCTCTTTTGAATACCAACAGTGCCACAGACACTCTGTGTTCCACGCTTACATCCTGCTTGGACAACCTATGCCCTCCTACATCTGGACCAGCCCGTGCATCCCTGTCTGCCCCCTGGTTATGGGATGTACCACGTGAGCATCGCACCAGCCTCCAGTCAGCTGAGAGAAAATGGCCCAAGTCAAAAGACCATACTGACCTCTCTCCTGACTCTCACACTCTTAAAAACCTTCTCTGCTCTCCTCTGTCCGCCTGCTCCCACACCTTCATCGGAGTTAACGGCTAATGATTTTGCATCGTTCTTCGTAAAGACACTACCGCCATCAAGCCAGATTTCTACACCACCATCACCCGCCTTTTCTCCTCTGTCTGAAAATGATGTTTCCAAGGCCATTGGTTCCAACCACCCTACCACCTGCCCACTGGATTCCATCCCCACCCATCTCCTCCATGCCATCTCTCCAGCAGTTGTGCCTGGTCTGACCCACATCATCAACTCTTTGCTCACCACTGGGACATTTCCCACTGCGTTCAAAGAGGCCTGCATCACACCGCTACTGAAGAAACCCACTCTCAACCTTACACTGCTAGAACACTACAGGCAGGTGTAGTGTGTGAAAATGCATATCTTCCGTCAAAATGTAGATGACTGATTTTAACCTCTAATTCTTTTCTGTCTTCTTAAAAAAACATTTTTTTAGTTACCTCACTATTCTTAGCTTTGTATACTGTGCTAGGCTTTAATGGACTGGATTTAATTAACTTATGCATTTTGTTGCCTATATTGTTATAATTACTTCCAATGTTTCCTCGTCTGTAAGTCGCTTTGGATAAAAACGTCTGCTAAATGACTAAATGTACATTTTATGAAAAGTGTAATGTCATGTGTAATGTGTAGTGTGTGGCCTTGAAATTCTAGCATGTCTACGTAATCATGAATAAATGCTTCTTGAGACACACAGTGTTGCTTCTTTGCATGCATCAAACAAATTGTTTCTGGCTATATGCATCCATGCATCAGTTTGAGAGGGGTGGAAATGGGACAATTGGGTGAAACAAAACTGCCCCAAAAGTACCCCCACCCACTTTAAATACAGTTTTTTCTAAGTCAATTTGGTACATTTCTCAGATCCGATTTGAAATTCTCAAAACTTCTTGTTCAATCCTTACATCCTTGTGTAACTTGTGCACATCAAACAAGCATTTTCTCATTTCTTTGAACAAGTTGCAAATGCTTTGGTACATCCATGCAAGTGAATATGACACAATTCTGTGCAGATTCCTACATTATCAATTGCTTATGTCATGTTGATCAAAATGCATTATAATGGGTCTCTGTTGAATAGTATAATCCCCCATGACATTTAAGCACTAGTTTTACAATATACAGTAAGTATACTTTAAGTAAACAGTGGCATTTTATTTTACTCAATTTAGTGTTTTGCATTACTAAATTCTTTCCACATAGGATTGCAAGACAACTTCAATGTGTTGCATACGGCCCCTTTTCACACCTAAACAGTCTTTTGGCACTCTCTACAGGGATCTCATCAGGATTCCCTCCCTCCTGCTTTTCCTCTGCTGTCTTGTCTGCACTCCCCCCCTCTGAGGAGCTCTCTCTTTTGAATACCAACAGTGCCACAGACACTCTGTGTTCCACGCTTACATCCTGCTAGGACAACCTATGCCCTCCTACATCTGAACCAGCCCGTGCATCCCTGTCTGCCCCCTGGTTATCGGATGTACCATGTGAGCATCGCACCAGCCTCCAGTCAGCTGAGAGAAAATGGCCCAAGTCAAAAGACCATACTGACCTCTCTCCTGACTCTCACACACTCTTAAAAACCTTCTCTGCTCTCCTCTGTCCGCCTGCTCCCACACCTTCATCGGAGTTAACGGCTAATGATTTTGCATCGTTCTTCGTAAAGAAAACTACCGCCATCAACAGCTAGATTTCTACACCACCATCACCCGCCTTTTCTCCTCTGTCTGAAAATGATGTTTCCAAGGTCATTGGTTCCAACCACCCTACCACCTGCCCACTGGATTCCATCCCCACCCATCTCCTCCATGCCATCTCTCCAGCAGTTGTGCCTGGTCTGACCCACATCATCAACTCTTTGCTCACCACTGGGACATTTCCCACTGCGTTCAAAGAGGCCTGCATCACACCGCTACTGAAGAAACCCGCTCTCAACCTTACACTGCTAGAACACTACAGGCCGGTGTAGTGTGTGAAAATGCATATCTTCTGTCAAAATGTAGATGACCGATTTTAACCTCTAATTCTTTTCTGTCTTCTTAAATTTTTTTTTTTCTAGTTACCTCACTATTCTTAGCTTTGTATACTGTGCTAGGCTTTAATGGACTGGATTTAATTAACTTATGCATTTTGTTGCCAATATTGCTATAATTGCTTCCAATGTTTCCTCGTCTGTAAGTCGCTTTGGATAAAACGTCTGCTAAATGACTAAATGTAAATTTAATGTTATGTGTAATGTCATGTGTAATGTGTAGTGTGTGGCCTTGAAATTTAAGCATGTCTACGTAATCATGAATAAATGCTTCTTGAGACACACAGTGTTGCTTCATTGCATGCATCAAAAAATTGTTTCTGGCTATATGCATCCATGCATCAGTTTGAGAGGGGTGGAAATGGGACACTTGGGTGAAACAAAACTGCCCCAAAAGTACCCCCACCCACTTTAAATACAGTTTTTTCTAAGTCAATTTGGTACATTTCTCAGATCCGATTTGAAATTCTCAAAACTTCTTGTTCAATCCTTACATCCTTGTGTCACTTGTGCACATCAAACAAGCATTTTCTCATTTCTTTGAACAAGTTGCAAATGCTTTGGTACATCCATGCAAGTGAATATGACACAATTCTGTGCAGATTCCTACATTATCAATTGCTTATGTCATGTTGATCAAAATGCATTATAATGGGTCTCTGTTGAATAGTATAATCCCCCATGACATTTAAGCACTAGTTTTACAATATACAGTAAGTATACTTTAAGTAAACAGTGGCATTTTATTTTAATCAATTTAGTGTTTTGCATTACTACATTTTTTCAACATAGGATTGCAAGACAACTTCAATGTGTTGCAGACGGCCCCTTTTCACACCTAAACAGTCTTTTGGCACTCTCTACAGAGATCTTATCAGGATTCCCTCCCTCCTGCTTTTCCTCTGCTGTCTTGTCTGCACTCCCCCCCTCTGAGGAGCTCTCTCTTTTGAATACCAACAGTGCCACAGACACTCTGTGTTCCACGCTTACATCCTGCTTGGACAACCTATGCCCTCCTACATCTGGACAAGCCCGTGCATCCCTGTCTGCCCCCTGGTTATCGGATGTACCACGTGAGCATCGCACCAGCCTCCAGTCAGTTGAGAGAAAATGGCCCAAGTCAAAAGACCATACTGACCTCTCTCCTGACTCTCACACACTCTTAAAAACCTTCTCTGCTCTCCTCTGTCCGCCTGCTCCCACACCTTCATAGGAGTTAACGGCTAATGATTTTGCATCGTTCTTCGTAAAGAAAACTACCGCCATCAACAGCCAGATTTCTACACCACCATCACCCGCCTTTTCTCCTCTGTCTGAAAATGATGTTTCCAAGGTCATTGGTTCCAACCACCCTACCACCTGCCCACTGGATTCCATCCCCACCCATCTCCTCCATGCCATCTCTCCAGCAGTTGTGCCTGGTCTGACCCACATCATCAACTCTTTGCTCACCACTGACACATTTCCCACTGCGTTCAAAGAGGCCTGCATCACACCGCTACTGAAGAAACCCACTCTCAACCTTACACTGCTAGAACACTACAGGCAGGTGTAGTGTGTGTAATTTGCATATCTTCAGTCAAAATGTAGATGACTGATTTTAACCTCTAATTCTTTTCTGTCTTCTTAAAAAATTTTTTTTTTACTTACCTCACTATTCTTAGCTTTGTATACTGTGCTAGGCTTTAATGGACTGGATTTAATTAACTTATGCATTTTGTTGCCTATATTGTTATGATTGCTTCCAATGTTTCCTCGTCTGTAAGTCGCTTTGGATAAAAACGTCTGCTAAATGACTAAATGTAAATTTTATGAAATGTGTAATGTCATGTGTAATGTGTAGTGTGTGGCCTTGAAATTTTAGCATGTCTACGTAATCTTGAATAAATGCTTCTTGAGACACACAGTGTTGCTTCTTTGCATGCATCAAACAAATTGTTTCTGGCTATATGCATCCATGCATCAGTTTGAGAGGGGTGGAAATGGGACACTTGGGTGAAACAAAACTGCCCCAAAAGTACCCCCACCCACTTTAAATACAGTTTTTTCTAAGTCAATTGGGTACATTTCTCAGATCCGATTTGAAATTCTCAAAACTTCTTGTTCAATCCTTACATCCTTGTGTCACTTGTGCACATCAAACAAGCATTTTCTCATTTCTTTGAACAAGTTGCAAATGCTTTGGTACATCCATGCAAGTGAATATGACACAATTCTGTGCAGATTCCTACATTATCAATTGCTTATGTCATGTTGATCAAAATGCATTATAATGGGTCTCTGTTGAATAGTATAATCCCCCATGACATTTAAGCACTAGTTTTACAATATACAGTAAGTATACTTTAAGTAAACAGTGGCATTTTATTTTAATCAATTTAGTGTTTTGCATTACTAAATTTTTTCAACATAGGATTGCAAGACAACTTCAATGTGTTGCAGACGGCCCCTTTTCACACCTAAACAGTCTTTTGGCACTCTCTACAGGGATCTTATCAGGATTCCCTCCCTCCTGCTTTTCCTCTGCTGTCTTGTCTGCACTCCCCCCCTCTGAGGAGCTCTCTCTTTTGAATACCAACAGTGCCACAGACACTCTGTGTTCCACGCTTACATCCTGCTTGGACAACCTATGCCCTCCTACATCTGGACCAGCCCGTGCATCCCTGTCTGCCCCCTGGTTATCGGATGTACCACGTGAGCATCGCACCAGCCTCCAGTCAGTTGAGAGAAAATGGCCCAAGTCAAAAGACCATACTGACCTCTCTCCTGACTCTCACACACTCTTAAAAACCTTCTCTGCTCTCCTCTGTCCGCCTGCTCCCACACCTTCATCGGAGTTAACGGCTAATGATTTTGCATCGTTCTTCTTAAAGAAAACTACCGCCATCAACAGCCAGATTTCTACACCACCATCACCCGCCTTTTCTCCTCTGTCTGAAAATGATGTTTCCAAGGCCATTGGTTCCAACCACCCTACCACCTGCCCACTGGATTCCATCCCCACCCATCTCCTCCATGCCATCTCTCCAGCAGTTGTGCCTGGTCTGACCCACATCATCAACTCTTTGCTCACCACTGGGACATTTCCCACTGCGTTCAAAGAGGCCTGCATCACACCGCTACTGAAGAAACCCACTCTCAACCTTACACTGCTAGAACACTACAGGCAGGTGTAGTGTGTGAAAATGCATATCTTCTGTCAAAATGTAGATGACTGATTTTAACCTCTAATTCTTTTCTGTCTTCTTAAAGAAAATATTTTTTTAGTTACCTCACTATTCTTAGCTTTGTATACTGTGCTAGGCTTTAATGGACTGGATTTAATTAACTTATGCATTTTGTTGCCTATATTGTTATAATTACTTCCAATGTTTCCTCGTCTGTAAGTCGCTTTGGATAAAACGTCTGCTAAATGACTAAATGTAAATTTAAAGTTATGTGTAATGTCATGTGTAATGTGTAGTGTGTGGCCTTGAAATTTAAGCATGTCTACGTAATCATGAATAAATGCTTCTTGAGACACACAGTGTTGCTTCTTTGCATGCATCAAACAAATTGTTTCTGGCTATATGCATCCATGCATCAGTTTGAGAGGGGTGGAAATGGGACACTTGGGTGAAACAAAACTGCCCCAAAAGTACCCCCACCCACTTTAAATACAGTTTTTTCTAAGTCAATTTGGTACATTTCTCAGATCCGATTTGAAATTCTCAAAACTTCTTGTTCAATCCTTACATCCTTGTGTCACTTGTGCACATCAAACAAGCATTTTCTCATTTCTTTGAACAAGTTGCAAATGCTTTGGTACATCCATGCAAGTGAATATGACACAATTCTGTGCAGATTCCTACATTATCAATTGCTTATGTCATGTTGATCAAAATGCATTATAATGGGTCTCTGTTGAATAGTATAATCCCCCATGACATTTAAGCACTAGTTTTACAATATACAGTAAGTATACTTTAAGTAAACAGTGGCATTTTATTTTAATCAATTTAGTGTTTTGCATTACTAAATTTTTTCAACATAGGATTGCAAGACAACTTCAATGTGTTGCAGACGGCCCCTTTTAACACCTAAACAGTCTTTTGGCACTCTCTACAGGGATCTTATCAGGATTCCCTCCCTCCTGCTTTTCCTCTGCTGTCTTGTCTGCACTCCCCCCCTCTGAGGAGCTCTCTCTTTTGAATACCAACAGTGCCACAGACACTCTGTGTTCCACGCTTACATCCTGCTTGGACAACCTATGCCCTCCTACATCTGGACCAGCCCGTGCATCCCTGTCTGCCCCCTGGTTATGGGATGTACCACGTGAGCATCGCACCAGCCTCCAGTCAGCTGAGAGAAAATGGCCCAAGTCAAAAGACCATACTGACCTCTCTCCTGACTCTCACACACTCTTAAAAACCTTCTCTGCTCTCCTCTGTCCGCCTGCTCCCACACCTTCATCGGAGTTAACGGCTAATGATTTTGCATCGTTCTTCGTAAAGAAAACTACCGCCATCAACAGCCAGATTTCTACACCACCATCACCCGCCTTTTCTCCTCTGTCTGAAAATGATGTTTCCAAGGTCATTGGTTCCAACCACCCTACCACCTGCCCACTGGATTCCATCCCCACCCATCTCCTCCATGCCATCTCTCCAGCAGTTGTGCCTGGTCTGACCCACATCATCAACTCTTTGCTCACCACTGGGACATTTCCCACTGCGTTCAAAGAGGCCTGCATCACACCGCTACTGAAGAAACCCACTCTCAACCTTACACTGCTAGAACACTACAGGCAGGTGTAGTGTGTGAAAATGCATATCTTCTGTCAAAATGTAGATGACTGATTTTAACCTCTAATTCTTTTCTGTCTTCTTAAAAAAATATTTTTTTTACTTACCTCACTATTCTTAGCTTTGTATACTGTGCTAGGCTTTAATGGACTGGATTTAATTAACTTATGCATTTTGTTGCCTATATTGTTATAATTGCTTCCAATGTTTCCTCGTCTGTAAGTCGCTTTGGATAAAAACGTCTGCTAAATGACTAAATGTAAATTTTATGAAATGTGTAATGTCATGTGTAATGTGTAGTGTGTGGCCTTGAAATTTTAGCAAGTCTACGTAATCATGAATAAATGCTTCTTGAGACACACAGTGTTGCTTCTTTGCATGCATCAAACGAATTGTTTCTGGCTATATGCATCCATGCATCAGTTTGAGAGGGTGGAAATGGGACAATTGGGTGAAACAAAACTGCCCCAAAAGTACCCCCACCCACTTTAAATACAGTTTTTTCTAAGTCAATTTGGTACATTTCTCAGATCCGATTTGAAATTCTCAAAACTTCTTGTTCAATCCTTACATCCTTGTGTCACTTGTGCACATCAAACAAGCATTTTCTCATTTCTTTGAACAAGTTGCAAATGCTTTGGTACATCCATGCAAGTGAATATGACACAATTCTGTGCAGATTCCTACATTATCAATTGCTTATGTCATGTTGATCAAAATGCATTATAATGGGTCTCTGTTGAATAGTATAATCCCCCATGACATTTAAGCACTAGTTTTACAATATACAGTAAGTATACTTTAAGTTAACAGTGGCATTTTATTTTACTCAATTTAGTGTTTTGCATTACTAAATTCTTTCCACATAGGATTGCAAGACAACTTCAATGTGTTGCATACGCCCCCTTTTCACACCTAAACAGTCTTTTGGCACTCTCTACAGGGATCTCATCAGGATTCCCTCCCTCCTGCTTTTCCTCTGCTGTCTTGTCTGCACTCCCCCCCTCTGAGGAGCTCTCTCTTTTGAATACCAACAGTGCCACAGACACTCTGTGTTCCACGCTTACATCCTGCTTGGACAACCTATGCCCTCCTACATCTGGACCAGCCCGTGCATCCCTGTCTGCCCCCTGGTTATGCGATGTACCACGTGAGCATCGCACCAGCCTCCAGTCAGCTGAGAGAAAATGGCCCAAGTCAAAAGACCATACTGACCTCTCTCCTGACTCTCACACACTCTTAAAAACCTTCTCTGCTCTCCTCTGTCCGCCTGCTCCCACACCTTCATCGGAGTTAACGGCTAATGATTTTGCATCGTTCTTCGTAAAGAAAACTACCGCCATCAACAGCCAGATTTCTACACCACCATCACCCGCCTTTTCACCTCTGTCTGAAAATGATGTTTCCAAGGTCATTGGTTCAAACCACCCTACCACCTGCCCACTGGATTCCATCCCCACCCATCTCCTCCATGCCATCTCTCCAGCAGTTGTGCCTGGTCTGACCCACATCATCAACTCTTTGCTCACCACTGGGACATTTCCCACTGCGTTCAAAGAGGCCTGCATCACACCGCTACTGAAGAAACCCACTCTCAACCTTACACTGCTAGAACACTACAGGCAGGTGTAGTGTGTATAAATGCATATCTTCTGTCAAAATGTAGATGACTGATTTTTACCTCTAATTCTTTTCTGTCTTCTTAAAAAATATTTTTTTAGTTACCTCACTATTCTTAGCTTTGTATACTGTGCTAGGCTTTAATGGACTGGATTTAATTAACTTATGCATTTTGTTGCCTATATTGTTATAATTGCTTCGAATGTTTCCTCGTCTGTAAGTCGCTTTGGATAAAAACGTCTGCTAAATGACTAAATGTAAATTTTATGAAATGTGTAATGTCATGTATAATGTGTAGTGTGTGGCCTTGAAATTTTAGCATGTCTACGTAATCATGAATAAATGCTTCTTGAGACACACAGTGTTGCTTCTTTGCATGCATCAAACGAATTGTTTCTGGCTATATGCATCCATGCATCAGTTTGAGAGGGGTGGAAATGGGACACTTGGGTGAAACAAAACTGCCCCAAAAGTACCCCCACCCACTTTAAATACAGTTTTTTCTAAGTCAATTTGGTACATTTCTCAGATCCGATTTGAAATTCTCAAAACTTCTTGTTCAATCCTAACATCCTTGTGTCACTTGTGCACATCAAACAAGCATTTTCTCATTTCTTTGAACAAGTTGCAAATGCTTTGGTACATCCATGCAAGTGAATATGACACAATTCTGTGCAGATTCCTACATTATCAATTGCTTATGTCATGTTGATCAAAATGCATTATAATGGGTCTCTGCTGAATAGTATAATCCCCCATGACATTTAAGCACTAGTTTTACAATATACAGTAAGTATACTTTAAGTAAACAGTGGCATTTTATTTTACTCAATTTAGTGTTTTGCATTACTAAATTCTTTCCACATAGGATTGCAAGACAACTTCAATGTGTTGCATACGGCCCCTTTTCACACCTAAACAGTCTTTTGGCACTCTCTACAGGGATCTCATCAGGATTCCCTCCCTCCTGCTTTTCCTCTGCTGTCTTGTCTGCACTCCCCCCCTCTGAGGAGCTCTCTCTCTTGAATACCAACAGTGCCACAGACACTCTGTGTTCCACGCTTACATCCTGCTTGGACAACCTATGCCCTCCTACATCTGGACCAGCCCGTGCATCCCTGTCTGCCCCCTGGTTATCGGATGTACCACTTGAGCATCGCACCAGCCTCCAGTCAGCTGAGAGAAAATGGCCCAAGTCAAAAGACCATACTGACCTCTCTCTCTACCAGTCTCTTCTCTCTACTTTCTCCGTTGACGTCACCTCTGCAAAAACTGATTATAACCACTCGAAGATCAGCAACTCTCCTGACTCTCACACTCTTAAAAACCTTCTCTGCTCTCCTCTGTCCGCCTGCTCCCACACCTTCATCGGAGTTAACGGCTAATGATTTTGCATCGTTCTTCGTAAAGAAAACTACCGCCATCAACAGCCAGATTTCTACACCACCATCACCCGCCTTTTCTCCTCTGTCTGAAAATGATGTTTCCAAGGTCATTGGTTCCAACCACCCTACCACCTGCCCACTGGATTCCATCCCCACCCATCTCCTCCATGCCATCTCTCCAGCAGTTGTGCCTGGTCTGACCCACATCATCAACTCTTTGCTCACCACTGGGAAATTTCCCACTGCGTTCAAAGAGGCCTGCATCACACCGCTACTGAAGAAACCCACTCTCAACCTTACACTGCTAAAACACTACAGGCAGGTGTAGTGTGTGAAAATGCATATCTTCTGTCAAAATGTAGATGACTGATATTTACCTCTAATTCTTTTCTGTCTTCTTAAAAAAATATTTTTTTAGTTACCTCACTATTCTTAGCTTTGTATACTGTGCTAGGCTTTAATGGACTGGATTTAATTAACTTATGCATTTTGTTGCCTATATTGTTATAATTGCTTCCAATGTTTCCTCGTCTGTAAGTCGCTTTGGATAAAAACGTCTGCTAAATGACTAAATGTAAATTTTATGAAATGTGTAATGTCATGTGTAATGTGTAGTGTGTGGCCTTGAAATTTTAGCATGTCTACGTAATCATGAATAAATTCTTCTTGAGACACACAGTGTTGCTTCTTTGCATGCATCAAACGAATTGTTTCTGGCTATATGCATCCATGCATCAGTTTGAGAGGGGTGGAAATGGGACACTTGGGTGAAACAAAACTGCCCCAAAAGTACCCCCACCCACTTTAAATACAGTTTTTTCTAAGTCAATTTGGTACATTTCTCAGATCCGATTTGAAATTCTCAAAACTTCTTGTTCAATCCTAACATCCTTGTGTCACTTGTGCACATCAAACAAGCATTTTCTCATTTCTTTGAACAAGTTGCAAATGCTTTGGTACATCCATGCAAGTGAATATGACACAATTCTGTGCAGATTCCTACATTATCAATTGCTTATGTCATGTTGATCAAAATGCATTATAATGGGTCTCTGTTGAATAGTATAATCCCCCATGACATTTAAGCACTAGTTTTACAATATACAGTAAGTATACTTTAAGTAAACAGTGGCATTTTATTTTACTCAATTTAGTGTTTTGCATTACTAAATTCTTTCCACATAGGATTGCAAGACAACTTCAATGTGTTGCAGACGGCCCCTTTTCACACCTAAACAGTCTTTTGGCACTCTCTACAGGAATCTCATCAGGATTCCCTCCCTCCTGCTTTTCCTCTGCTGTCTTGTCTGCACTCCCCCCCTCTGAGGAGCTCTCTCTTTTGAATACCAACAGTGCCACAGACACTCTGTGTTCCACGCTTACATCCTGCTTGGACAACCTATGCCCTCCTACATCTGGACCAGCCCCTGCATCCCTGTCTGCCCCCTGGTTATCGGATGTACCACGTGAGCATCGCACCAGCCTCCAGTCAGTTGAGAGAAAATGGCCCAAGTCAAAAGACCATACTGACCTCTCTCCTGACTCTCACACACTCTTAAAAACCTTCTCTGCTCTCCTCTGTCCGCCTGCTCCCACACCTTCATCTGAGTTAACGGCTAATGATTTTGCATCGTTCTTCGTAAAGAAAACTACCGCCATCAACAGCCAGATTTCTACACCACCATCACACGCCTTTTCTCCTCTGTCTGAAAATGATGTTTCCAAGGTCATTGGTTCCAACCACCCTACCACCTGCCCACTGGATTCCATCCCCACCCATCTCCTCCATGCCATCTCTCCAGCAGTTGTGCCTGGTCTGACCCACATCATCAACTCTTTGCTCACCACTGGGACATTTCCCACTGCGTTCAAAGAGGCCTGCATCACACCGCTACTGAAGAAACCAACTCTCAACCTTACACTGCTAGAACACTACAGGCAGGTATAGTGTGTGAAAATGCATATCTTCAGTCAAAATGTAGATGACTGATTTTAACCTCTAATTCTTTTCTGTCTTCTTAAAAAAAAAATTTTTTACTTACCTCACTATTCTTAGCTTTGTATACTGTGCTAGGCTTTAATGGACTGGATTTAATTAACTTATGCATTTTGTTGCCTATATTGTTATGATTGCTTCCAATGTTTCCTCGTCTGTAAGTCGCTTTGGATAAAAACGTCTGATAAATGACTAAATGTAAATTTTATGAAATGTGTAATGTCATGTGTAATGTGTAGTGTGTGGCCTTGAAATTTTAGCATGTCTACGTAATCTTGAATAAATGCTTCTTGAGACACACAGTGTTGCTTCTTTGCATGCATCAAACAAATTGTTTCTGGCTATATGCATCCATGCATCAGTTTGAGAGGGGTGGAAATGGGACACTTGGGTGAAACAAAACTGCCCCAAAAGTACCCCCACCCACTTTAAATACAGTTTTTTCTAAGTCAATTGGGTACATTTCTCAGATCCGATTTGAAATTCTCAAAACTTCTTGTTCAATCCTTACATCCTTGTGTCACTTGTGCACATCAAACAAGCATTTTCTCATTTCTTTGAACCAGTTTCAAATGCTTTGGTACATCCATGCAAGTGAATATGACACAATTCTGTGCAGATTCCTACATTATCAATTGCTTATGTCATGTTGATCAAAATGCATTATAATGGGTCTCTGTTGAATAGTATAATCCCCCATGACATTTAAGCACTAGTTTTACAATATACAGTAAGTCTACTTTAAGTAAACAGTGGCATTTTATTTTAATCAATTTAGTGTTTTGCATTACTAAATTTTTTCAACATAGGATTGCAAGACAACTTCAATGTGTTGCAGACGGCCCCTTTTCACACCTAAACAGTCTTTTGGCACTCTCTACAGGGATCTTATCAGGATTCCCTCCCTCCTGCTTTTCCTCTGCTGTCTTGTCTGCACGTCCCCCCTCTGAGGAGCTCTCTCTTTTGAATACCAACAGTGCCACAGACACTCTGTGTTCCACGCTTACATCCTGCTTGGACAACCTATGCCCTCCTACATCTGGACCAGCCCGTGCATCCCTGTCTGCCCCCTGGTTATCGGATGTACCACTTGAGCATCGCACCAGCCTCCAGTCAGCTGAGAGAAAATGGCCCAAGTCAAAAGACCATACTGACCTCTCTCTCTACCAGTCTCTTCCCTCTACTTTCTCCGTTGACGTCACCTCTGCAAAAACTGATTATAACCACTCGAAGATCAGCAACTCTCCTGACTCTCACACACTCTTAAAAACCTTCTCTGCTCTCCTCTGTCCGCCTGCTCCCACACCTTCATCGGAGTTAACGGTTAATGATTTTGCATCGTTCTTCGTAAAGAAAACTACCGCCATCAACAGCCAGATTTCTACACCACCATCACCCGCCTTTTCTCCTCTGTCTGAAAATGATGTTTCCAAGGTCATTGGTTCCAACCACCCTACCACCTGCCCACTGGATTCCATCCCCACCCATCTCCTCCATGCCATCTCTCCAGCAGTTGTGCCTGGTCTGACCCACATCATCAACTCTTTGCTCACCATTGGGACATTTCCCACTGCGTTCAAAGAGGCCTGCATCACACCGCTACTGAAGAAACCCACTCTCAACCTTACACTGCTAGAACACTACAGGCAGGTGTAGTGTGTGAAAATGCATATCTTCTGTCTGTAGCCCTGTGGTAAACTCTGGCCTTTATTGTGTAATGAAAACAAAGGGTAGGTTATAATTAATCTCTCTTACTAAAGAATGAGTACCATGACTATTGAAATAAGCGTTTCATTTACCTTAAATGATTAAGAGTATCAATAGTAGTAAAGTTATTTTAAGATAGTGAGTAACATTAAAGTTTAAGTTTATATTATTTAGTTAAATAATATCATCTTTAATTACTCTATTATTATTGTTTTCATGTTATTATTGTTATTGGTCATTTTGGTATTAATACTGTATAGTCTATAGTGTTTGGCTATCGGTATGACCGTGGTTACACGTGACAGGAGGAGGGGCGTGAAGGTTTTCATTTAAAAAAAGGACTCGCATGTTTTTTTTCCCTGGAGCGGGTGGGAGAAAGTTAACGCTAAAAAAAGAAAAAAGCCGAGGCATCTGGACTGGGTGTTCAAATAAGAGAATCGCGGACTCTGGGTTTTGTTGAGCGAGCTGCTGAAGAGAAAATGAAGCGGAGACCGTTTGACAAAACGGGAAAATAGGAGCGGAAGCGAGATCGGGAGTAGCAGAGATAGCTAGCCAACGTGGTGGTTCTTTGGTGGACCGGTTGGTTAATCGCGCTACACGTTAGCAGCTGGACCAAAGATTTTCCACGCTCTCAATGTGTTGCAAGTGTTGTTCAGCGCACTCTATGTTTTTTTCAAGACCAGCAAAGGACGGCAACGTTTTTTTTCCCTTCGTACAAAGCAGTACCGTGAGTAAACTGACACGTGTGCGAATGTGTGAGTGGGCCCACCACTGCAGGTACTAAGATTTGTTTCAGGACATGTGGAGAAGTGTTGTATTTTTTTGTTCATTGTAAAGTTCTCTGTGCATTTTCAATGGTTAGGAAAGGGATAAGGTAAGAGAACTTTTAGATCATTTATTCTATGTAATAAGTGTGTTTGAAACTATTGAGGTTTTCTAGCTTAAAGCTAACAATATCATTTAAGTATTTGGGAAAGTTTTGGTTAGTTATTTTTGTTTAATCGTTGATATTTTGTTTCGGGGAAAGTTTTTTTTATATATTCTATCTGCTGAAGTCTTTATTTAAATAAAACAGGGCATTAACCCTTTAGTTTGTTTTTGCTAAAACTCAAAAATATCTCTGAGTCTCATTGTGTTAGATATTCTATTCAAATTGGTTGTACAACTTGTTAGAAACATATTAGGTGCACCTTCGTGGTATCCACCTGAACTTAACCGAACCCAAGCACCCACCATTCTCATGTAAGTAACGATTAGAGTGGCTGTACGGGTGCTACATAAAAATGGAGGCACCGCTGGGATAAATTTAGTTCCAAAGTAGTTTTAATTGAAATCTAACATTAGTTTGACTCAGAGATTTACATAGTTTGTTTAAAGTAATAGTTTAGAAACAAAAGCTGGTTAGCTGTTAACCTACATGTAAAATCATATTAAAGAGTACCTATTGTGATTTTTTTTTTTAATCTACAAAGGTGGAGTGCTATTAAGCATTTTACACTTAAGAAACCCAGTTTAAGCTTTATTTGTGTTAAAATACATCTGAACCGTTTCAAATTTAGTGCTAACAAGTGATCACTCTAAGTGCACAACCTGTGGGGATGGCTCAGTTGAAGAACTGGTGTGTTGGAGAAGGCATAGACCCGGTGAAAGCTTTGCTGGTTAAAGATGTACCTCCGGAAACTGAAGTAGGTTTCATTGAAGAAACAATGCAGACTATCAAAGCACTCGGGAGAGTCAAGGTGAGAGGAAGAATGTATGACCCACCGTCTCAAAGTTTAACTGTGCTATGTGAATGCAGGGAGAATGTGAATGTCGATGCCATTCCTCTTGATGTTGTTCCGGAGGGGTTTGCTATGACCTGGAGAATCTTTGGACTTTCTAAACAGGAGGAGGAATCCCGAGCTCAGGCCGCAATTGAAGGTCAAAATGTGCCGGTGCCAGACTCCAGTCTTCTATCACCATTTCAAGCATCCACTCCAGAAGCCATCATTCGAGCAGTTGGTGATGTTCTGCAAAAGACAAGCCAGCACACACACAGCGATAACAATCTATACAGAAGACTGCGTACTTTTTCAGGGGTCATGCCTACACCACTGGGAGAAGAACAGTTGGAAAACTGGGTTGAACAAGCCAGAATCATGATTGAAGAATATGATCGCCCTGAAAGAGAAAAGAAAATGAGAATAATGGAAAGTGTAAAGGGTCCTGCACTCGAAATCCTCCAAGCTGTCCGTTTCAACGACCCATCAGCAACCTCTATGGACTACATTGACATTCTAGAGACCACCTTTGGAAACCCAGAGAGCGGGGAAGAACTTTACTTTGCTTTCAGAATGTTGTGTCAGCACTCCAACGAGAAACTCTCTGAGTTCCTGAGACGTCTTGAGAGAGTCCTAAATAAAGTTGTCCAAAAGGGTGGACTTCAGTCATCGGCGACAGACAAAGCACGCCTTGACCAACTCATAAAAGGGGCCATCAGGTCTGACATGATGATACTTAATCTTGGATTGAGAGACCGCAGAGACAGTCCTCCTACTTTTCTTGAGCTGATGAATGAGATACGCCTGGAGGAAGAGCATGAAGCATCACGTCGTAGACTCCATCCCCACAAAGCTGTCTACGCCAAAAGTGCTGCGGTTACCTGTGACCCAGAGTTAAACGATCTGAAAACCGAAATACACCAACTCAGAGCACAAGTAAGTGAACTCTCTATTTCCGCAGCAATGTCAGGTCATCTTTCGACGAGCACACCGCTTTCAGTCACTTTGGCGGCAGAGAACGCAGAAGACAAGAACGTGCAGGCTTTAAAGAAAGAGGTTGTCAAGCTACGAAAGCAAGTCTCTGTCATGACAGTCAATCCAAAGTACAGTCCTGCTACTGAGCCCTGCCCACAAGAGACCCAGTCAAGACCCTGGCAGTTAAGACCCTCTACAGCCAGAGACTCAAGTGATTTCTTCTGCTATCGCTGCGGTGAAGATGGCCATTTTGCCAACAAGTGCGCCTCTCCCGAGAACTATCCAAAAGTTATTCAGAAACTGCTGCAAGCACAAAGAAAGTCCAAACAGAATCGCCATTCTGATAACGAAAGCAGAACCAAGACCACAAATACAAGTGTCAAGAGAAGTGCTGTAAAGGTACAGAGCAACAGTTTGCCTGAGGGACTCGTGGGACCGCCATCTACTGCTCTGGTAAGGATCAATGGCAAACCCTGTACAGCGCTGATGGACAGTGGATCTCAAGTTACCATTATCTTCGACAGCTGGTATGCCAAACACCTGTCACACATCCCGTTAAACTCTGTGACCGGTCTAGCCATCTGGGGCTTGAGTGAGTCAGAGAGCAGTTACCCGTACAGAGGTTACATCCAGGTTGAGTTGGAGCTGCCACCAAAGTCTAAGTTCAACAAAGTCAAGTCTGTCCCTGTCTTGGCACTGGTGTGCCCTGATCCACGTTGCTCCGAGACCATACCTGTCCTGATCGGCACAAACGTCAGGGGGGTCCAGCCTTTCAAGTGCAGAGCAAAGAAAGTAGACTTTGAGGATGTCGCCTCAGTCAAAATCCAAGTTCAAGAGAAAAGACACCTACCCGTTCAATCAGGGATGATCGACAAAGGAAACAAAGACTTGCCTGTGGCTGAAGTTAAGTGGTCTGGGCCTGGTCCTCTCAGCATTCCTCCTGGCACGGAATACGTTGCTATCTGCAAAGTTAAAGGACAACAAGACATCGGAGACAGTATACTCATTATTGAACGAGCCCACTCACCTGCTCTTCCTCCAAGTGTACTTGTCCAGCCCACTGTGTTGTTTTCAAAGATGCTAGATCCAAACAACTTTCTGGTGCTCCTGCGTAATGAGTCTTTAAAGCAAACTGCCATACCAATGGGCACTGTGATCGCTCACCTTCACGTCGTTGACATGGTGACAGATGCACCCAACCGTAAAGTCGAATCAGTTCCAGCTATGGATCCTTCTTTGTTTGACTTCAGCGGGTCACCTATCAGCAAAGAGTGGAAGGAGAGGCTGAGTCAAAAGCTGGCCAAACACCCTCAGGTGTTCTCTATTGAAGAATGGGATGTTGGTTTGGCTAAAGGGGTAGAACATCACATCCGTCTGACTGACAACACTCCCTTCAGAGAGAGATCTAGACGTATTGCCCCTGCTGAGTTGGATGACCTTCGGCGTCACCTGCAAGGTTTATTGGCGGCTGGAATTATACAAGAATCAAGAAGTCCATATGCTTCACCTATTGTCCTTGCACGTAAAAAGAATGGGCAACTTCGTATGTGCGTTGACTACCGCACACTGAACCGGAGAACTACCCCAGATCAGTACACTGTACCACGTATCGACGACGCTCTCGATTGCTTGTCCGGCAGTAAGTGGTTTTCAGTGTTGGATTTGCGCAGTGGCTATTACCAAATCCCTATGGCAGAGGAGGACAAAGAAAAAACCGCTTTCATCTGTCCTTTGGGGTTTTTCCAATTTGAGCGGATGCCGCAGGGGATCACTGGGGCCCCTGCGACCTTTCAACGGCTCATGGAAAAGGCAGTCGGCGACATGCATATGCTTGAAGTCATCGTCTATCTGGATGACCTCATCGTTTTCGGTAAGACTCTGGGAGAGCATGAGCAAAGACTCCTCAAAGTCATCGCTCGTCTTGAGGAAGCTGGGCTCAAGTTGTCTCTCGACAAGTGCCAATTCTGTCGCTCGCAAGTCACCTATGTCGGGCACATCGTCTCTGAGAACGGCATCGCCACAGACCCAGACAAAGTTGATGCAGTGATGCGGTGGAAGCAGCCAACAGACCTTCCTTCTCTGAGGTCATTCCTGGGGTTCTGCGGCTACTACCGCAGGTTCATAAAAAATTACTCCATTATCGTCCGACCACTTACAGAGTTGTGTAAAGGGTATCCTCCCACCCAAAAGAAGCGAAAGTCTGCCTCTTCATCAGATAAGACCTACTATAAAGTCAATGAGCTTTTTGGTGATCGGTGGGACCAGTCATGTTCAGAGGCATTCCAAAAGATCATTCACTGCCTCACAAACGCACCGGTGCTGGCATTTTCCGACCCCACCAAGGCTTACATACTTCACATTGATGCCAGTTTTCATGGGCTGGGCGCTGTACTCAACCAAGAGTACCCCGAGGGGTTGAGACCTGTGGCTTTCGCCAGTCGCAAGCTGAGTGCATCCGAAAAGAACTATCCTGTGCATCAACTCGAGTTTTTGGCACTTAAGTGGGCAGTGGTAGACAAGTTCCACGACTACTTATATGGAGCACAGTTTACTGTGAGAACTGATAACAACCCCCTAACTTATATTCTCACGACTGCAAAACTCAATGCCACTGGTCACCGCTGGCTTTCAGCACTCGCCACGTACAATTTCACACTGCAGTACAGGCCTGGTAGCAGCAACATCGACGCCGATGCCCTGTCACGCAACCCTCTTCCAACAACAGAAGGCTGGCAAAGCGTACCTACTGAAAGTGTTCAAGCTCTGTGTAAGCAGATCAAGTGCTGTGAAACTCCGACAGATTCCACAACTATTGCTGAGTCCCTTGGAGTGTCACCTGATGGTATACCAGAGTGTTTCGCCTTCCCAGTTCGGTTGGATCTCGGTTCGTTGAGTCAGCTCAGTCAGAAAGACCTTGTCACCGCCCAAGATGTTGACTCTACTATCGCTCCAGTCAAACAGTCACTTCGTGGTGTTTCCTCATTCACCAGCCCCAACAATCCAATTTCTGTTCTGTTGAACAAAGAAGCAAGCAAGCTGTTCATTCAAAACAATTTGCTATACCGGAAAGTTGAGAAACCTGGACATACTGTAAAGCAGCTGGTACTGCCCAGAGAGTATGTTCCGATGGTCCTGAAATCTCTGCATGATGAGTCTGGCCATTTGGGCATGGACAAGACTATTGAACTTATCAGACAACGGTTCTATTGGCCGAAAATGGGAGTTGAGGTTGAGCAGTACATCAAAAACTGTGGCAGATGCATCACCCGCAAAGCCCTTCCTCAGAAAGCTGCTCCCTTAAAACAGATCACCAGCCAAGGCCCTCTAGACCTCGTCTGTATTGATTTTCTGTCACTTGAGCCAGATTCTCAAGGTTTCGCCAACATCCTCGTAGTGACAGACCATTTTACTCGATACGCCCAAGCGTTTCCAGCCAAAGACCAGAAGGCGATCACCGTTGCAAAGATACTTTGCGAGCGCTACTTTGTACACTACGGACTCCCTGCCCGCATACATTCGGATCAAGGGCGTGATTTTGAAAGCAAACTGATCCAAGACCTTCTGATGATGTTGGGTATACGTAAGTCGAGAACATCTCCTTACCACCCTCAGGGAGATCCGCAACCAGAAAGATTTAACCGTACGCTATTGTCAATGCTTGGCACACTTGATTCGAGACAAAAACAAAAATGGAGTCAAAAGATCAGTCAGTTGGTACACGCCTACAACTGTTCTCAAAACGATGCAACTGGGTATTCGCCATACCTGCTAATGTTCGGCAGAGAAGCTCGTTTACCGGTAGACATTTGTTTTGGTGTGACTGAGGACAACCGAAAGACAAAGTCCTACCTTCAGTATGTTTCCAAGCTCAAGCAAGATCTCCAAAGAGCCTACATTCTTGCAACAGGATCGGCAGACAAGAATCACCAAAGAAACAAAAAAACACACGACCAGCACGTCAAAGAACAAGTCTTGGACAAAGGCGACCGGGTGCTACTGAGAAACTTTGGGGTCACAGGCAAGCACAAATTGACATGCAAATGGCGATCCTCACCATATATTGTTATTGAGAGGCTACCCAACTTACCTGTCTACAAGATCAAGCCAGAGAAAGGCATGGGAGCCGAAAAAACTATTCATCGTAATCATCTGTTACCCATTGGTTATCTGGTGAGACTCCCGGTTGACGAAATGGAAGTGGGGCAACAACGGAGACCGGTGACCAGAGCATCTCAAAAGAATACCAAAGAACCGGTACAGACAAACAAACTCGATGAAGACGTGTACTCCGAGTTAGGGTACGACGAAGTATACCTGCCAAGACCCGTTGAGTTAGACTGGAGTAAGCTGCTGACATGTCCAGAACTGTCCACAAGGCAATCCCAACCAATCGGCACCGAACCTGAAAGACAAGCTCAAGACCTGGCTGGGGTAGAGCCAGTGGTCAATGATCTTCCAGATCTGGCGACCAACACTGATCCAGAAGTCAACGTTCTAGAAGAGGGAGTAGACATCAATCCCTATCCGGCCACTCAAGCTGAGATTGAACCAGTTGAGCGTTTAAAAAGAGTCACCCGTCCTGTGGTCAAGCTGAGCTACGATGAACTTGGCACGCCTTGTGGATACCCTGTGACAGTCCTAAGCCATGGAGTGCTGGTGGGAAGTGGACTCTACAGAGACTCTCGAAGTAGTCTGTGTGGAACTTTCTGGTGTCACCCCATGGCGTTGTGTTTCACTTGTTCAAATTTGGCCTCTAACCTTGACATTAAAACTATTAGAGTCCTCTAAGGTTTATTTTGATGAGGACATCAAAAATGTTTAGAAGGGGGAGGATGTAGCCCTGTGGTAAACTCTGGCCTTTATTGTGTAATGAAAACAAAGGGTAGGTTATAATTAATCTCTCTTACTAAAGAATGAGTACCATGACTATTGAAATAAGCGTTTCATTTACCTTAAATGATTAAGAGTATCAATAGTAGTAAAGTTATTTTAAGATAGTGAGTAACATTAAAGTTTAAGTTTATATTATTTAGTTAAATAATATCATCTTTAATTACTCTATTATTATTGTTTTCATGTTATTATTGTTATTGGTCATTTTGGTATTAATACTGTATAGTCTATAGTGTTTGGCTATCGGTATGACCGTGGTTACACGTGACAGGAGGAGGGGCGTGAAGGTTTTTATTTTAAAAAAGGACTCGCATGTTTTTTTTCCCTGGAGCGGGTGGGAGAAAGTTAACGCTAAAAAAAGAAAAAAGCCGAGGCATCTGGACTGGGTGTTCAAATAAGAGAATCGCGGACTCTGGGTTTTGTTGAGCGAGCTGCTGAAGAGAAAATGAAGCGGAGACCGTTTGACAAAACGGGAAAATAGGAGCGGAAGCGAGATCGGGAGTAGCAGAGATAGCTAGCCAACGTGGTGGTTCTTTGGTGGACCGGTTGGTTAATCGCGCTACACGTTAGCAGCTGGACCAAAGATTTTCCACGCTCTCAATGTGTTGCAAGTGTTGTTCAGCGCACTCTATGTTTTTTTCAAGACCAGCAAAGGACGGCAACGTTTTTTTTCCCTTCGTACAAAGCAGTACCGTGAGTAAACTGACACGTGTGCGAATGTGTGAGTGGGCCCACCACTGCAGGTACTAAGATTTGTTTCAGGACATGTGGAGAAGTGTTGTATTTTTTTGTTCATTGTAAAGTTCTCTGTGCATTTTCAATGGTTAGGAAAGGGATAAGGTAAGAGAACTTTTAGATCATTTATTCTATGTAATAAGTGTGTTTGAAACTATTGAGGTTTTCTAGCTTAAAGCTAACAATATCATTTAAGTATTTGGGAAAGTTTTGGTTAGTTATTTTTGTTTAATCGTTGATATTTTGTTTCGGGGAAAGTTTTTTTTATATATTCTATCTGCTGAAGTCTTTATTTAAATAAAACAGGGCATTAACCCTTTAGTTTGTTTTTGCTAAAACTCAAAAATATCTCTGAGTCTCATTGTGTTAGATATTCTATTCAAATTGGTTGTACAACTTGTTAGAAACATATTAGGTGCACCTTCGTGGTATCCACCTGAACTTAACCGAACCCAAGCACCCACCATTCTCATGTAAGTAACGATTAGAGTGGCTGTACGGGTGCTACATGTCAAAATGTAGATGACTGATTTTAACCTCTAATTCTTTTCTGTCTTCTTAAAAAAATATTTTTTTAGTTACCTCACTATTCTTAGCTTTGTATACTGTGCTAGGCTTTAATGGACTGGATTTAATTAACTTATGCATTTTGTTGCCTATATTGTTATAATTGCTTCCAATGTTTCCTCGTCTGTAAGTCGCTTTGGATAAAAACGTCTGCTAAATGACTAAATGTAAATTTTATGAAATGTGTAATGTCATGTGTAATGTGTAGTGTGTGGCCTTGAAATTTTAGCATGTCTACGTAATCATGAATAAATGCTTCTTGAGACACACAGTGTTGCTTCTTTGCATGCATCAAACGAATTGTTTCTGGCTATATGCATCCATGCATCAGTTTGAGAGGGGTGGAAATGGGACACTTGGGTGAAACAAAACTGCCCCAAAAGTACCCCCACCCACTTTAAATACAGTTTTTTCTAAGTCAATTTGGTACATTTCTCAGATCCGATTTGAAATTCTCAAAACTTCTTGTTCAATCCTAACATCCTTGTGTCACTTGTGCACATCAAACAAGCATTTTCTCATTTCTTTGAACAAGTTGCAAATGCTTTGGTACATCCATGCATGTGAATATGACACAATTCTGTGCAGATTCCTACATTATCAATTGCTTATGTCATGTTGATCAAAATGCATTATAATGGGTCTCTGTTGAATAGTATAATCCCCCATTACATTTGAGCACTAGTTTTACAATATACAGTAAGTATACTTTAAGTAAACAGTGGCATTTTATTTTACTCAATTTAGTGTTTTGCATTACTAAATTCTTTCCACATAGGATTGCAAGACAACTTCAATGTGTTGCAGACGGCCCCTTTTCACACCTAAACAGTCTTTTGGCACTCTCTACAGGAATCTCATCAGGATTCCCTCCCTCCTGCTTTTCCTCTGCTGTCTTGTCTGCACTCCCCCCCTCTGAGGAGCTCTCTCTTTTGAATACCAACAGTGCCACAGACACTCTGTGTTCCACGCTTACATCCTGCTTGGACAACCTATGCCCTCCTACATCTGGACCAGCCCGTGCATCCCTGTCTGCCCCCTGGTTATCGGATGTACCACGTGAGCATCGCACCAGCCTCCAGTCAGTTGAGAGAAAATGGCCCAAGTCAAAAGACCATACTGACCTCTCTCCTGACTCTCACACACTCTTAAAAACCTTCTCTGCTCTCCTCTGTCCGCCTGCTCCCACACCTTCATCGGAGTTAACGGCTAATGATTTTGCATCGTTCTTCGTAAAGAAAACTACCGCCATCAACAGCCAGATTTCTACACCACCATCACCCGCCTTTTCTCCTCTGTCTGAAATTGTTTCAAAGGCCATTGGTTCCAACCACCCTACCACCTGCCCACTGGATTCCATCCCCACCCATCTCCTCCATGCCATCTCTCCTGCAGTTGTGCCTGGTCTGACCCACATCATCAACTCTTTGCTCACCACTGGGACATTTCCCACTGCGTTCAAAGAGGCCTGCATCACACCGCTACTGAAGAAACCCACTCTCAACCTTACACTGCTAGAACACTACAGGCAGGTGTAGTGTGTGAAAATGCATATCTTCAGTCAAAATGTAGATGACTGATTTTAACCTCTAATTCTTTTCTGTCTTCTTAAAAAAATATTTTTTTTACTTACCTCACTATTCTTAGCTTTGTATACTGTGCTAGGCTTTAATGGACTGGATTAAATTAACTTATGCATTTTGTTGCCTATATTGTTATGATTGCTTCCAATGTTTCCTCGTCTGTAAGTCGCTTTGGATAAAAACGTCTGCTAAATGACTAAATGTAAATTTTATGAAATGTGTAATTTCATGTGTAATGTGTAGTGTGTGGCCTTGAAATTTTAGCATGTCTACGTAATCTTGAATAAATGCTTCTTGAGACACACAGTGTTGCTTCTTTGCATGCATCAAACAAATTGTTTCTGGCTATATGCATCCATGCATCAGTTTGAGAGGGGTGGAAATGGGACACTTGTGTGAAACAAAACTGCCCCAAAAGTACCCCCACCCACTTTAAGTACAGTTTTTTCTAAGTCAATTGGGTACATTTCTCAGATCCGATTTGAAATTCTCAAAACTTCTTGTTCAATCCTTACATCCTTGTGTCACTTGTGCACATCAAACAAGCATTTTCTCATTTCTTTGAACCAGTTGCAAATGCTTTGGTACATCCATGCAAGTGAATATGACACAATTCTGTGCAGATTCCTACATTATCAATTGCTTATGTCATGTTGATCAAAATGCATTATAATGGGTCTCTGTTGAATAGTATAAACCCCCATGACATTTAAGCACTAGTTTTACAATATACAGTAAGTCTACTTTAAGTAAACAGTGGCATTTTATTTTAATCAATTTAGTGTTTTGCATTACTAAATTTTTTCAACATAGGATTGCAAGACAACTTCAATGTGTTGCAGACGGCCCCTTTTCACACCTAAACAGTCTTTTGGCACTCTCTACAGGGATCTTATCAGGATTCCCTCCCTCCTGCTTTTCCTCTGCTGTCTTGTCTGCACTCCCCCCCTCTGAGGAGCTCTCTCTTTTGAATACCAACAGTGCCACAGACACTCTGTGTTCCACGCTTACATCCTGCTTGGACAACCTATG
The DNA here is from genome assembly GCF_947034865.1 of Barbatula barbatula. NCBI lineage: Eukaryota > Metazoa > Chordata > Actinopteri > Cypriniformes > Nemacheilidae > Barbatula > Barbatula barbatula. The sequence goes on from NC_136780.1 coordinate 15,673,209, forward strand.
CCCTCCTACATCTGGACCAGCCCGTGCATCCCTGTCTGCCCCCTGGTTATCGGATGTACCACGTGAGCATCGCACCAGCCTCCAGTCAGCTGAGAGAAAATGGCCCAAGTCAAAAGACCATACTGACCTCTCTTTATACCAGTCTCTTCTCTCTACTTTCTCCGTTGACGTCACCTCTGCAAAAACTGATTATAACCACTCGAAGATCAGCAACTCTCCTGACTCTCACACACACTTAAAAACCTTCTCTGCTCTCCTCTGTCCGCCTGCTCCCACACCTTCATCGGAGTTAACGGTTAATGATTTTGCATCGTTCTTCGTAAAGAAAACTACAGCCATCAACAGCCAGATTTCTACACCACCATCACCCGCCTTTTCTACTCTGCCTGAAAATGATGTTTCCAAGGTCATTGGTTCCAACCACCCTACCACCTGCCCACTGGATTCCATCCCCACCCATCTCCTCCATGCCATCTCTCCAGCAGTTGTGCCTGGTCTGACCCACATCATCAACTCTTTGCTCACCACTGGGACATTTCCCACTGCGTTCAAAGAGGCCTGCATCACACCGCTACTGAAGAAACCCACTCTCAACCTTACCCTGCTAGAACACTACAGGCAGGTGTAGTGTGTGAAAATGCATATCTTCTGTCAAAATGTAGATGACTGATTTTAACCTCTAATTCTTTTCTGTCTTCTTAAAAAAATATTTTTTTAGTTACCTCACTATTCTTAGCTTTGTATACTGTGCTAGGCTTTAATGGACTGGATTTAATTAACTTATGCATTTTGTTGCCTATATTGTTATAATTGCTTCCAATCTTTCCTCGTCTGTAAGTCGCTTTGGATAGAAACGTCTGCTAAATGACTAAATGTAAATTTTATGAAATGTGTAATGTCATGTGTAATGTGTAGTGTGTGGCCTTGAAATTTTAGCATGTCTACGTAATCTTGAATAAATGCTTCTTGAGACACACAGTGTTGCTTCTTTGCATGCATCAAACAAATTGTTTCTGGCTATATGCATCCATGCATCAGTTTGAGAGGGGTGGAAATGGGACACTTGGGTGAAACAAAACTGCCCCAAAAGTACCCCCACCCACTTTAAATACAGTTTTTTCTAAGTCAATTTGGTACATTTCTCAGATCCGATTTGAAATTCTCAAAACTTCTTGTTCAATCCTTACATCCTTGTGTCACTTGTGCACATCAAACAAGCATTTTCTCATTTCTTTGAACAAGTTGCAAATGCTTTGGTACATCCATGCAAGTGAATATGACACAATTCTGTGCAGATTCCTACATTATCAATTGCTTATGTCATGTTGATCAAAATGCATTATAATGGGTCTCTGTTGAATAGTATAATCCCCCATGACATTTAAGCACTAGTTTTACAATATACAGTAAGTATACTTTAAGTAAACAGTGGCATTATATTTTACTCAATTTAGTGTTTTGGATTACTAAATTCTTTCCACATAGGATTGCAAGACAACTTCAATGTGTTGCAGACGGCCCCTTTTCACACCTAAACAGTCTTTTGGCACTCTCTACAGGAATCTCATCAGGATTCCCTCCCTCCTGCTTTTCCTCTGCTGTCTTGTCTGCACTCTCCCCTCTCTGAGGAGCTCTCTCTTTTGAATACCAACAGTGCCACAGACACTCTGTGTTCCACGCTTACATCCTGCTTGGACAACCTATGCCCTCCTACATCTGGACCAGCCCGTGCATCCCTGTCTGCCCCCTGGTTATGGGATGTACCACGTGAGCATCGCACCAGCCTCCAGTCAGCTGAGAGAAAATGGCCCAAGTCAAAAGACCGTACTGACCTCTCTCTCTACCAGTCTCTTCTCTCTACTTTCTCCGTTGACGTCACCTCTGCAAAAACTGATTATAACCACTCGAAGATCAGCAACTCTCCTGACTCTCACACTCTTAAAAACCTTCTCTGCTCTCCTCTGTCCGCCTGCTCCCACACCTTCATCGGAGTTAACGGCTAATGATTTTGCATCGTTCTTCGTAAAGAAAACTACAGCCATCAACAGCCAGATTTCTACACCACCATCACCCGCCTTTTCTCCTCTGTCTGAAAATGATGTTTCCAAGGTCATTGGTTCCAACCACCCTACCACCTGCCCACTGGATTCCATCCCCACCCATCTCCTCCATGCCATCTCTCCAGCAGTTGTGCCTGGTCTGACCCACATCATCAACTCTTTGCTCACCACTGGGACATTTCCCACTGCGTTCAAAGAGGCCTGCATCACACCGCTACTGAAGAAACCCGCTCTCAACCTTACACTGCTAGAACACTACAGGCCGGTGTAGTGTGTGAAAATGCATATCTTCTGTCAAAATGTAGATGACCGATTTTAACCTCTTATTCTTTTCTGTCTTCTTAAAAACATTTTTTTTTAGTTACCTCACTATTCTTAGCGTTGTATACTGTGCTAGGCTTTAATGGACTGGATTTAATTAACTTATGCATTTTGTTGCCTATATTGCTATAATTGCTTCCAATGTTTCCTCGTCTGTAAGTCGCTTTGGATAAAAACGTCTGCTAAATGACTAAATGTAAATTTAATGAAATGTGTAATGTCATGTGTAATGTGTAGTGTGTGGCCTTGAAATTTAAGCATGTCTACGTAATCATGAATAAATGCTTCTTGAGACACACAGTGTTGCTTCTTTGCATGCATCAAACGAATTGTTTCTGGCTATATGCATCCATGCATCAGTTTGAGAGGGGTGGAAATGGGACACTTGGGTGAAACAAAACTGCCCCAAAAGTACCCCCACCCACTTTAAATACAGTTTTTTCTAAGTCAATTTGGTACATTTCTCAGATCCGATTTGAAATTCTCAAAACTTCTTGTTCAATCCTTACATCCTTGTGTCACTTGTGCACATCAAACAAGCATTTTCTAATTTCTTTGAACAAGTTGCAAATGCTTTGGTACATCCATGCAAGTGAATATGACACAATTCTGTGCAGATTCCTACATTATCAATTGCTTATGTCATGTTGATCAAAATGCATTATAATGGGTCTCTGTTGAATAGTATAATCCCCCATGACATTTAAGCACTAGTTTTACAATATACAGTAAGTATACTTTAAGTAAACAGTGGCATTATATTTTACTCAATTTAGTGTTTTGCATTACTAAATTCTTTCCACATAGGATTGCAAGACAACTTCAATGTGTTGCAGACGGCCCCTTTTCACAACTAAACAGTCTTTTGGCACTCTCTACAGGGATCTTATCAGGATTCCCTCCCTCCTGCTTTTCCTCTGCTGTCTTGTCTGCACTCCCCCCCTCTGAGGAGCTCTCTCTTTTGAATACCAACAGTGCCACAGACACTCTGTGTTCCACGCTTACATCCTGCTTGGACAACCTATGCCCTCCTACATCTGGACCAGCCCGTGCATCCCTGTCTGCTCCCTGGTTATCGGATGTACCACGTGAGCATCGCACCAGCCTCCAGTCAGCTGAGAGAAAATGGCCCAAGTCAAAAGACCATACTGACCTCTCTTTCTACCAGTCTCTTCTCTCTACTTTCTCCGTTGACGTCACCTCTGCAAAAACTGATTATAACCACTCGAAGATCAGCAACTCTCCTGACTCTCACACACTCTTAAAAACCTTCTCTGCTCTCCTCTGTCCGCCTGCTCCCACACCTTCATCGGAGTTAACGGTTAATGATTTTGCATCGTTCTTAGTAAAGAAAACTACAGCCATCAACAGCCAGATTTCTACACCACCATCACCCGCCTTTTCTCCTCTGCCTGAAAATGATGTTTCCAAGGTCATTGGTTCCAACCACTCTACCACCTGCCCACTGGATTCCATCCCCACCCATCTCCTCCATGCCATCTCTCCAGCAGTTGTGCCTGGTCTGACCCACATCATCAACTCTTTGCTCACCACTGGGACATTTCCCACTGCGTTCAAAGAGGCCTGCATCACACCGCTACTGAAGAAACCCACTCTCAACCTTACCCTGCTAGAACACTACAGGCAGGTGTAGTGTGTGAAAATGCATATCTTCTGTCAAAATGTAGATGACTGATTTTAACCTCTAATTCTTTTCTGTCTTCTTAAAAAAATATTTTTTTAGTTACCTCACTATTCTTAGCTTTGTATACTGTGCTAGGCTTTAATGGACTGGATTTAATTAACTTATGCATTTTGTTGCCTATATTGTTATAATTGCTTCCAATGTTTCCTCGTCTGTAAGTCGCTTTGGATAGAAACGTCTGCTAAATGACTAAATGTAAATTTTATGAAATGTGTAATGTCATGTGTAATGTGTAGTGTGTGGCCTTGAAATTTTAGCAGGTCTACGTAATCTTGAATAAATGCTTCTTGAGACACACAGTGTTGCTTCTTTGCATGCATCAAACAAATTGTTTCTGGCTATATGCATCCATGCATCAGTTTGAGAGGGGTGGAAATGGGACACTTGGGTGAAACAAAACTGCCCCAAAAGTACCCCCACCCACTTTAAATACAGTTTTTTCTAAGTCAATTGGGTATATTTCTCAGATCCGATTTGAAATTCTCAAAACTTCTTGTTCAATCCTTACATCCTTGTGTCACTTGTGCACATCAAACAAGCATTTTCTCATTTCTTTGAACAAGTTGCAAATGCTTTGGTACATCCATGCAAGTGAATATGACACAATTCTGTGCAGATTCCTACATTATTGCTTATGTCATGTTGATCAAAATGCATTATAATGGGTCTCTGTTGAATAGTATAAACCCCCATGACATTTAAGCACTAGTTTTACAATATACAGTAAGTCTACTTTAAGTAAACAGTGGCATTTTATTTTAATCAATTTAGTGTTTTGCATTACTAAATTTTTTCAACATAGGATTGCAAGACAACTTCAATGTGTTGCAGACGGCCCCTTTTCACAACTAAACAGTCTTTTGGCACTCTCTACAGGGATCTTATCAGGATTCCCTCCCTCCTGCTTTTCCTCTGCTGTCTTGTCTGCACTCCCCCCCTCTGAGGAGCTCTCTCTTTTGAATACCAACAGTGCCACAGACACTCTGTGTTCCACGCTTACATCCTGCTTGGACAACCTATGCCCTCCTACATCTGGACCAGCCCATGCATCCCTGTCTGCCCCCTGGTTATCGGATGTACCACGTGAGCATCGCACCAGCCTCCAGTCAGCTGAGAGAAAATGGCCCAAGTCAAAAGACCATACTGACCTCTCTTTCTACCAGTCTCTTCTCTCTACTTTCTCCGTTGACGTCACCTCTGCAAAAACTGATTATAACCACTCGAAGATCAGCAACTCTCCTGACTCTCACACACTCTTAAAAACCTTCTCTGCTCTCCTCTGTCCGCCTGCTCCCACACCTTCATCGGAGTTAACGGTTAATGATTTTGCATCGTTCTTCGTAAAGAAAACTACAGCCATCAACAGCCAGATTTCTACACCACCATCACCCGCCTTTTCTCCTCTGCCTGAAAATGATGTTTCCAAGGTCATTGGTTCCAACCACCCTACCACCTGCCCACTGGATTCCATCCCCACCCATCTCCTCCATGCCATCTCTCCAGCAGTTGTGCCTGGTCTGACCCACATCATCAACTCTTTGCTCACCACTGGGACATTTCCCACTGCGTTCAAAGAGGCCTGCATCACACCGCTACTGAAGAAACCCACTCTCAACCTTACCCTGCTAGAACACTACAGGCAGGTGTAGTGTGTGAAAATGCATATCTTCTGTCAAAATGTAGATGACTGATTTTAACCTCTAATTCTTTTCTGTCTTCTTAAAAAAATATTTTTTTAGTTACCTCACTATTCTTAGCTTTGTATACTGTGCTAGGCTTTAATGGACTGGATTTAATTAACTTATGCATTTTGTTGCCTATATTGTTATAATTGCTTCCAATGTTTCCTCGTCTGTAAGTCGCTTTGGATAGAAAAGTCTGCTAAATGACTAAATGTAAAATTTATGAAATGTGTAATGTCATGTGTAATGTGTAGTGTGTGGCCTTGAAATTTTAGCATGTCTACGTAATCTTGAATAAATGCTTCTTGAGACACACAGTGTTGCTTCTTTGCATGCATCAAACAAATTGTTTCTGGCTATATGCATCCATGCATCAGTTTGAGAGGGGTGGAAATGGGACACTTGGGTGAAACAAAACTGCCCCAAAACTACCCCCACCCACTTTAAATACAGTTTTTTCTAAGTCAATTGGGTATATTTCTCAGATCCGATTTGAAATTCTCAAAACTTCTTGTTCAATCCTTACATCCTTGTGTCACTTGTGCACATCAAACAAGCATTTTCTCATTTCTTTGAACAAGTTGCAAATGCTTTGGTACATCCATGCAAGTGAATATGACACAATTCTGTGCAGATTCCTACATTATTGCTTATGTCATGTTGATCAAAATGCATTATAATGGGTCTCTGTTGAATAGTATAATCCCCCATGACATTTAAGCACTAGTTTTACAATATACAGTAAGTATACTTTAAGTAAACAGTGGCATTTTATTTTAATCAATTTGGGTTTTGCATTACTAAATTTTTTCAACATAGGATTGAAAGACAACTTCAATGTGTTGCAGACGGCCCCTTTTCACACCTAAACAGTCTTTTGGCACTCTCTACAGGGATCTCATCAGGATTCCCTCCCTCCTGCTTTTCCTCTGCTGTCTTGTCTGCACTCCCCCCCTCTGAGGAGCTCTCTCTTTTTGATTACCAACAGTGCCACAGACACTCTGTGTTCCACGCTTACATCCTGCTTGGACAACCTATGCCCTCCTACATCTGGACCAGCCCGTGCATCCCTGTCTGCCCCCTGGTTATCGGATGTACCACGTGAGCATCGCACCAGCCTCCAGTCAGCTGAGAAAAAATGGCCCAAGTCAAAAGACCATACTGACCTCTCTCCTGACTCTCACACACTCTTAAAAACCTTCTCTGCTCTCCTCTGTCCGCCTGCTCCCACACCTTCATCGGAGTTAACGGCTAATGATTTTGCATCGTTCTTCTTAAAGAAAATACCGCCATCAACAGCAAGATTTCTACACCACCATCACCCGCCTTTTCTCCTCTGTCTGAAAATGATGTTTCCAAGGTCATTGATTCCAACCACCCTACCACCTGCCCACTGGATTCCATCCCCACCCATCTCCTCCATGCCATCTCTCCAGCAGTTGTGCCTGGTCTGACCAACATCATCAACTCTTTGCTCACCACTGGGACATTTCCCAATGCGTTCAAAGAGGCCTGCATCACACCGCTACTGAAGAAACCCACTCTCAACCTTACACTGCTAGAACACTACAGGCAGGTGTAGTGTGTGAAAATGCATATCTTCAGTCAAAATGTAGATGACTGATTTTAACCTCTAATTCTTTTCTGTCTTCTTAAAAAAATATTTTTTTTACTTACCTCACTATTCTTAGCTTTGTCTACTGTGCTAGGCTTTAATGGACTGGATTTAATTAACTTATGCATTTTGTTGCCTATATTGTTATAATTGCTTCCAATGTTTCCTCGTCTGTAAGTCGCTTTGGATAAAAACGTCTGCTAAATGACTAAATGTAAATTTTATGAAATGTGTAATGTCATGTGTAATGTGTAGTGTGTGGCTTTGAAATTTTAGCATGTCTACGTAATCATGAATAAATGCTTCTTGGGACACACAGTGTTGCTTCTTTGCATGCATCAAACAAATTGTTTCTGGCTATATGCATCCATGCATCAGTTTGAGAGGGGTGGAAATGGGACACTTGGGTGAAACAAAACTGGCCCAAAAGTACCCCCACCCACTTTAAATACAGATTTTTCTAAGTCAATTTGGTACATTTCTCAGATTCGATTTGAAATTCTCAAAACTTCTTGTTCAATCCTTACATCCTTGTGTCACTTGTGCACATCAAACAAGCATTTTCTAATTTCTTTGAACAAGTTGCAAATGCTTTGGTACATCCATGCAAGTGAATATGACACAATTCTGTGCAGATTCCTACATTATCAATTGCTTATGTCATGTTGATCAAAATGCATTATAATGGGTCTCTGTTGAATAGTATAATCCCCCATGACATTTAAGCACTAGTTTTACAATATACAGTAAGTAAACTTTAAGTAAACAGTGGCATTTTATTTTACTCAATTTAGTGTTTTGCATTACTAAATTTTTTCAACATAGGATTGCAAGACAACTTCAATGTGTTGCAGACGGCCCCTTTTCACACCTAAACAGTCTTTTGGCACTCTCTACAGGGATCTCATCAGGATTTCCTCCCTCCTGCTTTTCCTCTGCTGTCTTGTCTGCACTCCCCCCCTCTGAGGAGCTCTCTCTTTTGAATACCAACAGTGCCACAGACACTCTGTGTTCCACGCTTACATCCTGCTTGGACAACCTATGCCCTCCTACATCTGGACCAGCCCGTGCATCCCTGTCTGCCCCCTGGTTATGGGATGTACCACGTGAGCATCGCACCAGCCTCCAGTCAGCTGAGAGAAAATGGCCCAAGTCAAAAGACCATACTGACCTCTCTCTCTACCAGTCTCTTCTCTCTACTTTCTCCGTTGATGTCACCTCTGCAAAAACTGATTATAACCACTCGAAGATCAGCAACTCTCCTGACTCTCACACACTCTTAAAAACCTTCTCTGCTCTCCTCTGTCCGCCTGCTCCCACACCTTCATCGGAGTTAACGGCTAATGATTTTGCATCGTTCTTCGTAAAGACACTACCGCCATCAAGCCAGATTTCTACACCACCATCACCCGCCTTTTCTCCTCTGTCTGAAAATGATGTTTCCAAGGCCATTGGTTCCAACCACCCTACCACCTGCCCACTGGATTCCATCCCCACCCATCTCCTCCATGCCATCTCTCCAGCAGTTGTGCCTGGTCTGACCCACATCATCAACTCTTTGCTCACCACTGGGACATTTCCCACTGCGTTCAAAGAGGCCTGCATCACACCGCTACTGAAGAAACCCGCTCTCAACCTTACACTGCTAGAACACTACAGGCCGGTGTAGTGTGTGAAAATGCATATCTTCTGTCAAAATGTAGATGACCGATTTTAACCTCTAATTCTTTTCTGTCTTCTTAAAAAAAATTTTTTTAGTTATCTCACTATTCTTAGCTTTGTATACTGTGCTAGGCTTTAATGGACTGGATTTAATTAACTTATGCATTTTGTTGCCTATATTGCTATAATTGCTTCCAATGTTTCCTCGTCTGTAAGTCGCTTTGGATAAAAACGTCTGCTAAATGACTAAATGTAAATTTATCGAAATGTGTAATGTCATGTGTAATGTGTAGTGTGTGGCCTTGAAATTTAAGCATGTCTACGTAATCATGAATAAATGCTTCTTGAGACACACAGTGTTGCTTCTTTGCATGCATCAAACAAATTGTTTCTGGCTATATGCATCCATGCATCAGTTTGAGAGGGGTGGAAATGGGACACTTGGGTGAAACAAAACTGCCCCAAAAGTACCCCCACCCACTTTAAATACAGTTTTTTCTAAGTCAATTTGGTACATTTCTCAGATCCGATTTGAAATTCTCAAAACTTCTTGTTCAATCCTTACATCCTTGTGTCACTTGTGCACATCAAACAAGCATTTTCTCATTTCTTTGAACAAGTTGCAAATGCTTTGGTACATCCATGCAAGTGAATATGACACAATTCTGTGCAGATTCCTACATTATCAATTGCTTATGTCATGTTGATCAAAATGCATTATAATGGGTCTCTGTTGAATAGTATAATCCCCCATGACATTTAAGCACTAGTTTTACAATATACAGTAAGTATACTTTAAGTAAACAGTGGCATTATTTTTTACTCAATTTAGTGTTTTGGATTACTAAATTCTTTCCACATAGGATTGCAAGACAACTTCAATGTGTTGCAGACGGCCCCTTTTCACACCTAAACAGTCTTTTGGCACTCTCTACAGGAATCTCATCAGGATTCCCTCCCTCCTGCTTTTCCTCTGCTGTCTTGTCTGCACTCCCCCCTCTCTGAGGAGCTCTCTCTTTTGAATACCAACAGTGCCACAGACACTCTGTGTTCCACGCTTACATCCTGCTTGGACAACCTATGCCCTCCTACATCTGGACCAGCCCGTGCATCCCTGTCTGCCCCCTGGTTATGGGATGTACCACGTGAGCATCGCACCAGCCTCCAGTCAGCTGAGAGAAAATGGCCCAAGTCAAAAGACCATACTGACCTCTCTCCTGACTCTCACACTCTTAAAAACCTTCTCTGCTCTCCTCTGTCCGCCTGCTCCCACACCTTCATCGGAGTTAACGGCTAATGATTTTGCATCGTTCTTCGTAAAGACACTACCGCCATCAAGCCAGATTTCTACACCACCATCACCCGCCTTTTCTCCTCTGTCTGAAAATGATGTTTCCAAGGCCATTGGTTCCAACCACCCTACCACCTGCCCACTGGATTCCATCCCCACCCATCTCCTCCATGCCATCTCTCCAGCAGTTGTGCCTGGTCTGACCCACATCATCAACTCTTTGCTCACCACTGGGACATTTCCCACTGCGTTCAAAGAGGCCTGCATCACACCGCTACTCAAGAAACCCACTCTCAACCTTACACTGCTAGAACACTACAGGCAGGTGTAGTGTGTGAAAATGCATATCTTCCGTCAAAATGTAGATGACTGATTTTAACCTCTAATTCTTTTCTGTCTTCTTAAAAAAACATTTTTTTAGTTACCTCACTATTCTTAGCTTTGTATACTGTGCTAGGCTTTAATGGACTGGATTTAATTAACTTATGCATTTTGTTGCCTATATTGTTATAATTACTTCCAATGTTTCCTCGTCTGTAAGTCGCTTTGGATAAAAACGTCTGCTAAATGACTAAATGTAAATTTTATGAAATGTGTAATGTCATGTGTAATGTGTAGTGTGTGGCCTTGAAATTCTAGCATGTCTACGTAATCATGAATAAATGCTTCTTGAGACACACAGTGTTGCTTCTTTGCATGCATCAAACAAATTGTTTCTGGCTATATGCATCCATGCATCAGTTTGAGAGGGGTGGAAATGGGACAATTGGGTGAAACAAAACTGCCCCAAAAGTACCCCCACCCACTTTAAATACAGTTTTTTCTAAGTCAATTTGGTACATTTCTCAGATCCGATTTGAAATTCTCAAAACTTCTTGTTCAATCCTTACATCCTTGTGTCACTTGTGCACATCAAACAAGCATTTTCTCATTTCTTTGAACAAGTTGCAAATGCTTTGGTACATCCATGCAAGTGAATATGACACAATTCTGTGCAGATTCCTACATTATCAATTGCTTATGTCATGTTGATCAAAATGCATTATAATGGGTCTCTGTTGAATAGTATAACCCCCCATGACATTTAAGCACTAGTTTTACAATATACAGTAAGTATACTTTAAGTAAACAGTGGCATTTTATTTTACTCAATTTAGTGTTTTGCATTACTAAATTCTTTCCACATAGGATTGCAAGACAACTTCAATGTGTTGCATACGGCCCCTTTTCACACCTAAACAGTCTTTTGGCACTCTCTACAGGGATCTCATCAGGATTCCCTCCCTCCTGCTTTTCCTCTGCTGTCTTTTCTGCACTCCCCCCCTCTGAGGAGCTCTCTCTTTTGAATACCAACAGTGCCACAGACACTCTGTGTTCCACGCTTACATCCTGCTTGGACAACCTATGCCCTCCTACATCTGGACCAGCCCGTGCATCCCTGTCTGCCCCCTGGTTATGGGATGTACCACGTGAGCATCGCACCAGCCTCCAGTCAGCTGAGAGAAAATGGCCCAAGTCAAAAGACCATACTGACCTCTCTCTCTACCAGTCTCTTCTCTCTACTTTCTCCGTTGACGTCACCTCTGCAAAAACTGATTATAACCACTCGAAGATCAGCAACTCTCCTGACTCTCACACTCTTAAAAACCTTCTCTGCTCTCCTCTGTCCGCCTGCTCCCACACCTTCATCGGAGTTAACGGCTAATGATTTTGCATCGTTCTTCGTAAAGAAAACTACAGCCATCAACAGCCAGATTTCTACACCACCATCACCCGCCTTTTCTCCTCTGTCTGAAAATGATGTTTCCAAGGTCATTGGTTCCAACCACCCTACCACCTGCCCACTGGATTCCATCCCCACCCATCTCCTCCATGCCATCTCTCCAGCAGTTGTGCCTGGTCTGACCCACATCATCAACTCTTTGCTCACCACTGGGACATTTCCCACTGCGTTCAAAGAGGCCTGCATCACACCGCTACTGAAGAAACCCGCTCTCAACCTTACACTGCTAGAACACTACAGGCCGGTGTAGTGTGTGAAAATGCATATCTTTTGTCAAAATGTAGATGACCGATTTTAACCTCTAATTCTTTTCTGTCTTCTTAAAAAATTTTTTTTAGTTATCTCACTATTCTTAGCTTTGTATACTGTGCTAGGCTTTAATGGACTGGATTTAATTAACTTATGCATTTTGTTGCCTATATTGCTATAATTGCTTCCAATGTTTCCTCGTCTGTAAGTCGCTTTGGATAAAAACGTCTGCTAAATGACTAAATGTAAATTTAATGAAATGTGTAATGTCATGTGTAATGTGTAGTGTGTGGCCTTGAAATTTAAGCATGTCTACGTAATCATGAATAAATGCTTCTTGAGACACACAGTGTTGCTTCTTTGCATGCATCAAACAAATTGTTTCTGGCTATATGCATCCATGCATCAGTTTGAGAGGGGTGGAAATGGGACACTTGGGTGAAACAAAACTGCCCCAAAAGTACCCCCACCCACTTTAAATACAGTTTTTTCTAAGTCAATTTGGTACATTTCTCAGATCCGATTTGAAATTCTCAAAACTTCTTGTTCAATCCTTACATCCTTGTGTCACTTGTGCACATCAAACAAGCATTTTCTCATTTCTTTGAACAAGTTGCAAATGCTTTGGTACATCCATGCAAGTGAATATGACACAATTCTGTGCAGATTCCTACATTATCAATTGCTTATGTCATGTTGATCAAAATGCATTATAATGGGTCTCTGTTGAATAGTATAATCCCCCATGACATTTAAGCACTAGTTTTACAATATACAGTAAGTATACTTTAAGTAAACAGTGGCATTATATTTTACTCAATTTAGTGTTTTGGATTACTAAATTCTTTCCACATAGGATTGCAAGACAACTTCAATGTGTTGCAGACGGCCCCTTTTCACACCTAAACAGTCTTTTGGCACTCTCTACAGGAATCTCATCAGGATTCCCTCCCTCCTGCTTTTCCTCTGCTGTCTTGTCTGCACTCTCCCCTCTCTGAGGAGCTCTCTCTTTTGAATACCAACAGTGCCACAGACACTCTGTGTTCCACGCTTACATCCTGCTTGGACAACCTATGCCCTCCTACATCTGGACCAGCCCGTGCATCCCTGTCTGCCCCCTGGTTATGGGATGTACCACGTGAGCATCGCACCAGCCTCCAGTCAGCTGAGAGAAAATGGCCCAAGTCAAAAGACCGTACTGACCTCTCTCTCTACCAGTCTCTTCTCTCTACTTTCTCCGTTGACGTCACCTCTGCAAAAACTGATTATAACCACTCGAAGATCAGCAACTCTCCTGACTCTCACACTCTTAAAAACCTTCTCTGCTCTCCTCTGTCCGCCTGCTCCCACACCTTCATCGGAGTTAACGGCTAATGATTTTGCATCGTTCTTCGTAAAGAAAACTACAGCCATCAACAGCCAGATTTCTACACCACCATCACCCGCCTTTTCTCCTCTGTCTGAAAATGATGTTTCCAAGGTCATTGGTTCCAACCACCCTACCACCTGCCCACTGGATTCCATCCCCACCCATCTCCTCCATGCCATCTCTCCAGCAGTTGTGCCTGGTCTGACCCACATCATCAACTCTTTGCTCACCATTGGGACATTTCCCACTGCGTTCAAAGAGGCCTGCATCACACCGCTACTGAAGAAACCCGCTCTCAACCTTACACTGCTAGAACACTACAGGCCGGTGTAGTGTGTGAAAATGCATATCTTCTGTCAAAATGTAGATGACCGATTTTAACCTCTAATTCTTTTCTGTCTTCTTAAAAACATTTTTTTTTAGTTACCTCACTATTCTTAGCGTTGTATACTGTGCTAGGCTTTAATGGACTGGATTTAATTAACTTATGCATTTTGTTGCCTATATTGCTATAATTGCTTCCAATGTTTCCTCGTCTGTAAGTCGCTTTGGATAAAAACGTCTGCTAAATGACTAAATGTAAATTTAATGAAATGTGTAATGTCATGTGTAATGTGTAGTGTGTGGCCTTGAAATTTAAGCATGTCTACGTAATCATGAATAAATGCTTCTTGAGACACACAGTGTTGCTTCTTTGCATGCATCAAACGAATTGTTTCTGGCTATATGCATCCATGCATCAGTTTGAGAGGGGTGGAAATGGGACACTTGGGTGAAACAAAACTGCCCCAAAAGTACCCCCACCCACTTTAAATACAGTTTTTTCTAAGTCAATTTGGTACATTTCTCAGATCCGATTTGAAATTCTCAAAACTTCTTGTTCAATCCTTACATCCTTGTGTCACTTGTGCACATCAAACAAGCATTTTCTAATTTCTTTGAACAAGTTGCAAATGCTTTGGTACATCCATGCAAGTGAATATGACACAATTCTGTGCAGATTCCTACATTATCAATTGCTTATGTCATGTTGATCAAAATGCATTATAATGGGTCTCTGTTGAATAGTATAATCCCCCATGACATTTAAGCACTAGTTTTACAATATACAGTAAGTATACTTTAAGTAAACAGTGGCATTATATTTTACTCAATTTAGTGTTTTGCATTACTAAATTCTTTCCACATAGGATTGCAAGACAACTTCAATGTGTTGCAGACGGCCCCTTTTCACAACTAAACAGTCTTTTGGCACTCTCTACAGGGATCTTATCAGGATTCCCTCCCTCCTGCTTTTCCTCTGCTGTCTTGTCTGCACTCCCCCCCTCTGAGGAGCTCTCTCTTTTGAATACCAACAGTGCCACAGACACTCTGTGTTCCACGCTTACATCCTGCTTGGACAACCTATGCCCTCCTACATCTGGACCAGCCCGTGCATCCCTGTCTGCCCCCTGGTTATCGGATGTACCACGTGAGCATCGCACCAGCCTCCAGTCAGCTGAGAGAAAATGGCCCAAGTCAAAAGACCATACTGACCTCTCTTTCTACCAGTCTCTTCTCTCTACTTTCTCCGTTGACGTCACCTCTGCAAAAACTGATTATAACCACTCGAAGATCAGCAACTCTCCTGACTCTCACACACTCTTAAAAACCTTCTCTGCTCTCCTCTGTCCGCCTGCTCCCACACCTTCATCGGAGTTAACGGTTAATGATTTTGCATCGTTCTTAGTAAAGAAAACTACAGCCATCAACAGCCAGATTTCTACACCACCATCACCCGCCTTTTCTCCTCTGCCTGAAAATGATGTTTCCAAGGTCATTGGTTCCAACCACTCTACCACCTGCCCACTGGATTCCATCCCCACCCATCTCCTCCATGCCATCTCTCCAGCAGTTGTGCCTGGTCTGACCCACATCATCAACTCTTTGCTCACCACTGGGACATTTCCCACTGCGTTCAAAGAGGCCTGCATCACACCGCTACTGAAGAAACCCACTCTCAACCTTACCCTGCTAGAACACTACAGGCAGGTGTAGTGTGTGAAAATGCATATCTTCTGTCAAAATGTAGATGACTGATTTTAACCTCTAATTCTTTTCTGTCTTCTTAAAAAAATATTTTTTTAGTTACCTCACTATTCTTAGCTTTGTATACTGTGCTAGGCTTTAATGGACTGGATTTAATTAACTTATGCATTTTGTTGCCTATATTGTTATAATTGCTTCCAATGTTTCCTCGTCTGTAAGTCGCTTTGGATAGAAACGTCTGCTAAATGACTAAATGTAAATTTTATGAAATGTGTAATGTCATGTGTAATGTGTAGTGTGTGGCCTTGAAATTTTAGCAGGTCTACGTAATCTTGAATAAATGCTTCTTGAGACACACAGTGTTGCTTCTTTGCATGCATCAAACAAATTGTTTCTGGCTATATGCATCCATGCATCAGTTTGAGAGGGGTGGAAATGGGACACTTGGGTGAAACAAAACTGCCCCAAAAGTACCCCCACCCACTTTAAATACAGTTTTTTCTAAGTCAATTGGGTATATTTCTCAGATCCGATTTGAAATTCTCAAAACTTCTTGTTCAATCCTTACATCCTTGTGTCACTTGTGCACATCAAACAAGCATTTTCTCATTTCTTTGAACAAGTTGCAAATGCTTTGGTACATCCATGCAAGTGAATATGACACAATTCTGTGCAGATTCCTACATTATTGCTTATGTCATGTTGATCAAAATGCATTATAATGGGTCTCTGTTGAATAGTATAATCCCCCATGACATTTAAGCACTAGTTTTACAATATACAGTAAGTATACTTTAAGTAAACAGTGGCATTTTATTTTACTCAATTTAGTGTTTTGCATTACTAAATTCTTTCCACATAGGATTGCAAGACAACTTCAATGTGTTGCAGAGGGCCCCTTTTCACACCTAAACAGTCTTTTGGCACTCTCTACAGGAATCTCATCAGGATTCCCTCCCTCCTGCTTTTCCTCTGCTGTCTTGTCTGCACTCCCCCCCTCTGAGGAGCTCTCTCTTTTGAATACCAACAGTGCCACAGACACTCTGTGTTCCACGCTTACATCCTGCTTGGACAACCTATGCCCTCCTACATCTGGACCAGCCCCTGCATCCCTGTCTGCCCCCTGGTTATCGGATGTACCACGTGAGCATCGCACCAGCCTCCAGTCAGTTGAGAGAAAATGGCCCAAGTCAAAAGACCATACTGACCTCTCTCCTGACTCTCACACACTCTTAAAAACCTTCTCTGCTCTCCTCTGTCCGCCTGCTCCCACACCTTCATCTGAGTTAACGGCTAATGATTTTGCATCGTTCTTCGTAAAGAAAACTACCGCCATCAACAGCCAGATTTCTACACCACCATCACACGCCTTTTCTCCTCTGTCTGAAAATGATGTTTCCAAGGTCATTGGTTCCAACCACCCTACCACCTGCCCACTGGATTCCATCCCCACCCATCTCCTCCATGCCATCTCTCCAGCAGTTGTGCCTGGTCTGACCCACATCATCAACTCTTTGCTCACCACTGGGACATTTCCCACTCCGTTCAAAGAGGCCTGCATCACACCGCTACTGAAGAAACCAACTCTCAACCTTACACTGCTAGAACACTACAGGCAGGTATAGTGTGTGAAAATGCATATCTTCAGTCAAAATGTAGATGACTGATTTTAACCTCTAATTCTTTTCTGTCTTCTTAAAAAAATATTTTTTTTACTTACCTCACTATTCTTAGCTTTGTATACTGTGCTAGGCTTTAATGGACTGGATTTAATTAACTTATGCATTTTGTTGCCTATATTGTTATGATTGCTTCCAATGTTTCCTCGTCTGTAAGTCGCTTTGGATAAAAACGTCTGCTAAATGACTAAATGTAAATTTTATGAAATGTGTAATGTCATGTGTAATGTGTAGTGTGTGGCCTTGAAATTTTAGCATGTCTACGTAATCTTGAATAAATGCTTCTTGAGACACACAGTGTTGCTTCTTTGCATGCATCAAACAAATTGTTTCTGGCTATATGCATCCATGCATCAGTTTGAGAGGGGTGGAAATGGGACACTTGGGTGAAACAAAACTGCCCCAAAAGTACCCCCACCCACTTTAAATACAGTTTTTTCTAAGTCAATTGGGTACATTTCTCAGATCCGATTTGAAATTCTCAAAACTTCTTGTTCAAACCTTACATCCTTGTGTCACTTGTGCACATCAAACAAGCATTTTCTCATTTCTTTGAACCAGTTTCAAATGCTTTGGTACATCCATGCAAGTGAATATGACACAATTCTGTGCAGATTCCTACATTATCAATTGCTTATGTCATGTTGATCAAAATGCATTATAATGGGTCTCTGTTGAATAGTATAATCCCCCATGACATTTAAGCACTAGTTTTACAATATACAGTAAGTCTACTTTAAGTAAACAGTGGCATTTTATTTTACTCAATTTAGTGTTTTGCATTACTAAATTTTTTCAACATAGGATTGCAAGACAACTTCAATGTGTTGCAGACGGCCCCTTTTCACACCTAAACAGTCTTTTGGCACTCTCTACAGGGATCTTATCAGGATTCCCTCCCTCCTGCTTTTCCTCTGCTGTCTTGTCTGCACTCCCCCCCTCTGAGGAGCTCTCTCTTTTGAATACCAACAGTGCCACAGACACTCTGTGTTCCACGCTTACATCCTGCTTGGACAACCTATGCCCTCCTACATCTGGACCAGCCCGTGCATCCCTGTCTGCCCCCTGGTTATCGGATGTACCACTTGAGCATCGCACCAGCCTCCAGTCAGCTGAGAGAAAATGGCCCAAGTCAAAAGACCATACTGACCTCTCTCCTGACTCTCACACACTCTTAAAAACCTTCTCTGCTCTCCTCTGTCCGCCTGCTCCCACACCTTCATCAGAGTTAACGGCTAATGATTTTGCATCGTTCTTCGTAAAGACACTACCGCCATCAAGCCAGATTTCTACACCACCATCACCCGCCTTTTCTCCTCTGTCTGAAAATGATGTTTCCAAGGCCATTGGTTCCAACCACCCTACCACCTGCCCACTGGATTCCATCCCCACCCATCTCCTCCATGCCATCTTTCCAGCAGTTGTGCCTGGTCTGACCCACATCATCAACTCTTTGCTCACCACTGGGACATTTCCCACTGCGTTCAAAGAGGCCTGCATCACACCGCTACTGAAGAAACCCACTCTCAACCTTACACTGCTAGAACACTACAGGCAGGTGTAGTGTGTGAAAATGCATATCTTCTGTCAAAATGTAGATGACTGATTTTAACCTCTAATTCTTTTCTGTCTTCTTAAAAAAATATTTTTTTAGTTACCTCACTATTCTTAGCTTTGTATACTGTGCTAGGCTTTAATGGACTGGATTTAATTAACTTATGCATTTTGTTGCCTATATTGTTATAATTGCTTCCAATGTTTCCTCGTCTGTAAGTCGCTTTGGATAAAAACGTCTGCTAAATGACTAAATGTAAATTTTATGAAATGTGTAATGTCATGTGTAATGTGTAGTGTGTGGCCTTGAAATTTTAGCATGTCTACGTAATCATGAATAAATGCTTCTTGAGACACACAGTGTTGCTTCTTTGCATGCATCAAACGAATTGTTTCTGGCTATATGCATCCATGCATCAGTTTAAGAGGGGTGGAAATGGGACACTTGGGTGAAACAAAACTGCCCCAAAAGTACCCCCACCCACTTTAAATACAGTTTTTTCTAAGTCAATTTGGTACATTTCTCAGATCCGATTTGAAATTCTCAAAACTTCTTGTTCAATCCTTACATCCTTGTGTCACTTGTGCACATCAAACAAGCATTTTCTCATTTCTTTGAACAAGTTGCAAATGCTTTGGTACATCCATGCAAGTAAATATGACACAATTCTGTGCAGATTCCTACATTATCAATTGCTTATGTCATGTTGATCAAAATGCATTATAATGGGTCTCTGTTGAAAAGTATAATCCCCCATGACATTTAAGCACTAGTTTTACAATATACAGTAAGAATACTTTAAGTAAACAGTGGCATTATATTTTACTCAATTTAGTGTTTTGGATTACTAAATTCTTTCCACATAGGATTGCAAGACAACTTCAATGTGTTGCAGACGGCCCCTTTTCACACCTAAACAGTCTTTTGGCACTCTCTACAGGAATCTCATCAGGATTCCCTCCCTCCTGCTTTTCCTCTGCTGTCTTATCTGCACTCCCCCCTCTCTGATGAGCTCTCTCTTTTGAATACCAACAGTGCCACAGACACTCTGTGTTCCACGCTTACATCCTGCTTGGACAACCTATGCCCTCCTACATCTGGACCAGCCCGTGCATCCCTGTCTGCCCCCTGGTTATGGGATGTACCACGTGAGCATCGCACCAGCCTCCAGTCAGCTGAGAGAAAATGGCCCAAGTCAAAAGACCATACTGACCTCTCTCCTGACTCTCACACTCTTAAAAACCTTCTCTGCTCTCCTCTGTCCGCCTGCTCCCACACCTTCATCGGAGTTAACGGCTAATGATTTTGCATCGTTCTTCGTAAAGACACTACCGCCATCAACAGCCAGATTTCTACACCACCATCACCCGCCTTTTCTCCTCTGTCTGAAAATGATGTTTCCAAGGCCATTGGTTCCAACCACCCTACCACCTGCCCACTGGATTCCATCCCCACCCATCTCCTCCATGCCATCTCTCCAGCAGTTGTGCCTGGTCTGACCCACATCATCAACTCTTTGCTCACCACTGGGACATTTCCCACTGCGTTCAAAGAGGCCTGCATCACACCGCTACTGAAGAAACCCACTCTCAACCTTACACTGCTAGAACACTACAGGCAGGTGTAGTGTGTGAAAATGCATATCTTCTGTCAAAATGTAGATGACTGATTTTAACCTCTAATTCTTTTCTGTCTTTTTAAAAAAATATTTTTTTAGTTACCTCACTATTCTTAGCTTTGTATACTGTGCTAGGCTTTAATGGACTGGATTTAATTAACTTATGCATTTTGTTGCCTATATTGTTATAATTACTTCCAATGTTTCCTCGTCTGTAAGTCGCTTTGGATAAAAACGTCTGCTAAATGACTAAATGTAAATTTTATGAAATGTGTAATGTCATGTGTAATGTGTAGTGTGTGGCCTTGAAATTTTAGCATGTCTACGTAATCATGAATAAATGCTTCTTGAGACACACAGTGTTGCTTCTTTGCATGCATCAAACAAATTGTTTCTGGCTATATGCATCCATGCATCAGTTTGAGAGGGGTGGAAATGGGACAATTGGGTGAAACAAAACTGCCCCAAAAGTACCCCCACCCTTTTTAATACAGTTTTTTCTAAGTCAATTTGGTACATTTCTCAGATCCGATTTGAAATTCTCAAAACTTCTTGTTCAATCCTAACATCCTTGTGTCACTTGTGCACATCAAACAAGCATTTTCTCATTTCTTTGAACAAGTTGCAAATGCTTTGGTACATCCATGCAAGTGAATATGACACAATTCTGTGCAGATTCCTACATTATCAATTGCTTATGTCATGTTGACCAAAATGCATTATAATGGGTCTCTGTTGAATAGTATAATCCCCCATGACATTTAAGCACTAGTTTTAGAATATACAGTAAGTATACTTTAAGTAAACAGTGGCATTTTATTTTACTCAATTTAGTGTTTTGCATTACTAAATTCTTTCCACATAGGATTGCAAGACAACTTCAATGTGTTGCATACGGCCCCTTTTCACACCTAAACAGTCTTTTGGCACTCTCTACAGGGATCTCATCAGGATTCCCTCCCTCCTGCTTTTCCTCTGCTGTCTTGTCTGCACTCCCCCCTCTCTGATGAGCTCTCTCTTTTGAATACCAACAGTGCCACAGACACTCTGTGTTCCACGCTTACATCCTGCTTGGACAACCTATGCCCTCCTACATCTGGACCAGCCCGTGCATCCCTGTCTGCCCCCTGGTTATCGGATGTACCACGTGAGCATCGCACCAGCCTCCAGTCAGCTGAGAGAAAATGGCCCAAGTCAAAAGACCATACTGACCTCTCTTTCTACCAGTCTCTTCTCTCTACTTTCTCCGTTGACGTCACCTCTGCAAAAACTGATTATAACCACTCGAAGATCAGCAACTCTCCTGACTCTCACACACTCTTAAAAACCTTCTCTGCTCTCCTCTGTCCGCCTGCTCCCACACCTTCATCGGAGTTAACGGTTAATGATTTTGCATCGTTCTTCGTAAAGAAAACTACAGCCATCAACAGCCAGATTTCTACACCACCATCACCCGCCTTTTCTCCTCTGCCTGAAAATGATGTTTCCAAGGTCATTGGTTCCAACCACCCTACCACCTGCCCACTGGATTCCATCCCCACCCATCTCCTCCATGCCATCTCTCCAGCAGTTGTGCCTGGTCTGACCCACATCATCAACTCTTTGCTCACCACTGGGACATTTCCCACTGCGTTCAAAGAGGCCTGCATCACACCGCTACTGAAGAAACCCACTCTCAACCTTACCCTGCTAGAACACTACAGGCAGGTGTAGTGTGTGAAAATGCATATCTTCTGTCAAAATGTAGATGACTGATTTTAACCTCTAATTCTTTTCTGTCTTCTTAAAAAAATATTTTTTTAGTTACCTCACTATTCTTAGCTTTGTATACTGTGCTAGGTTTTAATGGACTGGATTTAATTAACTTATGCATTTTGTTGCCTATATTGTTATAATTGCTTCCAATGTTTCCTCGTCTGTAAGTCGCTTTGGATAGAAA
Organism: Barbatula barbatula; assembly: GCF_947034865.1. NCBI lineage: Eukaryota > Metazoa > Chordata > Actinopteri > Cypriniformes > Nemacheilidae > Barbatula > Barbatula barbatula. The sequence goes on from NC_136780.1 coordinate 15,695,765, forward strand.
CGTCTGCTAAATGACTAAATGTAAATTTTATGAAATGTGTAATGTCATGTGTAATGTGTAGTGTGTGGCCTTGAAATTTTAGCATGTCTACGTAATCTTGAATAAATGCTTCTTGAGACACACAGTGTTGCTTCTTTGCATGCATCAAACAAATTGTTTCTGGCTATATGCATCCATGCATCAGTTTGAGAGGGGTGGAAATGGGACACTTGGGTGAAACAAAACTGCCCCAAAAGTACCCCCACCCACTTTAAATACAGTTTTTTCTAAGTCAATTGGGTATATTTCTCAGATCCGATTTGAAATTCTCAAAACTTCTTGTTCAATCCTTACATCCTTGTGTCACTTGTGCACATCAAACAAGCATTTTCTCATTTCTTTGAACAAGTTGCAAATGCTTTGGTACATCCATGCAAGTGAATATGACACAATTCTGTGCAGATTCCTACATTATTGCTTATGTCATGTTGATCAAAATGCATTATAATGGGTCTCTGTTGAATAGTATAATCCCCCATGACATTTAAGCACTAGTTTTACAATATACAGTAAGTATACTTTAAGTAAACAGTGGCATTTTATTTTAATCAATTTGGGTTTTGCATTACTAAATTTTTTCAACATAGGATTGCAAGACAACTTCAATGTGTTGCAGACGGCCCCTTTTCACACCTAAACAGTCTTTTGGCACTCTCTACAGGGATCTCATCAGGATTCCCTCCCTCCTGCTTTTCCTCTGCTGTCTTGTCTGCACTCCCCCCCTCTGAGGAGCTCTCTCTTTTGAATACCAACAGTGCCACAGACACTCTGTGTTCCACGCTTACATCCTGCTTGGACAACCTATGCCCTCCTACATCTGGACCAGCCCGTGCATCCCTATCTGCCCCCTGGTTATCGGATGTACCACGTGAGCATCGCACCAGCCTCCAGTCAGTTGAGAGAAAATGGCCCAAGTCAAAAGACAATACTGACCTCTCTCCTGACTCTCACACACTCTTAAAAACCTTCTCTGCTCTCCTCTGTCCGCCTGCTCCCACACCTTCATCGGAGTTAACGGCTAATGATTTTGCATCGTTCTTCGTAAAGACACTACCGCCATCAAGCCAGATTTCTACACCACCATCACCCGCCTTTTCTCCTCTGTCTGAAAATGATGTTTCCAAGGCCATTGGTTCCAACCACCCTACCACCTGCCCACTGGATTCCATCCCCACCCATCTCCTCCATGCCATCTCTCCAGCAGTTGTGCCTGGTCTGACCCACATCATCAACTCTTTGCTCACCACTGGGACATTTCCCACTGCGTTCAAAGAGGCCTGCATCACACCGCTACTGAAGAAACCCACTCTCAACCTTACACTGCTAGAACACTACAGGCCGGTGTAGTGTGTGAAAATGCATATCTTCTGTCAAAATGTAGATGACCGATTTTAACCTCTAATTCTTTTCTGTCTTCTTAAAAAAAATTTTTTTTAGTTATCTCACTATTCTTAGCTTTGTATACTGTGCTAGGCTTTAATGGACTGGATTTAATTAACTTATGCATTTTGTTGCCTATATTGCTATAATTGCTTCCAATGTTTCCTCGTCTGTAAGTCGCTTTGGATAAAAACGTCTGCTAAATGACTAAATGTAAATTTTATGAAATGTGTAATGTCATGTGTAATGTGTAGTGTGTGGCCTTGAAATTTTAGCATGTCTACGTAATCATGAATAAATGCTTCTTGAGACACACAGTGTTGCTTCTTTGCATGCATCAAACGAATTGTTTCTGGCTATATGCATCCATGCATCAGTTTGAGAGGGGTGGAAATGGGACACTTGGGTGAAACAAAACTGCCCCAAAAGTACCCCCACCCACTTTAAATACAGTTTTTTCTAAGTCAATTTGGTACATTTCTCAGATCCGATTTGAAATTCTCAAAACTTCTTGTTCAATCCTAACATCCTTGTGTCACTTGTGCACATCAAACAAGCATTTTCTCATTTCTTTGAACAAGTTGCAAATGCTTTGGTACATCCATGCAAGTGAATATGACACAATTCTGTGCAGATTCCTACATTATCAATTGCTTATGTCATGTTGATCAAAATGCATTATAATGGGTCTCTGTTGAATAGTATAATCCCCCATGACATTTAAGCACTAGTTTTACAATATACAGTAAGTATACTTTAAGTAAACAGTGGCATTATTTTTTACTCAATTTAGTGTTTTGGATTACTAAATTCTTTCCACATAGGATTGCAAGACAACTTCAATGTGTTGCAGACGGCCCCTTTTCACACCTAAACAGTCTTTTGGCACTCTCTACAGGAATCTCATCAGGATTCCCTCCCTCCTGCTTTTCCTCTGCTGTCTTGTCTGCACTCCCCCCTCTCTGAGGAGCTCTCTCTTTTGAATACCAACAGTGCCACAGACACTCTGTGTTCCACGCTTACATCCTGCTTGGACAACCTATGCCCTCCTACATCTGGACCAGCCCGTGCATCCCTGTCTGCCCCCTGGTTATGGGATGTACCACGTGAGCATCGCACCAGCCTCCAGTCAGCTGAGAGAAAATGGCCCAAGTCAAAAGACCATACTGACCTCTCTCCTGACTCTCACACTCTTAAAAACCTTCTCTGCTCTCCTCTGTCCGCCTGCTCCCACACCTTCATCGGAGTTAACGGCTAATGATTTTGCATCGTTCTTCGTAAAGACACTACCGCCATCAAGCCAGATTTCTACACCACCATCACCCGCCTTTTCTCCTCTGTCTGAAAATGATGTTTCCAAGGCCATTGGTTCCAACCACCCTACCACCTGCCCACTGGATTCCATCCCCACCCATCTCCTCCATGCCATCTCTCCAGCAGTTGTGCCTGGTCTGACCCACATCATCAACTCTTTGCTCACCACTGGGACATTTCCCACTGCGTTCAAAGAGGCCTGCATCACACCGCTACTGAAGAAACCCGCTCTCAACCTTACACTGCTAGAACACTACAGGCCGGTGTAGTGTGTGAAAATGCATATCTTCTGTCAAAATGTAGATGACCGATTTTAACCTCTAATTCTTTTCTGTCTTCTTAAAAAAATTTTTTTTTAGTTACCTCACTATTCTTAGCTTTGTATACTGTGCTAGGCTTTAATGGACTGGATTTAATTAACTTATGCATTTTGTTCCCTATATTGCTATAATTGCTTCCAATGTTTCCTCGTCTGTAAGTCGCTTTGGATAAAAACGTCTGCTAAATGACTAAATGTAAATTTTATGAAATGTGTAATGTCATGTGTAATGTGTAGTGTGTGGCCTTGAAATTTTAGCATGTCTACGTAATCATGAATAAATGCTTCTTGAGACACACAGTGTTGCTTCTTTGCATGCATCAAACGAATTGTTTCTGGCTATATGCATCCATGCATCAGTTTGAGAGGGGTGGAAATGGGACACTTGGGTGAAACAAAACTGCCCCAAAAGTACCCCCACCCACTTTAAATACAGTTTTTTCTAAGTCAATTTGGTACATTTCTCAGATCCGATTTGAAATTCTCAAAACTTCTTGTTCAATCCTAACATCCTTGTGTCACTTGTGCACATCAAACAAGCATTTTCTCATTTCTTTGAACAAGTTGCAAATGCTTTGGTACATCCATGCAAGTGAATATGACACAATTCTGTGCAGATTCCTACATTATCAATTGCTTATGTCATGTTGATCAAAATGCATTATAATGGGTCTCTGTTGAATAGTATAATCCCCCATGACATTTAAGCACTAGTTTTACAATATACAGTAAGTATACTTTAAGTAAACAGTGGCATTTTATTTTACTCAATTTAGTGTTTTGCATTACTAAATTCTTTCCACATAGGATTGCAAGACAACTTCAATGTGTTGCAGACGGCCCCTTTTCACACCTAAACAGTCTTTTGGCACTCTCTACAGGAATCTCATCAGGATTCCCTCCCTCCTGCTTTTCCTCTGCTGTCTTGTCTGCACTCCCCCCCCTCTGAGGAGCTCTCTCTTTTGAATACCAACAGTGCCACAGACACTCTGTGTTCCACGCTTACATCCTGCTTGGACAACCTATGCCCTCCTACATCTGGACCAGCCCGTGCATCCCTGTCTGCCCCCTGGTTATCGGATGTACCACGTGAGCATCGCACCAGCCTCCAGTCAGTTGAGAGAAAATGGCCCAAGTCAAAAGACCATACTGACCTCTCTCCTGACTCTCACACACTCTTAAAAACCTTCTCTGCTCTCCTCTGTCCGCCTGCTCCCACACCTTCATCGGAGTTAACGGCTAATGATTTTGCATCGTTCTTCGTAAAGAAAACTACCGCCATCAACAGCCAGATTTCTACACCACCATCACCCGCCTTTTCTCCTCTGTCTGAAAATGATGTTTCCAAGGTCATTGGTTCCAACCACCCTACCACCTGCCCACTGGATTCCATCCCCACCCATCTCCTCCATGCCATCTCTCCAGCAGTTGTGCCTGGTCTGACCCACATCATCAACTCTTTGCTCACCACTGGGACATTTCCCACTGCATTCAAAGAGGCCTGCATCACACCGCTACTGAAGAAACCCACTCTCAACCTTACACTGCTAAAACACTACAGGCAGGTGTAGTGTGTGAAAATGCATATCTTCTGTCAAAATGTAGATGACTGATATTTACCTCTAATTCTTTTCTGTCTTCTTAAAAAAATATTTTTTTAGTTACCTCACTATTCTTAGCTTTGTATTCTGTGCTAGGCTTTAATGGACTGGATTTAATTAACTTATGCATTTTGTTGCCTATATTGTTATAATTGCTTCCAATGTTTCCTCGTCTGTAAGTCGCTTTGGATAAAAACGTCTGCTAAATGACTAAATTTAAATTTTATGAAATGTGTAATGTCATGTGTAATGTGTAGTGTGTGGCCTTGAAATTTTAGCATGTCTACGTAATCATGAATAAATGCTTCTTGAGACACACAGTGTTGCTTCTTTGCATGCATCAAACGAATTGTTTCTGGCTATATGCATCCATGCATCAGTTTGAGAGGGGTGGAAATGGGACACTTGGGTGAAACAAAACTGCCCCAAAAGTACCCCCACCCACTTTAAATACAGTTTTTTCTAAGTCAATTTGGTACATTTCTCAGATCCGATTTGAAATTCTCAAAACTTCTTGTTCAATCCTAACATCCTTGTGTCACTTGTGCACATCAAACAAGCATTTTCTCATTTCTTTGAACAAGTTGCAAATGCTTTGGTACATCCATGCAAGTGAATATGACACAATTCTGTGCAGATTCCTACATTATCAACTGCTTATGTCATGTTGATCAAAATGCATTATAATGGGTCTCTGTTGAATAGTATAATCCCCCATGACATTTAAGCACTAGTTTTACAATATACAGTAAGTATACTTTAAGTAAACAGTGGCATTTTATTTTACTCAATTTAGTGTTTTGCATTACTAAATTCTTTCCACATAGGATTGCAAGACAACTTCAATGTGTTGCAGACGGCCCCTTTTCACACCTAAACAGTCTTTTGGCACTCTCTACAGGAATCTCATCAGGATTCCCTCCCTCCTGCTTTTCCTCTGCTGTCTTGTCTGCACTCCCCCCCTCTGAGGAGCTCTCTCTTTTGAATACCAACAGTGCCACAGACACTCTGTGTTCCACGCTTACATCCTGCTTGGACAACCTATGCCCTCCTACATCTGGACCAGCCCCTGCATCCCTGTCTGCCCCCTGGTTATCGGATGTACCACGTGAGCATCGCACCAGCCTCCAGTCAGTTGAGAGAAAATGGCCCAAGTCAAAAGACCATACTGACCTCTCTCCTGACTCTCACACACTCTTAAAAACCTTCTCTGCTCTCCTCTGTCCGCCTGCTCCCACACCTTCATCTGAGTTAACGGCTAATGATTTTGCATCGTTCTTCGTAAAGAAAACTACCGCCATCAACAGCCAGATTTCTACACCACCATCACACGCCTTTTCTCCTCTGTCTGAAAATGATGTTTCCAAGGTCATTGGTTCCAACCACCCTACCACCTGCCCACTGGATTCCATCCCCACCCATCTCCTCCATGCCATCTCTCCAGCAGTTGTGCCTGGTCTGACCCACATCATCAACTCTTTGCTCACCACTGGGACATTTCCCACTGCGTTCAAAGAGGCCTGCATCACACCGCTACTGAAGAAACGAACTCTCAACCTTACACTGCTAGAACACTACAGGCAGGTATAGTGTGTGAAAATGCATATCTTCAGTCAAAATGTAGATGACTGATTTTAACCTCTAATTCTTTTCTGTCTTCTTAAAAAAATATTTTTTTTACTTACCTCACTATTCTTAGCTTTGTATACTGTGCTAGGCTTTAATGGACTGGATTTAATTAACTTATGCATTTTGTTGCCTATATTGTTATGATTGCTTCCAATGTTTCCTCGTCTGTAAGTCGCTTTGGATAAAAACGTCTGCTAAATGACTAAATGTAAATTTTATGAAATGTGTAATGTCATGTGTAATGTGTAGTGTGTGGCCTTGAAATTTTAGCATGTCTACGTAATCTTGAATAAATGCTTATTGAGTCACACAGTGTTGCTTCTTTGCATGCATCAAACGAATTGTTTCTGGCTATATGCATCCACGCATCAGTTTGAGAGGGGTGGAAATGGGACACTTGGGTGAAACAAAACTGCCCCAAAAGTACCCCCACCCACTTTAAATATAGTTTTTTCTAAGTCAATTTGGTACATTTCTCAGATCCGATTTGAAATTCTCAAAACTTCTTGTTCAATCCTTACATCCTTGTGTCACTTGTGCACATCAAACAAGCATTTTCTCATTTCTTTAAACAAGTTTCAAATGCTTTGGTACATCCATGCAAGTGAATATGACACAATTCTGTGCAGATTCCTACATTATCAATTGCTTATGTCATGTTGATCAAAATGAATTATAATGGGTCTCTGTTGAATAGTATAATCCCCCATGACATTTAAGCACTAGTTTTACAATATACAGTAAGTATACTTTAAGTAAACAGTGGCATTTTATTTTACTCAATTTAGTGTTTTGCATTACTAAATTCTTTCCACATAGGATTGCAAGACAACTTCAATGTGTTGCAGACGGCCCCTTTTCACACCTAAACAGTCTTTTGGAACTCTCTACAGGAATCTCATCAGGATTCCCTCCCCGTGCTTTTCCTCTGCTGTCTTGTCTGCACTCCCCCCCTCTGAGGAGCTCTCTCTTTTGAATACCAACAGTGCCACAGACACTCTGTGTTCCACGCTTACATCCTGCTTGGACAACCTATGCCCTCCCACATCTGGACCAGCCCGTGCATCCCTGTCTGCCCCCTGGTTATTGGATGTACCACGTGAGCATCGCACCAGCCTCCAGTCAGTTGAGAGAAAATGGCCCAAGTCAAAAGACCATACTGACCTCTCTCCTGACTCTCACACACTCTTAAAAACCTTCTCTGCTCTCCTCTGTCCGCCTGCTCCCACACCTTCATCGGAGTTAACGGCTAATGATTTTGCATCGTTCTTCGTAAAGAAAACTACCGCCATCAACAGCCAGTTTTCTACACCACCATCACCCGCCTTTTCTCCTCTGTCTGAAAATGATGTTTCCAAGGCCATTGGTTCCAACCACCCTACCACCTGCCCACTGGATTCCATCCCCACCCATCTCCTCCATGCCATCTCTCCAGCAGTTGTGCCTGGTCTGACCCACATCATCAACTCTTTGCTCACCACTGGGACATTTCCCACTGCGTTCAAAGAGGCCTGCATCACACCGCTACTGAAGAAACCCACTCTCAACCTTACACTGCTAGAACACTACAGGCAGGTGTAGTGTGTGAAAATGCATATCTTCTGTCAAAATGTAGATGACTGATTTTAACCTCTAATTCTTTTCTGTCTTCTTAAAAAAATATTTTTTTACTTACCTCACTATTCTTAGCTTTGTATACTGTGCTAGGCTTTAATGGACTGGATTTAATTAACTTATGCATTTTGTTGCCTATTATGTTATAATTGCTTCCAATGTTTCCTCGTCTGTAAGTCGCTTTGGATAAAAACGTCTGCTAAATGACTAAATGTAAATTCTATGAAATGTGTAATGTCATGTGTAATGTGTAGTGTGTGGCCTTGAAATTTTAGCATGTCTACGTAATCTTGAATAAATGCTTCTTGAGACACACAGTGTTGCTTCTTTGCATGCATCAAACAAATTGTTTCTGGCTATATGCATCCATGCATCAGTTTGAGAGGGGTGGAAATGGGACACTTGGGTGAAACAAAACTGCCCCAAAAGTACCCCCACCCACTTTAAATACAGTTTTTTCTAAGTCAATTGGGTACATTTCTCAGATCCGATTTGAAATTCTCAAAACTTCTTGTTCAATCCTTACATCCTTGTGTCACTTGTGCACATCAAACAAGCATTTTCTCATTTCTTTGAACAAGTTGCAAATGCTTTGGTACATCCATGCAAGTGAATATGACACAATTCTGTGCAGATTCCTACATTATCAATTGCTTATGTCATGTTGATCAAAATGCATTATAATGGGTCTCTGTTGAATACTATAATCCCCCATGACATTTAAGCACTAGTTTTACAATATACAGTAAGTCTACTTTAAGTAAACAGTGGCATTTTATTTTAATCAATTTAGTGTTTTGCATTACTAAATTTTTTCAACATAGGATTGCAAGACAACTTCAATGTGTTGCAGACGGCCCCTTTTCACACCTAAACAGTCTTTTGGCACTCTCTACAGGGATCTTATCAGGATTCCCTCCCTCCTGCTTTTCCTCTGCTGTCTTGTCTGCACTCCCCCCCTCTGAGGAGCTCTCTCTTTTGAATACCAACAGTGCCACAGACACTCTGTGTTCCACGCTTACATCCTGCTTGGACAACCTATGCCCTCCTACATCTGGACCAGCCCTTGCATCCCTGTCTGCCCCCTGGTTATGGGATGTACCACGTGAGCATCGCACCAGCCTCCAGTCAGCTGAGAGAAAATGGCCCAAGTCAAAAGACCATACTGACCTCTCTCCTGACTCTCACACACTCTTAAAAACCTTCTCTTCTCTGCTCTCCTCTGTCCGCCTGCTCCCACACCTTCATCAGAGTTAACGGCTAATGATTTTGCATCGTTCTTCGTAAAGAAAACTACCGCCATCAACAGCCAGTTTTCTACACCACCATCACCCGCCTTTTCTCCTCTGTCTGAAAATGATGTTTCCAAGGCCATTGGTTCCAACCACCCTACCACCTGCCCACTGGATTCCATCCCCACCCATCTCCTCCATGCCATCTCTCCAGCAGTTGTGCCTGGTCTGACCGACATCATCAACTCTTTGCTCACCACTGGGACATTTCCCACTGCGTTCAAAGAGGCCTGCATCACACCGCTACTGAAGAAACCCACTCTCAACCTTACACTGCTAGAACACTACAGGCAGGTGTAGTTTGTGAAAATGCATATCTTCTGTCAAAATGTAGATGACTGATTTTAACCTCTAATTCTTTTCTGTCTTCTTAAAAAAATATTTTTTTTACTTACCTCACTATTCTTAGCTTTGTATACTGTGCTAGGCTTTAATGGACTGGATTTAATTAACTTATGCATTTTGTTGCCTATTATGTTATAATTGCTTCCAATGTTTCCTCGTCTGTAAGTCGCTTTGGATAAAAACGTCTGCTAAATGACTAAATGTAAATTTTATGAAATGTGTAATGTCATGTGTAATGTGTAGTGTGTGGCCTTGAAATTTTAGCATGTCTATGTAATCTTGAATAAATGCTTCTTGAGACACACAGTGTTGCTTCTTTGCATGCATCAAACAAATTGTTTCTGGCTATATGCATCCATGCATCAGTTTGAGAGGGGTGGAAATGGGACACTTGGGTGAAACAAAACTGCCCCAAAAGTACCCCCACCCACTTTAAATACAGTTTTTTCTAAGTCAATTGGGTACATTTCTCAGATCCGATTTGAAATTCTCAAAACTTCTTGTTCAATCCTTACATCCTTGTGTCACTTGTGCACATCAAACAAGCATTTTCTCATTTCTTTGAACAAGTTGCAAATGCTTTGGTACATCCATGCAAGTGAATATGACACAATTCTGTGCAGATTCCTACATTATCAATTGCTTATGTCATGTTGATCAAAATGCATTATAATGGGTCTCTGTTGAATACTATAATCCCCCATGACATTTAAGCACTAGTTTTACAATAAACAGTAAGTCTACTTTAAGTAAACAGTGGCATTTTATTTTAATCAATTTAGTGTTTTGCATTACTAAATTTTTTCAACATAGGATTGCAAGACAACTTCAATGTGTTGCAGACGGCCCCTTTTCACACCTAAACAGTCTTTTGGCACTCTCTACAGGGATCTTATCAGGATTCCCTCCCTCCTGCTTTTCCTCTGCTGTCTTGTCTGCACTCCCCCCCTCTGAGGAGCTCTCTCTTTTGAATACCAACAGTGCCACAGACACTCTGTGTTCCACGCTTACATCCTGCTTGGACAACCTATGCCCTCCTACATCTGGACCAGCCCTTGCATCCCTGTCTGCCCCCTGGTTATGGGATGTACCACGTGAGCATCGCACCAGCCTCCAGTCAGCTGAGAGAAAATGGCCCAAGTCAAAAGACCATACTGACCTCTCTCCTGACTCTCACACACTCTTAAAAACCTTCTCTGCTCTCCTCTGTCCGCCTGCTCCCACACCTTCATCAGAGTTAACGGCTAATGATTTTGCATCGTTCTTCGTAAAGAAAACTACCGCCATCAACAGCCAGTTTTCAACACCACCATCACCCGCCTTTTCTCCTCTGTCTGAAAATGATGTTTCCAAGGCCATTGGTTCCAACCACCCTACCACCTGCCCACTGGATTCCATCCCCACCCATCTCCTCCATGCCATCTCTCCAGCAGTTGTGCCTGGTCTGACCCACATCATCAACTCTTTGCTCACCACTGGGACATTTCCCACTGCGTTCAAAGAGGCCTGCATCACACCGCTACTGAAGAAACCCACTCTCAACCTTACACTGCTAGAACACTACAGGCAGGTGTAGTTTGTGAAAATGCATATCTTCTGTCAAAATGTAGATGACTGATTTTAACCTCTAATTCTTTTCTGTCATCTTAAAAAAATATTTTTTTTACTTACCTCACTATTCTTAGCTTTGTATACTGTGCTAGGCTTTAATGGACTGGATTTAATTAACTTATGCATTTTGTTGCCTATTATGTTATAATTGCTTCCAATGTTTCCTCGTCTGTAAGTCGCTTTGGATAAAAACGTCTGCTAAATGACTAAATGTAAATTTTATGAAATGTGTAATGTCATGTGTAATGTGTAGTGTGTGGCCTTGAAATTTTAGCATGTCTACGTAATCTTGAATAAATGCTTCTTGAGACACACAGTGTTGCTTCTTTGCATGCATCAAACAAATTGTTTCTGGCTATATGCATCCATGCATCAGTTTGAGAGGGGTGGAAATGGGACACTTGGGTGAAACAAAACTGCCCCAAAAGTACCCCCACCCACTTTAAATACAGTTTTTTCTAAGTCAATTGGGTACATTTCTCAGATCCGATTTGAAATTCTCAAAACTTCTTGTTCAATCCTTACATCCTTGTGTCACTTGTGCACATCAAACAAGCATTTTCTCATTTCTTTGAACAAGTTGCAAATGCTTTGGTACATCCATGCAAGTGAATATGACACAATTCTGTGCAGATTCCTACATTATCAATTGCTTATGTCATGTTGATCAAAATGCATTATAATGCGTCTCTGTTGAATACTATAATCCCCCATGACATTTAAGCACTAGTTTTACAATATACAGTAAGTCTACTTTAAGAAAACAGTGGCATTTTATTTTAATCAATTTAGTGTTTTGCATTACTAAATTTTTTCAACATAGGATTGCAAGACAACTTCAATGTGTTGCAGACGGCCCCTTTTCACACCTAAACAGTCTTTTGGCACTCTCTACAGGGATCTTATCAGGATTCCCTCCCTCCTGCTTTTCCTCTGCTGTCTTGTCTGCACTCCCCCCCTCTGAGGAGCTCTCTCTTTTGAATACCAACAGTGCCACAGACACTCTGTGTTCCACGCTTACATCCTGCTTGGACAACCTATGCCCTCCTACATCTGGACCAGCCCTTGCATCCCTGTCTGCCCCCTGGTTATGGGATGTACCACGTGAGCATCGCACCAGCCTCCAGTCAGCTGAGAGAAAATGGCCCGAGTCAAAAGTCCATACTGACCTCTCTCCTGACTCTCACACACTCTTAAAAACCTTCTCTGCTCTCCTCTGTCCGCCTGCTCCCACACCTTCATCAGAGTTAACGGCTAATGATTTTGCATCGTTCTTCGTAAAGACACTACCGCCATCAAGCCAGATTTCTACACCACCATCACCCGCCTTTTCTCCTCTGTCTGAAAATGATGTTTCCAAGGCCATTGGTTCCAACCACCCTACCACCTGCCCACTGGATTCCATCCCCACCCATCTCCTCCATGCCATCTCTCCAGCAGTTGTGCCTGGTCTGACCCACATCATCAACTCTTTGCTCACCACTGGGACATTTCCCACTGCGTTCAAAGAGGCCTGCATCACACCGCTACTGAAGAAACCCACTCTCAACCTTACACTGCTAGAACACTACAGGCAGGTGTAGTGTGTGAAAATGCATATCTTCTGTCAAAATGTAGATGACTGATTTTAACCTCTAATTCTTTTCTGTCTTCTTAAAAAAATATTTTTTTAGTTACCTCACTATTCTTAGCTTTGTATACTGTGCTAGGCTTTAATGGACTGGATTTAATTAACTTATGCATTTTGTTGCCTATATTGTTATAATTGCTTCCAATGTTTCCTCGTCTGTAAGTCGCTTTGGATAAAAACGTCTGCTAAATGACTAAATGTAAATTTTATGAAATGTGAAATGTCATGTGTAATGTGTAGTGTGTGGCCTTGAAATTTTAGCATGTCTACGTAATCATGAATAAATGCTTCTTGAGACACACAGTGTTGCTTCTTTGCATGCATCAAACGAATTGTTTCTGGCTATATGCATCCATGCATCAGTTTGAGAGGGGTGGAAATGGGACACTTGGGTGAAACAAAACTGCCCCAAAAGTACCCCCACCCACTTTAAATACAGTTTTTTCTAAGTCAATTTGGTACATTTCTCAGATCCGATTTGAAATTCTCAAAACTTCTTGTTCAATCCTTACATCCTTGTGTCACTTGTGCACATCAAACAAGCATTTTCTCATTTCTTTGAACAAGTTGCAAATGCTTTGGTACATCCATGCAAGTGAATATGACACAATTCTGTGCAGATTCCTACATTATCAATTGCTTATGTCATGTTGATCAAAATGCATTATAATGGGTCTCTGTTGAATAGTATAATCCCCCATGACATTTAAGCACTAGTTTTACAATATACAGTAAGAATACTTTAAGTAAACAGTGGCATTATATTTTACTCAATTTAGTGTTTTGGATTACTAAATTCTTTCCATATAGGATTGCAAGACAACTTCAATGTGTTGCAGACGGCCCCTTTTCACACCTAAACAGTCTTTTGGCACTCTCTACAGGAATCTCATCAGGATTCCCTCCCTCCTGCTTTTCCTCTGCTGTCTTATCTGCACTCCCCCCTCTCTGATGAGCTCTCTCTTTTGAATACCAACAGTGCCACAGACACTCTGTGTTCCACGCTTACATCCTGCTTGGACAACCTATGCCCTCCTACATCTGGACCAGCCCGTGCATCCCTGTCTGCCCCCTGGTTATGGGATGTACCACGTGAGCATCGCACCAGCCTCCAGTCAGCTGAGAGAAAATGGCCCAAGTCAAAAGACCATACTGACCTCTCTCTCTACCAGTCTCTTCTCTCTACTTTCTCCGTTGACGTCACCTCTGCAAAAACTGATTATAACCACTCGAAGATCAGCAACTCTCCTGACTCTCACACTCTAAAAAACCTTCTCTGCTCTCCTCTGTCCGCCTGCTCCCACACCTTCATCGGAGTTAACGGCTAATGATTTTGCATCGTTCTTCGTAAAGAAAACTACCGCCATCAACAGCCAGATTTCTACACCACCATCACCCGCCTTTTCTCCTCTGTCTGAAAATGATGTTTCCAAGGTCATTGGTTCCAACCACCCTACCACCTGCCCACTGGATTCCATCCCCACCCATCTCCTCCATGCCATCTCTCCAGCAGTTGTACCTGGTCTGACCCACATCATCAACTCTTTGCTCACCACTGGGACATTTCCCACTGCGTTCAAAGAGGCCTGCATCACACCGCTACTGAAGAAACCCACTCTCAACCTTACACTGCTAGAACACTACAGGCAGGTGTAGTGTGTGAAAATGCATATCTTCTGTCAAAATGTAGATGACTGATTTTTACCTCTAATTCTTTTCTGTCTTCTTAAAAAAATATTTTTTTAGTTACCTCACTATTCTTAGCTTTGTATACTGTGCTAGGCTTTAATGGACTGGATTTAATTAACTTATGCATTTTGTTGCCTATATTGTTATAATTGCTTCCAATGTTTCCTCGTCTGTAAGTCGCTTTGGATAAAAACGTCTGCTAAATGACTAAATGTAAATTTTATGAAATGTGTAATGTCATGTGTAATGTGTAGTGTGTGGCCTTGAAATTTTAGCATGTCTACGTAATCATGAATAAATGCTTCTTGAGACACACAGTGTTGCTTCTTTGCATGCATCAAACGAATTGTTTCTGGCTATATGCATCCATGCATCAGTTTGAGAGGGGTGGAAATGGGACACTTGGGTGAAACAAAACTGCCCCAAAAGTACCCCCACCCACTTTAAATACAGTTTTTTCTAAGTCAATTTGGTACATTTCTCAGATCCGATTTGAAATTCTCAAAACTTCTTGTTCAATCCTAACATCCTTGTGTCACTTGTGCACATCAAACAAGCATTTTCTCATTTCTTTGAACAAGTTGCAAATGCTTTGGTACATCCATGCAAGTGAATATGACACAATTCTGTGCAGATTCCTACATTATCAATTGCTTATGTCATGTTGATCAAAATGCATTATAATGGGTCTCTGTTGAATAGTATAATCCCCCATGACATTTAAGCACTAGTTTTACAATATACAGTAAGTATACTTTAAGTAAACAGTGGCATTTTATTTTACTCAATTTAGTGTTTTGCATTACTCTCACACACTCTTAAAAACCTTCTCTGCTCTCCTCTGTCCGCCTGCTCCCACACCTTCATCGGAGTTAACGGTTAATGATTTTGCATCGTTCTTCGTAAAGAAAACTACCGCCATCAACAGCCAGATTTCTACACCACCATCACCCGCCTTTTCTCCTCTGTCTGAAAATGATGTTTCCAAGGTCATTGGTTCCATCCACCCTACCACCTGCCCACTGGATTCCATCCCCACCCATCTCCTCCATGCCATCTCTCCAGCAGTTGTGCCTGGTCTGACCCACATCATCAACTCTTTGCTCACCACTGGGACATTTCCCACTGCGTTCAAAGAGGCCTGCATCACACCGCTACTGAAGAAACCCACTCTCAACCTTACACTGCTAGAACACTACAGGCAGGTGTAGTGTGTGAAAATGCATATCTTCTGTCAAAATGTAGATGACTGATTTTAACCTCTAATTCTTTTCTGTCTTCTTAAAAAAATATTTTTTTAGTTACCTCACTATTCTTAGCTTTGTATACTGTGCTAGGCTTTAATGGACTGGATTTAATTAACTTATGCATTTTGTTGCCTATATTGTTATAATTGCTTCCAATGTTTCCTCGTCTGTAAGTCGCTTTGGATAAAAACGTCTGCTAAATGACTAAATGTAAATTTTATGAAATGTGTAATGTCATGTGTAATGTGTAGTGTGTGGCCTTGAAATTTTAGCATGTCTACGTAATCTTGAATAAATGCTTCTTGAGACACACAGTGTTGCTTCTTTGCATGCATCAAACAAATTGTTTCTGGCTATATGCATCCATGCATCAGTTTGAGAGGGGTGGAAATGGGACACTTGGGTGAAACAAAACTGCCCCAAAAGTACCCCCACCCACTTTAAATACAGTTTTTTCTAAGTCAATTGGGTACATTTCTCAGATCCGATTTGAAATTCTCAAAACTTCTTGTTCAATCCTTACATCCTTGTGTCACTTGTGCACATCAAACAAGCATTTTCTCATTTCTTTGAACAAGTTGCAAATGCTTTGGTACATCCATGCAAGTGAATATGACACAATTCTGTGCAGATTCCTACATTATCAATTGCTTATGTCATGTTGATCAAAATGCATTATAATGGGTCTCTGTTGAATAGTATAATCCCCCATGACATTTAAGCACTAGTTTTACAATATACAGTAAGTATACTTTAAGTAAACAGTGGCATTTTATTTTAATCAATTTAGTGTTTTGCATTACTAAATTTTTTCAACATAGGATTGCAAGACAACTTCAATGTGTTGCAGACGGCCCCTTTTCACACCTAAACAGTCTTTTGGCACTCTCTACAGGGATCTCATCAGGATTCCCTCCCTCCTGCTTTTCCTCTGCTGTCTTGTCTGCACTCCCCCCCTCTGAGGAGCTCTCTCTTTTGAATACCAACAGTGCCACAGACACTCTGTGTTCCACGCTTACATCCTGCTTGGACAACCTATGACCTCCTACATCTGGACCAGCCCGTGCATCCCTGTCTGCCCCCTGGTTATCGGATGTACCACGTGAGCATCGCACCAGCCTCCAG
Organism: Barbatula barbatula; assembly: GCF_947034865.1. Classification (NCBI taxonomy): domain Eukaryota; kingdom Metazoa; phylum Chordata; class Actinopteri; order Cypriniformes; family Nemacheilidae; genus Barbatula; species Barbatula barbatula. The sequence continues at coordinate 15,712,600 of NC_136780.1, forward strand.
TCAGTTGAGAGAAAATGGCCCAAGTCAAAAGACCATACTGACCTCTCTCCTGACTCTCACACACTCTTAAAAACCTTCTCTGCTCTCCTCTGTCCGCCTGCTCCCACACCTTCATCGGAGTTAACGGCTAATGATTTTGCATCGTTCTTCGTAAAGAAAACTACCGCCATCAACAGCCAGATTTCTACACCACCATCACCCGCCTTTTCTCCTCTGTCTGAAAATGATGTTTCCAAGGCCATTGGTTCCAACCACCCTACCACCTGCCCACTGGATTCCATCCCCACCCATCTCCTCCATGCCATCTCTCCAGCAGTTGTGCCTGGTCTGACCCACATCATCAACTCTTTGCTCACCACTGGGACATTTCCCACTGCGTTCAAAGAGGCCTGCATCACACCACTACTGAAGAAACCCACTCTCAACCTTACACTGCTAGAACACTACAGGAAGGTGTAGTGTGTGAAAATGCATATCCTCTGTCAAAATGTAGATGACTGATTTTAACCTCTAATTCTTTTCTGTCTTCATAAAAAATATTTTTTTTACTTACCTCACTATTCTTAGCTTTGTCTACTGTGCTAGGCTTTAATGGACTGGATTTAATTAACTTATGCATTTTGTTGCCTATATTGTTATAATTGCTTCCAATGTTTCCTCGTCTGTAAGTCGCTTTGGATAAAAACGTCTGCTAAATGACTAAATGTAAATTTTATGAAATGTGTAATGTCATGTGTAATGTGTAGTGTGTGGCCTTGAAATTTTAGCATGTCTACGTAATCTTGAATAAATGCTTCTTGAGACACACAGTGTTGCTTCTTTGCATGCATCAAACAAATTGTTTCTGGCTATATGCATCCATGCATCAGTTTGAGAGGGGTGGAAATGGGACACTTGGGTGAAACAAAACTGCCCCAAAAGTACCCCCACCCACTTTAAATACAGTTTTTTCTAAGTCAATTTGGTACATTTCTCAGATCCGATTTGAAATTATCAAAACTTCTTGTTCAATCCTTACATCCTTGTGTCACTTGTGCACATCAAACAAGCATTTTCTAATTTCTTTGAACAAGTTGCAAATGCTTTGGTTCATCCATGCAAGTGAATATGACACAATTCTGTGCAGATTCCTACATTATCAATTGCTTATGTCATGTTGATCAAAATGCATTATAATGGGTCTCTGATGAATGGTATAATCCCCCATGACATTTAAGCACTAGTTTTACAATATACAGTAAGTATACTTTAAGTAAACAGTGGCATTATATTTTACTCAATTTAGTGTTTTGCATTACTAAATTCTTTCCACATAGGATTGCAAGACAACTTCAATGTGTTGCAGACTGCCCCTTTTCACACCTAAACAGTCTTTTGGCACTCTCTACAGGAATCTCATCAGGATTCCCTCCCTCCTGCTTTTCCTCTGCTGTCTTGTCTGCAGTCCCCCCTCTCTGAGGAGCTCTCTTTTTTGAATACCAACAGTGCCACAGACACTCTGTGTTCCACGCTTACATCCTGCTTGGACAACCTATGCCCTCCTACATCTGGACCAGCCCGTGCATCCCTGTCTGCCCCCTGGTTATGGGATGTACCACGTGAGCATCGCACCAGCCTCCAATCAGCTGAGAGAAAATGGCCCAAGTCAAAAGACCATACTGACCTCTCTCCTGACTCTCACACACTCTTAAAAACATTCTCTGCTCTCCTCTGTCCGCCTGCTCCCACACCTTCATCGGAGTTAACGGCTAATGATTTTGCATCGTTCTTCGTAAAGACACTACCGCCATCAAGCCAGATTTCTACACCACCATCACCCGCCTTTTCTCCTCTGTCTGAAAATGATGTTTCCAAGGCCATTGGTTCCAACCACCCTACCACCTGCCCACTGGATTCCATCCCCACCCATCTCCTCCATGCCATCTCTCCAGCAGTTGTGCCTGGTCTGACCCACATCATCAACTCTTTACTCACCACTGGGACATTTCCCACTGCGTTCAAAGAGGCCTGCATCACACCGCTACTGAAGAAACCCACTCTCAACCTTACACTGCTAGAACACTACAGGCAGGTGTAGTGTGTGAAAATGCATATCTTCTGTCAAAATGTAGATGACTGATTTTAACCTCTAATTCTTTTCTGTCTTCTTAAAAAAATATTTTTTTTACTTACCTCACTATTCTTAGCTTTGTCTACTGTGCTAGGCTTTAATGGACTGGATTTAATTAACTTATGAATTTTGTTGCCTATATTGTTATAATTGCTTCCAATGTTTCCTCGTCTGTAAGTCGCTTTGGATAAAAACGTCTGCTAAATGACTAAATGTAAATTTTATGAAATGTGTAATGTCATGTGTAGTGTGTGGCCTTGAAATTTTAGCATGTCTACGTAATCATGAATAAATGCTTCTTGAGACACACAGTGTTGCTTCTTTGCATGCATCAAAAAAATTGTTTCTGGCTATATGCATCCATGCATCAGTTTGAGAGGGGTGGAAATGGGACACTTGGGTGAAACAAAACTGCCCCAAAAGTACCCCCACCCACTTTAAATACAGTTTTTTCTAAGTCAATTGGGTACATTTCTCAGATCCGATTTGAAATTCTCAAAACTTCTTGTTCAATCCTTACATCCTTGTGTCACTTGTGCACATCAAACAAGCATTTTCTCATTTCTTTGAACAAGTTGCAAATGCTTTGGTACATCCATGCAAGTGAATATGACACAATTCTGTGCAGATTCCTACATTATCAATTGCTTATGTCATGTTGATCAAAATGCATTATAATGGGTCTCTGTTGAATAGTATAATCCCCCATGACATTTAAGCACTAGTTTTACAATATACAGTAAGTATACTTTAAGTAAACAGTGGCATTTTATTTTAATCAATTTAGTGTTTTGCATTACTAAATTTTTTCAACATAGGATTGCAAGACAACTTCAATGTGTTGCAGACTGCCCCTTTTCACACCTAAACAGTCTTTTGGCACTCTCTACAGGAATCTCATCAGGATTCCCTCCCTCCTGCTTTTCCTCTGCTGTCTTGTCTGCACTCCCCCCTCTCTGAGGAGCTCTCTTTTTTGAATACCAACAGTGCCACAGACACTCTGTGTTCCACGCATACATCCTGCTTGGACAACCTATGCCCTCCTACATCTGGACCAGCCCGTGCATCCCTGTCTGCCCCCTGGTTATGGGATGTACCACGTGAGCATCGCACCAGCCTCCAATCAGCTGAGAGAAAATGGCCCAAGTCAAAAGACCATACTGACCTCATCTCCTGACTCTCACACACTCTTAAAAACATTCTCTGCTCTCCTCTGTCCGCCTGCTCCCACACCTTCATCGGAGTTAACGGCTAATGATTTTGCATCGTTCTTCGTAAAGACACTACCGCCATCAAGCCAGATTTCTACACCACCATCACCCGCCTTTTCTCCTCTGTCTGAAAATGATGTTTCCAAGGCCATTGGTTCCAACCACCCTACCACCTGCCCACTGGATTCCATCCCCACCCATCTCCTCCATGCCATCTCTCCAGCAGTTGTGCCTGGTCTGACCCACATCATCAACTCTTTGCTCACCACTGGGACATTTCCCACTGCGTTCAAAGAGGCCTGCATCACACCGCTACTGAAGAAACCCACTCTCAACCTTACACTGCTAGAACACTACAGGCAGGTGTAGTGTGTGAAAATGCATATCTTCTGTCAAAATGTAGATGACTGATTTTAACCTCTAATTCTTTTCTGTCTTCTTAAAAAAATATTTTTTTTACTTACCTCACTATTCTTAGCTTTGTCTACTGTGCTAGGCTTTAATGGACTGGATTTAATTAACTTATGAATTTTGTTGCCTATATTGTTATAATTGCTTCCAATGTTTCCTCGGCTGTAAGTCGCTTTGGATAAAAACGTCTGCTAAATGACTAAATGTAAATTTTATGAAATGTGTAATGTCATGTGTAGTGTGTGGCCTTGAAATTTTAGCATGTCTACGTAATCATGAATAAATGCTTCTTGAGACACACAGTGTTGCTTCTTTGCATGCATCAAACAAATTGTTTCTGGCTATATGCATCCATGCATCAGTTTGAGAGGGGTGGAAATGGGACACTTGGGTGAAACAAAACTGCCCCAAAAGTACCCCCACCCACTTTAAATACAGTTTTTTCTAAGTCAATTGGGTACATTTCTCAGATCCGATTTGAAATTCTCAAAACTTCTTGTTCAATCCTTACATCCTTGTGTCACTTGTGCACATCAAACAAGCATTTTCTCATTTCTTTGAACAAGTTGCAAATGCTTTGGTACATCCATGCAAGTGAATATGACACAATTCTGTGCAGATTCCTACATTATCAATTGCTTATGTCATGTTGATCAAAATGCATTATAATGGGTCTCTGTTGAATAGTATAATCCCCCATGACATTTAAGCACTAGTTTTACAATATACAGTAAGTATACTTTAAGTAAACAGTGGCATTTTATTTTAATCAATTTAGTGTTTTGCATTACTAAATTTTTTCAACATAGGATTGCAAGACAACTTCAATGTGTTGCAGACGGCCCCTTTTCACACCTAAACAGTCTTTTGGCACTCTCTACAGGGATCTTATCAGGATTCCCTCCCTCCTGCTTTTCCTCTGCTGTCTTGTCTGCACTCCCCCCCTCTGAGGAGCTCTCTCTTTTGAATACCAACAGTGCCACAGACACTCTGTGTTCCACGCTTACATCCTGCTTGGACAACCTATGCCTTCCTACCTCTGGACCAGCCCGTGCATCCCTGTCTGCCCCCTGGTTATGGGATGTACCACGTGAGCATCGCACCAGCCTCCAATCAGCTGAGAGAAAATGGCCCAAGTCAAAAGACCATACTGACCTCTCTCCTGACTCTCACACACTCTTAAAAACCTTCTCTGCTCTCCTCTGTCCGCCTGCTCCCACACCTTCATCGGAGTTAACGGCTAATGATTTTGCATCGTTCTTCGTAAAGACACTACCGCCATCAAGCCAGATTTCTACACCACCATCACCCGCCTTTTCTCCTCTGTCTGAAAATGATGTTTCCAAGGCCATTGGTTCCAACCACCCTACCACCTGCCCACTGGATTCCATCCCCACCCATCTCCTCCATGCCATCTCTCCAGCAGTTTTGCCTGGTCTGACCCACATCATCAACTCTTTGCTCACCACTGGGACATTTCCCACTGCGTTCAAAGAGGCCTGCATCACACCGCTACTGAAGAAACCCACTCTCAACCTTACACTGCTAGAACACTACAGGCAGGTGTAGTGTGTGAAAATGCATATCTTCTGTCAAAATGTAGATGACTGATTTTAACCTCTAATTCTTTTCTGTCTTCTTAAAAAAATATTTTTTTTACTTACCTCACTATTCTTAGCTTTGTCTACTGTGCTAGGCTTTAATGGACTGGATTTAATTAACTTATGAATTTTGTTGCCTATATTGTTATAATTGCTTCCAATGTTTCCTCGTCTGTAAGTCGCTTTGGATAAAAACGTCTGCTAAATGACTAAATGTAAATTTTATGAAATGTGTAATGTCATGTGTAGTGTGTGGCCTTGAAATTTTAGCATGTCTACGTAATCATGAATAAATGCTTCTTGAGACACACAGTGTTGCTTCTTTGCATGCATCAAACAAATTGTTTCTGGCTATATGCATCCATGCATCAGTTTGAGAGGGGTGGAAATGGGACACTTGGGTGAAACAAAACTGCCCCAAAAGTACCCCCACCCACTTTAAATACAGTTTTTTCTAAGTCAATTGGGTACATTTCTCAGATCCGATTTGAAATTCTCAAAACTTCTTGTTCAATCCTTACATCCTTGTGTCACTTGTGCACATCAAACAAGCATTTTCTCATTTCTTTGAACAAGTTGCAAATGCTTTGGTACATCCATGCAAGTGAATATGACACAATTCTGTGCAGATTCCTACATTATCAATTGCTTATGTCATGTTGATCAAAATGCATTATAATGGGTCTCTGTTGAATAGTATAATCCCCCATGACATTTAAGCACTAGTTTTACAATATACAGTAAGTATACTTTAAGTAAACAGTGGCATTTTATTTTAATCAATTTAGTGTTTTGCATTACTAAATTTTTTCAACATAGGATTGCAAGACAACTTCAATGTGTTGCAGACGGCCCCTTTTCACACCTAAACAGTCTTTTGGCACTCTCTACAGGGATCTTATCAGGATTCCCTCCCTCCTGCTTTTCCTCTGCTGTCTTGTCTGCACTCCCCCCCTCTGAGGAGCTCTCTCTTTTGAATACCAACAGTGCCACAGACACTCTGTGTTCCACGCTTACATCCTGCTTGGACAACCTATGCCTTCCTACATCTGGACCAGCCCGTGCATCCCTGTCTGCCCCCTGGTTATCGGATGTACCACGTGAGCATCGCACCAGCCTCCAGTCAGTTGAGAGAAAATGGCCCAAGTCAAAAGACCATACTGACCTCTCTCCTGACTCTCACACACTCTTAAAAACATTCTCTGCTCTCCTCTGTCCGCCTGCTCCCACACCTTCATCGGAGTTAACGGCTAATGATTTTGCATCGTTCTTCGTAAAGACACTACCGCCATCAAGCCAGATTTCTACACCACCATCACCCGCCTTTTCTCCTCTGTCTGAAAATGATGTTTCCAAGGCCATTGGTTCCAACCACCCTACCACCTGCCCACTGGATTCCATCCCCACCCATCTCCTCCATGCCATCTCTCCAGCAGTTGTGCCTGGTCTGACCCACATCATCAACTCTTTGCTCACCACTGGGACATTTCCCACTGCGTTCAAAGAGGCCTGCATCACACCGCTACTGAAGAAACCCACTCTCAACCTTACACTGCTAGAACACTACAGGCAGGTGTAGTGTGTGAAAATGCATATCTTCTGTCAAAATGTAGATGACTGATTTTAACCTCTAATTCTTTTCTGTCTTCTTAAAAAAATATTTTTTTTACTTACCTCACTATTCTTAGCTTTGTCTACTGTGCTAGGCTTTAATGGACTGGATTTAATTAACTTATGAATTTTGTTGCCTATATTGTTATAATTGCTTCCAATGTTTCCTCGTCTGTAAGTCGCTTTGGATAAAAACGTCTGCTAAATGACTAAATGTAAATTTTATGAAATGTGTAATGTCATGTGTAGTGTGTGGCCTTGAAATTTTAGCATGTCTACGTAATCATGAATAAATGCTTCTTGAGACACACAGTGTTGCTTCTTTGCATGCATCAAACAAATTGTTTCTGGCTATATGCATCCATGCATCAGTTTGAGAGGGGTGGAAATGGGACACTTGGGTGAAACAAAACTGCCCCAAAAGTACCCCCACCCACTTTAAATACAGTTTTTTCTAAGTCAATTGGGTACATTTCTCAGATCCGATTTGAAATTCTCAAAACTTCTTGTTCAATCCTTACATCCTTGTGTCACTTGTGCACATCAAACAAGCATTTTCTCATTTCTTTGAACAAGTTGCAAATGCTTTGGTACATCCATGCAAGTGAATATGACACAATTCTGTGCAGATTCCTACATTATCAATTGCTTATGTCATGTTGATCAAAATGCATTATAATGGGTCTCTGTTGAATAGTATAATCCCCCATGACATTTAAGCACTAGTTTTACAATATACAGTAAGTATACTTTAAGTAAACAGTGGCATTTTATTTTAATCAATTTAGTGTTTTGCATTACTAAATTTTTTCAACATAGGATTGCAAGACAACTTCAATGTGTTGCAGACGGCCCCTTTTCACACCTAAACAGTCTTTTGGCACTCTCTACAGGGATCTTATCAGGATTCCCTCCCTCCTGCTTTTCCTCTGCTGTCTTGTCTGCACTCCCCCCCTCTGAGGAGCTCTCTCTTTTGAATACCAACAGTGCCACAGACACTCTGTGTTCCACGCTTACATCCTGCTTGGACAACCTATGCCTTCCTACCTCTGGACCAGCCCGTGCATCCCTGTCTGCCCCCTGGTTATGGGATGTACCACGTGAGCATCGCACCAGCCTCCAATCAGCTGAGAGAAAATGGCCCAAGTCAAAAGACCATACTGACCTCTCTCCTGACTCTCACACACTCTTAAAAACCTTCTCTGCTCTCCTCTGTCCGCCTGCTCCCACACCTTCATCGGAGTTAACGGCTAATGATTTTGCATCGTTCTTCGTAAAGACACTACCGCCATCAAGCCAGATTTCTACACCACCATCACCCGCCTTTTCTCCTCTGTCTGAAAATGATGTTTCCAAGGCCATTGGTTCCAACCACCCTACCACCTGCCCACTGGATTCCATCCCCACCCATCTCCTCCATGCCATCTCTCCAGCAGTTTTGCCTGGTCTGACCCACATCATCAACTCTTTGCTCACCACTGGGACATTCCCCACTGCGTTCAAAGAGGCCTGCATCACACCGCTACTGAAGAAACCCACTCTCAACCTTACACTGCTAGAACACTACAGGCAGGTGTAGTGTGTGAAAATGCATATCTTCTGTCAAAATGTAGATGACTGATTTTAACCTCTAATTCTTTTCTGTCTTCTTAAAAAAATATTTTTTTTACTTACCTCACTATTCTTAGCTTTGTCTACTGTGCTAGGCTTTAATGGACTGGATTTAATTAACTTATGAATTTTGTTGCCTATATTGTTATAATTGCTTCCAATGTTTCCTCGTCTGTAAGTCGCTTTGGATAAAAACGTCTGCTAAATGACTAAATGTAAATTTTATGAAATGTGTAATGTCATGTGTAGTGTGTGGCCTTGAAATTTTAGCATGTCTACGTAATCATGAATAAATGCTTCTTGAGACACACAGTGTTGCTTCTTTGCATGCATCAAACAAATTGTTTCTGGCTATATGCATCCATGCATCAGTTTGAGAGGGGTGGAAATGGGACACTTGGGTGAAACAAAACTGCCCCAAAAGTACCCCCACCCACTTTAAATACAGTTTTTTCTAAGTCAATTGGGTACATTTCTCAGATCCGATTTGAAATTCTCAAAACTTCTTGTTCAATCCTTACATCCTTGTGTCACTTGTGCACATCAAACAAGCATTTTCTCATTTCTTTGAACAAGTTGCAAATGCTTTGGTACATCCATGCAAGTGAATATGACACAATTCTGTGCAGATTCCTACATTATCAATTGCTTATGTCATGTTGATCAAAATGCATTATAATGGGTCTCTGTTGAATAGTATAATCCCCCATGACATTTAAGCACTAGTTTTACAATATACAGTAAGTATACTTTAAGTAAACAGTGGCATTTTATTTTAATCAATTTAGTGTTTTGCATTACTAAATTTTTTCAACATAGGATTGCAAGACAACTTCAATGTGTTGCAGACGGCCCCTTTTCACACCTAAACAGTCTTTTGGCACTCTCTACAGGGATCTTATCAGGATTCCCTCCCTCCTGCTTTTCCTCTGCTGTCTTGTCTGCACTCCCCCCCTCTGAGGAGCTCTCTCTTTTGAATACCAACAGTGCCACAGACACTCTGTGTTCCACGCTTACATCCTGCTTGGACAACCTATGCCTTCCTACATCTGGACCAGCCCGTGCATCCCTGTCTGCCCCCTGGTTATCGGATGTACCACGTGAGCATCGCACCAGCCTCCAGTCAGTTGAGAGAAAATGGCCCAAGTCAAAAGACCATACTGACCTCTCTCCTGACTCTCACACACTCTTAAAAACCTTCTCTGCTCTCCTCTGTCCGCCTGCTCCCACACCTTCATAGGAGTTAACGGCTAATGATTTTGCATCGTTCTTCGTAAAGAAAACTACCGCCATCAACAGCCAGATTTCTACACCACCATCACCCGCCTTTTCTCCTCTGTCTGAAAATGATGTTTCCAAGGTCATTGGTTCCAACCACCCTACCACCTGCCCACTGGATTCCATCCCCACCCATCTCCTCCATGCCATCTCTCCAGCAGTTGTGCCTGGTCTGACCCACATCATCAACTCTTTGCTCACCACTGACACATTTCCCACTGCGTTCAAAGAGGCCTGCATCACACCGCTACTGAAGAAACCCACTCTCAACCTTACACTGCTAGAACACTACAGGCAGGTGTAGTGTGTGTAATTTGCATATCTTCAGTCAAAATGTAGATGTCTGATTTTAACCTCTAATTCTTTTCTGTCTTCTTAAAATTTTTTTTTTTTACTTACCTCACTATTGTTAGCTTTGTATACTGTGCTAGGCTTTAATGGACTGGATTTAATTAACTTATGCATTTTGTTGCCTATATTGTTATAATTGCTTCCAATGTTTCCTCGTCTGTAACTCGCTTTGGATAAAAACGTCTGCTAAATGACTAAATGTAAATTTTATGAAATGTGTAATGTCATGTGTAATGTGTAGTTTGTGGCCTTGAAATTTTTGCATGTCTACGTAATCTTGAATAAATGCTTCTTGAGACACACAGTGTTGCTTCTTTGCATGCATCAAACAAATTGTTTCTGGCTATATGCATCCATGCATCAGTTTGAGAGGGGTGGAAATGGGACACTTGGGTGAAACAAAACTGCCCCAAAAGTACCCCCACCCACTCTAAATACAGTTTTTTCTAAGTCAATTGGGTACATTTCTCAGATCCGATTTGAAATTCTCAAAACTTCTTGTTCAATCCTTACATCCTTGTGTCACTTGTGCACATCAAACAAGCATTTTCTCATTTCTTTGAACAAGTTGCAAATGCTTTGGTACATCCATGCAAGTGAATATGACACAATTCTGTGCAGATTCCTACATTATCAATTGCTTATGTCATGTTGATCAAAATGCATTATAATGGGTCTCTGTTGAATAGTATAATCCCCCATGACATTTAAGCACTAGTTTTACAATATACAGTAAGTATACTTTAAGTAAACAGTGGCATTATATTTTACTCAATTTAGTGTTTTGCATTACTAAATTCTTTCCAAATAGGATTGCAAGACAACTTCAATGTGTTGCAGACGGCCCCTTTTCACACCTAAACAGTCTTTTGGCACTCTCTACAGGAATCTCATCAGGATTCCCTCCCTCCTGCTTTTCCTCTGTTGTCTTGTCTGCACTCCCCCCTCTCTGAGGAGCTCTCTTTTTTGAATACCAACAGTGCCACAGACACTCTGTGTTCCACGCTTACATCCTGCTTGGACAACCTATGCCCTCCTACATCTGGACCAGCCCGTGCATCCCTGTCTGCCCCCTGGTTATGGGATGTACCACGTGAGCATCGCACCAGCCTCCAATCAGCTGAGAGAAAATGGCCCAAGTCAAAAGACCATACTGACCTCTCTCCTGACTCTCACACACTCTTAAAAACATTCTCTGCTCTCCTCTGTCCGCCTGCTCCCACACCTTCATCGGAGTTAACGGCTAATGATTTTGCATCGTTCTTCGTAAAGACACTACCACCATCAAGCCAGATTTCTACACCACCATCACCCGCCTTTTCTCCTCTGTCTGAAAATGATGTTTCCAAGGCCATTGGTTCCAACCACCCTACCACCTGCCCACTGGATTCCATCCTCACCCATCTCCTCCAGGCCATTTCTACAGCAGTTGTGCCTGGTCTGACCCACATCATCAACTCTTTGCTCACCACTGGGACATTTCCCACTGCGTTCAAAGAGGCCTGCATCACACCGCTACTGAAGAAACCCACTCTCAACCTTACACTGCTAGAACACTACAGGCAGGTGTAGTGTGTGAAAATGCATATCTTCTGTCAAAATGTAGATGACTGATTTTAACCTCTAATTCTTTTCTGTCTTCTTAAAAAAATATTTTTTTTACTTACCTCACTATTCTTAGCTTTGTCTACTGTGCTAGGCTTTAATGGACTGGATTTAATTAACTTATGAATTTTGTTGCCTATATTGTTATAATTGCTTCCAATGTTTCCTCGTCTGTAAGTCGCTTTGGATAAAAACGTCTGCTAAATGACTAAATGTAAATTTTATGAAATGTGTAATGTCATGTGTAGTGTGTGGCCTTGAAATTTTAGCATGTCTACGTAATCATGAATAAATGCTTCTTGAGACACACAGTGTTGCTTCTTTGCATGCATCAAACAAATTGTTTCTGGCTATATGCATCCATGCATCAGTTTGAGAGGGGTGGAAATGGGACACTTGGGTGAAACAAAACTGCCCCAAAAGTACCCCCACCCACTTTAAATACAGTTTTTTCTAAGTCAATTGGGTACATTTCTCAGATCCGATTTGAAATTCTCAAAACTTCTTGTTCAATCCTTACATCCTTGTGTCACTTGTGCACATCAAACAAGCATTTTCTCATTTCTTTGAACAAGTTGCAAATGCTTTGGTACATCCATGCAAGTGAATATGACACAATTCTGTGCAGATTCCTACATTATCAATTGCTTATGTCATGTTGATCAAAATGCATTATAATGGGTCTCTGTTGAATAGTATAATCCCCCATGACATTTAAGCACTAGTTTTACAATATACAGTAAGTATACTTTAAGTAAACAGTGGCATTTTATTTTAATCAATTTAGTGTTTTGCATTACTAAATTTTTTCAACATAGGATTGCAAGACAACTTCAATGTGTTGCAGACGGCCCCTTTTCACACCTAAACAGTCTTTTGGCACTCTCTACAGGGATCTTATCAGGATTCCCTCCCTCCTGCTTTTCCTCTGCTGTCTTGTCTGCACTCCCCCCCTCTGAGGAGCTCTCTCTTTTGAATACCAACAGTGCCACAGACACTCTGTGTTCCACGCTTACATCCTGCTTGGACAACCTATGCCTTCCTACCTCTGGACCAGCCCATGCATCCCTGTCTGCCCCCTGGTTATCGGATGTACCACGTGAGCATCGCACCAGCCTCCAGTCAGTTGAGAGAAAATGGCCCAAGTCAAAAGACCATACTGACCTCTCTCCTGACTCTCACACACTCTTAAAAACCTTCTCTGCTCTACTCTGTCCGCCTGCTCCCACACCTTCATAGGAGTTAACGGCTAATGATTTTGCATCGTTCTTCGTAAAGAAAACTACCGCCATCAACAGCCAGATTTCTACACCACCATCACCCGCCTTTTCTCCTCTGTCTGAAAATGATGTTTCCAAGGTCATTGGTTCCAACCACCCTACCACCTGCCCACTGGATTCCATCCCCACCCATCTCCTCCATGCCATCTCTCCAGCAGTTGTGCCTGGTCTGACCCACATCATCAACTCTTTGCTCACCACTGGGACATTTCCCACTGCGTTCAAAGAGGCCTGCATCACACCGCTACTCAAGAAACCCACTCTCAACCTTACACTGCTAGAACACTACAGGCAGGTGTAGTGTGTGAAAATGCATATCTTCCGTCAAAATGTAGATGACTGATTTTAACCTCTAATTCTTTTCTGTCTTCTTAAAAAAACATTTATTTAGTTACCTCACTATTCTTAGCTTTGTATACTGTGCTAGGCTTTAATGGACTGGATTAAATTAACTTATGCATTTTGTTGCCTATATTGTTATGATTGCTTCCAATGTTTCCTCGTCTGTAAGTCGCTTTGGATAAAAACGTCTGCTAAATGACTAAATGTAAATTTTATGAAATGTGTAATTTCATGTGTAATGTGTAGTGTGTGGCCTTGAAATTTTAGCATGTCTACGTAATCTTGAATAAATGCTTCTTGAGACACACAGTGTTGCTTCTTTGCATGCATCAAACAAATTGTTTCTGGCTATATGCATCCATGCATCAGTTTGAGAGGGGTGGAAATGGGACACTTGTGTGAAACAAAACTGCCCCAAAAGTACCCCCACCCACTTTAAATACAGTTTTTTCTAAGTCAATTGGGTACATTTCTCAGATCCGATTTGAAATTCTCAAAACTTCTTGTTCAATCCTTACATCCTTGTGTCACTTGTGCACATCAAACAAGCATTTTCTCATTTCTTTGAACCAGTTGCAAATGCTTTGGTACATCCATGCAAGTGAATATGACACAATTCTGTGCAGATTCCTACATTATCAATTGCTTATGTCATGTTGATCAAAATGCATTATAATGGGTCTCTGTTGAATAGTATAAACCCCCATGACATTTAAGCACTAGTTTTACAATATACAGTAAGTCTACTTTAAGTAAACAGTGGCATTTTATTTTAATCAATTTAGTGTTTTGCATTACTAAATTTTTTCAACATAGGATTGCAAGACAACTTCAATGTGTTGCAGACGGCCCCTTTTCACACCTAAACAGTCTTTTGGCACTCTCTACAGGGATCTTATCAGGATTCCCTCCCTCCTGCTTTTCCCCTGCTGTCTTGTCTGCACTCCCCCCCTCTGAGGAGCTCTCTCTTTTGAATACCAACAGTGCCACAGACACTCTGTGTTCCACGCTTACATCCTGCTTGGACAACCTATGCCCTCCTACATCTGGACCAGCCCGTGCATCCCTGTCTGCCCCCTGGTTATCGGATGTACCACGTGAGCATCGCACCAGCCTCCAGTCAGCTGAGAGAAAATGGCCCAAGTCAAAAGACCATACTGACCTCTCTCTCTACCAGTCTCTTCTCTCTACTTTCTATGTTGACGTCACCTCTGCAAAAACTGATTATAACCACTCGAAGATCAGCAACTCTCCTGACTCTCACACACTCTTAAAAACCTTCTCTGCTCTCCTCTGTCCGCCTGCTCCCACACCTTCATCGGAGTTAACGGTTAATGATTTTGCATCGTTCTTCGTAAAGAAAACTACCGCCATCAACAGCCAGATTTCTACACCACCATCACCCGCCTTTTCTCCTCTGTCTGAAAATGATGTTTCCAAGGTCATTGGTTCCAACCACCCTACCACCTGCCCACTGGATTCCATCCCCACCCATCTCCTCCATGCCATCTCTCCAGCAGTTGTGCCTGGTCTGACCCACATCATCAACTCTTTGCTCACCACTGGGACATTTCCCACTGCGTTCAAAGAGGCCTGCATCACACCGCTACTGAAGAAACCCACTCTCAACCTTACACTGCTAGAACACTACAGGCAGGTGTAGTGTGTGAAAATGCATATCTTCTGTCAAAATGTAGATGACTGATTTTAACCTCTAATTCTTTTCTGTCTTCTTAAAAAAATATTTTTTTAGTTACCTCACTATTCTTAGCTTTGTATACTGTGCTAGGCTTTAATGGACTGGATTTAATTAACTTATGCATTTTGTTGCCTATATTGTTATAATTGCTTCCAATGTTTCCTCGTCTGTAAGTCGCTTTGGATAAAAACGTCTGCTAAATGACTAAATGTAAATTTTATGAAATGTGTAATGTCATGTGTAATGTGTAGTGTGTGGCCTTGAAATTTTAGCATGTCTACGTAATCATGAATAAATGCTTCTTGAGACACACAGTGTTGCTTCTTTGCATGCATCAAACGAATTGTTTCTGGCTATATGCATCCATGCATCAGTTTGAGAGGGGTGGAAATGGGACACTTGGGTGAAACAAAACTACCCCAAAAGTACCCCCACCCACTTTAAATACAGTTTTTTCTAAGTCAATTTGGTACATTTCTCAGATCCGATTTGAAATTCTCAAAACTTCTTGTTCAATCCTAACATCCTTGTGTCACTTGTGCACATCAAACAAGCATTTTCTCATTTCTTTGAACAAGTTGCAAATGCTTTGGTACATCCATGCATGTGAATATGACACAATTCTGTGCAGATTCCTACATTATCAATTGCTTATGTCATGTTGATCAAAATGCATTATAATGGGTCTCTGTTGAATAGTATAATCCCCCATTACATTTGAGCACTAGTTTTACAATATACAGTAAGTATACTTTAAGTAAACAGTGGCATTTTATTTTACTCAATTTAGTGTTTTGCATTACTAAATACTTTCCACATAGGATTGCAAGACAACTTCAATGTGTTGCAGACGGCCCCTTTTCACACCTAAACAGTCTTTTGGCACTCTCTACAGGAATCTCATCAGGATTCCCTCCCTCCTGCTTTTCCTCTGCTGTCTTGTCTGCACTCCCCCCCTCTGAGGAGCTCTCTCTTTTGAATACCAACAGTGCCACAGACACTCTGTGTTCCACGCTTACATCCTGCTTGGACAACCTATGCCCTCCTACATCTGGACCAGCCCGTGCATCCCTGTCTGCCCCCTGGTTATCGGATGTACCACGTGAGCATCGCACCAGCCTCCAGTCAGTTGAGAGAAAATGGCCCAAGTCAAAAGACCATACTGACCTCTCTCCTGACTCTCACACACTCTTAAAAACCTTCTCTGCTCTCCTCTGTCCGCCTGCTCCCACACCTTCATCGGAGTTAACGGCTAATGATTTTGCATCGTTCTTCGTAAAGAAAACTACCGCCATCAACAGCCAGATTTCTACACCACCATCACCCGCCTTTTCTCCTCTGTCTGAAAATGATGTTTCCAAGGCCATTGGTTCCAACCACCCTACCACCTGCCCACTGGATTCCATCCCCACCCATCTCCTCCATGCCATCTCTCCAGCAGTTGTGCCTGGTCTGACCCACATCATCAACTCTTTGCTCACCACTGGGACATTTCCCACTGCGTTCAAAGAGGCCTGCATCACACCGCTACTGAAGAAACCCACTCTCAACCTTACACTGCTAGAACACTACAGGCAGGTGTAGTGTGTGAAAATGCATATCTTCAGTCAAAATGTAGATGACTGATTTTAACCTCTAATTCTTTTCTGTCTTCTTAAAAAAATATTTTTTTTACTTACCTCACTATTCTTAGCTTTGTATACTGTGCTAGGCTTTAATGGACTGGATTAAATTAACTTATGCATTTTGTTACCTATATTGTTATGATTGCTTCCAATGTTTCCTCGTCTGTAAGTCGCTTTGGATAAAAACGTCTGCTAAATGACTAAATGTAAATTTTATGAAATGTGTAATTTCATGTGTAATGTGTAGTGTGTGGCCTTGAAATTTTAGCATGTCTACGTAATCTTGAATAAATGCTTCTTGAGACACACAGTGTTGCTTCTTTGCATGCATCAAACAAATTGTTTCTGGCTATATGCATCCATGCATCAGTTTGAGAGGGGTGGAAATGGGACACTTGTGTGAAACAAAACTGCCCCAAAAGTACCCCCACCCACTTTAAATACAGTTTTTTCTAAGTCAATTGGGTACATTTCTCAGATCCGATTTGAAATTCTCAAAACTTCTTGTTCAATCCTTACATCCTTGTGTCACTTGTGCACATCAAACAAGCATTTTCTCATTTCTTTGAACCAGTTGCAAATGCTTTGGTACATCCATGCAAGTGAATATGACACAATTCTGTGCAGATTCCTACATTATCAATTGCTTATGTCATGTTGATCAAAATGCATTATAATGGGTCTCTGTTGAATAGTATAAACCCCCATGACATTTAAGCACTAGTTTTACAATATACAGTAAGTCTACTTTAAGTAAACAGTGGCATTTTATTTTAATCAATTTAGTGTTTTGCATTACTAAATTTTTTCAACATAGGATTGCAAGACAACTTCAATGTGTTGCAGACGGCCCCTTTTCACACCTAAACAGTCTTTTGGCACTCTCTACAGGGATCTTATCAGGATTCCCTCCCTCCTGCTTTTCCTCTGCTGTCTTGTCTGCACTCCCCCCCTCTGAGGAGCTCTCTCTTTTGAATACCAACAGTGCCACAGACACTCTGTGTTCCACGCTTACATCCTGCTTGGACAACCTATGCCCTCCTACATCTGGACCAGCCCGTGCATCCCTGTCTGCCCCCTGGTTATCGGATGTACCACGTGAGCATCGCACCAGCCTCCAGTCAGCTGAGAGAAAATGGCCCAAGTCAATAGACCATACTGACCTCTCTTTATACCAGTCTCTTCTCTCTACTTTCTCCGTTGACGTCACCTCTGCAAAAACTGATTATAACCACTCGAAGATCAGCAACTCTCCTGACTCTCACACACACTTAAAAACCTTCTCTGCTCTCCTCTGTCCGCCTGCTCCCACACCTTCATCGGAGTTAACGGTTAATGATTTTGCATCGTTCTTCGTAAAGAAAACTACAGCCATCAACAGCCAGATTTCTACACCACCATCACCCGCCTTTTCTACTCTGCCTGAAAATGATGTTTCCAAGGTCATTGGTTCCAACCACCCTACCACCTGCCCACTGGATTCCATCCCCACCCATCTCCTCCATGCCATCTCTCCAGCAGTTGTGCCTGGTCTGACCCACATCATCAACTCTTTGCTCACCACTGGGACATTTCCCACTGCGTTCAAAGAGGCCTGCATCACACCGCTACTGAAGAAACCCACTCTCAACCTTACCCTGCTAGAACACTACAGGCAGGTGTAGTGTGTGAAAATGCATATCTTCTGTCAAAATGTAGATGACTGATTTTAACCTCTAATTCTTTTCTGTCTTCTTAAAAAAATATTTTTTTAGTTACCTCACTATTCTTAGCTTTGTATACTGTGCTAGGCTTTAATGGACTGGATTTAATTAACTTATGCATTTTGTTGCCTATATTGTTATAATTGCTTCCAATGTTTCCTCGTCTGTAAGTCGCTTTGGATAGAAACGTCTGCTAAATGACTAAATGTAAATTTTATGAAATGTGTAATGTCATGTGTAATGTGTAGTGTGTGGCCTTGAAATTTTAGCATGTCTACGTAATCTTGAATAAATGCTTCTTGAGACACACAGTGTTGCTTCTTTGCATGCATCAAAAAAAATTGTTTCTGGCTATATGCATCCATGCATCAGTTTGAGAGGGGTGGAAATGGGACACTTGGGTGAAACAAAACTGCCCAAAAAGTACCCCCACCCACTTTAAATACAGTTTTTTCTAAGTCAATTGGGTATATTTCTCAGATCCGATTTGAAATTCTCAAAACTTCTTGTTCAATCCTTACATCCTTGTGTCACTTGTGCACATCAAACAAGCATTTTCTCATTTCTTTGAACCAGTTGCAAATGCTTTGGTACATCCATGCAAGTGAATATGACACAATTCTGTGCAGATTCCTACATTATTGCTTATGTCATGTTGATCAAAATGCATTATAATGGGTCTCTGTTGAATAGTATAATCCCCCATGACATTTAAGCACTAGTTTTACAATATACAGTAAGTATACTTTAAGTAAACAGTGGCATTTTATTTTAATCAATTTGGGTTTTGCATTAATAAATTTTTTCAACATAGGATTGCAAGACAACTTCAATGTGTTGCAGACGGCCCCTTTTCACACCTAAACAGTCTTTTGGCACTCTCTACAGGGATCTCATCAGGATTCCCTCCCTCCTGCTTTTCCTCTGCTGTCTTGTCTGCACTCCCCCCCTCTGAGGAGCTCTCTCTTTTGAATACCAACAGTGCCACAGACACTCTGTGTTCCACGCTTACATCCTGCTTGGACAACCTATGCCCTCCTACATCTGGACCAGCCCGTGCATCCCTATCTGCCCCCTGGTTATCGGATGTACCACGTGAGCATCGCACCAGCCTCCAGTCAGTTGCGAGAAAATGGCCCAAGTCAAAAGACAATACTGACCTCTCTCCTGACTCTCACACACTCTTAAAAACCTTCTCTGCTCTCCTCTGTCCGCCTGCTCCCACACCTTCATCGGAGTTAACGGCTAATGATTTTGCATCGTTCTTCTTAAAGAAAATACCGCCATCAACAGCAAGATTTCTACACCACCATCACCCGCCTTTTCTCCTCTGTCTGAAAATGATGTTTCCAAGGTCATTGATTCCAACCACCCTACCACCTGCCCACTGGATTCCATCCCCACCCATCTCCTCCATGCCATCTCTCCAGCAGTTGTGCCTGGTCTGACCCACATCATCAACTCTTTGCTCACCACTGGGACATTTCCCACTGCGTTCAAAGAGGCCTGCATCACACCGCTACTGAAGAAACCCACTCTCAACCTTACCCTGCTAGAACACTACAGGCAGGTGTAGTGTGTGAAAATGCATATCTTCTGTCAAAATGTAGATGACTGATTTTAACCTCTAATTCTTTTCTGTCTTCTTAAAAAAATATTTTTTTAGTTACCTCACTATTCTTAGCTTTGTATACTGTGCTAGGCTTTAATGGACTGGATTTAATTAACTTATGCATTTTGTTGCCTATATTGTTATAATTGCTTCCAATGTTTCCTCGTCTGTAAGTCGCTTTGGATAAAAACGTCTGCTAAATGACTAAATGTAAATTTTATGAAATGTGTAATGTCATGTGTAATGTGTAGTGTGTGGCCTTGAAATTTTAGCATGTCTACGTAATCATGAATAAATGCTTCTTGAGACACACAGTGTTGCTTCTTTGCATGCATCAAACAAATTGTTTCTGGCTATATGCATCCATGCATCAGTTTGAGAGTTGTGGAAATGGGACACTTGGGTGAAACAAAACTGCCCCAAAAGTACCCCCACCCACTTTAAATACAGTTTTTTCTAAGTCAATTTGGTACATTTCTCAGATCCGATTTGAAATTCTCAAAACTTCTTGTTCAATCCTTACATCCTTGTGTCACTTGTGCACATCAAACAAGCATTTTCTCATTTCTTTGAACAAGTTGCAAATGCTTTGGTACATCCATGCAAGTGAATATGACACAATTCTGTGCAGATTCCTACATTATCAATTGCTTATGTCATGTTGATCAAAATGCATTATAATGGGTCTCTGTTGAATAGTATAATCCCCCATGACATTTAAGCACTAGTTTTACAATATACAGTAAGTATACTTTAAGTAAACAGTGGCATTTTATTTTACTCAATTTAGTGTTTTGCATTACTAAAATCTTTCCACATAGGATTGCAAGACAACTTCAATTTGTTGCAGACGGCCCCTTTTCACACCTAAACAGTCTTTTGGCACTCTCTACAGGAATCTCATCAGGATTCCCTCCCTCCTGCTTTTCCTCTGCTGTCTTGTCTGCACTCCCCCCCTCTGAGGAGCTCTCTCTTTTGAATACCAACAGTGCCACAGACACTCTGTGTTCCACGCTTACATCCTGCTTGGACAACCTATGCCCTCCTACATCTGGACCAGCCCGTGCATCCCTGTCTGCCCCCTGGTTATGGGATGTACCACGTGAGCATCGCACCAGCCTCCAGTCAGCTGAGAAAAAATGGCCCAAGTCAAAAGACCATACTGACCTCTCTCTCTACCAGTCTCTTCTCTCTACTTTCTCCGTTGACGTCACCTCTGCAAAAACTGATTATAACCACTCGAAGATCAGCAACTCTCCTGACTCTCACACTCTTAAAAACCTTCTCTGCTCTCCTCTGTCCGCCTGCTCCCACACCTTCATCGGAGTTAACGGCTAATGATTTTGCATCGTTCTTTGTAAAGAAAACTACCGCCATCAACAGCCAGATTTCTACACCACCATCACCCGCCTTTTCTCCTCTGTCTGAAAATGATGTTTCCAAGGTCATTGGTTCCAACCACCCTACCACCTGCCCACTGGATTCCATCCCCACCCATCTCCTCCATGCCATCTCTCCAGCAGTTGTGCCTGGTCTGACCCACATCATCAACTCTTTGCTCACCACTGGGACATTTCCCACTGCGTTCAAAGAGGCCTGCATCACACCGCTACTGAAGAAACCCGCTCTCAACCTTACACTGCTAGAACACTACAGGCCGGTGTAGTGTGTGAAAATGCATATCTTCTGTCAAAATGTAGATGACCGATTTTAACCTCTAATTCTTTTCTGTCTTCTTAAAAACATTTTTTTTAGTTACCTCACTATTCTTAGCGTTGTATACTGTGCTAGGCTTTAATGGACTGGATTTAATTAACTTATGCATTTTGTTGCCTATATTGCTATAATTGCTTCCAATGTTTCCTCGTCTGTAAGTCGCTTTGGATAAAAACGTCTGCTAAATGACTAAATGTAAATTTAATGAAATGTGTAATGTCATGTGTAATGTGTAGTGTGTGGCCTTGAAATTTAAGCATGTCTACGTAATCATGAATAAATGCTTCTTGAGACACACAGTGTTGCTTCTTTGCATGCATCAAACGAATTGTTTCTGGCTATATGCATCCATGCATCAGTTTGAGAGGGGTGGAAATGGGACACTTGGGTGAAACAAAACTGCCCCAAAAGTACCCCCACCCACTTTAAATACAGTTTTTTCTAAGTCAATTTGGTACATTTCTCAGATCCGATTTGAAATTCTCAAAACTTCTTGTTCAATCCTTACATCCTTGTGTCACTTGTGCACATCAAACAAGCATTTTCTCATTTCTTTGAACAAGTTGCAAATGCTTTGGTACATCCATGCAAGTGAATATGACACAATTCTGTGCAGATTCCTACATTATCAATTGCTTATGTCATGTTGATCAAAATGCATTATAATGGGTCTCTGTTGAATAGTATAATCCCCCATGACATTTAAGCACTAGTTTTACAATATACAGTAAGTATACTTTAAGTAAACAGTGGCATTATATTTTACTCAATTTAGTGTTTTGCATTACTAAATTCTTTCCACATAGGATTGCAAGACAACTTCAATGTGTTGCAGACGGCCCCTTTTCACACCTAAACAGTCTTTTGGCACTCTCTACAGGAATCTCATCAGGATTCCCTCCCTCCTGCTTTTCCTCTGCTGTCTTGTCTGCACTCCCCCCCTCTGAGGAGCTCTCTCTTTTGAATACCAACAGTGCCACAGACACTCTGTGTTCCACGCTTACATCCTGCTTGGACAACCTATGCCCTCCTACATCTGGACCAGCCCGTGCATCCCTGTCTGCCCCCTGGTTATCGGATGTACCACGTGAGCATCGCACCAGCCTCCAGTCAGCTGAGAGAAAATGGCCCAAGTCAAAAGACCATACTGACCTCTCTCCTGACTCTCACACACTCTTAAAAACCTTCTCTGCTCTCCTCTGTCCGCCTGCTCCCCCACCTTCATCGGAGTTAACGGCTAATGATTTTGCATCGTTCTTCGTAAAGACACTACCGCCATCAAGCCAGATTTCTACACCACCATCACCCGCCTTTTCTCCTCTGTCTGAAAATGATGTTTCCAAGGCCATTGGTTCCAACCACCCTACCACCTGCCCACTGGATTCCATCCCCACCCATCTCCTCCATGCCATCTCTCCAGCAGTTGTGCCTGGTCTGACCCACATCATCAACTCTTTGCTCACCACTGGGACATTTCCCACTGCGTTCAAAGAGGCCTGCATCACACCGCTACTGAAGAAACCCACTCTCAACCTTACACTGCTAGAACACTACAGGCAGGTGTAGTGTGTGAAAATGCATATCTTCTTTCAAAATGTAGATGACTGATTTTAACCTCTAATTCTTTTCTGTCTTCTTAAAAAAATATTTTTTTTACTTACCTCACTATTCTTAGCTTTGTCTACTGTTCTATGCTTTAATGGACTGGATTTAATTAACTTATGCATTTTGTTGCCTATATTGTTATAATTGCTTCCAATGTTTCCTCGTCTGTAAGTCGCTTTGGATAAAAACGTCTGCTAAATGACTAAATGTAAATTTTATGAAATGTGTAATGTCATGTGTAATGTGTAGTGTGTGGCCTTGAAATTTTAGCATGTCTACGTAATCATGAATAAATGCTTCTTGAGACACACAGTGTTGCTTCTTTGCATGCATCAAACGAATTGTTTCTGGCTATATGCATCCATGCATCAGTTTGAGAGGGGTGGAAATGGGACAATTGGGTGAAACAAAACTGCCCCAAAAGTACCCCCACCCACTTTAAATACAGTTTTTTCTAAGTCAATTTGGTACATTTCTCAGATCCGATTTGAAATTCTCAAAACTTCTTGTTCAATCCTTACATCCTTGTGTCACTTGTGCACATCAAACAAGCATTTTCTCATTTCTTTGAACAAGTTGCAAATGCTTTGGTACATCCATGCAAGTGAATATGACACAATTCTGTGCAGATTCCTACATTATCAATTGCTTATGTCATGTTGATCAAAATGCATTTTAATGGGTCTCTGTTGAATAGTATAATCCCCCATGACATTTAAGCACTAGTTTTACAATATACAGTAAGTATACTTTAAGTAAACAGTGGCATTTTATTTTACTCAATTTAGTGTTTTGCATTACTAAATTCTTTCCACATAGGATTGCAAGACAACTTCAATGTGTTGCATACGCCCCCTTTTCACACCTAAACAGTCTTTTGGCACTCTCTACAGGGATCTCATCAGGATTCCCTCCCTCCTGCTTTTCCTCTGCTGTCTTGTCTGCACTCCCCCCCTCTGAGGAGCTCTCTCTTTTGAATACCAACAGTGCCACAGACACTCTGTGTTCCACGCTTACATCCTGCTTGGACAACCTATGCCCTCCTACATCTGGACCAGCCCGTGCATCCCTGTCTGCCCCCTGGTTATCGGATGTACCACGTGAGCATCGCACCAGCCTCCAGTCAGTTGAGAGAAAATGGCCCAAGTCAAAAGACCATACTGACCTCTCTCCTGACTCTCACACACTCTTAAAAACCTTCTCTGCTCTCCTCTGTCCGCCTGCTCCCACACCTTCATCGGAGTTAACGGCTAATGATTTTGCATCGTTCTTCGTAAAGAAAACTACCGCCATCAACAGCCAGATTTCTACACCACCATCACCCGCCTTTTCTCCTCTGTCTGAAAATGATGTTTCCAAGGTCATTGGTTCCAACCACCCTACCACCTGCCCACTGGATTCCATCCCCACCCATCTCCTCCATGCCATCTCTCCAGCAGTTGTGCCTGGTCTGACCCACATCATCAACTCTTTGCTCACCACTGGGACATTTCCCACTGCGTTCAAAGAGGCCTGCATCACACCGCTACTGAAGAAACCCACTCTCAACCTTACACTGCTAGAACACTACAGGCAGGTGTAGTGTGTGAAAATGCATATCTTCAGTCAAAATGTAGATGACTGATTTTAACCTCTAATTCTTTTCTGTCTTCTTAAAAAAATATTTTTTTTAGTTACCTCACTATTCTTAGCTTTGTATACTGTGCTAGGCTTTAATGGACTGGATTAAATTAACTTATGCATTTTGTTGCCTATATTGTTATGATTGCTTCCAATGTTTCCTCGTCTGTAAGTCGCTTTGGATAAAAACGTCTGCTAAATGACTAAATGTAAATTTTATGAAATGTGTAATTTCATGTGTAATGTGTAGTGTGTGGCCTTGAAATTTTAGCATGTCTACGTAATCTTGAATAAATGCTTCTTGAGACACACAGTGTTGCTTCTTTGCATGCATCAAACAAATTGTTTCTGGCTATATGCATCCATGCATCAGTTTGAGAGGGGTGGAAATGGGACACTTGTGTGAAACAAAACTGCCCCAAAAGTACCCCCACCCACTTTAAATACAGTTTTTTCTAAGTCAATTGGGTACATTTCTCAGATCCGATTTGAAATTCTCAAAACTTCTTGTTCAATCCTTACATCCTTGTGTCACTTGTGCACATCAAACAAGCATTTTCTCATTTCTTTGAACCAGTTGCAAATGCTTTGGTACATCCATGCAAGTGAATATGACACAATTCTGTGCAGATTCCTACATTATCAATTGCTTATGTCATGTTGATCAAAATGCATTATAATGGGTCTCTGTTGAATAGTATAAACCCCCATGACATTTAAGCACTAGTTTTACAATATACAGTAAGTCTACTTTAAGTAAACAGTGGCATTTTATTTTAATCAATTTAGTGTTTTGCATTACTAAATTTTTTCAACATAGGATTGCAAGACAACTTCAATGTGTTGCAGACGGCCCCTTTTCACAACTAAACAGTCTTTTGGCACTCTCTACAGGGATCTTATCAGGATTCCCTCCCTCCTGCTTTTCCTCTGCTGTCTTGTCTGCACTCCCCCCCTCTGAGGAGCTCTCTCTTTTGAATACCAACAGTGCCACAGACACTCTGTGTTCCACGCTTACATCCTGCTTGGACAACCTATGCCCTCCTACATCTGGACCAGCCCGTGCATCCCTGTCTGCCCCCTGGTTATCGGATGTACCACGTGAGCATCGCACGAGCCTCCAGTCAGCTGAGAGAAAATGGCCCAAGTCAAAAGACCATACTGACCTCTCTTTCTACCAGTCTCTTCTCTCTACTTTCTCCGTTGACGTCACCTCTGCAAAAACTGATTATAACCACTCGAAGATCAGCAACTCTCCTGACTCTCACACACTCTTAAAAACCTTCTCTGCTCTCCTCTGTCCGCCTGCTCCCACACCTTCATCGGAGTTAACGGTTAATGATTTTGCATCGTTCTTCGTAAAGAAAACTACAGCCATCAACAGCCAGATTTCTACACCACCATCACCCGCCTTTTCTCCTCTGCCTGAAAATGATGTTTCCAAGGTCATTGGTTCCAACCACCCTACCACCTGCCCACTGGATTCCATCCCCACCCATCTCCTCCATGCCATCTCTCCAGCAGTTGTGCCTGGTCTGACCCACATCATCAACTCTTTGCTCACCACTGGGACATTTCCCACTGCGTTCAAAGAGGCCTGCATCACACCGCTACTGAAGAAACCCACTCTCAACCTTACCCTGCTAGAACACTACAGGCAGGTGTAGTGTGTGAAAATGCATATCTTCTGTCAAAATGTAGATGACTGATTTTAACCTCTAATTCTTTTCTGTCTTCTTAAAAAAATATTTTTTTAGTTACCTCACTATTCTTAGCTTTGTATACTGTGCTAGGCTTTAATGGACTGGATTTAATTAACTTATGCATTTTGTTGCCTATATTGTTATAATTGCTTCCAATGTTTCCTCGTCTGTAAGTCGCTTTGGATAGAAACGTCTGCTAAATGACTAAATGTAAATTTTATGAAATGTGTAATGTCATGTGTAATGTGTAGTGTGTGGCCTTGAAATTTTAGCATGTCTACGTAATCTTGAATAAATGCTTCTTGAGACACACAGTGTTGCTTCTTTGCATGCATCAAAAAAAATTGTTTCTGGCTATATGCATCCATGCATCAGTTTGAGAGGGGTGGAAATGGGACACTTGGGTGAAACAAAACTGCCCAAAAAGTACCCCCACCCACTTTAAATACAGTTTTTTCTAAGTCAATTGGGTATATTTCTCAGATCCGATTTGAAATTCTCAAAACTTCTTGTTCAATCCTTACATCCTTGTGTCACTTGTGCACATCAAACAAGCATTTTCTCATTTCTTTGAACCAGTTGCAAATGCTTTGGTACATCCATGCAAGTGAATATGACACAATTCTGTGCAGATTCCTACATTATTGCTTATGTCATGTTGATCAAAATGCATTATAATGGGTCTCTGTTGAATAGTATAATCCCCCATGACATTTAAGCACTAGTTTTACAATATACAGTAAGTATACTTTAAGTAAACAGTGGCATTTTATTTTAATCAATTTGGGTTTTGCATTAATAAATTTTTTCAACATAGGATTGCAAGACAACTTCAATGTGTTGCAGACGGCCCCTTTTCACACCTAAACAGTCTTTTGGCACTCTCTACAGGGATCTCATCAGGATTCCCTCCCTCCTGCTTTTCCTCTGCTGTCTTGTCTGCACTCCCCCCCTCTGAGGAGCTCTCTCTTTTGAATACCAACAGTGCCACAGACACTCTGTGTTCCACGCTTACATCCTGCTTGGACAACCTATGCCCTCCTACATCTGGACCAGCCCGTGCATCCCTATCTGCCCCCTGGTTATCGGATGTACCACGTGAGCATCGCACCAGCCTCCAGTCAGTTGCGAGAAAATGGCCCAAGTCAAAAGACAATACTGACCTCTCTCCTGACTCTCACACACTCTTAAAAACCTTCTCTGCTCTCCTCTGTCCGCCTGCTCCCACACCTTCATCGGAGTTAACGGCTAATGATTTTGCATCGTTCTTCTTAAAGAAAATACCGCCATCAACAGCAAGATTTCTACACCACCATCACCCGCCTTTTCTCCTCTGTCTGAAAATGATGTTTCCAAGGTCATTGATTCCAACCACCCTACCACCTGCCCACTGGATTCCATCCCCACCCATCTCCTCCATGCCATCTCTCCAGCAGTTGTGCCTGGTCTGACCCACATCATCAACTCTTTGCTCACCACTGGGACATTTCCCACTGCGTTCAAAGAGGCCTGCATCACACCGCTACTGAAGAAACCCACTCTCAACCTTACCCTGCTAGAACACTACAGGCAGGTGTAGTGTGTGAAAATGCATATCTTCTGTCAAAATGTAGATGACTGATTTTAACCTCTAATTCTTTTCTGTCTTCTTAAAAAAATATTTTTTTAGTTACCTCACTATTCTTAGCTTTGTATACTGTGCTAGGCTTTAATGGACTGGATTTAATTAACTTATGCATTTTGTTGCCTATATTGTTATAATTGCTTCCAATGTTTCCTCGTCTGTAAGTCGCTTTGGATAAAAACGTCTGCTAAATGACTAAATGTAAATTTTATGAAATGTGTAATGTCATGTGTAATGTGTAGTGTGTGGCCTTGAAATTTTAGCATGTCTACGTAATCATGAATAAATGCTTCTTGAGACACACAGTGTTGCTTCTTTGCATGCATCAAACAAATTGTTTCTGGCTATATGCATCCATGCATCAGTTTGAGAGTTGTGGAAATGGGACACTTGGGTGAAACAAAACTGCCCCAAAAGTACCCCCACCCACTTTAAATACAGTTTTTTCTAAGTCAATTTGGTACATTTCTCAGATCCGATTTGAAATTCTCAAAACTTCTTGTTCAATCCTTACATCCTTGTGTCACTTG
Source organism: Barbatula barbatula (assembly GCF_947034865.1). Taxonomy (NCBI): domain Eukaryota; kingdom Metazoa; phylum Chordata; class Actinopteri; order Cypriniformes; family Nemacheilidae; genus Barbatula; species Barbatula barbatula. The sequence continues at coordinate 15,741,448 of NC_136780.1, forward strand.
TGCACATCAAACAAGCATTTTCTCATTTCTTTGAACAAGTTGCAAATGCTTTGGTACATCCATGCAAGTGAATATGACACAATTCTGTGCAGATTCCTACATTATCAATTGCTTATGTCATGTTGATCAAAATGCATTATAATGGGTCTCTGTTGAATAGTATAATCCCCCATGACATTTAAGCACTAGTTTTACAATATACAGTAAGTATACTTTAAGTAAACAGTGGCATTTTATTTTACTCAATTTAGTGTTTTGCATTACTAAAATCTTTCCACATAGGATTGCAAGACAACTTCAATTTGTTGCAGACGGCCCCTTTTCACACCTAAACAGTCTTTTGGCACTCTCTACAGGAATCTCATCAGGATTCCCTCCCTCCTGCTTTTCCTCTGCTGTCTTGTCTGCACTCCCCCCCTCTGAGGAGCTCTCTCTTTTGAATACCAACAGTGCCACAGACACTCTGTGTTCCACGCTTACATCCTGCTTGGACAACCTATGCCCTCCTACATCTGGACCAGCCCGTGCATCCCTGTCTGCCCCCTGGTTATGGGATGTACCACGTGAGCATCGCACCAGCCTCCAGTCAGCTGAGAAAAAATGGCCCAAGTCAAAAGACCATACTGACCTCTCTCTCTACCAGTCTCTTCTCTCTACTTTCTCCGTTGACGTCACCTCTGCAAAAACTGATTATAACCACTCGAAGATCAGCAACTCTCCTGACTCTCACACTCTTAAAAACCTTCTCTGCTCTCCTCTGTCCGCCTGCTCCCACACCTTCATCGGAGTTAACGGCTAATGATTTTGCATCGTTCTTTGTAAAGAAAACTACCGCCATCAACAGCCAGATTTCTACACCACCATCACCCGCCTTTTCTCCTCTGTCTGAAAATGATGTTTCCAAGGTCATTGGTTCCAACCACCCTACCACCTGCCCACTGGATTCCATCCCCACCCATCTCCTCCATGCCATCTCTCCAGCAGTTGTGCCTGGTCTGACCCACATCATCAACTCTTTGCTCACCACTGGGACATTTCCCACTGCGTTCAAAGAGGCCTGCATCACACCGCTACTGAAGAAACCCGCTCTCAACCTTACACTGCTAGAACACTACAGGCCGGTGTAGTGTGTGAAAATGCATATCTTCTGTCAAAATGTAGATGACCGATTTTAACCTCTAATTCTTTTCTGTCTTCTTAAAAACATTTTTTTTAGTTACCTCACTATTCTTAGCGTTGTATACTGTGCTAGGCTTTAATGGACTGGATTTAATTAACTTATGCATTTTGTTGCCTATATTGCTATAATTGCTTCCAATGTTTCCTCGTCTGTAAGTCGCTTTGGATAAAAACGTCTGCTAAATGACTAAATGTAAATTTAATGAAATGTGTAATGTCATGTGTAATGTGTAGTGTGTGGCCTTGAAATTTAAGCATGTCTACGTAATCATGAATAAATGCTTCTTGAGACACACAGTGTTGCTTCTTTGCATGCATCAAACGAATTGTTTCTGGCTATATGCATCCATGCATCAGTTTGAGAGGGGTGGAAATGGGACACTTGGGTGAAACAAAACTGCCCCAAAAGTACCCCCACCCACTTTAAATACAGTTTTTTCTAAGTCAATTTGGTACATTTCTCAGATCCGATTTGAAATTCTCAAAACTTCTTGTTCAATCCTTACATCCTTGTGTCACTTGTGCACATCAAACAAGCATTTTCTCATTTCTTTGAACAAGTTGCAAATGCTTTGGTACATCCATGCAAGTGAATATGACACAATTCTGTGCAGATTCCTACATTATCAATTGCTTATGTCATGTTGATCAAAATGCATTATAATGGGTCTCTGTTGAATAGTATAATCCCCCATGACATTTAAGCACTAGTTTTACAATATACAGTAAGTATACTTTAAGTAAACAGTGGCATTATATTTTACTCAATTTAGTGTTTTGCATTACTAAATTCTTTCCACATAGGATTGCAAGACAACTTCAATGTGTTGCAGACGGCCCCTTTTCACACCTAAACAGTCTTTTGGCACTCTCTACAGGAATCTCATCAGGATTCCCTCCCTCCTGCTTTTCCTCTGCTGTCTTGTCTGCACTCCCCCCCTCTGAGGAGCTCTCTCTTTTGAATACCAACAGTGCCACAGACACTCTGTGTTCCACGCTTACATCCTGCTTGGACAACCTATGCCCTCCTACATCTGGACCAGCCCGTGCATCCCTGTCTGCCCCCTGGTTATCGGATGTACCACGTGAGCATCGCACCAGCCTCCAGTCAGCTGAGAGAAAATGGCCCAAGTCAAAAGACCATACTGACCTCTCTCCTGACTCTCACACACTCTTAAAAACCTTCTCTGCTCTCCTCTGTCCGCCTGCTCCCCCACCTTCATCGGAGTTAACGGCTAATGATTTTGCATCGTTCTTCGTAAAGACACTACCGCCATCAAGCCAGATTTCTACACCACCATCACCCGCCTTTTCTCCTCTGTCTGAAAATGATGTTTCCAAGGCCATTGGTTCCAACCACCCTACCACCTGCCCACTGGATTCCATCCCCACCCATCTCCTCCATGCCATCTCTCCAGCAGTTGTGCCTGGTCTGACCCACATCATCAACTCTTTGCTCACCACTGGGACATTTCCCACTGCGTTCAAAGAGGCCTGCATCACACCGCTACTGAAGAAACCCACTCTCAACCTTACACTGCTAGAACACTACAGGCAGGTGTAGTGTGTGAAAATGCATATCTTCTTTCAAAATGTAGATGACTGATTTTAACCTCTAATTCTTTTCTGTCTTCTTAAAAAAATATTTTTTTTACTTACCTCACTATTCTTAGCTTTGTCTACTGTTCTATGCTTTAATGGACTGGATTTAATTAACTTATGCATTTTGTTGCCTATATTGTTATAATTGCTTCCAATGTTTCCTCGTCTGTAAGTCGCTTTGGATAAAAACGTCTGCTAAATGACTAAATGTAAATTTTATGAAATGTGTAATGTCATGTGTAATGTGTAGTGTGTGGCCTTGAAATTTTAGCATGTCTACGTAATCATGAATAAATGCTTCTTGAGACACACAGTGTTGCTTCTTTGCATGCATCAAACGAATTGTTTCTGGCTATATGCATCCATGCATCAGTTTGAGAGGGGTGGAAATGGGACAATTGGGTGAAACAAAACTGCCCCAAAAGTACCCCCACCCACTTTAAATACAGTTTTTTCTAAGTCAATTTGGTACATTTCTCAGATCCGATTTGAAATTCTCAAAACTTCTTGTTCAATCCTTACATCCTTGTGTCACTTGTGCACATCAAACAAGCATTTTCTCATTTCTTTGAACAAGTTGCAAATGCTTTGGTACATCCATGCAAGTGAATATGACACAATTCTGTGCAGATTCCTACATTATCAATTGCTTATGTCATGTTGATCAAAATGCATTTTAATGGGTCTCTGTTGAATAGTATAATCCCCCATGACATTTAAGCACTAGTTTTACAATATACAGTAAGTATACTTTAAGTAAACAGTGGCATTTTATTTTACTCAATTTAGTGTTTTGCATTACTAAATTCTTTCCACATAGGATTGCAAGACAACTTCAATGTGTTGCATACGCCCCCTTTTCACACCTAAACAGTCTTTTGGCACTCTCTACAGGGATCTCATCAGGATTCCCTCCCTCCTGCTTTTCCTCTGCTGTCTTGTCTGCACTCCCCCCCTCTGAGGAGCTCTCTCTTTTGAATACCAACAGTGCCACAGACACTCTGTGTTCCACGCTTACATCCTGCTTGGACAACCTATGCCCTCCTACATCTGGACCAGCCCGTGCATCCCTGTCTGCCCCCTGGTTATCGGATGTACCACGTGAGCATCGCACCAGCCTCCAGTCAGTTGAGAGAAAATGGCCCAAGTCAAAAGACCATACTGACCTCTCTCCTGACTCTCACACACTCTTAAAAACCTTCTCTGCTCTCCTCTGTCCGCCTGCTCCCACACCTTCATCGGAGTTAACGGCTAATGATTTTGCATCGTTCTTCGTAAAGAAAACTACCGCCATCAACAGCCAGATTTCTACACCACCATCACCCGCCTTTTCTCCTCTGTCTGAAAATGATGTTTCCAAGGTCATTGGTTCCAACCACCCTACCACCTGCCCACTGGATTCCATCCCCACCCATCTCCTCCATGCCATCTCTCCAGCAGTTGTGCCTGGTCTGACCCACATCATCAACTCTTTGCTCACCACTGGGACATTTCCCACTGCGTTCAAAGAGGCCTGCATCACACCGCTACTGAAGAAACCCACTCTCAACCTTACACTGCTAGAACACTACAGGCAGGTGTAGTGTGTGAAAATGCATATCTTCAGTCAAAATGTAGATGACTGATTTTAACCTCTAATTCTTTTCTGTCTTCTTAAAAAAATATTTTTTTTAGTTACCTCACTATTCTTAGCTTTGTATACTGTGCTAGGCTTTAATGGACTGGATTAAATTAACTTATGCATTTTGTTGCCTATATTGTTATGATTGCTTCCAATGTTTCCTCGTCTGTAAGTCGCTTTGGATAAAAACGTCTGCTAAATGACTAAATGTAAATTTTATGAAATGTGTAATTTCATGTGTAATGTGTAGTGTGTGGCCTTGAAATTTTAGCATGTCTACGTAATCTTGAATAAATGCTTCTTGAGACACACAGTGTTGCTTCTTTGCATGCATCAAACAAATTGTTTCTGGCTATATGCATCCATGCATCAGTTTGAGAGGGGTGGAAATGGGACACTTGTGTGAAACAAAACTGCCCCAAAAGTACCCCCACCCACTTTAAATACAGTTTTTTCTAAGTCAATTGGGTACATTTCTCAGATCCGATTTGAAATTCTCAAAACTTCTTGTTCAATCCTTACATCCTTGTGTCACTTGTGCACATCAAACAAGCATTTTCTCATTTCTTTGAACCAGTTGCAAATGCTTTGGTACATCCATGCAAGTGAATATGACACAATTCTGTGCAGATTCCTACATTATCAATTGCTTATGTCATGTTGATCAAAATGCATTATAATGGGTCTCTGTTGAATAGTATAAACCCCCATGACATTTAAGCACTAGTTTTACAATATACAGTAAGTCTACTTTAAGTAAACAGTGGCATTTTATTTTAATCAATTTAGTGTTTTGCATTACTAAATTTTTTCAACATAGGATTGCAAGACAACTTCAATGTGTTGCAGACGGCCCCTTTTCACAACTAAACAGTCTTTTGGCACTCTCTACAGGGATCTTATCAGGATTCCCTCCCTCCTGCTTTTCCTCTGCTGTCTTGTCTGCACTCCCCCCCTCTGAGGAGCTCTCTCTTTTGAATACCAACAGTGCCACAGACACTCTGTGTTCCACGCTTACATCCTGCTTGGACAACCTATGCCCTCCTACATCTGGACCAGCCCGTGCATCCCTGTCTGCCCCCTGGTTATCGGATGTACCACGTGAGCATCGCACGAGCCTCCAGTCAGCTGAGAGAAAATGGCCCAAGTCAAAAGACCATACTGACCTCTCTTTCTACCAGTCTCTTCTCTCTACTTTCTCCGTTGACGTCACCTCTGCAAAAACTGATTATAACCACTCGAAGATCAGCAACTCTCCTGACTCTCACACACTCTTAAAAACCTTCTCTGCTCTCCTCTGTCCGCCTGCTCCCACACCTTCATCGGAGTTAACGGTTAATGATTTTGCATCGTTCTTCGTAAAGAAAACTACAGCCATCAACAGCCAGATTTCTACACCACCATCACCCGCCTTTTCTCCTCTGCCTGAAAATGATGTTTCCAAGGTCATTGGTTCCAACCACCCTACCACCTGCCCACTGGATTCCATCCCCACCCATCTCCTCCATGCCATCTCTCCAGCAGTTGTGCCTGGTCTGACCCACATCATCAACTCTTTGCTCACCACTGGGACATTTCCCACTGCGTTCAAAGAGGCCTGCATCACACCGCTACTGAAGAAACCCACTCTCAACCTTACCCTGCTAGAACACTACAGGCAGGTGTAGTGTGTGAAAATGCATATCTTCTGTCAAAATGTAGATGACTGATTTTAACCTCTAATTCTTTTCTGTCTTCTTAAAAAAATATTTTTTTAGTTACCTCACTATTCTTAGCTTTGTATACTGTGCTAGGCTTTAATGGACTGGATTTAATTAACTTATGCATTTTGTTGCCTATATTGTTATAATTGCTTCCAATGTTTCCTCGTCTGTAAGTCGCTTTGGATAGAAACGTCTGCTAAATGACTAAATGTAAATTTTATGAAATGTGTAATGTCATGTGTAATGTGTAGTGTGTGGCCTTGAAATTTTAGCATGTCTACGTAATCTTGAATAAATGCTTCTTGAGACACACAGTGTTGCTTCTTTGCATGCATCAAACAAATTGTTTCTGGCTATATGCATCCATGCATCAGTTTGAGAGGGGTGGAAATGGGACAATTGGGTGAAACAAAACTGCCCCAAAAGTACCCCCACCCACTTTAAATACAGTTTTTTCTAAGTCAATTTGGTACATTTCTCAGATCCGATTTGAAATTCTCAAAACTTCTTGTTCAATCCTTACATCCTTGTGTAACTTGTGCACATCAAACAAGCATTTTCTCATTTCTTTGAACAAGTTGCAAATGCTTTGGTACATCCATGCAAGTGAATATGACACAATTCTGTGCAGATTCCTACATTATCAATTGCTTATGTCATGTTGATCAAAATGCATTATAATGGGTCTCAATTGAATAGTATAATCCCCCATGACATTTAAGCACTAGTTTTACAATATACAGTAAGTATACTTTAAGTAAACAGTGGCATTTTATTTTACTCAATTTAGTGTTTTGCATTACTAAATTCTTTCCACATAGGATTGCAAGACAACTTCAATGTGTTGCATACGGCCCCTTTTCACACCTAAACAGTCTTTTGGCACTCTCTACAGGGATCTCATCAGGATTCCCTCCCTCCTGCTTTTCCTCTGCTGTCTTGTATGCACTCCCCCCCTCTGAGGAGCTCTCTCTTTTGAATACCAACAGTGCCACAGACACTCTGTGTTCCCCGCTTACATCCTGCTAGGACAACCTATGCCCTCCTACATCTGAACCAGCCCGTGCATCCCTGTCTGCCCCCTGGTTATCGGATGTACCACGTGAGCATCGCACCAGCCTCCAGTCAGCTGAGAGAAAATGGCCCAAGTCAAAAGACCATACTGACCTCTCTCCTGACTCTCACACACTCTTAAAAACCTTCTCTGCTCTCCTCTGTCCGCCTGCTCCCACACCTTCATCGGAGTTAACGGCTAATGATTTTGCATCGTTCTTCGTAAAGAAAACTACCGCCATCAACAGCCAGATTTCTACACCACCATCACCCGCCTTTTCTCCTCTGTCTGAAAATGATGTTTCCAAGGTCATTGGTTCCAACCACCCTACCACCTGCCCACTGGATTCCATCCCCACCCATCTCCTCCATGCCATCTCTCCAGCAGTTGTGCCTGGTCTGACCCACATCATCAACTCTTCGCTCACCACTGGGACATTTCCCACTGCGTTCAAAGAGGCCTGCATCACACCGCTACTGAAGAAACCCGCTCTCAACCTTACACTGCTAGAACACTACAGGCAGGTGTAGTGTGTGAAAATGCATATCTTCTGTCAAAATGTAGATGACTGATTTTAACCTCTAATTCTTTTCTGTCTTCTTAAAAAAATATTTTTTTAGTTACCTCACTATTCTTAGCTTTGTATACTGTGCTAGGCTTTAATGGACTGGATTTAATTAACTTATGCATTTTGTTGCCTATATTGTTATAATTGCTTCCAATGTTTCCTCGTCTGTAAGTCGCTTTGGATAAAAACGTCTGCTAAATGACTAAATGTAAATTTTATGAAATGTGTAATGTCATGTGTAATGTGTAGTGTGTGGCCTTGAAATTTTAGCATGTCTACGTAATCATGAATAAATGCTTCTTGAGACACACAGTGTTGCTTCTTTGCATGCATCAAACGAATTGTTTCTGGCTATATGCATCCATGCATCAGTTTGAGAGGGGTGGAAATGGGACACTTGGGTGAAACAAAACTACCCCAAAAGTACCCCCACCCACTTTAAATACAGTTTTTTCTAAGTCAATTTGGTACATTTCTCAGATCCGATTTGAAATTCTCAAAACTTCTTGTTCAATCCTAACATCCTTGTGTCACTTGTGCACATCAAACAAGCATTTTCTCATTTCTTTGAACAAGTTGCAAATGCTTTGGTACATCCATGCATGTGAATATGACACAATTCTGTGCAGATTCCTACATTATCAATTGCTTATGTCATGTTGATCAAAATGCATTATAATGGGTCTCTGTTGAATAGTATAATCCCCCATTACATTTGAGCACTAGTTTTACAATATACAGTAAGTATACTTTAAGTAAACAGTGGCATTTTATTTTACTCAATTTAGTGTTTTGCATTACTAAATACTTTCCACATAGGATTGCAAGACAACTTCAATGTGTTGCAGACGGCCCCTTTTCACACCTAAACAGTCTTTTGGCACTCTCTACAGGAATCTCATCAGGATTCCCTCCCTCCTGCTTTTCCTCTGCTGTCTTGTCTGCACTCCCCCCCTCTGAGGAGCTCTCTCTTTTGAATACCAACAGTGCCACAGACACTCTGTGTTCCACGCTTACATCCTGCTTGGACAACCTATGCCCTCCTACATCTGGACCAGCCCGTGCATCCCTGTCTGCCCCCTGGTTATCGGATGTACCAAGTGAGCATCGCACCAGCCTCCAGTCAGTTGAGAGAAAATGGCCCAAGTCAAAAGACCATACTGACCTCTCTCCTGACTCTCACACACTCTTAAAAACCTTCTCTGCTCTCCTCTGTCCGCCTGCTCCCACACCTTCATCGGAGTTAACGGCTAATGATTTTGCATCGTTCTTCGTAAAGAAAACTACCGCCATCAACAGCCAGATTTCTACACCACCATCACCCGCCTTTTCTCCTCTGTCTGAAAATGATGTTTCCAAGGCCATTGGTTCCAACCACCCTACCACCTGCCCACTGGATTCCATCCCCACCCATCTCCTCCATGCCATCTCTCCAGCAGTTGTGCCTGGTCTGACCCACATCATCAACTCTTTGCTCACCACTGGGACATTTCCCACTGCGTTCAAAGAGGCCTGCATCACACCGCTACTGAAGAAACCCACTCTCAACCTTACACTGCTAGAACACTACAGGCAGGTGTAGTGTGTGAAAATGCATATCTTCAGTCAAAATGTAGATGACTGATTTTAACCTCTAATTCTTTTCTGTCTTCTTAAAAAAATATTTTTTTTACTTACCTCACTATTCTTAGCTTTGTATACTGTGCTAGGCTTTAATGGACTGGATTAAATTAACTTATGCATTTTGTTACCTATATTGTTATGATTGCTTCCAATGTTTCCTCGTCTGTAAGTCGCTTTGGATAAAAACGTCTGCTAAATGACTAAATGTAAATTTTATGAAATGTGTAATTTCATGTGTAATGTGTAGTGTGTGGCCTTGAAATTTTAGCATGTCTACGTAATCTTGAATAAATGCTTCTTGAGACACACAGTGTTGCTTCTTTGCATGCATCAAACAAATTGTTTCTGGCTATATGCATCCATGCATCAGTTTGAGAGGGGTGGAAATGGGACACTTGTGTGAAACAAAACTGCCCCAAAAGTACCCCCACCCACTTTAAATACAGTTTTTTCTAAGTCAATTGGGTACATTTCTCAGATCCGATTTGAAATTCTCAAAACTTCTTGTTCAATCCTTACATCCTTGTGTCACTTGTGCACATCAAACAAGCATTTTCTCATTTCTTTGAACCAGTTGCAAATGCTTTGGTACATCCATGCAAGTGAATATGACACAATTCTGTGCAGATTCCTACATTATCAATTGCTTATGTCATGTTGATCAAAATGCATTATAATGGGTCTCTGTTGAATAGTATAAACCCCCATGACATTTAAGCACTAGTTTTACAATATACAGTAAGTCTACTTTAAGTAAACAGTGGCATTTTATTTTAATCAATTTAGTGTTTTGCATTACTAAATTTTTTCAACATAGGATTGCAAGACAACTTCAATGTGTTGCAGACGGCCCCTTTTCACACCTAAACAGTCTTTTGGCACTCTCTACAGGGATCTTATCAGGATTCCCTCCCTCCTGCTTTTCCTCTGCTGTCTTGTCTGCACTCCCCCCCTCTGAGGAGCTCTCTCTTTTGAATACCAACAGTGCCACAGACACTCTGTGTTCCACGCTTACATCCTGCTTGGACAACCTATGCCCTCCTACATCTGGACCAGCCCGTGCATCCCTGTCTGCCCCCTGGTTATCGGATGTACCACGTGAGCATCGCACCAGCCTCCAGTCAGCTGAGAGAAAATGGCCCAAGTCAATAGACCATACTGACCTCTCTTTATACCAGTCTCTTCTCTCTACTTTCTCCGTTGACGTCACCTCTGCAAAAACTGATTATAACCACTCGAAGATCAGCAACTCTCCTGACTCTCACACACACTTAAAAACCTTCTCTGCTCTCCTCTGTCCGCCTGCTCCCACACCTTCATCGGAGTTAACGGTTAATGATTTTGCATCGTTCTTCGTAAAGAAAACTACAGCCATCAACAGCCAGATTTCTACACCACCATCACCCGCCTTTTCTACTCTGCCTGAAAATGATGTTTCCAAGGTCATTGGTTCCAACCACCCTACCACCTGCCCACTGGATTCCATCCCCACCCATCTCCTCCATGCCATCTCTCCAGCAGTTGTGCCTGGTCTGACCCACATCATCAACTCTTTGCTCACCACTGGGACATTTCCCACTGCGTTCAAAGAGGCCTGCATCACACCGCTACTGAAGAAACCCACTCTCAACCTTACCCTGCTAGAACACTACAGGCAGGTGTAGTGTGTGAAAATGCATATCTTCTGTCAAAATGTAGATGACTGATTTTAACCTCTAATTCTTTTCTGTCTTCTTAAAAAAATATTTTTTTAGTTACCTCACTATTCTTAGCTTTGTATACTGTGCTAGGCTTTAATGGACTGGATTTAATTAACTTATGCATTTTGTTGCCTATATTGTTATAATTGCTTCCAATGTTTCCTCGTCTGTAAGTCGCTTTGGATAGAAACGTCTGCTAAATGACTAAATGTAAATTTTATGAAATGTGTAATGTCATGTGTAATGTGTAGTGTGTGGCCTTGAAATTTTAGCATGTCTACGTAATCTTGAATAAATGCTTCTTGAGACACACAGTGTTGCTTCTTTGCATGCATCAAAAAAAATTGTTTCTGGCTATATGCATCCATGCATCAGTTTGAGAGGGGTGGAAATGGGACACTTGGGTGAAACAAAACTGCCCAAAAAGTACCCCCACCCACTTTAAATACAGTTTTTTCTAAGTCAATTGGGTATATTTCTCAGATCCGATTTGAAATTCTCAAAACTTCTTGTTCAATCCTTACATCCTTGTGTCACTTGTGCACATCAAACAAGCATTTTCTCATTTCTTTGAACCAGTTGCAAATGCTTTGGTACATCCATGCAAGTGAATATGACACAATTCTGTGCAGATTCCTACATTATTGCTTATGTCATGTTGATCAAAATGCATTATAATGGGTCTCTGTTGAATAGTATAATCCCCCATGACATTTAAGCACTAGTTTTACAATATACAGTAAGTATACTTTAAGTAAACAGTGGCATTTTATTTTAATCAATTTGGGTTTTGCATTAATAAATTTTTTCAACATAGGATTGCAAGACAACTTCAATGTGTTGCAGACGGCCCCTTTTCACACCTAAACAGTCTTTTGGCACTCTCTACAGGGATCTCATCAGGATTCCCTCCCTCCTGCTTTTCCTCTGCTGTCTTGTCTGCACTCCCCCCCTCTGAGGAGCTCTCTCTTTTGAATACCAACAGTGCCACAGACACTCTGTGTTCCACGCTTACATCCTGCTTGGACAACCTATGCCCTCCTACATCTGGACCAGCCCGTGCATCCCTATCTGCCCCCTGGTTATCGGATGTACCACGTGAGCATCGCACCAGCCTCCAGTCAGTTGCGAGAAAATGGCCCAAGTCAAAAGACAATACTGACCTCTCTCCTGACTCTCACACACTCTTAAAAACCTTCTCTGCTCTCCTCTGTCCGCCTGCTCCCACACCTTCATCGGAGTTAACGGCTAATGATTTTGCATCGTTCTTCTTAAAGAAAATACCGCCATCAACAGCAAGATTTCTACACCACCATCACCCGCCTTTTCTCCTCTGTCTGAAAATGATGTTTCCAAGGTCATTGATTCCAACCACCCTACCACCTGCCCACTGGATTCCATCCCCACCCATCTCCTCCATGCCATCTCTCCAGCAGTTGTGCCTGGTCTGACCCACATCATCAACTCTTTGCTCACCACTGGGACATTTCCCACTGCGTTCAAAGAGGCCTGCATCACACCGCTACTGAAGAAACCCACTCTCAACCTTACCCTGCTAGAACACTACAGGCAGGTGTAGTGTGTGAAAATGCATATCTTCTGTCAAAATGTAGATGACCGATTTTAACCTCTAATTCTTTTCTGTCTTCTTAAAAAAACATTTTTTTAGTTACCTCACTATTCTTAGCTTTGTATACTGTGCTAGGCTTTAATGGACTGGATTTAATTAACTTATGCATTTTGTTGCCTATATTGTTATAATTGCTTCCAATGTTTCCTCGTCTGTAAGTCGCTTTGGATAAAAACGTCTGCTAAATGACTAAATGTAAATTTTATGAAATGTGTAATGTCATGTGTAATGTGTAGTGTGTGGCCTTGAAATTTTAGCATGTCTACGTAATCATGAATAAATGCTTCTTGAGACACACAGTGTTGCTTCTTTGCATGCATCAAACAAATTGTTTCTGGCTATATGCATCCATGCATCAGTTTGAGAGTTGTGGAAATGGGACACTTGGGTGAAACAAAACTGCCCCAAAAGTACCCCCACCCACTTTAAATACAGTTTTTTCTAAGTCAATTTGGTACATTTCTCAGATCCGATTTGAAATTCTCAAAACTTCTTGTTCAATCCTTACATCCTTGTGTCACTTGTGCACATCAAACAAGCATTTTCTCATTTCTTTGAACAAGTTGCAAATGCTTTGGTACATCCATGCAAGTGAATATGACACAATTCTGTGCAGATTCCTACATTATCAATTGCTTATGTCATGTTGATCAAAATGCATTATAATGGGTCTCTGTTGAATAGTATAATCCCCCATGACATTTAAGCACTAGTTTTACAATATACAGTAAGTATACTTTAAGTAAACAGTGGCATTTTATTTTACTCAATTTAGTGTTTTGCATTACTAAAATCTTTCCACATAGGATTGCAAGACAACTTCAATTTGTTGCAGACGGCCCCTTTTCACACCTAAACAGTCTTTTGGCACTCTCTACAGGAATCTCATCAGGATTCCCTCCCTCCTGCTTTTCCTCTGCTGTCTTGTCTGCACTCCCCCCCTCTGAGGAGCTCTCTCTTTTGAATACCAACAGTGCCACAGACACTCTGTGTTCCACGCTTACATCCTGCTTGGACAACCTATGCCCTCCTACATCTGGACCAGCCCGTGCATCCCTGTCTGCCCCCTGGTTATGGGATGTACCACGTGAGCATCGCACCAGCCTCCAGTCAGCTGAGAAAAAATGGCCCAAGTCAAAAGACCATACTGACCTCTCTCTCTACCAGTCTCTTCTCTCTACTTTCTCCGTTGACGTCACCTCTGCAAAAACTGATTATAACCACTCGAAGATCAGCAACTCTCCTGACTCTCACACTCTTAAAAACCTTCTCTGCTCTCCTCTGTCCGCCTGCTCCCACACCTTCATCGGAGTTAACGGCTAATGATTTTGCATCGTTCTTTGTAAAGAAAACTACCGCCATCAACAGCCAGATTTCTACACCACCATCACCCGCCTTTTCTCCTCTGTCTGAAAATGATGTTTCCAAGGTCATTGGTTCCAACCACCCTACCACCTGCCCACTGGATTCCATCCCCACCCATCTCCTCCATGCCATCTCTCCAGCAGTTGTGCCTGGTCTGACCCACATCATCAACTCTTTGCTCACCACTGGGACATTTCCCACTGCGTTCAAAGAGGCCTGCATCACACCGCTACTGAAGAAACCCGCTCTCAACCTTACACTGCTAGAACACTACAGGCCGGTGTAGTGTGTGAAAATGCATATCTTCTGTCAAAATGTAGATGACCGATTTTAACCTCTAATTCTTTTCTGTCTTCTTAAAAACATTTTTTTTAGTTACCTCACTATTCTTAGCGTTGTATACTGTGCTAGGCTTTAATGGACTGGATTTAATTAACTTATGCATTTTGTTGCCTATATTGCTATAATTGCTTCCAATGTTTCCTCGTCTGTAAGTCGCTTTGGATAAAAACGTCTGCTAAATGACTAAATGTAAATTTAATGAAATGTGTAATGTCATGTGTAATGTGTAGTGTGTGGCCTTGAAATTTAAGCATGTCTACGTAATCATGAATAAATGCTTCTTGAGACACACAGTGTTGCTTCTTTGCATGCATCAAACGAATTGTTTCTGGCTATATGCATCCATGCATCAGTTTGAGAGGGGTGGAAATGGGACACTTGGGTGAAACAAAACTGCCCCAAAAGTACCCCCACCCACTTTAAATACAGTTTTTTCTAAGTCAATTTGGTACATTTCTCAGATCCGATTTGAAATTCTCAAAACTTCTTGTTCAATCCTTACATCCTTGTGTCACTTGTGCACATCAAACAAGCATTTTCTCATTTCTTTGAACAAGTTGCAAATGCTTTGGTACATCCATGCAAGTGAATATGACACAATTCTGTGCAGATTCCTACATTATCAATTGCTTATGTCATGTTGATCAAAATGCATTATAATGGGTCTCTGTTGAATAGTATAATCCCCCATGACATTTAAGCACTAGTTTTACAATATACAGTAAGTATACTTTAAGTAAACAGTGGCATTATATTTTACTCAATTTAGTGTTTTGCATTACTAAATTCTTTCCACATAGGATTGCAAGACAACTTCAATGTGTTGCAGACGGCCCCTTTTCACACCTAAACAGTCTTTTGGCACTCTCTACAGGAATCTCATCAGGATTCCCTCCCTCCTGCTTTTCCTCTGCTGTCTTGTCTGCACTCCCCCCCTCTGAGGAGCTCTCTCTTTTGAATACCAACAGTGCCACAGACACTCTGTGTTCCACGCTTACATCCTGCTTGGACAACCTATGCCCTCCTACATCTGGACCAGCCCGTGCATCCCTGTCTGCCCCCTGGTTATCGGATGTACCACGTGAGCATCGCACCAGCCTCCAGTCAGCTGAGAGAAAATGGCCCAAGTCAAAAGACCATACTGACCTCTCTCCTGACTCTCACACACTCTTAAAAACCTTCTCTGCTCTCCTCTGTCCGCCTGCTCCCCCACCTTCATCGGAGTTAACGGCTAATGATTTTGCATCGTTCTTCGTAAAGACACTACCGCCATCAAGCCAGATTTCTACACCACCATCACCCGCCTTTTCTCCTCTGTCTGAAAATGATGTTTCCAAGGCCATTGGTTCCAACCACCCTACCACCTGCCCACTGGATTCCATCCCCACCCATCTCCTCCATGCCATCTCTCCAGCAGTTGTGCCTGGTCTGACCCACATCATCAACTCTTTGCTCACCACTGGGACATTTCCCACTGCGTTCAAAGAGGCCTGCATCACACCGCTACTGAAGAAACCCACTCTCAACCTTACACTGCTAGAACACTACAGGCAGGTGTAGTGTGTGAAAATGCATATCTTCTTTCAAAATGTAGATGACTGATTTTAACCTCTAATTCTTTTCTGTCTTCTTAAAAAAATATTTTTTTTACTTACCTCACTATTCTTAGCTTTGTCTACTGTTCTATGCTTTAATGGACTGGATTTAATTAACTTATGCATTTTGTTGCCTATATTGTTATAATTG
Source organism: Barbatula barbatula (assembly GCF_947034865.1). Lineage (NCBI taxonomy): Eukaryota > Metazoa > Chordata > Actinopteri > Cypriniformes > Nemacheilidae > Barbatula > Barbatula barbatula. Next base: position 15,757,581 of record NC_136780.1, read on the forward strand.
CTTCCAATGTTTCCTCGTCTGTAAGTCGCTTTGGATAAAAACGTCTGCTAAATGACTAAATGTAAATTTTATGAAATGTGTAATGTCATGTGTAATGTGTAGTGTGTGGCCTTGAAATTTTAGCATGTCTACGTAATCATGAATAAATGCTTCTTGAGACACACAGTGTTGCTTCTTTGCATGCATCAAACGAATTGTTTCTGGCTATATGCATCCATGCATCAGTTTGAGAGGGGTGGAAATGGGACAATTGGGTGAAACAAAACTGCCCCAAAAGTACCCCCACCCACTTTAAATACAGTTTTTTCTAAGTCAATTTGGTACATTTCTCAGATCCGATTTGAAATTCTCAAAACTTCTTGTTCAATCCTTACATCCTTGTGTCACTTGTGCACATCAAACAAGCATTTTCTCATTTCTTTGAACAAGTTGCAAATGCTTTGGTACATCCATGCAAGTGAATATGACACAATTCTGTGCAGATTCCTACATTATCAATTGCTTATGTCATGTTGATCAAAATGCATTTTAATGGGTCTCTGTTGAATAGTATAATCCCCCATGACATTTAAGCACTAGTTTTACAATATACAGTAAGTATACTTTAAGTAAACAGTGGCATTTTATTTTACTCAATTTAGTGTTTTGCATTACTAAATTCTTTCCACATAGGATTGCAAGACAACTTCAATGTGTTGCATACGCCCCCTTTTCACACCTAAACAGTCTTTTGGCACTCTCTACAGGGATCTCATCAGGATTCCCTCCCTCCTGCTTTTCCTCTGCTGTCTTGTCTGCACTCCCCCCCTCTGAGGAGCTCTCTCTTTTGAATACCAACAGTGCCACAGACACTCTGTGTTCCACGCTTACATCCTGCTTGGACAACCTATGCCCTCCTACATCTGGACCAGCCCGTGCATCCCTGTCTGCCCCCTGGTTATCGGATGTACCACGTGAGCATCGCACCAGCCTCCAGTCAGTTGAGAGAAAATGGCCCAAGTCAAAAGACCATACTGACCTCTCTCCTGACTCTCACACACTCTTAAAAACCTTCTCTGCTCTCCTCTGTCCGCCTGCTCCCACACCTTCATCGGAGTTAACGGCTAATGATTTTGCATCGTTCTTCGTAAAGAAAACTACCGCCATCAACAGCCAGATTTCTACACCACCATCACCCGCCTTTTCTCCTCTGTCTGAAAATGATGTTTCCAAGGTCATTGGTTCCAACCACCCTACCACCTGCCCACTGGATTCCATCCCCACCCATCTCCTCCATGCCATCTCTCCAGCAGTTGTGCCTGGTCTGACCCACATCATCAACTCTTTGCTCACCACTGGGACATTTCCCACTGCGTTCAAAGAGGCCTGCATCACACCGCTACTGAAGAAACCCACTCTCAACCTTACACTGCTAGAACACTACAGGCAGGTGTAGTGTGTGAAAATGCATATCTTCAGTCAAAATGTAGATGACTGATTTTAACCTCTAATTCTTTTCTGTCTTCTTAAAAAAATATTTTTTTTAGTTACCTCACTATTCTTAGCTTTGTATACTGTGCTAGGCTTTAATGGACTGGATTAAATTAACTTATGCATTTTGTTGCCTATATTGTTATGATTGCTTCCAATGTTTCCTCGTCTGTAAGTCGCTTTGGATAAAAACGTCTGCTAAATGACTAAATGTAAATTTTATGAAATGTGTAATTTCATGTGTAATGTGTAGTGTGTGGCCTTGAAATTTTAGCATGTCTACGTAATCTTGAATAAATGCTTCTTGAGACACACAGTGTTGCTTCTTTGCATGCATCAAACAAATTGTTTCTGGCTATATGCATCCATGCATCAGTTTGAGAGGGGTGGAAATGGGACACTTGTGTGAAACAAAACTGCCCCAAAAGTACCCCCACCCACTTTAAATACAGTTTTTTCTAAGTCAATTGGGTACATTTCTCAGATCCGATTTGAAATTCTCAAAACTTCTTGTTCAATCCTTACATCCTTGTGTCACTTGTGCACATCAAACAAGCATTTTCTCATTTCTTTGAACCAGTTGCAAATGCTTTGGTACATCCATGCAAGTGAATATGACACAATTCTGTGCAGATTCCTACATTATCAATTGCTTATGTCATGTTGATCAAAATGCATTATAATGGGTCTCTGTTGAATAGTATAAACCCCCATGACATTTAAGCACTAGTTTTACAATATACAGTAAGTCTACTTTAAGTAAACAGTGGCATTTTATTTTAATCAATTTAGTGTTTTGCATTACTAAATTTTTTCAACATAGGATTGCAAGACAACTTCAATGTGTTGCAGACGGCCCCTTTTCACAACTAAACAGTCTTTTGGCACTCTCTACAGGGATCTTATCAGGATTCCCTCCCTCCTGCTTTTCCTCTGCTGTCTTGTCTGCACTCCCCCCCTCTGAGGAGCTCTCTCTTTTGAATACCAACAGTGCCACAGACACTCTGTGTTCCACGCTTACATCCTGCTTGGACAACCTATGCCCTCCTACATCTGGACCAGCCCGTGCATCCCTGTCTGCCCCCTGGTTATCGGATGTACCACGTGAGCATCGCACGAGCCTCCAGTCAGCTGAGAGAAAATGGCCCAAGTCAAAAGACCATACTGACCTCTCTTTCTACCAGTCTCTTCTCTCTACTTTCTCCGTTGACGTCACCTCTGCAAAAACTGATTATAACCACTCGAAGATCAGCAACTCTCCTGACTCTCACACACTCTTAAAAACCTTCTCTGCTCTCCTCTGTCCGCCTGCTCCCACACCTTCATCGGAGTTAACGGTTAATGATTTTGCATCGTTCTTCGTAAAGAAAACTACAGCCATCAACAGCCAGATTTCTACACCACCATCACCCGCCTTTTCTCCTCTGCCTGAAAATGATGTTTCCAAGGTCATTGGTTCCAACCACCCTACCACCTGCCCACTGGATTCCATCCCCACCCATCTCCTCCATGCCATCTCTCCAGCAGTTGTGCCTGGTCTGACCCACATCATCAACTCTTTGCTCACCACTGGGACATTTCCCACTGCGTTCAAAGAGGCCTGCATCACACCGCTACTGAAGAAACCCACTCTCAACCTTACCCTGCTAGAACACTACAGGCAGGTGTAGTGTGTGAAAATGCATATCTTCTGTCAAAATGTAGATGACTGATTTTAACCTCTAATTCTTTTCTGTCTTCTTAAAAAAATATTTTTTTAGTTACCTCACTATTCTTAGCTTTGTATACTGTGCTAGGCTTTAATGGACTGGATTTAATTAACTTATGCATTTTGTTGCCTATATTGTTATAATTGCTTCCAATGTTTCCTCGTCTGTAAGTCGCTTTGGATAGAAACGTCTGCTAAATGACTAAATGTAAATTTTATGAAATGTGTAATGTCATGTGTAATGTGTAGTGTGTGGCCTTGAAATTTTAGCATGTCTACGTAATCTTGAATAAATGCTTCTTGAGACACACAGTGTTGCTTCTTTGCATGCATCAAACAAATTGTTTCTGGCTATATGCATCCATGCATCAGTTTGAGAGGGGTGGAAATGGGACAATTGGGTGAAACAAAACTGCCCCAAAAGTACCCCCACCCACTTTAAATACAGTTTTTTCTAAGTCAATTTGGTACATTTCTCAGATCCGATTTGAAATTCTCAAAACTTCTTGTTCAATCCTTACATCCTTGTGTAACTTGTGCACATCAAACAAGCATTTTCTCATTTCTTTGAACAAGTTGCAAATGCTTTGGTACATCCATGCAAGTGAATATGACACAATTCTGTGCAGATTCCTACATTATCAATTGCTTATGTCATGTTGATCAAAATGCATTATAATGGGTCTCAATTGAATAGTATAATCCCCCATGACATTTAAGCACTAGTTTTACAATATACAGTAAGTATACTTTAAGTAAACAGTGGCATTTTATTTTACTCAATTTAGTGTTTTGCATTACTAAATTCTTTCCACATAGGATTGCAAGACAACTTCAATGTGTTGCATACGGCCCCTTTTCACACCTAAACAGTCTTTTGGCACTCTCTACAGGGATCTCATCAGGATTCCCTCCCTCCTGCTTTTCCTCTGCTGTCTTGTATGCACTCCCCCCCTCTGAGGAGCTCTCTCTTTTGAATACCAACAGTGCCACAGACACTCTGTGTTCCACGCTTACATCCTGCTAGGACAACCTATGCCCTCCTACATCTGAACCAGCCCGTGCATCCCTGTCTGCCCCCTGGTTATCGGATGTACCACGTGAGCATCGCACCAGCCTCCAGTCAGCTGAGAGAAAATGGCCCAAGTCAAAAGACCATACTGACCTCTCTCCTGACTCTCACACACTCTTAAAAACCTTCTCTGCTCTCCTCTGTCCGCCTGCTCCCACACCTTCATCGGAGTTAACGGCTAATGATTTTGCATCGTTCTTCGTAAAGAAAACTACCGCCATCAACAGCCAGATTTCTACACCACCATCACCCGCCTTTTCTCCTCTGTCTGAAAATGATGTTTCCAAGGTCATTGGTTCCAACCACCCTACCACCTGCCCACTGGATTCCATCCCCACCCATCTCCTCCATGCCATCTCTCCAGCAGTTGTGCCTGGTCTGACCCACATCATCAACTCTTCGCTCACCACTGGGACATTTCCCACTGCGTTCAAAGAGGCCTGCATCACACCGCTACTGAAGAAACCCGCTCTCAACCTTACACTGCTAGAACACTACAGGCCGGTGTAGTGTGTGAAAATGCATATCTTCTGTCAAAATGTAGATGACCGATTTTAACCTCTAATTCTTTTCTGTCTTCTTAAAAAATTTTTTTTTTAGTTACCTCACTATTCTTAGCTTTGTATACTGTGCTAGGCTTTAATGGACTGGATTTAATTAACTTATGCATTTTGTTGCCAATATTGCTATAATTGCTTCCAATGTTTCCTCGTCTGTAAGTCGCTTTGGATAAAACGTCTGCTAAATGACTAAATGTAAATTTAATGTTATGTGTAATGTCATGTGTAATGTGTAGTGTGTGGCCTTGAAATTTAAGCATGTCTACGTAATCATGAATAAATGCTTCTTGAGACACACAGTGTTGCTTCTTTGCATGCATCAAACAAATTGTTTCTGGCTATATGCATCCATGCATCAGTTTGAGAGGGGTGGAAATGGGACACTTGGGTGAAACAAAACTGCCCCAAAAGTACCCCCACCCACTTTAAATACAGTTTTTTCTAAGTCAATTTGGTACATTTCTCAGATCCGATTTGAAATTCTCAAAACTTCTTGTTCAATCCTTACATCCTTGTGTCACTTGTGCACATCAAACAAGCATTTTCTCATTTCTTTGAACAAGTTGCAAATGCTTTGGTACATCCATGCAAGTGAATATGACACAATTCTGTGCAGATTCCTACATTATCAATTGCTTATGTCATGTTGATCAAAATGCATTATAATGGGTCTCTGTTGAATAGTATAATCCCCCATGACATTTAAGCACTAGTTTTACAATATACAGTAAGTATACTTTAAGTAAACAGTGGCATTTTATTTTAATCAATTTAGTGTTTTGCATTACTAAATTTTTTCAACATAGGATTGCAAGACAACTTCAATGTGTTGCAGACGGCCCCTTTTCACACCTAAACAGTCTTTTGGCACTCTCTACAGGGATCTTATCAGGATTCCCTCCCTCCTGCTTTTCCTCTGCTGTCTTGTCTGCACTCCCCCCCTCTGAGGAGCTCTCTCTTTTGAATACCAACAGTGCCACAGACACTCTGTGTTCCACGCTTACATCCTGCTTGGACAACCTATGCCCTCCTACATCTGGACCAGCCCGTGCATCCCTGTCTGCCCCCTGGTTATCGGATGTACCACATGAGCATCGCACCAGCCTCCAGTCAGTTGAGAGAAAATGGCCCAAGTCAAAAGACCATACTGACCTCTCTCCTGACTCTCACACACTCTTAAAAACCTTCTCTGCTCTCCTCTGTCCGCCTGCTCCCACACCTTCATCGGAGTTAACGGCTAATGATTTTGCATCGTTCTTCTTAAAGAAAACTACCGCCATCAACAGCCAGATTTCTACACCACCATCACCCGCCTTTTCTCCTCTGTCTGAAAATGATGTTTCCAAGGCCATTGGTTCCAACCACCCTACCACCTGCCCACTGGATTCCATCCCCACCCATCTCCTCCATGCCATCTCTCCAGCAGTTGTGCCTGGTCTGACCCACATCATCAACTCTTTGCTCACCACTGGGACATTTCCCACTGCGTTCAAAGAGGCCTGCATCACACCGCTACTGAAGAAACCCACTCTCAACCTTACACTGCTAGAACACTACAGGCAGGTGTAGTGTGTGAAAATGCATATCTTCTGTCAAAATGTAGATGACTGATTTTAACCTCTAATTCTTTTCTGTCTTCTTAAAAAAATATTTTTTTACTTACCTCACTATTCTTAGCTTTGTATACTGTGCTAGGCTTTAATGGACTGGATTTAATTAACTTATGCATTTTGTTGCCTATATTGTTATAATTACTTCCAATGTTTCCTCGTCTGTAAGTCGCTTTGGATAAAACGTCTGCTAAATGACTAAATGTAAATTTAAAGTTATGTGTAATGTCATGTGTAATGTGTAGTGTGTGGCCTTGAAATTTAAGCATGTCTACGTAATCATGAATAAATGCTTCTTGAGACACACAGTGTTGCTTCTTTGCATGCATCAAACAAATTGTTTCTGGCTATATGCATCCATGCATCAGTTTGAGAGGGGTGGAAATGGGACACTTGGGTGAAACAAAACTGCCCCAAAAGTACCCCCACCCACTTTAAATACAGTTTTTTCTAAGTCAATTTGGTACATTTCTCAGATCCGATTTGAAATTCTCAAAACGTCTTGTTCAATCCTTACATCCTTGTGTCACTTGTGCACATCAAACAAGCATTTTCTCATTTCTTTGAACAAGTTGCAAATGCTTTGGTACATCCATGCAAGTGAATATGACACAATTCTGTGCAGATTCCTACATTATCAATTGCTTATGTCATGTTGATCAAAATGCATTATAATGGGTCTCTGTTGAATAGTATAATCCCCCATGACATTTAAGCACTAGTTTTACAATATACAGTAAGTATACTTTAAGTAAACAGTGGCATTTTATTTTAATCAATTTAGTGTTTTGCATTACTAAATTTTTTCAACATAGGATTGCAAGACAACTTCAATGTGTTGCAGACGGCCCCTTTTCACACCTAAACAGTCTTTTGGCACTCTCTACAGGGATCTTATCAGGATTCCCTCCCTCCTGCTTTTCCTCTGCTGTCTTGTCTGCACTCCCCCCCTCTGAGGAGCTCTCTCTTTTGAATACCAACAGTGCCACAGACACTCTGTGTTCCACGCTTACATCCTGCTTGGACAACCTATGCCCTCCTACATCTGGACCAGCCCGTGCATCCCTGTCTGCCCCCTGGTTATGGGATGTACCACGTGAGCATCGCACCAGCCTCCAGTCAGCTGAGAGAAAATGGCCCAAGTCAAAAGACCATACTGACCTCTCTCCTGACTCTCACACACTCTTAAAAACCTTCTCTGCTCTCCTCTGTCCGCCTGCTCCCACACCTTCATCGGAGTTAACGGCTAATGATTTTGCATCGTTCTTCGTAAAGAAAACTACCGCCATCAACAGCCAGATTTCTACACCACCATCACCCGCCTTTTCTCCTCTGTCTGAAAATGATGTTTCCAAGGTCATTGGTTCCAACCACCCTACCACCTGCCCACTGGATTCCATCCCCACCCATCTCCTCCATGCCATCTCTCCAGCAGTTGTGCCTGGTCTGACCCACATCATCAACTCTTTGCTCACCACTGGGACATTTCCCACTGCGTTCAAAGAGGCCTGCATCACACCGCTACTGAAGAAACCCACTCTCAACCTTACACTGCTAGAACACTACAGGCAGGTGTAGTGTGTGAAAATGCATATCTTCTGTCAAAATGTAGATGACTGATTTTAACCTCTAATTCTTTTCTGTCTTCTTAAAAAAATATTTTTTTTACTTACCTCACTATTCTTAGCTTTGTATACTGTGCTAGGCTTTAATGGACTGGATTTAATTAACTTATGCATTTTGTTCCCTATATTGTTATAATTGCTTCCAATGTTTCCTCGTCTGTAAGTCGCTTTGGATAAAAACGTCTGCTAAATGACTAAATGTAAATTTTATGAAATGTGTAATGTCATGTGTAATGTGTAGTGTGTGGCCTTGAAATTTTAGCAAGTCTACGTAATCATGAATAAATGCTTCTTGAGACACACAGTGTTGCTTCTTTGCATGCATCAAACGAATTGTTTCTGGCTATATGCATCCATGCATCAGTTTGAGAGGGTGGAAATGGGACAATTGGGTGAAACAAAACTGCCCCAAAAGTACCCCCACCCACTTTAAATACAGTTTTTTCTAAGTCAATTTGGTACATTTCTCAGATCCGATTTGAAATTCTCAAAACTTCTTGTTCAATCCTTACATCCTTGTGTCACTTGTGCACATCAAACAAGCATTTTCTCATTTCTTTGAACAAGTTGCAAATGCTTTGGTACATCCATGCAAGTGAATATGACACAATTCTGTGCAGATTCCTACATTATCAATTGCTAATGTCATGTTGATCAAAATGCATTATAATGGGTCTCTGTTGAATAGTATAATCCCCCATGACATTTAAGCACTAGTTTTACAATATACAGTAAGTATACTTTAAGTAAACAGTGGCATTTTATTTTACTCAATTTAGTGTTTTGCATTACTAAATTCTTTCCACATAGGATTGCAAGACAACTTCAATGTGTTGCATACGCCCCCTTTTCACACCTAAACAGTCTTTTGGCACTCTCTACAGGGATCTCATCAGGATTCCCTCCCTCCTGCTTTTCCTCTGCTGTCTTGTCTGCACTCCCCCCCTCTGAGGAGCTCTCTCTTTTGAATACCAACAGTGCCACAGACACTCTGTGTTCCACGCTTACATCCTGCTTGGACAACCTATGCCCTCCTACATCTGGACCAGCCCGTGCATCCCTGTCTGCCCCCTGGTTATGGGATGTACCACGTGAGCATCGCACCAGCCTCCAGTCAGCTGAGAGAAAATGGCCCAAGTCAAAAGACCATACTGACCTCTCTCCTGACTCTCACACACTCTTAAAAACCTTCTCTGCTCTCCTCTGTCCGCCTGCTCCCACACCTTCATCGGAGTTAACGGCTAATGATTTTGCATCGTTCTTCGTAAAGAAAACTACCGCCATCAACAGCCAGATTTCTACACCACCATCACCCGCCTTTTCACCTCTGTCTGAAAATGATGTTTCCAAGGTCATTGGTTCAAACCACCCTACCACCTGCCCACTGGATTCCATCCCCACCCATCTCCTCCATGCCATCTCTCCAGCAGTTGTGCCTGGTCTGACCCACATCATCAACTCTTTGCTCACCACTGGGACATTTCCCACTGCGTTCAAAGAGGCCTGCATCACACCGCTACTGAAGAAACCCACTCTCAACCTTACACTGCTACAACACTACAGGCAGGTGTAGTGTGTATAAATGCATATCTTCTGTCAAAATGTAGATGACTGATTTTTACCTCTAATTCTTTTCTGTCTTCTTAAAAAAATATTTTTTTAGTTACCTCACTATTCTTAGCTTTGTATACTGTGCTAGGCTTTAATGGACTGGATTTAATTAACTTATGCATTTTGTTGCCTATATTGTTATAATTGCTTCGAATGTTTCCTCGTCTGTAAGTCGCTTTGGATAAAAACGTCTGCTAAATGACTAAATGTAAATTTTATGAAATGTGTAATGTCATGTATAATGTGTAGTGTGTGGCCTTGAAATTTTAGCATGTCTACGTAATCATGAATAAATGCTTCTTGAGACACACAGTGTTGCTGTAACACTCCCGTCCGTTTCCCTGCCTGTTTTTCCCCATGGACTCATTTGCTATCCCGCACCTGTCTGTCATTTGTATCACGCCGTTTCCCGCACCTGCCAGCGATCGCTGTCATCATTTAAGACTATTTATACCCTGTGTTTCCTTTGTTCCCCTGTCGGTTATTGATTGTCTTGCGTTTCGTGTACCAGTCTGTTCATTAAAGTTACCTGTCTTTTTGTAAAACCTGCATTCTCGTCTGTCTCGTCCGGCGCGACACCGTGACAGAATAACCGACCTCCCAATGGATCACATCTACATCTCTCCAGTGGACGAGCTGGTGGGTCTTCGGCAAGAAGGACGGCCACTGGAGAGGTACGTGGAGGAGTTTTTTGAGGTGTGTTACCGGGTGGGTTGGGACGATCCCACACTTAACCGTGTGTTTTTGACCGGTCTGGACGACGACATGCTCGCCGCCGTTCTGCTCTCGTACGCGGACGACCTTCCCCTGGAGGAGATGATCAGTCAGGTTCTCCCGGGGGAGGAATCCGTGAACCGCGTTGGGGAGCTGGACGGTGGCTTGAGCGGTTCGCGTCCGGTACCGGTCATCCGCGCGGGGGTCGTTCTGACTCACTCCGGAAGCGCGCTCCACTCCTCCACGAAGTCCCGTCGGCGCCATCCACGTCGGCGGGCACTACAGCGCAAGCAGCGCGAGTGCGCTCCTGAGATTCCGCAGCAGCGGAATATGGAAGGCCGTGAGGGTCAAAATCCCCGGCCTTCCCAGGCACAGCTACCGGTCCTGATCGCACCAGAGGCACTCCGGGAGTTGGATTCCCTCTGGTGTTCCGAGCCAGCGCCCCGATGCACCCCCGTGCCAGCGCCCCGATGCACCCCCGTGCCAGCGCCCCGATGCACTCCCGTGCCAGCGCCCCGAAGCACTCCCGTGCCAGCGCCCCGAAGCACTCCCGTGCCAGCGCCCCGATGCACACCCGTGCCCGAGCCTCACCAGGCCTCCGTACCCGTGCCCGAGCCTCACCAGGCCTCCGTACCCGTGCCCGAGCCTCACCAGGCCTCCGTACCCGTGCCCGAGCCTCAACAGGCCTCCGTACCCCTGCCCGAGCCTCACCAGGCCTCCGAACCCGTGCCCGAGCCTCAACAGGCCTCCGAACCCGTGCCCGAGCCTCAACAGGCCTCCGAACCCGTGCCCGAGCCTCAACAGGCCTCCGTACCCGTGCCCGAGCCTCACCAGGCCTCCGTACCCGTGCCCGAGCCTCACCAGGCCTCCGTACCCGTGCCCGAGCCTCACCAGGCCTCCGTACCCGTGCCCGAGCCTCACCAGGCCTCCGTACCCGTGCCTCACCAGGCCTCCGAACCCGTGCCCGAGCCCTCTCCAGAGCCCAAGGAACCCCAGGGGCCAACCCAAATGTTTTTTGGGGGGGTGCACATTGCCTATCCGGGGAGCCCGGCACCCACCAGTCGTTCCATGGCCCCGGATAGCCCCGAGTCCAAGTCGCCGGACCCTCAGCCCGAGTCCAAGCCGCCGGACCCTCAGCCCGAGCCTCCGGACCCTCAGCCCGAGCCCAAGCCTCCGGACCCTCAGCCCTAGCCCAAGCCTCCGGACCCTCAGCCCGAACCCAAGCCTCCGGACCCTCAGCCCGAACCCAAGCCTCCGGACCCTCAGCCCGAACCCAAGCCTCCGGACCCTCAGCCCGAGCCCAAGCCTCCGGACCCTCAGCCCGAGCCCAAGCCTCCGGACCCTCAGCCCGAGCCCAAGCCTCCGGACCCCCAGCCCGAACCCAAGCCTCCGGACCCTCAGCCCGAGCCCAAGCCTCCGGACCCTCAGCCCAAGCCTCCGGACCCTCAGCCCGAGCCCAAGCCTCCGGACCCTCAGCCCGAGCCCAAGCCTCCGGACCCTCAGCCCGAGCCCAAGCCTCCGGACCCTCAGCCCGAGCCCAAGCCTCCGGACCCACAGCCCGAGCCCAAGCCTCCTGACCCCAAGCCAGGGGGAAGCCAGCTGAGAGACTCCCTGTCCCGTACTAGTCTGTATGTCCCGCACGAGTCTCTCAGCTGCCCACCCCCCCTCCCTGGTGTTTCGTTGGCGCGAGGACGCGCCTTTGGGGAGGGGGGTGTACTGTAACACTCCCGTCCGTTTCCCTGCCTGTTTTTCCCCATGGACTCATTTGCTATCCCGCACCTGTCTGTCATTTGTATCACGCCGTTTCCCGCACCTGCCAGCGATCGCTGTCATCATTTAAGACTATTTATACCCTGTGTTTCCTTTGTTCCCCTGTCGGTTATTGATTGTCTTGCGTTTCGTGTACCAGTCTGTTCATTAAAGTTACCTGTCTTTTTGTAAAACCTGCATTCTCGTATGTCTCGTCCGGCGCGACACCGTGACAGTTGCTTCTTTGCATGCATCAAACGAATTGTTTCTGGCTATATGCATCCATGCATCAGTTTGAGAGGGGTGGAAATGGGACACTTGGGTGAAACAAAACTGCCCCAAAAGTACCCCCACCCACTTTAAATACAGTTTTTTCTAAGTCAATTTGGTACATTTCTCAGATCCGATTTGAAATTCTCAAAACTTCTTGTTCAATCCTAACATCCTTGTGTCACTTGTGCACATCAATCAAGCATTTTCTCATTTCTTTGAACAAGTTGCAAATGCTTTGGTACATCCATGCAAGTGAATATGACACAATTCTGTGCAGATTCCTACATTATCAATTGCTTATGTCATGTTGATCAAAATGCATTATAATGGGTCTCTGCTGAATAGTATAATCCCCCATGACATTTAAGCACTAGTTTTACAATATACAGTAAGTATACTTTAAGTAAACAGTGGCATTTTATTTTACTCAATTTAGAGTTTTGCATTACTAAATTCTTTCCACATAGGATTGCAAGACAACTTCAATGTGTTGCATACGGCCCCTTTTCACACCTAAACAGTCTTTTGGCACTCTCTACAGGGATCTCATCAGGATTCCCTCCCTCCTGCTTTTCCTCTGCTGTCTTGTCTGCACTCCCCCCCTCTGAGGAGCTCTCTCTCTTGAATACCAACAGTGCCACAGACACTCTGTGTTCCACGCTTACATCCTGCTTGGACAACCTATGCCCTCCTACATCTGGACCAGCCCGTGCATCCCTGTCTGTCCCCTGGTTATCGGATGTACCACTTGAGCATCGCACCAGCCTCCAGTCAGCTGAGAGAAAATGGCCCAAGTCAAAAGACCATACTGACCTCTCTCTCTACCAGTCTCTTCTCTCTACTTTCTCCGTTGACGTCACCTCTGCAAAAACTGATTATAACCACTCGAAGATCAGCAACTCTCCTGACTCTCACACTCTTAAAAACCTTCTCTGCTCTCCTCTGTCCGCCTGCTCCCACACCTTCATCGGAGTTAACGGCTAATGATTTTGCATCGTTCTTCGTAAAGAAAACTACCGCCATCAACAGCCAGATTTCTACACCACCATCACCCGCCTTTTCTCCTCTGTCTGAAAATGATGTTTCCAAGGTCATTGGTTCCAACCACCCTACCACCTGCCCACTGGATTCCATCCCCACCCATCTCCTCCATGCCATCTCTCCAGCAGTTGTGCCTGGTCTGACCCACATCATCAACTCTTTGCTCACCACTGGGAAATTTCCCACTGCGTTCAAAGAGGCCTGCATCACACCGCTACTGAAGAAACCCACTCTCAACCTTACACTGCTAAAACACTACAGGCAGGTGTAGTGTGTGAAAATGCATATCTTCTGTCAAAATGTAGATGACTGATATTTACCTCTAATTCTTTTCTGTCTTCTTAAAAAAATATTTTTTTAGTTACCTCACTATTCTTAGCTTTGTATACTGTGCTAGGCTTTAATGGACTGGATTTAATTAACTTATGCATTTTGTTGCCTATATTGTTATAATTGCTTCCAATGTTTCCTCGTCTGTAAGTCGCTTTGGATAAAAACGTCTGCTAAATGACTAAATGTAAATTTTATGAAATGTGTAATGTCATGTGTAATGTGTAGTGTGTGGCCTTGAAATTTTAGCATGTCTACGTAATCTTGAATAAATGCTTCTTGAGACACACAGTGTTGCTTCTTTGCATGCATCAAACAAATTGTTTCTGGCTATATGCATCCATGCATCAGTTTGAGAGGGGTGGAAATGGGACACTTGGGTGAAACAAAACTGCCCCAAAAGTACCCCCACCCACTTTAAATACAGTTTTTTCTAAGTCAATTGGGTACATTTCTCAGATCCGATTTGAAATTCTCAAAACTTCTTGTTCAATCCTTACATCCTTGTGTCACTTGTGCACATCAAACAAGCATTTTCTCATTTCTTTGAACAAGTTGCAAATGCTTTGGTACATCCATGCAAGTGAATATGACACAATTCTGTGCAGATTCCTACATTATCAATTGCTTATGTCATGTTGATCAAAATGCATTATAATGGGTCTCTGTTGAATAGTATAATCCCCCATGACATTTAAGCACTAGTTTTACAATATACAGTAAGTATACTTTAAGTAAACAGTGGCATTTTATTTTAATCAATTTAGTGTTTTGCATTACTAAATTTTTTCAACATAGGATTGCAAGACAACTTCAATGTGTTGCAGACGGCCCCTTTTCACACCTAAACAGTCTTTTGGCACTCTCTACAGGGATCTCATCAGGATTCCCTCCCTCCTGCTTTTCCTCTGCTGTCTTGTCTGCACTCCCCCCCTCTGAGGAGCTCTCTCTTTTGAATACCAACAGTGCCACAGACACTCTGTGTTCCACGCTTACATCCTGCTTGGACAACCTATGCCCTCCTACATCTGGACCAGCCCGTGCATCCCTGTCTGCCCCCTGGTTATCGGATGTACCACGTGAGCATCGCACCAGCCTCCAGTCAGTTGAGAGAAAATGGCCCAAGTCAAAAGACCATACTGACCTCTCTCCTGACTCTCACACACTCTTAAAAACCTTCTCTGCTCTCCTCTGTCCGCCTGCTCCCACACCTTCATCGGAGTTAACGGCTAATGATTTTGCATCGTTCTTCGTAAAGAAAACTACCGCCATCAACAGCCAGTTTTCTACACCACCATCACCCGCCTTTTCTCCTCTGTCTGAAAATGATGTTTCCAAGGCCATTGGTTCCAACCACCCTACCACCTGCCCACTGGATTCCATCCCCACCCATCTCCTCCATGCCATCTCTCCAGCAGTTGTGCCTGGTCTGACCCACATCATCAACTCTTTGCTCACCACTGGGACATTTCCCACTGCGTTCAAAGAGGCCTGCATCACACCGCTACTGAAGAAACCCACTCTCAACCTTACACTGCTAGAACACTACAGGCAGGTGTAGTGTGTGAAAATGCATATCTTCTGTCAAAATGTAGATGACTGATTTTAACCTCTAATTCTTTTCTGTCTTCTTAAAAAAATATTTTTTTTACTTACCTCACTATTCTTAGCTTTGTATACTGTGCTAGGCTTTAATGGACTGGATTTAATTAACTTATGCATTTTGTTGCCTATTATGTTATAATTGCTTCCAATGTTTCCTCGTCTGTAAGTCGCTTTGGATAAAAACGTCTGCTAAATGACTAAATGTAAATTTTATGAAATGTGTAATGTTATGTGTAATGTGTAGTGTGTGGCCTTGAAATTTTAGCATGTCTACGTAATCTTGAATAAATGCTTCTTGAGACACACAGTGTTGCTTCTTTGCATGCATCAAACAAATTGTTTCTGGCTATATGCATCCATGCATCAGTTTGAGAGGGGTGGAAATGGGACACTTGGGTGAAACAAAACTGCCCCAAAAGTACCCCCACCCACTTTAAATACAGTTTTTTCTAAGTCAATTGGGTACATTTCTCAGATCCGATTTGAAATTCTCAAAACTTCTTGTTCAATCCTTACATCCTTGTGTCACTTGTGCACATCAAACAAGCATTTTCTCATTTCTTTGAACAAGTTGCAAATGCTTTGGTACATCCATGCAAGTGAATATGACACAATTCTGTGCAGATTCCTACATTATCAATTGCTTATGTCATGTTGATCAAAATGCATTATAATGGGTCTCTGTTGAATACTATAATCCCCCATGACATTTAAGCACTAGTTTTACAATATACAGTAAGTCTACTTTAAGTAAACAGTGGCATTTTATTTTAATCAATTTAGTGTTTTGCATTACTAAATTTTTTCAACATAGGATTGCAAGACAACTTCAATGTGTTGCAGACGGCCCCTTTTCACACCTAAACAGTCTTTTGGCACTCTCTACAGGGATCTTATCAGGATTCCCTCCCTCCTGCTTTTCCTCTGCTGTCTTGTCTGCACTCCCCCCCTCTGAGGAGCTCTCTCTTTTGAATACCAACAGTGCCACAGACACTCTGTGGTCCACGCTTACATCCTGCTTGGACAACCTATAACCTCCTACATCTGGACCAGCCCTTGCATCCCTGTCTGCACCCTGGTTATGGGATGTACCACGTGAGCATCGCACCAGCCTCCAGTCAGCTGAGAGAAAATGGCCCAAGTCAAAAGACCATACTGACCTCTCTCCTGACTCTCACACACTCTTAAAAACCTTCTCTGCTCTCCTCTGTCCGCCTGCTCCCACACCTTCATCAGAGTTAACGGCTAATGATTTTGCATCGTTCTTCGTAAAGACACTACCGCCATCAAGCCAGATTTCTACACCACCATCACCCGCCTTTTCTCCTCTGTCTGAAAATGATGTTTCCAAGGTCATTGGTTCAAACCACCCTACCACCTGCCCACTGGATTCCATCCCCACCCATCTCCTCCATGCCATCTCTCCAGCAGTTGTGCCTGGTCTGACCCACATCATCAACTCTTTGCTCACCACTGGGACATTTCCCACTGCGTTCAAAGAGGCCTGCATCACACCGCTACTGAAGAAACCCACTCTCAACCTTACACTGCTACAACACTACAGGCAGGTGTAGTGTGTATAAATGCATATCTTCTGTCAAAATGTAGATGACTGATTTTTACCTCTAATTCTTTTCTGTCTTCTTAAAAAAATATTTTTTTAGTTACCTCACTATTCTTAGCTTTGTATACTGTGCTAGGCTTTAATGGACTGGATTTAATTAACTTATGCATTTTGTTGCCTATATTGTTATAATTGCTTCGAATGTTTCCTCGTCTGTAAGTCGCTTTGGATAAAAACGTCTGCTAAATGACTAAATGTAAATTTTATGAAATGTGTAATGTCATGTATAATGTGTAGTGTGTGGCCTTGAAATTTTAGCATGTCTACGTAATCATGAATAAATGCTTCTTGAGACACACAGTGTTGCTTCTTTGCATGCATCAAACGAATTGTTTCTGGCTATATGCATCCATGCATCAGTTTGAGAGGGGTGGAAATGGGACACTTGGGTGAAACAAAACTGCCCCAAAAGTACCCCCACCCACTTTAAATACAGTTTTTTCTAAGTCAATTTGGTACATTTCTCAGATCCGATTTGAAATTCTCAAAACTTCTTGTTCAATCCTAACATCCTTGTGTCACTTGTGCACATCAAACAAGCATTTTCTCATTTCTTTGAACAAGTTGCAAATGCTTTGGTACATCCATGCAAGTGAATATGACACAATTCTGTGCAGATTCCTACATTATCAATTGCTTATGTCATGTTGATCAAAATGCATTATAATGGGTCTCTGCTGAATAGTATAATCCCCCATGACATTTAAGCACTAGTTTTACAATATACAGTAAGTATACTTTAAGTAAACAGTGGCATTTTATTTTACTCAATTTAGTGTTTTGCATTACTAAATTCTTTCCACATAGGATTGCAAGACAACTTCAATGTGTTGCATACGGCCCCTTTTCACACCTAAACAGTCTTTTGGCACTCTCTACAGGGATCTCATCAGGATTCCCTCCCTCCTGCTTTTCCTCTGCTGTCTTGTCTGCACTCCCCCCCTCTGAGGAGCTCTCTCTCTTGAATACCAACAGTGCCACAGACACTCTGTGTTCCACGCTTACATCCTGCTTGGACAACCTATGCCCTCCTACATCTGGACCAGCCCGTGCATCCCTGTCTGCCCCCTGGTTATCGGATGTACCACTTGAGCATCGCACCAGCCTCCAGTCAGCTGAGAGAAAATGGCCCAAGTCAAAAGACCATACCGACCTCTCTCTCTACCAGTCTCTTCTCTCTACTTTCTCCGTTGACGTCACCTCTACAAAAACTGATTATAACCACTCGAAGATCAGCAACTCTCCTGACTCTCACACTCTTAAAAACCTTCTCTGCTCTCCTCTGTCCGCCTGCTCCCACACCTTCATCGGAGTTAACGGCTAATGATTTTGCATCGTTCTTCGTAAAGAAAACTACCGCCATCAACAGCCAGATTTCTACACCACCATCACCCGCCTTTTCTCCTCTGTCTGAAAATGATGTTTCCAAGGTCATTGGTTCCAACCACCCTACCACCTGCCCACTGGATTCCATCCCCACCCATCTCCTCCATGCCATCTCTCCAGCAGTTGTGCCTGGTCTGACCCACATCATCAACTCTTTGCTCACCACTGGGAAATTTCCCACTGCGTTCAAAGAGGCCTGCATCACACCGCTACTGAAGAAACCCACTCTCAACCTTACACTGCTAAAACACTACAGGCAGGTGTAGTGTGTGAAAATGCATATCTTCTGTCAAAATGTAGATGACTGATATTTACCTCTAATTCTTTTCTGTCTTCTTAAAAAAATATTTTTTTAGTTACCTCACTATTCTTAGCTTTGTATACTGTGCTAGGCTTTAATGGACTGGATTTAATTAACTTATGCATTTTGTTGCCTATATTGTTATAATTGCTTCCAATGTTTCCTCGTCTGTAAGTCGCTTTGGATAAAAACGTCTGCTAAATGACTAAATGTAAATTTTATGAAATGTGTAATGTCATGTGTAATGTGTAGTGTGTGGCCTTGAAATTTTAGCATGTCTACGTAATCTTGAATAAATGCTTCTTGAGACACACAGTGTTGCTTCTTTGCATGCATCAAACAAATTGTTTCTGGCTATATGCATCCATGCATCAGTTTGAGAGGGGTGGAAATGGGACACTTGGGTGAAACAAAACTGCCCCAAAAGTACCCCCACCCACTTTAAATACAGTTTTTTCTAAGTCAATTGGGTACATTTCTCAGATCCGATTTGAAATTCTCAAAACTTCTTGTTCAATCCTTACATCCTTGTGTCACTTGTGCACATCAAACAAGTATTTTCTCATTTCTTTGAACAAGTTGCAAATGCTTTGGTACATCCATGCAAGTGAATATGACACAATTCTGTGCAGATTCCTACATTATCAATTGCTTATGTCATGTTGACCAAAATGCAT
Organism: Barbatula barbatula; assembly: GCF_947034865.1. Taxonomy (NCBI): domain Eukaryota; kingdom Metazoa; phylum Chordata; class Actinopteri; order Cypriniformes; family Nemacheilidae; genus Barbatula; species Barbatula barbatula. The sequence continues at coordinate 15,776,937 of NC_136780.1, forward strand.
TATAATGGGTCTCTGTTGAATAGTATAATCCCCCATGACATTTAAGCACTAGTTTTAGAATATACAGTAAGTATACTTTAAGTAAACAGTGGCATTTTATTTTACTCAATTTAGTGTTTTGCATTACTAAATTCTTTCCACATAGGATTGCAAGACAACTTCAATGTGTTGCATACGGCCCCTTTTCACACCTAAACAGTCTTTTGGCACTCTCTACAGGGATCTCATCAGGATTCCCTCCCTCCTGCTTTTCCTCTGCTGTCTTGTCTGCACTCCCCCCCTCTGAGGAGCTCTCTCTTTTGAATACCAACAGTGCCACAGACACTCTGTGTTCCACGCTTACATCCTGCTTGGACAACCTATGCCCTCCTACATCTGGACCAGCCCGTGCATCCCTGTCTGCCCCCTGGTTATGGGATGTACCACGTGAGCATCGCACCAGCCTCCAGTCAGCTGAGAGAAAATGGCCCAAGTCAAAAGACCATACTGACCTCTCTCTCTACCAGTCTCTTCTCTCTACTTTCTCCGTTGACGTCACCTCTGCAAAAACTGATTATAACCACTCGAAGATCAGCAACTCTCCTGACTCTCACACTCTTAAAAACCTTCTCTGCTCTCCTCTGTCCGCCTGCTCCCACACCTTCATCGGAGTTAACGGCTAATGATTTTGCATCGTTCTTCGTAAAGAAAACTACAGCCATCAACAGCCAGATTTCTACACCACCATCACCCGCCTTTTCTCCTCTGTCTGAAAATGATGTTTCCAAGGTCATTGGTTCCAACCACCCTACCACCTGCCCACTGGATTCCATCCCCACCCATCTCCTCCATGCCATCTCTCCATCAGTTGTGCCTGGTCTGACCCACATCATCAACTCTTTGCTCACCACTGGGACATTTCCCACTGCGTTCAAAGAGGCCTGCATCACACCGCTACTTAAGAAACCCGCTCTCAACCTTACACTGCTAGAACACTACAGGCCGGTGTAGTGTGTGAAAATGCATATCTTCTGTCAAAATGTAGATGACCGATTTTAACCTCTAATTCTTTTCTGTCTTCTTAAAAAAATTTTTTTTTGTTACCTCACTATTCTTAGCTTTGTATACTGTGCTAGGCTTTAATGGACTGGATTTAATTAACTTATGCATTTTGTTGCCTATATTGCTATAATTGCTTCCAATGTTTCCTCGTCTGTAAGTCGCTTTGGATAAAAACGTCTGCTAAATGACTAAATGTAAATTTTATGAAATGTGTAAGTTCATGTGTAATGTGTAGTGTGTGGCCTTGAAATTTAAGCATGTCTACGTAATCTTGAATAAATGCTTCTTGAGACACACAGTGTTGCTTCTTTGCATGCATCAAACGAATTGTTTCTGGCTATATGCATCCATGCATCAGTTTGAGAGGGGTGGAAATGGGACACTTGGGTGAAACAAAACTGCCCCAAAAGTACCCCCACCCACTTTAAATACAGTTTTTTCTAAGTCAATTTGGTACATTTCTCAGATTCGATTTGAAATTCTCAAAACTTCTTGTTCAATCCTTACATCCTTGTGTCACTTGTGCACATCAAACAAGCATTTTCTAATTTCTTTGAACAAGTTGCAAATGCTTTGGTACATCCATGCAAGTGAATATGACACAATTCTGTGCAGATTCCTACATTATCAATTGCTTATGTCATGTTGATCAAAATGCATTATAATGGGTCTCTGTTGAATAGTATAATCCCCCATGACATTTAAGCACTAGTTTTACAATATACAGTAAGTAAACTTTAAGTAAACAGTGGCATTTTATTTTACTCAATTTAGTGTTTTGCATTACTAAATTTTTTCAACATAGGATTGCAAGACAACTTCAATGTGTTGCAGACGGCCCCTTTTCACACCTAAACAGTCTTTTGGCACTCTCTACAGGGATCTCATCAGGATTTCCTCCCTCCTGCTTTTCCTCTGCTGTCTTGTCTGCACTCCCCCCCTCTGAGGAGCTCTCTCTTTTGAATACCAACAGTGCCACAGACACTCTGTGTTCCACGCTTACATCCTGCTTGGACAACCTATGCCCTCCTACATCTGGACCAGCCCGTGCATCCCTGTCTGCCCCCTGGTTATGGGATGTACCACGTGAGCATCGCACCAGCCTCCAGTCAGCTGAGAGAAAATGGCCCAAGTCAAAAGACCATACTGACCTCTCTCTCTACCAGTCTCTTCTCTCTACTTTCTCCGTTGATGTCACCTCTGCAAAAACTGATTATAACCACTCGAAGATCAGCAACTCTCCTGACTCTCACACACTCTTAAAAACCTTCTCTGCTCTCCTCTGTCCGCCTGCTCCCACACCTTCATCGGAGTTAACGGCTAATGATTTTGCATCGTTCTTCGTAAAGACACTACCGCCATCAAGCCAGATTTCTACACCACCATCACCCGCCTTTTCTCCTCTGTCTGAAAATGATGTTTCCAAGGCCATTGGTTCCAACCACCCTACCACCTGCCCACTGGATTCCATCCCCACCCATCTCCTCCATGCCATCTCTCCAGCAGTTGTGCCTGGTCTGACCCACATCATCAACTCTTTGCTCACCACTGGGACATTTCCCACTGCGTTCAAAGAGGCCTGCATCACACCGCTACTGAAGAAACCCGCTCTCAACCTTACACTGCTAGAACACTACAGGCCGGTGTAGTGTGTGAAAATGCATATCTTCTGTCAAAATGTAGATGACCGATTTTAACCTCTAATTCTTTTCTGTCTTCTTAAAAAAATTTTTTTTAGTTATCTCACTATTCTTAGCTTTGTATACTGTGCTAGGCTTTAATGGACTGGATTTAATTAACTTATGCATTTTGTTGCCTATATTGCTATAATTGCTTCCAATGTTTCCTCGTCTGTAAGTCGCTTTGGATAAAAACGTCTGCTAAATGACTAAATGTAAATTTATCGAAATGTGTAATGTCATGTGTAATGTGTAGTGTGTGGCCTTGAAATTTAAGCATGTCTACGTAATCATGAATAAATGCTTCTTGAGACACACAGTGTTGCTTCTTTGCATGCATCAAACAAATTGTTTCTGGCTATATGCATCCATGCATCAGTTTGAGAGGGGTGGAAATGGGACACTTGGGTGAAACAAAACTGCCCCAAAAGTACCCCCACCCACTTTAAATACAGTTTTTTCTAAGTCAATTTGGTACATTTCTCAGATCCGATTTGAAATTCTCAAAACTTCTTGTTCAATCCTTACATCCTTGTGTCACTTGTGCACATCAAACAAGCATTTTCTCATTTCTTTGAACAAGTTGCAAATGCTTTGGTACATCCATGCAAGTGAATATGACACAATTCTGTGCAGATTCCTACATTATCAATTGCTTATGTCATGTTGATCAAAATGCATTATAATGGGTCTCTGTTGAATAGTATAATCCCCCATGACATTTAAGCACTAGTTTTACAATATACAGTAAGTATACTTTAAGTAAACAGTGGCATTATTTTTTACTCAATTTAGTGTTTTGGATTACTAAATTCTTTCCACATAGGATTGCAAGACAACTTCAATGTGTTGCAGACGGCCCCTTTTCACACCTAAACAGTCTTTTGGCACTCTCTACAGGAATCTCATCAGGATTCCCTCCCTCCTGCTTTTCCTCTGCTGTCTTGTCTGCACTCCCCCCTCTCTGAGGAGCTCTCTCTTTTGAATACCAACAGTGCCACAGACACTCTGTGTTCCACGCTTACATCCTGCTTGGACAACCTATGCCCTCCTACATCTGGACCAGCCCGTGCATCCCTGTCTGCCCCCTGGTTATGGGATGTACCACGTGAGCATCGCACCAGCCTCCAGTCAGCTGAGAGAAAATGGCCCAAGTCAAAAGACCATACTGACCTCTCTCCTGACTCTCACACTCTTAAAAACCTTCTCTGCTCTCCTCTGTCCGCCTGCTCCCACACCTTCATCGGAGTTAACGGCTAATGATTTTGCATCGTTCTTCGTAAAGACACTACCGCCATCAAGCCAGATTTCTACACCACCATCACCCGCCTTTTCTCCTCTGTCTGAAAATGATGTTTCCAAGGCCATTGGTTCCAACCACCCTACCACCTGCCCACTGGATTCCATCCCCACCCATCTCCTCCATGCCATCTCTCCAGCAGTTGTGCCTGGTCTGACCCACATCATCAACTCTTTGCTCACCACTGGGACATTTCCCACTGCGTTCAAAGAGGCCTGCATCACACCGCTACTCAAGAAACCCACTCTCAACCTTACACTGCTAGAACACTACAGGCAGGTGTAGTGTGTGAAAATGCATATCTTCCGTCAAAATGTAGATGACTGATTTTAACCTCTAATTCTTTTCTGTCTTCTTAAAAAAACATTTTTTTAGTTACCTCACTATTCTTAGCTTTGTATACTGTGCTAGGCTTTAATGGACTGGATTTAATTAACTTATGCATTTTGTTGCCTATATTGTTATAATTACTTCCAATGTTTCCTCGTCTGTAAGTCGCTTTGGATAAAAACGTCTGCTAAATGACTAAATGTAAATTTTATGAAATGTGTAATGTCATGTGTAATGTGTAGTGTGTGGCCTTGAAATTCTAGCATGTCTACGTAATCATGAATAAATGCTTCTTGAGACACACAGTGTTGCTTCTTTGCATGCATCAAACAAATTGTTTCTGGCTATATGCATCCATGCATCAGTTTGAGAGGGGTGGAAATGGGACAATTGGGTGAAACAAAACTGCCCCAAAAGTACCCCCACCCACTTTAAATACAGTTTTTTCTAAGTCAATTTGGTACATTTCTCAGATCCGATTTGAAATTCTCAAAACTTCTTGTTCAATCCTTACATCCTTGTGTCACTTGTGCACATCAAACAAGCATTTTCTCATTTCTTTGAACAAGTTGCAAATGCTTTGGTACATCCATGCAAGTGAATATGACACAATTCTGTGCAGATTCCTACATTATCAATTGCTTATGTCATGTTGATCAAAATGCATTATAATGGGTCTCTGTTGAATAGTATAATCCCCCATGACATTTAAGCACTAGTTTTACAATATACAGTAAGTATACTTTAAGTAAACAGTGGCATTTTATTTTACTCAATTTAGTGTTTTGCATTACTAAATTCTTTCCACATAGGATTGCAAGACAACTTCAATGTGTTGCATACGGCCCCTTTTCACACCTAAACAGTCTTTTGGCACTCTCTACAGGGATCTCATCAGGATTCCCTCCCTCCTGCTTTTCCTCTGCTGTCTTGTCTGCACTCCCCCCCTCTGAGGAGCTCTCTCTTTTGAATACCAACAGTGCCACAGACACTCTGTGTTCCACGCTTACATCCTGCTTGGACAACCTATGCCCTCCTACATCTGGACCAGCCCGTGCATCCCTGTCTGCCCCCTGGTTATGGGATGTACCACGTGAGCATCGCACCAGCCTCCAGTCAGCTGAGAGAAAATGGCCCAAGTCAAAAGACCATACTGACCTCTCTCTCTACCAGTCTCTTCTCTCTACTTTCTCCGTTGACGTCACCTCTGCAAAAACTGATTATAACCACTCGAAGATCAGCAACTCTCCTGACTCTCACACTCTTAAAAACCTTCTCTGCTCTCCTCTGTCCGCCTGCTCCCACACCTTCATCGGAGTTAACGGCTAATGATTTTGCATCGTTCTTCGTAAAGAAAACTACAGCCATCAACAGCCAGATTTCTACACCACCATCACCCGCCTTTTCTCCTCTGTCTGAAAATGATGTTTCCAAGGTCATTGGTTCCAACCACCCTACCACCTGCCCACTGGATTCCATCCCCACCCATCTCCTCCATGCCATCTCTCCAGCAGTTGTGCCTGGTCTGACCCACATCATCAACTCTTTGCTCACCACTGGGACATTTCCCACTGCGTTCAAAGAGGCCTGCATCACACCGCTACTGAAGAAACCCGCTCTCAACCTTACACTGCTAGAACACTACAGGCCGGTGTAGTGTGTGAAAATGCATATCTTCTGTCAAAATGTAGATGACCGATTTTAACCTCTAATTCTTTTCTGTCTTCTTAAAAATTTTTTTTTAGTTATCTCACTATTCTTAGCTTTGTATACTGTGCTAGGCTTTAATGGACTGGATTTAATTAACTTATGCATTTTGTTGCCTATATTGCTATAATTGCTTCCAATGTTTCCTCGTCTGTAAGTCGCTTTGGATAAAAACGTCTGCTAAATGACTAAATGTAAATTTAATGAAATGTGTAATGTCATGTGTAATGTGTAGTGTGTGGCCTTGAAATTTAAGCATGTCTACGTAATCATGAATAAATGCTTCTTGAGACACACAGTGTTGCTTCTTTGCATGCATCAAACGAATTGTTTCTGGCTATATGCATCCATGCATCAGTTTGAGAGGGGTGGAAATGGGACACTTGGGTGAAACAAAACTGCCCCAAAAGTACCCCCACCCACTTTAAATACAGTTTTTTCTAAGTCAATTTGGTACATTTCTCAGATCCGATTTGAAATTCTCAAAACTTCTTGTTCAATCCTTACATCCTTGTGTCACTTGTGCACATCAAACAAGCATTTTCTCATTTCTTTGAACAAGTTGCAAATGCTTTGGTACATCCATGCAAGTGAATATGACACAATTCTGTGCAGATTCCTACATTATCAATTGCTTATGTCATGTTGATCAAAATGCATTATAATGGGTCTCTGTTGAATAGTATAATCCCCCATGACATTTAAGCACTAGTTTTACAATATACAGTAAGTATACTTTAAGTAAACAGTGGCATTATATTTTACTCAATTTAGTGTTTTGGATTACTAAATTCTTTCCACATAGGATTGCAAGACAACTTCAATGTGTTGCAGACGGCCCCTTTTCACACCTAAACAGTCTTTTGGCACTCTCTACAGGAATCTCATCAGGATTCCCTCCCTCCTGCTTTTCCTCTGCTGTCTTGTCTGCACTCTCCCCTCTCTGAGGAGCTCTCTCTTTTGAATACCAACAGTGCCACAGACACTCTGTGTTCCACGCTTACATCCTGCTTGGACAACCTATGCCCTCCTACATCTGGACCAGCCCGTGCATCCCTGTCTGCCCCCTGGTTATGGGATGTACCACGTGAGCATCGCACCAGCCTCCAGTCAGCTGAGAGAAAATGGCCCAAGTCAAAAGACCGTACTGACCTCTCTCTCTACCAGTCTCTTCTCTCTACTTTCTCCGTTGACGTCACCTCTGCAAAAACTGATTATAACCACTCGAAGATCAGCAACTCTCCTGACTCTCACACTCTTAAAAACCTTCTCTGCTCTCCTCTGTCCGCCTGCTCCCACACCTTCATCGGAGTTAACGGCTAATGATTTTGCATCGTTCTTCGTAAAGAAAACTACAGCCATCAACAGCCAGATTTCTACACCACCATCACCCGCCTTTTCTCCTCTGTCTGAAAATGATGTTTCCAAGGTCATTGGTTCCAACCACCCTACCACCTGCCCACTGGATTCCATCCCCACCCATCTCCTCCATGCCATCTCTCCAGCAGTTGTGCCTGGTCTGACCCACATCATCAACTCTTTGCTCACCACTGGGACATTTCCCACTGCGTTCAAAGAGGCCTGCATCACACCGCTACTGAAGAAACCCGCTCTCAACCTTACACTGCTAGAACACTACAGGCCGGTGTAGTGTGTGAAAATGCATATCTTCTGTCAAAATGTAGATGACCGATTTTAACCTCTAATTCTTTTCTGTCTTCTTAAAAACATTTTTTTTTAGTTACCTCACTATTCTTAGCGTTGTATACTGTGCTAGGCTTTAATGGACTGGATTTAATTAACTTATGCATTTTGTTGCCTATATTGCTATAATTGCTTCCAATGTTTCCTCGTCTGTAAGTCGCTTTGGATAAAAACGTCTGCTAAATGACTAAATGTAAATTTAATGAAATGTGTAATGTCATGTGTAATGTGTAGTGTGTGGCCTTGAAATTTAAGCATGTCTACGTAATCATGAATAAATGCTTCTTGAGACACACAGTGTTGCTTCTTTGCATGCATCAAACGAATTGTTTCTGGCTATATGCATCCATGCATCAGTTTGAGAGGGGTGGAAATGGGACACTTGGGTGAAACAAAACTGCCCCAAAAGTACCCCCACCCACTTTAAATACAGTTTTTTCTAAGTCAATTTGGTACATTTCTCAGATCCGATTTGAAATTCTCAAAACTTCTTGTTCAATCCTTACATCCTTGTGTCACTTGTGCACATCAAACAAGCATTTTCTAATTTCTTTGAACAAGTTGCAAATGCTTTGGTACATCCATGCAAGTGAATATGACACAATTCTGTGCAGATTCCTACATTATCAATTGCTTATGTCATGTTGATCAAAATGCATTATAATGGGTCTCTGTTGAATAGTATAATCCCCCATGACATTTAAGCACTAGTTTTACAATATACAGTAAGTATACTTTAAGTAAACAGTGGCATTATATTTTACTCAATTTAGTGTTTTGCATTACTAAATTCTTTCCACATAGGATTGCAAGACAACTTCAATGTGTTGCAGACGGCCCCTTTTCACAACTAAACAGTCTTTTGGCACTCTCTACAGGGATCTTATCAGGATTCCCTCCCTCCTGCTTTTCCTCTGCTGTCTTGTCTGCACTCCCCCCCTCTGAGGAGCTCTCTCTTTTGAATACCAACAGTGCCACAGACACTCTGTGTTCCACGCTTACATCCTGCTTGGACAACCTATGCCCTCCTACATCTGGACCAGCCCGTGCATCCCTGTCTGCTCCCTGGTTATCGGATGTACCACGTGAGCATCGCACCAGCCTCCAGTCAGCTGAGAGAAAATGGCCCAAGTCAAAAGACCATACTGACCTCTCTTTCTACCAGTCTCTTCTCTCTACTTTCTCCGTTGACGTCACCTCTGCAAAAACTGATTATAACCACTCGAAGATCAGCAACTCTCCTGACTCTCACACACTCTTAAAAACCTTCTCTGCTCTCCTCTGTCCGCCTGCTCCCACACCTTCATCGGAGTTAACGGTTAATGATTTTGCATCGTTCTTAGTAAAGAAAACTACAGCCATCAACAGCCAGATTTCTACACCACCATCACCCGCCTTTTCTCCTCTGCCTGAAAATGATGTTTCCAAGGTCATTGGTTCCAACCACTCTACCACCTGCCCACTGGATTCCATCCCCACCCATCTCCTCCATGCCATCTCTCCAGCAGTTGTGCCTGGTCTGACCCACATCATCAACTCTTTGCTCACCACTGGGACATTTCCCACTGCGTTCAAAGAGGCCTGCATCACACCGCTACTGAAGAAACCCACTCTCAACCTTACCCTGCTAGAACACTACAGGCAGGTGTAGTGTGTGAAAATGCATATCTTCTGTCAAAATGTAGATGACTGATTTTAACCTCTAATTCTTTTCTGTCTTCTTAAAAAAATATTTTTTTAGTTACCTCACTATTCTTAGCTTTGTATACTGTGCTAGGCTTTAATGGACTGGATTTAATTAACTTATGCATTTTGTTGCCTATATTGTTATAATTGCTTCCAATGTTTCCTCGTCTGTAAGTCGCTTTGGATAGAAACGTCTGCTAAATGACTAAATGTAAATTTTATGAAATGTGTAATGTCATGTGTAATGTGTAGTGTGTGGCCTTGAAATTTTAGCAGGTCTACGTAATCTTGAATAAATGCTTCTTGAGACACACAGTGTTGCTTCTTTGCATGCATCAAACAAATTGTTTCTGGCTATATGCATCCATGCATCAGTTTGAGAGGGGTGGAAATGGGACACTTGGGTGAAACAAAACTGCCCCAAAAGTACCCCCACCCACTTTAAATACAGTTTTTTCTAAGTCAATTGGTTATATTTCTCAGATCCGATTTGAAATTCTCAAAACTTCTTGTTCAATCCTTACATCCTTGTGTCACTTGTGCACATCAAACAAGCATTTTCTCATTTCTTTGAACAAGTTGCAAATGCTTTGGTACATCCATGCAAGTGAATATGACACAATTCTGTGCAGATTCCTACATTATTGCTTATGTCATGTTGATCAAAATGCATTATAATGGGTCTCTGTTGAATAGTATAAACCCCCATGACATTTAAGCACTAGTTTTACAATATACAGTAAGTCTACTTTAAGTAAACAGTGGCATTTTATTTTAATCAATTTAGTGTTTTGCATTACTAAATTTTTTCAACATAGGATTGCAAGACAACTTCAATGTGTTGCAGACGGCCCCTTTTCACAACTAAACAGTCTTTTGGCACTCTCTACAGGGATCTTATCAGGATTCCCTCCCTCCTGCTTTTCCTCTGCTGTCTTGTCTGCACTCCCCCCCTCTGAGGAGCTCTCTCTTTTGAATACCAACAGTGCCACAGACACTCTGTGTTCCACGCTTACATCCTGCTTGGACAACCTATGCCCTCCTACATCTGGACCAGCCCATGCATCCCTGTCTGCCCCCTGGTTATCGGATGTACCACGTGAGCATCGCACCAGCCTCCAGTCAGCTGAGAGAAAATGGCCCAAGTCAAAAGACCATACTGACCTCTCTCCTGACTCTCACACACTCTTAAAAACCTTCTCTGCTCTCCTCTGTCCGCCTGCTCCCACACCTTCATCGGAGTTAACGGCTAATGATTTTGCATCGTTCTTCTTAAAGAAAATACCGCCATCAACAGCAAGATTTCTACACCACCATCACCCGCCTTTTCTCCTCTGTCTGAAAATGATGTTTCCAAGGTCATTGATTCCAACCACCCTACCACCTGCCCACTGGATTCCATCCCCACCCATCTCCTCCATGCCATCTCTCCAGCAGTTGTGCCTGGTCTGACCAACATCATCAACTCTTTGCTCACCACTGGGACATTTCCCAATGCGTTCAAAGAGGCCTGCATCACACCGCTACTGAAGAAACCCACTCTCAACCTTACACTGCTAGAACACTACAGGCAGGTGTAGTGTGTGAAAATGCATATCTTCAGTCAAAATGTAGATGACTGATTTTAACCTCTAATTCTTTTCTGTCTTCTTAAAAAAATATTTTTTTTACTTACCTCACTATTCTTAGCTTTGTCTACTGTGCTAGGCTTTAATGGACTGGATTTAATTAACTTATGCATTTTGTTGCCTATATTGTTATAATTGCTTCCAATGTTTCCTCGTCTGTAAGTCGCTTTGGATAAAAACGTCTGCTAAATGACTAAATGTAAATTTTATGAAATGTGTAATGTCATGTGTAATGTGTAGTGTGTGGCTTTGAAATTTTAGCATGTCTACGTAATCATGAATAAATGCTTCTTGAGACACACAGTGTTGCTTCTTTGCATGCATCAAACAAATTGTTTCTGGCTATATGCATCCATGCATCAGTTTGAGAGGGGTGGAAATGGGACAATTGGGTGAAACAAAACTGCCCCAAAAGTACCCCCACCCACTTTAAATACAGTTTTTTCTAAGTCAATTTGGTACATTTCTCAGATCCGATTTGAAATTCTCAAAACTTCTTGTTCAATCCTAACATCCTTGTGTCACTTGTGCACATCAAACAAGCATTTTCTCATTTCTTTGAACAAGTTGCAAATGCTTTGGTACATCCATGCAAGTGAATATGACACAATTCTGTGCAGATTCCTACATTATCAATTGCTTATGTCATGTTGACCAAAATGCATTATAATGGGTCTCTGTTGAATAGTATAATCCCCCATGACATTTAAGCACTAGTTTTAGAATATACAGTAAGTATACTTTAAGTAAACAGTGGCATTTTATTTTACTCAATTTAGTGTTTTGCATTACTAAATTCTTTCCACATAGGATTGCAAGACAACTTCAATGTGTTGCATACGGCCCCTTTTCACACCTAAACAGTCTTTTGGCACTCTCTACAGGGATCTCATCAGGATTCCCTCCCTCCTGCTTTTCCTCTGCTGTCTTGTCTGCACTCCCCCCCTCTGAGGAGCTCTCTCTTTTGAATACCAACAGTGCCACAGACACTCTGTGTTCCACGCTTACATCCTGCTTGGACAACCTATGCCCTCCTACATCTGGACCAGCCCGTGCATCCCTGTCTGCCCCCTGGTTATGGGATGTACCACGTGAGCATCGCACCAGCCTCCAGTCAGTTGAGAGAAAATGGCCCAAGTCAAAAGACCATACTGACCTCTCTCCTGACTCTCACACACTCTTAAAAACCTTCTCTGCTCTCCTCTGTCCGCCTGCTCCCACACCTTCATCGGAGTTAACGGCTAATGATTTTGCATCGTTCTTCGTAAAGAAAACTACCGCCATCAACAGCCAGATTTCTACACCACCATCACCCGCCTTTTCTCCTCTGTCTGAAAATGATGTTTCCAAGGCCATTGGTTCCAACCACCCTACCACCTGCCCACTGGATTCCATCCCCACCCATCTCCTCCATGCCATCTCTCCAGCAGTTGTGCCTGGTCTGACCCACATCATCAACTCTTTGCTCACCACTGGGACATTTCCCACTGCGTTCAAAGAGGCCTGCATCACACCGCTACTGAAGAAACCCACTCTCAACCTTACACTGCTAGAACACTACAGGCAGGTGTAGTGTGTGAAAATGCATATCTTCAGTCAAAATGTAGATGACTGATTTTAACCTCTAATTCTTTTCTGTCTTCTTAAAAAAATATTTTTTTTACTTACCTCACTATTCTTAGCTTTGTATACTGTGCTAGGCTTTAATGGACTGGATTAAATTAACTTATGCATTTTGTTGCCTATATTGTTATGATTGCTTCCAATGTTTCCTCGTCTGTAAGTCGCTTTGGATAAAAACGTCTGCTAAATGACTAAATGTAAATTTTATGAAATGTGTAATTTCATGTGTAATGTGTAGTGTGTGGCCTTGAAATTTTAGCATGTCTACGTAATCTTGAATAAATGCTTCTTGAGACACACAGTGTTGCTTCTTTGCATGCATCAAACAAATTGTTTCTGGCTATATGCATCCATGCATCCGTTTGAGAGGGGTGGAAATGGGACACTTGTGTGAAACAAAACTGCCCCAAAAGTACCCCCACCCACTTTAAATACAGTTTTTTCTAAGTCAATTGGGTACATTTCTCAGATCCGATTTGAAATTCTCAAAACTTCTTGTTCAATCCTTACATCCTTGTGTCACTTGTGCACATCAAACAAGCATTTTCTCATTTCTTTGAACCAGTTGCAAATGCTTTGGTACATCCATGCAAGTGAATATGACACAATTCTGTGCAGATTCCTACATTATCAATTGCTTATGTCATGTTGATCAAAATGCATTATAATGGGTCTCTGTTGAATAGTATAATCCCCCATGACATTTAAGCACTAGTTTTACAATATACAGTAAGTATACTTTAAGTAAACAGTGGCATTATATTTTACTCAATTTAGTGTTTTGCATTACTAAATTCTTTCCACATAGGATTGCAAGACAACTTCAATGTGTTGCAGACGGCCCCTTTTCACAACTAAACAGTCTTTTGGCACTCTCTACAGGGATCTTATCAGGATTCCCTCCCTCCTGCTTTTCCTCTGCTGTCTTGTCTGCACTCCCCCCCTCTGAGGAGCTCTCTCTTTTGAATACCAACAGTGCCACAGACACTCTGTGTTCCACGCTTACATCCTGCTTGGACAACCTATGCCCTCCTACATCTGGACCAGCCCGTGCATCCCTGTCTGCCCCCTGGTTATGGGATGTACCACGTGAGCATCGCACCAGCCTCCAGTCAGCTGAGAGAAAATGGCCCAAGTCAAAAGACCGTACTGACCTCTCTCTCTACCAGTCTCTTCTCTCTACTTTCTCCGTTGACGTCACCTCTGCAAAAACTGATTATAACCACTCGAAGATCAGCAACTCTCCTGACTCTCACACTCTTAAAAACCTTCTCTGCTCTCCTCTGTCCGCCTGCTCCCACACCTTCATCGGAGTTAACGGCTAATGATTTTGCATCGTTCTTCGTAAAGAAAACTACAGCCATCAACAGCCAGATTTCTACACCACCATCACCCGCCTTTTCTCCTCTGTCTGAAAATGATGTTTCCAAGGTCATTGGTTCCAACCACCCTACCACCTGCCCACTGGATTCCATCCCCACCCATCTCCTCCATGCCATCTCTCCAGCAGTTGTGCCTGGTCTGACCCACATCATCAACTCTTTGCTCACCACTGGGACATTTCCCACTGCGTTCAAAGAGGCCTGCATCACACCGCTACTGAAGAAACCCGCTCTCAACCTTACACTGCTAGAACACTACAGGCCGGTGTAGTGTGTGAAAATGCATATCTTCTGTCAAAATGTAGATGACCGATTTTAACCTCTAATTCTTTTCTGTCTTCTTAAAAACATTTTTTTTTAGTTACCTCACTATTCTTAGCGTTGTATACTGTGCTAGGCTTTAATGGACTGGATTTAATTAACTTATGCATTTTGTTGCCTATATTGCTATAATTGCTTCCAATGTTTCCTCGTCTGTAAGTCGCTTTGGATAAAAACGTCTGCTAAATGACTAAATGTAAATTTAATGAAATGTGTAATGTCATGTGTAATGTGTAGTGTGTGGCCTTGAAATTTAAGCATGTCTACGTAATCATGAATAAATGCTTCTTGAGACACACAGTGTTGCTTCTTTGCATGCATCAAACGAATTGTTTCTGGCTATATGCATCCATGCATCAGTTTGAGAGGGGTGGAAATGGGACACTTGGGTGAAACAAAACTGCCCCAAAAGTACCCCCACCCACTTTAAATACAGTTTTTTCTAAGTCAATTTGGTACATTTCTCAGATCCGATTTGAAATTCTCAAAACTTCTTGTTCAATCCTTACATCCTTGTGTCACTTGTGCACATCAAACAAGCATTTTCTAATTTCTTTGAACAAGTTGCAAATGCTTTGGTACATCCATGCAAGTGAATATGACACAATTCTGTGCAGATTCCTACATTATCAATTGCTTATGTCATGTTGATCAAAATGCATTATAATGGGTCTCTGTTGAATAGTATAATCCCCCATGACATTTAAGCACTAGTTTTACAATATACAGTAAGTATACTTTAAGTAAACAGTGGCATTATATTTTACTCAATTTAGTGTTTTGCATTACTAAATTCTTTCCACATAGGATTGCAAGACAACTTCAATGTGTTGCAGACGGCCCCTTTTCACAACTAAACAGTCTTTTGGCACTCTCTACAGGGATCTTATCAGGATTCCCTCCCTCCTGCTTTTCCTCTGCTGTCTTGTCTGCACTCCCCCCCTCTGAGGAGCTCTCTCTTTTGAATACCAACAGTGCCACAGACACTCTGTGTTCCACGCTTACATCCTGCTTGGACAACCTATGCCCTCCTACATCTGGACCAGCCCGTGCATCCCTGTCTGCTCCCTGGTTATCGGATGTACCACGTGAGCATCGCACCAGCCTCCAGTCAGCTGAGAGAAAATGGCCCAAGTCAAAAGACCATACTGACCTCTCTTTCTACCAGTCTCTTCTCTCTACTTTCTCCGTTGACGTCACCTCTGCAAAAACTGATTATAACCACTCGAAGATCAGCAACTCTCCTGACTCTCACACACTCTTAAAAACCTTCTCTGCTCTCCTCTGTCCGCCTGCTCCCACACCTTCATCGGAGTTAACGGTTAATGATTTTGCATCGTTCTTAGTAAAGAAAACTACAGCCATCAACAGCCAGATTTCTACACCACCATCACCCGCCTTTTCTCCTCTGCCTGAAAATGATGTTTCCAAGGTCATTGGTTCCAACCACTCTACCACCTGCCCACTGGATTCCATCCCCACCCATCTCCTCCATGCCATCTCTCCAGCAGTTGTGCCTGGTCTGACCCACATCATCAACTCTTTGCTCACCACTGGGACATTTCCCACTGCGTTCAAAGAGGCCTGCATCACACCGCTACTGAAGAAACCCACTCTCAACCTTACCCTGCTAGAACACTACAGGCAGGTGTAGTGTGTGAAAATGCATATCTTCTGTCAAAATGTAGATGACTGATTTTAACCTCTAATTCTTTTCTGTCTTCTTAAAAAAATATTTTTTTAGTTACCTCACTATTCTTAGCTTTGTATACTGTGCTAGGCTTTAATGGACTGGATTTAATTAACTTATGCATTTTGTTGCCTATATTGTTATAATTGCTTCCAATGTTTCCTCGTCTGTAAGTCGCTTTGGATAGAAACGTCTGCTAAATGACTAAATGTAAATTTTATGAAATGTGTAATGTCATGTGTAATGTGTAGTGTGTGGCCTTGAAATTTTAGCAGGTCTACGTAATCTTGAATAAATGCTTCTTGAGACACACAGTGTTGCTTCTTTGCATGCATCAAACAAATTGTTTCTGGCTATATGCATCCATGCATCAGTTTGAGAGGGGTGGAAATGGGACACTTGGGTGAAACAAAACTGCCCCAAAAGTACCCCCACCCACTTTAAATACAGTTTTTTCTAAGTCAATTGGGTATATTTCTCAGATCCGATTTGAAATTCTCAAAACTTCTTGTTCAATCCTTACATCCTTGTGTCACTTGTGCACATCAAACAAGCATTTTCTCATTTCTTTGAACAAGTTGCAAATGCTTTGGTACATCCATGCAAGTGAATATGACACAATTCTGTGCAGATTCCTACATTATTGCTTATGTCATGTTGATCAAAATGCATTATAATGGGTCTCTGTTGAATAGTATAAACCCCCATGACATTTAAGCACTAGTTTTACAATATACAGTAAGTCTACTTTAAGTAAACAGTGGCATTTTATTTTAATCAATTTAGTGTTTTGCATTACTAAATTTTTTCAACATAGGATTGCAAGACAACTTCAATGTGTTGCAGACGGCCCCTTTTCACAACTAAACAGTCTTTTGGCACTCTCTACAGGGATCTTATCAGGATTCCCTCCCTCCTGCTTTTCCTCTGCTGTCTTGTCTGCACTCCCCCCCTCTGAGGAGCTCTCTCTTTTGAATACCAACAGTGCCACAGACACTCTGTGTTCCACGCTTACATCCTGCTTGGACAACCTATGCCCTCCTACATCTGGACCAGCCCATGCATCCCTGTCTGCCCCCTGGTTATCGGATGTACCACGTGAGCATCGCACCAGCCTCCAGTCAGCTGAGAGAAAATGGCCCAAGTCAAAAGACCATACTGACCTCTCTTTCTACCAGTCTCTTCTCTCTACTTTCTCCGTTGACGTCACCTCTGCAAAAACTGATTATAACCACTCGAAGATCAGCAACTCTCCTGACTCTCACACTCTTAAAAACCTTCTCTGCTCTCCTCTGTCCGCCTGCTCCCACACCTTCATCGGAGTTAACGGTTAATGATTTTGCATCGTTCTTCGTAAAGAAAACTACAGCCATCAACAGCCAGATTTCTACACCACCATCACCCGCCTTTTCTCCTCTGCCTGAAAATGATGTTTCCAAGGTCATTGGTTCCAACCACCCTACCACCTGCCCACTGGATTCCATCCCCACCCATCTCCTCCATGCCATCTCTCCAGCAGTTGTGCCTGGTCTGACCCACATCATCAACTCTTTGCTCACCACTGGGACATTTCCCACTGCGTTCAAAGAGGCCTGCATCACACCGCTACTGAAGAAACCCACTCTCAACCTTACCCTGCTAGAACACTACAGGCAGGTGTAGTGTGTGAAAATGCATATCTTCTGTCAAAATGTAGATGACTGATTTTAACCTCTAATTCTTTTCTGTCTTCTTAAAAAAATATTTTTTTAGTTACCTCACTATTCTTAGCTTTGTATACTGTGCTAGGCTTTAATGGACTGGATTTAATTAACTTATGCATTTTGTTGCCTATATTGTTATAATTGCTTCCAATGTTTCCTCGTCTGTAAGTCGCTTTGGATAGAAAAGTCTGCTAAATGACTAAATGTAAAATTTATGAAATGTGTAATGTCATGTGTAATGTGTAGTGTGTGGCCTTGAAATTTTAGCATGTCTACGTAATCTTGAATAAATGCTTCTTGAGACACACAGTGTTGCTTCTTTGCATGCATCAAACAAATTGTTTCTGGCTATATGCATCCATGCATCAGTTTGAGAGGGGTGGAAATGGGACACTTGGGTGAAACAAAACTGCCCCAAAACTACCCCCACCCACTTTAAATACAGTTTTTTCTAAGTCAATTGGGTATATTTCTCAGATCCGATTTGAAATTCTCAAAACTTCTTGTTCAATCCTTACATCCTTGTGTCACTTGTGCACATCAAACAAGCATTTTCTCATTTCTTTGAACAAGTTGCAAATGCTTTGGTACATCCATGCAAGTGAATATGACACAATTCTGTGCAGATTCCTACATTATTGCTTATGTCATGTTGATCAAAATGCATTATAATGGGTCTCTGTTGAATAGTATAATCCCCCATGACATTTAAGCACTAGTTTTACAATATACAGTAAGTATACTTTAAGTAAACAGTGGCATTTTATTTTAATCAATTTGGGTTTTGCATTACTAAATTTTTTCAACATAGGATTGAAAGACAACTTCAATGTGTTGCAGACGGCCCCTTTTCACACCTAAACAGTCTTTTGGCACTCTCTACAGGGATCTCATCAGGATTCCCTCCCTCCTGCTTTTCCTCTGCTGTCTTGTCTGCACTTCCCCCCTCTGAGGAGCTCTCTCTTTTTGATTACCAACAGTGCCACAGACACTCTGTGTTCCACGCTTACATCCTGCTTGGACAACCTATGCCCTCCTACATCTGGACCAGCCCGTGCATCCCTGTCTGCCCCCTGGTTATCGGATGTACCACGTGAGCATCGCACCAGCCTCCAGTCAGCTGAGAAAAAATGGCCCAAGTCAAAAGACCATACTGACCTCTCTCCTGACTCTCACACACTCTTAAAAACCTTCTCTGCTCTCCTCTGTCCGCCTGCTCCCACACCTTCATCGGAGTTAACGGCTAATGATTTTGCATCGTTCTTCTTAAAGAAAATACCGCCATCAACAGCAAGATTTCTACACCACCATCACCCGCCTTTTCTCCTCTGTCTGAAAATGATGTTTCCAAGGTCATTGATTCCAACCACCCTGTCACCTGCCCACTGGATTCCATCCCCACCCATCTCCTCCATGCCATCTCTCCAGCAGTTGTGCCTGGTCTGACCAACATCATCAACTCTTTGCTCACCACTGGGACATTTCCCAATGCGTTCAAAGAGGCCTGCATCACACCGCTACTGAAGAAACCCACTCTCAACCTTACACTGCTAGAACACTACAGGCAGGTGTAGTGTGTGAAAATGCATATCTTCAGTCAAAATGTAGATGACTGATTTTAACCTCTAATTCTTTTCTGTCTTCTTAAAAAAATATTTTTTTTACTTACCTCACTATTCTTAGCTTTGTCTACTGTGCTAGGCTTTAATGGACTGGATTTAATTAACTTATGCATTTTGTTGCCTATATTGTTATAATTGCTTCCAATGTTTCCTCGTCTGTAAGTCGCTTTGGATAAAAACGTCTGCTAAATGACTAAATGTAAATTTTATGAAATGTGTAATGTCATGTGTAATGTGTAGTGTGTGGCTTTGAAATTTTAGCATGTCTACGTAATCATGAATAAATGCTTCTTGGGACACACAGTGTTGCTTCTTTGCATGCATCAAACAAATTGTTTCTGGCTATATGCATCCATGCATCAGTTTGAGAGGGGTGGAAATGGGACACTTGGGTGAAACAAAACTGGCCCAAAAGTACCCCCACCCACTTTAAATACAGATTTTTCTAAGTCAATTTGGTACATTTCTCAGATTCGATTTGAAATTCTCAAAACTTCTTGTTCAATCCTTACATCCTTGTGTCACTTGTGCACATCAAACAAGCATTTTCTAATTTCTTTGAACAAGTTGCAAATGCTTTGGTACATCCATGCAAGTGAATATGACACAATTCTGTGCAGATTCCTACATTATCAATTGCTTATGTCATGTTGATCAAAATGCATTATAATGGGTCTCTGTTGAATAGTATAATCCCCCATGACATTTAAGCACTAGTTTTACAATATACAGTAAGTAAACTTTAAGTAAACAGTGGCATTTTATTTTACTCAATTTAGTGTTTTGCATTACTAAATTTTTTCAACATAGGATTGCAAGACAACTTCAATGTGTTGCAGACGGCCCCTTTTCACACCTAAACAGTCTTTTGGCACTCTCTACAGGGATCTCATCAGGATTTCCTCCCTCCTGCTTTTCCTCTGCTGTCTTGTCTGCACTCCCCCCCTCTGAGGAGCTCTCTCTTTTGAATACCAACAGTGCCACAGACACTCTGTGTTCCACGCTTACATCCTGCTTGGACAACCTATGCCCTCCTACATCTGGACCAGCCCGTGCATCCCTGTCTGCCCCCTGGTTATGGGATGTACCACGTGAGCATCGCACCAGCCTCCAGTCAGCTGAGAGAAAATGGCCCAAGTCAAAAGACCATACTGACCTCTCTCTCTACCAGTCTCTTCTCTCTACTTTCTCCGTTGATGTCACCTCTGCAAAAACTGATTATAACCACTCGAAGATCAGCAACTCTCCTGACTCTCACACACTCTTAAAAACCTTCTCTGCTCTCCTCTGTCCGCCTGCTCCCACACCTTCATCGGAGTTAACGGCTAATGATTTTGCATCGTTCTTCGTAAAGACACTACCGCCATCAAGCCAGATTTCTACACCACCATCACCCGCCTTTTCTCCTCTGTCTGAAAATGATGTTTCCAAGGCCATTGGTTCCAACCACCCTACCACCTGCCCACTGGATTCCATCCCCACCCATCTCCTCCATGCCATCTCTCCAGCAGTTGTGCCTGGTCTGACCCACATCATCAACTCTTTGCTCACCACTGGGACATTTCCCACTGCGTTCAAAGAGGCCTGCATCACACCGCTACTGAAGAAACCCGCTCTCAACCTTACACTGCTAGAACACTACAGGCCGGTGTAGTGTGTGAAAATGCATATCTTCTGTCAAAATGTAGATGACCGATTTTAACCTCTAATTCTTTTCTGTCTTCTTAAAAAAAATTTTTTTAGTTATCTCACTATTCTTAGCTTTGTATACTGTGCTAGGCTTTAATGGACTGGATTTAATTAACTTATGCATTTTGTTGCCTATATTGCTATAATTGCTTCCAATGTTTCCTCGTCTGTAAGTCGCTTTGGATAAAAACGTCTGCTAAATGACTAAATGTAAATTTATCGAAATGTGTAATGTCATGTGTAATGTGTAGTGTGTGGCCTTGAAATTTAAGCATGTCTACGTAATCATGAATAAATGCTTCTTGAGACACACAGTGTTGCTTCTTTGCATGCATCAAACAAATTGTTTCTGGCTATATGCATCCATGCATCAGTTTGAGAGGGGTGGAAATGGGACACTTGGGTGAAACAAAACTGCCCCAAAAGTACCCCCACCCACTTTAAATACAGTTTTTTCTAAGTCAATTTGGTACATTTCTCAGATCCGATTTGAAATTCTCAAAACTTCTTGTTCAATCCTTACATCCTTGTGTCACTTGTGCACATCAAACAAGCATTTTCTCATTTCTTTGAACAAGTTGCAAATGCTTTGGTACATCCATGCAAGTGAATATGACACAATTCTGTGCAGATTCCTACATTATCAATTGCTTATGTCATGTTGATCAAAATGCATTATAATGGGTCTCTGTTGAATAGTATAATCCCCCATGACATTTAAGCACTAGTTTTACAATATACAGTAAGTATACTTTAAGTAAACAGTGGCATTATTTTTTACTCAATTTAGTGTTTTGGATTACTAAATTCTTTCCACATAGGATTGCAAGACAACTTCAATGTGTTGCAGACGGCCCCTTTTCACACCTAAACAGTCTTTTGGCACTCTCTACAGGAATCTCATCAGGATTCCCTCCCTCCTGCTTTTCCTCTGCTGTCTTGTCTGCACTCCCCCCTCTCTGAGGAGCTCTCTCTTTTGAATACCAACAGTGCCACAGACACTCTGTGTTCCACGCTTACATCCTGCTTGGACAACCTATGCCCTCCTACATCTGGACCAGCCCGTGCATCCCTGTCTGCCCCCTGGTTATGGGATGTACCACGTGAGCATCACACCAGCCTCCAGTCAGCTGAGAGAAAATGGCCCAAGTCAAAAGACCATACTGACCTCTCTCCTGACTCTCACACTCTTAAAAACCTTCTCTGCTCTCCTCTGTCCGCCTGCTCCCACACCTTCATCGGAGTTAACGGCTAATGATTTTGCATCGTTCTTCGTAAAGACACTACCGCCATCAAGCCAGATTTCTACACCACCATCACCCGCCTTTTCTCCTCTGTCTGAAAATGATGTTTCCAAGGCCATTCGTTCCAACCACCCTACCACCTGCCCACTGGATTCCATCCCCACCCATCTCCTCCATGCCATCTCTCCAGCAGTTGTGCCTGGTCTGACCCACATCATCAACTCTTTGCTCACCACTGGGACATTTCCCACTGCGTTCAAAGAGGCCTGCATCACACCGCTACTCAAGAAACCCACTCTCAACCTTACACTGCTAGAACACTACAGGCAGGTGTAGTGTGTGAAAATGCATATCTTCCGTCAAAATGTAGATGACTGATTTTAACCTCTAATTCTTTTCTGTCTTCTTAAAAAAACATTTTTTTAGTTACCTCACTATTCTTAGCTTTGTATACTGTGCTAGGCTTTAATGGACTGGATTTAATTAACTTATGCATTTTGTTGCCTATATTGTTATAATTACTTCCAATGTTTCCTCGTCTGTAAGTCGCTTTGGATAAAAACGTCTGCTAAATGACTAAATGTAAATTTTATGAAATGTGTAATGTCATGTGTAATGTGTAGTGTGTGGCCTTGAAATTCTAGCATGTCTACGTAATCATGAATAAATGCTTCTTGAGACACACAGTGTTGCTTCTTTGCATGCATCAAACAAATTGTTTCTGGCTATATGCATCCATGCATCAGTTTGAGAGGGGTGGAAATGGGACAATTGGGTGAAACAAAACTGCCCCAAAAGTACCCCCACCCACTTTAAATACAGTTTTTTCTAAGTCAATTTGGTACATTTCTCAGATCCGATTTGAAATTCTCAAAACTTCTTGTTCAATCCTTACATCCTTGTGTCACTTGTGCACATCAAACAAGCATTTTCTCATTTCTTTGAACAAGTTGCAAATGCTTTGGTACATCCATGCAAGTGAATATGACACAATTCTGTGCAGATTCCTACATTATCAATTGCTTATGTCATGTTGATCAAAATGCATTATAATGGGTCTCTGTTGAATAGTATAATCCCCCATGACATTTAAGCACTAGTTTTACAATATACAGTAAGTATACTTTAAGTAAACAGTGGCATTTTATTTTACTCAATTTAGTGTTTTGCATTACTAAATTCTTTCCACATAGGATTGCAAGACAACTTCAATGTGTTGCATACGGCCCCTTTTCACACCTAAACAGTCTTTTGGCACTCTCTACAGGGATCTCATCAGGATTCCCTCCCTCCTGCTTTTCCTCTGCTGTCTTTTCTGCACTCCCCCCCTCTGAGGAGCTCTCTCTTTTGAATACCAACAGTGCCACAGACACTCTGTGTTCCACGCTTACATCCTGCTTGGACAACCTATGCCCTCCTACATCTGGACCAGCCCGTGCATCCCTGTCTGCCCCCTGGTTATGGGATGTACCACGTGAGCATCGCACCAGCCTCCAGTCAGCTGAGAGAAAATGGCCCAAGTCAAAAGACCATACTGACCTCTCTCTCTACCAGTCTCTTCTCTCTACTTTCTCTGTTGACGTCACCTCTGCAAAAACTGATTATAACCACTCGAAGATCAGCAACTCTCCTGACTCTCACACTCTTAAAAACCTTCTCTGCTCTCCTCTTTCCGCCTGCTCCCACACCTTCATCGGAGTTAACGGCTAATGATTTTGCATCGTTCTTCGTAAAGAAAACTACAGCCATCAACAGCCAGATTTCTACACCACCATCACCCGCCTTTTCTCCTCTGTCTGAAAATGATGTTTCCAAGGTCATTGGTTCCAACCACCCTACCACCTGCCCACTGGATTCCATCCCCACCCATCTCCTCCATGCCATCTCTCCAGCAGTTGTGCCTGGTCTGACCCACATCATCAACTCTTTGCTCACCACTGGGACATTTCCCACTGCGTTCAAAGAGGCCTGCATCACACCGCTACTGAAGAAACCCGCTCTCAACCTTACACTGCTAGAACACTACAGGCCGGTGTAGTGTGTGAAAATGCATATCTTCTGTCAAAATGTAGATGACCGATTTTAACCTCCAATTCTTTTCTGTCTTCTTAAAAAATTTTTTTTAGTTATCTCACTATTCTTAGCTTTGTATACTGTGCTAGGCTTTAATGGACTGGATTTAATTAACTTATGCATTTTGTTGCCTATATTGCTATAATTGCTTCCAATGTTTCCTCGTCTGTAAGTCGCTTTGGATAAAAACGTCTGCTAAATGACTAAATGTAAATTTAATGAAATGTGTAATGTCATGTGTAATGTGTAGTGTGTGGCCTTGAAATTTAAGCATGTCTACGTAATCATGAATAAATGCTTCTTGAGACACACAGTGTTGCTTCTTTGCATGCATCAAACGAATTGTTTCTGGCTATATGCATCCATGCATCAGTTTGAGAGGGGTGGAAATGGGACACTTGGGTGAAACAAAACTGCCCCAAAAGTACCCCCACCCACTTTAAATACAGTTTTTTCTAAGTCAATTTGGTACATTTCTCAGATCCGATTTGAAATTCTCAAAACTTCTTGTTCAATCCTTACATCCTTGTGTCACTTGTGCACATCAAACAAGCATTTTCTCATTTCTTTGAACAAGTTGCAAATGCTTTGGTACATCCATGCAAGTGAATATGACACAATTCTGTGCAGATTCCTACATTATCAATTGCTTATGTCATGTTGATCAAAATGCATTATAATGGGTCTCTGTTGAATAGTATAATCCCCCATGACATTTAAGCACTAGTTTTACAATATACAGTAAGTATACTTTAAGTAAACAGTGGCATTATATTTTACTCAATTTAGTGTTTTGGATTACTAAATTCTTTCCACATAGGATTGCAAGACAACTTCAATGTGTTGCAGACGGCCCCTTTTCACACCTAAACAGTCTTTTGGCACTCTCTACAGGAATCTCATCAGGATTCCCTCCCTCCTGCTTTTCCTCTGCTGTCTTGTCTGCACTCTCCCCTCTCTGAGGAGCTCTCTCTTTTGAATACCAACAGTGCCACAGACACTCTGTGTTCCACGCTTACATCCTGCTTGGACAACCTATGCCCTCCTACATCTGGACCAGCCCGTGCATCCCTGTCTGCCCCCTGGTTATGGGATGTACCACGTGAGCATCGCACCAGCCTCCAGTCAGCTGAGAGAAAATGGCCCAAGTCAAAAGACCGTACTGACCTCTCTCTCTACCAGTCTCTTCTCTCTACTTTCTCCGTTGACGTCACCTCTGCAAAAACTGATTATAACCACTCGAAGATCAGCAACTCTCCTGACTCTCACACTCTTAAAAACCTTCTCTGCTCTCCTCTGTCCGCCTGCTCCCACACCTTCATCGGAGTTAACGGCTAATGATTTTGCATCGTTCTTCGTAAAGAAAACTACAGCCATCAACAGCCAGATTTCTACACCACCATCACCCGCCTTTTCTCCTCTGTCTGAAAATGATGTTTCCAAGGTCATTGGTTCCAACCACCCTACCACCTGCCCACTGGATTCCATCCCCACCCATCTCCTCCATGCCATCTCTCCAGCAGTTGTGCCTGGTCTGACCCACATCATCAACTCTTTGCTCACCACTGGGACATTTCCCACTGCGTTCAAAGAGGCCTGCATCACACCGCTACTGAAGAAACCCGCTCTCAACCTTACACTGCTAGAACACTACAGGCCGGTGTAGTGTGTGAAAATGCATATCTTCTGTCAAAATGTAGATGACCGATTTTAACCTCTAATTCTTTTCTGTCTTCTTAAAAACATTTTTTTTTAGTTACCTCACTATTCTTAGCGTTGTATACTGTGCTAGGCTTTAATGGACTGGATTTAATTAACTTATGCATTTTGTTGCCTATATTGCTATAATTGCTTCCAATGTTTCCTCGTCTGTAAGTCGCTTTGGATAAAAACGTCTGCTAAATGACTAAATGTAAATTTAATGAAATGTGTAATGTCATGTGTAATGTGTAGTGTGTGGCCTTGAAATTTAAGCATGTCTACGTAATCATGAATAAATGCTTCTTGAGACACACAGTGTTGCTTCTTTGCATGCATCAAACGAATTGTTTCTGGCTATATGCATCCATGCATCAGTTTGAGAGGGGTGGAAATGGGACACTTGGGTGAAACAAAACTGCCCCAAAAGTACCCCCACCCACTTTAAATACAGTTTTTTCTAAGTCAATTTGGTACATTTCTCAGATCCGATTTGAAATTCTCAAAACTTCTTGTTCAATCCTTACATCCTTGTGTCACTTGTGCACATCAAACAAGCATTTTCTAATTTCTTTGAACAAGTTGCAAATGCTTTGGTACATCCATGCAAGTGAATATGACACAATTCTGTGCAGATTCCTACATTATCAATTGCTTATGTCATGTTGATCAAAATGCATTATAATGGGTCTCTGTTGAATAGTATAATCCCCCATGACATTTAAGCACTAGTTTTACAATATACAGTAAGTATACTTTAAGTAAACAGTGGCATTTTATTTTACTCAATTTAGTGTTTTGCATTACTAAATTCTTTCCACATAGGATTGCAAGACAACTTCAATGTGTTGCATACGGCCCCTTTTCACACCTAAACAGTCTTTTGGCACTCTCTACAGGGATCTCATCAGGATTCCCTCCCTCCTGCTTTTCCTCTGCTGTCTTTTCTGCACTCCCCCCCTCTGAGGAGCTCTCTCTTTTGAATACCAACAGTGCCACAGACACTCTGTGTTCCACGCTTACATCCTGCTTGGACAACCTATGCCCTCCTACATCTGGACCAGCCCGTGCATCCCTGTCTGCCCCCTGGTTATGGGATGTACCACGTGAGCATCGCACCAGCCTCCAGTCAGCTGAGAGAAAATGGCCCAAGTCAAAAGACCATACTGACCTCTCTCTCTACCAGTCTCTTCTCTCTACTTTCTCTGTTGACGTCACCTCTGCAAAAACTGATTATAACCACTCGAAGATCAGCAACTCTCCTGACTCTCACACTCTTAAAAACCTTCTCTGCTCTCCTCTTTCCGCCTGCTCCCACACCTTCATCGGAGTTAACGGCTAATGATTTTGCATCGTTCTTCGTAAAGAAAACTACAGCCATCAACAGCCAGATTTCTACACCACCATCACCCGCCTTTTCTCCTCTGTCTGAAAATGATGTTTCCAAGGTCATTGGTTCCAACCACCCTACCACCTGCCCACTGGATTCCATCCCCACCCATCTCCTCCATGCCATCTCTCCAGCAGTTGTGCCTGGTCTGACCCACATCATCAACTCTTTGCTCACCACTGGGACATTTCCCACTGCGTTCAAAGAGGCCTGCATCACACCGCTACTGAAGAAACCCGCTCTCAACCTTACACTGCTAGAACACTACAGGCCGGTGTAGTGTGTGAAAATGCATATCTTCTGTCAAAATGTAGATGACCGATTTTAACCTCCAATTCTTTTCTGTCTTCTTAAAAAATTTTTTTTAGTTATCTCACTATTCTTAGCTTTGTATACTGTGCTAGGCTTTAATGGACTGGATTTAATTAACTTATGCATTTTGTTGCCTATATTGCTATAATTGCTTCCAATGTTTCCTCGTCTGTAAGTCGCTTTGGATAAAAACGTCTGCTAAATGACTAAATGTAAATTTAATGAAATGTGTAATGTCATGTGTAATGTGTAGTGTGTGGCCTTGAAATTTAAGCATGTCTACGTAATCATGAATAAATGCTTCTTGAGACACACAGTGTTGCTTCTTTGCATGCATCAAACGAATTGTTTCTGGCTATATGCATCCATGCATCAGTTTGAGAGGGGTGGAAATGGGACACTTGGGTGAAACAAAACTGCCCCAAAAGTACCCCCACCCACTTTAAATACAGTTTTTTCTAAGTCAATTTGGTACATTTCTCAGATCCGATTTGAAATTCTCAAAACTTCTTGTTCAATCCTTACATCCTTGTGTCACTTGTGCACATCAAACAAGCATTTTCTCATTTCTTTGAACAAGTTGCAAATGCTTTGGTACATCCATGCAAGTGAATATGACACAATTCTGTGCAGATTCCTACATTATCAATTGCTTATGTCATGTTGATCAAAATGCATTATAATGGGTCTCTGTTGAATAGTATAATCCCCCATGACATTTAAGCACTAGTTTTACAATATACAGTAAGTATACTTTAAGTAAACAGTGGCATTATATTTTACTCAATTTAGTGTTTTGGATTACTAAATTCTTTCCACATAGGATTGCAAGACAACTTCAATGTGTTGCAGACGGCCCCTTTTCACACCTAAACAGTCTTTTGGCACTCTCTACAGGAATCTCATCAGGATTCCCTCCCTCCTGCTTTTCCTCTGCTGTCTTGTCTGCACTCTCCCCTCTCTGAGGAGCTCTCTCTTTTGAATACCAACAGTGCCACAGACACTCTGTGTTCCACGCTTACATCCTGCTTGGACAACCTATGCCCTCCTACATCTGGACCAGCCCGTGCATCCCTGTCTGCCCCCTGGTTATCGGATGTACCACGTGAGCATCGCACCAGCCTCCAGTCAGCTGAGAGAAAATGGCCCAAGTCAAAAGACCATACTGACCTCTCTTTCTACCAGTCTCTTCTCTCTACTTTCTCCGTTGACGTCACCTCTGCAAAAACTGATTATAACCACTCGAAGATCAGCAACTCTCCTGACTCTCACACACTCTTAAAAACCTTCTCTGCTCTCCTCTGTCCGCCTGCTCCCACACCTTCATCGGAGTTAACGGTTAATGATTTTGCATCGTTCTTAGTAAAGAAAACTACAGCCATCAACAGCCAGATTTCTACACCACCATCACCCGCCTTTTCTCCTCTGCCTGAAAATGATGTTTCCAAGGTCATTGGTTCCAACCACTCTACCACCTGCCCACTGGATTCCATCCCCACCCATCTCCTCCATGCCATCTCTCCAGCAGTTGTGCCTGGTCTGACCCACATCATCAACTCTTTGCTCACCACTGGGACATTTCCCACTGCGTTCAAAGAGGCCTGCATCACACCGCTACTGAAGAAACCCACTCTCAACCTTACCCTGCTAGAACACTACAGGCAGGTGTAGTGTGTGAAAATGCATATCTTCTGTCAAAATGTAGATGACTGATTTTAACCTCTAATTCTTTTCTGTCTTCTTAAAAAAATATTTTTTTAGTTACCTCACTATTCTTAGCTTTGTATACTGTGCTAGGCTTTAATGGACTGGATTTAATTAACTTATGCATTTTGTTGCCTATATTGTTATAATTGCTTCCAATGTTTCCTCGTCTGTAAGTCGCTTTGGATAGAAACGTCTGCTAAATGACTAAATGTAAATTTTATGAAATGTGTAATGTCATGTGTAATGTGTAGTGTGTGGCCTTGAAATTTTAGCAGGTCTACGTAATCTTGAATAAATGCTTCTTGAGACACACAGTGTTGCTTCTTTGCATGCATCAAACAAATTGTTTCTGGCTATATGCATCCATGCATCAGTTTGAGAGGGGTGGAAATGGGACACTTGGGTGAAACAAAACTGCCCCAAAAGTACCCCCACCCACTTTAAATACAGTTTTTTCTAAGTCAATTGGGTACATTTCTCAGATCCGATTTGAAATTCTCAAAACTTCTTGTTCAATCCTTACATCCTTGTGTCACTTGTGCACATCAAACAAGCATTTTCTCATTTCTTTGAACCAGTTTCAAATGCTTTGGTACATCCATGCAAGTGAATATGACACAATTCTGTGCAGATTCCTACATTATTGCTTATGTCATGTTGATCAAAATGCATTATAATGGGTCTCTGTTGAATAGTATAATCCCCCATGACATTTAAGCACTAGTTTTACAATATACAGTAAGTCTACTTTAAGTAAACAGTGGCATTTTATTTTAATCAATTTAGTGTTTTGCATTACTAAATTTTTTCAACATAGGATTGCAAGACAACTTCAATGTGTTGCAGACGGCCCCTTTTCACACCTAAACAGTCTTTTGGCACTCTCTACAGGGATCTTATCAGGATTCCCTCCCTCCTGCTTTTCCTCTGCTGTCTTGTCTGCACTCCCCCCCTCTGAGGAGCTCTCTCTTTTGAATACCAACAGTGCCACAGACACTCTGTGTTCCACGCTTACATCCTGCTTGGACAACCTATGCCCTCCTACATCTGGACCAGCCCGTGCATCCCTGTCTGCCCCCTGGTTATCGGATGTACCACTTGAGCATCGCACCAGCCTCCAGTCAGCTGAGAGAAAATGGCCCAAGTCAAAAGACCATACTGACCTCTCTCTCTACCAGTCTCTTCCCTCTACTTTCTCCGTTGACGTCACCTCTGCAAAAACTGATTATAACCACTCGAAGATCAGCAACTCTCCTGACTCTCACACACTCTTAAAAACCTTCTCTGCTCTCCTCTGTCCGCCTGCTCCCACACCTTCATCGTGGTTAACGGTTAATGATTTTGCATCGTTCTTCGTAAAGAAAACTACCGCCATCAACAGCCAGATTTCTACACCACCATAACCCGCCTTTTCTCCTCTGTCTGAAAATGATGTTTCCAAGGTCATTGGTTCCAACCACCCTACCACCTGCCCACTGGATTCCATCCCCACCCATCTCCTCCATGCCATCTCTCCAGCAGTTGTGCCTGGTCTGACCCACATCATCAACTCTTTGCTCACCACTGGGACATTTCCCACTGCGTTCAAAGAGGCCTGCATCACACCGCTACTGAAGAAACCCTCTCTCAACCTTACACTGCTAGAACACTACAGGCAGGTGTAGTGTGTGAAAATGCATATCTTCTGTCAAAATGTAGATGACTGATTTTAACCTCTAATTCTTTTCTGTCTTCTTAAAAAAATATTTTTTAGTTACCTCACTATTCTTAGCTTTGTATACTGTGCTAGGCTTTAATGGACTGGATTTAATTAACTTATGCATTTTGTTGCCTATATTGTTATAATTGCTTTTAATGTTTCCTCGTCTGTAAGTCGCTTTGGATAAAAACGTCTGCTAAATGACTAAATGTAAATTTTATGAAATGTGTAATGTCATGTGTAATGTGTAGTGTGTGGCCTTGAAATTTTAGCATGTCTACGTAATCTTGAATAAATGCTTCTTGAGACACACAGTGTTGCTTCTTTGCATGCATCAAACAAATTGTTTCTGGCTATATGCATCCATGCATCAGTTTGAGAGGGGTGGAAATGGGACACTTGGGTGAAACAAAACTGCCCCAAAAGTACCCCCACCCACTTTAAATATAGTTTTTTCTAAATCAATTTGGTACATTTCTCAGATCCGATTTGAAATTCTCAAAACTTCTTGTTCAATCCTTACATACTTGTGTCACTTGTGCACATCAAACAAGCGTTTTCTCATTTCTTTGAACAAGTTTCAAATGCTTTGGTACATCCATGCAAGTGAATATGACACAATTCTGTGCAGATTCCTACATTATCAATTGCTTATGTCATGTTGATCAAAATGAATTATAATGGGTCTCTGTTGAATAGTATAATCCCCCATGACATTTAAGCACTAGTTTTACAATATACAGTAAGTATACTTTAAGTAAACAGTGGCATTTTATTTTACTCAATTTAGTGTTTTGCATTACTAAATTCTTTCCACATAGTATTGCAAGACAACTTCAATGTGTTGCAGACGGCCCCTTTTCACACCTAAACAGTCTTTTGGCACTCTCTACAGGAATCTCATCAGGATTCCCTCCCTCCTGCTTT
Organism: Barbatula barbatula; assembly: GCF_947034865.1. Taxonomy (NCBI): domain Eukaryota; kingdom Metazoa; phylum Chordata; class Actinopteri; order Cypriniformes; family Nemacheilidae; genus Barbatula; species Barbatula barbatula. The sequence continues at coordinate 15,809,092 of NC_136780.1, forward strand.
TCCTCTGCTGTCTTGTCTGCACTCCCCCCCTCTGAGGAGCTCTCTCTTTTGAATACCAACAGTGCCACAGACACTCTGTGTTCCACGCTTACATCCTGCTTGGACAACCTATGCCCTCCTACATCTGGACCAGCCCGTGCATCCCTGTCTGCCCCCTGGTTATCGGATGTACCACGTGAGCATCGCACCAGCCTCCAGTCAGTTGAGAGAAAATGGCCCAAGTCAAAAGACCATACTGACCTCTCTCTCTACCAGTCTCTTCTCTCTACTTTCTCCGTTGACGTCAACTCTGCAAAAACTGATTATAACCACTCGAAGATCAGCAACTCTCCTGACTCTCACACTCTTAAAAACCTTCTCTGCTCTCCTCTGTCCGCCTGCTCCCACACCTTCATCTGAGTTAACGGCTAATGATTTTGCATCGTTCTTCGTAAAGAAAACTACCGCCATCAACAGCCAGATTTCTACACCACCATCACACGCCTTTTCTCCTCTGTCTGAAAATGATGTTTCCAAGGTCATTGGTTCCAACCACCCTACCACCTGCCCACTGGATTCCATCCCCACCCATCTCCTCCATGCCATCTCTCCAGCAGTTGTGCCTGGTCTGACCCACATCATCAACTCTTTGCTCACCACTGGGACATTTCCCACTGCGTTCAAAGAGGCCTGCATCACACCGCTACTGAAGAAACCAACTCTCAACCTTACACTGCTAGAACACTACAGGCAGGTGTAGTGTGTGAAAATGCATATCTTCTGTCAAAATGTAGATGACTGATTTTAACCTCTAATTCTTTTCTGTCTTCTTAAAAAAATATTTTTTTTACTTACCTCACTATTCTTAGCTTTTAATACTGTGCTAGGCTTTAATGGACTGGATTTAATTAACTTATGCATTTTGTTGCCTATATTGTTATAATTGCTTCCAATTTTTCCTCGTCTGTAAGTCGCTTTGGATAAAAACGTCTGCTAAATGACTAAATGTAAATTTTATGAAATGTGTAATGTCATGTGTAATGTGTAGTGTGTGGCCTTGAAATTTTAGCATGTCTACGTAATCATGAATAAATGCTTCTTGAGACACACAGTGTTGCTTCTTTGCATGCATCAAACGAATTGTTTCTGGCTATATGCATCCATGCATCAGTTTGAGAGGGGTGGAAATGGGACACTTGGGTGAAACAAAACTGCCCCAAAAGTACACCCACCCACTTTAAATACAGTTTTTTCTAAGTCAATTTGGTACATTTCTCAGATCCGATTTGAAATTCTCAAAACTTCTTGTTCAATCCTAACATCCTTGTGTCACTTGTGCACATCAAACAAGCATTTTCTCATTTCTTTGAACAAGTTGCAAATGCTTTGGTACATCCATGCAAGTGAATATGACACAATTCTGTGCAGATTCCTACATTATCAATTGCTTATGTCATGTTGATCAAAATGCATTATAATGGGTCTCTGTTGAATAGTATAATCCCCCATGACATTTAAGCACTAGTTTTACAATATACAGTAAGTATACTTTAAGTAAACAGTGGCATTTTATTTTACTCAATTTAGTGTTTTGCATTACTAAATTCTTTCCACATAGGATTGCAAGACAACTTCAATGTGTTGCAGAGGGCCCCTTTTCACACCTAAACAGTCTTTTGGCACTCTCTACAGGAATCTCATCAGGATTCCCTCCCTCCGGCTTTTCCTCTGCTGTCTTGTCTGCACTCCCCCCCTCTGAGGAGCTCTCTCTTTTGAATACCAACAGTGCCACAGACACTCTGTGTTCCACGCTTACATCCTGCTTGGACAACCTATGCCCTCCTACATCTGGACCAGCCCCTGCATCCCTGTCTGCCCCCTGGTTATCGGATGTACCACGTGAGCATCGCACCAGCCTCCAGTCAGTTGAGAGAAAATGGCCCAAGTCAAAAGACCATACTGACCTCTCTCCTGACTCTCACACACTCTTAAAAACCTTCTCTGCTCTCCTCTGTCCGCCTGCTCCCACACCTTCATCTGAGTTAACGGCTAATGATTTTGCATCGTTCTTCGTAAAGAAAACTACCGCCATCAACAGCCAGATTTCTACACCACCATCACACGCCTTTTCTCCTCTGTCTGAAAATGATGTTTCCAAGGTCATTGGTTCCAACCACCCTACCACCTGCCCACTGGATTCCATCCCCACCCATCTCCTCCATGCCATCTCTCCAGCAGTTGTGCCTGGTCTGACCCACATCATCAACTCTTTGCTCACCACTGGGACATTTCCCACTCCGTTCAAAGAGGCCTGCATCACACCGCTACTGAAGAAACCAACTCTCAACCTTACACTGCTAGAACACTACAGGCAGGTATAGTGTGTGAAAATGCATATCTTCAGTCAAAATGTAGATGACTGATTTTAACCTCTAATTCTTTTCTGTCTTCTTAAAAAAATATTTTTTTTACTTACCTCACTATTCTTAGCTTTGTATACTGTGCTAGGCTTTAATGGACTGGATTTAATTAACTTATGCATTTTGTTGCCTATATTGTTATGATTGCTTCCAATGTTTCCTCGTCTGTAAGTCGCTTTGGATAAAAACGTCTGCTAAATGACTAAATGTAAATTTTATGAAATGTGTAATGTCATGTGTAATGTGTAGTGTGTGGCCTTGAAATTTTAGCATGTCTACGTAATCTTGAATAAATGCTTCTTGAGACACACAGTGTTGCTTCTTTGCATGCATCAAACAAATTGTTTCTGGCTATATGCATCCATGCATCAGTTTGAGAGGGGTGGAAATGGGACACTTGGGTGAAACAAAACTGCCCCAAAAGTACCCCCACCCACTTTAAATACAGTTTTTTCTAAGTCAATTGGGTACATTTCTCAGATCCGATTTGAAATTCTCAAAACTTCTTGTTCAAACCTTACATCCTTGTGTCACTTGTGCACATCAAACAAGCATTTTCTCATTTCTTTGAACCAGTTTCAAATGCTTTGGTACATCCATGCAAGTGAATATGACACAATTCTGTGCAGATTCCTACATTATCAATTGCTTATGTCATGTTGATCAAAATGCATTATAATGGGTCTCTGTTGAATAGTATAATCCCCCATGACATTTAAGCACTAGTTTTACAATATACAGTAAGTCTACTTTAAGTAAACAGTGGCATTTTATTTTACTCAATTTAGTGTTTTGCATTACTAAATTTTTTCAACATAGGATTGCAAGACAACTTCAATGTGTTGCAGACGGCCCCTTTTCACACCTAAACAGTCTTTTGGCACTCTCTACAGGGATCTTATCAGGATTCCCTCCCTCCTGCTTTTCCTCTGCTGTCTTGTCTGCACTCCCCCCCTCTGAGGAGCTCTCTCTTTTGAATACCAACAGTGCCACAGACACTCTGTGTTCCACGCTTACATCCTGCTTGGACAACCTATGCCCTCCTACATCTGGACCAGCCCGTGCATCCCTGTCTGCCCCCTGGTTATCGGATGTACCACTTGAGCATCGCACCAGCCTCCAGTCAGCTGAGAGAAAATGGCCCAAGTCAAAAGACCATACTGACCTCTCTCCTGACTCTCACACACTCTTAAAAACCTTCTCTGCTCTCCTCTGTCCGCCTGCTCCCACACCTTCATCAGAGTTAACGGCTAATGATTTTGCATCGTTCTTCGTAAAGACACTACCGCCATCAAGCCAGATTTCTACACCACCATCACCCGCCTTTTCTCCTCTGTCTGAAAATGATGTTTCCAAGGCCATTGGTTCCAACCACCCTACCACCTGCCCACTGGATTCCATCCCCACCCATCTCCTCCATGCCATCTCTCCAGCAGTTGTGCCTGGTCTGACCCACATCATCAACTCTTTGCTCACCACTGGGACATTTCCCACTGCGTTCAAAGAGGCCTGCATCACACCGCTACTGAAGAAACCCACTCTCAACCTTACACTGCTAGAACACTACAGGCAGGTGTAGTGTGTGAAAATGCATATCTTCTGTCAAAATGTAGATGACTGATTTTAACCTCTAATTCTTTTCTGTCTTCTTAAAAAAATATTTTTTTAGTTACCTCACTATTCTTAGCTTTGTATACTGTGCTAGGCTTTAATGGACTGGATTTAATTAACTTATGCATTTTGTTGCCTATATTGTTATAATTGCTTCCAATGTTTCCTCGTCTGTAAGTCGCTTTGGATAAAAACGTCTGCTAAATGACTAAATGTAAATTTTATGAAATGTGTAATGTCATGTGTAATGTGTAGTGTGTGGCCTTGAAATTTTAGCATGTCTACGTAATCATGAATAAATGCTTCTTGAGACACACAGTGTTGCTTCTTTGCATGCATCAAACGAATTGTTTCTGGCTATATGCATCCATGCATCAGTTTAAGAGGGGTGGAAATGGGACACTTGGGTGAAACAAAACTGCCCCAAAAGTACCCCCACCCACTTTAAATACAGTTTTTTCTAAGTCAATTTGGTACATTTCTCAGATCCGATTTGAAATTCTCAAAACTTCTTGTTCAATCCTTACATCCTTGTGTCACTTGTGCACATCAAACAAGCATTTTCTCATTTCTTTGAACAAGTTGCAAATGCTTTGGTACATCCATGCAAGTAAATATGACACAATTCTGTGCAGATTCCTACATTATCAATTGCTTATGTCATGTTGATCAAAATGCATTATAATGGGTCTCTGTTGAAAAGTATAATCCCCCATGACATTTAAGCACTAGTTTTACAATATACAGTAAGAATACTTTAAGTAAACAGTGGCATTATATTTTACTCAATTTAGTGTTTTGGATTACTAAATTCTTTCCACATAGGATTGCAAGACAACTTCAATGTGTTGCAGACGGCCCCTTTTCACACCTAAACAGTCTTTTGGCACTCTCTACAGGAATCTCATCAGGATTCCCTCCCTCCTGCTTTTCCTCTGCTGTCTTATCTGCACTCCCCCCTCTCTGATGAGCTCTCTCTTTTGAATACCAACAGTGCCACAGACACTCTGTGTTCCACGCTTACATCCTGCTTGGACAACCTATGCCCTCCTACATCTGGACCAGCCCGTGCATCCCTGTCTGCCCCCTGGTTATGGGATGTACCACGTGAGCATCGCACCAGCCTCCAGTCAGCTGAGAGAAAATGGCCCAAGTCAAAAGACCATACTGACCTCTCTCCTGACTCTCACACTCTTAAAAACCTTCTCTGCTCTCCTCTGTCCGCCTGCTCCCACACCTTCATCGGAGTTAACGGCTAATGATTTTGCATCGTTCTTCGTAAAGACACTACCGCCATCAACAGCCAGATTTCTACACCACCATCACCCGCCTTTTCTCCTCTGTCTGAAAATGATGTTTCCAAGGCCATTGGTTCCAACCACCCTACCACCTGCCCACTGGATTCCATCCCCACCCATCTCCTCCATGCCATCTCTCCAGCAGTTGTGCCTGGTCTGACCCACATCATCAACTCTTTGCTCACCACTGGGACATTTCCCACTGCGTTCAAAGAGGCCTGCATCACACCGCTACTGAAGAAACCCACTCTCAACCTTACACTGCTAGAACACTACAGGCAGGTGTAGTGTGTGAAAATGCATATCTTCTGTCAAAATGTAGATGACTGATTTTAACCTCTAATTCTTTTCTGTCTTTTTAAAAAAATATTTTTTTAGTTACCTCACTATTCTTAGCTTTGTATACTGTGCTAGGCTTTAATGGACTGGATTTAATTAACTTATGCATTTTGTTGCCTATATTGTTATATTTACTTCCAATGTTTCCTCGTCTGTAAGTCGCTTTGGATAAAAACGTCTGCTAAATGACTAAATGTAAATTTTATGAAATGTGTAATGTCATGTGTAATGTGTAGTGTGTGGCCTTGAAATTTTAGCATGTCTACGTAATCATGAATAAATGCTTCTTGAGACACACAGTGTTGCTTCTTTGCATGCATCAAACAAATTGTTTCTGGCTATATGCATCCATGCATCAGTTTGAGAGGGGTGGAAATGGGACAATTGGGTGAAACAAAACTGCCCCAAAAGTACCCCCACCCTTTTTAATACAGTTTTTTCTAAGTCAATTTGGTACATTTCTCAGATCCGATTTGAAATTCTCAAAACTTCTTGTTCAATCCTAACATCCTTGTGTCACTTGTGCACATCAAACAAGCATTTTCTCATTTCTTTGAACAAGTTGCAAATGCTTTGGTACATCCATGCAAGTGAATATGACACAATTCTGTGCAGATTCCTACATTATCAATTGCTTATGTCATGTTGACCAAAATGCATTATAATGGGTCTCTGTTGAATAGTATAATCCCCCATGACATTTAAGCACTAGTTTTAGAATATACAGTAAGTATACTTTAAGTAAACAGTGGCATTTTATTTTACTCAATTTAGTGTTTTGCATTACTAAATTCTTTCCACATAGGATTGCAAGACAACTTCAATGTGTTGCATACGGCCCCTTTTCACACCTAAACAGTCTTTTGGCACTCTCTACAGGGATCTCATCAGGATTCCCTCCCTCCTGCTTTTCCTCTGCTGTCTTGTCTGCACTCCCCCCTCTCTGATGAGCTCTCTCTTTTGAATACCAACAGTGCCACAGACACTCTGTGTTCCACGCTTACATCCTGCTTGGACAACCTATGCCCTCCTACATCTGGACCAGCCCGTGCATCCCTGTCTGCCCCCTGGTTATCGGATGTACCACGTGAGCATCGCACCAGCCTCCAGTCAGCTGAGAGAAAATGGCCCAAGTCAAAAGACCATACTGACCTCTCTTTCTACCAGTCTCTTCTCTCTACTTTCTCCGTTGACGTCACCTCTGCAAAAACTGATTATAACCACTCGAAGATCAGCAACTCTCCTGACTCTCACACACTCTTAAAAACCTTCTCTGCTCTCCTCTGTCCGCCTGCTCCCACACCTTCATCGGAGTTAACGGTTAATGATTTTGCATCGTTCTTCGTAAAGAAAACTACAGCCATCAACAGCCAGATTTCTACACCACCATCACCCGCCTTTTCTCCTCTGCCTGAAAATGATGTTTCCAAGGTCATTGGTTCCAACCACCCTACCACCTGCCCACTGGATTCCATCCCCACCCATCTCCTCCATGCCATCTCTCCAGCAGTTGTGCCTGGTCTGACCCACATCATCAACTCTTTGCTCACCACTGGGACATTTCCCACTGCGTTCAAAGAGGCCTGCATCACACTGCTACTGAAGAAACCCACTCTCAACCTTACCCTGCTAGAACACTACAGGCAGGTGTAGTGTGTGAAAATGCATATCTTCTGTCAAAATGTAGATGACTGATTTTAACCTCTAATTCTTTTCTGTCTTCTTAAAAAAATATTTTTTTAGTTACCTCACTATTCTTAGCTTTGTATACTGTGCTAGGTTTTAATGGACTGGATTTAATTAACTTATGCATTTTGTTGCCTATATTGTTATAATTGCTTCCAATGTTTCCTCGTCTGTAAGTCGCTTTGGATAGAAACGTCTGCTAAATGACTAAATGTAAATTTTATGAAATGTGTAATGTCATGTGTAATGTGTAGTGTGTGGCCTTGAAATTTTAGCATGTCTACGTAATCTTGAATAAATGCTTCTTGAGACACACAGTGTTGCTTCTTTGCATGCATCAAACAAATTGTTTCTGGCTATATGCATCCATGCATCAGTTTGAGAGGGGTGGAAATGGGACACTTGGGTGAAACAAAACTGCCCCAAAAGTACCCCCACCCACTTTAAATACAGTTTTTTCTAAGTCAATTGGGTATATTTCTCAGATCCGATTTGAAATTCTCAAAACTTCTTGTTCAATCCTTACGTCCTTGTGTCACTTGTGCACATCAAACAAGCATTTTCTCATTTCTTTGAACAAGTTGCAAATGCTTTGGTACATCCATGCAAGTGAATATGACACAATTCTGTGCAGATTCCTACATTATTGCTTATGTCATGTTGATCAAAATGCATTATAATGGGTCTCTGTTGAATAGTATAATCCCCCATGACATTTAAGCACTAGTTTTACAATATACAGTAAGTATACTTTAAGTAAACAGTGGCATTTTATTTTAATCAATTTGGGTTTTGCATTACTAAATTTTTTCAACATAGGATTGCAAGACAACTTCAATGTGTTGCAGACGGCCCCTTTTCACACCTAAACAGTCTTTTGGCACTCTCTACAGGGATCTCATCAGGATTCCCTCCCTCCTGCTTTTCCTCTGCTGTCTTGTCTGCACTCCCCCCCTCTGAGGAGCTCTCTCTTTTGAATACCAACAGTGCCACAGACACTCTGTGTTCCACGCTTACATCCTGCTTGGACAACCTATGCCCTCCTACATCTGGACCAGCCCGTGCATCCCTATCTGCCCCCTGGTTATCGGATGTACCACGTGAGCATCGCACCAGCCTCCAGTCAGTTGAGAGAAAATGGCCCAAGTCAAAAGACAATACTGACCTCTCTCCTGACTCTCACACACTCTTAAAAACCTTCTCTGCTCTCCTCTGTCCGCCTGCTCCCACACCTTCATCGGAGTTAACGGCTAATGATTTTGCATCGTTCTTCTTAAAGAAAATACCGCCATCAACAGCAAGATTTCTACACCACCATCACCCGCCTTTTCTCCTCTGTCTGAAAATGATGTTTCCAAGGTCATTGATTCCAACCACCCTACCACCTGCCCACTGGATTCCATCCCCACCCATCTCCTCCATGCCATCTCTCCAGCAGTTGTGCCTGGTCTGACCAACATCATCAACTCTTTGCTCACCACTGGGACATTTCCCAATGCGTTCAAAGAGGCCTGCACCACACCGCTACTGAAGAAACCCACTCTCAACCTTACACTGCTAGAACACTACAGGCAGGTGTAGTGTGTGAAAATGCATATCTTCTGTCAAAATGTAGATGACTGATTTTAACCTCTAATTCTTTTCTGTCTTCTTAAAAAAATTTTTTTTTACTTACCTCACTATTCTTAGCTTTGTCTACTGTGCTAGGCTTTAATGGACTGGATTTAATTAACTTATGCATTTTGTTGCCTATATTGTTATAATTGCTTCCAATGTTTCCTCGTCTGTAAGTCGCTTTGGATAAAAACGTCTGCTAAATGACTAAATGTAAATTTTATGAAATGTGTAATGTCATGTGTAATGTGTAGTGTGTGGCCTTGAAATTTTAGCATGTCTACGTAATCATGAATAAATGCTTCTTGAGACACACAGTGTTGCTTCTTTGCATGCATCAAACAAATTGTTTCTGGCTATATGCATCCATGCATCAGTTTGAGAGTTGTGGAAATGGGACACTTGGGTGAAACAAAACTGCCCCAAAAGTACCCCCACCCACTTTAAATACAGTTTTTTCTAAGTCAATTTGGTACATTTCTCAGATCCGATTTGAAATTCTCAAAACTTCTTGTTCAATCCTTACATCCTTGTGTCACTTGTGCACATCAAACAAGCATTTTCTCATTTCTTTGAACAAGTTGCAAATGCTTTGGTACATCCATGCAAGTGAATATGACACAATTCTGTGCAGATTCCTACATTATCAATTGCTTATGTCATGTTGATCAAAATGCATTATAATGGGTCTCTGTTGAATAGTATAATCCCCCATGACATTTAAGCACTAGTTTTACAATATACAGTAAGTAAACTTTAAGTAAACAGTGGCATTTTATTTTACTCAATTTAGTGTTTTGCATTACTAAATTTTTTCAACATAGGATTGCAAGACAACTTCAATGTGTTGCAGACGGCCCCTTTTCACACCTAAACAGTCTTTTGGCACTCTCTACAGGGATCTCATCAGGATTCCCTCCCTCCTGCTTTTCCTCTGCTGTCTTGTCTGCACTCCCCCCCTCTGAGGAGCTCTCTCTTTTGAATACCAACAGTGCCACAGACACTCTGTGTTCCACGCTTACATCCTGCTTGGACAACCTATGCCCTCCTACATCTGGACCAGCCCGTGCATCCCTGTCTGCCCCCTGGTTATGGGATGTACCACGTGAGCATCGCACCAGCCTCACGTCAGCTGAGAGAAAATGGCCCAAGTCAAAAAACCATACTGACCTCTCTCTCTACCAGTCTCTTCTCTCTACTTTCTCCGTTCACGTCACCTCTGCAAAAACTGATTATAACCACTCGAAGATCAGCAACTCTCCTGACTCTCACACACTCTTAAAAACCTTCTCTGCTCTCCTCTGTCCGCCTGCTCCCACATCTTCATCGGAGTTAACGGCTAATGATTTTGCATCGTTCTTCGTAAAGACACTACCGCCATCAAGCCAGATTTCTACACCACCATCACCCGCCTTTTCTCCTCTGTCTGAAAATGATGTTTCCAAGGCCATTGGTTCCAACCACCCTACCACCTGCCCACTGGATTCCATCCCCACCCATCTCCTCCATGCCATCTCTCCAGCAGTTGTGCCTGGTCTGACCCACATCATCAACTCTTTGCTCACCACTGGGACATTTCCCACTGCGTTCAAAGAGGCCTGCATCACACCGCTACTGAAGAAACCCGCTCTCAACCTTACACTGCTAGAACACTACAGGCCGGTGTAGTGTGTGAAAATGCATATCTTCTGTCAAAATGTAGATGACCGATTTTAACCTCTAATTCTTTTCTGTCTTCTTAAAAAAAATTTTTTTTAATTATCTCACTATTCTTAGCTTTGTATACTGTGCTAGGCTTTAATGGACTGGATTTAATTAACTTATGCATTTTGTTGCCTATATTGCTATAATTGCTTCCAATGTTTCCTCGTCTGTAAGTCGCTTTGGATAAAAACGTCTGCTAAATGACTAAATGTAAATTTATCGAAATGTGTAATGTCATGTGTAATGTGTAGTGTGTGGCCTTGAAATTTAAGCATGTCTACGTAATCATGAATAAATGCTTCTTGAGACACACAGTGTTGCTTCTTTGCATGCATCAAACAAATTGTTTCTGGCTATATGCATCCATGCATCAGTTTGAGAGGGGTGGAAATGGGACACTTGGGTGAAACAAAACTGCCCCAAAAGTACCCCCACCCACTTTAAATACAGTTTTTTCTAAGTCAATTTGGTACATTTCTCAGATCCGATTTGAAATTCTCAAAACTTCTTGTTCAATCCTTACATCCTTGTGTCACTTGTGCACATCAAACAAGCATTTTCTCATTTCTTTGAACAAGTTGCAAATGCTTTGGTACATCCATGCAAGTGAATATGACACAATTCTGTGCAGATTCCTACATTATCAATTGCTTATGTCATGTTGATCAAAATGCATTATAATGGGTCTCTGTTGAATAGTATAATCCCCCATGACATTTAAGCACTAGTTTTACAATATACAGTAAGTATACTTTAAGTAAACAGTGGCATTATTTTTTACTCAATTTAGTGTTTTGGATTACTAAATTCTTTCCACATAGGATTGCAAGACAACTTCAATGTGTTGCAGACGGCCCCTTTTCACACCTAAACAGTCTTTTGGCACTCTCTACAGGAATCTCATCAGGATTCCCTCCCTCCTGCTTTTCCTCTGCTGTCTTGTCTGCACTCCCCCCTCTCTGAGGAGCTCTCTCTTTTGAATACCAACAGTGCCACAGACACTCTGTGTTCCACGCTTACATCCTGCTTGGACAACCTATGCCCTCCTACATCTGGACCAGCCCGTGCATCCCTGTCTGCCCCCTGGTTATGGGATGTACCACGTGAGCATCGCACCAGCCTCCAGTCAGCTGAGAGAAAATGGCCCAAGTCAAAAGACCATACTGACCTCTCTCCTGACTCTCACACTCTTAAAAACCTTCTCTGCTCTCCACTGTCCGCCTGCTCCCACACCTTCATCGGAGTTAACGGCTAATGATTTTGCATCGTTCTTCGTAAAGACACTACCGCCATCAAGCCAGATTTCTACACCACCATCACCCGCCTTTTCTCCTCTGTCTGAAAATGATGTTTCCAAGGCCATTGGTTCCAACCACCCTACCACCTGCCCACTGGATTCCATCCCCACCCATCTCCTCCATGCCATCTCTCCAGCAGTTGTGCCTGGTCTGACCCACATCATCAACTCTTTGCTCACCACTGGGACATTTCCCACTGCGTTCAAAGAGGCCTGCATCACACCGCTACTGAAGAAACCCGCTCTCAACCTTACACTGCTAGAACACTACAGGCCGGTGTAGTGTGTGAAAATGCATATCTTCTGTCAAAATGTAGATGACCGATTTTAACCTCTAATTCTTTTCTGTCTTCTTAAAAAAATTTTTTTTTAGTTACCTCACTATTCTTAGCTTTGTATACTGTGCTAGGCTTTAATGGACTGGATTTAATTAACTTATGCATTTTGTTCCCTATATTGCTATAATTGCTTCCAATGTTTCCTCGTCTGTAAGTCGCTTTGGATAAAAACGTCTGCTAAATGACTAAATGTAAATTTTATGAAATGTGTAATGTCATGTGTAATGTGTAGTGTGTGGCCTTGAAATTTTAGCATGTCTACGTAATCATGAATAAATGCTTCTTGAGACACACAGTGTTGCTTCTTTGCATGCATCAAACGAATTGTTTCTGGCTATATGCATCCATGCATCAGTTTGAGAGGGGTGGAAATGGGACACTTGGGTGAAACAAAACTGCCCCAAAAGTACCCCCACCCACTTTAAATACAGTTTTTTCTAAGTCAATTTGGTACATTTCTCAGATCCGATTTGAAATTCTCAAAACTTCTTGTTCAATCCTAACATCCTTGTGTCACTTGTGCACATCAAACAAGCATTTTCTCATTTCTTTGAACAAGTTGCAAATGCTTTGGTACATCCATGCAAGTGAATATGACACAATTCTGTGCAGATTCCTACATTATCAATTGCTTATGTCATGTTGATCAAAATGCATTATAATGGGTCTCTGTTGAATAGTATAATCCCCCATGACATTTAAGCACTAGTTTTACAATATACAGTAAGTATACTTTAAGTAAACAGTGGCATTTTATTTTACTCAATTTAGTGTTTTGCATTACTAAATTCTTTCCACATAGGATTGCAAGACAACTTCAATGTGTTGCAGACGGCCCCTTTTCACACCTAAACAGTCTTTTGGCACTCTCTACAGGAATCTCATCAGGATTCCCTCCCTCCTGCTTTTCCTCTGCTGTCTTGTCTGCACTCCCCCCCCTCTGAGGAGCTCTCTCTTTTGAATACCAACAGTGCCACAGACACTCTGTGTTCCACGCTTACATCCTGCTTGGACAACCTATGCCCTCCTACATCTGGACCAGCCCCTGCATCCCTGTCTGCCCCCTGGTTATCGGATGTACCACGTGAGCATCGCACCAGCCTCCAGTCAGTTGAGAGAAAATGGCCCAAGTCAAAAGACCATACTGACCTCTCTCCTGACTCTCACACACTCTTAAAAACCTTCTCTGCTCTCCTCTGTCCGCCTGCTCCCACACCTTCATCTGAGTTAACGGCTAATGATTTTGCATCGTTCTTCGTAAAGAAAACTACCGCCATCAACAGCCAGATTTCTACACCACCATCACACGCCTTTTCTCCTCTGTCTGAAAATGATGTTTCCAAGGTCATTGGTTCCAACCACCCTACCACCTGCCCACTGGATTCCATCCCCACCCATCTCCTCCATGCCATCTCTCCAGCAGTTGTGCCTGGTCTGACCCACATCATCAACTCTTTGCTCACCACTGGGACATTTCCCACTGCGTTCAAAGAGGCCTGCATCACACCGCTACTGAAGAAACCAACTCTCAACCTTACACTGCTAGAACACTACAGGCAGGTATAGTGTGTGAAAATGCATATCTTCAGTCAAAATGTAGATGACTGATTTTAACCTCTAATTCTTTTCTGTCTTCTTAAAAAAATATTTTTTTTACTTACCTCACTATTCTTAGCTTTGTCTACTGTGCTAGGCTTTAATGGACTGGATTTAATTAACTTATGCATTTTGTTGCCTATATTGTTATAATTGCTTCCAATGTTTCCTCGTCTGTAAGTCGCTTTGGATAAAAACGTCTGCTAAATGACTAAATGTAAATTTTATGAAATGTGTAATGTCATGTGTAATGTGTAGTGTGTGGCTTTGAAATTTTAGCATGTCTACGTAATCATGAATAAATGCTTCTTGGGACACACAGTGTTGCTTCTTTGCATGCATCAAACAAATTGTTTCTGGCTATATGCATCCATTCATCAGTTTGAGAGGGGTGGAAATGGGACACTTGGGTGAAACAAAACTGCCCCAAAAGTACCCCCACCCACTTTAAATACAGATTTTTCTAAGTCAATTTGGTACATTTCTCAGATTCGATTTGAAATTCTCAAAACTTCTTGTTCAATCCTTACATCCTTGTGTCACTTGTGCACATCAAACAAGCATTTTCTAATTTCTTTGAACAAGTTGCAAATGCTTTGGTACATCCATGCAAGTGAATATGACACAATTCTGTGCAGATTCCTACATTATCAATTGCTTATGTCATGTTGATCAAAATGCATTATAATGGGTCTCTGTTGAATAGTATAATCCCCCATGACATTTAAGCACTAGTTTTACAATATACAGTAAGTAAACTTTAAGTAAACAGTGGCATTTTATTTTACTCAATTTAGTGTTTTGCATTACTAAATTTTTTCAACATAGGATTGCAAGACAACTTCAATGTGTTGCAGACGGCCCCTTTTCACACCTAAACAGTCTTTTGGCACTCTCTACAGGGATCTCATCAGGATTCCCTCCCTCCTGCTTTTCCTCTGCTGTCTTGTCTGCACTCCCCCCCTCTGAGGAGCTCTCTCTTTTGAATACCAACAGTGCCACAGACACTCTGTGTTCCACGCTTACATCCTGCTTGGACAACCTATGCCCTCCTACATCTGGACCAGCCCGTGCATCCCTGTCTGCCCCCTGGTTATGGGATGTACCACGTGAGCATCGCACCAGCCTCCAGTCAGCTGAGAGAAAATGGCCCAAGTCAAAAGACCATACTGACCTCTCTCTATACCAGTCTCTTCTCTCTACTTTCTCCGTTGACGTCACCTCTGCAAAAACTGATTATAACCACTCGAAGATCAGCAACTCTCCTGACTCTCACACACTCTTAAAAACCTTCTCTGCTCTCCTCTGTCCGCCTGCTCCCACACCTTCATCGGATTTAACGGCTAATGATTTTGCATCGTTCTTCGTAAAGACACTACCGCCATCAAGCCAGATTTCTACACCACCATCACCCGCCTTTTCTCCTCTGTCTGAAAATGATGTTTCCAAGGCCATTGGTTCCAACCACCCTACCACCTGCCCACTGGATTCCATCCCCACCCATCTCCTCCATGCCATCTCTCCAGCAGTTGTGCCTGGTCTGAACCACATCATCAACTCTTTGCTCACCACTGGGACATTTCCCACTGCGTTCAAAGAGGCCTGCATCACACCGCTACTGAAGAAACCCGCTCTCAACCTTACACTGCTAGAACACTACAGGCCGGTGTAGTGTGTGAAAATGCATATCTTCTGTCAAAATGTAGATGACCGATTTTAACCTCTAATTCTTTTCTGTCTTCTTAAAAAAATTTTTTTTAGTTATCTCACTATTCTTAGCTTTGTATACTGTGCTAGGCTTTAATGGACTGGATTTAATTAACTTATGCATTTTGTTGCCTATATTGCTATAATTGCTTCCAATGTTTCCTCGTCTGTAAGTCGCTTTGGATAAAAACGTCTGCTAAATGACTAAATGTAAATTTATCGAAATGTGTAATGTCATGTGTAATGTGTAGTGTGTGGCCTTGAAATTTAAGCATGTCTACGTAATCATGAATAAATGCTTCTTGAGACACACAGTGTTGCTTCTTTGCATGCATCAAACAAATTGTTTCTGGCTATATGCATCCATGCATCAGTTTGAGAGGGGTGGAAATGGGACACTTGGGTGAAACAAAACTGCCCCAAAAGTACCCCCACCCACTTTAAATACAGTTTTTTCTAAGTCAATTTGGTACATTTCTCAGATCCGATTTGAAATTCTCAAAACTTCTTGTTCAATCCTTACATCCTTGTGTCACTTGTGCACATCAAACAAGCATTTTCTCATTTCTTTGAACAAGTTGCAAATGCTTTGGTACATCCATGCAAGTGAATATGACACAATTCTGTGCAGATTCCTACATTATCAATTGCTTATGTCATGTTGATCAAAATGCATTATAATGGGTCTCTGTTGAATAGTATAATCCCCCATGACATTTAAGCACTAGTTTTACAATATACAGTAAGTATACTTTAAGTAAACAGTGGCATTATTTTTTACTCAATTTAGTGTTTTGGATTACTAAATTCTTTCCACATAGGATTGCAAGACAACTTCAATGTGTTGCAGACGGCCCCTTTTCACACCTAAACAGTCTTTTGGCACTCTCTACAGGAATCTCATCAGGATTCCCTCCCTCCTGCTTTTCCTCTGCTGTCTTGTCTGCACTCCCCCCTCTCTGAGGAGCTCTCTCTTTTGAATACCAACAGTGCCACAGACACTCTGTGTTCCACGCTTACATCCTGCTTGGACAACCTATGCCCTCCTACATCTGGACCAGCCCGTGCATCCCTGTCTGCCCCCTGGTTATGGGATGTACCACGTGAGCATCGCACCAGCCTCCAGTCAGCTGAGAGAAAATGGCCCAAGTCAAAAGACCATACTGACCTCTCTCCTGACTCTCACACTCTTAAAAACCTTCTCTGCTCTCCTCTGTCCGCCTGCTCCCACACCTTCATCGGAGTTAACGGATAATGATTTTGCGTCGTTCTTCGTAAAGACACTACCGCCATCAAGCCAGATTTCTACACCACCATCACCCGCCTTTTCTCCTCTGTCTGAAAATGATGTTTCCAAGGCCATTGGTTCCAACCACCCTACCACCTGCCCACTGGATTCCATCCCCACCCATCTCCTCCATGCCATCTCTCCAGCAGTTGTGCCTGGTCTGACCCACATCATCAACTCTTTGCTCACCACTGGGACATTTCCCACTGCGTTCAAAGAGGCCTGCATCACACCGCTACTGAAGAAACCCACTCTCAACCTTACACTGCTAGAACACTACAGGCAGGTGTAGTGTGTGAAAATGTATATCTTCTGTCAAAATGTAGATGACTGATTTTAACCTCTAATTCTTTTCTGTCTTTTTAAAAAAATTTTTTTTTAGTTACCTCACTATTCTTAGCTTTGTATACTGTGCTAGGCTTTAATGGACTGGATTTAATTAACTTATGCATTTTGTTGCCTATATTGTTATAATTACTTCCAATGTTTCCTCGTCTGTAAGTCGCTTTGGATAAAAACGTCTGCTAAATGACTAAATGTAAATTTTATGAAATGTGTAATGTCATGTGTAATGTGTAGTGTGTGGCCTTGAAATTTTAGCATGTCTACGTAATCATGAATAAATGCTTCTTGAGACACACAGTGTTGCTTCTTTGCATGCATCAAACAAATTGTTTCTGGCTATATGCATCCATGCATCAGTTTGAGAGGGGTGGAAATGGGACAATTGGGTGAAACAAAACTGCCCCAAAAGTACCCCCACCCACTTTAAATACAGTTTTTTCTAAGTCAATTTGGTACATTTCTCAGATCCGATTTGAAATTCTCAAAACTTCTTGTTCAATCCTAACATCCTTGTGTCACTTGTGCACATCAAACAAGCATTTTCTCATTTCTTTGAACAAGTTGCAAATGCTTTGGTACATCCATGCAAGTGAATATGACACAATTCTGTGCAGATTCCTACATTATCAATTGCTTATGTCATGTTGATCAAAATGCATTATAATGGGTCTCTGTTGAATAGTATAATCCCCCATGACATTTAAGCACTAGTTTTACAATATACAGTAAGTATACTTTAAGTAAACAGTGGCATTTTATTTTACTCAATTTAGTGTTTTGCATTACTAAATTCTTTCCACATAGGATTGCAAGACAACTTCAATGTGTTGCATACGGCCCCTTTTCACACCTAAACAGTCTTTTGGCACTCTCTACAGTGATCTCATCAGGATTCCCTCCCTCCTGCTTTTCCTCTGCTGTCTTGTCTGCACTCCCCCCCTCTGAGGAGCTCTCTCTTTTGAATACCAACAGTGCCACAGACACTCTGTGTTCCACGCTTACATCCTGCTTGGACAACCTATGCCCTCCTACATCTGGACCAGCCCGTGCATCCCTGTCTGCCCCCTGGTTATGGGATGTACCACGTGAGCATCGCACCAGCCTCCAGTCAGCTGAGAGAAAATGGCCCAAGTCAAAAGACCATACTGACCTCTCTCTCTACCAGTCTCTTCTCTCTACTTTCTCCGTTGACGTCACCTCTGCAAAAACTGATTATAACCACTCGAAGATCAGCAACTCTCCTGACTCTCACACTCTTAAAAACCTTCTCTGCTCTCCTCTGTCCGCCTGCTCCCACACCTTCATCGGAGTTAACGGCTAATGATTTTGCATCGTTCTTCGTAAAGAAAACTACAGCCATCAACAGCCAGATTTCTACACCACCATCACCCGCCTTTTCTCCTCTGTCTGAAAATGATGTTTCCAAGGTCATTGGTTCCAACCACCCTACCACCTGCCCACTGGATTCCATCCCCACCCATCTCCTCCATGCCATCTCTCCAGCAGTTGTGCCTGGTCTGACCCACATCATCAACTCTTTGCTCACCACTGGGACATTTCCCACTGCGTTCAAAGAGGCCTGCATCACACCGCTACTGAAGAAACCCGCTCTCAACCTTACACTGCTAGAACACTACAGGCCGGTGTAGTGTGTGAAAATGCATATCTTCTTTCAAAATGTAGATGACCGATTTTAACCTCTAATTCTTTTCTGTCTTCTTAAAAAAATTTTTTTTTAGTTACCTCACTTTTCTTAGCTTTGTATACTGTGCTAGGCTTTAATGGACTGGATTTAATTAACTTATGCATTTTGTTCCCTATATTGCTATAATTGCTTCCAATGTTTCCTCGTCTGTAAGTCGCTTTGGATAAAAACGTCTGCTAAATGACTAAATGTAAATTTTATGAAATGTGTAATGTCATGTGTAATGTGTAGTGTGTGGCCTTGAAATTTTAGCATGTCTACGTAATCATGAATTAATGCTTCTTGAGACACACAGTGTTGCTTCTTTGCATGCATCAAACGAATTGTTTCTGGCTATATGCATCCATGCATCAGTTTGAGAGGGGTGGAAATGGGACACTTGGGTGAAACAAAACTGCCCCAAAAGTACCCCCACCCACTTTAAATATAGTTTTTTCTAAGTCAATTTGGTACATTTCTCAGATCCGATTTGAAATTCTCAAAACTTCTTGTTCAATCCTTACATCCTTGTGTCACTTGTGCACATCAAACAAGCATTTTCTCATTTCTTTGAACAAGTTTCAAATGCTTTGGTAAATCCATGCAAGTGAATATGACACAATTCTGTGCAGATTCCTACATTATCAATTGCTTATGTCATGTTGATCAAAATGAATTATAATGGGTCTCTGTTGAATAGTATAATCCCCCATGACATTTAAGCACTAGTTTTACAATATACAGTAAGTATACTTTAAGTAAACAGTGGCATTTTATTTTACTCAATTTTGTGTTTTGCATTACTAAATTCTTTCCACATAGGATTGCAAGACAACTTCAATGTGTTGCAGACGGCCCCTTTTCACACCTAAACAGTCTTTTGGCACTCTTTACAGGAATCTCATCAGGATTCCCTCCCTCCTGCTTTTCCTCTGCTGTCTTGTCTGCACTCCCCCCCTCTGAGGAGCTCTCTCTTTTGAATACCAACAGTGCCACAGACACTCTGTGTTCCACGCTTACATCCTGCTTGGACAACCTATGCCCTCCTACATCTGGACCAGCCCGTGCATCCCTGTCTGCCCCCTGGTTATCGGATGTACCACGTGAGCATCGCACCAGCCTCCAGTCAGTTGAGAGAAAATGGCCCAAGTCAAAAGACCATACTGACCTCTCTCCTGACTCTCACACACTCTTAAAAACCTTCTCTGCTCTCCTCTGTCCGCCTGCTCCCACACCTTCATCGGAGTTAACGGCTAATGATTTTGCATCGTTCTTCGTAAAGAAAACTACCGCCATCAACAGCCAGATTTCTACACCACCATCACCCGCCTTTTCTCCTCTGTCTGAAAATGATGTTTCCAAGGTCATTGGTTCCAACCACCCTACCACCTGCCCACTGGATTCCATCCCCACCCATCTCCTCCATGCCATCTCTCCAGCAGTTGTGCCTGGTCTGACCCACATCATCAACTCTTTGCTCACCACTGGGACATTTCCCACTGCATTCAAAGAGGCCTGCATCACACCGCTACTGAAGAAACCCACTCTCAACCTTACACTGCTAAAACACTACAGGCAGGTGTAGTGTGTGAAAATGCATATCTTCTGTCAAAATGTAGATGACTGATATTTACCTCTAATTCTTTTCTGTCTTCTTAAAAAAATATTTTTTTAGTTACCTCACTATTCTTAGCTTTGTATACTGTGCTAGGCTTTAATGGACTGGATTTAATTAACTTATGCATTTTGTTGCCTATATTGTTATAATTGCTTCCAATGTTTCCTCGTCTGTAAGTCGCTTTGGATAAAAACGTCTGCTAAATGACTAAATGTAAATTTTATGAAATGTGTAATGTCATGTGTAATGTGTAGTGTGTGGCCTTGAAATTTTAGCATGTCTACGTAATCATGAATAAATGCTTCTTGAGACACACAGTGTTGCTTCTTTGCATGCATCAAACGAATTGTTTCTGGCTATATGCATCCATGCATCAGTTTGAGAGGGGTGGAAATGGGACACTTGGGTGAAACAAAACTGCCCCAAAAGTACCCCCACCCACTTTAAATACAGTTTTTTCTAAGTCAATTTGGTACATTTCTCAGATCCGATTTGAAATTCTCAAAACTTCTTGTTCAATCCTAACATCCTTGTGTCACTTGTGCACATCAAACAAGCATTTTCTCATTTCTTTGAACAAGTTGCAAATGCTTTGGTACATCCATGCAAGTGAATATGACACAATTCTGTGCAGATTCCTACATTATCAATTGCTTATGTCATGTTGATCAAAATGCATTATAATGGGTCTCTGTTGAATAGTATAATCCCCCATGACATTTAAGCACTAGTTTTACAATATACAGTAAGTATACTTTAAGTAAACAGTGGCATTTTATTTTACTCAATTTAGTGTTTTGCATTACTAAATTCTTTCCACATAGGATTGCAAGACAACTTCAATGTGTTGCAGACGGCCCCTTTTCACACCTAAACAGTCTTTTGGCACTCTCTACAGGAATCTCATCAGGATTCCCTCCCTCCTGCTTTTCCTCTGCTGTCTTGTCTGCACTCCCCCCCTCTGAGGAGCTCTCTCTTTTGAATACCAACAGTGCCACAGACACTCTGTGTTCCACGCTTACATCCTGCTTGGACAACCTATGCCCTCCTACATCTGGACCAGCCCCTGCATCCCTGTCTGCCCCCTGGTTATCGGATGTACCACGTGAGCATCGCACCAGCCTCCAGTCAGTTGAGAGAAAATGGCCCAAGTCAAAAGACCATACTGACCTCTCTCCTGACTCTCACACACTCTTAAAAACCTTCTCTGCTCTCCTCTGTCCGCCTGCTCCCACACCTTCATCTGAGTTAACGGCTAATGATTTTGCATCGTTCTTCGTAAAGAAAACTACCGCCATCAACAGCCAGATTTCTACACCACCATCACACGCCTTTTCTCCTCTGTCTGAAAATGATGTTTCCAAGGTCATTGGTTCCAACCACCCTACCACCTGCCCACTGGATTCCATCCCCACCCATCTCCTCCATGCCATCTCTCCAGCAGTTGTGCCTGGTCTGACCCACATCATCAACTCTTTGCTCACCACTGGGACATTTCCCACTGCGTTCAAAGAGGCCTGCATCACACCGCTACTGAAGAAACGAACTCTCAACCTTACACTGCTAGAACACTACAGGCAGGTATAGTGTGTGAAAATGCATATCTTCAGTCAAAATGTAGATGACTGATTTTAACCTCTAATTCTTTTCTGTCTTCTTAAAAAAATATTTTTTTTACTTACCTCACTATTCTTAGCTTTGTATACTGTGCTAGGCTTTAATGGACTGGATTTAATTAACTTATGCATTTTGTTGCCTATATTGTTATGATTGCTTCCAATGTTTCCTCGTCTGTAAGTCGCTTTGGATAAAAACGTCTGCTAAATGACTAAATGTAAATTTTATGAAATGTGTAATGTCATGTGTAATGTGTAGTGTGTGGCCTTGAAATTTTAGCATGTCTACGTAATCTTGAATAAATGCTTATTGAGTCACACAGTGTTGCTTCTTTGCATGCATCAAACGAATTGTTTCTGGCTATATGCATCCACGCATCAGTTTGAGAGGGGTGGAAATGGGACACTTGGGTGAAACAAAACTGCCCCAAAAGTACCCCCACCCACTTTAAATATAGTTTTTTCTAAGTCAATTTGGTACATTTCTCAGATCCGATTTGAAATTCTCAAAACTTCTTGTTCAATCCTTACATCCTTGTGTCACTTGTGCACATCAAACAAGCATTTTCTCATTTCTTTAAACAAGTTTCAAATGCTTTGGTACATCCATGCAAGTGAATATGACACAATTCTGTGCAGATTCCTACATTATCAATTGCTTATGTCATGTTGATCAAAATGAATTATAATGGGTCTCTGTTGAATAGTATAATCCCCCATGACATTTAAGCACTAGTTTTACAATATACAGTAAGTATACTTTAAGTAAACAGTGGCATTTTATTTTACTCAATTTAGTGTTTTGCATTACTAAATTCTTTCCACATAGGATTGCAAGACAACTTCAATGTGTTGCAGACGGCCCCTTTTCACACCTAAACAGTCTTTTGGAACTCTCTACAGGAATCTCATCAGGATTCCCTCCCCGTGCTTTTCCTCTGCTGTCTTGTCTGCACTCCCCCCCTCTGAGGAGCTCTCTCTTTTGAATACCAACAGTGCCACAGACACTCTGTGTTCCACGCTTACATCCTGCTTGGACAACCTATGCCCTCCCACATCTGGACCAGCCCGTGCATCCCTGTCTGCCCCCTGGTTATTGGATGTACCACGTGAGCATCGCACCAGCCTCCAGTCAGTTGAGAGAAAATGGCCCAAGTCAAAAGACCATACTGACCTCTCTCCTGACTCTCACACACTCTTAAAAACCTTCTCTGCTCTCCTCTGTCCGCCTGCTCCCACACCTTCATCGGAGTTAACGGCTAATGATTTTGCATCGT
This sequence comes from Barbatula barbatula, assembly GCF_947034865.1. Classification (NCBI taxonomy): domain Eukaryota; kingdom Metazoa; phylum Chordata; class Actinopteri; order Cypriniformes; family Nemacheilidae; genus Barbatula; species Barbatula barbatula. Next base: position 15,832,509 of record NC_136780.1, read on the forward strand.
TCTTCGTAAAGAAAACTACCGCCATCAACAGCCAGTTTTCTACACCACCATCACCCGCCTTTTCTCCTCTGTCTGAAAATGATGTTTCCAAGGCCATTGGTTCCAACCACCCTACCACCTGCCCACTGGATTCCATCCCCACCCATCTCCTCCATGCCATCTCTCCAGCAGTTGTGCCTGGTCTGACCCACATCATCAACTCTTTGCTCACCACTGGGACATTTCCCACTGCGTTCAAAGAGGCCTGCATCACACCGCTACTGAAGAAACCCACTCTCAACCTTACACTGCTAGAACACTACAGGCAGGTGTAGTGTGTGAAAATGCATATCTTCTGTCAAAATGTAGATGACTGATTTTAACCTCTAATTCTTTTCTGTCTTCTTAAAAAAATATTTTTTTTAGTTACCTCACTATTCTTAGCTTTGTATACTGTGCTAGGCTTTAATGGACTGGATTTAATTAACTTATGCATTTTGTTGCCTATATTGTTATAATTGCTTCCAATGTTTCCTCGTCTGTAAGTCGCTTTGGATAAAAACGTCTGCTAAATGACTAAATGTAAATTTTATGAAATGTGTAATGTCATGTGTAATGTGTAGTGTGTGGCCTTGAAATTTTAGCATGTCTACGTAATCTTGAATAAATGCTTCTTGAGACACACAGTGTTGCTTCTTTGCATGCATCAAACAAATTGTTTCTGGCTATATGCATCCATGCATCAGTTTGAGAGGGGTGGAAATGGGACACTTGGGTGAAACAAAACTGCCCCAAAAGTACCCCCACCCACTTTAAATACAGTTTTTTCTAAGTCAATTGGGTACATTTCTCAGATCCGATTTGAAATTCTCAAAACTTCTTGTTCAATCCCTACATCCTTGTGTCACTTGTGCACATCAAACAAGCATTTTCTCATTTCTTTGAACAAGTTGCAAATGCTTTGGTACATCCATGCAAGTGAATATGACACAATTCTGTGCAGATTCCTACATTATCAATTGCTTATGTCATGTTGATCAAAATGCATTATAATGGGTCTCTGTTGAATACTATAATCCCCCATGACATTTAAGCACTAGTTTTACAATATACAGTAAGTCTACTTTAAGAAAACAGTGGCATTTTATTTTAATCAATTTAGTGTTTTGCATTACTAAATTTTTTCAACATAGGATTGCAAGACAACTTCAATGTGTTGCAGACGGCCCCTTTTCACACCTAAACAGTCTTTTGGCACTCTCTACAGGGATCTTATCAGGATTCCCTCCCTCCTGCTTTTCCTCTGCTGTCTTGTCTGCACTCCCCCCCTCTGAGGAGCTCTCTCTTTTGAATACCAACAGTGCCACAGACACTCTGTGTTCCACGCTTACATCCTGCTTGGACAACCTATGCCCTCCTACATCTGGACCAGCCCTTGCATCCCTGTCTGCCCCCTGGTTATGGGATGTACCACATGAGCATCGCACCAGCCTCCAGTCAGCTGAGAGAAAATGGCCCGAGTCAAAAGACCATACTGACTGTCATGATCCTGCCTCTCCTTGTCTTGGTTTTCGAGTCTTGTGGCAGGATCATGTCAGTCCCATGTGTTTTGTGTGGAGAAAGAGCATTGTTTTGGTTTGAGAAGCCATGCTCTCTCTCCGGTGTCACGTCCTTTAGCCCCGCCCCCTTGTTTCCCTGTTAGCAGTCCATTAGTGTTAGTCTTGTCTCCAGCCCTGGTCCATCTTTCCCTTAGTGTTTCAGTCCCCTCACCTGCCTCGTGCAATCCTCCTGTTAGCTTTCCCTTAGTGTTTCATCCTTGTCACCTGTGGCCACTCTCCCTGTGTCATCAGTCCTCGTCAGTGTTTCCCTTTATCAAGTCCCAGTTTCCCTCTGTCTCTTGTCGATTCATTGCCAATATTTGTTATCGTCATCCCTGTTGGAGTCACTTTATTGGATTACATGTTTATTGGATTACCCTGTTTCCTGGACTCTAGTTTGTGGACTTCTAGTTTATTTCTTATTCTTATTACCCTGTTGTTTTGTTCCCCTTGTGGGAGGTTTTGGTTTACATTCTTGTCTTGTTTTAGTTAACGTTTTCCCATCGAGGGTCTTTGTTTTAATAAAGTTTTCTTGTTTCTCAAACCGCTGCCTGCGCTTGGGTTCTGTCCACACACCGTAACAGAATGAATCGACCACAGAGAACCCAGCAGGCAGCCAGGGACCGTGAGCAGTCCTCTGCCAGCCAGGACCACCAGCATTGGTGGCAGTCGACTGCTGACTTAATTCAGCGGGGCGATGGTCCTTTCCAGCCTCAGGGAGATAGATCCCTTAGTGAGTATGCTCAAGCGTCTGTGGCAAGACGGGGTTTTCTGCCAGAGACGCTCATGAATGCCTACTTCCTGGCGGGCCTCGTTAAGCCTCCACCGTTGGAGGAACGGGAGAGGCTGATCCGGGGGTCCTTTCAGCAACTGGTCAGCAGTCTTGCCTCCAGCTGCCCCTCGGCTGCACGCTCTCTCCTGCCTTCGATCCCAGAGAGTCGTTCCCTGAGGATTGGGGTTTTGGGCGTCACCACAAGCTCTGCTCCTCCACCAGCTAGCCTCCGTGGTAGGCGTGGACGGCGGGAGTCGTGGGACTCCCCGTCCGACTCATCCAGCATGGAGATAGTGGGGTCCCCCACCGCAACTCTGCAGCCGGCCACACGTCCTGTGAGCCGGTCAAAGAGGAAGAAGCAGAGGAGAGCTGCACCATCCTGCCCTGCCCAGCACCCGGTATCCAGCCCTGCCCAGGCGTCAAGTCCGGTGGTCCCGTCAAGTCCGGTGGTCCCGTCAAGTCCGGTGGTCCCGTCAAGTCCGGTGGTCCCGTCAAGTCCGGTGGTCCCGTCAAGTCCGGTGGTCCCGTCAAGTCCGGTGGTCCCGTCAAGTCCGGTGGTCCCGTCAAGTCCGGTGGTCCCGTCGGTCCCACCTGCACCCAGTCCAGTGTCAAGTCCTGCCCTGCCGGCCTTCCAGCCGGCGTCAAGTCCTGCCCTGCCGGCCTTCCAGCCGGCGTCAAGTCCTGCCCAGCCGGCCTTCCAGCCGGCGTCAAGTCCTGCCCAGCCGGCCCTCCAACCTACAAACCAGTCAGCCTTGCCCCAGCCGTTCCCTACTACGGCCGTCCTGTCATGCCCTACCCCTTCTAGTTCCTCCCACTCCATGAGAGGTATCCCTTCCATGCCCAGACCTTCCTACCCCACCCCTCCGCCCAGCTCTAGGAAGCAGGGTCCTGTCCCTCCTAAGTCCCCACCCAGTTATAGTGTTCCCAAGTTTGTCCCACCTATTCCGCCTCCCCCCTTCCCATTGATGTTTATTTTATTGTCCAACCCCAATCCCTTTCTAGTCATGTCAGCCCTGCCCCTAGTGTGTTCTGTTCTGTGCTTATGGTGTCTGTCCTCCTGTCTGTCAGTCTTGTCATGTTTAGTGTGATCTTGAAGAACTCCTGGAGGAGTTCTTTAAGGCGGGCGCTCTGTCATGATCCTGCCTCTCCTTGTCTTGGTTTTCGAGTCTTGTGGCAGGATCATGTCAGTCCCATGTGTTTTGTGTGGAGAAAGAGCATTGTTTTGGTTTGAGAAGCCATGCTCTCTCTCCGGTGTCACGTCCTTTAGCCCCGCCCCCTTGTTTCCCTGTTAGCAGTCCATTAGTGTTAGTCTTGTCTCCAGCCCTGGTCCATCTTTCCCTTAGTGTTTCAGTCCCCTCACCTGCCTCGTGCAATCCTCCTGTTAGCTTTCCCTTAGTGTTTCATCCTTGTCACCTGTGGCCACTCTCCCTGTGTCATCAGTCCTCGTCAGTGTTTCCCTTTATCAAGTCCCAGTTTCCCTCTGTCTCTTGTCGATTCATTGCCAATATTTGTTATCGTCATCCCTGTTGGAGTCACTTTATTGGATTACATGTTTATTGGATTACCCTGTTTCCTGGACTCTAGTTTGTGGACTTCTAGTTTATTTCTTATTCTTATTACCCTGTTGTTTTGTTCCCCTTGTGGGAGGTTTTGGTTTACATTCTTGTCTTGTTTTAGTTAACGTTTTCCCATCGAGGGTCTTTGTTTTAATAAAGTTTTCTTGTTTCTCAAACCGCTGCCTGCGCTTGGGTTCTGTCCACACACCGTAACACTGACCTCTCTCCTGACTCTCACACACTCTTAAAAACCTTCTCTGCTCTCCTCTGTCCGCCTGCTCCCACACCTTCATCAGAGTTAACGGCTAATGATTTTGCATCGTTCTTCGTAAAGACACTACCGCCATCAAGCCAGATTTCTACACCACCATCACCCGCCTTTTCTCCTCTGTCTGAAAATGATGTTTCCAAGGCCATTGGTTCCAACCACCCTACCACCTGCCCACTGGATTCCATCCCCACCCATCTCCTCCATGCCATCTCTCCAGCAGTTGTGCCTGGTCTGACCCACATCATCAACTCTTTGCTCACCACTGGGACATTTCCCACTGCGTTCAAAGAGGCCTGCATCACACCGCTACTGAAGAAACCCACTCTCAACCTTACACTGCTAGAACACTACAGGCAGGTGTAGTGTGTGAAAATGCATATCTTCTGTCAAAATGTAGATGACTGATTTTAACCTCTAATTCTTTTCTGTCTTCTTAAAAAAATATTTTTTTAGTTACCTCACTATTCTTAGCTTTGTATACTGTGCTAGGCTTTAATGGACTGGATTTAATTAACTTATGCATTTTGTTGCCTATATTGTTATAATTGCTTCCAATGTTTCCTCGTCTGTAAGTCGCTTTGGATAAAAACGTCTGCTAAATGACTAAATGTAAATTTTATGAAATGTGAAATGTCATGTGTAATGTGTAGTGTGTGGCCTTGAAATTTTAGCATGTCTACGTAATCATGAATAAATGCTTCTTGAGACACACAGTGTTGCTTCTTTGCATGCATCAAACGAATTGTTTCTGGCTATATGCATCCATGCATCAGTTTGAGAGGGGTGGAAATGGGACACTTGGGTGAAACAAAACTGCCCCAAAAGTACCCCCACCCACTTTAAATACAGTTTTTTCTAAGTCAATTTGGTACATTTCTCAGATCCGATTTGAAATTCTCAAAACTTCTTGTTCAATCCTTACATCCTTGTGTCACTTGTGCACATCAAACAAGCATTTTCTCATTTCTTTGAACAAGTTGCAAATGCTTTGGTACATCCATGCAAGTGAATATGACACAATTCTGTGCAGATTCCTACATTATCAATTGCTTATGTCATGTTGATCAAAATGCATTATAATGGGTCTCTGTTGAATAGTATAATCCCCCATGACATTTAAGCACTAGTTTTACAATATACAGTAAGAATACTTTAAGTAAACAGTGGCATTATATTTTACTCAATTTAGTGTTTTGGATTACTAAATTCTTTCCATATAGGATTGCAAGACAACTTCAATGTGTTGCAGACGGCCCCTTTTCACACCTAAACAGTCTTTTGGCACTCTCTAAAGGAATCTCATCAGGATTCCCTCCCTCCTGCTTTTCCTCTGCTGTCTTATCTGCACTCCCCCCTCTCTGATGAGCTCTCTCTTTTGAATACCAACAGTGCCACAGACACTCTGTGTTCCACGCTTACATCCTGCTTGGACAACCTATGCCCTCCTACATCTGGACCAGCCCGTGCATCCCTGTCTGCCCCCTGGTTATGGGATGTACCACGTGAGCATCGCACCAGCCTCCAGTCAGCTGAGAGAAAATGGCCCAAGTCAAAAGACCATACTGACCTCTCTCCTGACTCTCACACTCTTAAAAACCTTCTCTGCTCTCCTCTGTCCGCCTGCTCCCACACCTTCATCGGAGTTAACGGCTAATGATTTTGCATCGTTCTTCGTAAAGACACTACCGCCATCAACAGCCAGATTTCTACACCACCATCACCCGCCTTTTCTCCTCTGTCTGAAAATGATGTTTCCAAGGCCATTGGTTCCAACCACCCTACCACCTGCCCACTGGATTCCATCCCCACCCATCTCCTCCATGCCATCTCTCCAGCAGTTGTGCCTGGTCTGACCCACATCATCAACTCTTTGCTCACCACTGGGACATTTCCCACTGCGTTCAAAGAGGCCTGCATCACACCGCTACTGAAGAAACCCACTCTCAACCTTACACTGCTAGAACACTACAGGCAGGTGTAGTGTGTGAAAATGCATATCTTCTGTCAAAATGTAGATGACTGATTTTAACCTCTAATTCTTTTCTGTCTTCTTAAAAAAATATTTTTTTACTTACCTCACTATTCTTAGCTTTGTATACTGTGCTAGGCTTTAATGGACTGGATTTAATTAACTTATGCATTTTGTTGCCTATTATGTTATAATTGCTTCCAATGTTTCCTCGTCTGTAAGTCGCTTTGGATAAAAACGTCTGCTAAATGACTAAATGTAAATTTTATGAAATGTGTAATGTCATGTGTAATGTGTAGTGTGTGGCCTTGAAATTTTAGCATGTCTACGTAATCTTGAATAAATGCTTCTTGAGACACACAGTGTTGCTTCTTTGCATGCATCAAACGAATTGTTTCTGGCTATATGCATCCATGCATCAGTTTGAGAGGGGTGGAAATGGGACACTTGGGTGAAACAAAACTGCCCCAAAAGTACCCCCACCCACTTTAAATACAGTTTTTTCTAAGTCAATTGGGTACATTTCTCAGATCCGATTTGAAATTCTCAAAACTTCTTGTTCAATCCTTACATCCTTGTGTCACTTGTGCACATCAAACAAGCATTTTCTCATTTCTTTGAACAAGTTGCAAATGCTTTGGTACATCCATGCAAGTGAATATGACACAATTCTGTGCAGATTCCTACATTATCAATTGCTTATGTTATGTTGATCAAAATGCATTATAATGGGTCTCTGTTGAATACTATAATCCCCCATGACATTTAAGCACTAGTTTTACAATATACAGTAAGTCTACTTTAAGTAAACAGTGGCATTTTATTTTAATCAATTTAGTGTTTTGCATTACTAAATTTTTTCAACATAGGATTGCAAGACAACTTCAATGTGTTGCAGACGGCCCCTTTTCACACCTAAACAGTCTTTTGGCACTCTCTACAGGGATCTTATCAGGATTCCCTCCCTCCTGCTTTTCCTCTGCTGTCTTGTCTGCACTCCCCCCCTCTGAGGAGCTCTCTCTTTTGAATACCAACAGTGCCACAGACACTCTGTGTTCCACGCTTACATCCTGCTTGGACAACCTATGCCCTCCTACATCTGGACCAGCCCTTGCATCCCTGTCTGCCCCCTGGTTATGGGATGTACCACGTGAGCATCGCACCAGCCTCCAGTCAGCTGAGAGAAAATGGCCCAAGTCAAAAGACCATACTGACCTCTCTCCTGACTCTCACACACTCTTAAAAACCTTCTCTGCTCTCCTCTGTCCGCCTGCTCCCACACCTTCATCAGAGTTAACGGCTAATGATTTTGCATCGTTCTTCGTAAAGAAAACTACCGCCATCAACAGCCAGTTTTCTACACCACCATCACCCGCCTTTTCTCCTCTGTCTGAAAATGATGTTTCCAAGGCCATTGGTTCCAACCACCCTACCACCTGCCCACTGGATTCCATCCCCACCCATCTCCTCCATGCCATCTCTCCAGCAGTTGTGCCTGGTCTGACCGACATCATCAACTCTTTGCTCACCACTGGGACATTTCCCACTGCGTTCAAAGAGGCCTGCATCACACCGCTACTGAAGAAACCCACTCTCAACCTTACACTGCTAGAACACTACAGGCAGGTGTAGTTTGTGAAAATGCATATCTTCTGTCAAAATGTAGATGACTGATTTTAACCTCTAATTCTTTTCTGTCTTCTTAAAAAAATATTTTTTTTACTTACCTCACTATTCTTAGCTTTGTATACTGTGCTAGGCTTTAATGGACTGGATTTAATTAACTTATGCATTTTGTTGCCTATTATGTTATAATTGCTTCCAATGTTTCCTCGTCTGTAAGTCGCTTTGGATAAAAACGTCTGCTAAATGACTAAATGTAAATTTTATGAAATGTGTAATGTCATGTGTAATGTGTAGTGTGTGGCCTTGAAATTTTAGCATGTCTATGTAATCTTGAATAAATGCTTCTTGAGACACACAGTGTTGCTTCTTTGCATGCATCAAACAAATTGTTTCTGGCTATATGCATCCATGCATCAGTTTGAGAGGGGTGGAAATGGGACACTTGGGTGAAACAAAACTGCCCCAAAAGTACCCCCACCCACTTTAAATACAGTTTTTTCTAAGTCAATTGGGTACATTTCTCAGATCCGATTTGAAATTCTCAAAACTTCTTGTTCAATCCTTACATCCTTGTGTCACTTGTGCACATCAAACAAGCATTTTCTCATTTCTTTGAACAAGTTGCAAATGCTTTGGTACATCCATGCAAGTGAATATGACACAATTCTGTGCAGATTCCTACATTATCAATTGCTTATGTCATGTTGATCAAAATGCATTATAATGGGTCTCTGTTGAATACTATAATCCCCCATGACATTTAAGCACTAGTTTTACAATATACAGTAAGTCTACTTTAAGAAAACAGTGGCATTTTATTTTAATCAATTTAGTGTTTTGCATTACTAAATTTTTTCAACATAGGATTGCAAGACAACTTCAATGTGTTGCAGACGGCCCCTTTTCACACCTAAACAGTCTTTTGGCACTCTCTACAGGGATCTTATCAGGATTCCCTCCCTCCTGCTTTTCCTCTGCTGTCTTGTCTGCACTCCCCCCCTCTGAGGAGCTCTCTCTTTTGAATACCAACAGTGCCACAGACACTCTGTGTTCCACGCTTACATCCTGCTTGGACAACCTATGCCCTCCTACATCTGGACCAGCCCTTGCATCCCTGTCTGCCCCCTGGTTATGGGATGTACCACGTGAGCATCGCACCAGCCTCCAGTCAGCTGAGAGAAAATGGCCCGAGTCAAAAGACCATACTGACCTCTCTCCTGACTCTCACACACTCTTAAAAACCTTCTCTGCTCTCCTCTGTCCGCCTGCTCCCACACCTTCATCAGAGTTAACGGCTAATGATTTTGCATCGTTCTTCGTAAAGACACTACCGCCATCAAGCCAGATTTCTACACCACCATCACCCGCCTTTTCTCCTCTGTCTGAAAATGATGTTTCCAAGGCCATTGGTTCCAACCACCCTACCACCTGCCCACTGGATTCCATCCCCACCCATCTCCTCCATGCCATCTCTCCAGCAGTTGTGCCTGGTCTGACCCACATCATCAACTCTTTGCTCACCACTGGGACATTTCCCACTGCGTTCAAAGAGGCCTGCATCACACCGCTACTGAAGAAACCCACTCTCAACCTTACACTGCTAGAACACTACAGGCAGGTGTAGTGTGTGAAAATGCATATCTTCTGTCAAAATGTAGATGACTGATTTTAACCTCTAATTCTTTTCTGTCTTCTTAAAAAAATATTTTTTTAGTTACCTCACTATTCTTAGCTTTGTATACTGTGCTAGGCTTTAATGGACTGGATTTAATTAACTTATGCATTTTGTTGCCTATATTGTTATAATTGCTTCCAATGTTTCCTCGTCTGTAAGTCGCTTTGGATAAAAACGTCTGCTAAATGCTTAAATGTAAATTTTATGAAATGTGAAATGTCATGTGTAATGTGTAGTGTGTGGCCTTGAAATTTTAGCATGTCTACGTAATCATGAATAAATGCTTCTTGAGACACACAGTGTTGCTTCTTTGCATGCATCAAACGAATTGTTTCTGGCTATATGCATCCATGCATCAGTTTGAGAGGGGTGGAAATGGGACACTTGGGTGAAACAAAACTGCCCCAAAAGTACCCCCACCCACTTTAAATACAGTTTTTTCTAAGTCAATTTGGTACATTTCTCAGATCCGATTTGAAATTCTCAAAACTTCTTGTTCAATCCTTACATCCTTGTGTCACTTGTGCACATCAAACAAGCATTTTCTCATTTCTTTGAACAAGTTGCAAATGCTTTGGTACATCCATGCAAGTGAATATGACACAATTCTGTGCAGATTCCTACATTATCAATTGCTTATGTCATGTTGATCAAAATGCATTATAATGGGTCTCTGTTGAATAGTATAATCCCCCATGACATTTAAGCACTAGTTTTACAATATACAGTAAGAATACTTTAAGTAAACAGTGGCATTATATTTTACTCAATTTAGTGTTTTGGATTACTAAATTCTTTCCATATAGGATTGCAAGACAACTTCAATGTGTTGCAGACGGCCCCTTTTCACACCTAAACAGTCTTTTGGCACTCTCTACAGGAATCTCATCAGGATTCCCTCCCTCCTGCTTTTCCTCTGCTGTCTTATCTGCACTCCCCCCTCTCTGATGAGCTCTCTCTTTTGAATACCAACAGTGCCACAGACACTCTGTGTTCCACGCTTACATCCTGCTTGGACAACCTATGCCCTCCTACATCTGGACCAGCCCGTGCATCCCTGTCTGCCCCCTGGTTATGGGATGTACCACGTGAGCATCGCACCAGCCTCCAGTCAGCTGAGAGAAAATGGCCCAAGTCAAAAGACCATACTGACCTCTCTCCTGACTCTCACACTCTTAAAAACCTTCTCTGCTCTCCTCTGTCCGCCTGCTCCCACACCTTCATCGGAGTTAACGGCTAATGATTTTGCATCGTTCTTCGTAAAGACACTACCGCCATCAAGCCAGATTTCTACACCACCATCACCCGCCTTTTCTCCTCTGTCTGAAAATGATGTTTCCAAGGCCATTGGTTCCAACCACCCTACCACCTGCCCACTGGATTCCATCCCCACCCATCTCCTCCATGCCATCTCTCCAGCAGTTGTGCCTGGTCTGACCCACATCATCAACTCTTTGCTCACCACTGGGACATTTCCCACTGCGTTCAAAGAGGCCTACATCACACCGCTACTGAAGAAACCCACTCTCAACCTTACACTGCTAGAACACTACAGGCAGGTGTAGTGTGTGAAAATGCATATCTTCTGTCAAAATGTAGATGACTGATTTTAACCTCTAATTCTTTTCTGTCTTCTTAAAAAAATATTTTTTTAGTTACCTCACTATTCTTAGCTTTGTATACTGTGCTAGGCTTTAATGGACTGGATTTAATTAACTTATGCATTTTGTTGCCTATATTGTTATAATTACTTCCAATGTTTCCTCGTCTGTAAGTCGCTTTGGGTAAAAACGTCTGCTAAATGACTAAATGTAAATTTTATGAAATGTGTAATGTCATGTGTAATGTGTAGTGTGTGGCCTTGAAATTTTAGCATGTCTACGTAATCATGAATAAATGCTTCTTGAGACACACAGTGTTGCTTCTTTGCATGCATCAAACAAATTGTTTCTGGCTATATGCATCCATGCATCAGTTTGAGAGGGGTGGAAATGGGACACTTGGGTGAAACAAAACTGCCCCAAAAGTACCCCCACCCACTTTAAATACAGTTTTTTCTAAGTCAATTTGGTACATTTCTCAGATCCGATTTGAAATTCTCAAAACTTCTTGTTCAATCCTTACATCCTTGTGTCACTTGTGCACATCAAACAAGCATTTTCTCATTTCTTTGAACAAGTTGCAAATGCTTTGGTACATCCATGCAAGTGAATATGACACAATTCTGTGCAGATTCCTACATTATCAATTGCTTATGTCATGTTGATCAAAATGCATTATAATGGGTCTCTGTTGAATAGTATAATCCCCCATGACATTTAAGCACTAGTTTTACAATATACAGTAAGAATACTTTAAGTAAACAGTGGCATTATATTTTACTCAATTTAGTGTTTTGGATTACTAAATTCTTTCCATATAGGATTGCAAGACAACTTCAATGTGTTGCAGACGGCCCCTTTTCACACCTAAACAGTCTTTTGGCACTCTCTACAGGAATCTCATCAGGATTCCCTCCCTCCTGCTTTTCCTCTGCTGTCTTATCTGCACTCCCCCCTCTCTGATGAGCTCTCTCTTTTGAATACCAACAGTGCCACAGACACTCTGTGTTCCACGCTTACATCCTGCTTGGACAACCTATGCCCTCCTACATCTGGACCAGCCCGTGCATCCCTGTCTGCCCCCTGGTTATGGGATGTACCACGTGAGCATCGCACCAGCCTCCAGTCAGCTGAGAGAAAATGGCCCAAGTCAAAAGACCATACTGACCTCTCTCCTGACTCTCACACTCTTAAAAACCTTCTCTGCTCTCCTCTGTCCGCCTGCTCCCACACCTTCATCGGAGTTAACGGCTAATGATTTTGCATCGTTCTTCGTAAAGACACTACCGCCATCAACAGCCAGATTTCTACACCACCATCACCCGCCTTTTCTCCTCTGTCTGAAAATGATGTTTCCAAGGCCATTGGTTCCAACCACCCTACCACCTGCCCACTGGATTCCATCCCCACCCATCTCCTCCATGCCATCTCTCCAGCAGTTGTGCCTGGTCTGACCCACATCATCAACTCTTTGCTCACCACTGGGACATTTCCCACTGCGTTCAAAGAGGCCTACATCACACCGCTACTGAAGAAACCCACTCTCAACCTTACACTGCTAGAACACTACAGGCAGGTGTAGTGTGTGAAAATGCATATCTTCTGTCAAAATGTAGATGACTGATTTTAACCTCTAATTCTTTTCTGTCTTCTTAAAAAAATATTTTTTTAGTTACCTCACTATTCTTAGCTTTGTATACTGTGCTAGGCTTTAATGGACTGGATTTAATTAACTTATGCATTTTGTTGCCTATATTGTTATAATTACTTCCAATGTTTCCTCGTCTGTAAGTCGCTTTGGGTAAAAACGTCTGCTAAATGACTAAATGTAAATTTTATGAAATGTGTAATGTCATGTGTAATGTGTAGTGTGTGGCCTTGAAATTTTAGCATGTCTACGTAATCATGAATAAATGCTTCTTGAGACACACAGTGTTGCTTCTTTGCATGCATCAAACAAATTGTTTCTGGCTATATGCATCCATGCATCAGTTTGAGAGGGGTGGAAATGGGACACTTGGGTGAAACAAAACTGTCCCAAAAGTACCCCCACCCACTTTAAATACAGTTTTTTCTAAGTCAATTTGGTACATTTCTCAGATCCGATTTGAAATTCTCAAAACTTCTTGTTCAATCCTTACATCCTTGTGTCACTTGTGCACATCAAACAAGCATTTTCTCATTTCTTTGAACAAGTTGCAAATGCTTTGGTACATCCATGCAAGTGAATATGACACAATTCTGTGCAGATTCCTACATTATCAATTGCTTATGTCATGTTGATCAAAATGCATTATAATGGGTCTCTGTTGAATAGTATAATCCCCCATGACATTTAAGCACTAGTTTTACAATATACAGTAAGTATACTTTAAGTAAACAGTGGCATTTTATTTTACTCAATTTAGTGTTTTGCATTACTAAATTCTTTCCACATAGGATTGCAAGACAACTTCAATGTGTTGCAGACGGCCCCTTTTCACACCTAAACAGTCTTTTGGCACTCTCTACAGGGATCTCATCAGGATTCCCTCCCTCCTGCTTTTCCTCTGCTGTCTTGTCTGCACTCCCCCCCCTCTGAGGAGCTCTCTCTTTTGAATACCAACAGTGCCACAGACACTCTGTGTTCCACGCTTACATCCTGCTTGGACAACCTATGCCCTCCTACATCTGGACCAGCCCGTGCATCCCTGTCTGCCCCCTGGTTATGGGATGTACCACGTGAGCATCGCACCAGCCTCCAGTCAGCTGAGAGAAAATGGCCCAAGTCAAAAGACCATACTGACCTCTCTCCTGACTCTCACACACTCTTAAAAACCTTCTCTGCTCTCCTCTGTCCGCCTGCTCCCACACCTTCATCGGAGTTAACGGCTAATGATTTTGCATCGTTCTTCGTAAAGAAAACTACCGCCATCAACAGCCAGATTTCTACACCACCATCACCCGCCTTTTCTCCTCTGTCTGAAAATGATGTTTCCAAGGCCATTGGTTCCAACCACCCTACCACCTGCCCACTGGATTCCATCCCCACCCATCTCCTCCATGCCATCTCTCCAGCAGTTGTGCCTGGTCTGACCCACATCATCAACTCTTTGCTCACCACTGGGACATTTCCCACTGCGTTCAAAGAGGCCTGCATCACACCGCTACTGAAGAAACCCACTCTCAACCTTACACTGCTAGAACACTACAGGCAGGTGTAGTGTGTGAAAATGCATATCTTCAGTCAAAATGTAGATGACTGATTTTAACCTCTAATTCTTTTCTGTCTTCTTAAAAAAATATTTTTTTTACTTACCTCACTATTCTTAGCTTTGTATACTGTGCTAGGCTTTAATGGACTGGATTAAATTAACTTATGCATTTTGTTGCCTATATTGTTATGATTGCTTCCAATGTTTCCTCGTCTGTAAGTCGCTTTGGATAAAAACGTCTGCTAAATGACTAAATGTAAATTTTATGAAATGTGTAATTTCATGTGTAATGTGTAGTGTGTGGCCTTGAAATTTTAGCATGTCTACGTAATCTTGAATAAATGCTTCTTGAGACACACAGTGTTGCTTCTTTGCATGCATCAAACAAATTGTTTCTGGCTATATGCATCCATGCATCAGTTTGAGAGTTGTGGAAATGGGACACTTGGGTGAAACAAAACTGCCCCAAAAGTACCCCCACCCACTTTAAATACAGTTTTTTCTAAGTCAATTTGGTACATTTCTCAGATCCGATTTGAAATTCTCAAAACTTCTTGTTCAATCCTTACATCCTTGTGTCACTTGTGCACATCAAACAAGCATTTTCTCATTTCTTTGAACAAGTTGCAAATGCTTTGGTACATCCATGCAAGTGAATATGACACAATTCTGTGCAGATTCCTACATTATCAATTGCTTATGTTATGTTGATCAAAATGCATTATAATGGGTCTCTGTTGAATACTATAATCCCCCATGACATTTAAGCACTAGTTTTACAATATACAGTAAGTCTACTTTAAGTAAACAGTGGCATTTTATTTTAATCAATTTAGTGTTTTGCATTACTAAATTTTTTCAACATAGGATTGCAAGACAACTTCAATGTGTTGCAGACGGCCCCTTTTCACACCTAAACAGTCTTTTGGCACTCTCTACAGGGATCTTATCAGGATTCCCTCCCTCCTGCTTTTCCTCTGCTGTCTTGTCTGCACTCCCCCCCTCTGAGGAGCTCTCTCTTTTGAATACCAACAGTGCCACAGACACTCTGTGTTCCACGCTTACATCCTGCTTGGACAACCTATGCCCTCCTACATCTGGACCAGCCCTTGCATCCCTGTCTGCCCCCTGGTTATGGGATGTACCACGTGAGCATCGCACCAGCCTCCAGTCAGCTGAGAGAAAATGGCCCAAGTCAAAAGACCATACTGACCTCTCTCCTGACTCTCACACACTCTTAAAAACCTTCTCTGCTCTCCTCTGTCCGCCTGCTCCCACACCTTCATCAGAGTTAACGGCTAATGATTTTGCATCGTTCTTCGTAAAGAAAACTACCGCCATCAACAGCCAGTTTTCTACACCACCATCACCCGCCTTTTCTCCTCTGTCTGAAAATGATGTTTCCAAGGCCATTGGTTCCAACCACCCTACCACCTGCCCACTGGATTCCATCCCCACCCATCTCCTCCATGCCATCTCTCCAGCAGTTGTGCCTGGTCTGACCGACATCATCAACTCTTTGCTCACCACTGGGACATTTCCCACTGCGTTCAAAGAGGCCTGCATCACACCGCTACTGAAGAAACCCACTCTCAACCTTACACTGCTAGAACACTACAGGCAGGTGTAGTTTGTGAAAATGCATATCTTCTGTCAAAATGTAGATGACTGATTTTAACCTCTAATTCTTTTCTGTCTTCTTAAAAAAATATTTTTTTTACTTACCTCACTATTCTTAGCTTTGTATACTGTGCTAGGCTTTAATGGACTGGATTTAATTAACTTATGCATTTTGTTGCCTATTATGTTATAATTGCTTCCAATGTTTCCTCGTCTGTAAGTCGCTTTGGATAAAAACGTCTGCTAAATGACTAAATGTAAATTTTATGAAATGTGTAATGTCATGTGTAATGTGTAGTGTGTGGCCTTGAAATTTTAGCATGTCTATGTAATCTTGAATAAATGCTTCTTGAGACACACAGTGTTGCTTCTTTGCATGCATCAAACAAATTGTTTCTGGCTATATGCATCCATGCATCAGTTTGAGAGGGGTGGAAATGGGACACTTGGGTGAAACAAAACTGCCCCAAAAGTACCCCCACCCACTTTAAATACAGTTTTTTCTAAGTCAATTGGGTACATTTCTCAGATCCGATTTGAAATTCTCAAAACTTCTTGTTCAATCCTTACATCCTTGTGTCACTTGTGCACATCAAACAAGCATTTTCTCATTTCTTTGAACAAGTTGCAAATGCTTTGGTACATCCATGCAAGTGAATATGACACAATTCTGTGCAGATTCCTACATTATCAATTGCTTATGTCATGTTGATCAAAATGCATTATAATGGGTCTCTGTTGAATACTATAATCCCCCATGACATTTAAGCACTAGTTTTACAATATACAGTAAGTCTACTTTAAGAAAACAGCAGCATTTTATTTTAATCAATTTAGTGTTTTGCATTACTAAATTTTTTCAACATAGGATTGCAAGACAACTTCAATGTGTTGCAGACGGCCCCTTTTCACACCTAAACAGTCTTTTGGCACTCTCTACAGGGATCTTATCAGGATTCCCTCCCTCCTGCTTTTCCTCTGCTGTCTTGTCTGCACTCCCCCCCTCTGAGGAGCTCTCTCTTTTGAATACCAACAGTGCCACAGACACTCTGTGTTCCACGCTTACATCCTGCTTGGACAACCTATGCCCTCCTACATCTGGACCAGCCCTTGCATCCCTGTCTGCCCCCTGGTTATGGGATGTACCACGTGAGCATCGCACCAGCCTCCAGTCAGCTGAGAGAAAATGGCCCGAGTCAAAAGACCATACTGACCTCTCTCCTGACTCTCACACACTCTTAAAAACCTTCTCTGCTCTCCTCTGTCCGCCTGCTCCCACACCTTCATCAGAGTTAACGGCTAATGATTTTGCATCGTTCTTCGTAAAGACACTACCGCCATCAAGCCAGATTTCTACACCACCATCACCCGCCTTTTCTCCTCTGTCTGAAAATGATGTTTCCAAGGCCATTGGTTCCAACCACCCTACCACCTGCCCACTGGATTCCATCCCCACCCATCTCCTCCATGCCATCTCTCCAGCAGTTGTGCCTGGTCTGACCCACATCATCAACTCTTTGCTCACCACTGGGACATTTCCCACTGCGTTCAAAGAGGCCTGCATCACACCGCTACTGAAGAAACCCACTCTCAACCTTACACTGCTAGAACACTACAGGCAGGTGTAGTGTGTGAAAATGCATATCTTCTGTCAAAATGTAGATGACTGATTTTAACCTCTAATTCTTTTCTGTCTTCTTAAAAAAATATTTTTTTAGTTACCTCACTATTCTTAGCTTTGTATACTGTGCTAGGCTTTAATGGACTGGATTTAATTAACTTATGCATTTTGTTGCCTATATTGTTATAATTGCTTCCAATGTTTCCTCGTCTGTAAGTCGCTTTGGATAAAAACGTCTGCTAAATGCTTAAATGTAAATTTTATGAAATGTGAAATGTCATGTGTAATGTGTAGTGTGTGGCCTTGAAATTTTAGCATGTCTACGTAATCATGAATAAATGCTTCTTGAGACACACAGTGTTGCTTCTTTGCATGCATCAAACGAATTGTTTCTGGCTATATGCATCCATGCATCAGTTTGAGAGGGGTGGAAATGGGACACTTGGGTGAAACAAAACTGCCCCAAAAGTACCCCCACCCACTTTAAATACAGTTTTTTCTAAGTCAATTTGGTACATTTCTCAGATCCGATTTGAAATTCTCAAAACTTCTTGTTCAATCCTAACATCCTTGTGTCACTTGTGCACATCAAACAAGCATTTTCTCATTTCTTTGAACAAGTTGCAAATGCTTTGGTACATCCATGCAAGTGAATATGACACAATTCTGTGCAGATTCCTACATTATCAATTGCTTATGTCATGTTGATCAAAATGCATTATAATGGGTCTCTGTTGAATAGTATAATCCCCCATGACATTTAAGCACTAGTTTTACAATATACAGTAAGTATACTTTAAGTAAACAGTGGCATTTTATTTTACTCAATTTAGTGTTTTGGATTACTAAATTCTTTCCACATATGATTGCAAGACAACTTCAATGTGTTGCATACGGCCCCTTTTCACACCTAAACAGTCTTTTGGCACTCTCTACAGGGATCTCATCAGGATTCCCTCCCTCCTGCTTTTCCTCTGCTGTCTTGTCTGCACTCCCCCCCTCTGAGGAGCTCTCTCTTTTGAATACCAACAGTGCCACAGACACTCTGTGTTCCACGCTCACATCCTGCTTGGACAACCTATGCCCTCCTACATCTGGACCAGCCCGTGCATCCCTGTCTGCCCCCTGGTTATGGGATGTACCACGTGAGCATCGCACCAGCCTCCAGTCAGCTGAGAGAAAATGGCCCAAGTCAAAAGACCATACTGACCTCTCTCCTGACTCTCACACACTCTTAAAAACCTTCTCTGCTCTCCTCTGTCCGCCTGCTCCCACACCTTCATCGGAGTTAACGGCTAATGATTTTGCATCGTTCTTCGTAAAGACACTACCGCCATCAAGCCAGATTTCTACACCACCATCACCCGCCTTTTCTCCTCTGTCTGAAAATGATGTTTCCAAGGCCATTGGTTCCAACCACCCTACCACCTGCCCACTGGATTCCATCCCCACCCATCTCCTCCATGCCATCTCTCCAGCAGTTGTGCCTGGTCTGACCCACATCATCAACTCTTTGCTCACCACTGACACATTTCCCACTGCGTTCAAAGAGGCCTGCATCACACCGCTACTGAAGAAACCCACTCTCAACCTTACACTGCTAGAACACTACAGGCAGGTGTAGTGTGTGTAATTTGCATATCTTCAGTCAAAATGTAGATGACTGATTTTAACCTCTAATTCTTTTCTGTCTTCTTAAAAAAATTTTTTTTTTACTTACCTCACTATTCTTAGCTTTGTATACTGTGCTAGGCTTTAATGGACTGGATTTAATTAACTTATGCATTTTGTTGCCTATATTGTTATAATTGCTTCCAATGTTTCCTCGTCTGTAAGTCGCTTTGGATAAAAACGTCTGCTAAATGACTAAATGTAAATTTTATGAAATGTGTAATGTCATGTGTAATGTGTAGTGTGTGGCCTTGAAATTTTGGCATGTCTACGTAATCTTGAATAAATGCTTCTTGAGACACACAGTGTTGCTTCTTTGCATGCATCAAACAAATTGTTTCTGGCTATATGCATCCATGCATCAGTTTGAGAGGGGTGGAAATGGGACACTTGGGTGAAACAAAACTGCCCCAAAAGTACCCCCACCCACTTTAAATTCAGTTTTTTCTAAGTCAATTGGGTACATTTCTCAGATCCGATTTGAAATTCTCAAAACTTCTTGTTCAATCCTTACATCCTTGTGTCACTTGTGCACATCAAACAAGCATTTTCTCATTTCTTTGAACAAGTTGCAAATGCTTTGGTACATCCATGCAAGTGAATATCACACAATTCTGTGCAGATTCCTACATTATCAATTGCTTATGTCATGTTGATCAAAATGCATTATAATGGGTCTCTGTTGAATAGTATAATCCCCCATGACATTTAAGCACTAGTTTTACAATATACAGTAAGTATACTTTAAGTAAACAGTGGCATTTTATTTTAATCAATTTAGTGTTTTGCATTACTAAATTTTTTCAACATAGGATTGCAAGACAACTTCAATGTGTTGCAGACGGCCCCTTTTCACACCTAAACAGTCTTTTGGCACTCTCTACAGGAATCTCATCAGGATTCCCTCCCTCCTGCTTTTCCTCTGCTGTCTTGTCTGCACTCCCCCCCTCTGAGGAGCTCTCTCTTTTGAATACCAACAGTGCCACAGACACTCTGTGTTCCACGCTTACATCCTGCTAGGACAACCTATGCCCTCCTACATCTGGACCAGCCCGTGCATCCCTGTCTGCCCCCTGGTTATCGGATGTACCACGTGAGCATCGCACCAGCCTCCAGTCAGTTGAGAGAAAATGGCCCAAGTCAAAAGACCATACTGACCTCTCTCCTGACTCTCACACACTCTTAAAAACCTTCTCTGCTCTCCTCTGTCCGCCTGCTCCCACACCTTCATCTGAGTTAACGGCTAATGATTTTGCATCGTTCTTCGTGAAGAAAACTACCGCCATCAACAGCCAGATTTCTACACCACCATCACACGCCTTTTCTCCTCTGTCTGAAAATGATGTTTCCAAGGTCACTGGTTCCAACCACCCTACCACCTGCCCACTGGATTCCATCCCCACCCATCTCCTCCATGCCATCTCTCCAGCAGTTGTGCCTGGTCTGACCCACATCATCAACTCTTTGCTCACCACTGGGACATTTCCCACTGCGTTCAAAGAGGCCTGCATCACACCGCTACTGAAGAAACCCACTCTCAACCTTACACTGCTAGAACACTACAGGCAGGTGTAGTGTGTGAAAATGCATATCTTCAGTCAAAATGTAGATGACTGATTTTAACCTCTAATTCTTTTCTGTCTTCTTAAAAAAAAATATTTTTTACTTACCTCAATATTCTTAGCTTTGTATACTGTGCTAGGCTTTAATGGACTGGATTTAATTAACTTATGCATCTTGTTGCCTATATTGTTATGATTGCTTCCAATGTTTCCTCGTCTGTAAGTCGCTTTGGATAAAAACGTCTGCTAAATGACTACATGTAAATTTTATGAAATGTGTAATGTCATGTGTAATGTGTAGTGTGTGGCCTTGAAATTTTAGCATGTCTACGTAATCTTGAATAAATGCTTCTTGAGACACACAGTGTTGCTTCTTTGCATGCATCAAACAAATTTTTTCTGGCTATATGCATCCATGCATCAGTTTGAGAGGGGTGGAAATGGGACACTTGGGTGAAACAAAACTGCCCCAAAAGTACCCCCACCCACTTTAAATACAGTTTTTTCTAAGTCAATTGGGTACATTTCTCAGATCCGATTTGAAATTCTCAAAACTTCTTGTTCAATCCTTACATCCTTGTGTCACTTGTGCACATCAAACAAGCATTTTCTCATTTCTTTGAACCAATTTCAAATGCTTTGGTACATCCATGCAAGTGAATATGACACAATTCTGTGCAGATTCCTACATTATCAATTGCTTATGTCATGTTGATCAAAATGCATTATAATGGGTCTCTGTTGAATAGTATAATCCCCCATGACATTTAAGCACTAGTTTTACAATATACAGTAAGTCTACTTTAAGTAAACAGTGGCATTTTATTTTAATCAATTTAGTGTTTTGCATTACTAAATTTTTTCAACATAGGATTGCAAGACAACTTCAATGTGTTGCAGACGGCCCCTTTTCACACCTAAACAGTCTTTTGGCACTCTCTACAGGGATCTTATCAGGATTCCCTCCCTCCTGCTTTTCCTCTGCTGTCTTGTCTGCACTCCCCCCCTCTGAGGAGCTCTCTCTTTTGAATACCAACAGTGTCACAGACACTCTGTGTTCCACGCTTACATCCTGCTTGGACAACCTATGCCCTCCTACATCTGGACCAGCCCGTGCATTCCTGTCTGCTCCCTGGTTATCGGATGTACCACGTGAGTATCGCACCAGCCTCCAGTCAGCTGAGAGAAAATGGCCCAAGTCAAAAGACCATACTGACCTCTCTCTCTACCAGTCTCTTCTCTCTACTTTCTCCGTTGACGTCACCTCTGCAAAAACTGATTATAACCACTCGAAGATCAGCAACTCTCCTGACTCTCACACACTCTTAAAAACCTTCTCTGCTCTCCTCTGTCCGCCTGCTCCCACACCTTCATCGGAGTTAACGGTTAATGATTTTGCATCGTTCTTCGTAAAGAAAACTACCGCCATCAACAGCCAGATTTCTACACCACCATCACCCGCCTTTTCTCCTCTGTCTGAAAATGATGTTTCCAAGGTCATTGGTTCCAACCACCCTACCACCTGCCCACTGGATTCCATCCCCACCCATCTCCTCCATGCCATCTCTCCAGCAGTTGTGCCTGGTCTGACCCACATCATCAACTCTTTGCTCACCACTGGGACATTTCCCACTGCGTTCAAAGAGGCCTGCATCACACCGCTACTGAAGAAACCCACTCTCAACCTTACCCTGCTAGAACACTACAGGCAGGTGTAGTGTGTGAAAATGCATATCTTCTGTCAAAATGTAGATGACTGATTTTAACCTCTAATTCTTTTCTGTCTTCTTAAAAAAATATTTTTTTAGTTACCTCACTATTCTTAGCTTTGTATACTGTGCTAGGCTTTAATGGACTGGATTTAATTAACTTATGCATTTTGTTGCCTATATTGTTATAATTGCTTCCAATGTTTCCTCGTCTGTAAGTCGCTTTGGATAGAAACGTCTGCTAAATGACTAAATGTAAATTTTATGAAATGTGTAATGTCATGTGTAATGTGTAGTGTGTGGCCTTGAAATTTTACCATGTCTACGTAATCTTGAATAAATGCTTCTGGAGACACACAGTGTTGCTTCTTTGCATGCATCAAACAAATTGTTTCTGGCTATATGCATCCATGCATCAGTTTGAGAGGGGTGGAAATGGGACACTTGGGTGAAACAAAACTGCCCCAAAAGTACCCCCACCCACTTTAAATACAGTTTTTTCTAAGTCAATTGGGTACATTTCTCAGATCCGATTTGAAATTCTCAAAACTTCTTGTTCAATCCTTACATCCTTGTGTCACTTGTGCACATCAAACAAGCATTTTCTCATTTCTTTGAACAAGTTGCAAATGCTTTGGTACATCCATGCAAGTGAATATGACACAATTCTGTGCAGATTCCTTCATTATCAATTGCTTATGTCATGTTGATCAAAATGCATTATAATGGGTCTCTGTTGAATAGTATAATCCCCCATGACATTTAAGCACTAGTTTTACAATATACAGTAAGTATACTTTAAGTAAACAGTGGCATTTTATTTTAATCAATTTAGTGTTTTGCATTACTAAATTTTTTCAACATAGGATTGCAAGACAACTTCAATGTGTTGCAGACGGCCCCTTTTCACACCTAAACAGTCTTTTGGCACTCTCTACAGGGATCTCATCAGGATTCCCTCCCTCCTGCTTTTCCTCTGCTGTCTTGTCTGCACTCCCCCCCTCTGAGGAGCTCTCTCTTTTGAATACCAACAGTGCCACAGACACTCTGTGTTCCACGCTTACATCCTGCTTGGACAACCTATGCCCTCCTACATCTGGACCAGCCCGTGCATCCCTGTCTGCCCCCTGGTTATCGGATGTACCACGTGAGCATCGCACCAGCCTCCAGTCAGCTGAGAGAAAATGGCCCAAGTCAAAAGACCATACTGACCTCTCTCCTGACTCTCACACACTCTTAAAAACCTTCTCTGCTCTCCTCTGTCCGCCTGCTCCCACACCTTCATCGGAGTTAACGGCTAATGATTTTGCATCGTTCTTCGTAAAGACACTACCGTCATCAAGCCAGATTTCTACACCACCATCACCCGCCTTTTCTCCTCTGTCTGAAAATGATGTTTCCAAGGCCATTGGTTCCAACCACCCTACCACCTGCCCACTGGATTCCATCCCCACCCATCTCCTCCATGCCATCTCTCCAGCAGTTGTGCCTGGTCTGACCCACATCATCAACTCTTTGCTCACCACTGGGACATTTCCCACTGCGTTCAAAGAGGCCTGCATCACACCGCTACTGAAGAAACCCACTCTCAACCTTACACTGCTAGAACACTACAGGCAGGTGTAGTGTGTGAAAATGCATATCTTCTGTCAAAATGTAGATGACTGATTTTAACCTCTAATTCTTTTCTGTCTTCTTAAAAAAATATTTTTTTTACTTACCTCACTATTCTTAGCTTTGTCTACTGTGCTAGGCTTTAATGGACTGGATTTAATTAACTTATGAATTTTGTTGCCTATATTGTTATAATTGCTTCCAATGTTTCCTCGTCTGTAAGTCGCTTTGGCTAAAAACGTCTGCTAAATGACTAAATGTAAATTTTATGAAATGTGTAATGTCATGTGTAATGTGTAGTGTGTGGCCTTGAAATTTTAGCATGTCTACGTAATCTTGAATAAATGCTTCTTGAGACACACAGTGTTGCTTCTTTGCATGCATCAAACAAATTGTTTCTGGCTATATGCATCCATGCATCAGTTTGAGAGGGGTGGAAATGGGACACTTGTGTGAAACAAAACTGCCCCAAAAGTACCCCCACCCACTTTAAATACAGTTTTTTCTAAGTCAATTGGGTACATTTCTCAGATCCGATTTGAAATTCTCAAAACTTCTTGTTCAATCCTTACATCCTTGTGTCACTTGTGCACATCAAACAAGCATTTTCTCATTTCTTTGAACCAGTTGCAAATGCTTTGGTACATCCATGCAAGTGAATATGACACAATTCTGTGCAGATTCCTACATTATCAATTGCTTATGTCATGTTGATCAAAATGCATTATAATGGGTCTCTGTTGAATAGTATAATCCCCCATGACATTTAAGCACTAGTTTTACAATATACAGTAAGTCTACTTTAAGTAAACAGTGGCATTTTATTTTAATCAATTTAGTGTTTTGCATTACTAAATTTTTTCAACATAGGATTGCAAGACAACTTCAATGTGTTGCAGACGGCCCCTTTTCACACCTAAACAGTCTTTTGGCACTCTCTACAGGGATCTTATCAGGATTCCCTCCCTCCTGCTTTTCCTCTGCTGTCTTGTCTGCACTCCCCCCCTCTGAGGAGCTCTCTCTTTTGAATACCAACAGTGCCACAGACACTCTGTGTTCCACGCTTACATCCTGCTTGGACAACCTATGCCCTCCTACATCTGGACCAGCCCGTGCATCCCTGTCTGCCCCCTGGTTATCGGATGTACCACGTGAGCATCGCACCAGCCTCCAGTCAGCTGAGAGAAAATGGCCCAAGTCAAAAGACCATACTGACCTCTCTCCTGACTCTCACACACTCTTAAAAACCTTCTCTGCTCTCCTCTGTCCGCCTGCTCCCACACCTTCATCGGAGTTAACGGCTAATGATTTTGCATCGTTCTTCGTAAAGAAAACTACAGCCATCAACAGCCAGATTTCTACACCACCATCACCCGCCTTTTCTCCTCTGTCTGAAAATGATGTTTCCAAGGTCATTGGTTCCAACCACCCTACCACCTGCCCACTGGATTCCATCCCCACCCATCTCCTCCATGCCATCTCTCCAGCAGTTGTGCCTGGTCTGACCCACATCATCAACTCTTTGCTCACCACTGAGACATTTCCCACTGCGTTCAAAGAGGCCTGCATCATACCGCTACTGAAGAAACCCGCTCTCAACCTTACACTGCTAGAACACTACAGGCCGGTGTAGTGTGTGAAAATGCATATCTTCTGTCAAAATGTAGATGACCGATTTTAACCTCTAATTCTTTTCTGTCTTCTTAAAAAATTTTTTTTTAGTTATCTCACTATTCTTTGCTTTGTATACTGTGCTAGGCTTTAATGGACTGGATTTAATTAACTTATGCATTTTGTTGCCTATATTGCTATAATTGCTTCCAATGTTTCCTCGTCTGTAAGTCGCTTTGGATAAAAACGTCTGCTAAATGACTAAATGTAAATTTTATGAAATGTGTAATGTCATGTGTAGTGTGTGGCCTTGAAATTTTAGCATGTCTACGTAATCATGAATAAATGCTTCTTGAGACACACAGTGTTGCTTCTTTGCATGCATCAAACAAATTGTTTCTGGCTATATGCATCCATGCATCAGTTTGAGAGGGGTGGAAATGGGACACTTGGGTGAAACAAAACTGCCCCAAAAGTACCCCCACCCACTTTAAATACAGTTTTTTCTAAGTCAATTTGGTACATTTCTCAGATCCGATTTGAAATTCTCAAAACTTCTTGTTCAATCCTTACATCCTTGTGTCACTTGTGCACATCAAACAAGCATTTTCTCATTTCTTTGAACAAGTTGCAAATGCTTTGGTACATCCATGCAAGTGAATATGACACAATTCTGTGCAGATTCCTACATTATCAATTGCTTATGTCATGTTGATCAAAATGCATTATAATGGGTCTCTGTTGAATAGTATAATCCCCCATGACATTTAAGCACTAGTTTTACAATATACAGTAAGTATACTTCAAGTAAACAGTGGCATTTTATTTTACTCAATTTAGTGTTTTGCATTACTAAATTCTTTCCACATAGGATTGCAAGACAACTTCAATGTGTTGCAGACGGCCCCTTTTCACACCTAAACAGTCTTTTGGCACTCTCTACAGGAATCTCATCAGGATTCCCTCCCTCCTGCTTTTCCTCTGCTGTCTTGTCTGCACTCCCCCCCTCTGAGGAGCTCTCTCTTTTGAATACCAACAGTGCCACAGACACTCTGTGTTCCACGCTTACATCCTGCTTGGACAACCTATGCCCTCCTACATCTGGACCAGCCCGTGCATCCCTGTCTGCCCCCTGGTTATCGGATGTACCACGTGAGCATCGCACCAGCCTCCAGTCAGTTGAGAGAAAATGGCCCAAGTCAAAAGACCATACTGACCTCTCTCCTGACTCTCACACACTCTTAAAAACCTTCTCTGCTCTCCTCTGTCCGCCTGCTCCCACACCTTCATCGGAGTTAACGGCTAATGATTTTGCATCGTTCTTCGTAAAGACACTACCGCCATCAAGCCAGATTTCTACACCACCATCACCCGCCTTTTCTCCTCTGTCTGAAAATGATGTTTCCAAGGCCATTGGTTCCAACCACCCTACCACCTGCCCACTGGATTCCATCCCCACCCATCTCCTCCATGCCATCTCTCCAGCAGTTGTGCCTGGTCTGACCCACATCATCAACTCTTTGCTCACCACTGGGACATTTCCCACTGCGTTCAAAGAGGCCTGCATCACACCGCTACTGAAGAAACCCACTCTCAACCTTACACTGCTAGAACACTACAGACAGGTGTAGTGTGTGAAAATGCATATCTTCAGTCAAAATGTAGATGACTGATTTTAACCTCTAATTCTTTTCTGTCTTCTTAAAAAAATATTTTTTTTACTTACCTCACTATTCTTAGCTTTGTATACTGTGCTAGGCTTTAATGGACTGGATTTAATTAACTTATGCATTTTGTTGCCTATATTGTTATAATTGCTTCCAATGTTTCCTCGTCTGTAAGTCGCTTTGGATAAAAACGTCTGCTAAATGACTAAATGTAAATTTTATGAAATGTGTAATGTCATGTGTAATGTGTAGTGTGTGGCCTTGAAATTTTAGCATGTCTACGTAATCTTGAATAAATGCTTCTTGAGACACACAGTGTTGCTTCTTTGCATGCATCAAACAAATTGTTTCTGGCTATATGCATCCATGCATCAGTTTGAGAGGGGTGGAAATGGGACACTTGGGTGAAACAAAACTGCCCCAAAAGTACCCCCACCCACTTTAAATACAGTTTTTTCTAAGTCAATTGGGTACATTTCTCAGATCCGATTTGAAATTCTCAAAACTTCTTGTTCAATCCTTACATCCTTGTGTCACTTGTGCACATCAAAAAAGCATTTTCTCAGTTCTTTGAACAAGTTGCAAATGCTTTGGTACATCCATGCAAGTAAATATGACACAATTCTGTGCAGATTCCTACATTATCAATTGCTTATGTCATGTTGATCAAAATGCATTATAATGGGTCTCTGTTGAATAGTATAATCCCCCATGACATTTAAGCACTAGTTTTACAATATACAGTAAGTATACTTTAAGTAAACAGTGGCATTTTATTTTACTCAATTTAGTGTTTTGCATTACTAAATTCTTTCCACATAGGATTGCAAGACAACTTCAATGTGTTGTATACGGCACCTTTTCACACCTAAACAGTCTTTTGGCACTCTCTAAAGGGATCTCATCAGGATTCCCTCCCTCCTGCTTTTCCTCTGCTGTCTTGTCTGCACTCCCCCCCTCTGAGGAGCTCTCTCTTTTGAATACCAACAGTGTCACAGACACTCTGTGTTCCACGCTTACATCCTGTTTGGACAACCTATGCCCTCCTACATCTGGACCAGCCCGTGCATCCCTGTCTGCCCCCTGGTTATGGGATGTACCACGTGAGCATCGCACCAGCCTCCAGTCAGCTGAGAGAAAATGGCCCAAGTCAAAAGACCATACTGACCTCTCTCCTGACTCTCACACACTCTTAAAAACCTTCTCTGCTCTCCTCTGTCCGCCTGCTCCCACACCTTCATCGGAGTTAACGGCTAATGATTTTGCATCGTTCTTCGTAAA
Source organism: Barbatula barbatula (assembly GCF_947034865.1). NCBI lineage: Eukaryota > Metazoa > Chordata > Actinopteri > Cypriniformes > Nemacheilidae > Barbatula > Barbatula barbatula. Next base: position 15,861,106 of record NC_136780.1, read on the forward strand.
GACACTACCGCCATCAAGCCAGATTTCTACACCACCATCACCCGCCTTTTCTCCTCTGTCTGAAAATGATGTTTCCAAGGCCATTGGTTCCAACCACCCTACCACCTGCCCACTGGATTCCATCCCCACCCATCTCCTCCATGCCATCTCTCCAGCAGTTGTGCCTGGTCTGACCCACATCATCAACTCTTTGCTCACCACTGGGACATTTCCCACTGCGTTCAAAGAGGCCTGCATCACACCGCTACTGTAGAAACCCACTCTCAACCTTACACTGCTAGAACACTACAGGCAGGTGTAGTGTGTGAAAATGCATATCTTCTGTCAAAATGTAGATGACTGATTTTAACCTCTAATTCTTTTCTGTCTTCTTAAAAAAATATTTTTTTTACTTACCTCACTATTCTTAGCTTTGTCTACTGTGCTAGGCTTTAATGGACTGAATTTAATTAACTTATGAATTTTGTTGCCTATATTGTTATAATTGCTTCCAATGTTTCCTCGTCTGTAAGTCGCTTTGGATAAAAACGTCTGCTAAATGACTAAATGTAAATTTTATGAAATGTGTAATGTCATGTGTAGTGTGTGGCCTTGAAATTTTAGCATGTCTACGTAATCATGAATAAATGCTTCTTGAGACACACAGTGTTGCTTCTTTGCATGCATCAAACGAATTGTTTCTGGCTATATGCATCCATGCATCAGTTTGAGAGGGGTGGAAATGGGACACTTGGGTGAAACAAAACTGCCCCAAAAGTACCCCCACCCACTTTAAATACAGTTTTTTCTAAGTCAATTTGGTACATTTCTCAGATCCGATTTGAAATTCTCAAAACTTCTTGTTCAATCCTTACATCCTTGTGTCACTTGTGCACATCAAACAAGCATTTTCTCATTTCTTTGAACAAGTTGCAAATGCTTTGGTACATCCATGCAAGTGAATATGACACAATTCTGTGCAGATTCCTACATTATCAATTGCTTATGTCATGTTGATCAAAATGCATTAAAATGGGTCTCTGTTGAATAGTATAATCCCCCATGACATTTAAGCACTAGTTGTACAATATACAGTAAGTATACTTTAAGTAAACAGTGGCATTATATTTTACTCAATTTAGTGTTTTGCATTACTAAATTCTTTCCACATAGGATTGCAAGACAACTTCAATGTGTTGCAGACGGCCCCTTTTCACACCTAAACAGTCTTTTGGCACTCTCTACAGGGATCTCATCAGGATTCCCTCCCTCCTGCTTTTCCTCTGCTGTCTTGTCTGCACTCCCCCCTCTCTGAGGAGCTCTCTTTTTTGAATACCAACAGTGCCACAGACACTCTGTGTTCCACGCTTACATCCTGCTTTGACAACCTATGCCCTCCTACATCTGGACCAGCCCGTGCATCCCTGTCTGCCCCCTGGTTATGGGATGTACCACGTGAGCATCGCACCAGCCTCCAGTCAGCTGAGAGAAAATGGCCCAAGTCAAAAGACCATACTGACCTCTCTCCTGACTCTCACACACTCTTAAAAACCTTCTCTGCTCTCCTCTGTCCGCCTGCTCCCACACCTTCATCGGAGTTAACGGCTAATGATTTTGCATCGTTCTTCGTAAAGACACTACCGCCATCAAGCCAGATTTCTACACCACCATCACCCGCCTTTTCTCCTCTGTCTGAAAATGATGTTTCCAAGGCCATTGGTTCCAACCACCCTACCACCTGCCCACTGGATTCCATCCCCACCCATCTCCTCCATGCCATCTCTCCAGCAGTTGTGCCTGGTCTGACCCACATCATCAACTCTTTGCTCACCACTGGGACATTTCCCACTGCGTTCAAAGAGGCCTGCATCACACCGCTACTGAAGAAACCCACTCTCAACCTTACACTGCTAGAACACTACAGGCAGGTGTAGTGTGTGAAAATGCATATCTTCTGTCAAAATGTAGATGACTGATTTTAACCTCTAATTCTTTTCTGTCTTCTTAAAAAAATATTTTTTTTACTTACCTCACTATTCTTAGCTTTGTCTACTGTGCTAGGCTTTAATGGACTGGATTTAATTAACTTATGAATTTTGTTGCCTATATTGTTATAATTGCTTCCAATGTTTCCTCGTCTGTAAGTCGCTTTGGATAAAAACGTCTGCTAAATGACTAAATGTAAATTTTATGAAATGTGTAATGTCATGTGTAGTGTGTGGCCTTGAAATTTTAGCATGTCTACGTAATCATGAATAAATGCTTCTTGAGACACACAGTGTTGCTTCTTTGCATGCATCAAACGAATTGTTTCTGGCTATATGCATCCATGCATCAGTTTGAGAGGGGTGGAAATGGGAAACTTGGGTGAAACAAAACTGCCCCAAAAGTACCCCCACCCACTTTAAATACAGTTTTTTCTAAGTCAATTTGGTACATTTCTCAGATCCGATTTGAAATTCTCAAAACTTCTTGTTCAATCCTTACATCCTTGTGTCACTTGTGCACATCAAACAAGCATTTTCTCATTTCTTTGAACAAGTTGCAAATGCTTTGGTACATCCATGCAAGTGAATATGACACAATTCTGTGCAGATTCCTACATTATCAATTGCTTATGTCATGTTGATCAAAATGCATTATAATGGGTCTCTGTTGAATAGTATAATCCCCCATGACATTTAAGCACTAGTTGTACAATATACAGTAAGTATACTTTAAGTAAACAGTGGCATTATATTTTACTCAATTTAGTGTTTTGCATTACTAAATTCTTTTTCCACATAGGATTGCAAGACAACTTCAATGTGTTGCAGACGGCCCCTTTTCACACCTAAACAGTCTTTTGGCACTCTCTACAGGGATCTCATCAGGATTCCCTCCCTCCTGCTTTTCCTCTGCTGTCTTGTCTGCACTCCCCCCTCTCTGAGGAGCTCTCTTTTTTGAATACCAACAGTGCCACAGACACTCTGTGTTCCACGCTTACATCCTGCTTTGACAACCTATGCCCTCCTACATCTGGACCAGCCCGTGCATCCCTGTCTGCCCCCTGGTTATGGGATGTACTACGTGAGCATCGCACCAGCCTCCAGTCAGCTGAAAGAAAATGGCCCAAGTCAAAAGACCATACTGACCTCTCTCCTGACTCTCACACACTCTTAAAAACCTTCTCTGCTCTCCTCTGTCCGCCTGCTCCCACACCTTCATCGGAGTTAACGGCTAATGATTTTGCATCGTTCTTCGTAAAGAAAACTACCGCCATCAACAGCCAGATTTCTACACCACCATCACCCGCCTTTTCTCCTCTGTCTGAAAATGATGTTTCCAAGGTCATTGGTTCCAACCACCCTACCACCTGCCCACTGGATTCCATCCCCACCCATCTCCTCCATGCCATCTCTCCAGCAGTTGTGCCTGGTCTGACCCACATCATCAACTCTTTGCTCACCACTGGGACATTTCCCACTGCGTTCAAAGAGGCCTGCATCACACCGCTACTGAAGAAACCCACTCTCAACCTTACACTGCTAGAACACTACAGGCCGGTGTAGTGTGTGAAAATGCATATCTTCTGTCAAAATGTAGATGACTGATTTTAACCTCTAATTCTTTTCTGTCTTCTTAAAAAAATATTTTTTTTACTTACCTCACTATTCTTTGCTTTGTATACTGTGCTAGGCTTTAATGGACTGGATTTAATTAACTTATGCATTTTGTTGCCTATATTGTTATAATTGCTTCCAATGTTTCCTCGTCTGTAAGTCGCTTTGGATAAAAACGTCTGCTAAATGACTAAATGTAAATTTTGTGTAATGTGTAGTGTGTGGCCTTGAAATTTTAGCATGTCTACGTAATCATGAATAAATGCTTCTTGAGACACACAGTGTTGCTTCTTTGCATGCATCAAACAAATTGTTTCTGGCTATATGCATCCATGCATCAGTTTGAGAGGGGTGGAAATGGGACACTTGGGTGAAACAAAACTGCCCCAAAAGTACCCACTTAAACCCACTTTAAATACAGTTTTTTCTAAGTCAATTTGGTACATTTCTCAGATCCGATTTGAAATTATCAAAACTTCTTGTTCAATCCTTACATCCTTGTGTCACTTGTGCACATCAAACAAGCATTTTCTCATTTCTTTGAACAAGTTGCAAATGCTTTGGTACATCCATGCAAGTGATTATGACACAATTCTGTGCAGATTCCTACATTATCAATTGTTTATGTCATGTTGATCAAAATGCATTATAATGGGTCTTAGTATAATCCCCCATTACATTTAAGCACTAGTTTTACAATATACAGTAAGTATACTTTAAGTAAACAGTGGCATTTTATTTTACTCAATTTAGTGTTTTGCATTACTAAATTCTTTCCACATAGGATTGCAAGACAACTTCAATGTGTTGCAGACGGCCGCTTTTCACACCTAAACAGTCTTTTGGCACTCTCTACAGGAATCTCATCAGGATTCCCTCCCTCCTGCTTTTCCTCTGCTGTCTTGTCTGCACTCCCCCCCCTCTGAGGAGCTCTCTCTTTTGAATACCAACAGTGCCACAGACACTCTGTGTTCCACGCTTACATCCTGCTTGGACAACCTATGCCCTCCTACATCTGGACCAGCCCGTGCATCCCTGTCTGCCCCCTGGTTATCGGATGTACCACGTGAGCATCGCACCAGCCTCCAGTCAGCTGAGAGAAAATGGCCCAAGTCAAAAGACCATACTGACCTCTCTCCTGACTCTCACACACTCTTAAAAACCTTCTCTGCTCTCCTCTGTCCGCCTGCTCCCACACCTTCATCGGAGTTAACGGCTAATGATTTTGCATCGTTCTTCGTAAAGAAAACTACCGCCATCAACAGCCAGATTTCTACACCACCTTCACCCGCCTTTTCTCCTCTGTCTGAAAATGATGTTTCCAAGGTCATTGGTTCCAACCACCCTACCACCTGCCCACTGAATTCCATCCCCACCCATCTCCTCCATGCCATCTCTCCAGCAGTTGTGCCTGGTCTGACCCACATCATCAACTCTTTGCTCACCACTGGGACATTTCCCACTGCGTTCAAAGAGGCCTGCATCACACCGCTACTGAAGAAACCCACTCTCAACCTTACACTGCTAGAACACTACAGGCCGGTGTAGTGTGTGAAAATGCATATCTTCTGTCAAAATGTAGATGACTGATTTTAACCTCTAATTCTTTTCTGTCTTCTTAAAAAAATATTTTTTTACTTACCTCACTATTCTTTGCTTTGTATACTGTGCTAGGCTTTAATGGACTGGATTTAATTAACTTATGCATTTTGTTGCCTATATTGTTATAATTGCTTCCAATGTTTCCTCGTCTGTAAGTCGCTTTGGATAAAAACGTCTGCTAAATGACTAAATGTAAATTTTGTGTAATGTGTAGTGTGTGGCCTTGAAATTTTAGCATGTCTACGTAATCATGAATAAATGCTTCTTGAGACACACAGTGTTGCTTCTTTGCATGCATCAAACAAATTGTTTCTGGCTATATGCATCCATGCATCAGTTTGAGAGGGGTAGAAATGGGACACTTGGGTGAAACAAAACTGCCCCAAAAGTACCCCCCCCCCTTTAAATACAGTTTTTTCTAAGTCAATTTGGTACATTTCTCAGATCCGATTTGAAATTATCAAAACTTCTTGTTCAATCCTTACATCCTTGTGTCACTTGTGCACATCAAACAAGCATTTTCTCATTTCTTTGAACAAGTTGCAAATGCTTTGGTACATCCATGCAAGTGAATATGACACAATTCTGTGCAGATTCCTACATTATCAATTGCTTATGTCATGTTGATCAAAATGCATTATAATGGGTCTTAGTATAATCCCCCATTACATTTAAGCACTAGTTTTACAATATACAGTAAGTATACTTTAAGTAAACAGTGGCATTTTATTTTACTCAATTTAGTGTTTTGCATTACTAAATTCTTTCCACATAGGATTGCAAGACAACTTCAATGTGTTGCAGACGGCCGCTTTTCACACCTAAACAGTCTTTTGGCACTCTCTACAAGAATCTCATCAGGATTCCCTCCCTCCTGCTTTTCCTCTGCTGTCTTGTCTGCACTCCCCCCCTCTGAGGAGCTCTCTCTTTTGAATACCAACAGTGCCACAGACACTCTGTGTTCCACGCTTACATCCTGCTTGGACAACCTATGCCCTCCTACATCTGGACCAGCCCGTGCATCCCTGTCTGCCCCCTGGTTATCGGATGTACCACGTGAGCATCGCACCAGCCTCCAGTCAGCTGAGAGAAAATTGCCCAAGTCAAAAGACCATACTGACCTCTCTCCTGACTCTCACACACTCTTAAAAACCTTCTCTGCTCTCCTCTGTCCGCCTGCTCCCACACCTTCATCGGAGTTAACGGCTAATGATTTTGCATCGTTCTTCGTAAAGAAAACTACCGCCATCAACAGACAGATTTCTACAGCACCATCACCCGCCTTTTCTCCTCTGTCTGAAAATGATGTTTCCAAGGTCATTGGTTCCAACCACCCTACCACCTGCCCACTGAATTCCATCCCCACCCATCTCCTCCATGCCATCTCTCCAGCAGTTGTGCCTGGTCTGACCCACATCATCAACTCTTTGCTCACCACTGGGACATTTCCCACTGCGTTCAAAGAGGCCTGCATCACACCGCTACTGAAGAAACCCACTCTCAACCTTACACTGCTAGAACACTACATGCCGGTGTAGTGTGTGAAAATGCATATCTTCTGTCAAAATGTAGATGACTGATTTTAACCTCTAATTCTTTTCTGTCTTCTTAAAAAAATATTTTTTTTACTTACCTCACTATTCTTTGCTTTGTATACTGTGCTAGGCTTTAATGGACTGGATTTAATTAACTTATGCATTTTGTTGCCTATATTGTTATAATTGCTTCCAATGTTTCCTCGTCTGTAAGTCGCTTTGGATAAAAACGTCTGCTAAATGACTAAATGTAAATTTTGTGTAATGTGTAGTGTGTGTAGGACATTCTAAATGTGTCCCTGCGTGTTCAAAATTGGAGGGAGGCCAGTCAAAGTAAATCTTGAAGTTTATTGATCAGAAGATTCAAAAATACAGCTGGGTTGTTTTATCTCAGACAACAACGTCTTACAAAGAAAAACAACCAATATTTATAGAATTTCACGACGTCACTGTTCGTGCAGCTGCGTAGCCTGGAATTTGTCCAATCAGCTCATACTCCGAGTTCCTGCACACAAAACATCTCACAAAAAAACAGCCCCATATGCCTCTTCTAAGAACTTGTCTAATTCTGAGAACTGAGATGTCTAATTCTCAGAACTGAGATGTGTGTACTTTATTTTCCTCTCCAGGTGTGACATTTATTCTGACACCTTCACGCTCTGGCTTCAGCTGAACACCCACACACATCCTCTTGAAGTACATTTAATATCAGCACTTAACTTTCACGGTTAACTTTCAACACATTTATTTGAGGTTAAAGGTTATTGTACGCAAGTAATAGAATAATAAAACACTTCTAAAAGTAATGATGCATATAGAATAATACTGCATATGAAGCATATGAATGAATAAAAGTGATAATGCATATGGAATAATACTGCATAGGAAACATGTGAATGAATATTCCACAATCCCTCTCTTGACCTCTAAAGAAAGAGGTCACACATAATTGCATTCATCGTTGTCATCACCCTCATCGTCGTCTATCAATTGGTCGCCAGACAGCAATGGCATACTGTAAGGGGGAGGAGCGAGATATTTTCCCTCTATAGCCGCTACGATTAATCGATTACATAATGATCTGATACAGGGAATACAACAACATCCACAGGTTACCAAAATTCCCACGAACACAGCTATTGATACAACAATTGACATCATTAGTGATTTCCATTTACCCAGCGCCTTATCTAGCCAGTCCCCAATCGGACTGTCAACTCCAGAGTGTTCTTTCATTTCTATAGACAAAGTTTTCAATCCTTCCAATGCCCTGGTCACTGATCCGTCTGGAGCGGTATTATTAGGGATGTAAGTACAACAAAGATCACCAAACATAAAAACACGCCTCCCTTCTCTGCCAGCAGCATGTCCAGAGCCATACGGTTCTGGATGGCCATCAGGGAAGTTGGCGCTAGTTGCTCTGCTAAACCATCAACGGCATCCCTTGTCATATTTGCTAATCTCATCACATTATAATGCACATAATTAATCCTATCTACATTCTTGTTTGGGGTGACTGGAAAAATAGCAGCTATTATTGGTATATTCTCAAAACCTGCTGCCACTTGGTCTGCTAGTTTATATTCATTTGGCACTCCTCGTGGAATTCCAATCGCGTCGATATACGTTGGACTATTCAATGATAAATCAATAATTGAATCTGTCGCTCTCTTTTTGAGGATGTGTCTCCCCCAGGTTGATGGTTGGTGATTGACGTGTAATATCATAACATGTATAATTTGCTTTCTGTGGTGTAAATGGACCTGTCTTTGAACGGTTGGTTATTGGTGGGAATATTGCTGCTAGTGTACTACAATTTTTTGGACTGGCCATTCTTGTCAGTGCCAGCATACACTCATACCCCCATTTATCGTTTTGGTACAACGGTGCTGGTTCAGTATATAAATGGGGTCTTGCATTAGCACATCCTACACAATCATCTATTCTCTGTTCTCTGGCTGTGGTAATTATCCATTCCAGCCACAAATTATTTTCTCCATACCCTGTGGCTCTTTCTATCATATCTTCTGGTTTTAACATGGTGTAATCTATTTCTACTACTCCATTCTTTTGTTGTACCGATAATAGCTCAGCTACAGTCTCATTTCTTTCTTCCTCATGTGAGTTCTTCACAACAAATTTTATTACTGCCTTTCAATCCGTTCCTTGCATGTTCACCCCCATTATAAGGAAAAACTCCCCTGTATAATTTACTGATCCCGTTCTGGTGGATATTGAAAGGGTGATTGGGTTTTGGCTTGCACTGTAATCTCTTTGCATGTTAAAATCAAATTTTGTCGAGGTTCGGGTCCAAAGCCCAGGTTCTTTCGGGGCCCAACCACCGGTATATGCTATTACACTATTCCATGACGGACACCATTCACCCCTATGGGTTTGCCTAGACTTGTACGCCTTACAAACACTGTCCATATTCCCGTCCATACATACATATACCTCGTACCCCCTCCATGAACTATTTTTTCCCCCACAATTTATGACAGCGCATAGGTCGAAAGTAAATGATGTGGTTTTGCCCCAAACATAGTTAAGTACGAGTTGTTCACATGGTTACCTCATATCGGCTCTGGCTCTTTTGTGTCTCGGTTTCGATGTGGTGTTGTTGCTTTCCTGACCCTCAGTTAGGCTAAAAATTATTCCTACTATGATGATGGTGATGACAAGGAGTACTCCCGCACACTTCCCATTTTCCCACAGCCTCATCTCGTTACCCTCTCTCGGACTTTAAAGGAACAATAAAACACTCTTGAATATTGAATGGTTAAACACACAGTATACTTAATGAAAATATGCGATTAAGAAAATATATATATAGTTAAAATCACACAAAATGTACTTGACTGTAAGGAATAAGTGGTCATGCGTTAATGAATATGAGAATATAAAAATCACAACAGCAATAATGAATATAAAAATGATTGTAAAAAATGATTAAAAATATAAAAATGAGAATATGAAAATCACCACAGCAATAATGAGTATGAAAAATAATTGCATAAAATGATTGAATATGAAAAATGATTGTATAAAGTGATTAAAATATGAAAAATGATTGTATAAAATGATTAAAATGATTACAATTTGAAAAATTATTGTATAAATGATTAAAATATTTGTACCTCTTGATTATAATGAGTATATAGTTATCACTATCTGTACTCCTTCGAACACCTGTTTCAGTATGTTCTGGACTTTTTGAAAATCTAGTTTGTCCAATCCACACCCCAGCCGGGGTACGGACACACTCTTCACCTTATGTTCGACACACCAATTTCTCATCTGTGTTAAGCTTTTTGTGAGATTGTCATAGGTTGGTTTGTCCGTGCATTTTGCTTTAGAGACTAAGTGGAAAATAGTTCTACCGTCTTCCTCGTGAGTTACTGCACAATCACCTGTTCTTTTGTTTTGCTGCTTCACTTTCTCCACTCCGTACCTGTTTTTAAATGTCACTGCAATACCTGCTCCGTATGCACAATCCTCACTCACACAATGTGCTAGAGGTTCACCCTGTGGGCTTGAAAAAAATGTCACCTTTTTTACACAGAATTTGTAATGGCCCTGTGGTTGGTTCTGCTTCGCTGTTACCCTCCCTCTCTTGGACCTGAATCCTCAGGTCCACCGCAGTTTCAGCCAACGACCTGTTTGGTGGATCACAATTAACACAAGATGACAAATGATACCAGGTGTCGCCTTTCCCCAATAGGCGAACACAATGTGACGTCCTTGCTGTGACTTTCAGGGGTTCAGTCCAGCGTGGCTCATTCCACTTCCTGCGAAACTTCTTTAGGCGAACCCACTCTGACGGGGCCGGAATGGGCCCTTCGGCAATGTCAACTGGAGCCTGCTGGGAGAAATGTTTAATCATAGCAGTCAGTTTGTCATAATAAACACAGTGTGAAATTGGTGCACAGGCTTCTGGCTTCAGCGGCGTCGATGGTCCTGGAAATGAGCGACCTGTAAGCAATTCAAAAGGTGTAAAGCCAGTGATTCTGTTGACAGACGAACGTACAGACATTAAAGCCAATGGAAGAGCTGCGAGCCATGTCAATTTGGTCTGTGCACAGATTTTAGCCAATTTAAGTTTCAGTGTTAAGTTCATGCGTTCGACCTTCCCTTGCGATTCTGGATGATAAACGGCCCCAAATGCATGCGTTAGGCCCAGTGCCTTTTCCACAACCTCTAGGTGCTCATTTTTAAAGTGTGATCCATAATCCGAACGGATATGCCGAGGAAAACCGTGGTGTGGGATGTACTGACTGATGAGACACTTAATGACTGCAGTGCTGTCCTCCCTTCCCGTGGGAAAAGCCTCAGGCCAACCCGTGAATTGGTCAACCATCACCAACAGATATCTTTTCCCTTGCACCCTCTCTACAATGTCTGTGAAATCAATAACAATCTCCTCCCCTGGGGCATGCACCGGTGAAAATACACCCCTCAGCTGTTTTAGCGACGGCTTGACGTTATGCTCTTGACAAATTTCACATGAGAGTACAAAACCTGATACCATTTGAGTGAGAAAGGGATGCCACCAGTATTGCAATGTTTTCATCATCTGTTTTGAACTCACGTGCGACATAGTGTGTGCTTGGGTCATGATTGAGCGTGACAGGCTCATGGGCAATGCCGGTCTGCCATCTGGGGCCTGCCACAGACCATCTGGTGCGCACAGGGCCCCATACTCTGTCCATGTTGACAGTTCTTCTGGTGTGCATTTGCCATGTTCGGCCACAAGTGTTTCTCTGCTGAAAGATGGTAACAATTTCACATATGAACTGTCAGTCTGTACCATCATGGTCACCTGATAGCCTGCAGCTGTTTTGGCAGCCAAGTCAGCAGCCTCATTACCCCTTGCTATTACACTGTCAGTTTTGCAATGGCCTTGACACTTTATGACGGCGACTGCTTCTGGGATTTGCAATGCCTCCAACAGAGCACGTGCTTCGAGGTCGTGTGCTATTGGTCTGCCAGAACTGGTGACGAAGCCACACCTTTGCCAAACAGCAAGCTCGACATGGACTGCACCAACAACATACGCTGAGTCACTGTAAATATTGACTTTGCCTTGGCCTGCGATTTTCAATACTTGTGTAACAGCGATAAGCTCCGCTCTCTGTGCTGATTGTTTCCCTGTTATCTTTTCGGCTTGTCTGGTTATATACCCGTCATCTATTTGCTGCACTACTGAATAAGCTGAGACCAAAGAGCCATCATGAGCTCTGAAACAACAACCATCCGTAAACAATGTGATCACGTCCGAGTGTCCAACAATCGGTGTGGCGGTCAGATTTTCACGGACACGGCACGCCAGGTCAGTGATGGGTGCACAGTCATGTGGCTCTCCCGTGGTGAACAGATCAGCCATGTTGATGCCGTCATGTGTGTAAGTGATGTTTGGCGCTGTCAAACATTTCGACAGTTTTCTCTGTCTCAGGGGCGAAAATGTGAATGATGCGGAATTGACAAATGACATGACAGAATGTGTGGTCAGGACTGTCAGTTGATGACCCATCACAAGATGTGACGTTTTTTCAATGATCTTTGCCAAACCAGCCGCGAACCTGGCACAGGCCGGCTGGCGTCGCTCAATCGTGTCCATGAGAACGCTGATGTACATGAGAACGCGTCTGGTGCCTGACATCTTCTGGAAAAGTACACCATGTGCGCTGTTTCCTGTTTCAGATACATCAAGAAAGAAACCCTTACTGTATTCAGGGTTATGTAGATATGCAGCATGTGAAAGCTCCCCATTCAACTTAATGAATGCTGCTTCAGCATCTGGGGTCCATGTCAACTTTGCTTGAACATTGCGCATACCTTGCTCTTTCACCATGTCACGTAATGGTTGGGTGACTGCTACATACATTGGTATGTAATTTCTGCTAAACCCAGTCAAGCCCAGAAAGGATAGCATGTCCTTTACAGTCTGCGGTTTTGGATGTGACAGAATGCCGTCACGTTGGCGGTCGGATAGAGTCGTGCCCTGGCCTGTGATTGAGCGGCCCATAAAGGTAACAGACGGTCTGCTAACCTGTAACTTTTCTTTGCTGACTTTAAATCCGGAGACATGTAACTGTTTCAAAATAACATCTGTGGCGTTCAAACAATCTTCATTGGTTGTGGCTGCCAGCAAAAGGTCGTCAACATACATTATGAGAACACAATCATCAGGTAACGCACACTGTTGTAATTGGTCTTTAAGAACTTGGTTAAAGATCCCTGGCGACAAAATGAAACCCTGTGGCAGTCGATTATAAGAGTATTGACACCCTCGGTATGTGAATATTTTGGTACACTGTTGGGGGAGTTGGAAACTTTGCCCTCGGGGCCTTGGAAATTGACGTGCTGACGGTCACAAACAATGTGTCGTTTTTACAAGTTTCTATATTTGCGTCGTTTTCGAAATCTGCCATCTGTGAGACAGTGAAAATTTGACCCAAAAGGCATCGTAAGTCCCCTACCGCCAAGGTGGTACCATGACATAATGCCATCAATTTTGTAAGCCATCTACCTCTTCAACATGTCTAGCCAATTTTAAATGCGCTCTCTTTTCCATTTCTCTGACCTTTGGCGCTAATCTGATTGATAATTTATCTGGTTCCTGCCATAAATTTTCCAAACACATCTGACTCCATTTAATTTCCCAAATCTTATTTTCTTTCTTATGATTTTTCGGTTCCGTTTGAGCCATCAACATATCCACTATTCTCCCCCATTGTGTAGTTATTGGGACACACCCGTATTCCTCACATTCTCTCTCAAACTCAAACATTCTACAAACTGATATTCAGTGCACAATACACAAGTAATATATACACTGTAATTGTCTTTCACTATTCTTTTAAAATAATATTCAATACACAATACACTCTAAATATACACAATTTACTTATCTTTTACTATACTGGTTGTAAAATAATATTCGGTACAGAATAAACTCTCAATATATACAATATATACCCCCACCCACTTTAAATACAGTTTTTTCTAAGTCAATTTGGTACATTTCTCAGATCCGATTTGAAATTATCAAAACTTCTTGTTCAATCCTTACATCCTTGTGTCACTTGTGCACATCAAACAAGCATTTTCTCATTTCTTTGAACAAGTTGCAAATGCTTTGGTACATCCATGCAAGTGAATATGACACAATTCTGTGCAGATTCCTACATTATCAATTGCTTATGTCATGTTGATCAAAATGCATTATAATGGGTCTCTGTTGAATAGTATAATCCCCCATGACATTTAAGCACTAGTTTTACAATATACAGTAAGTATACTTTAAGTAAACAGTGGCATTTTATTTTACTCAATTTAGTGTTTTGCATTACTAAATTCTTTCCACATAGGATTGCAAGACAACTTCAATGTGTTGCAGACGGCCCCTTTTCACACCTAAACAGTCTTTTTTCACTCTCTACAGGGATCTCATCAGGATTCCCTCCCTCCTGCTTTTCCTCTGTTGTCTTGTCTGCACTCCCCCCCTCTGAGGAGCTCTCTCTTTTGAATACCAACAGTGCCACAGACACTCTGTGTTCCACGCTTACATCCGGCTTGGACAACCTATGCCCTCCTACATCTGGACCAGCCCGTGCATCCCTGTCTGCCCCCTGGTTATCGGATGTACCACGTGAGCATCGCACCAGCCTCCAGTCAGCTGAAAGAAAATGGCCCAAGTCAAAAGACCATACTGACCTCTCTCCTGACTCTCACACACTCTTAAAAACCTTCTCTGCTCTCCTCTGTCCGCCTGCTCCCACACCTTCATCAGAGTTAACGGCTAATGATTTTGCATCGTTCTTCTTAAAGAAAACTACCGCCATCAACAGCCAGTTTTCTACACCACCATCACCCGCCTTTTCTCCTCTGTCTGAAAATGATGTTTCCAAGGTTATTGGTTCCAACCACCCAACCACCTGCCCACTGGATTCCATCCCCACCCATCTACTCCATGCCATCTCTCCAGCAGTTGTGCCTGGTCTGACCCACATCATCAACTCTTTGCTCACCACTGGGACATTTCCCACTGCGTTCAAAGAGGCCTGCATCACACCGCTACTGAAGAAACCCACTCTCAACCTTACACTGCTAGAACACTACAGGCCGGTGTAGCGGTGAAAATGCATATCTTCTGTCAAAATGTAGATGACTGATTTTAACCTCTAATTCTTTTCTGTCTTCTTAAAAATATATTTTTTTTACTTACCTCACTATTCTTTGCTTTGTATACTGTGCTAGGCTTTAATGGACTGGATTTAATTAACTTATGCATTTTGTTGCCTATATTGTTATAATTGCTTCCAATGTTTCCTCGTCTGTAAGTCGCTTTGGATAAAAACGTCTGCTAAATGACTAAATGTAAATTTTGTGTAATGTGTAGTGTGTGGCCTTGAAATTTTAGCATGTCTACGTAATCATGAATAAATACTTCTTGAGACACACAGTGTTGCTTCTTTGCATGCATCAAACGAATTGTTTCTGGCTATATGCATCCATGCATCAGTTTGGGAGGGGTGGAAATGGGACACTTAGGTGAAACAAAACTGCCCCAAAAGTACCCCCACCCACTTTAAATACAGTTTTTTCTAAGTCAATTTGGTACATTTCTCAGATCAGATTTGAAATTCTCAAAACTTCTTGTTCAATCCTTACATCCTTGTGTCACTTGTGTACATCAAACAAGCATTTTCTAATTTCTTTGAACGAGTTGCAAATGCTTTGGTACATCCATGCAAGTGAATATGACACAATTCTGTGCAGATTCCTACATTATCAATTGCTTATGTCATGTTGATCAAAATGCATCATAATTGGTCTCTGTTGAATAGTATAATCCCCCACGACATTTAAACACTAGTTTTACAATATACAGTAAGTATACTTTAAGTAAACAGTGGCATTTTATTTTACTCAATTTAGTGTTTTGCAATACTATATTTTTTCCACACAGGACTGCAAGACAACTTCACTGGGTTGCAGACGGCCCCGTTTCACACCTAAACTGTCTTTTGACACTCTCTACAGGGATCTCATCCCTGAAAAACAGAGGGGTCAGATTGGAGATGACCTGCCAAAGTACGTGTTAGTTTGGGACAATGTCAGTTTCCATCGCTCCAACATCATCAGGCAATGGTAATGGCAATCGCACCAGCCTCCGGTCAGCTGAGAGAAAATGGCACAAGTCAAAAGACCATACTGACCTCTCTCTCTACCAGTCTCTCTACTTTCTCCGTTGACGTCGCCTCTGCAAAAACTGATTATGACCACTCGAAGATCAGCAACTCTCCTGACTCTCGCACGCTCTTAAAAACCTTCTCTGCTCTCCTCTGTCCGCCTGATCCCACACCTTCATCGGAGTTAACGACTGATGATTTTGCATCGTTCTTCGTAAAGAAAACTTCCGCCATCAACAGCCAATTTTCTACACCACCACCACCCGTTGAACCCGTCCACAACCCTGACACATGTGTGCTCCCCGCCTTTTCTCCTCTGTCTGAAGATGATGTTTCCAAGGTCATTGGTTCCAACCACCCTACCACCTGCCCACTGGATCCCATCCCCACCCATCTCCTCCAAGCCATCTCTCCAGCAGTTGTGCCTGGTCTGACCCACATCATCAACTCTTTGCTCACCACTGGGACATTTCCCACTGCGTTCAAAGAGGCCTGCATCACACGGCTACAGAAGCAATGAACTCTCAACCTTACACACTGCTAGAACACTACAGGCCGGTGTAGTGTGTGAAAATGTATATCTTCCGTCAAAATGTAGCTGACTGATTTCCACCTCTAATTCTTTTCTGTCTTCTTAAAAAAAATGTACTTACTATTCTTAGCTTTGTATACTGTGCTAGGCTTTAATGGACTGGATTTGATGCACTTATGCATTTTGTTGCCTATGTTGTTATAATTGCTTCCAATGTTTCCTCATCTGTAAGTCGCTTTGGATAAAAGAGTCTGCTAAATGACTAAAAGTAAATTTATTGAAATGCGTAATGTCATGTGTAATGTGTAGTGTGTGTGTGTGTGTGTGTGTGTGTGGCCTTGAAATTTTAGCATGTCTACGTAATCATGAATAAATGCTTATTGAGTCACACAGTGTTGCTTCTTTGCATGCATCAAACGAATTGTTTCTGGCTATATGCATCCACGCATCAGTTTGAGAGGGGTGGAAATGGGACACTTAGGTGAAACAAAACTGCCCCAAAAGTACTCCCACCCACTTTAAATACAGTTTTTTCTAAGTCAATTTGAGCCTTATCTACAACATCAACTGAGGTACACATACCTCTACACAAATACATATTTGTTCCCCAGTACCTAGCAGAATTAGGGTAACACTGTCCTTCCCCATACCATTTTATTAAACTTGGAATATAGTGTTGCACAGAAACAAAATTCTATAATCTCTAATTTCTCAGGGTTCGATGCGTCCCGACTCAAACTGTTGATTCCCTTTGCGAGCCCCAGCAGTGTCGCTCCTCCTGTCGCTTGCAGGACCATTGCGAAGAGCCATTGTGGATGCCATTTTGATGGCCTACGGTTGGGGTTGCCACTCCTAAGACACCTTTTTGCAGTGGGAGGCATGTCTTTCCTACGGCTTCCTCCTGAAATCTTTGACTACTTCGAAGTCTCCTGGCTGGAAGCTGTGTAATGATTTGTAAGCTCCGTTTGCTACTGCTCCTTTGACCTGCACAAATATTTTGAGAGCAAAAACACAAAAACACATTGCCTTGTAACATCCCCCCTTTTGACGCGTGGTCTAGGCCATGCGTCAAAATCGCAAAAGCAGAGAAAAAATGTTTTGGCAAACAGGTGAGGCCATTTGGGCCCCCCCAAACATTGTCTGTGTATTTACATGAGCACTCCTTGCAGAGTGCTTGCTTATCCGGTTCTGCAAAATGTTTGCATCTCTGCAAGAGAAAGAGTTTTGTTAGTGATTTCTGGAGAAAATCTGTCTGTGGCTCCGATGTTGCTTGCTTTGCTGCAAGGTCAGCTCGTCGGCTTCCTGCAAAAAATAGTTTCAGATACAAAAGTGTGTGTGGCATAGTCACACACAACAATGGCTGATGGGAGAAGAATGGCAAAGAGCATATCAGCAACCTGTGTGTGATTAAGAATGTTTTTACCATCAGCTTTTAAAAAGTTTCTGTGTTTCCACAGTGTGCCAAAATCATGAGCTACACCAAATGCATATCTACTATCTGTGTGAATGTCTACATTTTTATTCTTTGCTAATTCGCATGCGCGTGTGAGTGCAATAAGCTCTACTGTCTGAGCAGAGAAATGGTCCCTAAAAATGATAAAAATTGCTTCTTTGCTTTTGGACTTGCGATGTCTTAAATTGCAGACACGCTTTGCGGACAGCTGTCTGCCGCGGTCAGTAATTTCGTGACCCAAAAATTAACAAATCTTTTTGCCAGCTGGACTTTGGAGACATTTACTTTGTGTTCTTTTCTCTTATCTTTTTAACTGGAAACAAAGGCCTGCGCACCGGTAAATTTGGACATGGCACAACTATGCCTCTTTTTATTTATCTTTTTAAACTCATTAAATATTGGCCTTATGCCATTGAGGTCTTCTGATTTGAGGCTTCTGTTTTGAGGGGGTATTGCTGTTTGCATGGACGAAAATTACCCTTGGGCGTTATCACAACAGGCTTACAGTTCCTAATCAACCCAACAAAATATTTTCCTGTTACCCAAAGTTGTACGGGCACCTTCCCAAAATTTCTTCATTAATCTTTTTGTGTGTGAAAACACTTCAAGTCCCCTTGTTTCTGACAGACAGGCTGATTCTCACGATGGGCGTACAACAAATTTGAATATTGCACGTCGTCCCTTTTAACCCATTCTATGGCGTGCGCATATTTGTCAGCAAAACACCCACATCTCCCCACACCATTGTAATCAACGTCATGAGGCTCTGTGAGGCAATACTTTCTACATCATACTTACGTAATTCAATATTACATTGTACAACTGTACACGGGTCGTGTTGGTATCATCATCAATCTGTCATCATACACATTATGACTCTGCACAGCAAATGAATCGGGCAGCAGTCAGACATGAGAAACCTGTGTTGAAATTTGACACTCCCCAACTCGCATTGCACCCTTTTGACATAAATTATTTTACATTAGAGCCACTAGCATTTAGGGAAAACACAGCTAGTTTAGACTCTGGCAAATTAAAACACTTCTTGTGAATCACAGTAGGCTATTTGTTGCCCCTGAATCTATCAAAAATTCAAGCAGTTTGTTGCACACAAGTATTGTGCATTTTAGCAAAGTTCAGAAAGCGTTTTCATTCATCATGGAATGTGAGCTAAGCAGATCTTCATTGCATACAGTAGGAAAAAGCATTTCTTCATTGCATATGCTAGGGGAAATCATACTCACCACCCTCGGAATGATGCCTCACCTCCTCACTTCCATCTACCTTTTCTCTTGACCTCCGCGATCTCCGAGGCTCAGGACAATCTTTGTGCCAATTCCCCGTTCTTCTACAATTGAAACACTTCTCTCCATAAGTGCCAGAGGGTTTAAATCCTCCTCTCCCTCTTCCACGTCCACGCCAGTTTCCTTTCCCTCAATGCTCTTCACCGATGTTTACTAGAGCCATGTGAAGTTGTCTTATGTGTGTTTCTTCTGAAGCTCTTTCTTCTCTGTTTGTCTTTCTGCGTGCACAGCATAACGGACGATCTCACTCATTCTTGCGCGATCTGGCTCGATGCATGATTTTTCCACTTCTCGTCTCAGCTCTCCGCTGAGGTTCCGCAGAAAAGCGGACCTGAGATGTCCTTCGAATGGACCAATGTCTGTTATTTTGGTGAGTCAACGTTGATGGATGTACGAGTTGAACATATTGGACTTTCCTTGTTGATGGACTTCGACTGAGTCTTTTTTGAGTTCATTGTATCTTTTATTCATTCATTCATTCATTCATTTTCTACCGCTTATCCGGGGCCGGGTCGCGGGGGCAGCAGTCTAAGCAGAGATGCCCAGACATCCCTCACCCTAGACACTTCCTCCAGCTCTTCCGGGGGGACACCGAGGCGTTCCCAGGCCAGCCGGGAGACATAGTCCCACCAGCGTGTCCTAGGTCTTCCCCGGGGTCTCCTCCCGGTCGGACGGGCCCGGAGCACCTTCCGGGGAAGGCGTCCAGTAGGCATCCGTAACAGATGCCCAACCCACCTCAGCTGACCCCTCTCGATGTGGAGGAGCAGCGGCTCTACTCCAAGCTCCTCCCGGGTGACCGAGCTTCTCACCCTATCTCTAAGGGATCGCCCAGCCACCCTGCGGAGGAAGCTCATTTCAGCCGCCTGTATCCGGGATCTTGTCCTTTCGGTCATGACCCAAAGCTCATGACCATAGGTGAGAGTAGGAACGTAGATTGACCGGTAAATTGAGAGCTTCGCCTTGCGGCTCAGCTCTTTCTTCACCACGACGGACCGGTACATCGACCGCATTACTGCAGAAGCTGCACCGATCCGTCTGTCAATCTCCCGTTCCATCCTTCCCTCACTCGTGAACAAGACCCCGAGATACTTAAACTCCTCCACTTGAGGAAGGAACTCTCCACCAACCTGAAGTGGGCAAGCCACCCTTTTCCGACTGAGGACCATGGCCTCGGATTTGGAGGTACTGATTTTCATTCCAGCCGCTTCACACTCTGCTGTGAACCGTCCCAGTGCATGCTGAAGGTCCTGGTTTGAAGGGGCCAACACGACAACATCATCCGCAAATAGCAGAGACGAGATCGTGTCGTCCCCAAACCTGACACCCTCCGGCCCCTGGCTGCGCCTAGAAATTCTGTCCATAAAAATTACGAACAGAACCGGTGACAAAGGGCAGCCCTGCCGGAGTCCGACATGCACTGGGAACAAGTCCGACTTACTGCCGGCAATGCGAACCAAGCTCCTGCTCCGGCCGTACAGGGACCTGACAGCCCTTAGCAAAGGACCATAGACCCCATACTCCCGAAGCACCCTCCACAGGATGCCACGAGGGACACAGTCGAATGCCTTCTCCAAATCCACAAAACACATGTGGATTGGTTGAGCAAACTCCCATGAACCCTCCAGCACCCTGTAGAGGGTGTAGAGCTGGTCCAGCGTTCCACGGCCTGGACGAAAACCACACTGTTCCTCCTGAATCCGAGGTTCTACTATCGGCCGTATTCTCCTCTCCAGTACCCTGGCATAGACTTTCCCGGGAAGGCTGAGAAGTGTGATCCCCCTGTAGTTGGAACACACCCTCCGGTCCCCCTTCTTAAAAAGAGGGACCACCACCCCGGTCTGCCATCCCAGAGGCACTGTCCCCGACCGCCACGCGATGCTGCAGAGGCGTGTCAGCCAAGACAGCCCCACAACATCCAGAGACTTGAGGTACTCAGGGCGAATCTCATCCACCCCCGGTGCCTTGCCACTGAGGAGTTTCTTGACTACTCAGTGACTTCGGGTTGGGTGATGGACGAGACCACCTCTGAGCCCTCAGCCTCTGCTTCCTCAATGGAGGACGTGACGGTGGGATTGAGGAGATCCTCGAAGTACTCCTTCCACCGTCCGACGACATCCCCAGTTGAGGTCAACAGCCTCCCACCTCCACTGTAAACAGCATTGGTAGGGCACTGTTTCCCTCTCCTGAGGCGCCGGACGGTTTGCCAGAATCTCTTCGAGGCCAGTCGATAGTCCTTCTCCATGGCCTCACCAAACTCCTCCCAGGCCCGAGTTTTTGCCTCCACAACCACCCGGGCAGCAGTCCGCTTGGCCTGCCGGTACCTGTCAGCTGCCTCAGGAGTCCCACAGGCCAACCAAGCCCAATAAGACTCCTTCTTCAGCTTGACGGTTTCCCTTACTTCCGGTGTCCACCACCGGGTTCGGGGATTCCCGCCTCGACAGGCACCGGAGACTTTACGGCCACAGCTCCGAGTGGCCGCTTCGACAATGGAGGCGGAGAACATGGTCCACTCGGACTCAATGTCTCCAGCCTCCCTCGGGATCTGGTTGAAGCTCTGCCGGAGGTGGGAGTTAAAGATCTCTCTGACAGGAGACTCGGAGAGTCTGGAGAGTCTGTCCAGCTTCCTCTCCTGCCATCGGATCCAACTCACCACCAGGTGGTGATCAGTTGACAGCTCCGCCCCTCTCTTAACCCGAGTGTCCAAAACATATAGTCGCAGGTCAGATGAAACAACCACAAAGTCGATCATCGACCTGCGGCCTAGGGTGTCCTGGTGCCACGTGCACTGATGGACACCCTTATGCTTGAACATGGTGTTTGTTATAGACAAACTGTGACTAGCACAGAAGTCCAATAACTGAACACCGCTCGGGTTCAGATCAGGGGGGCCGTTCCTCCCAATCACGCCCCTCCAGGTGTCACTGTCGTTGCCGACATGGGCGTTGAAGTCCCCCAGTAAGACGACGGAGTCCCCAGTCGGAGTACTTTCCAGCACCCCTCCCAGAGACTCCAAGAAGGTCGGGTACTCTGCACTGCCGTTCGGCCCGTAGGCACAAACAACAGTGAGAGACCTAACCCCGACCCGTAGGCGCAGGGAAACGACCCTCTCGTTCACCGGGGTAAACTCCACAACACATGGCGGGAGAGCTGGGGGGCTATAAGCAGACCCACGCCAGCCCGCTGCCTCTCCCCATGGGCAACTCCAGAGTGATGAAGTGTCCATCCTCTCTCGAGGAGTGTGGTTCCAGAGCCCAAGCCATGCGTAGAGGTGATCCCGACTATCTCTAGTCGGAACCTCTCAACCTCACGCACCATCTCAGGCTCCTTCCCCGCCAGCGAGGTGACGTTCCACGTCCCTAGAGCTAGCTTCCGTGTCCAGGGATCGGGCTGTCGAGGCACTCTCCTCCAACTGCCACCCGATCCACTACGCACCGACCCCCTATGGTCCCTCCCGCACGTGGTGAGCCCACGGGAAGGCGGCCCCACGTCGCTCCTTCGGGCTGAGCCCGGCCGGACCCCGTGGGGAAAGGCCCGGCCACCAGGCGCTCGCATACGAGCACCGACCCCGGGCCTGGATCCAGGGTGGTGCCCCGGTTGCGCCATACCGGGCGACGTCACGGTCCTTGTTATTTCCAACATCATAAGGGTTTTTTGAACCACTCTTAGTCTGACCCGTCGCCTAGGACCTGTTTGCCTTGGGAGACCCTACCAGGGGCATATAGCCCCCGACAACATAGCTCCTAGGGTCACTCGGGTACTCAAACCCCTCCACCACGTTAAGGTGGCGGTTCAAGGAAGTATCTTTTATTTATTTTTTATTTTATCATTCTTAATTTTTGGTACTTTGAAACATTTTTTCCCTCCGTTGTTTTGGATACGACAAAGTTGCCGTATGAACTTTCAGAAATAAGCTTCACCTTTTGGGTTTCACATCTGCCTAGTGGGTCATCTGGTAGAGAGGCAGACTCTCACACCAGAGACCCGAGTTCAAGCCTGTGTCCTGACACACACTACACATTACATGACACATGATAGCTGCCAATAAACCTCCGTTTTACAAATATGGTAAAACAATAACTTCAACTACTAAAGACTCCTTTCTCGATATATGGCCTGATTCCTCAATGGGGTTAAGGAATGGAGAGTAAGGTGAGAGGAACTCCATCAGCAACCTTTTGTGGGCCACAAACCATTGCCTGCTGATGCTGGAGTGATGGAAATTGACATTGTCCAAACCTAACACCTATTGCAGGTCATCTCCAATCTGACCCCTCTCTTATTCAGAGATGATATCCCTGTAGAGAGTGTCTAAAAAGGGGACTAGACGTTCTGAATTGTATGGCCAATAATGGAATGTGAGGAATGAACAGGTAGTTTTGAGAATTTCAATTCTGATCTGAGAAATGTACCAAATTGACTTAGAAAACTGTATTTAAAGTGGGTGGGGGTACTTTTGGGGCCGTTTTGTTTCACCTAAGTGTCCATTTCCACCCTTCTCAAACTAATGCATGGATGCATATAGCCAGAAACCATCTGTTTGATGCATGCAAAGAAGCAACACTGTGTGTCTCAAGAAGCATTTATTCTTGATTATGTAGACATGCTTAAAATTCAAGGCGACACACACACTACACAGTACACATTACATGACACATGATCAGAGGCGGACAGAGTACACAGGTTCATTACTTGAGTAAAAGTACAGATACCCCTTGCTAAATTTTACTCAAGTACAAGTAAAAGTACTACAGTCAGATGTGTACTTAAGTAAAAGTACTGAAGTACATGTTTTTAAAAGTACTTGAGTATCAAGAGTACAAGAGTACATTTTCTAAATATTGCATTACTACTGCCACAGTGCTTACATTTATGTACAGAAACGTCCTACATGGAGTTATGAAAAATGTTAATGTTAATACCTTGGAGAATGTTAAAGGAATTTAAAGTAAAATAAAGTCATTTTAATCTTTTTACCATGCTTTATTCTTTTCACCTCTGCTAGAGTTTTAATGGATTTTTTGCACCCACATTTGAACCGAACAGTTTTAAACAACACACCGCATACTCAAGAACATCAAAGCAAATACTCGGCTTACATTAATGAGTAATATTAGAAAATACAATTCAGCTAACAATTGTGTGTACATGTGAGTTTCTCTGTTTTTTCATCAATCAGTAGTGGCGTTTCATCAAAACCTAGGGTATGGCGAAATTTCCTCAGACCATACAAAAACGAACCACAATGAAACCAAATGATACCACATATATGTAACCACAAAACTTAAAGTAGTAAAAAATAACCCAGCCAGATGTTGTCATAACCACCACCAATGACTACGTTAATCGACTATGAGACTAAAATATAAACCAACCATTGATCAGATTCAGCAAACAAGATTAAATATAAAACATGTCTTACCTTGTCGCAGGGTTGTTAAGCCTTGATTCTTTTCATTTTTAAGCTAATCCTGGCATAGCTAGTGGCAAATCGCAAAATACATAATAGCCTAAACTGCGACTGCACTACAAAGTCTTTCCGTACAATATATTTTTTTAATTTTTCACAGATAGCGTTGTACATTATGAATGAAATACAATAACAATAGTGTAAATTATTCGATTTATTAAAATTATTAAATGGATGCCAACTAATTGGGAAAATAAAGACCATCCCCACTACCCATAACCTCACACTTGATTCCAAAACCACTGTTAGGCATTTTGTAGACAGTTTCTTTGTTTTATTGAAAATAAATGCCTGTATATGATCTTAAATGTGGAAAATGCAGACAAACGAGTTTAGCCAAAAAGAGCTTCGAACCAACATTACGATGATGTCACGTCAAAACTACATATCTTCGGTCTTACCGACTATACGTCAATGACGCTATGTGAATTAACGGTGTTTATACATTCTCAAATACACATGCTTCTGACGCCTATGCTACATGTACAGATCAGTGTAAAGTAGTTTAATTATCTATAATGAGTCTCATTATGCACACGTACTTTGTTTCAACAATGTTTCTGAACGCTAGGGCCAAACACAAACGCCGCCCCTGAAATCAATAAACCTAAAACAGCAAAGAAGGCGATATAGCAATGTTCTGACACACCTCTGAACATGACCGTGTTATACACGCAGCATAGAGCAAAGAAGAGAAAATAATAATGATTAAAGAAAATCAGCTGACCGGTCGCGATGTTTTCAAGTTCATTTCATGTTATATTTAGCATTTTATATGACGCTATTGGCTACTCTTCCCTTACCTTTATTCTTTATTCATATAAAAATACCCCCAAATCGCATGAAAATACACACAAAACACATATTCTTCAATCGTGCATTTATTAGCTTCTTGTTTTGGTGAAGAAATGTTACTTTAGCTTCATCGCGGATGTCCTGAATGAGGAAGTGTACACAGGACGTGTCATGCAGACGTGAGATGATTGACAGCTGTGTACAGCAAATGATAGAGCTCTGAGGTCTGGGTGATTGTTGCTGATAGGCTCGCCCAATAAGTGGCGCCTGCACAATCCAATCACGTTTGAGAGGGAAAAAACAAATTGGTGGTTTCCGAGATTTTTCTTTTTCCTTTTTAGAAGTAACGTGTACTTACGGTTATGGATAGAAATGTAGCGGAGTAAAGAGTACAATATTAGCCTCTCAAATGTACTTGAGTAAAGTCATGAGTACTCCCCAAAAATTATACTCAAGTAAAGTACAGATCCCTCAAAATTGTACTTAAGTACTGTACTCGAGTAAATGTACTCCGTTACTGTCCGGCTCTGCACATGATAGCTGCAAATAAACCTCCGTTTTACAAATATGGTAAAATAATAACTTCAACTACTAAAGAATCCTTTCTCGATATACGGCCTGAATCCTCAATGGGGTTAAGGAATGGAGAGTAGGGTGAGAGGAACTCCATCAGCATCATTTTGTGGGCCGCAAACCATTGCCTGCTGATGTTGGAGTGATGGAAACTGACATTGTCCCAACCTAATACCTACTTTGGCAGGTCATCTCCAATCTGACCCATCTCTTATTCAGGGATGATATCCCTGTAGAGAGTGTCTAAAAAGGTGACTAGACATTCTGAATTGTATGGCCCAATAATGGAATGTGAGGAATGAACAGGTAGTTTTGAGAATTTCAATTCTGATCTGAGAAATGTACCAAATTTACTTAGAAAAACTGTATTTAAAGTGGGTGGAGGTACTTTTGGGGACGTTTTGTTTCACCTAAGTGTCCCATTTCTACCCCTCTCAAACTATTGCATGGATGCATATAGCCAGAAACCATTTGTTTGATGCATGCAAAGAAGCAACACTGTGTGTCTCAACAAGCATTTATTCTTGATTATGTAGACATGCTAAAACTTCAAGGCGACACACACACTACACATTACACATTACATGACACATGATAGCTGCAAATAAACCTCCGTTTTACAAATATGGTAAAACAATTACTTCAACTACTAAAGACTCCTTTCTCGATATACGGCCTGATTCCTCAATGGGGTTAAGGAATGGAGAGTAGGGTGAGAGGAACTCCATCAGCATCCTTTTGTGGGCCGCAAACCATTGCCTGCTGATGCTGGAGTGATGGAAACTGACATTGTCCCAACCTAACACATATTGCAGGTCATCTCCAATCTGACCCCTCTCTTATTCAGGGATGATATCCCTGTAGAGATTGTCTAAAAAGGTGACTATACGTTCTGAATTGTATGGCCCAATAATGGAATGTGAGGAATGAACAGGTAGTTTTGAGAATTTCTATTCTGATCTGAGAAATGTACCAAATTGACTTAGAAAAACTGTTTTTAAAGTGGGTGGAGGTACTTTTGGGGCCGTTTTGTTTCACCTAAGTGTCCTATTCCCACCCCTCTCAAACTAATGCATGGATGCATATAGCCAGAAACCATTTGTTTGATGCATGCAAAGAAGCAACACTGTGTGTCTCAAGAAGCATTTATTCTTTATTACGTAGACATGCTAAAATTTCAAGGCCACACACACACTACACATTACACATTACATGACACATGATAGCTCAAATAAACCTCCGTTTCACAAATACGGTAAAATAATAACTTCAACTACTAAAGACTCCTTTCTCGATATACGGCCTGATTCCTCAATGGAGTTAAGGAATGGAGAGTAGGGTGAGAGGAACTCCATCAGCATCCTTTTGTGGGCCTCAAACCATTGCCTGCTGATGCTGGAGTGATGGAAACTGACATTGTTCCAACCTAACATCTACTTTGGCAGGTCATCTCCAATCTGACCCCTCTCTTATTCAGGGATGATATCCCTGTAGAGAGTGTCTAAAAAGTTGACTAGACGTTCTGAATTGTATTGCCCAATACTGGAATGTGAGGAATGAACAGGTCGTTTTGAGAATTTCAATTCTGATCTGAGAAATGTACCAAATTGACTTAGAAAAACTGTATTTAAAGTGGGTGGAGATACTTTTGGGGCAGTTGTTTGACCTAAGTGTCCCATTTCCACCCCTCTCAAACTAATGCATGGATGCACATAGCCAGAAACCATTTGTTTGATGAATGCAAAGAAGCAACACTGTGTGTCTCAAGAAGCATTTATTCATGATTACGTAGACATGCTAAAATTTCAAGGCCACACACACACACTACACATTACACATGACATTACACATTTCATTAAATTTACATTTAGTCATTTAGCAGACGTTTTTATCCAAAGCGACTTACAGATGAGGAAACATTGGAAGCAATTATAACAACATGCATCAAATACCAGTCCATTAAAGCCTAGTACAGTATACAAAGCTAAGAATAGTAAGGTAAGTACAAGTTTTTTTAAGAAGACAGAAAAGAATTAGAGGTTAAAATCAGTCAGCTACATTTTGACGGAAGAGATGCATTTTTTAAAGATGGCAACAGAGTCTGCTGATATGGTAGCAGCAGGCAGATCATTCTATCAATGTGGAACAGATCCAGAGAAGGTACGCGAGAGTGACTTTTTTCCTTTTTGGGATGGTACCACTAATCGTTGTTCATTTGCGGACCGCAGTGATCTGGCAGAAACATAGGTCTGCATTAGTGAGTGAAGATATGATGGTGCAAACCCGGTGGCGGTCTTGTAAGCCAGGATCATTGCTTTGAACTTTATGCGGGCGGCAACAGGGAGCCAGTGTAACCTGATCAAGAGCAGAGTTACATGCGCTCTCTTCAGTTCATTGAAGACCACTCTTGCCGCCGCATTCTGGATCATCTGGAGAGGTTTGATTGTGCAAGCAGGAAGTCCAGCCAGAAGCATATTGCAATATTCCAGTTTGTACAAGATAAGAGCCTGGTCTAGGACTTGCGTAGCGTGCTCTGATAGGAAAGGTCTAATTTTCCTAATGTTGTAGAGGATGAATCTACAGTACCGGGTGGTGCTGGCAACATGACTTGAGAGGTTAAGCTGATCATCAATTACCTCCCCCGGGTTTCTGGCTGTGCTGGACGGTGTTATAGCTGATGAGCCTAGTTGAATGGAGAGGTTGTGGTGAATCTTTGGGTTGGCTGGGATCACAAGCAGTTCGTTTTTGCAAGGTTTAGCTGCAGGTGATGATCCTACATCCAAAGTGAGATGTCACTCAGGCATGCCGTGATGCGAGCAGAGACCGTCGGATCGTCCGGTTGAAATGACAGGTAGAGCTGTGTGTCATCCGCATAGCAGTGGTAGGAGAAGCCATGCTTCTGAATGACCGAGCCGAGGGATGTCATGTAAATGGAGAAGAGTAACGGTCCAAGCACTGAGCCCTGTGGCACCCCCGTGTTGAGCTGTTGGGATGCAGAGACCTCATCACTACAGGATACTCTGAATGACCTACCCGAGTGGTAAGACACCTGGCCACATGGTGCTCAGACATCAACCTGCTCCTTAACACCTCCAAGACAAAGGAGATCATCGTGTACTTCAGGAAGGTGAAAGGAGGCACACACGACCCCATCCACATTAATTCCCTTTAAAGCTGCTTTGGAACAATGCAAATTGTGAAAAGCGCTATATAAATAAAATTGAATTGAATTGAATTAATGGGATGGCTGTTGAACGTGTTTCCAGTTTTAAGTTCCTGGGGACCCGTATTTGGAGGACCTGTCCTGGACCACCAACACCCAACACCTCATGCCTGATCAAGAAGGCTCACCAGCATCTCTTCTTTCTGAGGACACTGAAGAAGAACCAACTGTTTTCAATTATCCTGGTGAACAATCTCTGCACAATAGAGAGCATCCTGACCAACTGTGTCACAGTCTGGTACGGGAACTGTTCTGTTGCTGAGCGCAAAGCTCTGACGAAGAAACGCTGTCTGCGTCGAGCTCGCAGCATTCTCTAGGACTCCTCTCACCCCGACTGCTTACTCTCCTGCCTTCCGGTAGGCGGTGCCTCCGGACAAGAACCAGCAGACTAGTTAACAGTTTTTTCCCAGAACTGTTTCATTATTGAACTCTGCCCCCCACTGATTCCACTACCCCTCATAGCTTTAACTTTAATGCTGCTATAACATTGTTTACATTGCACTACAGGGCTGCCATGCATGACTGAACTGTACACACCAGTACTTCATGTTTTCTGCTCTACCGGACTGTTTACACACACACAGCATCATTTGCACTCTATAGGCTACCGCTCACTTGCACATTAGAAATATTATACTGAATGCTCATTGGCACTAATGGACAACTTTCATAACTGCATCTACTCATCTATTGCACTATAACTTCAATAACTGCATCAACTCATCAACCGAGCAAGTCAAGAAGCATCTCAATAGTCAAGGGACAACTTAAAAATGTGAAGTTCTGCACTGGTGACAACCCAATACCAACAGTGTCTGAGCAACCTGTCAAAAGTCTGGGTAGATGGTACAATGAAAGCCTTAGGGACAAAGACCAAGTACAGCAAGTAAGGCAGGACATCACCAACAGTCTGGAAAACATCAACAGGACCCTACTGCCAGGGAAGCTCAAGCTCTGGTGCCTGCAATTTGGGCTTCTCCCTCGAGTAATGTGGCCACTCACTTTCTACGAGCTCCCAATAACAACTGTGGAGAAAATGGAGCGAACCATGATTTCATACGTGAAGAAATGGCTCGGCGTCCCACGATGTCTGACTAACATCAGCCTCTACGGCAAAGGGGTCCTTGAACTGCCTATCACAAGCCTAACCGAAGAGTACAAGTGCTCTAAGGTAAGACTCCAGATGACGTTGAAGGACTCCAGAGACGTTGAAGGACTCCAGAGACCAGACCATCAGCAAGGCTGTTCCAACCCTGTTAACTGGACGGAAATGGACACCAGCCAACGCGGTGCAGCAAGCTATATCAGCCCTACAGCACAGTGACATTGTAGGGCACGTCCAGTTGACAAGAGGAGGCTTTGGCCTTACAGCAAGTAAGCCAACTTGGCGTAAGGCCTCAACATCAGAGAGGAGGAAAATTGTGGTCGAGTAGGTATGCCGTCAGGAGGAGGCGAAAAGAAGCGCAAAGGCTGTCTTTCTTGTCAAGCAGGGACATTGGATGAGATGGGAAGGCCTGGAGAGGAGAAAGCTCAGCTGGAGGGAGCTCTGGGAAATGGAGGCAAGCAACATCAGCTTCATCATCAGAGCCACCTATGATGTGCTCCCATCTCCAAAAAACCTCCACCAGTGGTATGGTGTGGACCCAACCTGTGCCCTGTGCCCAATTCCAGCGACTCTCAAACACATATTGACCGGTTGTAAGACCAGCCTCACACAAGGGCGCTACACCTGGAGGCACAACCAGGTCCTCAAGTGTCTGGCAGCCGCTCTTGAAAGCAAGAGGAATACCACCAACTCCTTGCCAACTACCACCCTTAGGCCAGACTTGGTATTCTGGTCCCCTTCATTGAAGTCTGTTTATATCATAGAGCTAAAAGTCCCATGGGAGAATTCAACAGAAGAGGCCTATGAGTGAAACTGCACTACACGGAACTGACAGCAGAGGCTCAGCAACGAGGATGGAAAGCAAAAGTCTATCCGGTTGAAGTGGGATGCAGGGGTTTTGTGTCTTCATCCACCATCAGATTGCTGAAAGATCTTGGCATCCATGGACAGGCTCTGCGACAGACAATAAGATCAGTCTCTGAAGGAGCTGAAAGAAGCAGCCAGTGGATATGGATTAAGCAGAAGGAGCCTTGCTGGGCTCAAAGAGCTTCAACATGACCCACTCACTTATCCCTCCACCACTTGAGAATCCATGTTACTACCGTCCAGGAGGAGGGCGAACAAGGTATGCGGTTAGCCTTAGGGATGACTCAGGGAAGAGGACGGCCCTGCCTTGCATAGTCCCGTGAGCTGCGCCATGTATACAACAAGGCAACTCTCATGGCTGGGAATTCTATAGTTGGGATACATGTTCAGGTTTGATCACCCTGTAGCTTGCCACCTTTGATGAGGGTGTATAGTGTTGAAAGGCCGAAACACCCCCTGATTCAAAGGTACACTACTGATGATGAATCCCAATAATAGCATTCCTACGTATGAGATACAGCTCTCACGCCACTCTCGGCAAATCTCATGTATATACCATCCATTGGCACAATGGACTGTTACCATCACGTCCCGTGTTTCATGATTCTACACTGTAACCTTATTAAATGCATTTTCTCATCTTCTGTGCTGCAACTTTATTAACTGCATTAACTCATCTACTGTACCTTAACTTCAATAGCTGCATAACTTATCCACTGAACTGTAATTTCAGCAACTGCAATAACTCATATATTGCACTGCTACTTTAACAGCTAATGTCTATAATTTATGCACACTTAAGTCAATTGCACTACTGTTTAGTCTAAATTATTATCTGTTCATAGCCACCTGTACATTAATGTATATATCTGTATATATTGTTCATAGTACATACCTATTGTCATATTTTCATAGAACATGCCTACTGTAAGTATTTTCATAGTCCATGCCCACTGTATTGTATTTTCCTAATATTGTATTCTGTATTTGTTCTCACTGTATATCCTGCACTTGCTAATTGCACTTCTGGTTAGACCTAAACTACATTTCGTTACACTGTACTTGTATATGTGTAATGACAATAAAGTTTCATCTAATCTAATCTAATCTAAAATCAGCACTGCATAGCACAAAAAAAGTAGAAATCTGAACATTAGACAATCTCCTTAGGGAAAACATCCATGGCAGCCAGAAGGGTCATCTGTGTATGCAGCTGGCGATCATGTACTTTTAATCTTCATGCTGATAAAAATTCCTCAATGGGGTTAAGGAATGTAGAGTAGGGTGAGAGGAACTCCATCAGCATCCTATTGTGGGCTGCAAACCATTGCCTGCTGATGTTGGAGCTCATCCACATCACAACGAACATCTTCTCTTGCGATACAGCGTGAAAATCATCTTTCAGAGTGTCTAATCCAGCCTCTGCAGGCATCAGCTGTGATGTCATCACACGCTACATCCATGGCAGCCAGAAGGGTCATCTGTGTATGCGGCTGGTGAAGGATTTTTATTGTGATTTTTATTATGGTTTAAACGTGCTTTTACATTTAATATGCTTTATGATTTCATTATTGATCATTAACTGTGCATAATATGTAAAAAATATAACAAGTGTGTGAGTTAACCAAAGGACTTATTTGGAGTGAACTTTCTGTACCAAAATAATATGTGTGTGTGTGTAAAGATCAGATTACGCAGAGCTCGTCGGAATTTGGTGAGGTATGGGGTCTCCACAAATAGTCAGGAAAAACAGTGTGAGCCGGTTGGCTGAGGCAGAAAAAAGGAGAGAAAGCGGATTGGACGTGTTCCCAGGATTCCACGTCCGAGAAAGGACATCAGCTTCTCGGACTAAGAAAATATATCATAAATATTATAAATACCATGTAAAATTGTTCTTCGGTGTGGGTCCTTTGTAAGACGTCGCTTCTTTGTGTGAGACGTGTGCGTCTGAGGCAGCCCACCCAGCAGCTGTTGTATTTTTGAATATTCTGATCAAATAACTTTAAGATTTTACTTTGACTGGCCTCTCTCCAATTCTGAACATGCAAAACATTGAAGAAATGTTCAACACTGGCGATCATATACTTTTAATCTTCATGCTGAGAAAAATTCCTCAACGGGGTTGAGTAGGGTGACAGGAACTCCACCAGCATCCTGTTGCGGCCCGCAAACCATTGCCTGATGATGTTGGAGCCAAGCGAAACTGACATTGTCCCAAACTAACACGTAATTTGGCAGGTCATCTCCAATCTGACCCCTCTCTTGTTCAGGGATGAGATCCCTGTAGAGAGTGTCTAAAGACTGTTTAGGTGTGAAAAGGGGCCGTCTGCAACCTAGGGAAGTTGTCTTGCAGTCCTATGTGGAAAAAATATAGTATTGCAAAACACTAAATTGAGTAAAATAAAATGCCACTGTTTACTTAAAGTATACTTACTGTAAAACTAGTGCTTAAATGTCGTGGGGGATTATACTATTCAACAGAGACCCATTAAAAATGCATTTTGATCAACATGACATAAACAATTGATAATGTCGGAAACAGCAGATAATTGTACATAATCATTTGTATGGATGTACCAAAGCATTTGCAACTTGTCAAAAGAAATGAGAAAATGCTTGTTTGATGTGCACAAGTGACACAATGATGTGAGGATTGAACAAGAAGTTTTGAGAATTTCAAATCTGATCTGAGAAATGTACCAAATTGACTTAGAAAAAACTGTATTTAAAGTGGGTGGAGGTACTTTTGGGGCAGTTTTGTTTCACCTAAGTGTCCCATTTCCACCCCTCTCAAACTGATGCATGGATGCATATAGCCAGAAACAATTTGTTTGATGCATGCAAAGAAGCAACACTGTGTGTCTCAAGAAGCATTTATTCTTGATAACGTAGACATGCGAAAACTTCAAGGCCACACACACACACTACAAATTACACATTACATGACACATGATAGCTGCAAATAAACCTCCGTTTTACAAATACGGTAAAACAATAACTTCAACTACTAAAGAGTCCTTTCTCGATATACGGCCTGTTTCCTCACTGGGGTTAAGGAATGGAGAGTACGGTAAGAGGAACTCCATCAGCATCCTGTTGTGGGCCGCAAACCATTGCCTGCTGATATTGGAGCGATGGAAACTGTCATTGTCCCAAACTAACACGTACTTTGGCAGGTCATCTCCAATCTGACCCCTCTCTTGTTCAGGGATGAGATCCCTTTAGAGAGTGTCTAAAATGGTGACAAGATTTTCTGTATTGTATGGCCCAATAATGGAAATATGCGTAAGCACACCATTCTCAGAGATAGCAGCACCCATGGTTATGTTCCCCCCCTCCTGTTTAGGTGTGAAAAGGGGCCATCTGCTACACCATGAAGTTGTCTTGCAGTCCTATGTGGAAAAAACATAGTAATGCAAAACACTAAATTGAGTAAAATAAAATGCCATTGTTTACGTAAAGTCTAGTTATTGTATTTTCTAATGCTTAGATGTCGTGGGGGATAATACTATTCAACAGAGACCAATTCTAATGGATTTTCATCAACATGACATAAGCAATTGTTAATGTAGGAGACAGCAGAGGATTTTACATAATCATTTGCATGGATGTACCAAACCATTTGCAATGTGTTCAAAGAAATGAGAAAATGCTTTTTTGATGTGCACAAGTGATACAATGATGTGAGGATTGAACAAGTAGTTTTGAGAATTTCAATTCTGATCTGAGAAATGACTATAACCTCCGTTCCCTGATGGATCAGACTGACTGGGGTTTGATCTTGAGAACCTATCATCTCCGAGATAATTAATAAACACGCCAATGGGTTTGGCGAATGGCAAGCGCACGCCAGTCTCCGCCCCGTACATACAGGTATAAAAGGAAGATGGCGGCGGTCATTCACTTACTCTTTGTACTGAGCCCCTGCAGCGGTTCCGCGAAGCGCCGTGGCATGAAGACACATCAGGGAACGGAGGTAACAGTCGTAACTGTGACGTTACCCTTCAGTCGGTCTCTCTACGTTGTGAGAGGCTGACTGGGGATATATCTACACGCCACAGCGCTACGCTGTATCTCAACCTTCAGCAGAGCGACCCTGACCAGACTAGCGAGTCACAAGAGTGCTACCGCAAGACGTAATCTTCCGGTAACATAGTAGTGGTCATACGGAGAAGCCTTTACTGACGGTCATCACTGACAGTGGCGTACACCTCTATTAGCGAGGTGCTGTCCGGAGCCGAATACTGGGGAAACACTGCCCTTCCCGTAGAAGAGTGTGTTACGGAGGCCACATCCTACCTAGAGGGGAGGTTACATGTGGAGACACTAATATGGTCTCACTGGTGGGGAGAATGACATGCGAATAAAGGGGGGGACAAGTCTAGGTGGGATAACCACCGGCGGGGAGGTCACAGATTCATCAACAGGGAACTCAGGAGTGAGGAACTCAACATACAGGACGACCCAGATGGGGCATAAGTCCTAGTATAGGGATCCACCTGTGAGTAGGGATGACTGTAGATAGAGGGGAACAATATGTAAAGTTTGGATAATAAAGGGGTAAGAGTGAGGAAAATAAAGGAAAAATAACATATTTATGATAGCATACACTAGGACTGGGCGATATGGAATTTTTTATCACAATATGTTTTCCCATATTGCTCGATCTCGATTATTTTCACGATATGTCGTTTTTGCAGATGCTGCCAGTGTAAGGGACATCCTGAAGCTTGAAAAAACAAGAGATTCACTGAAACTTTTAAGTTAAAAGTTTA
Source organism: Barbatula barbatula (assembly GCF_947034865.1). Taxonomy (NCBI): domain Eukaryota; kingdom Metazoa; phylum Chordata; class Actinopteri; order Cypriniformes; family Nemacheilidae; genus Barbatula; species Barbatula barbatula. The sequence goes on from NC_136780.1 coordinate 15,897,112, forward strand.
ATAACAAATTCAACAATATCAATATGCCTTCCAATAATGAGCACAACATATTTTTCTTAAGGTCTTCATGCAGACAAAGAATTCACATTACACTCCCACATTGTATGAATCTTTCCATTGGTCAAGAGAGCATTGGCCTACAACTGGCAAAAGAAAATTTAGAGCAGCGCTTTACGCTCAAACAGAGTTTTATATGCTTTCAAACAAGTGCAAACTAGTAAGTGACTGGTCAGTGGTCACTTTTCAATATATTTTAAGTTTTTTTAATTTTCTAAACAACAACTTATTTAAACAACTTAAAACACAATTATTAAATAATAATAATCTCAAATATTTTTAGAGGCAGCACAAAACCAAACTAAGTAAACGTCACACCCTCTGACACATTCAAGTGCTAAACAAAGACAAAATAAATGCAAAAACTAAACCACTATAATACTATTATACTGGTAAACCTCCCAGAGATTTTTTGGAGGTATTGAAAAATGCAAAAATAAAAGGTTGTGCACATCATTTGTAATTGCAAATCTTTTCCACTGTGCTCAGGGGCATCATATCTTTAGCGAGGCAATAAGTAACAGCGCTCGTTATATTTTTGCACCGCTTAGATTTTTTTTCATACGGGGAAATGGCTGCAAAGCACGACTGGATGGATTGTTGTTTAACATAGCCGCTCCAGCTAGCGATGCTAACAGGCGACGTAGTGGTCTTGCTTGGCTGTGTGTGTGGTGTCGTGCCAGTTTGAGCTCCCAGAGTCACACTCTCAGAGTAATTACTGGGGTGGTGCCGTCTCAGGTGATGGAAAAGATTTGTTGTATTCCCCGTCCTGGCTGGTACCAACCGCCGGCAAATTTTGCAGACCGGCTTCGCCTGCTGCTGGTCGCTTTTGCCACATCCAAACCACGTCCACACAATTGATGTTGTGTTATCTTTTTTTTCAACAATGTCATCGGTCTCGAGTGATGTAGTGATGTCGCCTTCACGTTCGGCATTATTTTCGCTGTCCTCAACTTCAGTGTCGCTAATTTTTTCTCCTTTTTCCAACTGTTTTTTCACTCTCTCGGTCTCCTTCTGTTTACTGTAGCCACGCGGCTCGCTGTGAAGTGGGCGTGTACTACCGGCATACCGCAGCCGGCGGACTAGTTGTTGCGCTTACTTTTTCATGTGATATCGAATAATATGTCCCAAGCATATTATCGAAATCGTTAAAAATTTTATCGCGATCCCGTATCGAGATCGAATTATCGCCCAGCCCTAGCACACACACAGTACATCTGGCTCACGTCTATTTGACGTCTGCATTTACATCTGCAAGACATAGTTTGCTCATCCTCAATACATCTCGGAGATGTCTGCTGTCAGATGTCATATAGACCTCTAGAAGATTACTGTAAGATGTTTATGATTTAGAATGGATGCTGTATAAAAACAGATGTTTTACACAGCAGATGTTTCCAGATCTCAGGATTTTTAGCAGCGTATTACAGATGTTTAGACGTCTCCGAGATGTATTGCAGATGAGCAAACTATGTATTGCAGATGTCCTGCAGATGTAAATGCAGACGTCAAATAGACGTAAGCCAGATGGACTGTGCTATCTAGGAAACCCATCTACCCAACTGATCTTAGTCATACTAATACCGTGTCCCAGTTCATTAAAAATAAGAATGAATACATCCCATATCATTAGTTGTGTCCCAATTTATATACGCACTTGAACTATCCAGTCTACCATCTAGTGTATGGATTTAAAATAGGTATCATCCCAAATGGAATACTTAATGCCTTTAAACTGAACAGAAGTTTCCCTTCCACACTTATTAAAGAGTAGAAACGTGTGTGATCTTCAGTGAAAACTTTTGAGTGTTGATCCACACTCATTTGGCTTATATTACCCATAACTCACCACAAGAGGGAGGCGTTTAGTAAAGCGCCACTGCATTAATTACATTTTAAAGAGCAAGAATACATTACAAAGAAAAGTATACAGTATACAGAAATGTATACAGTACTGTTGCAAAGATGCAGAAGTCAGTTTATACAGACCACATGTTTCAAAGATGTGGGGTAGGAATTACGTTTATTTTTTACTTCATTTTTAGGTATTTTTCATTTTGTATTTTTACAAAAAAATGTATCCAATAATAGTTATATTATTCATAAAAATTATTCATTAACAACATGTATTAGATAAGAATGAGTTACATCGTTTATGTATGATTTGTTGTGTCTTAAGTGTCTTTCAGGGTTCCTCAAGTGGTTCACACAGGGGCGAAAGAAATTTGTACGAAAACTGTTTTGTCCCAATTCATTCTATTCATTCACTTTTGTCTTACCACGGAAAAAACGAAAATACCATAATGACTGTGTCACGCTATGTAATGTAAGAATGTGGCCTTACCACTCAATCAAATGTAATGCTAATTTAAAGAAACAATAGATAGGTGAATAAATGAGGTTAAGCTGTTTTTCTGGGGAAATGGGGAGTGGTGACAAAAGTAGAGCAAGCCTCTTCAGATGAAACTCTTTCAACAAAGTTGAAACACAACAGCTTTTACATAACTCCACTCTGCATGTATGCAACACGTTCTCAACGGTTATTTAAACCCACAACTCCATGTGTTGTTGTCTTACCAATCTTATGAGTAGTGCTAATGTGTATTATTCTAATGACCATGTCAGTATTTTCTATATAATTTGCAATACTGCATTTGAGCATGTCAGTTATATATTTTACTACCCTCAACTGTATTTCATTGACAAAGCAGTATATTTCATAACATACAGTATTTCTGATTAAAATCCCTTACATTTTATGAATAGCTTTGTTTTACCAGTTCGTGAATTTATAGCAGAGGGAACCATGTTTACCCCAACTATTTCAGAAAAAACACAACAAACAGAGAAACGTCTCGGTTACGTCTCGTCTCGATGGTAATAAGACGTTGTGTTGAGTGATAGAGAACCTATCATCTCCGAGAGGAATTTAAAAAACGCCAATGGGCTTGGCGAATGGCACACACATGCCAGTCTCCTCCCCGTACATACGGGTATAAAAGGAAGATGGCGGCGGTCATTCATTCACCCTTTGGGCTGAGGAACCTGATAGGTAAACCTTGTCGCTGCAGCGGGTCGGCATAGCGGTGTGGCATGAAGACATTAATGTTGTGTTGAGAGACAGACTGGGGACCTATCTCTACACGCCACGGGGCTAAGCCGAATCACGAATACACTGACTAGACTAGCGAGTCACAAGTGAGCGCTACTGCGAGATGTAATCTTCCAGTGGAATCAGTAGTGGTCAGTAATGTCAGTCATCACAGACAGTGGCGTTCCTCTCTAGTAGTGAGGCACTGTCTGGAGCCGTAAAACTGGGTAAACACTGCTCTCCTCGTTGAAGAGTGTGTTACGGAGGCCACATCCTACCACAAAGGGAGGTCACATGTGGAGACCCTAACATGGTCTGGGGAGTGGGGAGAATAATATGAGAGAAAATGTGTCATGTGTCAGCCTGAATGGGGGACAAAACCCAGGTGGGACAACCACCTGCGGGGAGGTCACAGATTCACCAAAACGGAAATCAGGAGTGAGGAATTCAACATACGGGATACCCTGCAGGGGCGTCACTACGTATGGGGCAATAGCCCTAGTATCGGAGTCCACCTGAGCATGAGTGGCTCTACCAGTACTGGACTCGGTTTCAACAGACCGCTCCGCCCGGTCTGTTTACCAAAGATGCCAATGCTAGTGATGGATGGGATGCGTGCACTTTGTCCTAAGGGGGGAAGTAGGGAGGATACATGGCGCGCTAGACTCACCTGAAAAGGGGAGAAGGAGCTTTCTCAGACGTATACCCAAGCCAGACGCCTGTCCTATACGCCGGTGGCATATAAATAGAGGTGCAGTGCGCATGCTGGACACAAATAGAGGTGCAGTGCGCATACTGGACACAACACATTGGAGGTTGAGCGCTTGCAGGTTCACCACCTGGTCCCGGAAGGGAGTGGTGGGAATCTTGGGCATGTAACCTTATCGCTCAAGATAACGTGAGAGTTACCGGGCCCAAATTCTAGGCACCCATGGGACACGGAGAATGCCTGGAGGTCCCCCACCCTCTTGATAGAAGCGAGCACCATCAAGAGCGCGGCCTTCATCTCAGATGAGAAAGACTGGCGTTCTGAGGGGCTCGAAGGGGCCGTAAGCAGACTTTAGTCGAGCCGAGCGCTGAAGAAAGTGAAAGATGGAGTAGGGGTGTGACATAAGTTTAAATTAATAAATGTACCAATAAAAATTAATTAATCATTAATGAATGAAACAACAGAAATAACAGAAATAATAAAAAACATACTGAACCACAGTGAGAGCCATTATCTACAAATGGAAAAAGCATTGAGCAGTGGTAAACTGTCTCAGGAGTGGACGGCCTACCAAAATTACTCAAAGAGCACGACGACGACTCATCCAGGAGGTCATAAAAGAGCCCAGAACAACATCTATAGAACTGCAGGCCTGTCTTGCTTCAGTTAAGGTCAGTGTTCATGTTTCTGGCGAAAACCACTGCTGACCAAAAAGAACACAAAGGCTCGTCTCATATTTGCACAAAAACATCTTGATGATCCCCTAAACTTTTGGGTAAATATACTGTGGACTGATGGGAAAAAGGTTTAACTTTTTGGAAGGTGTGTGTCCCGTTACATCTGGCGTAAAACTAACACAGAATTTCATACCATGAACATCATACCAACAGTCAAACATGGTGGAGGTAGTGTGATGGTCTGGGTCTGGATTGATGGTACCATGAATTCTGCACTCTACCAGAAAATCTTTAAAGAGAATGTCCGGAAACCGTTTTGTGACCTCAAGCTTAAATGCACTTGGGTGATACAGCAGGGACCCGTTTCAATAAGGAGGTTCAAGCAACCCTGAGTTAAAATATGAACTCTGAGTTGATTTACTCAGATAACCGCTACTCTGAGTTTTCTGTTTCAGAACAGCTGGTTTCAATGAGTTCAATCCACTCTGAGTAAGTTCACCCGAGGTTACTCGTGTTCACCGCGGCTTTAAAAAGCCATCATCAATTGAGCGAAGATAACACGATTCACCATGGCAACGGCACGTGACAAAAAGCGCTCCGTTTATTTCTCGCCAGTCGAATTGTAGGCACTATATATCTATCTATATATATATATATATATATATATATACACACATATAAACATATATACCTACGACTTTTGTCATGTAGGTGCAATCCTTCTGCAATAAAAAGAACATGGCAGCAGCTGGAAATGAAATATAAAAACATCATTCAGTCCGGTGAGTTTAAATGCTCTTGCTAGTAGGATGCCTGACTGGGAAATGTTTGATATATTTAATAAACTGGCCTTGAAAGTTATGAGGATATGAGAACCGAGCACTGTGGCTATAGAAGACAAAAAAACTGGCCATGCTCGCCCCTGCTCCAGCTATGTGTAACGGAGGCCAGCTAGAGTCACTCCCCGACCAACAGAGATGCTCTGGCGACGGACGTTATAGGGACTGCGATCGTTAGGCTCGTTGTTAGAGCGCCCGTGTCTCATTCTGACCGACGGCAGTTCGAAGCCCGCGCGGGGCGAGTTGGACCTTTTAAATTTGCACCCAATCACAATGGGAAACCCTAAAGGGTATTTGAATTATTAGAGTTTGCAGCGAGACCACATTTATTTGATCAGCTTATTCAGAAAGACGTACACCATTCACCTGCAATCCTATGAAACTCCTCTTTGATGACTCTCACAGGAAACTTAACACAAATGTATATAAAGTCCTTGAGAGCGATACACACTTTTCTTACTGCTCTGCATACAGTTGCCTTGCTAACGTGTTCTGCATCCCCGGTGTTATAAAGAAAGCTTCCATTAGTAAAGAAACGTAAAGCCATACAGAGAATCTGCTCAGATGTAAGAGCGCGACCCCGACGAGTGAGGTTTGTGATGTAAGGATGAAGCAGATTGTGGATATATTTAATGGACTGTAAAGAAAAACTGTGCCGCTCAAATAAAGAATCCTCCGCATATGATAAAACATCCAAACGGGGCTTCACCATATATTCTCCCGACGTAAATGTAACTGTCTCTGGATGAATGCAGCTTCCTCATCTACGGGTACTGAATAAACGGACATTTAATGTCTGTGTTACGAACTTGTGCGCGATTAAGGAAAACGAATGAAAAAACTAACTGCGAAGGCAATTTCAACACCGCTCGCGCTTCTAAAAGGGGCGGAGATTGTAACAAACCTCGGGTTAGTGGAATAAAACCTGCTCCCGACCAGGTTAGGTTCACAGAGTAGGTTACTATGGTTACTCACTCTAAGTATAATATACCTTGATTTCTGAAACGGGCTTGACTTACCCCGCGGTCGCGGGTTTGATATACCTCGCGTTCTGAAACTGAAAACCCAGAGTATCCCGTTTTCCGGGGTTAACTTACACTGAGTTTGCACTTACCCTGCTTTCTGAAACGGGTCCCAGGACAATTATCCAAAACACACCAGCAAGTCCTCTGAATGGCAAAAAATAAAGGATTTGGAGTGGCCTAGTCAAAGTCCGGACTGAAATCCAATTAAAATGTTGTGGCATGACCTTAAAAAGGCTGTTCATGCTCAAGGGGCAATTACTGTTTCACATAGGCTAAGAAATGTTTGGATTGTTTATCCCTTAATAAATAAAACCATCATTAAAAAACTGCATTTTGTATTAACTCTGGTTTTCTTTGTGTAGTATTACAATTTGTTTGATGATCTAGAAAATTTAAGCATGAGAAATATGCAAAAAAAATAAAATCAGGAAGGGGAACATACTTTTTCACAGCACTGTGATTGTAAAAATACCAATGTTTCAATTTACTTACTGATTACAATCAGAATGATAAGAGACTTCCAACCAGCATGACAAAAAACGTACAGGATTGCCTACTCTGCCTTTAAACAGACAAATTTTCACATGAAGTAGGTCAAAATGCCCCTCTTGTCGAGAATCTAAACAAATATAGTAGGTTATGTCTCAAGTGAACGGACGAAAAACAACACATGTTTACAGTATCAGTGTACTGGATCTGTTACATTCCTCTTAAAGCGACAGCAGCACATTCCTGCTGTGTGTTATAAGTCAAGGATATCACTCACTGCTTGTGACTCAATTGTGACTGTAACTTTAATTATGATTCATCTTTATTTAAATTGTACTTATGCAATGTTATGTTATATTTGATGACTTTAATCCATTTCTAATCCGTAAAAGGTATATATGAAGATGTTGGATACAAAATGAGATGGCAAAAAAATCCTATCAAACTGCAGTTGGTTTGTTTTGATTTGAGCAATAATAACTCAAAAAATACTAACTAACACAATAAAACACAATAAAAACATGATAACATAATGAAAAAGACGATTTTTATCTCCTTTTGAAACAAAACTCTTCAGTACCATATTTTATTTTCTGCTTTGCTCTATTGTTTTATTGGGGTTGTTACTTGTAGCTTGATAATTTGTTATTATTTATATTTGTCAGTAGTCCCTTTTCCCTGAACACATACCGAACCTGTGAAACAAAGCAAACCATGAATAATTTGAACCATTACACCCCTAGTACACATATAATACCAGATGATCTGTAATTGTCCTGGATGATCTGATAAGGATCAGGGTGAGTTGGATCATAGTGTGGACAAACAGAGAGCCTGGGGTGTATTCCAGAAAGCTGGGTTAATTTACCATCAGATTAACCCTGAACTGTGGGTTGATTAACCCAAAACCTGTTTACTCTGGGTATGTCGGTTCCAGAACACCTGTGTCGAGTTAGTTTAATCAACCTACTGCTAATAACCTCGAGTTAATGCGCGCGCACGGAGAACATATCAAGGCATTTTCAATGGAACGCCGAATTCAGGAGTCACCATGGAAACTAAGGGTGAAAAGTTACGTGCCGCGTACTTGTAGTTAGAAGTTAGAAGTTTTAATGTTTGCTTATGAGGAGTTCAAGCCCATTATAATGAAAAAAAGCAATACAGCTGCATATGCGAGGGAGAGACAATTGGCTTGGCAAAATATAATTGACAGAGTCAATGTGTAAGATTGTTTTTATAACATTGTAAATATGCTTGCATTTTGTTAATTTGCAAAGTTTAACAATTGTCTTTTTGAGCATGTGGCATGACTCGACAAGCATTTACTTTTCTCTACATCAGTTTCTTAAGAATACAGTGCAATGTATATTGACAAGAAATATTTAGGCCTCTTGTTTTATAAGGTGTAATCCTTCTGGAGCCAAAATAACTGAAACACAAAAACATTCTCCAAAAAGGTAATATTTTATTTTAACTGTTGTAAGATCAATGTATTAAGTTACGTTTACAGTATTCTTCCTATATAGCTAATAGAAAGAAGGCTGAGGCCTGTCTAACTGGCGGTGGTCCACCTCCACCTCCTCTCACCCCATCTGAGGAGTTGGCTCTTTCACTTAATAAAGGTCGCCCTGTGGTCGATGGTATTCCAGAGGGCACTTCGTCAGACTTTGCTACCTCCCACAACAACTCAAGTGACTTGGAACAATGTAGGTATACCATATTAGTACTTATGATTATTTAGTCATACGTTTGGACAAAATGATCATTACCTCTTGTCATTAGGAAGAAGGCTAAATGCTTTCCAAATGCAGTCATTGTTTCACTTGTGCATTCTGCATACATATTCTATTTTACAGCATATGCTGTATACAGTAATCTGTTTTTTTTTTTGTTCTTGCATGTTCCTAATGCCTTTATTCAGTGTCTGTCATACTTTAGTAATTTACACATTGGGTATATTTTTTTCTTGCAGTTGCTGATGGACGCATTGTATTATTGGATCCTCCTGAAACCACACAGTCTGTCACAATTGTTAGTGATGCATTTTAAGAACCAGTTGCTTTTAGATCTTTCAGTTTGTTTGCCAGACAAAGTAACCTTGCATATTAACACTCTAGGATGATGATGATGAAGAGACCACATCTGCTGTGACTGAATTAGAAAGTGCTAGGAGACCCACAGAGGTATGATGCAGATACTGGACAATGCATAGCTTTTTAGATGGAGTGAAAAATGTGTAATTTGTCCTGTGACAGAATCTAGCTGGGGATGTACATGCAGATGAGGGTCCATCTACCTCTACACATAATCTTAGCAGTGTAAGAACTTGTCCCTGGTTGTCCTTATTTACATAATGTTACTATGTGGCAGATTTTCTTCTTTAACCATCTTATTTACTTTGCCTTCCTAGTTGTCTGCAAAGGAGCTGTATAAGGTCGATCTATTAAGGCAAATAAAAAAAACGGACATGGACCTTATACAGCTTCAGCTAGAGGCTGGCCCATTAAAAAGGCCAACCTTGAAATAGAACTACTGGAGCATCGCCTTAAGGTGAGAATCATATGTGAACATGAAGCTGTTATTTTGTGTGTGTGTGTATAAAGTAATAAATACAAATCTGTCATGTCTCTTTTATTTCAGGATATGAAGAAATAGAACACATTAAATAAAGTGATTTTGACAAATCATGTCTCTAAGCATTCTGCCATCTCTGTGGTCTGCTAGATTCAATGGGTGTTGTTCTAGGTCATCTTCATCAGGACAGTGGGGATGCCTCTCTCCTCTTATTGTGGCAATGTTGTGAAGTACCACACAAGCAACTGTGATGTCACATGCCCTATTTGGAGTGACCCTGAGCCCACTCAGACACTGAAACCTTGCCTTCAGAATGCCTATTGTCATCTCCACCTTGGCCCGTGTTCTGCTGTGAGACCGGTTGAAGCGTGTCTGTGGTCCAGGCTCAGGATCAGGGTAGGGTGTCATCATATAGGGAAGGCAAGGGTATCCTCTGTCTCCCAGCAAGTAACCATAGAAGTGTCCTGTAATGTTTGAGGTGTTTTGTAAATGTAATAAAGACTACAAGCATTTGTCTAACAAAACGGTCCCTGTTGAAATTTGTTGCACAGAGATGACTCTCTAAATATTCTGGCATCATGTACAGACCCAGGCCATTTTGCCTCAACATTAGTGATGAGGTGGGTTGCATCACATATTACCTGTGAAGAACAATAAGTTTATTATTTGTAACACCAATATTAAGGAGCCAAAATATAGCTATTACCTGCACAATGATGCTATGCACAGACTTCCTATTAACATAGTCTCCCTCATTGATTGATGGAGCTTTAATTGGAATGTGGGTGCCATCAATGCACCCAATCACGTTTGGGAACCCTGAAATTAAGATTAACAAGTTTAAAAAGTCTGTGTAGCCTTTACGTGTATGTGTGTGCAGTCAAAATAAACCTACTAAGAAATGTCATTTAATTGAAGTAGATGACAGAATTTCTGAGAGCAAACCTGCCACCCTGTGGAATTCTTCTTTAATAAAGCGCACAGATTTATGGCTAGGGAACTGTACAAAAGTGTGTAGAAACCGTTTCAGTGCCATGCATACTGTACGAACTGCTCTACACACGGTTGCCTTTCCCACATGCTCTGCATCGCCCACATTGTAGAGAAAACTCCCCGTAGCAAAAAAGCGCAGAGCAATACAAAGAATTTGTTCGGCGCCAAGCGCTGACCCACGGTTTGTCACGTTTGAGATGTGTGGTTTTAGTAGGTTTGTTAAATAAATTAATGACTCCCTAGAAAAACGATAGCGCTCCTGCAAATATTCGTTAGGATAAGAAAAGACATCGATACGTGGTCTTATCACCCTCTCACTGCGAAAAAAACCCCGTATAATCTGTGCCTCTACGTCCACAGGATCCTCATCGAAAGGGCACGCCATGCTCTGAAACCTCTCTGAAACAAACTAACCCTGCAACATAACCTGCTCCGGAGCAGGTTATCCTCAGAGAGTCAGTTGCTATGGTTACTTGCATAACCCAAAAGTTACCTCCGTTTTTGGAACCGAAAGCAGAGGTTATCCGCTTACTTACTCCTAAACTTACCCGGGTAAGTCACATAACCTGCTTTCTGGAATACACCCCTGGTGTAGTTGGGACAGTTTTTACAACTCCCTTTTACTTTTAGAATAAGCAACAGTTTTTGACACTCCCTTAGACTTTCAGCAGACGAATGGAACGAGGAAGTGACTAGTGTAGTGGTGTGCCACGTATTTCCACACATTGAATAGTTTAATTTCAGTGATTGCGCGAAAAGCCACGCTGCTTTTTCCAAAGGGTTTGGGAGCTCACGTGCTCCTGGTGTCTGCCGTTGCTAAGCAACCAAGGCAAGAAGGTATTAACTAAGGATATATGGCGTAAAAATGCCTTGCATTAACTTTTCAAGAAAGAGCTTTTCTATATTGGTCCACAAAAGGTGAAGCTGATTGGTTGGTTCTTGTACATGTCCTGCAGTGCGAAGGGCTCCTAATCAGTGGTGGAGCCAGGGATTTTTCTGGGATTTATAGTTGTGTGGTGTATAAGGAAATATGACCGTACCTGTCGGCAGACCCACGGTCGTGAGCCGGACAGAACATCAACAAATGGGTTTCAAATGTTACCATGAGAAATAACAAAACAGGAGACTCCTGGCCAAAACAACTGTGTTGTCAGGTATGGATATGACCCAGCACCCAAAATAATATCAAAACATTTTAACACAGCCATTATTCGCAAACGGTGGATAAAACCTTGAGCCCGCCAAATCACAGAGATGCCGATTCGCATGGGACTAATATTAACACAGGAGCAAGGTAGCGCTTCACTCCTCTCTCTCCCCATTTTTTGTGAATGCTGTTGTTACGATCTCTTAGGCAACCTCCAACGCTGACGGCAACCGACAAACTCAGCAAAAGGGAGACATACTGCAAAGCATTTCTAGACATGCAATTTTTGTCTGTTCATGTCCATACCTCATGGGGGGTAGATTGCGACCCCTGCCTTCATCGTCAGGTAAGAAGAACAATAATCTACCACCCTCTAGATTCGAGCTTTGGACTGGGCCTGCACCAAACCTCATGTAACCTTTGGCTTTAATTTGCTTGTCAATTGTTATAGACTGTAAATGTCATTTCAGAGTCTTTCTGGTTAAGCAATATTGGAAATGCTTTTAGAGCATTTTTGTCAGTCAGTAAATATTGCCAAACAGCATGTGGTAGATTTCTGAATGGTGTTCAGGCATCGCTTATTGCCGAGTGAACTTTAGGTCTTAAAGACGAAGCCGCCAGAAAGGATATAATACTTATGTTCCAGAGCGGGCTTCCTCTCCACCTCCTCTCCATCACTGTAGGACAAACTCACTAGTATATTAACCGATTCAAACTCAACATCCCATCATGCCATTGCCTGGGACTGATTGCATACACACCTGCAGCTAATCTACATCCATCCATATAAGACCCGCTTACCTTCAGTTCTTCGTGAAGTATTGCATTGCCCCGGCGTACAATTTATGAGTGGTTTAGACATTGAGTTTGCTATTCTGTTATTGACCTTGGATTGTGTACATCGACTGCTGATTCTTCTGCTACCTGCCCCGACTCGGACTGTTATACCGACTTCTGATTCTTCTGCTACCTGCCTCGACCCGGATTGTTAAACCGACCACCGATTGCTCTCTCCCTGTCTCGACCCCTGCCTGTGACTCACTTCGGCTCTGGGATTATCTCTGTTGTTCTGTCTGTCCCCGATTTACCTTGCCTGTTTGATTTTTCCAAATAAAGCTGCAAATGGATCCTGCTGCGTCTGACATTTCGTTACAACTTATTTGTTACAATTCTGACCTAGCTTTGTATCCTGACCGCAAGCACACCTAGAGAGTGTATTCAGTCTTTGTGATCAGTGCGGTGGAAATGTCATTGTTTTAGTTCTACAGAAATCAGCACACACATTCCACATGTATTAGTGTAATTAATGTAAAATGTGTAGAATGCTTGTGTGCAGATTTCTGTGGAACTGAAAAGCACGTCAACAATACAGTTCTTGTTAAAGCAGTTTTACATGTATACACTGTACACGGATGTTTTGTCAGATAACCTAAACTTGCTGTAAGAACTGCTGTGCCACACTGAAAACTAAAATTATACAGTTTATTCTGATAGTAAATTATTACAAAGAATGAACACATTCTTCTCTATTTATAGTTTAATCTATAATAACATCAAACTGTCACAGTCCCGTCCATTCCCTGTCAGCTTTCCCCATGTTTCTCTCCCTCTGTGACTCAAGGACTACATTTCCCATCATCCTCCACACGTCCCTATACTTTGAAGTATCCAGCTCCTCGTTAATTAAAATTGTAATTATTGTATTTCTCTGTGGCATGGGTTCGGCCACACCTAACATTACACAAACGTAGACCGTATGGACTTATTGCCCCGCCCACACTTTTTTGAATATATTTCCTCCCCATTTATCATCTGACCGCTTGACATACTGCGAAAGAGAAACACTAAGTGTCAGTCATTTATGACTGCTTGAGGATTCAACATGAGGACCCTTCCTGTCACTTTTCTTCTTCTGCTGGTGAGTTAAAGGCTTGTGAGATGTCAGGAGGTTTGCAAGGTTTATGCGTTATTATCCTCAAACATTCCCAAGAATGTAAATGTTACATTTGAAATTTACCCAATAACATGATGTTTCTGTTTGGACGAGTCAGCAATACTCAATACTTTTTGTTTTAACCATGTTTTGCGGTCACCTTTATAATGTCAGTTTGCCTGGACCATTCATACGTGGGTTGATACAGCACGAATAAGACAGAAGCGTGCATGGATCATTGATTCGTTTTCTATTGAAGAAGAAAATCCTGGACCGTTTCCTTATAAACTCGGAAGGGTGAGTAACAGTCACTGGATTCAGCTAGAGATATTCATCAATTTAATTTATTTTCATTAGTAAACATTCATCTGAATGAAAACAATATGAAATGTGTTTCAGATTGTGCTTGACAGGACATATTTAGTCAATTTTGCCCTCCATGGTGATGGCGTCGATAGAGAGCCAAAAAATATTCTGGTCATTAATAAGGATACAGGTGAAATTTATGTACATGGAAAAGTGGATTACGAAGGTTTAAAAGACAAAAATAAAGCTCTAAATGTATGTGCTCCTTAAATTACAATATATTATTTTATAATAACAATTACAAATCTGTCAATCATTTCAATACACAGCAAGGGAAGTCTACATATTAACTTTCGTATGATCCAACTACAGCTATATTTTGAAGCCATAAACAAGTCCAACAATGTAGTGGACACAAGGCTTGGGATTGAGATCAAGATATTGGACGTAAACGACAACCCTCCCATATTTCAGCAACCAAACTATAACGTCACTGTGGAAGAGTCACATGGCCAAGGTAACTGCATCTATACATCACTGCGTTTTATGTCTGAAATAACAGAAAAGTTGTTACCCCAGAAATGAAATGTTCAAGTATAAGGTGCTTTGGTCTAAAATGTATTGGTCCGGTGAAAAGTTATTCATGTTTGAAACAACACCAGTAAATAATGACAGAATGTTTGTGTGATTTATTGCTCATTTTTGTATTCATATTTATTCAGGTGAACAGGTTTCCACTGTGTTGGCGCTTGATCATGACAATTCAAAAACGCTCAATGGAACTTTCTCCTTCACCATCAAGTCTGTCACACCAAAAACAGACAATGTTGAGTTTTATATCAAACAGAAGGAAGGATCTGGGACAATTTATTTTAAAGGGTGCTTGGACTATGAGGTATGAGCTTGTTTGTGTTTCATGAAAGAAATGGTCATAAACCTGTATTCATACCTTGTTCCCTCCTGAAATGGTTTTACCACTTGAAATTTCAGAAACTGCAGATGTTAATTCTTTTAAATTAAAATGTTTCAGAAAGCTCAAAAATATACAATTCTGGTTGAAGCAAAGGACCACGGAGAAAAGAAACAGCTTTCGAGCACAAGTACAGTAATAGTCAATATTTCTGACAAAAACAACCATCTTCCAGAGTTCTCCGGCCAAACTGTGAGTTTCTCGGTTTAATGGGAGATTGTTTATGCGCGTGATGTTCTCAGTCATTGGATGCTCTAAAAAAAGTTGTTGGCCAGTTTGATAAAAAAGGACTGAAAAGGTACATTTTCTGCTCTCTGAATTGGGGAGTTCAGACATTCAGAAAGCAGAGACCAGTTTTAGATGGTACAAAATCTGACCGCCCGTTGATCATTCCCTGCGAGATCTTATTATATAATAATGAATATATTTTTCCTTAATATCATAAAGTCATATTTACCTTCTGTTTTAGGGCACCGGGAAAGTAAAGGAGCGAGAAACTGGGAATGAAGTTTTGAGACTTCAAGTAACAGATAATGACAGCCGTGGGTCAAATGCCTGGAAAGCTAAATACACAATCCAGGGAGACACCAAAAATAGGTTTCAAATAGAAACAGACCCAACTACAAATGAAGGGATTTTAACTGTTGTTAAGGTACGCTGATGTTTTCTATTAATTAAACAAACCTGATCTTTAAATGTAAAGAATGTATTTTTTGAGATCTTGTTGTTATTCAAACACCTAGCCAATGGACTATGAGGACCAAACATTCCAAAATCTGTCCATCGGTGTGCAGAATGAGGCTCCTTACTTCTCATGTACGATTAAAAAGCGACCAAAGGATGCTTTGTGGGAACTCACCAGGTATTTTGAACCCCCCGGCATGAGTGATCCACAATTCTACAAGTCCATCCCAGTGACCATTAATGTTGAAGATGTCAACGACCCTCCAGTATTTATGCCCCCTGTTAAAGATGTTGTTGTAAATGAAAACACAAATGCTGGAACCTATCTAACAACCATTGCTGCAAAAGATTTGGATGGAGCTCATGCAAACACATTTCGGTAAGTAAAGCTGAAGTTATATGACGTGAATAGCGCTCTAATTTACATGATAGAAAAGATACAGGATTATATTAAGGTCTTTCTCCTTCTCTCAGATATATCAAAGGGGAAGATGTTGCTGGTTGGATAACTGTTGATGAAAAGACTGGAAACATATCTACAGCCAAACTTCTAGACAGAGAATCACAATCTGTGATGAACAGTGTATATGAAGTAATCGTGTATGCAGTGGATGATGGTACGATAAACATATCATTATTGTAGATATTTGTATGTTAAATGCAGTCATGGAATGAATGCATTTTAAATGAGTTGATTTTGATATAAATGTATGCAGGGTCCAAAATGATCACTTGTTTTATTTATGTGAAAGTTGGCTTTGGTAAAAAAGAAAATATTTCTGGCCTTTCAAAAATCCATTATACATAGAAAGTAAGGTTTATATTCTTGATCACGAGCAGATACAGAACCAATCATTTAAAGTTGCGTATCACAGGAGCCAATCTCATATTAATTTTGAGTGCCTATACTGTACTGTTGCATACTGTATGTCATGTCTTCAAAGAGTTTTTAGTTTGATCAAATTTATAAAAGAGAGAAACACTACGTCATACGTCCTACTCGTTTTTTATAAGTTGTCCAACTTGTTTTTTAACAAGGATATAGCATAATACCCTTTAAGAGCAGAGTGATATTGTCTGAATATAAGATGCTTTTATGACGTCGTAACGTAAACATTATATAAAGCGGGTATCACCAGCACATACCAACGTCATTTGAGGAATGAATGTATTGTTAAATTAAAAGTACCTAAATAATGAATACAAAACAGTCTTCCAAAATGTTAACATAGATAGTCCGGAATAGTCTGCTGTTTTACTGCTGTGTTTACCCTGTAAAGACAAACGTTTACAGTACATGTGAAATTTGAATCATTTTCACCAGGTGGCGCAAAGGGACCATAAAGGGATAGTTCACCTAAAAATGTCATCATGTACTCACCCTGAAGTTATGTTTGGAACTTTAGTTTTTTATGCCACATAAATCAACATCAAGTTAAAATGTGCTTTATAAATAAACTAAACTTAAACCAAACCAAACTACTTTAATGCATGATTATGTCAGTTTGATAACTTGGGTAGAATATCCTCCATTTTCACTGACCACACGACACGAAAGCAGTGTTTTACAATTCATCCACTCCGGGGAGCGTTTTCAAAAATCTAAGTTTTCATTGACAAAACACTGGACAGAAGGCCAAATGTGTTTCTCATGTTTATCCGAATAAAGGAAGTCCAATATTTTTGCACGTGGCTGAGTAATTGATCAGTGAAATGTCATGTTTTGTTAAACAACTCTTTTAAAGGGATCATGGCCTGACTTTTTATTTCTATTTCATTCTCTGAAACGTTTGTTTTATGGTTTGGTAGATGAAAGTCTGTACTGTATATTTCATGGCAGGTTCACCACCGCTGACCGGCACAGGCACTCTGCTTATTCACCTACAAGATCAAAATGATAACGCACCAGTGTTGACTGTGAAGCATGTTAATATATGCATGGACAAAGAGCCCACAACAGTCAACATCACAGCTGTAGATCTGGACCTTCCTCCATACAGTTCACCTTTCTTCTACGAGCTGTTGGGAGATGTTGAGGGGAAATGGAGGATTGACCCAGCTCATGGTAATCCACTGACTTCATAAACTAACAATTATAACTGATTAAATGCAAAAGATTATTTGCATTTAATATTGTACAGTAGGTAAGGGACTGTGTATAAAATTCACAATAAAAGTATAAATAAACAAGCAATTTTGATTGGCTGTGGTAGTCAAACGTCTTCCGTTTAATGATGTCACATGCTTGCAAAAATGATCTGTTTACAAAAGACAGGCTTCTTTGACTAGCAAAGACTATTTCATGTTTTCTCTCTTATTAAAGGGACAATGGTGGATCTTGTAAAAGAAAGCAAGGTACAGTCCGGTCCTCATTTCCTCCAGATAAAAATCTCAGACCAGCAGGGATTTTCTGCCATTCAGAATCTGTCAGTCACCGTGTGTACCTGCGCAAGTGATTCCAGCTGTCGTGAGAGGATGGGGTCAGGCTTTCAGATGGGCAATTGGGGCATCTGCATTATTTTACTTGCAGTTCTGTTACTCCCAGGTACGGCGAAGTGCAAGAAACATCGTTTCTATCTCAGCTTCATTTTTCAGAACTGTAACAACACATTTTTGAAATACTGAAGCTTATCGGATAACAAGCTAGTGTTAAGAAAACAAATGCATACTATGAGTATTATACTGAGTATTCAGTATAATGGATCAGTGGTTAGAGCATAACACTAGCAATGCAAAGGTCATTGGTTCAATCGCAGGGATTGCACATACTCAGATACTAATGTATACATTGTGAGTCACTTTGGATAAAAGCTTTTGCTACATGCATAACTATAAATTAATTTTAATGTATAATAACGGAGCTGATATGCACCACTCGTTCAAAGATATCTAGAGTCGAGACTGGCATTTAAATTCCACTCGCTTAACTTTTATGGCCTTTCTAAAAAGATCAGATGTGACGGGCTCCCATAAGCGAACCTCAAGTGTCACATCGTGGACACAACGTGAAAAAACAAGGTTTAAAGAAATGCTTTTTGTATTTCAGCAATGCTCTTGATGGTCTTTGTGAGTGAGAGATATACTGAAATGATATCCTTGTGGGATGAGAAACATGGGAATCTGTTCAAATACAACAGTGAACATCAAGGAACAGACTGCGAGGTAAATTTATCACAAAATTTTCAGCAATATATGTATTTTGTATTGTACTGTACAGTACCAGTCAAAAGTCACTTCTCATTCTTTGTTCAGTTTTTTTCACCTTTTACAATATTTATAAACTCTTTCAAATTATATAGGAGAATTGCAATTGGAAATTCTGTTATAACTATGAGCTAAGATATTTGGCATCGTCACGGTTGCCACCCTTGATTAAAATGAGCAAAATCTTTCTCTGGGCATTTTTTTGTGCCTGCTCTCACCCTGGGTGAGCTTTAAATAGTATTGTATGATCTATTTAGTGCTCGTATTTGCTGCATTTACTTCATAATCTGGTCTAAGGTCCATTAAAAAAATATTTATATATGAATGTCGACACAATTATATTAGTATTATCAGATTTTTAAGCATGCACCTTATTTTACTAAGATCATTAGAAATATTTCAGTCACGCGTTTCCGAATTTTGACTTGTACTGTATTTATATTTATTCAACTTTCACTGTTACCTTGGCAGGTATCACATATTAACCTTTTATACTCATAATCCTTTAATGCAGGCACCTTTCATGGGGGGCAAACTAAAAGGTCATTTACCTCATAATCCCCACAACACATCACAAACTGTGAGTTACAAAAAAACTTAATATTTCATTCTCTTACCATGTAAGTGTTTATTTCCTGTGTCTGTATATATTATTTGGCCAGGTTTTGCTTATTCAGGCGACTAAAAAATATATGTTTGAGGTTAATTTGATGTCAGTTGAGTGCATGATGCAACTTAAATAGAAACCATTATTTATAATTGATCATGTTTTTTTAGGAAAAATTAAACATCAAAACATTGTTGGAAAGGGGCTGTCATTGAGTACATAAAATCCCATTCATTGTGTTTGTGTAACTTACTACACAATGTGCAAATTACCCACATCTGCGCTCTGTCCCCTCATAACTCATTTAGCTTATGGTTATGAGTCTCTGCATAAGAGGACACAAGGCAAATTCCTCTTCCAGCTGAAAATATATAAGAGCCAGCTTTCCAATACCAACGTACAAGAAAATATTTAAAGTCACAGTTTACAAAAATGCTTCTAGACTTGCAGGAGAAAATCACAGATTATTATTGTATATATAGAAATAAACACTAGTCAATGCACACAATGCAAAACCAGATGCAACATTATATTAAAATATTATACTAAACACGAGAGCAAACATGACAATATGTGGTCTGCTAGACTGGCATAAAAGTACAAAAATTTTGCCTTTAACAAATGTCGTTTATCGTGTTCTAAGTTTTAAGTTGTTGGATAAAAGCTATATTGTTCAACTGGTGACAGATAAGAACTGGTTACCATTATCCTTACATCATATGCTGTAAATACCTGTATTTTATATTCTCTCACTGTGATGTAGAACTACCCAAAACGTTTCTTTAATAATATTTCTTATTAAATCATATCCAGAAGATAAATCACTGGGACCAACAGGATATTGGACAGGTGTCAATCTATAACCCAAAGTTTCAAATGTCAAAATATAGGGTAAGCGTTAAGGTCTTTCACTTCCATTAGTTAACTTTTTGAGGTGTCCTTATAAAAAATACACAATTACATAGCCTATGTAATGGGAGTAGATTTGCTTTTATGAGTAATATTCATTAACAACGTGTACACCTTACTATAAGGTTAGGGTGGGTAGCTGTAATATACATAAATTACTATAATATAAATATGTTAGATGTATAACAGAGACACTATAAAATAAGGTGTTAAGTGGTTTTGTGGCTTCAGTGTCCAAAGATATTTTGCACACTTTAAATGTAAATTATCATAACATAGATACTGTAAATGTACTGTACTGGTGACAGATAAATGTTACGAAACATATTAACCATTATGCTTACATAATATGCTGTATACATCGCCGACAGGATGTTGGACAGGAGTCAATCTATAATCCAAAACTTGCCATGTCAAAATATGGGGTAAGAGTTTAGGTCTTTCACTTCCAATAGTTAACTTTTTGAGGTGTACTTATAAAAAATACACAATTACATAGCCTATGTAATGGGAGTAGATTTGCTTTTAAGAGTAATATTCATTAACAACGTGAACACCTTACTATAAGGTTAGGGTGGGTAGCTGTAATATACATAAATTACTATAGTATAAATATGTTAGATGTATAACAGAGACACTATAAAATAAGGTGTTAAGTGGTTTTGTGGCTTCAGTGTCCAAAGATATTTTTCTCACTTTACATGTAAATTATTATAACATAGATACTGTAAATGTACTGTACTGGTGACAGATAAATGTTACGAAACATATTAACCATTATGCTTACATAATATGCTGTATACATCGCCGACAGGATGTTGGACAGGAGTCAATCTATAATCCAAAACTTGCCATGTCAAAATATAGGGTAAGAGTTTAGGTCTTTCACTTTCAATACTTAACTTTTTGAGGTGTACTTATAAGAAATACACAAATACATAGCCTATGTAATGGGAGTAGATTTGCTTTTAAGAGTAATATTCATTAACAACGTGTACACCTTACTATAAGCTGTAATATACATAAATTACTATAATATAAATATGTTAGATGTATAACAGAGACACTATAAAATAAGGTGTTAAGTGGGGCTTTAGTGTCCGAAGATATTTTTCTCACTTTAAATGTAAATTTTTATAACATAGATACTGTAAATGTCCCAAAGTATTATAACTATTGATGATAGTTATTGACTATATTATGTATTTTTTCTATTTTCAAATTATATGTTTTATTTACAGCCAAATCAGAAAATGACAATCGTTCGGAAGAACACAGTAAGTTCTGCAAATGAGTGGCCTAAAATTCTAAATATAGAAATTATAGTACAAGGACTGGAAATATGAGTTTGGATTTATTAAAACTCAGTTTTTCTACATTTTAGACACAACCTCTATCTAATACTTTTGTTACAGCTGTTTGTCACACTTGTTTTTCAGAGTGGAGGCACTCATAAATACCGTTCGGCCCAACTCAAGCAAACAACGCAATGTGATTTAAATTGGGTAAGACCCCAATCATCATGAAAATAATAATATTAACAAATCAAGATGAATTACACTGTATCTGAAATAGGATAATGAATGAGAGCTAAATGATAAGGATTTAGATTATTATATTTCTCTTTTCATTGTTGTGCTTTAGAAACTCAGTGCGCTTCTAGAAGACAGTGACTATCCAAAATATTTGCCATTTGAATACAAATATGATGGGAACGAAAGTGATTGCGACTCATTAGCAATCAGTGAGCCCACCATTAGCAATATTGAAGATAACCTGGACTTCCTGCAGAACCTCGGGCCAAAATTCAACACTCTGGCAGAGATTTGTCAACAGTCAATGATGCGCAAAACATCAGACTCTAAAGAACAATGCTGATTTAACGCTTTGGGAAGACATTTTTTTTTTACATTTCTGTAAAGACATTTGGGAGATTTCTTATTTACATGTGGGCAACCGGTGTGGGACACAAAGAGGTGTTGGATAAATACTGTAGTTATCGAATATTAGCACAAATCCCTGGGCAAAGACGGTTATGGTTTCCAGTGGTAAGCACTGTTGTAGGTCATTGGTTCCCTTGCTCAATATTGGGGAACCTCTTCTGAATGGGATAAAGGTGTTTGCGATCGACGTACCAAAGATTACTTTTTATAGACCGCTGAAGGAATTTTATTTTGATTCCAACAAATAATTTAGTGTTAAGTTTCAATGGATGTGTCCCGGTGTGTTCACCTGGGAAAGAGACGTCAATGCATACTTTCTATAGTGCTGTTGATGATGGTGAAAAGTAGATACGCACTAGCAGAGATGGGCAGTGTTTCAATTACATGTATTTGAAATAAGTATTTATTTAGTTTAGAGTATTTTGTCATTTTTATTTTCCTTAACAGAAAAAGGTGAAATGTAATTTGTAATTAAATACTTTGAGAGACTGTATTTTGTATTTTTAAATACTAATATACTTTTTCAAATATGTAATTTTATTCAAATATGTAATTTTATTCTTTATAAATGTCTTTGTTCTGCTGAACACACAGGAAGATATTTGGAAGAATGTCAGATAAAATTTCCTTTACTGCCATAGTAGGGAAAATCAATACTATGGAAGTCAATGGGGAAAGAGATTTACATTTACTTTTAGTCATTTAGCAGACGCTTTTATCCAAAGCGACTTACAAAGAGTTCGGGGACCGATATGTCACAAAAGAGAAATAATACAATAGGTGCTAATACAAAGTGACTAGTTTCAACAAAAGCTAGACCACTACCTGTTGAGAGAAGAGAGTTGGTGTACTTTTTTTTCATTTGTCTGTCAAGTATTCACAGAAGAGGTGGGTTTTAAGTAGTTTTTTTAATGTAGTGAGATATGCGGTTGACCAGATCGAGTTAAGAAGAATATTCCACCAGGAAGGAAATCTTACATTCTTCCAAATGTATTCTTGTGTGTTCAGCAGAACAAAGACATTTATACTGAGCAAAGAGGGGGAGTAAATGGTGACAGAATTTCATTATTGGGTAAAGTACACTTTTAAAATTGCTGAAAATATTGAAGAAGAAATTATTTTAAGGCACGTTTAAGTATACCTTTGATACCTTTCAAAATGTAGAAGTTATTGGTGTGCTGTAAAAAAACAGATAGACATCCATTGTTGGATTCCAAGTGATTCCACGTGCATACCTGACTGTCCATGGAAATCAGCTTAATCGTCCTCTCTCATCTGAGAGAAGATGTAGATTGTGCCGAGTCCCCCATCAGTGTCGCCGTGGAAACGGACCAGCAGAGGGGAAAACCTGCCGGACATCAGCAGCTGTTCCCCACTCACAGGCTGCATAAAAGCGGGGGAACAGAAGAAGACACTCCAAACGAGACCCTGGATAACGTTGTGACTTTTTCCTCTGATTCGTAGAGACCAGCGGCTGACGACCGGCAGACAACCGCCTCACCATTGTATGCACCTTACCCACGCCGCAACCTGGAGCACACCTTACACCGTACGCGACGCAAACCACATCTTGTTCCATGGAGCTTATCGCACCGCGCCACGTCGAGTGAGGACACGGATTGTTGGGCCATTCAGAGAGAAGGATCGGGCTCCAGACGAGATGCGCTCTCAGCTGCGAATGCGCATTCAGACACATTTACTCTCAGTCACGCAAGTGCACTTTGGAGAGGTTCGAAGATGGAAATTAGTCAAAATACTGTTTACAAACTAAAAGGCATGACAAAAAAAAACTTCCTGTTAAAACCGCATGCAAATATATGAAAAAGGAAAATCCTATTTTCAAAAGCTACATAAAAGGTTATTATTGCAAAATACACTAATAGTTAACGCTATTACATTACTAAATAAAATGTTTCCATGTATAATATAAAATATTTACATTAATAAAATTGACACAGTCAAAGAGCTTTATTGCTTTATAAGTATATCTGCACATACAAGAAATTTGTTTCAGTGAAAGAAACATCCAGGTGCACAAAACAGCAGCACAGTCCATAACAATGCAATACACAGATTATCTTTATATAACAAATTATAGAATGGATGAAAAAAACAAGATAAAGAGAGTAAAACTATGCATGTATAAAATATGTGCTATATACAGCATAACGAAAAATGATTTAAACAAAAATGATATCAAAATAGATAAGGTCTTATCAGATGGATATAACTAGTATTACACATGGTAACTATTGCACAATGCTATTTATTGCAGGGTGGGTAGAACATTTATCTGTTCACGACATAGATCGCTTGAGGAAAGAAACATTTTGTTTGTGTCTCGTTATTTTGGTGCTTATTGCAACAGTTCAAAGAGATGACGGCTTGGATGTGAGGGGTCCATATTAATTTTCACAGTCGTTTTCTTAGTCTTGATCAGGAGTGGGGAACCCTGATCCTGGAAGGCCACTGTCCTGCAGAGTTTAGCTCCAGCTATCTCAAACACGTTTCTAGTAATCCAAGGGCCAGTTTCAGAAAGCAGGGTAACTGCAAACTCAGAGTAATTAACCCCAAAAAACAGGATACTCTGGGTTTTCCGTTTCAGAATGCGAGGTAAGTCAAACGTGTGACCGCGTGGAAAATCAAGCCCGTTTCCAAAATCAAAGTATCTTATACTCAGAGTGAGTAACCATAGTAACCTACTCTGTGAACCTAACCTGGTCTGGAGCAGGTTTTATTTCACAAACCCGGGGTTTGTTACAATCTACGCCCCCTTTTCGAAGCGCGAGGGGTGTTGAAAATGCCTACGCCGTTTGTCAAGAAAAGTGTGCATCGCTCTCAAGCACTTTTTGTACATTTTGGTTAAGTTTCCTGACCACAAACCTGTGAGAGCCATCAAAGAGGAGTTTTGCAGGATTGCAGGAGAATGGTGTACATATTTCTATATTAGGCTGATCAAAAAATGTGGTCTTGCTGCCACCTCTGGAAGTAAGCTAATAATTCAAATACCCTACAGTATTTCCCAATGTGATTGGGTGCATTGATGGCACCCATATTCCCATCATCGCTCCTTCCCAAAATGAGGCTGATTATATCAATCGGAAGTCCATCCACAGCATTAATGTGGATTAATATATATACAGTAGAATATATATATATAGAGAGAGAGAGAGAGAGAGAGATTCACATTTTGACGCTATCAACAAAATGAATATAAAATTAATTGATAATTAAACTTACGCATTGACACATAAAGCAATTTTCTCTCACGCCGACTCTCTTTTTTTGCTGCTGCGGCTGTGTTGCTCTTCTTTCTTTAAATGTGCTAATATTCGCTTTATGCTTGTAACAGTACCTACAATTTCGACTGGCAAGAAATAAACTAAGCTTTTTTTGTCACGTGCCATTGCCATGGTGAATGGTGCTATCTTTGCCAAATTTACGTTGGAGATAAACACTGCAGGAGAGTGGCCCTCCAGGATCAAGGTTCTCCACCCCTGCTATAGATGCATATAGTTCTTGGAGGGTGGACAAGGGCAGCACCAAAATGTCCTGCATACATGTAAAACCTAATATCAGTGGTTCTACAAGATTGTCCTCTATGAACTCTGTACTGAAGAAACGTTCCAAGGTTTCTCCAGTGGACACTTAAGCGTGAAAAGTCTAAACAAAAGCAAATATGAAGTTGGAGCCTTTTACCTTGGGTACTACCTTATAATGTAGTAAGGTATAAATAAGGTAACTGGTACTTTTCCTTAGGAGCTGCAACAAAGTAATGTTTACAAGTTACCTGTACGTGGAAAGTAAAGGCTCTTCCTGTTAGTGGAAAAAGTACATCACAAATTAACCTAATTTGACATGACAACATGCCATTTTTAACCTTGATTTGGTACTGTGGGCATGAATGACTTGCGTAGTGTGCGCAACAGAGATTGGTATTGAATGAGTTTGGTTGTGTGTGTGTAATGCCTTGATAGTGTATGAGAGACATTATAGTAGTGTATAAGAGAGAGTTTGAGAGCGTGTGAGAGACATTATAGTAGTGTATAAGAGAGAGTTTGAGAGCGTGTGAGAGACATTATAGTAGTGTATAAGAGAGAGTTTGAGAGCGTGTGAGAGACATTATAGTAGTGTATAAGAGAGAGTTTGATAGTGTGTGAGAGACATTATAGTAGTGTATAAGAGAGAGTATGAGAGTGTGTGAGAGACATTATAGTAGTGTATAAGAGAGAGTTTGAGAGTGTGTGAGAGACATTATAGTAGTGTATAAGAGAGAGTTTGAGAGTGTGTGAGAGACATTATAGTAGTGTATAAGAGAGAGTTTGAGAGCGTGTGAGAGACATTATAGTAGTGTATAAGAGAGAGTTTGAGAGCGTGTGAGAGACATTATAGTAGTGTATAAGAGAGAGTTTGAGAGCGTGTGAGAGACATTATAGTAGTGTATAAGAGAGAGTTTGATAGTGTGTGAGAGACATTATAGTAGTGTATATGAGAGAGTTTGATAGTGTGTGAGAGACATTATAGTAGTGTATAAGAGAGAGTTTGAGAGTGTGTGAGAGACATTATAGTAGTGTATAAGAGAGAGTTTGAGAGTGTGTGAGAGACATTATAGTAGTGTATAAGAGAGAGTTTGATAGTGTGTGAGAGACATTATAGTAGTGTATATGAGAGAGTTTGATAGTGTGTGAGAGACATTATAGTAGTGTATAAGAGAGAGTTTGAGAGTGTGTGAGAGACATTATAGTAGTGTATAAGAGAGAGTTTGAGAGCGTGTGAGAGACATTATAGTAGTGTATAAGAGAGAGTTTGATAGTGTGTGAGAGATTATAGTAGTGTATAAGAGAGAGTTTGAGAGTGTGTGAGAGACATTATAGTAGTGTATATGAGAGAGTTTGAGAGCGTGTGAGAGACATTATAGTAGTGTATAAGAGAGAGTATGAGAGCGTGTGAGAGACATTATAGTAGTGTATAAGAGAGAGTTTCATAGTGTGTGAGAGATTATAGTAGTGTATAAGAGAGAGTTTGAGAGTGTGTGAGAGACATTATAGTAGTGTATATGAGAGAGTTTGAGAGCGTGTGAGAGACATTATAGTAGTGTATAAGAGACAGTTTGAGAGTGTGTGAGAGATTATAGTAGTGTATAAGAGAGAGTTTGATAGTGTGTGAGAGATTATAGTAGTGTATAAGAGAGAGTTTGAGAGTGTGTGAGAGACATTATAGTAGTGTATAAGAGAGAGTTTGAGAGCGTGTGAGAGACATTATAGTAGTGTATATGAGAGAGTTTGATAGCGTGTGAGAGACATTATAGTAGTGTATAAGAGAGAGTTTGAGAGTGTGTGAGAGACATTATAGTAGTGTATAAGAGAGAGTTTGAGAGCGTGTGAGAGACATTATAGTAGTGTATAAGAGAGAGTATGAGAGCGTGTGAGAGACATTATAGTAGTGTATAAGAGAGAGTTTGATAGTGTGTGAGAGATTATAGTAGTGTATAAGAGAGAGTTTGAGAGTGTGTGAGAGACATTATAGTAGTGTATATGAGAGAGTTTGAGAGTGTGTGAGAGACATTATAGTAGTGTATAAGAGAGAGTTTGAGAGTGTGTGAGAGACATTATAGTAGTGTATAAGAGAGAGTTTGATAGTGTGTGAGAGACATTATAGTAGTGTATAAGAGAGAGTTTGATAGTGTGTGAGAGATTATAGTAGTGTATAAGACAGAGTTTGATAGTGTGTGAGAGACATTATAGCAGTGTATAAGAGAGAGTTTGATAGTGTGTGAGAGACATTATAGTAGTGTATAAGAGAGAGTTTGAGAGTGTGTGAGAGACATTATAGTAGTGTATAAGAGAGAGTTTGATAGTGTGTGAGAGACATTATAGTAGTGTATAAGAGAGAGTTTGAGAGTGTGTGAGAGATTATAGTAGTGTATAAGAGAGAGTTTGATAGTGTGTGAGAGACATTATAGTAGTGTATATGAGAGAGTTTGAGAGTGTGTGAGAGACATTATAGTAGTGTATAAGAGAGAGTTTGAGAGTGTGTGAGAGATTATAGTAGTGTATAAGAGAGAGTTTGATAGCGTGTGAGAGACATTATAGTAGTGTATAAGAGAGAGTTTGAGAGTGTGTGAGAGACATTATAGTAGTGTATAAGAGAGAGTTTGATAGCGTGTGAGAGACATTATAGTAGTGTATAAGAGAGAGTTTGAGAGTGTGTGAGAGACATTATAGTAGTGTATAAGAGAGAGTTTGATAGTGTGTGAGAGACATTATAGTAGTGTATAAGAGAGAGTTTGAGAGTGTGTGAGAGATTATAGTAGTGTATAAGAGAGAGTTTGATAGTGTGTGAGAGACATTATAGTAGTGTATATGAGAGAGTTTGAGAGTGTGTGAGAGACATTATAGTAGTGTATAAGAGAGAGTTTGAGAGTGTGTGAGAGATTAAAGTAGTGTATAAGAGAGAGTTTGATAGTGTGTGAGAGACATTATAGTAGTGTATAAGAGAGAGTTTGATAGTGTGTGAGAGACATTATAGTAGTGTATAAGAGAGAGTATGAGAGTGTGTGAGAGACATTATAGTAGTGTATAAGAGAGAGTTTGAGAGTGTGTGAGAGACATTATAGTAGTGTATAAGAGAGAGTTTGAGAGTGTGTGAGAGACATTATAGTAGTGTATAAGAGAGAGTTTGATAGTGTGTGAGAGACATTATAGTAGTGTATAAGAGAGAGTTTGAGAGCGTGTGAGAGACATTATAGTAGTGTATATGAGAGAGTTTGAGAGCGTGTGAGAGACATTATAGTAGTGTATAAGAGAGAGTTTGATAGTGTGTGAGAGACATTATAGTAGTGTATAAGAGAGAGTTTGATAGTGTGTGAGAGACATTATAGTAGTGTATAAGAGAGAGTTTGAGAGTGTGTGAGAGACATTATAGTAGTGTATAAGAGAGAGTTTGATAGTGTGTGAGAGACATTATAGTAGTGTATAAGAGAGAGTTTGATAGTGTGTACGACAGTAAGTTTGTAGAAACAGACACATTGTACTCATTTTAAAATACACTAATCTTACCTTGAAAAATTACATTTTTACATGCCCTTTCCAGTCAGCCTGAACTTCCTGAACTGCATCTGTCAGCATACATTGAAAAGACAGAAATTAAAATAATTCTGATGTGTGTATTTTTACATTTTTGTAACATCGATAACATTATATCATAAATTAAAACAAAACTTTTACATCTACCTAATTTTGTATGAATTAAATAAATATAGTAACATTTCCTTAGCGGTCGCTGAACCCTCCCACTAACTATGTCAAGGGGCCTGTGCCTGCGAGTTATATCGGATCCAACAAAGTTATTGGGTTGGGAAAAGAGGAGTTGACTTTGAATCACACGAAGAGTCAGATTTGCGTCACTCCGTGTAATGCCTGTGATTTTTTTCATCCAAACCAGTTAAGCGCAAACTGAAAGACAGTTCGGTAGATATGACAGGAAATCACGAACGCTGTCTACAGGTATCTGATTAGATTATAGACAATGACAGTGGCAAATTGATCTATACTCCAGTGGCGCAGAGAGTTTTGGTTGCTTTGAGATAAGAGACCTTGGTTCAAACTCCCTTGGGCCAAATACTTTTCCCATTACATATCAGATCATAGAGGCATTTATTTTCAATAAAATTAAATATATTTGAAGAGTGGCTAACAAGTGATTAATTTTAAAGTGTAGGGTAAGGTTAGTGGGTAGATAAGGGTTCATTGTTATTATAAAAATGTGGCTTTTGCTGACTTTCATCCTATAGTGCATTGCACCACTGCCATATTTTAATAACCGTTGTGTGTTGGACCATCTCAGTTAAAACGTTGACAAACTAGGGACAAACCATGGACAACATTTCTGTCAGCGTTAAGTAGTAGGATGACTTATTTGTACTTTTACAGAACTGGTTATCACCCAGGTATTATTTCGCCACATATCATTTATCTAAGGCGAATTAAACCTGGACCACACAAGTAGCCAATCAGCGCTTTCATGTAGCCTGTTGCAGGGTTTTCGCTCAAGGGGCGGGTTTGCGCTTAACTGGTTTGAGGGGGGAAAATAATGCCCGCCTACGTTCCATTTGCGGCACTGCATGCGGCGCACCAATCACAGCAGATTAGCCCGTTTGACCAATAAGAGTGGGCTGACAGAAAGGACGGCATCAGACGAATCACCGAACAAATAATTTGAGAGTCACTCAAGAAGTAAGAAAATGCCTATTATTTGAAAATGAAAGTGTTTTACACCGTGTATGCACATACACTTGTTGTCGGTCACTCCATAGTGCCTTAAACATCACAACATATTTACACTTTAATTTTTCTTGGTTAAAACTTAATTTCAGAATATTTTCACATTATGTTATAAGACATAAAACACACCTAATGTTATAGAAAAACAGTAGGAAAGAAAATAAATGAAGCTAACTCAAGTCAAAATAAAATTAAGATTTAAATAAAAAGCGCTTTTGAAAAGTGTTTAAAAATGACTTGTGTTGCTTACAGCACTGGGGAACATACTTAATTTTGTTTATTTTAAAACAGATACTGGTATTCCACATTGCCAGAAAATTTAACTAGAATCCTGATCTGAGATCAATCATCTAGTTGTCTTCTATATTATTGTATGGCCATGAATAAAACTTGGAAGCGGGCCCCTTATCCCCTAGGCACATATGCACACCCTTGCATACCCAGGCGCTACACCACTGGTCCTAACACATATTTTCTTTAATGTAAAACTCAATGTGAGGTCTTCTGGAAACACATCTGCAGAATGACAATAAAAGAAGAATTTATTGTTTCTGTCTCATCTGTCCATTTATGAGATCCTAATTTTAATTTGGCTATAAAACTCACTTCAGGCCCATCAAACACAGCTAATCCTGAAAATCAAGGTTTGCTGGAATAGACCCTACTGGCTTGAACAAGGTTGGTGTGTTTTGACAAGCATGCTGTGTTTTTGATATGCTTTGCTTTGTTGAAATAAAGAGTTCAGAGCATTCATGGAGGAATTAAAATAGATTGATGACTGACATGTGCTTTGTGCTTAACAATGTACTGCAACTATGAACATGTGATACCAAGCAAAGTAAATATTAAATGTGAAAGAGTGTGATAAAGTTCAATGTTATGTTTGATGATAAGACTTATGTGAAAAGAGAATTTGCAAATAATAACAGAGCAAAAAGTTCAATGGGATGTGAGAGGAGCTGACTGACTCCAAGAACACGGCTTTCTTTCATGCTTTGTGTCCAAGGTAAATGTGATACAAATATTTACAAAAAACGTACTGTCGGTCAGATCACCTCTTGTTTCTCGTACACTGCTCGACAAAACATGAATAACAAAGTATTAATTCAGCCTAAAAGTTATCTAGATCATTTTGCCATAATTGTATAAAACTTACATCACTTTTTGCCCTAACATTTATTAACCTTAAACTGTAATTCAAGAATTAAAATATTAGTTGTTTGAAATGAGTTTGGTGCTGCCGCTGTTTACAGTACATAAACAAACCATGTGACCAATTTCAGCCTATCATAGAATTTGTTCAATAGTTGAGAACAACAGTCAGCGCAGTACAGACCGACAGAAACAGAGAGTCTACAGATTTGAATAAAAATTGTTTTGGCAGACCAGAAAGAAAAGTAACTTTCGGCTCTTCTGAAACATCCAAACAGCATTTACAGAAAGCAAGAACACATGCACACACACTCTGAGTAATCGCATCATAAAGTTGCCAAAGTAGCCATCAATACGAATATTAAATTTCTTCTGTCCATTTACAAAAGTTACATTTCTACAAAGCGTCATTCAATCAGATGTGTTTATTAAAGCATGGACTTTTCATTGCACATTCCATGATAGTTGAGTATGAACGTAATCTTCTATATTTTTTTATAGACTAAAATGGTGCACAAATACATTAGCAAGACAAATGTTTGTCCTACATTCATTTGAGCATTTTCATTCAGGCAAAAAACTTTTTTACATATTACCTTGAGCCAAATAAATTGATACATTGGGATTTGTTCCATGGATTATCCGAATGTGTGTGTATTAGTAGCTGAAAGAACGGATTAGCCTGATGTTTCTTGGCCTAGCCCCCTATGTTTTACATGTGAAACAGCCCTGTAAACGACCGGTGTGACAATAGGAAGGCGTCCGAATAGAATGCACAGGTTTTCAGTCACATATGTTCTCTTCTTAAATGAACAGTTCACCTAAAATGAAAATTCTGTCATTGTTTACTCACACTCACCAAACCTGTTTAAACGTATTTGTTCTGCTAAACACAATTAATGATATTTATCTAGAACAATAAATACAACCCAAAGAACATCCAATTCATTTTCACCGTGACTGGGTCTCACGGCTGGTAGTCACGTACTTTACCCTTATTGCAGAACCCCTAAAGTAGGCCTAGTCGACTGGCAGCCCGCAAATCATATTTACATGACCCGCCTTGACATTTCAAATAAGTGGAGAAACATTAAGAGCGGTGCGCTTTAAGAAATGCACGTCCACATCTTTGAACTCCAAGGCGTTGCTACAGTCAATACAAAAGTAATTCCCGCGGCTCATAACGATACAGCCGTTCATCTCCCTCCAGAACTCGCACTGCAAATGATCTGCCCTTTTAAGTGCGCAGGGCACATGAGTGCGATTGGAACTCACCTGAAGATGAGATAGCGTTCAGTTCTTTTGCACAGATCAACTGATTCTTTGTAGAAGATGCCAGTTTAACATCACAAGGGGCAGGGATTACTTTTGTGCTGAATGTATCTGCGTTTTTGTCTTTATTACTTCAACCAAATATATTCGTAAATATCTTCTTGAAAAAACAATGCCACCAACATCTTGGATGTAAATGAACAGCTATTTTATTGTTGGGTAAGCTAATGCATCAAGGAATATAAAATTTAAGTAAAAAGACAATATCCCTTTTAATGAAATATCGCAAAAAGGCACATGCAACATCTGTCTGCATGTTTTAATATATGAACTAAAGGTAACAGCAGCAAAAACAGTTTAAAAGGAACAAAGTGCAATAAATAGATGAAATGACGATATGGTGAAAAATACTGGACCACATCCTAATTATACTTTTGGCCCGCAAAGAAAAGTAGCCCTAGATGTTAGATAATAGTGAACTGTACCGAAATCTGTTTACGGCAGTCGTGCCATCCAGTGGCCATGTTTTCAATGCCTCTGTGCAGTCATTTACTGTCACAAGAACCCAGATGCAGGCAGACATAGGTATTATAAACAAACTTTTATTAAATAAACTCACGATGGGGAAAACAAACCAAAATGAAACACTAAGGGAAAGCTAACATGAGGATTGAACGGAGCAGGGGAGGGGAATGAAACACTAAAGGGAAGATGGACCGGGGATGGTGACAAGACTAAACACTAATGGCATGACTAAGGGAGAAACAAGGGCAGGGCTGAGAGACATGACAGGAGAACACGTGGTGCCAAGTAACAACAAAAGCCATCTGTCTCCACACATAACACAACAAAACGTGGCAATGTCATGACTCTGCCCAAGGAGCTAGAAAACTCGAGACAGGAAGGACAGAGTCCTGACATTTACATTATAGCAAGGCAGATATTAAATAGCATATTTCCGATCAATGATTAAACCTAATATGGACTGTACCAGAACTTTCTAAGGTTTTCTGAGCCTAAATTGTGCTAAAAATCACCTTTATCAAGTTCGCTTGAGCTAGTGTGGATGCGCACAGGCTGGCAAGAGCCCTGCTCCAGAGAAGCGTCTGTCTTTATCGACGTTTTCACTGTGCAAAGTGCAGATGAAGGTCAACAAACTCAACATTTTGAGTTTTGATTCTTCAAATGGATTAAAGTTTGAAAGTTTTTTTGAATTGTCTAGCAAAAGTTGACATTCATGATAAAAGTTTCTTGTAAAGCCGAATTGGCCGTCAGGAGGAGCCGAGTCGGATGACTTTCTAAAATGCTTAACGTGGTTTAATGTACATAAACAACGACCCTTCATTTTTGTCAAACCTTGTCAAAAACACTAGCTGCTGTTAAAAGAGTGTGTCCTCATTTAACGAAAAAAGTGATAAATGTCACGTTAAGCTTTTATCCACCATAGAAGTCCAATATAAGGAAACTTGCCAAGCCGTGTATTCTTTTTCAGCTTCCAAGTTTCACAAATTGCAATAAATTGTTATGAACTGAATTGTAATTAGTGTTATGACTGGTAGGTTTATGATGCTGTATTTTAATTCATTGAAAATTAATTGTAAATATTTGAATATGTTCCGTGTTGTTTAATTTTAAAATGATGTGATTTTGTTATGACTTCAAGGTTTTAATAAGTAAAGCAGTATATTATTACTTTGTTATTCCTGTAACAGGGAACATGAAAATTATTTTGTATTGTCATTTTTTCCTTTTATCAGATTACCAGAAAACCAAGTCAACCAACTAAAAATTTTCATTGTTACAAAGCAGCTGTATAAGAAAACATTCCGACCATAAGCAAAACATATAAAGGTATGCAAGTCAAAACAAAAAAGATGAAAACACAGAAGACACACCCGCAGACAAAACACTCAACACAACCCGCACCAACATACAGACACACATAAACACACTTTTAATATTTTATTTAAATCCGCTTAAAGGGAATCATTTAGAGGGACAAAAATATTATAGACACAGATAAATACATGTCCGTTCAATCATGGACCAGTGATTTACACCAAACGTGCACACTATTAAATATACAATTTAGTTGTTAGTGATATAAATAACAGCGTCTCTGCCATATACCGCGGCTGCCTACAATTGCAGACAGAGCACAGTACTTTGCTAAGCGCTTGGCCCTCTTTTTAGACATCCCAAGTTGTTGAAGTCCTCTGATAACCAACCTATGTACATGTCCCAAGCTGCCGGATATAAAAACAAGCAATCAACCCTGATAACCCATCTGTGGAATGATGCTCAGATTTAAAAATTTTAGTCATAATGGCTTCTTCCAAACTAGGTAGACGCAACCTCTACATAATAATAATAAATAATAAACACTTCTTCACAGTCCTCATTGATCACAATAACATCTGGTGTGTTAGCAGATAATTGTGAAAAATACTTCAGCATTACTATTATTACATTGAAACATAGGTTTGACACAAGAATGTGTACATTGTTACTTCGAGTGAAAGGAAGCTTGATATGTTCATCTTCTGTCCATTATTCTGTCATGGCGTGCTGTGAACTTCACCTTGTAAGCATGACAGCTATTTAAAATATGTGGCAATATTTCAACAGTCTGTTCTGTGGTGTGATGCAAACAATGAGGGACTTGAGTTGGGGAAAACCAAATAGAGATTTAATCTAGTTGGAAGTACTTGTAACCTAGCTTGTAACCTGTCCTTACTTAGCACATCATTCTTCTAAAATAGTGAGAGACAGAGTGAGTGTAATGAAGCACCAGAAGGCTGAGGATCCATTTGCAGTATTTATTGTACGGAATGGTCAAACAGGCAGAGATCAACAACAGCGTCAGGTATGTCAAGGGATATCCAAAAATCATCAAC
Organism: Barbatula barbatula; assembly: GCF_947034865.1. Classification (NCBI taxonomy): domain Eukaryota; kingdom Metazoa; phylum Chordata; class Actinopteri; order Cypriniformes; family Nemacheilidae; genus Barbatula; species Barbatula barbatula. Next base: position 15,932,872 of record NC_136780.1, read on the forward strand.
AGTCACAAGCAGAGGTCAGGGCAGGCAGCAGAGAATCACAGTCAATATCAACTTCCTAAACCATTTAAAAGCTATTCCCTTAATGCCGACATCATTTTCGAGTCTATGTAGGAGCATGCTGTGGTCAATGGTGTCGAATGCAGCACTAAGATCTATCAGCAACAAAACGGAGATACAACCTCGGTCAGACGCCATAAGCAGATCATTTGTAACTCTGATCAAAGCAGTCTCTGTGCTGTGATGTGCTCTAAATCCAGACTGGAAATCACAGAGACGTGTTAATAATGCTACGAAGAGGATCTATTATTTCGGGGAGCATCTCTTTCAGTAGATTTGTAGGTATAGGGTCTAGCATGCATGTTTTTGATATAGATTATCTAATGATTTTAGATAGTTCATTGTGATCTACAGTAGAAAATAATTTGCAATTTCTCCTTGGGGCAATGTAGTTAGTTGTTTGTTCATCGGGTTTCACTTGTGGTTGCATAGTTATAATTTTTTCTCTAAAATCTTGGATTTTATTTGTGAAGTAGCTCATCAATTCATCACTGGTATGCTGATATACAGAACCAGAAGTCTCTGACGATTTTTTTGTTTTTTTGTTTATTTAGACACTGTGTTAAATAAAAACCTATAAAACCCCAATATTTAATGTGGTAAAATCGCCTAATAAATATAATGCTTGTGTTGTCAATATATCTCTACAGGTAGAGACGTATTATCAACGAACAAACATTTTATATTTTGTAACATGGTTCAATAAAAGGAAGGAGGCATGAACCGGAGAATGTAACACAAGCTTTTAATAAAATAATCAAATAATAAATGAAAGTAAAGTGTTGTCACGGCCTGTCACGACCGGGGGGATGTGACAGAGGGAGGAAGAAGAACCCAAGCCCAGGCAGCAGTAGCAGACACACAAAACGTTAATATAAGACAAACACCCACGAGGGGGAAAACAGGAACGTAACTGAAAACAAACTGGAAACAAAAAACTCCCCACGATGGGGCAAAACCAAGAAGCAGTAATTAAACTAAAACACAGAACTCCATTAAATGGCAAAAACCACAACTGACTGGGGAACACAACAAAAACCAAGGTAATTCACTATATCCGTGTAGACATGGTGACACGTAATCAACAAGCGATAATGCAAAACGAACTCGCACAGGACAGCAAACACAAGGGCATTAAACAGGGGGAAACTAACAAGGTATAATTAAACAAGGCAGGTGTGGGGAATGAAACACTAATGGAAGCTAACAAGGAAACAAAAGGGGCGGGGCTAGAGATGGGACCGGAGAGAACGCATTTTATGTCATGACTGACGATAATATGTTTCTCTCCACACAAAACACGTGGCTCTGTCATGACTCTGCCACTAGGCTCGAAAACAAAGAAGGAGGCAGAATCATGAATACAAATTATAAAACAGACAAACATAATAAAACTGACATAATAAAAGTCAAGGCCTAGTCCTCTCTTGCCCTTACCTGTTGTTGCTCCTCTCTTATGCTTCCAGAGCTCCACCGTGAAAGATGCGAGACCGGTGCACACACCGTGCCGTTCCCTCGTGGCTCTCGTCCCGGCCTGCTTGCCACATATTTATTTTAGGATTGTTTTTAATTTTTGTCTTACTTTTAAATCAATCCAGCCCAAGTGCCTCAAAAACATTTAGCATTTAAAAGTAAGACCCTAAACAAATTAACCGTAATCATTTATATATGAAAGTTTAAATAAGTTACTTACTATTAAATCAATGTCGTATTTCTGTTGTTTTTTAATGTATAAATAAATCCGATATATAAAAAACAGCAGTTTCCACCAATTAATTGCTTGTGTTTTCTCCGGATACAATGACAGAAGTGTTAGTGTCATTACAATGAATCTGTGTCATATTAAACTGGTAACGGTTTCCTCTGAAGAAGCCCTTCCCTCTGCTCCTGTCGCCACTCCTCGATTCCTAGTAATATGGGTATTGTTTTCATTCATGATTTACCTACTGCCTACAAACTATGACACCTTTTCCCACAATTTCATTCTGCCGTGGAAATATCTCCTTCCTTCTTCTGAGAACAGACGTATGTGAATAAAAAGAAGGAAGGAAAGAGTTTCTGTTCAAGATTAACACCCACTCAGCACTTAGCCAAAGTATTTAGAGTTTTAGACCATTGGCTTGTAACAGTGTTTATATTGTTCCAAGAAATGGAATTTAGGGTGAAGGTAAACAGTAAAATTGATGAAAAAACAGTTACTACCAAACAAGTTATCATTGTTATATCTGAGGTCTCCCTGAACCTTGCTACAATGTTTAACATTTGTGTAAATGATTTAATGGGAAATTAGTCCCTTTCTCATTTATTTCAGTTAAGGCAACAGATAAGTAGGCATCGGGGTCATGGGTGCCCAAGACTAATTGAGCACTTTTCCACCATCCCGCAGAACAGCTCAAAGCACGGTCTGAAACAGTAACACCGTTTGATTCGGCACAGCACGATTACAAACCGCTCTCGGTCCGGAATTTTCGGGCTGATAGAATGCATGCGGTGACATCACCTAGATACCGGTTTCTCTCTATAGCCAAAAAAGTGTGTAGTTAAAAAAGGATATAAAATGAACTTAGCTGGTTAACAGCTGAAGCTGTGGGGTACCAAGAGAAGTGAAACGTTTTCAAGTCATAGCTCAATCTCTTGTTTTACCAAGGCAGTGAGTGCATCGGCATGGCTGGAACGATTAAGCAACGGGAAAGATTTGGCACGATGTTGGAAAAGCGCTCATTCATTAATGTAGGCAGACTGTCTGGTTCGAGGAGCTGAAATAGCTGAAAGTGTAATTCTGTCCCTGATAGGAAGGTGTCAAACAAACAGTATATCACAGTTTCTTTGTACGTAAGAGCTGGGCAGAGTGCCCATGATCTCCCCTGAAAGCGCATGCACTGGGCATGTGAAGGACAGAAACGGACCATGGAGCATCAATACTTTTGGTGTATCTGAAGGTAATGTACAAAGTGTTTGCTTGATTTAGTCTGATTTAACAACCCTGGGATGTGCTGGACCAAAAAACTTATTCATAGAGGCCCCACCCTAGACAGAGCGACAGACGGATAGATGAATAGATTGATAAAAATACATTGACGTACATTATCAATGGATTTCACTTCAACACCCTCACCATCTGCTAACCTGACAAACTTGTTCCGTGTTGAAGAACGATGGGGCAACGTTATTTTCAGTAAGCGCAAGGCAGAACTGAGATATCTGATAAAGCTACTTTCACAATTTTGTACATTAGGCACGTCATGAGTTTGAATTTGCTACTTTATATATTTTTCTTATACCTGTTTTTGTTCAACACTGTTGCCAAACAATCTGACATGCAATAAATTATCCATCAAAACATAAAGAAATCAGTTGATTTAATGAGTGTCACAAACAATAATACAAATGCAAGTCTTAACATGTCCATGCGAAGCTTTGTTTCACAACACTCTCCAAAGACAAAACGCACATTAACAAGGAAAACTTCAATTTAATTGCTGTCTTACATTTTAACACCACAACTGTTTTGGAATTCTGTGCACGCATATTATGTCACTTTCATTGTGAAGTTTGACGGATTAAACTGACTCAATAAGACAATAGAAGGTGTTTGTGTCGTCGCATCATGCCACATCTCTGTAGAGTTACCCTCCAAAAGTCATTTCAAGGTTCTGCACACTTATAAGAACATTATTCTGTGACTTCAAGATTTGCATGGTCATGGAGAAGAGCAAGGTGTGAAGAATAAGGAAAGAAAAAAGAAAAACGTCTGCAAAATATAAAGAGGTGCTAGGGAAAATTATTAGATATTATGACACCCCTAAATTGTAATGTGTGGAAACTTGTTTAGGCTATAATTCTTTTTCACCCCAACCACCCACCCGAGAAATCTCACTCCAGTTGTAATCCAAAGTTGGCAACCTTGCCATTAGATAGTAGGAAGTCTCGTGAAGCTGAACGATAGCTTAATGGTCTGTTGTCTTCCATTACTGCTTTGAATGGCCAAGGACCACCCAAGAAGCCATATGAGAGGAAAAGTAGCCAATCATGTTTCATTTTGTACAGAAATCAGCGTTTAGTTGATCCGGGCTCGGTTGCAAGAAACCCCTTAAGATAAGAAAAAACTTAGTGACAATACTGTTACAATTAGAATTAAAGGTTTTCTTTGCTTTCTTGCAACTGGACCCTGGAGATCTGGAAAACATCCGCTGTGTGGAAACATCTGATTAACATCTTAGAAAAGGCAGTTTTACATTCAATTCAATTGATAAACATCTTACCGACATCTAGATGTCTATAGGACATCTGGCAGGTAACAACTGACCTTGTTGTTAATGTTGTGGATATTTCAGCAAAAGATTGTTTCAATTTAAAAGCATTCGGTTAAAGAGGGAATTTAGATGCTTACGTTATTTCTCCATCAATGCAGTTTAGAATGACAGTGGGTTTGCTTAAACTTCTCAGGTAATATCTGTGGTTTGACCAATTTCAGGACCGACATGCATGCGCATGAATCACAGTCTCGTTTTAAAATTCATGCAAATTTAACACAGTTTTAAAACTTTTGGTACGCAGCATGATTCACTTAAATTATTCCAATGCAATTTTTAAAAATCTTTAAATATCCAGAATATCCTATTATTGCAATTTTTTTATCTAACTAAAACTAACATGGTGTTAAACTTGCTTTTATGATCCAAACCGCAAATCATTACAAACAAACATAACTATAACGAATGTAAAATGTTACCTTACGGGACTTCCTTCACCGGAGCGGCCATATTAAGCGTTGCATCCCATCCCCATCGTACCATTGTAGGAAAAAAACAATTGTAGTCAAAAGTGCCCCAGAACTGTTTGCTGTTCTACATTCTTCAAAATATCCTCTTTTGTGTTCACAAGAACCAAAAAAATTATTACGTATTTTTCCTAATATGGGAGTCAATGGGTGTTGACATCGGTTTGCTTTAAAGCATCGTTACAAATATATTTTTCTGTGTTCATCAGAATAAAGACACTTTTACACATATGGAACAGCCTGAGGTGAGTAAATGATGACAGGATTTAAATTTTTCAGTTGAACCTGTTTTTAGTTCGACCTCTAGTAACATCAAAGGTAGTGACACTGTGGCCCAGTTGCCCTGCCCACCCTCATTTGAATACACCCTCTCCTCCCCCATTTGTCACCTGAGCAGCTTTGAAAACTCGAGAAAGAGGAAAACTCAGTATCAGTCGTATAGGACTTCTCGGGGCTCACAATATTACCACAGCTTTAACATGAGGACCCTTCCTGTCACTTTTCTCCTGTTGCTGGTGAGTTAAAGGCTTATGTGATGTGATACTTGTGCAGTATAGTGTCTTTGGCCGATCATGCCGGGTCACGTTTCTCCCTTCGGCATGATCATCTTTCTAAACAGTGGTTGTTTGTGTTTAAGGAACTAAGTCGGCTGATCACTCTGTACAAAAGGGTGAAATCCAGCTTTATGTGAAATAAGTGACCGACGGAATGATGCTTTTGTAATTATCAGCTGTGTGTGGATTAGTACCATATCAAGAAGAGAAGCAAGGGCATGCTTGAATTTATTCTGTTGAGTATATAGAGTATATATTCATTCCTTTGAATCTTTTAGACACATGACACATGAACGATCGTATTCACTGATATAATCGCTTGCATTGTAAAGTCAGGTTGAATGCCTTCAGGTTAAACAGCTAATTGTCTTTTAAGTGAGGTATAATGTTTTCTTTGGAATGTTGTACAATTGAGACAATGCCGATCTTCAGGTTTTGCGCAGGACTTAAAAACATTCGGTTAAAGAGGGAATTTAGATGTTCATGAAAGTTTGAGTGCATGCTGTTATTTAAGAAATATGGGGTCAAAACAAATAATAAGACATTGTTGCTCATTTCAAAATTTGAATATAAAGTAAAGCTTTTCGTTTTAATTATGTTGGAATGTATCGAAACAAGGTACGAATTTTCAGGAGTAGTGTGTTGTGGTCTCCATCTCAAAGGTTTTGACGTGTCACAACTGGAATAGGCTAAATGAGGTGCTTTGCAAGGTTTTCTTGGGTATGTCCTGAAGCGGTTTCGAAGAATGTAACTGTAAATGAAAGTCGGTTTGCCATTACATACATCAATACACAAAGCACTAAATTTATATTCCCAGTTGCCTGTAGTTCAGGCTCAAAGTTTCACGATCAAGAACGCATTTTTATTTCGGGCAGATGATTTAATTGCATTCATAGCCAAAATATTTATATTTAAATCATACTTATTACACTAAGAAGAAGAACCATTGAAACTGGTTTCCTTTTCACACTCTCACATAGTGCAAAATTACAGAAACAATCCCCCTTAAGCAACCTCAAGTCAACATAGTTTTGATGTAGGGAAAAAAGGTGATAGTTCAAGTTTGGACTGCAACAGGATTCCAAACTTGACCTGTTGATTAATAATCTACATTTTTAACCACTGGACCACATCACCCATATACTCTAAACAAATGCAATTGCAGTAATATAAAAAAATTAAATTTTACCCAAAAAAATACATTAACATTATATAATTCATGACAGTTTGATGCAATTATGCAATTCAGCGGATGATTCTTAGTAGATCATTAATACTATCAATATTGTAACACAAAATATCGTCATGGCTTGAAACTAGGTGCAGGATTGCAGGGAATTATACGCACTTTATAAACTATTCAAGTCTAGTAACAGATTGAAAAAAAACAATTCCCAAATCGAATTGTGCAATAACCGTAACATCAATCAAACTGCCGTATAGAACAACTAAAAAAAACATAATAAAACACAATAAAAACATGATTACATTATTGAACACATGATTTTAAATTTTTTAATGGAGTTATCTGTTTTTGCAAAATGAAATCATTTGTTCGAGGTTTTTAACTAAAACAAAATAAAGTTAAAATGGCCCAACCTATATCTGGAGTAGACACGCGTCTTACTGTCTTAAATATGTTTGTTTTTCAAAAAACAAACAAACAAATGAACTGGAAAACTAACAAGGATAAAAATTACAAACTGAAAGACAAGTTCATACTAAGTTCTGTTTTTTAGTTTATAGGGGAGCATTTTATATTGTGAAAAAAAACATAATATTTCACATACTGCATTGTATGTGAATGTGTATGTGAATAGACATATTGTAACGTATATGTTTTTTTTAAGCAAAGAAATTGAATTGAAAGATGAGATGAGATGAAATACATTAATTTAAAAGATTCTTAATGTTCATTTTCTTAATGTCAATGAGAGCATGGCAAATGTTGAGACATTTTAACAAAAAAGTACTGTATACACAGTTATCATACGTACAATTCTGTGAAAGATAATAAATGAAGACGATAATTTTAGACGAATGTTTCAAAAATAGTTCTTCCCCAGAATCTTACTGTAATACGTAAGATTCACATATAATGTTATAATCTGTATAAATGTAAGTATATCACAGTAGGTTTTGTGTTTATCTATTTACTCAGTTTGCCTGTACCGTGCATACATGGGCTGATACAGGAAGGGTAAGACAGAAGCGTGCATGGATCATTGATTCGTTTTCTATTGAAGAAGAAAATCCTGGACCGTTTCCTTATAAACTCGGAAAGGTGAGTTGCATTGTGCAAGTCACTGCATTCAACTGGGATATATTTATCATCTTTTATTCTTTTCATTTGTAAAATGTTTTTAACATTGCTAATTAAATGATGGAAATAGATTTATTGTAATGAAATATATGAATAAATAATGAATGTCTATTTTCAATGTATGTGCTAAATGTGTTTCAGATTGAACTCGATAGGAAATATTTAGTGAATTTTGCCCTCTTCGGTGATGGCGTGGATAAAGAGCCAAGAAATATTCTGACCATTACAAAGGAAACAGGTGAAATTTATGTACATGGAAAAGTGGATTACGAAGCCATAACGGACAGCAGTAAAGCTCTCAAAGTATGTGTTCCTCAAAAAAATATATATATTTATAACATAATAAATCTGAAATGTCTTTCATTTAAATACACTGCGAGTCAGGTCTATTCAATGTAATCTTACCTTTACAGCTCCGTTTTGAAGCCGCAAATAGATCAAACAATGCAGTGGACACAAGGCTCGGGGTTGAGATCAAGATATTGGACGTAAATGACCACCCTCCCATATTTCAGTATTCAAACTATAACGTCACCGTGGAAGAGTCACACGCCCAAGGTCAAATGAAATTCAAGCAATAGTTCCTAAAAAATGCTTTAAAGTGTTTTTGGGTCCCTTTAAATGTTTTGACTGTTGTCACAATAATGACAGAATATTTGTGTAGTCACTTTTTTTCATTTTTTTCATTTTCAGGTCTCAAGATTTTGACCGTGTTGGCATCTGATAAAGACGATATAAATACCCCTAACGGAACCTTTTCTTTCACCATCAAGTCCGTCACACCAAAAACAGAAAATGTCGAGTTTTATATACAACAGCCTGACAGAATAGGGTTCATTTATTTTAAAGGGTGTTTGGATTATGAGGTATGAACTTCATGAACTTCAAGTACCTGCTATGTGTTTAAATTCAAATCTGCACTTTGTCACAGACATTTTTCAATTTCTACTTAACATACAGGACATGAAACAGACTTTGTGTATCGCGTATGTTTTCTTAAAGCTTCTCAATTAAAATGTTTCAGAAAGCTGAAAAATATACAATTCTGATTGAAGCAAAGGACCACGGAGAAAAGAAACAGCTCTCAAGCACGAGTACAGTAACAGTCACTATTTCTGACAATAACAATCACCTTCCAGAGTTCTCCGGCCAAACAGTGAGTTTCTCTATTGAATTGAAGATTTTTTGGCTGTGATGTTCTCAGTTATTGATTGAATGCTCTGATAAACTTTTTCCCAAAATAACTGTGAGTCAACTATGGGTTAACTGATTCAAGCGTTTCCCGAAACCACAGTTCCAACATGTTCGCAAACAGCTTCTCTTGGATAACACGGCTGGAAGCAACACCCTTATAGCTGCTGTCCTTCTGAAACCTAAATCTACACATTTCATGATTTAAATGTTTTGTCATAATTCATGATTATTAGTCACCGTTTATGTTTGTCGCTGGGTTTTGCAAACGTCTTACCAATAAAAAGTATTAAAAAGTGCATTGACACATTTTTGTCTTGGTTTTGGAAAGACAGCAGCGAAAGTTTCTTATTAGTTTCACAAGCACACTAACACAGATCATGTTCTTGAATGTTGTGTATTCTACAGGATGACATTTCCATTTGATGTATTTTAGTTTGTCAAGAGAAATAAAGCACTGTTTTTGAAAAGTGCGCATGACCGACTGATCATGCTCTAGTGCCACATCCGAGACGAAACATTTAAACGGGCACGTCCCACTTCCAGCCTCAGTGCATTTAAAGGGACGGTTCTCCCAAAAATGAAAATTCTGACTTCATTAACTCAACCTCAAGTCGTTCCAGACCTGTATAAATGTATTTGTTCTGTTGAAAACAGAGAAAGATATTAGGAAGAATGTTTGAAATGTTCAGTTCTGTGACCTCATAAACTACCATAGTAGAAACAAATATTGTATATTTTTTACGCAAAATAAGAATTCAGAATTTGAAGAATTCAGAAAGCAAACTGTTCCGGGGCACCTTTGACTAGCATTTTAATTTTTCCTACTATGATGGTCAATTATGTCCCAGCTATGAAAATTGTCAGAATTATGTCCCAGATATGAGTGGTCTTTCCAGTCCTTCGTTTCTTGGTTTAAGGTGTGCAATATCAAAGCCCCAGTTCTCTGGAATGCACTGAGGTTCTATGGAGGAGAAGCAGCGAGTCACGCCGTTGATCAGAAATGCACTCCAGTTTGACAGAAGATGATAGATGTTTGTGGATCCTAAAAATGACTACCACACAATGCATTGCAGAAGAATGCAGTTTTTTTGTGCAGTTCAGAAACGCAGTTGATTACCTTCAGTTGACGGCTTCCTGCAAGATCATGTTGTGAATATATAAAACTCCATACTATCATAACGTCACATTTGATTCTGTTTTAGGGCACTGGGAAAGTAAAGGAGCGAGACACTGGGATCGAAGTTTTGAGACTTCAAGTGACAGATAAAGACAGCCGTGGATCAAATGCCTGGAAAGCTAAATACACAATCCAGGGAGATACCAAAAATATATTTAAAATAGAAACAGACCCAACTACAAATGAAGGGATTTTAACTGTTGTCAAGGTACGCTGATGGTATTTATTAAGTATGCCAAAAGTCATTTTTATGGATAGAGTGTTTCTGAAAAAAATGTCCTCATAACAGTTTTTCTGATTTGAAAGCTGAAATACCACATACAGTTACATTTAAGAAATGTATATATTTCTCCTGTGGTAACTCTTTCCACCCAGCCAATGGACTATGAGGAACAAACATACCAAAATCTGTCCATCAGTGTGCAGAATGAGGCTCCTTACTTCTCATGTACGATTAAAAAGCGACCAAAGGATGCTTTGTGGGAAGTCAACAGATTTTTTGAACCCCCCGGCACAAATGATCTAAAACTTTACAAGTCCATCCCAGTGACCATTAATGTTGAAGATGTCAATGACCCTCCAGTATTTGTGCCCCCTGTAAAAGATGTTATTATACGGGAAAACACAAATGTGGGAACTTCAATAACAACAGTTACTGCTATAGATCCGGATGGATCTCATGGTAACACATTTAAGTAAGTGAAGCTAAATTAATGTAACACTAATAGCACTGTACTTTGCAAGATACAGAATCATATAAACACAGGTCCCTCTCCTTCTATAAGATATGTCAAGGGGCACGATGAAGCTGATTGGATAACTGTTGATGAAAAGACCGGAAAAGTATCCGTAGCAAAAATTATGGATAGAGAATCACCATTTGTGATAAACAGCACTTACACAGCAATCGTTTATGCAGTGGATGATGGTAAGGTATACTAACTACATTATAAATACATATTTTGGACTGTAGTATGTTCATGCATGTGATTGACAGGTTCACCACCGCTGACCGGCACAGGCACTGTGCGTATTCACCTACAAGATCAAAATGATAATGCACCAGTGTTGACTGTGAAGCATGTTAATATATGCATGGACAAGGAGCCCACAACAGTCAACATCACAGCTGTAGATCTGGACCTTCCTCCATACAGTTCACCTTTCTTCTACGAGCTGTTGGGAGATGTTGAGGGGAAATGGAAGATTGACCCAGCTCAAGGTAATCCCACTTTCCATCAACTGCATTCATTTATTAGAGTTATGATGACGTTTTGACCCAAACAAATGTGAAGAAAATGCATGTTTAAAGTCAACATGAATCTATAATTGACAATGTTTGCTTTCTTAGTACACATAAAGTTAGTACGCCCGCTAATTTGATTTATGTAATTCCAAACCCAAATTTGCTTTTTCATAATACAGAAAAAAAATCCTGTAAAATAGTTTTTACCCGTATTTCAAAAATCTTGTTAAAAAAACTGAAATTTTCTGCCAGCTGGGGCACCAGAAATAGACTATTAAATAAACATTTTCTCCTATAAAATAACATGTTTTCCCTGTTTTTCTGGTAAATTTGTGGTCTTTTTCAGCAATTTTACGTTTTTTTATACTTCATACTTCATTAACGCAGCACAACAATAAAAGGAAGAACAAGAGTGTAGTGCAAACGACTTGTGGATTTTCGTCTTTAATAGAACGTTTCAGTTTTTTACATTATACGTGAACAATCTTTAAAAAAGGACTGAAACTTCTGTAAAATTACTTTTTTTTACAGTGGGTGACACCGGGGGCAGTTGTAACATTTACATTTTCCTTCATAATATATTTCACTCAGCTACATTACTTTTTTAATCAGACTTTATTGAAATTATAGATGACGTACAATCAGAATAACTCAATGAGGTCATTGATGATGTCATTGATCAGCTGATTGATGATTTACAATGTTTTTACTACAACAAACAAGTCTGTTCCAATACGCCCTTTTCAAATGTAGTTTTACGTTTAAACTGAGTAAAAATATGTTCATATTCTAACAGAAAAATATGGTCATGTTGCTTGGGGGCAATTTTGGCAGTGTTTTAACTGGCCCTGGATGTTGCAGCCAAGATAAAATCTTGAATGCTAGCTAGCCACGTCTATGTTAATTTATCATAGAGTTCAAATGCATGTAAACTGTAGAAAAATACATCCAAAAAGTAACCGTGATACATCAAAATCAGTATTTTGTTCAAATCTTTGGCAGGGGTTCAATAATCTTGCTCTTTCTCCACAGGCAGAGAGAGAATCCTTCTGAGCATGTGCAGATGAAGTGTCATCACTTTAGCTTGTTTCTGATTGGAGGAATTTAGAGTTTTCTTTACTGTTACTGTGGTACATGAGACAGACATGGGTTTTTAGTTTTCTGGAACATTTTATTCATAATCACACTGAACCTTTAGGAGAACTTTATATAATCTCCATAAAAAGTGAAATAAAATTAATCTATGAACTTTGTTTTCGTTTTTGTCATGGGTGCGTGTGCCTTCAGCAAGTGATTTGCATAAACTGCTTTCTGCTGACAGTTATATGATTGACAGCTTATAATAGTATGTCGACATGCCATTTTGATTTTGTCATGAAACATGTAGCCTGCCAAACAGGTTTTCATATGGAATGACATTGCCCAGTCACAAGTGTGAAAGTTTCTGACAAGTCTCAAAGTAGACAGCAAAACTGTGCAAAGATATACGTCCTTCATCGTCAAAAAGAGATAATAACTAGATAATTACTAGGTTATAAGATAATAACTGTTTGGGAATAATTGGAAACGATACAAAATAAGAATTTATGTTGTGTGTGTCACCTGCACCATTGTTGTTACGTTAAATGGGTTGTAAACTCATAAATAGTTATTCCGTTTTGAAAAAGACCTTTGACATGCAAATACTATTTTCAGTTTTCTCCCCTTTTCTCTATTTAAGGCACGACTGTGGATCTTGTAAAAGAAAGCAATGTTTATCCCGGTCATCATTTCCTCCAAATAAGAATCTCAGACCAGCAGGGATTTTCCACCGTACAGAATCTGTCAGTCACCGTGTGTAACTGCGCTAGTGATTCCAGCTGTCGTGAAAAGATGGTGTCGAAGGTCGGAATAGGAAGTAGGGGAACCTGGACCATAATCCTTGCAGTTCTGTTTCTCGCAGGTAAGGTGCTGTGCCACTAAATAACAACGTAGCTCAACAACTGTGACAGCAGCTCAGCTGGTTTTATTATAGGCTTTTCCAATAGCAATCTGTTTTAAATATAACATAATAGGACAAGCAAAAAAGAGCAAGTTTCATGAGTTTCCCAAACTGGGTTGACAAACTCCTGGTGGTCTGCGGGGTAATTGCAGGGGGTTTGTGTGCTGGTGGAGCTTTTGCTTCTATTCTACTCTACTATTCAACTATTAAAAATATCTTTAGATCAATATATCAGATCTGAGTGTTAAACTACTGTTAGCTTATAAACTTCAATTTGTTCGATACATAGTTTGCGAGATGGGAAATGGAGGAACATTTTATTTTACTTTAAAACCGAAGGATTTTGCAATAAGTTTAATCATTTTCAGTCCTCAGTTCAGCCATGCAAGGTGTGGTCCTTCAGAAATACTTCTTTCAAACTATCAAAACTTTTTCGCACCTAAAACAAACTGTCAAGCCTGCATAAACCTGTAAGTGCTTGCATTACAGCATGTCAGTGAAATGCATATTTGGGAACCATTTCACATCTATGATTCATTGATGCTGTGTTTGGTTCTGATGAACACAGTTTTCTTTAAATGCATATATTTTACTTTTAACTAACTCAACAGAACTCTGCGATCAAGATTTTAGAAATGTAAAGAACAAAATAACATTATGTTGTGGAAATTATTGCAAATATTTTACATTCTCTTATATCCATGTCAATATTCAGATGTCTGCCAATGGTTCATCTTTTTTACAAATGCTCTCATTTTCTATTGAACATTTTCAATTCATGCTGAAATAACACGAATCATCAGGATTTCCAGGAACTTGTGAAGCTCATGTCAGCTCGAGTGCTGTGAAATCATTTGTCCATCATTCGAATTGATCAGAAAGGAATTTTTCACTGGTGATTTATCCAAGGTTTTAAAAATGTCTTACTTTGTATTTCAGTAATTCTCTTAATGGCACTTTTCATGTCATGCAAGTCACAGAAAAGAATGATACCATTAGATGATGGATGTGGTCGTCTGATCACAACCAATACTGAACTACCAGGAACAGACTGCATGGTAATTTCATCACAAAACTGTCTGCAACATTTGGATTTTGTATTTACAGTATATGTGATATGGCAGATATCACTGAATGATCTTCTATAATTAAAATCTCTTCATGCAGGTTCCTTTCAATGGGGACGGCGAGAAAACTCACTATCCTAAAGATATCATGGTGTGTAATGTATACTTAGATCATCACATAAAAACATCACAAAAAGTAAGATACAAGAAAACTAAATATTCCGTAACAGTTTGTTTTCCTGGGTCTTATTAGTTTTTGGAGAAATATATATAAATATATATGTATCTTGCTATGTGAGTACAGTGCTACCCATTGAGCCAATGAGCTCCCTTGATAATTTACAAATTTGAAAGAACTAAAATAAATTCCTCCTTTATTTTTCTGTAGTACGTTATTGTTCAGTAATCAAATGTTGGCAAATGTGTGACTATATGTACAAAACGCCTTCATTGAAGCACACAAGGATCTTCATGACCCCATTAAAATATAAGATCAAACCAAATACTTAAAAAAAACTTGTTGCTTATATTTTTAGGAGAAACTATTGCTTTAATTTACTTAAACTGAAAATTATAATTTTGAAAAAACTATGAATTTTGAAATCTGATAATAATCATGTTTCCCCTTAAAAAAAGACAATAAATGGACAGCAGACCGTTGCACAAATCCCGAAGCCAGCCTACCTTGACCTGAGTTTCCAAAGGTCAATAGACCAAAGAGTAGGTATTCAGGTTTTTTACTTCCATAACTACAGTTTTTGGTTACACTTGTTACATATTTTAAGGCAATTACTCAGAAGAAGAATATTCATTAACAACATGTACACCTCACTATAAAGTTAGGGTGGATCGATTTTAAATACGCAACTATGTATATTCTTAAAGACCGCCTGTGGTGAAAATCATGTTTTTTAATGTTGTTTATATGTTAATGTAGTGTTTTTAAAATGCATGTTAATTTGCATATTCATGTTTTCTTAATGAGGTGTAGAATTACATTCAAGCTATTTTAAAGCAGAAAGTTTAAAATGTAATTTTGATGGTCAAATATAAGTTTTAAGGGATAACGTTATTGACCACATGGGGGACTTTAAGTAAACATCTACTACAGTATATGAACCATGGCTGAAAGAATTAGCAAACGTAACCATTTTATTTCATTGTTTTTATGTTTTGTGATGTGCCGTTTCAGATTTCCTTAAGACGTTCATACAGGGATTTGAAAAATTATCAGGTAAAGAAAATCGACAGTAATAAGTAGTTTTTCTCATCAAACTGACACCCCGGCTCAATAATGTCCATTTCTTTCATACAGAGATCAAGCTTTAGATCAACCACATCTTACAGTAGCATCATCGTCATGAGGGGAAAACTCTCCAGTCTCATCAACCAGGTGATTTTGTCTCATTTTTTTCAATGTGTGCTACCAGCCTTGGAAAAGTTTGAAGTGATGAAGATATTGAGAAGCTGTTTTTTATGTCTTTTATATTCTTCTTCTGCAGCGACTCCTTGCTCTTCAATCCTGTGATGAAGACCGTGAAGTTTATAAACCGCACTGTTACGCACATGAAGGAGAATTTATTGCCAATGCTGATCTGGATGCAATCTCCATCGCAGAGACAGACTTTCTTCCAGAAACGCTTACTAAGCTGGACTTCAAATTCAATAATCTAGCAACCATCTGTAGTCCTCCCCCCATGAAAACGTGACCACTGTATCAGAAAGCATACCAGGTTCTCTGAGTGCGAGACCGAGATGTTATACGAGCTTGAAATATCCGAGATGTTATAAGAACTTGAAATTTAAGAGTGATATATAACAGTGAATGATCAGGGATGTTGGGTATGGAATATGGGACGAGGGTCTTTCTACTGAAAGTGTTATAGTTCAGAGCTTATGATTCTGTGTTAATAGTATGATTCTTTGCGCACATGTATTGTTTGCTGTAAATAGAAGATCACATGTTTTCACAATTGTGAACATGTAAGCATTCGGCGGGTGCTTTTATTCCAAGTGGCTCGCAGTACAGTGATATCAAAGAAGACACGTTATCAGTATGTGTTTTCATGGTACCTCCAACATTTCTGACTTTTTTCAACTCAGCTTCTTAAAGCAACACTATGTAGTTTTTCGACCTTAAAATAATGTCTCTAAAATTATTTAAGTGGTAGAACAACTCCAAACCGAACGAATTCTGCTGCCGCTGCTACCTGAGCAGCCTCATAGCGGCTACAAGCACACAGCCCCACCCTTCCCTGCCTGCGGAAGAGTGCCATGTGGTTTCCAAACAACGTTTCTGCATTCGCCAGTTCCATTCGTTTAGTAAACAAGTGCACGTGTGCCCAAGGGAAACATAATACCAAAACTTTATTTACAACATTTGTTACACAGAATTGCACTTATCAACCACACAGGGGAACCCGTGAGCAAAAGTTCCCCAGTGTTGCTTTAAGGTCCACTGAGGATTGGAGAAATGAATTGTGAGTTTGGTTTGGGCATGATGTTCTTTATTTACAATTGGACATGAGGTTCATTTAATAGAGTGACGCCTTTGTACTACAAAAACAGGCTTCATTTGCCAACAGTGCACTCAAGGTTAGGGCTTTTGGTGTGACGTCAATATAGTGCTGATTATAGCGATTTGATCAAAACTACTATGGTTTTAAGGTGCACACATTCAGGAATGCTGCCTGAAAAAACATTATGGTGCATGCTTGTTGTCGCCTTGGGATGTGTAGTCATTTATTTTAATTTTTTTCTTTATGTTTTAGCGTTATTGTATATTTGATTGGGCTATTGAAATGGATGACTCACTAATAAAATCCAGTATTCAGTTCAAGAGAGTATTACTGCGGATGAGTTCATTGCTCCAAAACGGCAACGGTTGCTAGACGTTTTCATTTGGAGACCCACAACCCGTTCAACCAGTTTTGTTCTTCTTGCTCAGTGAAAAGTTCCCATGATAGCTCAGTTTAAACTGTAACAGAGTTCAAATGTCAACTTCCTGCAGCTCCCTGTAAAAAACAACACAAAACTTCCTCACATATCATAAAAGCCCACTACGCTCCTTAAAGGGATAGTCATCATTTATTCAACCTGTAAATGACAAAAAATATACTTTTAAAAACGTCTCTCTGGTTTTGTGTCGATACACTGGAAATCGATAGGGGGAATGTTGGAGCTCGAGACCATATCTTTTTTGTTCATCTGTCTGGACGTCAATTCTGCATTGGCCCGGAAACTGAGAACAAGTGACTAACTGTTATCGTGAAAGATATCAGATGATATATTAGCATAGGTAAACTACAGGATACAAAAACTCATTAATGTGTCTATGGTCCCCTATGGTCCCCCAAAAACTTGCTTAAACATCATTTCTTGGCATGGTTGTGGACTCAAAGCATCAAGTTATGATTTACGACCTTGTTCTTACACAATTACTGCACAGCTGTTTTTTTCTTGACACCAAATAACTTCTTTCCAGCCACAACTTTCGTTTGCCTGGAACCTGCATAGTTACTGTCACTGACAGATCCTGTATTTTTATTAGACAAATAATTAAAGTGTTTTCGAAGTGACACAATAAAGATATGAATCAATGTTGACTTCAAAGTCGTCCACTTGTCAAAACCAGAGAAGGCAAAACATTGCTGTTACATGATTTATTAAGTAAAGTTCGACTTAATTTGTGTATAGAGTCCATTTGCCTTGAATGCAGTAGTACAAAGTCCATGTGTGTTTAGGTATGGCAAAACACAAACGGAAAAAATACTAAACCCCAAACAGATAGCAGTTGAGTGGAGAGGTTTATATGGTGCCCCCGAGAGCCCCCCTTATATTACACAATACACATTTTTTTAAAAATTTTCACACAACATCGGCATTCACACGGATCCGTGAAAACGAGTACAAACTGTGTATTACGCATGCCAGGCCAGTGGATGGCGATATTGCTTCGTAAAAAACATGTGCACATACATATACACAGTTATAAATGCCCCTGCCGCGACCGGACGTCTGTTTCATGATTCAGATGTCCAGTGATGTAAACAGTGATGTAGACCCCTGATGATTTACTTATGAGACCACTGATGTGTTGTCTGTTTTGACAAGCAGACGCTGAACTCTGAGAAACTGTTTCAGTGACGTCATCTCCAGGCAGATTATGTGCCAGGTCAAATAGCAGCCCTCCCATCGACCACATCCCTATCGGCCTTCCTCAGTCCGTTAATGAGCCATCAGATGTGAGCACAACACACCAACATCAGCCCCCCAAAACTGGGGCCTTGGACAGAAACCAAGGCTATTTCCACATTCTCAGGCCACAAATCTGCATGTAACCCTTTTTATTTGAAATTGACATTATCATAGAGATATTATTATTATGATTATATTCTCATTATAAGGCTTAAATACTGAGTTAGAAATTAATTCCTACCTCATTCAACTTATCATTAGATGAGGATGAGCATCTGACGCAAGTCTCACACTGCAAAAAAATATATTTTTGTCTTGGATTCCAATACAAATATTGATACATTCCTAAACTTTTGTTTGTGAAGCAAGACAAATTAGATATTGAGTCTTGTCGTCTGAAAAAAGTATAAAAATTGCTGCCACCTGCTGGAAGTTTTAGTTTCACAGTTACCATACAGCCGTGGGAAAAAATACCATTTCAAACCACATTTCAAATGTTAATTTTAAGCATTTCTACATGTGGTCATTCCAGTCCAGTCTCTATTTAATTTCAACAAGATCAAACCTCAGGAGTGACATACAGTCATCCAAAAACAATGTGAAAGGTGGACAGTATGACAAGACTGTGATAAAAACCAATATTTCTGTAATTTCTCCAGTTTTAATTTTTCGCAAATAAATGCAATTAGAAACAATATTTTAAACTAAAATTTGGGAGAAATATTGTTAGTGGTTTGCAGAATAAAACCAAAAAAATGATGTTATATACACGCAAATCTAAAAATAGTCGATTCAAATATTTTTCTTAAATGGTCTTTTAATTTTGTTCCGTAGCAGTGATTTCTGCCCCAATTTTCATTTTTCCATAGTCATCATTTCATTCTATATTAAAAACGTCTCGGTTACGGATGTAACCTCGGTTCCCTGATGGAAGGAACAAGACGTTTGGGTGAGACTGACAGAATGGGGTTTGACTTGAGAACCTATCATCTCTGATTATACTTTGAAAAGGCCAATGAACTGTCCGCGAATCGGACAGCACGCCAGACTCTGCCCCGTACATACGGGTATAAAAGGCTCATTCATTCACCTTTTTGGGCTGAGGAATTTGAGATGCACCCTCGTTCCCTGCAGCGGGCCGGCGTAGCGCTCGTGGCATGATGGACACAAGGTTACATCTGTAACCAAGATGTTCCCCGATGGAGGGAACGAGACGTTGTGTCGAGACTGACAGAATGGGGTTCTGTCGAAAATGCCACGGTGCTGCGCCGCGTCATGATTTCCGGCGTAACGACACTGACCGGCCTAGGCGAGTCACTAATGAGCTTCCTCGCGAATCCTAACCATCCAGTGGTGTAGTAAGACATCAATTCATGTCACCACGACGAGAGGAGGCCTTGCTCCTCTAGAGGCGAGTAGGCCGCCCAACACCGTAAGGAGCACTGGGAAGCGCTACCCCCTCCGGGTTGGGGGGGACGCTGTGGAGACCACATCTGCGGAGATAATTGCGTAAATACCTTCACGGTCTCACCAGTGGGGAGAACTCATGGGAGTAGTAGTGCGGAGTGCACAGAAGCGGTTGGAGTCCACCGAGGGTCGGTCAAAGGTCACATGACTTGGTCGGGTGCCTGTCAAACCGGATCGCGTGGCCAAGACGGATCATCCTCACTAGGCACCCTGATGTGCTGGGGAGATGTGATCAGGCCCCCAGACATTGTGACGGAGGAACTAGCGGGGAGATCTACTTCATTGCCCCCGTAGTGGGAGGTTCTGTGGTGGGCTGCACGGCTGTCCGGCCAGGGTTGTGGCCATGGGGGGGAGCGGGTCTGCTGACTTAACGGCTTTAAGTCTTTGCCACGCTGTCCACGTGTCAGGAGAATTAGCTCTTTTAGAAATATGCTCTTTGAAGACACCTCTGACCAGCTACTGGAAGTTGCAAATGCCAGGACGAGATCCACTGTACTGCGTCGTAGATCCAGTAGGAAGAATTGAAGATCGCTCAGAATAACACTTGCCGGTTCCGAAGAACAAAAAGGTGAATGAATGGGCACCCATTCGCCAAGTTCATCGGGCTTTTCAAAGTATTATCGGAGATGATAGGTTCTCAAGTCAAACCCCATTCTGTCAGTCTCGACACACATCAAGAGGCCGACAGAAAGAGAACCTTGATCATACAACATCATGTATCCACTTGTTATTCATAGTTAAATCTGATTTCTGTGCATTTTGTGATAAATCAAAGTAAATAAGATTAGGAATAAATGTGTGCATGCGAAATGTGAAAAATATTTCTTTTCATCTGTAAAACTAAAACTAAATTTAAAAAATCTGAAAATGTCCATACAGAAATGCAGGCCTAGTACATTCAAAATGCTCTTACACTCCCTCGCACACAAACACTCCTCCACTTTTACTATTTTCTAACGTTTATTAGACATAAATTCACTAAATGTATCGCAAAAGTTGTGATTTGAGCAGTTTGCCACATCCAGAAAAATGAATGGCTCTCTATGGCCTTCCACTGGTGAAAACGATTTATATTATTTCTGTAATCCTTTTATCGGCAGATTTGAGACCTAGATCAATATCCAGAATTTGTTTTTATTACATTCGGATAATCATATAAGTATTTTTTTCATAAAATGTAATATTTCACATTCAATGTAATGTATATATAATACTTTTAATGTATTAATGTATAGATAGGATAAAATTTTTGTATTATTAATCATTTATATTTTTTACAATTACTTCATCAAATGTACCAGTAATGTAAACAGGAAACGAGGACCATATGAGGGTTAAATTGAGCCCCAGCATCGCAGCGTTTACATTTACAGTGAAATAATGATGTGTAAAATATCTATATCAGCCAGGTGTAACACAACACTAACTGATGAACGATGCCAGTCGTGAACTGAGGTGAAAGGTGAATCCAACACAAGGAAAACATGTTAAAAGCCATGGAAACCGGTAACTCCAATACAAGGTAAACTAGGTACCATCAACAGAAACAACGAATAGGAAATTATAAATAGACCTGATAATGACTAGGCCAAATCACACGGGTTAAATAGTGTCCAGGGTGAAGAGCTGCAGGTGGGGGTTTGTGATCAAGGTAATCAGGTGCAAGGGATTAGAGAGCTGTGGGGATTAATATGCTAAATTGTTACACCAGGGGGTGCAAAAACACGAAGTGTGCCAAAGAAATAGCACATTGCAATTCACACTCTATGATTATTTCAAAACTGACACAATGCAGAAGAGTTTGTGAGGCTGCTTGGTAAACTGAGTGAGTTCAGAGCAGCAGGGCATGATGCTATAGCTTTGTGGATACAGGCTAAGCATCATGCCCTGCAAAACTAAGCGAACAAAAAACGTCTCCTTCAAGTCATTGTAGTGAAACACGCTTCTTTAGGGCAAATTCATTATAAACAGGACATATTGTTCCTAAGTATCGTCTTTTTAAAAAAATATTATATTAAGTTTCATCTTAAAGTCCAAGTGAAAGTGAAAATGATTTTGTTTTCAAGAAATATTGCAGCATTTATAGTAAATAGCTTATCCATGTGGGCCCTGTGTCATACTGTAAGCTTACTGTCTGGTCTTGATATCTGCTGTGCCCGTAGATTGCTGCCCCGACCACCTCAGCTCTCTTAGCACTTCTGAACATCTGTTCACTAAAAAACTAATCCTTTTTGGTTAATGACCTCATCACCAATAACGACCTGGACTTCATGTTTCTAAATGAAACTTGGTTAGATGATAAGTTGAAGTGTTACAATCCTCAATGAATCTGCCCCTCCAAACTCAAATCTCTTTCAATGCAAGCGTTACTTGGTGACTACCTGTCCTTTGAATGCTTGAGTATTGCTTTAAAGCAGGGGTCACCAACCTTTTTGATACTGAGAGCTACTTCATGGGTACCGAGTCATACGAAGGGCTACCAGTTTGATTCACTCTTCTGAAATAACAAATTTGCCTTATACATTATTAATAATGTGAAGACTCTGATTCCGTTAATGATTTCTTACAATAATTTATTTCTATTCATCTACAGTTCTTCAATATTTGAATTAAAATTTGCCATGGCACTGACATGTTGCCACTGACATCTGGTATCATTTTCTTTGTTAGTGGGAAGACTGGCATTGCATGCTGCTTACCATTGTGTTGTAATCTGGTGGGTAACTTGACACTGCAGCTGTGAGTAACTCTTTCAGATGTGCATCAGTGAGGCGTGTTCTGTGTTTGTGTTTGTTCTTGATGAAGTTCATGTCAGAAAATGCTGATTCACATAGCCAGAGGGTAAGTGCAGCACCTTTTTTCTCTGTAGCCTATATCCACAGAGAAAATGTTCATTTTGGCTTTAAATGCATTTAAAGCACTTATCATATTAACAACAGTCTTGCCTTTACCTTGCAGCTCGCAGTTCAAGTGGTTTAGTTTCCTAGTAATGTCCGTCAAAAATGCAAGTTCAAGTGTCCACTCTGTGTCCTCTAGCAGTGAGACGTCTTCTCATTTGGACTGCATGAACTCTTTGATTTCACCCAAAAGTGACAAAAAACGATGTAAAACTTGTCCTCTGCTGAGCCATCTGATTTCTGTGTGTAGTAGCAGGTCACCATATTTAGCTGCAATAGCACTTTGAAAATCCTGTGCCGTTTTGCTTTGGAGCGGATATTGTTTATGATTTTCACAACGGGAGTGTCAGAGTATTGTAAGCGAAGAACCCAAGCGCAGGCAGCAGTGCATACACAGAAGAGTTTAATAATAAAATAAAGCCCACGATGGGGCAAAACAGTAACGAAACTAAAACACAATCAAGAACAAAGACTTCCCGCAATGGGGCAAAACGAGAACACAGGATACAAGACTTATTCTTCTCAATTTTGAGAACAAATGATAAATAGTCCAAACCCAAGGCAAGGCAAGAAGACCACAAGACAAGAATACATACAAAACAATTCAGCACAGGATAGCAAACACAAGGGCAATATATAGGGAGGCTAACAAGGATAATTATCAAGGCAGGTGTGGGGACTGAAACACTAAAGGGAAGCTAATGAGATAACGTGAGGGGCGGGGCCAAAGACGAGACTGAAGAGAACGCACTTTATGTCGCGACCGACAATAATGTGTTTCTCTCCTCACAAAAGACGTGGTAATGTCAAGATCCTGCCCTAAGACTAGAAAAGCCTGACACCCAGTGGCAGAACCCTGACAGGGAGTCATCACATGCCCAAAGCCGATCACTGGTGAAACCGAACACAAACCCTGCTGGTGAAGGATGCAGTGGTAATGCAGAAATTTTGGGAAGTCTGGATCACCTTTACAGTGAGCGATGAAGCCTGCATGTCGGCCAATTATAGCAGGAGCCCCATCTGTGGTCACCGCTACCAGCTTTTCTAATGGTACCTTTTTCTGCACGAAAAACTCCTTCACCGTGTTATAAATGTCAACTCCCCTCGTAGTTGTCTTCATGGGCAGTAGTGTCAGGAGTTCTTCTCTTGTGGAGAAATCTTTAAACACCACCTGGATAAAAACCATCAGCTGCGCTGTACTACTGCTGTCCACAGACTCGTCGCACTGGATGCTAAACCACCTGTTCCTCGCCAGATCCCGGTCCAGCGGATCAACCAAGTTACTAGACAAAGCTGACACTCGTCTAGCCATCGTAGATGCCCCCAGTTGAAAGTCGGAGAGAGTGGCTATTACATCCGTTCCATATTTCTAGTTTTTAAGTACAGTGTTAGCAATTATCATCATTGCTTCTTTGACAGCTTCTCCGTCTGAAAATGCCTTCTTCTTCTTGATCAGGAAAAGTGTAGCTCTAAAAGAGCCTTCGGTTGCTTTTTGTGACTTTTTAGCCGGGCTTGTGAAAAAAGCCTGTCGCTTACCCAAAGCTGTCTTTAGCTCAAGGGCTTTTTCTGCCCGTAGTGCGCTTCCCAGTGGGTAGTTAGCATTGTAGTTTTTGTGATTCGTAGTAAAGTGTCTCTCCACATTGTGCCTCTTTGCCGTTGCCACTGTCGCTCCGCATATAAGACGCACGCAGGTTTCTTTCACAGTCGTAAAAAAGAACTCCGACTCCCATTCGTTGTGAAAGTGATATGTTTTCTTTCTTTTTTCTGCCATGTTTTTGGGGTAAGAAACTGCGTTCAGCGCCAAACTTTGCTGCGCCCGCTAGCTTACTCTTCACGAGCACTGTATTGTCACATGCACAATACTGACCTTCGAACTGGAGTACGTCAGAGATCACCTAAACTTATTTAAACTTCATGTATAAGAAACATATTTTTAAGATATTGTCATTTTTTAAATCAATATAAATCTGAGTGTGATTTAAAAAAATAATAGCAACAGAATAAAATAACATTTTATACGCAGCTGAGTTTTGCTATTTTTAGAACAGGCCTGCGTGCAACTCATGTGGTCCTTGGGGGCAACCTGGTGCCTGTGGGCACCGTGTTGGTGACCCCTGCTTTAAAGGGTGCACCACGCATTCTGTTTACAATTATTTACAGACCTCCCAAATACTCCTCAGTCTTTGTTGATGACTTTTCAGAACTGCTATCTGCTATTTCCTCTGAATTTGACTGCTTCGTTATTGCTGGATATTTTAATATTCATGTAGACAAGACAGAAAACAACACTGCAAATTAACTCTTAAATTTTTATGTTTTAAACACTTTTGATCTGATCTGATGTACTTTTTTTAGATATCAAGCAGTCCTGCCACTGAAGATGAAAACAGAGATTTTAAATGAGAACACCAGTGAGCAATTTATGAATGCTATGTTTTTGTCTACAAATATATCTGCAGACTCTATTGATGTTCTCCTTGATTGCTTAAATGCTACATTTTAAAATGTTATCGATGCCATTGCTCCAGTAAAGGTAAAGGTGATAACTGGCAGGCGTAAAGGACCCTGGAGAAACACACCAGCAAATCAAAGCATGAAAGGAACATGCCTAAAAGCTGAATGTATGTGGCGAAAAACAAAGCTTGAAGGTCATATAACACCTATAACGACAGTCTGCATGCCTTCAGGGTTGACTTAGGCAAAGCTAGACAGAACTTTTTCTCTAACATTATTAACTGCAACAAACAACAGTCGCACTCTTTTTGCAACGGTAGAGAGACTAACAAATACCCTGGGTCAAGTTCAAAGGGAAATTCTGTCTGATGACAAATGCAATGAGTTTGCAAGTTTTTCCATGAGAAGATCAATAATATCAGAATGGGAATCAGCAAAGCTCCATGCGGCTGTCAGGTCAGTCTGACTTCAGTACAACACGACAGAAATTAGTATCTGAATTTCAGACAATTGAATACTAAACCTTGGATGAAACGGTACATCATCTTAAAGCGTCAACTTGCAGCCTTGACACACTTCCCACAACCTTTTTTCAGAAGAGTGTTTAACTGTTTGGAAGCAGATCTCCTAAAAATTGTAGATACCTCACTGCTTTCAGGACCTTTCCCAGAGTCCCTAAAAACTGCAGTTGTCAAACCTCTACAAAAAAATAGCAATCTAGACAAAACCGTACTGTCTCACTACAGACCAATATCAAATCTTCCTTTTATAGGCAAGATCACAGAAAAGGTTGTCTTCAATCAGCTGACCAGATTCTTAAACTCAAATGGCTACCTGGACAATTATCAGTCTGGTTTCCGTCAGCATCACATAACAGAGACAGTGCTCATAATAAATGATATTCCATTGAATTCTGATTCAGGCAAAATATCAGTTCTGGTATTACTAGATCTCAGTGCTTCCTTTGAAACTGTAGAACACATCATGCTCCTACATAGCTGAAAACTGTTTAGGACTTTCTGGGTTGGTCCTCAAATTATTTGAGTCATACCTTAAAAGGAGAGGTTACTATGTGAATATAGGCAACCATAAATCTGACTAGACACCCATGACTTGTGGTGTTCCACAGGGCTCAATTCTGGCTCCACTTCCTCTTCAATTTGCATATTCTCTCGCTAGGCCAGATAATGAAGTACCAAATTGCTTAACTCAGCTATGCAGATGAAACTCAGATCTACCTAGTCATCTCACCCAATGACTACAGGCCTTTTGACTCTCTTTGCCAGTGCATTGATGAAATGAACTGCTGGATGTGTCAAAACTTCCTTCAGTTAAATAAAGACAAAACTGAACTCATTGTATTTGGTAAAAAGGATGAAACTAACAAGGTAAACACATACCTTGACTTAAGAGGCCTAAAGACACAAAGTAAGGTACAAAAGTATTGGTGTCATTTAAGAGTCTGGCCTTAGTTTCAGTTACAGAAAATAGTTTATCCTAGTGTCAAAATTCTTTTGAAATATGGGCGTTTCCCCTTAAAATTACAGAACATGTATTTCGTTATATACACTAATGTTTGTAAAAAATTCTATATGATGATGATAAAAAAACTTAAAAGAGCTCTTAAGGTCCAAAATTAGGAGTTGCGAGGAGGACTTTCAATAGACTTAAGAGTTTCTTTAGGAGCAGAGAAAATTCACAAAACAAGAACAGTGAGAAGAAATGTGTTGCAGAAATGTTGCATATTACTTTTAAGGTTGTCTGATTTTTTATTTGTAATGTTTTTTGTGTGTGTTCAACTTTTGTTTATCTTGGTTTTGGTTTCTTGTATACATTTAGCTGCTTTGATGCAAAGCAAATTGTAAAATCGCTATAAAATAAAACTACATTGAATTGAAGGATTAAGTTAATATGTTAATAAGTGACACTACACATTAGATCGTGCAGGTTCCATGTTTGTGATCCTATTGGAGACACGCTACCATCTCCAAGCGAGCAGAAATGCCATAGTGCCAGAGATCACTCCATTAACAAAATTCGCAACTGGAGAAATGCAGCTATGCAGCAGAGATGATTTGGTTCTGTCACGACCTTCTAAAGGGATCAAACAAACAATTACAGCACTTACAGAAACGTGTTGTGTCACCGTCCATTTTTTATCAAATATGTTGACATTTGGTAAATACAAAATAATAAAGAATATATATATTGTGCATGTTTGTGCGAGAATGCGGTAAAACAGGAAAAAATACATGGAATTTCAATCTAATGACCCTATATTTAATGCACTCTTTCAATTGAATCAATACCTTACAACGCTTTCTGTATCGTAGAATACCAAAGCAAGGAAAACGTTATCTTGCTGTGTCTTTTTAATTTCGTTTTCGTTATTTACCTCTGTTCACTTCATTATCTCCCTGGCTGTTGTTATTGTTTCGTATTGTTTTGATAGATTTGCATTTGTACTTCTTTGTACATTATAATCTTTGATCAATAAAAAATCCTCTTTCTTCCTTATCGGCCAACCAACCAATCACAGTTGAATAGACTGTGTCAGCAATGGGGTCAGTCCCGCCTCCTGACAAAGATAAAAGCTTTTGTCTTTTCCTTGCTCAAAATTGGTCCTGAATAGCTTTTAAGCTAAGACTCCTTCGTATTTTAAACTAAATTAAGAGCTTTCTTAGAAGTTTTAAGCATCAGGGCGAGATGTACTTTTAAATCCAGATTAAAACACACTTTTTTAGTTGTGCATTTACAACCTGAGCACTGTGCTGTTTCACATCAACTGCACTTTTACTTCTAATTTATTTTCCTTTTGTTCTTATTGTTTTTTTAAATACACTCACATTTTTTAATCAATTTTATTGCCGTTTTATTGTTTCTTAAAATCTTAAGTCGTATTTGTGTTCTTAAATAAATTTGCATTATAAAGATATGTCTAATTTCTCTTAGTCAATCACTTTATGTAAAGCACTTTGTATTTCCCAGGTATTTAACCTGGATGGTGTAGTCGCTGGTTTTTGTAATGCAGTAGGATTTCATCCTTCCGTCTGTTTTGTTAAAGTGCTTTCCTTCCCACATAACAAAGCAATAAATGGGACAGGTGTGTTATAGTGTGGTCATTATATGATCTGTTTTAAGTCTGTCTCATTTCACTTCCTATTAGACTCCGTATTCAGCGATAATGTTTTCAACATTTGAAATGATAGACTGTTCAAAACACACAACATGTAAATAATCTAGATATTGTGTTTTTTATTTTCTGTCATGTCACGTACCACCAGGTTGAGAACCACTGGTTTAGTTCATTGTAAATCATTTTATTGAAAAACATCTGACTAGTTATTTCAAGCCAACTTGAAGTTCAAAACAACTGCCGGAAAAAAAACAAGCATTTATGTGGAGTTTCATGTAGGTCACAGTGGCATTTTAATAAAAGATGAAAGACTGATGTATTTGTCTCAATACTTTGTTTTGACTCTTATCTGTCCCTTTAATAACCTGTCGTTATCTGCTAAATCTGCTGTTGGACTTTATAGATTCATGATAAATGAAATATGAAATATGTTTATTTGTCCTGGAGGCACTCTTACCATGTTACCTTGTTCAATGGTGTTTTGAGTATTGGTGATTTTAAAAGCAGTTCTTCCAAACTATTTTGCAGACACAGTAATACAAATAATTAATACAATAAACTGAGGCCACATTTATTATCCGGTTTGACTTTTGCTCCTGCTTTACAGGAATAGAAGGGCTAGTTTATGATCCCTTGGAAGATTATTGCTCAGGCACCTGCTGGTTTGACACGTGCCGATTTAACAGGAAATGCGTAGTTTTATTTCAGTGTCAGTCTGTACTGATTGACAAAACTCAAAAACACACACATGTTATGTCCATTCAACCTGTTCCCCCTTTCGAGACAAATAGATTTGAAAACAACTTGTATCTTTCAAAATGAAGGTGTTTGTGTCTAAATCTCGGTCACAGAAACCATCTCATATTTTCTTGAGTCACAGTCCACCGATTATCTGCTTTCAAGTGAATAATCACTCATACCACTCCAAACATGAAAGACCTGTTGTTTCTGAAACTCTTACCACGTAATAGATGTATGAAGTATTATTTTGAAGTGCCACATTCTTCCTGAGCTGATGAAATGGCTGGAAGCTTGCCAGAACATGTAATGCAAAGCTTCCTTGGAAATGACCATTGATAACAGATTTCCAAAGAAATTCTCCTCCATAGGTTTGCTTTAAATACAGCCTCGTTGACTGATGGGCTCATATTTACCACAACACAAGACGAGAAGAGAGACCAGTCAGTGTCATTGCTTAAAATGAAGACTATTGTGTTTGTTGTCCTTGTTATAGTAAGTAACACCTTTTACATATTAGTTTTAAAACTTGTTAAAAGTGTGAAAACGTAAACTGTTACTAGAGTTCATGTTCAATGTTCACGTAGAGATATATTTGTGTCATGCATAAATGATGGTGCATTATTTGACCAAATGTCAAAAGAATTGTCTCGGCGTACGGAATTACCGTAACGGTTATAGTGATACTTAAAGTGCCAAGTTTTTATTGGCACACGCTACCTGTCTATTAGTCAACATTTAAAGTAATAACAGACCGCAAACAAGTTGCTAAACAAGTACAGTACAACCTTTAGGAATGCATTTCTTGATGTGACCTGCCAGGTCCATTGTTTTCTGGTATTGTTCATTTATTTATAAATGAAAATAAGCTTTTCATGAAATGACGTTTGTAGAAAATAAGATGGTATTTCCTGGTGTTTAAATTGAGTTTACAGAAATTATGTGAGAAGTTAGACGCTTTAGATTACGGGCCGCATTCTACCCCATAATAAAACAGAATTTGCAGCATAACTAAATGTAACAACAATGTACTGTACCTATACAGTACATATTTTTAGGTAAAGGGGATCAATATGCAAAGACATATTTATTTTTCAAAAACATATTTATACTGTAAGTATTCTTAAACTAACTGGTTACTATATGTATATATATAATGTATATAACTTATAACTTATATATAACTTTTAGTATAGCGTGGTATGCATGACCTACAGCTACACAACAATCTCAACCATAAATAAGCTTTCTTTATTGATTTTAGGATTGTTGGTCACTATGAGGTATTTCGATGAATTTGAATCCAAATCAAAGTTGATCTTTTGAGACTATATAATCAAGAGTTCAAGAGCGGTTTGGATGTTAACATGGCATGCAGTTCCCTCATAAATAATATTTTTATTTTCCTCACTCTTACCCCTTTATCCCGTAACCGTAACATATAGTTCCCCTTTATTTACAGATATGTACTGTAGAGGTATATTATTGTCACACGTAGTTAGGCTGTTAATCATGTTTAATTATGCGATTCATTATTAATCTAAAGCGTTACCATCATTTCGTTATCAATGCAATGATATTAATGTGGCTTAATGTCAAAAAAGTTTTAATCTTTATAACTTCATGATGTATCTTTTTATTAAATATATGTGTATTTTAAGCACAATAAAAAAGAATTGACTCATTTAATCGTTCTTGAAATTGTATTTATTAATCAAATGTATTAATTAAACTTATTATTGGTAAAAGTTGTTTTGTAGCCACTAGTACAGTTTTATATAACGCAGCTTTATTTTATTATCTGTTTCAGAATGTCTGCTTTCAGTGTGTTACCCCGTCACAACAAAACATACGCAAAAAGCGTGCATGGGTTGTGGATTCACTGTCTATGGAGGAGGAACACAGTGGGCCTTTCCCATATAAACTGGGAGATGTAGGTTATATCGATATTGTATCATGATTTTGTAACAATCATTCGCATGTAGTGTATACCAGAATATTAAGTCTCGAAAATAACTGAAGAGAAAATGCTTATTTAAGGGTGTTTAAAATCTGAAAGAAGAAATGTTACTTTGTTTTGAGGGGATATTTGGGAAATACTGCAGTAATGAAATGGAGCACATTTGTAATGTTTCCACTCTTTGCTTTCAGTTAAATATTGAGAAGAAGATCATCAGTGAATACGTCGTTCATGGACCGGGGCTTGACCAAGATCCAAAGGGAATTTTTTCGATTGACAAGGCCGAAGGATCTATTTACGTTCATGGGAAAGTCGACTATGAGAAATATAAGCATTTAACAGTAAGTACTCATAAAAAATATTTTTTAGTTTGCTATTATTGTTGTTAGTGATTTGGCTTATGATGCGTGAAATTACAGTACGTCAAAGTCACATAAACCCATATTTCGTTCCGTTTGTTTTCAGATCACATTTGAATCGAAAGAAAAGTCACAAACACTTGCCGTGGCTATTGAGATTCTGGATGTTAATGACCATGCACCTGTTTTTAATAAGCTGGTGTTTGAAACCACTGTCCATGAATCAACACCACAAGGTATAGACCCTAACCGCACTCCAATATACAAAAGTTATTATTTATAAATAGTACACTTCTCATGCTTTTTCTCATTCTACCCCTCAGGTGAAGATTTGGTTACAGTACTGGCAACCGATGATGATCAAGGTGGAACAGCAAATTCACTGTTGAGCTTCAGAATCGTGTCTGTGACTCCCAGCCCCTCTAATGCTGAATTCTTCATTCAACAAACTGAAGGAGAATCAACAGGCAAGATATCTTTCAAGGGCTGTCTTGATTATGAGGTATGCTCATTTTGTATACGTTCTATTATTATAATATTAATCATTCGAACACATGTGCATCTTAACTAAATGCATCATATTTAATATATCAAATATAAACCGTAAAACTACAATATGTTTCCTCTGTAAAATAAAGTTTTCCTGGTTTTCTTTTAACGTATTATGAAAAATAAAGGAAAATCTGTATTCTGTGGAATCTGTGGAATTCCCTGAAATGACAGATTTTAAATGTTGAAAATCTGTTAAAAATAACAGAAACATTCATGAAAATTACGAATTTTTAACAATTTATTTTACATAAAAAACTCATAAAAAACTATATTTTAAACGCAGTCTGCATTTCAACTAGCAATTTATATATTAATATAAGATATTTATATTAATATAAGTTTTTACATTACGAATTGCTTTTAGTCTTTCTGAATACATCGTCAGTTTTACAGTCTCATTTTCTAAGGATTTGGACATTAAAATCCCATTGTATCGTTTTTGTCATGTTTATTTTTAAGGAGGCCCAAAAGTACACTATTTTGGTTGAAGCAAAGGATCATGGGAAGAAGGTGCAGCTCTCCAGCACAGGCACAGTGATAGTGAATGTTGTCGACAAAAACAACCATCTACCAGAAATCACTGGAAAAACAGTAAGTAAACATGTTTCAGTTAGTTTGCTATTTGACTTGTTTTTTATCTAATCTGTTCAACTGATCACTGACACAAATAGGGTAAAGTCTTTACAAGTTCAAATGTGTTTCTACTTTGTTTCTCGCAGGGTTCTGTGTGGGTGAAAGAGGGAAAGCATGGAGAACCGGTTTGTCGAGTACAGGTGACAGATAAAGACAGCAGAGGATCTCCAGCTTGGAGAGCCAAATACTCTCTTCAGGGTGAAAAAGCAGATCACTTCAAGATCGAGACTGACCCCGAGACCAATGATGGAGTCATCACAGTCATCGAGGTACTATATTAAACAATACACTTGAATCCATCTTCCTTAAGTTTTCGTTTAAACGTTGTCATCCGATATAAATGTTTTCATTGTTTCATCATAAAGAAAGACTGAATACTTTCATTCTTTCCTCAGCCATTGGATTATGAAGAGAAGTCGAATTTAAACCTGATCGTCAACGTGGAGAACGAGGAGCCATTCTTCTACTGTAGAGTGAAAGGGCATCCTAGCAAAGGCCTGTGGGATGTGGAAAACTCTAAAGGAAGGTCCTTTTCCACATCCGTGTCTCTACCGGTGACTATTGTTGTGGAAGATGTCAATGATCCTCCGGTATTTGTGGAGCCCATCAAACATGTGACTGTTATGGAGAATGTGGGGATTGGCCACAGCCTGTGGACGATCAGAGCTGAAGACCCAGATCAGCATACTTTTGTGTAAGAATTAAGGTTTATTTAAACACATAGGAACCTAGAATCAAACAGGAATTCATATGAATGAATGTTTTTTTGTCTCCTCCTGTAGATTCGTCAGAAAAGATAAAAATGGTTGGATAACTGTGGATGAACAAACAGGTCTTGTGTCTACAGTCAAAGTTCTGGACAGAGAATCACCCTTCGTGAAAGATGATACTTATACCGTCATTTTATATGCTGTTGACAATGGTGGGATATTAACAACTTTAATACTTTGCTTACGCTAATAGTGATACTTAAAGCTGCAAACCATATTTTTGGGGGCCACACTGTCTCTCATTTACAATATTAAGCTCATAATAATGAAGTTGACCCATCAGGTATTTCAATGAAAATGTCCTTTTAATGTCATTGGACTTACTTTTAAATGCATATAAAGGTGCATATTTTAAGTTTCAGATAGAGATTGCGATATAGAGGCAAAATTCACACACTGCAGCTTTAAATTTGAAAATGAAAATAACTACATGAAAGTATCGTTGGCGTTCTAATACTTTTGTGCTACAAACATTTATGTAAAGAATATTTGTAAAATAATATAAGTATCCAGTACTACAGTAGCCTTTCCTTTTGTTGTTTTAATCATATAAAATGATTTATAATATTTATGAAAGTACTAAACTATTTTTTATTATCGGTAATATGCAGGAATACCAGCAATGACCGGCACAGGGACCTTAATTATTCATCTTATAGATGAGAATGATAATTCACCCGTGCTACAGGTCGACCAACTGAGCATGTGCTTGTCTGAGAAAGCCACCGAAATCACAGCTTTCGACCTGGACCTGCCCCCATACGGAGCGCCATTCCACTTTGAGCTTATGGGAAATGTTGAGGGAAGATGGATGCTCAATTCCAGCTATGGTAACGGAAACATTCTTTAGCACCTCAGTACATGTGTCGAATAACCATCCAGTGCATTCAAGATCTCGATGTTATACGTAGTCAACTAGTTCCCTTGTACAGTGATGATGTCAGATGTTATAACATGGTGCTGATTGATTATACATATACACATATTTTAATCAAACTATGCAACAAACTACACACGTTTCTTATATAAAATGTGTCTTCTCTTGTGTATAGGAACAACAGTGGGGTTGATCAAAGAGGACACTGTTTTTGCGGGTGATCACAAGCTCACCTTGAAGATCTCTGACAACCAGGGCCAAAATTCAATCCAGACCCTTTTGGTTTGTGTTTGTAACTGTGATATTTCTGCAAACTGCAATGAGCCCAGAGCTCCAACAATACAGCTGAAGGTCACTGCTGTCGCGGTTATAACGGCAAGCTTCATCATTTTTTTGGGTAAGTCCATGACTTCTGGTTATATACAATACAATGCTACATTTGACTTCCACCATAGATAAACATACAGCTATGGCAAAAAAAAGAAAAGACCATTTTAAAATCTGTTTTTCTGATTTAAAATATATTTCTGCGTTTAGGTAAAATTACCGGTTTGTACTACTTACAATTTTTCTACCAAATTTTAAAAACAAATATTGAAATGAAAATGAACCCCACTGTGTATTTCATATAGTGCATTCATAGTGCTCTTCACTCTTAAACTTTGCTGTACATGTTAGGGGCTGCTCCAGTAACCTACTGTTTCTTCTGACGTCATGGATAAACTAGTATTCTTGTTTTAGACTTTTTTTTTTGATTTCTAAAGGCATCCTGTTAATGGCTTTCCTGATCACAAAGAAGAAAAGGAATGGATGGAAGTATTTGGAGGGATCTGTGGGATCTCTTATGAATTACAACATAGAAGCTCCAGGAACTGACTGCAAGGTAAAAGGAACAGAAATTGTATTTACTAGTGTTTTGATCATTAGAATCAGCTCATAATAATAATAATGATGATGACATCATTTATTTAATATGATGGTTTAGTAGTAGTTCCCTGGCTACCACCAAACTAAAGAAGCACATTTATAATGAAGGCTTAGAGACAAACTTTATATTTATTTACCTATAGGACTTTCCATCAATGGCATGTTCAAGTGAAAAAAAGAATTATCTGACACCATCACTTTATTTTATTTAAAGATGCAATGCAATGAGGTGGTAGAGACACAATTTGTATCTTGCAATAGACACATACGTATATATAGAACCAGGTTTGGGATTTTATGCTTCAAGTGTATTAATCTCAAATCTACATATACAGGTTTTCTCAACAGATCGTGAAACATGGCTATTGAAAGAAGCCTTGTACAGTCCGTACATCAGTTTACCTCGCAGTCAAGAACAGAGTTGGTGAAAAAAAGACTTTTTTAAAGGAATATTTGAGCCAATAATGAATGAACTGTATTACTCATCATCAAGTTCCAAACCTGGATAAATATTTTGGTTCTGAGAAAACCTTTGGATAAATATTAGCATTGACATTTCCCTTTAAGCAGTGCTTAAATGTAACCCATGGGATTTGTTGTGAGATATGATGGACACAAACATTTTTTTTGAAGGAATTCATTATCATCATGTTTTAAAAGCAACAATTTGTGTATTCTCTATTTTTTATAAATTTTTTACTGTATATCCATGATTGGATAGTTTATGTGAATCCGCAACATGCACTTGTTTGTTTTTGGTCAAACTTCGTCCAAAGGTTTGGTCTGCCTAGTTTTTGTGAATGTGAAATTATACCCAGGAAACGAAAAATAAACACATTACTGTTCATTGTTTAGTGAAGTAAGATTCGGTGTCATACATCTGCTGAAGTCAAATGGATTACATGTGATGAGTAAGAAAATAAGCACATAAATGTTTCCTTTGGGCTAACTGCTTTGTTTATTGTATAAATAAAGGAGTTATTTGTATATATGTTGGGAATAACCAGTTTATGTGTTACGATTTTTATCATGTTATTTCTTTGTATTATTAATAATAATATTCATATTTTATTTATAAAGCACCTTTACAGGCTCAGGGTCACTTTTTATTCATTGTGTTCAAATAAACTGCATAAAACAATACATTATGACCATATTTCATCCTTATTTCATACAGTACATCACACTTTTCAAAGAGTTCAGTTCAGCAATTGTTAAAAGGATCAGTGCATAACCTTTTTACAACTTTTTGTGTATGTTTAACTAAATATGTGATTTAAATGTTTTCTTAAAGAAATGAACCGACCATCTATTTCACAAAAAGGATCCTCAATCGAATGTCAGAGTCAGATGAACAAAACAATGCTGAGGAATGCCAGAGAGCTGTAATACAACAACATAAAGCTGCAACACTAACTAACTGGTTATTAAGAAACTTGTGAGACGCGTGAATGATGTAACTGGCATGTTACTATGTTTAGGTCTATCGTGAGTTATTTAAAAAACATTTCCTAAAGTCACAGGCAAATCAAAGCAGCTTCAATGTTTGATGTTTATCTGTTGTTATTAACAAAAGCCATTTAAAAAGATTTGAATCACTTGTAAAAGAACACTAGCATAGTGTTAGATACAGTATTGTGGAGGTAAAGACACCAAGTCCTATCATTCATAACAGTGTTTTGATCGTTTCTCCTGTGTTTTTCATTTCTTCACTTTATGAAGGATTACATGAATTTGCCTGCTCTGGATGTGGATTGTCATTTGCATTGAGATGAAATGTTTTGAGTCTGTTAGTTAATAAGAAAGAATAAGAACAGTGCTTTCCAAATGGTGGGACGTGGTACTCCAGACACCTTCAACTTCAACAGACTGCTCAAACTAAAATACAAAATTTTAAACAATTTTTTTTCACAACCCCACTTGTTAGCCTTGTTTTAACCATTTAGACCACTTGTTAACCGTTTCAATCATGAGGTTTTATTTTTAGTGCATGATTTTTCGTAATAAGTGCCATTTTCAGGATTGTCACATCCATAACGCTACATATCCCTAATAAATGGACACATCAAAATTTAAATAAAGTAACTATTTTATCTTCTATAAAGAGGGATCCCATCTCCATTCGGTATTATTGCTTCAAGATTGTGCAGGATTTTATTTCACAGAAATCCTACAAAGTTCGTCGTCTCCCAAAAACGGCTCCTTTTTTGTCACATCCACAACACGTGTTAATTTCCCTTTTTTAAATACACAATTCAGACTGACATTTTTGTATGTTTAGACTCTATCAACAAGAGTTTAGTCAAATATAAACAGATGGTTCGTAACAAATTCATCCTCGGAGCATTTTTATGTCACATCCATAACGCGAAATGTCACGTCCATAATGTTGGAATTGTCCATGTGCATTACAGGAAAATAGACATTTTCTATACTGCTATAGTACCTCTTAAATTGTACATTGTACAATAAATCATACATCATATTTTTCCTGAATCATAATTGTGATTAAATATCTGGGTTTGGGACAAAACGATAAGAGAAATCCACATTTAAACCAAAGTTGCATCATTGTACCCTTCAAGAAAAGGTTAGAATAAAAGTGAAAAATCGAATAAATGAAATGTAATCCTTGGAAATGAAGCCCAGAGCACACCCATGAAGAACCGTGAAATTAAACACTCGGGCGACTGTAGCATCAGTCAGTCGGTCCAGTGTGTGAGTTTAATGGGCGGGTTTTGTTTCGTGGCAGTAATGGGCGGACGTTAAAATTCAGCCAGGAAAAGACAGGAAAGCCTTTACTTCCCCAGAGCACAACAAGAAAAGGGTAATTATATCAACTTTATACGTGAAGTTAAAATATGTTAACGAATGTATATGGTCGTGTTTTCCTATGGAAGTCATAAGGTCGTGTGCATTTCGAGGGATTCCTTTCTGTTCACCGGCCTGAAGCTGTGACGGTAAACATCAATTTAAGTTCGCATGTTTTTACACGACTTGCGTTATTTAGGCGCAAGGTTTGTGCACTTTTAACCCAAACACTTTACGAGGGTTTGATGGTTATTTTCGAGTTATAAAACGAAGCGGTTTTATTAACATGAGATATAACGTGACGTTAAACATTTCATCCGATCACAGCATTATACAATTTCAAAGCCCTTCTGGTGGCTGTTCAATAAATGTTTAACATACGTAGATTACAGTTAGTTTTCTCTTTTATGTGGATATATTTGGTCGTAAAACAATTAACGTTTAGTGCAAATCGCGAATCTTTTCTAGCGATGTCGCGAAATGCAGGAAAAATATGTTGTGCACTTTGTTTGTTTCATGTTGTTTGTTTTTGTTGTTACGTTGTAGTGTTAAAAGTCTTTGTTTTAAAGCGGACCTGATAAACGTCGGCTAAATTCGTGGCTAAGCCTTACTCTTCCAGATCTGGCACATTTCAAAGCGAGCCCGCATCTTGAAATGCTTTTTAAAATATGAATAGTTTTATATGGTTGTTATTGTTTTGTTTGAAGTGTACGAGTACGTTATTTCGCTGGGATGAATACTAGAGATGTTTTGACGGTGGGGTGCGGTAGCACAGGCCTGAGGACACGACGTCCTATCGCTATTTATACAGCGCTCTTCAGAACGAGTAAAAACACAATGGGGCGATCAATAATGTGCTGTTTTGTAGCTACGGTCTATGTCATCTAATGAACGTTTGTGGAAAGTTTAAGGTGTTTTCTCGCCTTTTCCCCACATAGCGACACGGGTAAAATGTAACTTCCGGTCACGTGAGACTTCCGCAGCTGTGTTTCCGGTTCGTGTTGAGTACAGGAATGATGAACCGAGCACATTTAACTTCCGCTTTTATTCTGTAATGTGCTGTAAAAACGATGACAAGGTTGTTATTATTAGTGGGCCTTCCTGACTTGATTTGAATGAGGATTTACTGTACTGTGGGATATTGAAATGTTAATAAAAACTGTAAAATATGGAAAGAGTTTTATATTACGTAACAGCTCCTTCCTAATCTTTCCCTGTGTCAAATATTTCTGTCGATGGCTCTTCAGCAAAGCAAATCAATAAATTATAGCATTATTGTCTCGACCAAAACTCTCTCTTTCTCTTGCAGATGGCTGCCATTCGTAAAAAACTTGTCATAGTGGGTGACGGAGCTTGTGGAAAGACCTGTCTGCTTATTGTTTTTAGTAAAGATCAGTTTCCTGAAGTCTACGTGCCCACGGTGTTTGAGAACTATGTTGCAGACATCGAGGTTGACGGAAAACAGGTAATAGGACTGCCGATGACATCAGATCACAATAAATGCCATTTTACATATATTTTCCTTGATGGGCGAAATTATATATTCGCAGACTCATAGGCTGCCTTGTATCACCCAAATGGAAACTTTCTCGAATTGAGTTTTTAGGATGTTTCCTTTTTTTGTATTGTTTTTGCACAGTTTAAAATGTTGTTAAATGTAGTTACTGTTTAGTGACAGAACTTCAGGTTGTTTGTTGTTATTTCTCTTTTCTTAGGTGGAACTTGCCTTGTGGGATACTGCTGGACAGGAGGACTATGATCGGTTAAGACCCCTCTCCTACCCTGACACAGATGTCATTCTTATGTGCTTTTCCATTGACAGTCCTGATAGCTTGGGTAAGGTACATTCTACTGAATGTTTTCCAGAATTTACGCACACTTAAAGAGTTACATTTTGTATTTCAAAACCTGTGACTGACTGTTCTGTACAAACACAGTGTTTGGCTACCAACATTCTTCAAAATAACTTCTTTTGTGTAGTGCAGAACAAAAGTCATACAGTTGTTCAATCATGACATCAGAATTCAGTGTCATTTATTATGTTAATAAATAAACTGGATAATGGTGTTTAAAGGGGTCATATGGCGCGAAAACTTGTTTTTCTGTCTTTGGTGCGTTATCAGTTGCCCATACATGTATTAGGCACGTAAAATTGCAAAAATAAAAGTGTGGGAACAAAAGATGCGTTCTATCTTAAAGCGAATACTCAACCAGACCTGTCAGAAACTCCTTGTGTAACCACACCCCCACAAATCTACTTCAGATCGTGGTATGATTTGACTAAGACCGCCCAAATGTAACTGCAAGTAAGGTGTGCGTACCTGTCAGTACAATTGTTTTGGAACCTGATGTTCCAAATATAGCAAGAGACGTTACATTTCCATCACACGCTTGCAGGATTCGACCAATCACTACGCACTGGTTAACTGGCCAATCATAACAGACCTCGCTTATCAGAACGATGAGCTTTGTAAAAAATCTGCGCGTTTCAGAGATGCGGGGCAAAGAGGAGATACAAACATGCACACATCATGTATACACATTGCATTACATCTATATTGTAATATTTTTTTTCTCTGCATCACAGAAAATATTCCAGAGAAGTGGACGCCGGAGGTAAAGCATTTCTGTCCGAATGTACCCATCATCCTTGTGGGTAATAAAAAGGATCTCCGAAATGATGAGCACACGCGAAGGGAACTTGCCAAAATGAAACAGGCAGGGCTGTTTTGCTTTCTAGATTGGATTTAAATGTTGTTTACTTAAAAGTGGAGAGTAAGCAATCAAATGCACGCACTTCACACGCTCTGTTTTATTTCTACATTTAGGAGCCCGTAAAGCCAGAGGAAGGACGCGACATGGCCAACCGCATCAATGCCTTCGGGTATTTAGAATGCTCGGCCAAGACAAAAGATGGAGTGAGAGAAGTCTTCGAGATGGCCACCCGGGCCGCACTGCAAGCGAAGAAACGTGGCAAAAAGACTGGCTGTCTGCTGTTATAGAAAACCTGTAGAGGAGCGGGTATCAGTTAACACAGCCCAGGAGACTTAAGCACAGGGAGGGGGGTGGGTTGAAGCCTAGCATTCGTGTCCTAATAATGTCGGTGTATCTGACTGATACTTGGACAATGTGTCAAACTTAACCAGGAGAGACCAATGGACGACTTTGGGAACAGTTGGTACGGATGACATAATTTTCCTGTCATCACAAAAAGTTGGGGTTTCTGGTCATGTCGAACCAACATTTGACTTGAAATTTGTAAACAGACTCTACATCTAGGGTGTTATTCTCTTTTTTTACATTTTAGCCCCAAACACCAGTTTTAAAAATGTTCTCAAATAAGGGTCTATTTTAGGTTTACCCTCCTGTCTTTAGTGATTGTTTTGGAACGATTGTATGTATGTTTGTATATGTAAGAATATTAATGTCCGTGCGAATAAGCGCATGTCCGTCTTTTCGTTGTATATGAGTGTATCTTGCCTACTTTATTCTGTTTTATTATTCTGTGCTCAGCTAAAGCACACACTGAACGCTGAAGTGGACTGTATTGGGTTTAACCTTCCACTTCAGGCTCTTTTCCTTTTATAGCTGGTGTCTCAAAGGATTCTGGGCTGTACATAAGGATGTAAACCGTTTAACCATTCTGGTTTATTTAAGGCATACCATTTTTTTAAATAATTGCATTTAGAAATAAAACAGATTTCTCATTTTATATTTGTGTTCTGTTCAAGGGCACACTTCATCACAAATGCCACCCATGTCTGAAGCGTTGCAGAGTGCACACTTTGCTTATGTAATGCTGCGTTGACTGTCAGTTCTGCTGTGGAGCATGCATCAGTGCGTCCCAGCAAATCCAGAACTGTTCATAGAGTTGTTCTGGAATAGCTAGCTGAAAGCATAATTAAATTAGCACAAGTATTCAATGAGAAACTTTGGCAGCTTTCTGCAGATTCTATATTTAAAAGATGGTGCCTTGAATAATATGCAGTGAGATTTTCTTATAAAAAATCAAGGTCTACATCAAAATTGGGCTCTTTGTCATTTTAAACATTTGTCAAAATGCTAATTATTTTATAGACAAACGATTTTTAGTGTTGAAAAAGATAATTGCACCTTTACATATCAACAGTGAATTAATATGTTCTAAACAAAAAAAGAACTGATCAAAATAATCCAAAATAAAAGCTCTAATGAATACATAGCTGACGTATTGACATCTCAAAACATAAATGTCTAGTTTATCTGTGCATTGACCAAGGTTATTTTAGTTTACTCAAATGAAAGCTTTGAAAAATTGTTTATCAAAATCAAATATAACTGCCCTTAAAAGTTTTGAAAATAACTTATCTAAACTAAACATTTAAATGTTGCCTCAGAAATAAACTGAAATTTGAAACACTAAAATTACAATAATATTCTTTAGCAACATAAAAAATAAACATACATAATAAAATGACAAAAGCGTATAACAAAATTGCTAAAAATGTTACTAAAATGAACATAAAATATTAATAAAAAACTTTAATAACTCTGGCAGTGACAACAATAGCATGACCTACAATACTGAGGAGAAATTCACTTCAAACAATAAAGTAAAAGGAATAAAACAAAATCCAAGGAATGTGCATCTATTCATATAAATAATAATATTTCATGTTCTAACTGCCAATCAAACGGTATTTACTTTAGCGCCCTAAACAAAACATTTCAGTGATGTCAAAAATTTTTGTTTATATGATTTAAAATCAGAAAAATTAAGAGACCTTTTCAAAGACCATAATCGGTTTGTCTGAATTCATTATTTATAGGTAGGCTTGTGTGTGTTTGAGTCAAATAATTTTTTGTAAACGACTAACAATATTTCTCCCAAATTTCCAACAAAAATATTGTTTCTAGT
The DNA here is from genome assembly GCF_947034865.1 of Barbatula barbatula. Lineage (NCBI taxonomy): Eukaryota > Metazoa > Chordata > Actinopteri > Cypriniformes > Nemacheilidae > Barbatula > Barbatula barbatula. Next base: position 15,975,926 of record NC_136780.1, read on the forward strand.
GGCATTTATTTGCATAAAATGTCAAAATAACAGAAAAGGTGCTCTGTATTTATGCAGACCTCAAATACTGCAAACAAACAAGACCACGTTTACCTTTAAGCAATGCAACACATTTACACGTGTATGTAGGAAAGAAATTAATCATTGGATTGTTATCACTGTTTTGTCACTCTTTCGCATTTCTGTTGGACGACTCAATGTCACTCTTGGTATATTTTGTTTTACTCAAACTGGAATGACCACGATAGATCTAGAAACGCAGATTAAATAAAAAAATGTGTGATGGTCTCTTAATTTGTAGCGGCTGTAGTAGGTCATACGGGTGGTTATATCACGTCCAATGGATTTGCGTATTTTATTCCGGGAGTTCTTTGAGCCAATCAGGTTGAGCGCCGTGACCGCGCCCACCGGACTGGAGCCATCTTCTCACACCGAGCTGTGCGTCAAACGTCACGCATTGTATATATTTTAATGCTGTAACGCTGGTAATGTAACGGAGGTAAGCGAGTGTTGCACATTTCCTTTGTGTAGTTAAAATGATGTCGTTTAAAAGGCCAGTGGCTCGACATTGTATCGATTTGTAGTGCTTGTACTTGTCGCGCGGGTTGCAGTTGCGCACTCCGGACGCGAGCGCGTGAACCCCGGACTGTTTCTAACTGCAGTCAGCACACACGCTCTCGTCAGTTTGAGATGTTTATGTTTATGTTTATTTAGAGGTATGACTTTTGTTGACTGTTGGTGTGTGACGTAAACCTATCGTGCATCATTTTTAATAAACATATTGACCCTCTGATTGGTGTCAGGGTCATTTATGCATCTGCGGAAGAGATCAGTCCGATGAACAGCAGCGTGTGTATCAGACCTGACAGCGTTGTTGTTTGTTTAAGGTTTGGAAAGAACATGCAGTTTGCGGGTCTGATCAATCCAGTGCAACGCATCACATGGACTCTTGTCAAACTTTAAACGGTATATCGATAAACTCAGATTGTGTTTAATTGTTTACCTGACGGCTTGATTGTTGTGTTTTGTCAACAGTTGTAAATGAAGCAGATTGAAGCATTTTTCCAGACCTGCACTGAAACATGGATTATGAGAGAAGGTACGTCAAGGGTCTCTTATGGATGCACAGTCACATGTAAAACATCCAAGCGTGTGTTTATGTACACCTGAAACATGCAACAACATCAATTCAACGAAACGCCAACATTTGTTTAAAACGCAAATGAATGAATGGTGTGGAGTCTGCATTTCAGTTGCTGTGACTGGTGTAATTTTAAGCGTTTATCTTGAATAATCTCGACAAACTATATTCTCTTAATTAACCAGATAGCACAGCTATGTCTAGAAAACATCTGCTGCGTAAAAACATCTGGTAGACGTCTTTGAAAGAGCAGTTTTACCTTAGGGATGCGCCGATATGTCAATATATGGTCGATTATACAGTATCTAATTATTTATATAAAATTCCCCAAGACTGAAACAAAAGCCAACTAAAGGGGACAACTGCTTTTATTTGAAAACGTTCACTGCAGAAAACAAGGTAACCGTTGCCGTTTTTTCTCCTGAAAATCATGTACCAAGCTTTCTTTACATTAGAAGACCGTTCTTTAACCTTGAAACTGTTCTGGTATTTTTATTTATTTATTAAACAAATTATAGATGTTCTTCCAGCGCAACCCCAAACAATGATCTTGATAGCCTCAAGTCTTACAGGTCTAAAAACATACAGCAGTTTGATTCAAACAATATGCTTTTGTTCCTATAATTTACACATTCATAAATACTGTACCTACCGACAATGCTTTGCTAATATTTTAGTGAATGATCACGACAGAAAGACAGAACTGTACTGAATTTTAACTGAGCAGCGTGCAGCTGAAGACGTTTAACCAGAGGAAATGATTTATCGGCTACAATATATCGGCCAGAATTTTATTATCGGCCAATTACATTGAAAATGACCGTTTATCGTCCGATACCGATATGGCTGGAATTTATCGTGCATCCCTATTTTACATCATTCCTAAATATCTTCTATATATCCTATTAGACAGCTTACATAAAACGTCTTGCAGATGTAAATGCATCAAATAGACGTCTCCCAGATGTATGTGTGCTATCAGGAAACGGCTCATGAAACCGAACGCATTATATTAACACAATAAAAACCAAGTTGAAATGAACATTTTTCTCAATTATGAATAGCCATAATACAACATTTCCGTTGTGCGAGATCCGTCCTTTATCTTTCTTTATTCCATAGGGGTGGCCGCGGTGACCGCTTGGGTCGCTATGGAAAAGAGACTGATGATCATGATTACAGGGACATGGACTACCGTGGTTACGGACAGGAAAATGGTTTGGGACAGAATAGCAGCTTAACAAGATCGCATGGGCGTGAGGAAAACATCCGTAATTTTTCCTCAAGTAATTTCTCGAGTAACCAACCAGGTGGTTCGCAAAGCAAGGACATCAATTTAAGATTCCAGCAAGATGATGAAAACTGCGAGTATGAAACGGATGATGCGCACCGGAGGGATACGCCGTCGTTTAGGTCCGGGCAGAAGATGTATCTTGATCAGACTCCAGATGGAGAAGACGTGCTAGAGGACAACACCTGGACCAGACTCGGGGGACGGTACAACTCTCAGGATGAATATGTAGGAGAATGGAGTGCTGATGAAGACAAATATTCCAGACACATCAGTCACAGACAAGTAAGATCGTGACATCCAAATCTATTAAAGCTTTGGTACGTAAGCTAAACCTCATACGTTTTTTCTCTGATCTAGGGCTTCCCTGACCAGGTCCAGGACAAACTAAGGGATGGAAGCATCCACCATGCTCTGGAAATGACCCAGGATGAGTCGGAACCACATGACCAAGACTACAGGTCTGATAATGAACAGACGCAGAAACCTAGCAACATCATCATGCTGAGAATGCTCCCACCCAACGCCACCGTCAACGAGGTTTGCTGCCTCCCGTGTTTGTACATTTTCAGGAATGAATGCACCGTCTCGCCAAACCATGGATTTTGCACAAACATCATCTTGTTATCGCTCTTTAGATTCGTGGTCGGCTCCAAGAGCAGGGGATCCAGCCCAGGGAGGTTCGCCTCATGAGGAACAAGTCTTCAGGTGAGCTTGCTCTAATGGTCCCCTTATAAAGTAATGGAGACCTCGGAAGTCTTTCTCTCACCGCCTTCAAAAACATGGCTCATTCAGTGTTTTATTACAAGTCCGGCCATCTCTTCTTTCTCACTTTCTTCCTATTGTAGTTGAGGTGGGTTTTGGCTGGGACTGTTAAGTGCCGGTGCTATAAAACCTTCAAGCACATGTTTTCTTAACCCCTCTTTCGCTTAAGCCATCACATCTTTTTATTTCCACTTCTGTGATTTGTTTTTTTTCCTTTATCCGGAGATTTATCGTGTTATCTTTATCTAGACAATTTGCACATACAATGTCACAAAAGCACAAACATCACACGTGCATACACAGTCCTCTTCTTCCATCTATCTTTGATCGCTCTTGTTTCGGAATATGTGGATGTTTTTGTACTGTGTAAGTATACTATCCTGTGCTGAGAAGATAAGTGTGGTTGACCATCACATGAGCAGCGTTTGAGACCTGTTCACTTTGGGATATACTGTAGCTTATTTTGATGAACACGTTTGGACCAAATGGGTGGACAAAATAAGGAAACGCCAAGGTTTTTCTTATGTATGTATGTCTGATGCCTGAAAAATTGTTACACCTGTTAAACCAGGTGATAATACCTGCGGAACAAGTCCAAGTCAGATCCCTTCAATGCCCCCCGGCATATTACCAGATGAAAATGTCATTGTCTGCATCGTCTGTAGGAGCTCTGAATTCGCCCTGCTACGCACATTTTACCCACCGTCACTGCTCAAAGAGCGGAAAGATTCTGAATTGTGTGATAACGCACAGCTCACTGTTGAGAACATCTGAAAGAACATGATTCCTCCGCTATAGAATAGGTCCTAGTTAATGCATTATCAGATGTTTCCTTTATTTTTTCCACCCTGTATGTGTTGATATATGTTGGGTTATGTGTAAAAGACTTTAACGCAATTTAGGAAATCTTTGATTTTGACAGATTGATTTGACGTACATGTAAAATGTATGTGCAAAAGAGCTTTTCACATCAGTGCCAGACTTAATGTTTTGTGATAAAATAGCTATGCTTCAGATGTGTTCTTTTCAGAAATCTATTTTGTCTGCAATGGGAAACAATGCATACTGGTTTCAGATTTAGTCTGAATATTATTAAACATGAAAAAGTGTAAATGTAATACATTTGCTTATTTTGATATTTTAAGTCATTTCTCTCACACACCCACACATGTCTGGTTTATAATCTCTGTGGGGACAGTCCATAGGTGTAAGGATTTTTAGACCGTACAAACTGTATATGGTATGTCCTACCCCTAATCTTAAAGATCATCGAAAACATTTAGCATTTTTAGATTTTCAAAAAATATCGATCTGTGAGATTTATATGCTTTTTTTGCACCTGGGGACACACACACACACACACACACGAAGAGTTTAGTTTCAACTTCAGAACTCTGTTTATCAAGGTTTTGAAATATCATGTTGTTTTTTTACTGTGCATTCCAAGTGATATGTTTTGCACTATTATATTTTGGTCTACAAAATGATAAAAGCAAATGCTTTTAGATCATATGTTACCCTAAAGAACAAAACCAGTCTTAAGTCCCATTCGCATGGCCCTTATATTCGATGCGAATACTCGTCGCTATAACATTCTAGAACAAAAACAATAGATTCTTATGAAGCCTTTTGTATAGACCGCGAATATCCGCGCAGCGAAAAAGCAAGTGTTTTATGTGAGAGAATGGATGTCGAGTTGTCTGTCGTTGGTGTTTGAACAGACAGAACATTTGGAAAAGTCACAGCGACTACAAAAACAAGGACAAAAAATAAGTTCTGTGGCATTCAAATATAAAAGTATAAACCCTATATATATATATATATATATAACCTTTCATATGAATGCAATTGACATGTTGTGTTGTAGTATGGGATATTACAAATATATTGGCGGTACCAGTACAAGTCATCAAATACAATCAGTTTCTTCACATTTCTCTATTTTTTGCAGTTTTGCTTGTCGGTAGAGTAGATGCAGAAATTCTAAACTTTACATAGATACCAAATTGAGTGAGAAATTTCCAGTTTTGCTGCATCAACTCACCAAAAAAAGTGTTGATATATTTCCGGAAGCAAATTTACAAAATATCTTTATGGAACATGATCTTTTCTGAATATTCTAATGATTTTTTACATCAAATCAGTCATTTTCACCCATAAAATGCATTTATGGCTATATACAAAAGTTCCTGTGCTACTTAAGACTGGTTATGTGGTCCTGGGTCACATGTGATTTTTAAGAGTCAACACAGAAAATATTGTTGAAAAATTGATTAAATTTGTCATGTGGGTCGAGAAATGCAAGTTTATTCATCAGTTTAACTTTAAAAGAAATGTTAATCACAAAATCGAAATTGTGTGATTTTGTTTTATGTTCATAGTCAACATGTTTTAAGACCTCCCGGCATCTTTGGAACACAAAGATATTTAGGTGACATCAGAGGGATTTCCAGGCCTCCTCATAGACATCATGGTAATAGTTGTTGTCAAGGTCCAGAAAAGTACTGAAGACATTGTTAAATTGGTCTTTCCGCACATAGTGGCTCAGTTTGAAGGGACGAGAATGCTTTGTGCCAAAACAAACTTTAATCGCTATATTCTCCTCTGGTTTGTCAGTCTGTGGTGCACGTTCACGAGATTATCGAAAGTATCAGACATTTTGCGAAGATCAGTTTATATAAAGCATGTGTCTGCTTGTAAAAAACAAGAGTTGCCCTTCTGGGTTGTCCAGTCAGAACGCTGGCAGTGCCCCCACCGAATGCGTTGAAGTGCTCTTGTGAATGCGCAACATTACACTGTGTAAAATTACACCTTTTTTTTTAGAGTTTTTCTTTTTACAGATTTTCCACTTCAAAGGTAAAAAATTTTGAAGTTCCTGTTGTTCTTAGATTTTTATTTATTTTGGAATTGCAGTCAAAAACGTTAAAATTACAGAAAAAACACTTGCAAATTTACAAGAAAAACAGGGCAAAGTGTAATTTTACAGGTAAAAATCTGTTATTTTACAGTTTATTTCTGGCGTCAAAGCTGTCAGAAAATAAATTTTTTGCAGTTTATTTTCGAAATGCGGTCAAAAACTATAAAATTACAGAACAAGACGACAGCTTTACAATGAAAATGGGGGAAACTATTTAATATATATCCTTGTATCCTATAATTTTACTGAAAACTCTGTAAACTGGAAAAACTGAAATTTTGGTAACAACAAGCCAGAGGAGAATATATAGTTTAAAGTCGTTATTTGGGTTTGTTTTTGCACATAAAGCAAAAAGTCAATTAAGCCCCTATGAGCGGACGGATCATTTTTTCCAATGTCTTCTGTACTTTTCTGGACGTTGACGACTACTATAACCATGATGTCTATGAGGAGGCCTGGAAATCTCTGGGATGTCACCTAAATATCTTCATTTGTGCTCCCAGGATGCTGGAAGTTCTCTTAACATGTTGAACGTCATGTGGGTGAGTAAAAGAATAAGACAATTTTGATTTTGAGATGAACTTTTCCTTTAAACGTCATTGTATACTCAATATTGAATTGACCACAACAAAAGTGATGTGCATCTAACTGACCGGTGTAAAAAGAACGGGACCAGATGCCTCAGTTATGGCAGTGTAACTGCAGCACTGTTAGAATAAAGCTATACCTCTATCCACCACTCTCTATCTTTCTCTCTCTTTCTATCTGGATATGAAAACACTAACCCCTCACTGCGTTGTTGTTGTTCTGTCATTGTGGCCCGGCGATGGCTGTGTCTCCAGGTCAGAGCAGAGGATTCGCCTTCGTCGAGTTTAATCACTTGCAGGAGGCCAGCCGCTGGATGGAGACCAACCAGGTCACTGCGCACTGCACACACACATACACACCTTCAAGTCCACACGTGTATGGATGTATGTATAAATATGTGCATTTTTCGGCTGGATTCCTTATGATTTCACAGATTCGCCATTCCCTTAAGAAACGAGGTGTTCTTGTGGCATCATCAGGCATTTGACTGTGTTAATACAGTAGTTGGTTGCATTTGCTGCGTCTATTCAGCAGTGCTCTCGTTTGAGTCTGCATGGATTTGGAGTGTGTCAGAATCATCAAACGCCAGACGTGATGCATACAGTTTTTAGTCTTCCTCTAATATGTGAGTCTGTAGATGGGCTGCAATCGGAATAGGAATAAAGTCTTTTTTTTCATTATGTGGGGTTGTTTAGAGGGACTTTGTATGCAGATAAGCCTGGAGCAACCCCTGGGTTTAGGTTGTTGTATATATGCATATTGGTGACAAATTACGGCTAGTCTCCAAGGTCGGAATTCATCATTAAGGCTTAATTTAGAATTAGTCCTGATTTAAGTTAAATTAGGATATTTAAGTTACTTTTATAAAGATGCCCTAGTTAAAAACATTCCCAGTGTGCCTCCTGAGACGAAACAATGGAACTGACATATTTTAAGATGTTTTGGGGCAAGTTTTCAGTTCAAAACGTTCATTGCAGTCTGGGACTAGCTTTAAAGGGATAGTTCACCCAAAAATATTGTTCCAAACCTGTAGAAATCTCTGTGTTTTCTAAACACAAAGGAAGATATTTAAAGAACATCAGTAACCAAACACATCTCATCCCCTATTTACTCTGATAGTATTTATTTTCCCTACTATGGCAGTAAATGGAGGACGAGATCTGTTTGGTTACTGACATTTTTCCAAATATCTTCATTTGTGTTTAGCAAAACAAAGACATTTATACAGGTTTTACTCAACCTGAGGGTGAGTAAACGATGAGAGAATTTTTATTTATGGGTGAAGTATCCCTTCAAGAAGTCTGATCCAAAGCAAGTATAGAAGATCACTGATTTGGCGGACACCCGATATAGTGCACTACGACACAGATTCAGACACCGCTCTGGTCACGGTTCTTTTCTTTATAAAGAGGACCTACAGCGACAACTCTAAAACCAAACGTAATGTTTTATCTCCACAAGTGCAAGCGAAATAATTCTTTAGAAGGCTGTCGACCTTCTCGACGTCACAAATGAATACCTGCAGACTTTCTTTGAAGCGTTAAGATCCATTTGTCTGTTTTGCTTGAACATTCAGTGTTCTGTCGTCGCTGTGTGGCTATTTATTTTATTTTGTGACATTTCTTGTTGGGTGTGATGTGTAAGATGGGAAGGAGTGGGCAGGGTTCTTTGTTCCCCTGAAGGGGGGAGGTTGAGGGTCCGGGCCCGCACGTTGGCCGGCGCATCTTTCCGAGTCCTCCCAAGCCGATGGTGATATCTGTCTTCTCTCTCTTCGATCCAGTTACCCCCTCCCTCTTCTCTTCTCCCCTCTTGTGTGAGATGTGAGGTCTCAAGTGTGCTACGTCTGCCTCAAATATGATATTTACTCTTTTATTTCTCTTTTTTTCTTCTCTCGCTGTGTGTCTCACTTTTAGAGAGTGCTCACTATATTGGGACAGCGAGTATCTATGCACTACAGTGACCCAAAGCCTCGCGCTAATGAGGACTGGCTTTGCAATAAGGTAACTTTGTTTCACAAAAAAAAGAGACAATCGATGTAGTGAAGTGTTTTAATGCCTGTTATCTTTGTGTCAGTGTGGAGTGCAGAATTTCAAACGAAGAGAAAAGTGTTTCAAATGTGCTGTTCCAAAGTCAGGTGCGAATCTCGTTTTATTTCCTTTCATCAGTCACTCACTTAAATGGAGGAAATCTAAATAGCACTTAATGCCCCCTCGTGTTGTCTTTCAGAGGCTGAGCTGAAATTACCCCTTGTGCCAAAGAGTTTACCCTTGGGCCAGTTAAAGGACTCCTCTCAGGGTTTACTTCCCCTTCCTGCCATATATCAGACTGCAGCTCCAATTCTCAACATGGCGTCCTTGTCCCAGGCTGCTGAGGCAGCCAATGACAGTAAGTCCTGCACAAAGTTCACTTTGACACACCCATCCTGGTCATTCTCACGAAACCAATGAAACGTCATGTCAGTTAAGATTTTAATTAAACAAAATGATCAGAATAAACATGTTTTAGTTCTCTACTTTGCACAAAGCATCATTTTAACATGGAAATTTTGTTTTTTATGCTTGGACAAATCGGGACACGTTATGGTTATGAGAACTTGAGTGCACATATATTATATATATATTACACAATGCCAATGGGCCAATGTTTCTTTAGAAAGTTTAACATGCTGTATTTGAAAATCGCATGAATTCTTTTTGACCATCGATGGTACTCGCAAAAAGTTCAATATATATTTTATTTGTTATAAACGTATAACAAATATTTCACACATTTATACATATTATGTATTATTACTCGTACACAGAAATGACAAAGCAACAGTTTAACATGACAATTACTAAAAACGAGTCATCCCGCCTTCCCTATGCCACAGACATTTCTAGAATTTTCTGACAGTGACGATTGGAAAATAGTTTTACAAATATGTGAAAATGTGTATAGTTTTTGTTTATTTGAAATATACAGATATATCGTAATTAATCAAGAATGTACACATTGATGCTACATTAAAAAAATCCCAAAATATTACCACAATAATAAGCACCACATAATTGTACAAGAACTTTAAAGGGGTGGGGCGAAACATCGAATTGTTACACTGTGTAGTTTACATGTATACATATATACATACAGTGTGTGTGTATATATATATATATATATAAGTTGTAATTTTAACAGTATAATTTTTATATTCTGATAAAAAATCTAATATGTCATCCAATCAGATGTTCTAAATGACAAAAAAACAATGACAGAATATTCATGTATGATAAAAATGTAGAAATAATGGAAGAAAGAAGAGTTTAAACGCACAGTAACAGTAGTTTACCACATTTAATAAAGTCACATGTATCATATTTTTATTCAATTATACTTCATTAATGTATGTACGATTAATACAAACTTGATTAGACAACACGGCTTGTCATGTTTTGTTCTGCAAATTCTGACATCTGTCATTTTCAGCTCTGATATTGAGGAACCTGGGACCTCACACCACATTAGATGCTATTCTGTCAGCTCTGGTCCCATTCGCTACCCTGTCGCCCTCAAACGTGCGGCTCATCAAAGATAAACAGACACAGCTCAACCGAGGATTTGCCTTCCTCCAGCTCACTACGATTGTGGTAAGAACACGAAGTGAAAATCTTATTTAGTCGTGTGTCTCAACGTCCGTTTCATGGCGGCTTGAAAAGTTCTTCCAAACGGCAAACAACACCATGCAAATGACATAAGCTCATTCTTATGAGGCTGTGAAATGGAGTTGTGTCCGCCGAAAACAAACGGGCGCATTGTGTGGTTTGTATTTTAGGAAGCTTCACAGCTGCTCCAGATCCTTCAATCCCTGCAGCCTCCTCTCTCCATCGACGGAAAGCTCATCTCTGTGGAGTTTGCCAAGGGATCCAAACGGTAAGAAATCCTGCTGTTACGATGTCAGGACACTCATGCGTATGAGATGACATGTCAATAGTGTTTCTATCTCTATCAGTGATGGTTTACTGACGGACGGGAATCGAGCGAGTGTGGCGACCGTAGCAAGCACAGCTATAGCTGCAGCTCAATGGGCGGTCACTCAGGTCGGTTTGTTTATCATTTTCTATTGCTGATTGATTATTTTCTGTATTATTCATGATTTTGATCTTTACACATTTTTTGCTGTCCGCACAGACAGCTCAACTCTCAGGTTCAGCTCAAAGCGGTGATTTCAGCGTGCACCACCAGGGGGCAGCAGTGTCTTTGTTTGGGCTCGGGGCTGCGCAGGGCATCAGTGGAGAGGCACAACCCTTTAAAGGGTCAGCAGTGACCAATCACACCTCATTACTGACTCTTAACAGAGGAAGTGCCCCTACAGGTGAGCAGATGTATGAAATAACAATAACTCAGCAGGTAGATTCTCTCTGGTCGAGAACGGTTCACTAGTAAAAGGTCTATCTGAAGTAAAACACATATATGATTTGTTGGTATAGCAGTGTTATTTTTAATAATGTTTGGGAATTTGGAGATGGGGAACCCAAGATCTGGTAAAGATCTTGTTGCGGCCTGCACGTAAATTATGTTAAAACCTTTTTGTGATAGTAACTTGCTCTTATATCTTGAAAACAAACAATAAAACATTATAAACACAATAAAGTTATAATAAGTAATTGTGTTTATATAATTAATGGAAATATTTATTAAATAATATAAACAAATACAAATATAATTTTGGTTTGCAACACGAATAATCCTACAAAACCTGACTATATTTTACAATGCTAAATTGCAGATCAAAAGGTCTGCTAGGTGAAGCATCAAGCACGAACAGCCCTGAGCTTATAGGAAATGAAATTGACGTGCAAACAAACTGTTAATAATTTGTCCTATTTGAACCAGGCCTGTTTATATTGCATGAGTATTGTGTGTTTTTACCTTTAGTTGTGCCGATCTCCACGGAAACTGAATTTGCAGGTGCTGCCTCAATACTGTCTCTCCGAGCATCTCAGTCGCAGATCGTCACCACGGCAACCGCCTCACAGGACAATCAGGTAATTGGCCGTACAGTTTTTTCTTGTACATTCACGAGCTGATTCATTGTCTGAATGTTCCAGTTGAGTGAATGCTTTAGAAATGGACTGTTCTATTTCTGCGACATTTTGAAAATTGGTTTGTGTATTGTGTGTGTGTGTGTGTGTGTGTAAAGATGCCAGTGGAGATCATTGGAAAACCTCAACCTGCCACTCCCAGCCAACCGGCCACACCTGGAACTGCTTTGGAGTGTCAGCAGTACCGTGAGTCATTACAACAAAGCCCATAAACAATTTTTTGTATTTTACATACCTTATGCTGGGGCCACACCAAAAGATAATCGGGCTGATTTCTCCCCTTCCGACAGTCCTAGGTAAAGTCTCTCTGATCTTAAACTGCTCTAAAGATGATCTTGTCAGATTTCCCTGTGGTGTGATGTGTGTTAAGAGTGAATGAACCTGATCGGGTTTGGAACATCGGAGCCGCCCTGATCGTGAATCTTAAATATTCAACATAAATATTCAACGATCAGAAATCCTGATGTGTGGGGGAATCCCCGAGGACAAACACACAAGAACTAAGTTGAATGTGATGGGGAACAAAATAATACCCAATCAGAAAGCCAGCTGACAGAAGTATAACAACCGTAGTTATCACTTCAACAAACCCTTTTCTTTATTCTGTCAATGTTCTGTCAAAAGCATTACAAAAGAGATTTCCTGTGTTCACAGTCAGTGCTGTCTTCATCACATCACGGCGCACCACACATTATAGGACTTTTTCTTCTCGTGTTGTGTGGCCCCAGCATTAGGTGACACAAAGGACTGGGTGCTACTTCGGCTTCGTATAAGAAATGTCAGCAAAAAAGCATTTCCACCATAACATTCTTTGATTAAAAAGGATATTTTAAATAAAAGTATATTTAAAAAAATACATTTATATAATATAATAAAAGGATTCATTTGTCTCTCTAAAGTTGATTGCACTATATCCTAAAAACACACATTTTAATAATATATATTAACACTAATATATATAACATAATAATAAAAGATGAATTTCGTGGGGCAATTTGATGAAACCTTAAGGTTGAGTTGTTTGTTGTGGAAATGATGCCCCAACCCGAGGTTCAATCAAAATAATTGATTTATTCTCATTGCTGCTTTTTTGTCTATAATCTGCATCATTCAGAAATGCGTTTCCTCTTTCTCCAGCGGATCCTGACGTGTCCACGTATCAATATGATGAGAGCTCCGGTTATTATTATGACTCTTTTACGGGTCTCTACTATGACGCAAACTCACAGGTAACAGTTACTACAGAGTCAGACACGAGTGGAAGGATGAACATTTATGATATTAGCAAAATCTAAGCAAAAGTGCAAGTGATGCCTAGCATGTAGACAGAGGCGCCTAAAAGTAACCGTGATCCACAACTCTTCTTTCTACGTAATAAAACTATACTGATCATATTTCAAGTTTTTTTGGTCTTGTTTTTCCAGTACTACTACAATCCTCACACACTGCAGTACATGTACTGGGACGGAGAAAAGCGCACGTATGTTCCCGCTCCATCGCAGACATCTGAAGACGGGACCATGAGCTCTGACCCTTCAGCTACGCCCAACAATGGCAGAGACAAGAAGGACAAGCCCAAGAATAAAACTGCACAGCAGGTACAACCTCAAATAGAGAAAAGTAATGAATGAATCCTGTAATGTTTCTCATCTTTGATGTATAGAAGGTGATGATGTGATCTTTACTGACGTGTTTGGATGGGAAAACGATCAAACTATTCCTGTCTGAACAGGGTTCAGTTGATCATGAAGGTTGCTTTCAGGTGGTCCGTGATGAAATAGTTGTTGTTTACAGATAGCTAAAGACATGGAGCGATGGGCCAAAAGCCTGAACAGGCAGAAGGAGAACGTACGGTCGTCTTCCGTGAGCTCAAACCCTCGGTTGCAGGGCAGATCCGACGACCGCCGGGAGTCTGCCAGCGCTGACGCAGGTTACGCCGTCCTGGAGATGAAGGTGACCACCAAAGCCCTGCTCTTGAAGTACCATCACACATAATTTGAACATGTCTGACTGACGGTGTGTTTCTGACAGGGTGCCTTACTGGAAAGACCTCCACTTCTGATGGAACACATGAGACATCCTGAAGAAAGAGACGTGCGTTTTGTGATATATTGTGTTGTGCCTTGTCGTTTGGTGCATTTGTATTTTTTTACTTTTGTATTTTTCATTTAAATGATATCATTTGGTTGGCGGTTTTTTCCAGTGTGACTTACCGTACAATGTTTAAGCCGTACAGTGCCACTGCTTTCTCATCTTTACCTTGTTTACAGCATCTTTTTTGTATTACTAATGAAGCGTACTGGGGTGTTAAAAACATGTTTTATGTTCGTCAGTGGAGTCCTTCTCAGGGTCTTGTGGCGGGCTACAGTGGCGAAACGGACAGCGAGGAGGAGGGGGGCGAGAGAGAGGAGAAGCTCACAGACTGGTCCAAACTGGCGTGTCTGCTTTGCATGAGACAATTCCCCAGTAAAGAAGCTCTGATCAGACACCAGCAGCTCTCTGAACTACACCGAGTGAGTGACATCACTTGCATCTCTGACACAGAATGTTCCCTTAAAGGGATTATATTTTTCTCATCATTTATTCACCCTCATGTCGTTCAAAACCGGTATGGACATGAGAAACGTCTCTGTGGTTTTGTATCCATATAATGCAAGTCAGTGGGGGTCCATGCTGTTTGGTTACGCACATTCTTCAAAATATCCCCTTTTGTGTTCTGCAGAAGAAAGAATGTTAGGTTTGGAATGACACGAGGACGAGTAAATGATGACAGATTTTTGGGTGAACTGTCCCTTTAAGACTTCAGATTATCAATATATAGTCATACAGGTATTATGTAAAACAATGTTGTTTCTTTTTGTGCATAAAAAGCAAAACCTAGAGCAGAGGAGAGCCAGACAATCCCAGCCGGAGCGGCAAGATCGATCAGAAATGGAAGTAAGCATCACTGAGAGACTTCTTTCTGATGGAACCAAGTGTGTCCTGAACCACTATCTCGCCTTATTGGGTATTTCTGTGTACTGTAGTTTATTATTTAGACAGCATGTCCTCCAGTGTTTGTGTTCATTTCAGCTGACGTACAGAGATCGGGCAGCTGAAAGGAGAGAGAAAGGGGCCTTTCCACAACAACTAGATGCCAAGAAGAGAAAATTCAACCCCGTGTAAGAGGACGCGAGTGACATTCCTCTTTTAGGTAAATGGCGTTTTATTTGGAGACACCACAGGATAACTCGACATTTTACTAAGGACACATTATTGTGTTTTAGGCATCCGTGTATTTACTGCACAATGACAAAGGCACATACTGTTATATGCACCCTGTCATGAGAACAAGACGGGTGCTTGTCTCACATGTATCATTTCTCTTGCTCATGACAGTAGCACGGGATCCCGTCTCCAGGCGGGATGTAAGAAGGAGAACATCTCGGGTCATTGTGAGCCGTTCATACTGAAGCGAGTCCAAAGATCAGTTTCTCATCTGTCTGTGCAGAGATTTCTATCATCAGGGTGTGCGACTTGGAAATGCAAGTTTAAGAGGAATGCTCAGGAATCCGAGCGAGAGCAGAACACAAAAATACAAAGTGTAACCATGTGGAAATATGTGTGTGACCCCCACCGTCTGCAGCCATTCCAGACAAAAATGTGTTTATGAATCATATGTTGTACCCATATATGACACATAGGCGGCATGAATTTATGCAAAATATGTTGGGATTCTAGAAAGCATGTAGAATGATGATGGGTAAAAACCGTTGGTTGTCATTGACCTCATGAAAGAGCTTCAGTCTGATGTGCAATGCAGTTTGCATGTGTTATTCTATGCAGATAATTACAGACAGCATCTGTCTGTGACGATTTGGAAACGCACAGTAGGTTAGTGATTGTATATACAGATGTTATCGGTTTAAATACATATATGACTTTATATGAAGACTCGCAGTATAACATTGTATTTCACGCTATGAGCTGTATAAGACAACGTACGCTTTCAAACTATTTTTAAATGTGAATTTCAGATGGACAACGTGAGTTTAAAAATGTTTGTATGGGCACTAAGTGCCAACGTGTTTTTTAATTTGTTAAACATGATTTCTTTGTGTAAATATATATGATTCTCACATTTAAATTGACTCACTTTCAACACAAATGGATGAAAGCAGTTTGAGAAATGTGAATGCTAATGAGAAATGTTTAGCAATGTGGGTTTTCCTTCATTATATTATGTGAAAACAGAGCATATGGTATGGATGGCTCTAATGTGACGCTTGTTTTGAAAGCACAGATTTTTTGATATATTGATGCAGAGTCTATGAGTTACGTTTAGAGCGAACCGCACAAACTTAAAAGGTCATATTTAACTCACAGTAAATCACAATAAAGAAACAAAATATTCATATAAACAATATTTTATGTTATTATATTACAATATTCATATATTATTTAAATATATTGCCTAAAGAAAATATCTTTACGGCAGTTCCGTTTCAAGGATTGTGACATTTTTCAATGTACATTATAAACACTTAAATTCTTTATGTGAAAATAACCAGACTTCACTTTATGCTAAATAAAGTCTTTCTGAAGTGATTCTGCATAGAGATCATTATTGAAATCCCTTTAGTGAGTGAAATTGTCCTGCGGTGTGTTGTTTTAACATTTGTGGTGTTGATTTGTATAACAACTCGTTGACTCATCACGCTGCACGAGAAGTTGTTTGTTTAGGGTTTAAGCTGAGCTTTGTGCCACAGACCTCGTGTTAAGACATGGAATGATTCACAATAAAACTAGAACATTCTTCGCCATTAAGATGACTAGACTACCAACCGTGCCGTAAATGAATCCACTAGAAATTAGGGTTTGAACGACCTTACGAGGTCGAATATCATGTTTTGCAATAAGATTTGATGTATATATATATATATATATATATATATATATATATATATATATATATATATATATAATATAAATAATGTTGTTCATCTACTGCACAAGAGCAACAACAACTAAACTAAAACTATTACATAATGTTTGCATATTGGCACACTTTGTAGAAAACGCCTTCACTTCATATATCATATAAATAACATTTTATTAAGACCATTTGTTAACCTCAATATTTCTTGTAGCTCAGTGGTTAGAGCGTGACACTAGCAACGGCAAGGTCATGAGTTCAATCCAAGGTATTTTACATACGTAATCCGAAACAAATGTATAGTATAATGAGTCACGTTGGATTAAAGCGTCTGCCAAAGGCATAAATGTAAATATCACTTTTGCACCTGCAAATAATGCTGAAGTTTTGGCTACAATACATATTTTAAAAGAGTTGTACCTTAACTTAGTACAACATAAAATATAGATTTACATATTTGAGTGCTACAGTGTGATAAGTAGAAAGACATTTCTAAGAGTGCTGTCCTCGAGGGAATCCTCAATGAAAATCCTCCAGAAGACACGTCACAACGCTGGTCTGTTGAGCCTTAGCATCGTTTTGTGTAACGACAGCAACATGGCCCGAGTGGATTTAATGTGTGATATCACAATGCAATAATGACGTAACAATTGCATACACGCCTCGCTTTTATTCACATCCCGTTGGAAAACAAGCGACACTTGCTCGGGTACAAACACAGGTCATCGGATGCTGTTGGGTCATGTCAAGGATCAATGTTCACATTCAAACCGTACACTAAAAACACTAAACGACTCGCTAAACGTGTGCTTTTACATCTCATGCGTCTAAGTCACAAATACAGACAATACAGGAAAATACAATCACAACCTGTACATCAGATT
Organism: Barbatula barbatula; assembly: GCF_947034865.1. NCBI lineage: Eukaryota > Metazoa > Chordata > Actinopteri > Cypriniformes > Nemacheilidae > Barbatula > Barbatula barbatula. The sequence continues at coordinate 15,993,508 of NC_136780.1, forward strand.
TAAAGTGGATCTGTTAGTCCAACATGGCACGTGGGTATTTTGGTAAGGATGCTCGAGTCCAGAAGACTGACGACTAACTCAAATCTGCCACAGTTGTGTATACAAGAACTTTACATTGGACTGAGTATCCACAGATGTCTCAACGTTCTGCGTTTATTTCACTAAATTGACTTCGATCAAGTGCTGTCGTTCTTAAGCACAAAGGTTGTGCGAGGGTAATGAACGACGTCAGTAAAGCCAGTAAAAAGATTCGCTTCTCATCTAACGGTACGTCACCAGAGTGCATATTAAGCGTTTCTACAAGATAAGCAGTGACAACTCAATAAATTACAATGAAAAAGCAATAAAAACCTATTTGGCCAGTCATTATAATATTTACACATTTTGATGTGTGGCTTTTGAAAGCTATCATTGTTTTGTATATGACACTGTAAAAATAAGTCCTAACGGTGATATATGGCTAGTTTCTGTACATCCGGCCTGACACCAAAAAACGAAAATTGTCGTTCTGTGCTCACTACAGTTCTGAATATAAACACTCGTGCTCCATTTCGTCCTACAGGTCTGTGCATGTTCCAGATGTTCCTACAGTAGACGGCCACTGTCACTCATGGAACTGCAAGACGCCCCATTCCAAGGCACAATGATTTAGGTCCATGTGTCCACATCTGTCTGTAAGGTGCTTCTGTTTGCTTTCTGCTTCACGTGTGTCTTTTGGTCCTCCAGAAGCTGGAAGATCCAGCAGTCGAGTTCCTGCGATATTCTCGCGTGCTGTGCGACAGAAATGACACGAATGAGCTGTTACAACTAGCAACCAAAGATACATTTTACAACTTCAAAAGCATGTATTAGTGTAAAGGTCTTTGCACATACAGTCCGAAATTTCCGTAAGCGTTTTTTAGTATCGTGCACTGTTTTGTACGGTGTCTCTGAATTGTCAAAATGCCTCAAAAAATGCTTTCTGGATGCGGAAAACACAGAAAATGGAAGGCAGTCCGAATGTTTTTTGACAGTGGCAGTGTGTTAATGTGACTGACACAACGTTTCGGAAGGAAATTTCGGACTCAATGTGCAATGGCCTGTTACTTTATTTCAGTAGTTTCATCATTGTACATATCGAGAAAAATTGCAATGTTACCATGTACGTGTTATATTGAGCTATTTCTTTTTCTTTATTTTCTTTTATTTAAAGCACATTATAAATAACAGAATTATAATTATGCCATAATCCCCCAATTGCAGCTTTTGTCATTAATTCAGATATTTTCAGATTCACAGTAATTATTGTGCACTTTTGGAAGTGAAACTAGTCACTTGGTCACTATGGTCGTGTTTGTAGGCATTGTTCTAGTTATTTACATAATGTTACACATTTTTACAAAACATTTTTTCTTCATTGAATAAATTAAAATTTAAGGATGTCAAGTGTATCTACAAGTGTTAAGATACACATGCATAATTATCACAATAATGTCAACAATTAATAATAATAATTGTCAAAGCCGTAAAATAAAGATGAATCGCCAGAAATATTCAAAATGAATGCTGAAAACAAGCAAAAATATCACACTTTAATTGTTAACCTTTCGTTTGTTCAAGTACTTTATTCAAGCACCAGGTCTTTTTTTGTTGTTCTAATCATAAACGTATTTTTAAAATCTTTTTTTAATCAGAAAACAAGGCTTAATCTCTTTTTTCAGAGTTATAAGATATTAATATCACTTTCCTTTAAAATTTTTAGAATCTTGTACTGAAAAACTAAGTATGAAATGAATTCCATTTTTTGCATGAAATGTATTAGAAATAATAGATGATCCCTCACGTGGAGTGGTCTTGCAAATATTGATTTGACCTAAAAAAAAATGTTTATCTGTGGAATCTTATTAACAAATAACTCAAGATCATTTGACTTTCCTGGATTTTAGTTTTCGCACTACACGAGAAGGAAAAGGCCGGCACAGCTATGTAGGAAATGTGTGTCCTGGGGCATCTGTCAGAATATAGTGCCTGACCATTCAGAGTCAAGGATTATTGCAAGATGTTATTATTACTGTTATATAATAACATGTGGACGTCATTTTGTGGAAATCACGAATCTCTCTCTCTGTTCTAGAATCCCCTGGTTAGGCCTGGTTACCCTCTGAGGTTTTTTTCTCCTCCAATGGAGTTTTGGGTTCCTCGCCACCGTTTGTTTGCCTGGCTGGGGGGGCTGCTAGAATTTGATAGTCTTATTTAATTAACAATGCATATAGGAATTTGTGTGTCTGATATTTGACCTGTGTTTTGACTTCCATAACCTTTTATGTTTTACTTATAGTCAATGTTTTCTTGTACAGCTGCTTTGTAACAATGAAAATTGTTACAAAGCACTATATAAATAAAGCTGACTTGACTTGACCTCTTTGAGAATTGCTTGAGGTTGCATGATTATATAACCTCAGTTAGGACGTTATGAAGGCAGTGTGTGGCAGTCTCTAACGTGTCAATGAAAGGCAATAAAACGCAACTTAACACAATGACAGTCATGAGATATGGCAGTTTTATAGCCGACCTGTCCTCGTGTGCTCTTTAATGGTCTGCGTCAGAACAGCTGGCCACGGCCTCAAACACTTCTACAGGCTCTGATGTGTGTGATTCAGCTGGGAACCTGCTACACACAAGAGGAAAGAAACACTTTAACAAGCACTATAAATCCATGAATGTCAAGTATGTACTCTGGATAGACACCACACAGTATGAGAGTGTTCCAGGCGAAAACTAAAGACAAACGCCACCTTTTAGGGCCATAAGGGTGCATAACAAGGTCTACAAAAAATATTGTCATATTTACAAAACATTACTTATCTGTACAATACAATATCTACTGAAGCAGTGCTAAACATAATGTACGTTAAAGAAGGTTCATTTACACTTCATTTAATTCAAAACCAAACAGTTCGACCTCTTTTGTGACTTCTCACCTGTGTGTTGGACTGCGGCTGTGCGATGGACTGTAAGCCCCAGCACCTAAGGGAGCGTCTGACAATTCACTGTCATTCATGCCCACGGTTAAATTATTCTGCCAGTTTCCCCCTCCGCTGGCAGTAGATGACACTAGTGAGGGGACGTGAGAGGTTAAGAAACGTTAACTAAAAATGAATCAGATAAAAACATCATTGATTTTTACATGTTAAAGGGATAGTTCACCCAAAAATGAAAATTCTGTCACGAATTACTCATCCTCAAGATGTTCCAGACCATTGGATGTTTGAACCTTTGTTCTAGTGAACACAAAGAAAGTTTTTATTTATGAACTGTTTGCTTCCATACATTCCTCAAAATATCTTCTTTTGTGTTCAATAGAAAACAAAAAAACAATAACTGTTTGTACTGTGGTAGTCGACGGTGCCCCAGAAATCGCTAAAATTCTTCCAAATATCTTTCTTTGTGTTTAACAAAACAAATACATTTAAACAGGTTTGGAACAAAGGAGGGTAATTCATGACTTGGGTTTTTCGGTAACTGTCCCTTTAAGGCTAATTGATCCTGATCCAACCAACGTGTGTGAAACCCTTGTTGGAGTGTGTTGGGTACGGCGCGGTACAGCTCACTTGTAAGGGGATTTCCTCTGGGTACAGTACCTAGGTAGCAGATACTTGTTTTTAGTACCACCTCGGCTGAGGTTCTAAGCGTACTGTACCAATACCAAAATGTGACGTGTTTACATGCAGATCACTGATTGGGCAGAGAGAATCATTACCAGCGTCATTGGATTTGCAACACATGAATATGCATTTAAATACGCCATATTTGCATTTCCCTTTGTGACAGACAAATAGAGATTGAGACCCTTAACGCAATGCTAATTGCTACATTAGCTTACCCTTGTGCAATGTGGAGCAAACCAAATGATCGTTGTCTGCTCTTTGTTTTAAGATTTCCCAAACTCTCTGGTATTTTAGCAGTATTTTGTTTTGCTGCCATACTTCATCGATATGCTCCATTACGCCTGTGTTGTGTGTGTGCTTGTCGCGTTCACAATGATGCTACGGCAGTAGAGGCTGCACAACCATGACGATAAGTTTACACTCCCCACCCACTTTAAAGCGGTACTAAACTGCTGGGGAAAAGCAAACTGAGCCGAAGTGAAAAGAGCTGTACCGAGCCGTACTAAACCTGAAGGTATCATTCGGTGGAAACGCGCCAAATGAGAATTCAGAATGACGCCATTTGTTGGTTTTCGTTGGATCTATGTGAATGATTCTTTATAGGGAAACGGGAGGGCTGCTTGTCCAGGTAGAACCTAGAAGATTCTAGTTTCTTTGCCAGGGCATTGGTCCATTGGTTCTTGAGTGCATTACTAGGATGTTGTTAAGCGATTGATAGGGGTAATCATGATATTATGGTCTCCAGATGTGGCTTGTCCCTTACAAAACAAACATTTATGGAAATATACTGTAAAAAATATAATGCAATATGTTGAATAATACATTTCCATATATTGGATTTAATATATTGAGGGTAAATACAGGTGCTGGTCATATAATAAGAATATCATCAAAAAATGTATTTATTTCACAAATTCCATTCAAAAAGTGAAACTTGTATATTATTTTCATTCATTACACACAGACTGATATATTTCAAATGTTTATTTCTTTTAACTTTGATGATTATAACTGACAACTAAGGAAAATCCCAAAGTCAGTATCTCAGAAAATTTGAATATTATACATGGTGTCTAATCAGCTAATTAACTCAAAACACCTGCAAAGCCTTTAATGGTCTCTCAGTCTAGTTCTGTAGGCTACACAATCATGGGGAAGACTGCTGACTTGACAGTTGTCCAAAAGACGACCATTGACACCTTGCACAAGGAGGGCAGGACGTATGCAAGACATGCCTTTCAGCTGTCGCATTCCTTGTGTCAAGCCACTCTTGAAACGCAGACAGCGTCAGAAGCGTCTCACCTGGGCTAAAGACAAAAAGGACTGGACTGCTGTTCTCTGATGAAAGTAAATTTAGCGTTTCCTTTGGAAATCAGGGTCCCAGAGCCTGGAGGAAGAGAGGAGAGGCCCACAATCCAAGTTGCTTGAGGTCCAGTGTAAAGTTTCCATGGTCAGTGATGGTTTGGGGTGCCATGTCATCTGCTGGTGTTGGTCCACTGTTTTTTGAGGTCCAAGGTCAACGAAGCCGTATACCAGGAAGTTTTAGAGAACTTCATGCTTCATGCTGCTGCCCAACTTTATGGAGATGCAGATTTCATTTTCCAACAGGACTTGGCACATGCACACGCAGTGCCAAAGCAACCACTACCTGTTTTAAGGACCATGGTATCCCTGTTCTTAATGCAAACTCGCCTGACCTAGAAAAACTATGGGGTGTTGTGAAGAGGAAGATGTGATAGGCCAGACCCAACAATGGAGAAGAGCTGAAGGCCACTATCGGAGCAACCTCAGCTCTCATAACAACTGAGCAGTACCACAGACTGATCGACTCAATGCTACGCCGCTTAGCTGCAGTAATTCAGGCAAAAGGAGCCCCAAATAAGTATTGAGTGCTGTACATGCTCATACTTTTAATGTTCATACTTTTCAGTTGGCCAAGATTTCAAAAAATCCTTTCTTTGTATTGGTCTTAAGTAATATTCTAATTTTCTGAGATACTGAATTTGGGATCAGTTATAATCATCAAAATCAAAAGAAATAAACATTTGAAATATATCAGTCTGTGTGTAATGAATGAATATAATATACACGTTTCACTTTTGATGGGAATTAGTGAAATAAATGAACTTTTGGATGACATTCTAATTATATGATCAGCACCTGTATATACTGTAGGAAAATATATTTCCCTTTGTATGAGGAGAGTCACTCATTTTTAGCACACCCTACTTATAATAGCTAGTCAAGGAAACTAACAGGGAATAGCTCTGGCATTGGACAACAAATCAATAACTTTGCACTTTATGATCACAGATGCACAATTCAAGTTTCTAAAACATAAATTCTTAAACTCGTTTCTGGCATTTTTCACCCCATAGGATTCATTGTGTCAGTGAGCTGTGTTGTGTGAAGAACTGTTTAGTACCTGAAGAGAATGAGTTGGTTCTGCTGGAGTGGCTGAAGGGTGCCGGCAGGGTCTGGTAACCCAGGCTATGCTGAGAGCCTCGATCATATTTGTAGGTATAAACCAGGTGATATCCACCCGGGTCCCTGTGCTGGCTGGCGTTGCGGTTGTACCATCCCTTTAGATGTTCAGCCACCAAAGCCTTGTACATGTTCTTTGTCAAAACCTCATTCAGGTGCCCCTGCCTCCCTCTAGGAGGCCTCACAGTAGCGTACGGGTTCTGGGACAAATTATCCGACCCCTCCATTCCATAGTGCCTGTTCCGACTACGCCCATGGTAGCCATGTGTCGGGTAAGAGGGGTTGAGGTTATAGTGACCCTCGAGTTCGCTCTCATAAACGTAAGCTCCGTTGGAGCAGGGCTCATAATCGAAGCCGGGGTAACCTGTCACATAGTACGCATGTGGTCCGTAGTGATTCTGCTGATTGGCGTAACTGCTGGAGTTTTGAGGGACCAGGTTAGGCATGCTGCCCGTATTGCCGTAGATTGCCGTATTGCGGTGGAACCGGTAATCATAGGAATGAGAGTCCAGTGTGCGGTATGGAGGCGTGACTGAACATGGGGGACAGTAGTCCATGCTGGAATAGGATGAGCAGTCGTCCAACACCTCGGTGCTGTTGCTTCGCCGGGATGGAGACAGTGGGAATACCGACTTTGAACAGCGAGAGTGGAGGAGTTGAGACTGAGACTCCAAACTGCCGCTGCGGTGCCGGAAACCATGGATGTGACCTTCTGACCTGTGGGGCACCAATCGACATATCTTACTGGCCATATAATTTCTTTAAAATGTATTGTTGTCAGTGCTGGGTGAGTTACCTGAGCTGGCTGCTGCTGTATGCGTTACGGGGCATAACAGGGGTTTGAGGTAAGCTGTGGGGGGCCTTTGGCATTCTGGGTAAGGTTTTACATGGGCTGCTTTGGGCAGAAAACACCTCACGGGGAGTGTAATAATGTCCAGGCCCTAGGTGCTCGTGATCTAATCTGAAGTCATACGGAAAGAGCAGGAATGATTATACAAGAGTAATATAAAAACACATTCTCATTACTGCAACACTGTGATGTGTAATACAAAAAAACAAACATTATCATTACCGCAACACTTTAATGTGGAATAAAACAAATTCTAATTAATGCAACACTGTGATGAGTTATACAGAAACACATTCTCATTACCGCAACTCTGTGATGTGTTATACAAAAGCACATTCTCATTACAGCAACACTGGGATGTGTTATACAAAAAACACATTATCATTACCGCAACACTTTAATGTGGAATAAAAAACACATTCTCATAACCGCAACTCTGTGATGTGTTATAAAAAAGCACATTCTCATTACAGCAACACAGTAATACCATAATGCACAATACTGAACCTCATTCTCATTACCGTAATACAGCAATGAAAATGATTTTAAATGTTATAAAATGTAAATATTTTATATAATAACATTCTGGCATATATACATATTTTAATAAAGTACGTAACACATCATTTTTGCCTTACGGTAATGACAAAATGCTAAATGCTCCCTCATATATAAGTTGCAAAATGAAAGAATGTAAACGTAAATGTAATAATTTGGCCCCAGAAGTTCACCACAAGTTTCCCACCTGTTATGAGAACTGTCATGCCGTGTGTCGCTGGCTGGAGATCGTCTATCTGGTTCATACTCCAAGCCAGAAGAAGACAAAGGAGGACTTAGACACGGTGAACACTGGACAGAGCGAGAACGTGGCCTCTGGCTGCCATCATCTAAAGAGTGAGAAGAAAATGTCATAGTTTATGTGCCAGTTTCTGGCGATAATCAAATCTACATTTCAAGAGTTCGCATTAACATGTAATCAGATGAGCTGAAGCAAATTTGGCGTGCTGTCCAAGGGGAGGGCTCCAAATTCAGAGTTTTAGCTGAAACCCTGAGTACTTCCCCTTTAACTGGGATAGACACCAGCAGAGAGTGAGGGATGCTGCAAAAACTGTCGGAGACTTCTCTGATGGGTTGTATTGCTCCCAAACTTAGTTAAATAAACTTCATTTAAAAAGATGGTGAAATACATGAACTCGATGTTTGTTTTTGTCCGTTAATTGATCAATGATGTGTGTGTCAATATTTATGACACCTGAGGTATTTCTACATCAGGGAGCAATGCTGTGAGATATTTTTACCGTCATCGAGCTGAAGACTGTCACAGAGAGAGCTGCACTCTGACTTAGCCAGTCCATCTATGGAGGAAGAATTAAATATATTTTGTCAAGAAAAAACACGTTAATTGATACAATAACACACAAGCAAGGGCTCTGTTATATCAAATATCATCACGGCTGAGATTCAGCTATATGTCAAACATTAGTACAGAAAACCTTAAATGCCAATTGTCCAAAGAAATGAATTGGGCCGAAACATTTTACATCACTATATTTATACTGAAGGAATGGGGAAAAATTCACTGAGAGATAATGTTAGGATATGATTTAAATGTACTGTAAGTTGCTTTGGATATAAGCATCTACCAAATATAAATATAGATTTATCTTCTGTACCTGCTATGAGCAAGGAGGCTCTTTGTGTTGGTTTCTGTCCTTTCTTCAGTCTGTACTGGTTCATTTCATCCTCAATCTCCTGCAGTTTCTGCATGGCGTCCAGACAGTTCCTCCTCCTCTTCTTCCTCGCTAATTTAGGGATGTCAGGCTCAGCCGCCAGCTTCTTGGCCGCCTCCACGATTTTCTTCTGCAGCGCAAAGCGGCTCTCCAGATTTCTGAGATATGGATCCTGGGATTAAAGATGATCAGTCATGAGGTATTTTTCCGGTTCAGTATTCCGAAACCATAAAATGGTTTGATGAGCGCAGTATTTTTCTGCTATTAAAAAAAGAAACTATAGCGAGAAATACTGAAGAACTTTTCCCTTTTTTCCAACTACCAATAATCGTTTTGTAACAGCAGGCATGAATTATGGTTCGCTACTTGCTATATAAAATTTGCTAAACTTTGCAAAACATTACGGTAAGGATACTATTGTGCATTACGGTAATGACACAGTCATGCATTATGGTAATGATACAATTTAATGCCAGATCTTCACCGTGCACTTCACACCTGTTTGGAGACCTGTCATGCTAAAAAAACAAGGGAAAAAACGTAAAGAAACAAAATTTTACCCGAAGCGAACAAAAACTAAATCAAGTTAAATCGTTCTGAACAGAAAAGCTTTGTAATAGCATTTAACTGGTTAGCAACGTTAGTTTATTATGTTCCTTTAAATATCAACCAATTAACTCCTCCTATAGCGCTTCTCAGATCAAGTTCGTTGTTTTAAAAATATTTGCACGACGATCTCGCTCACAATGGGAGAAAAGCAGATGCGACACTCATGTGTCGTGACATTCATGTGACATTCAAGCTCAGCAAAGATGAACGGATGATAGCATAAATAAATCTAATACCATAGCTACTGCGAGGGAAATTCTGTGCTTGAAATCGGTTTATCATTTTCATTATCATAAGCACCACAGGAGCGCATCACTTCGGCACGTAGGAGAAAACAGTGCGACCTGAGCTTTCCTGTGTTCTTTTAGACGTGACACTGAATAATGTTTTTGCATTTTGCACAGGAATAGAATATATGATTTATATCTGTTTAGCTTATGAGGCAAAGTGTAAATGGAGACTTAAAGAGAATCAGAGACAATAAAAAGACTTAAAGTTGATCAGAGAACGCATGAAGTGACCAGGTTGTACAAAGCCCCCTATGTCCTTTGTTTATGTTCACACAATAGCGTAAAAGTGAATATGAACGCACCTTGAAATGACCGCGATTTGATGGCAAATTATTACACAAGACATCTGTAAACACAATCCCCACAACACAGAGGAGCATCAACCAAATGCACGGAGGTATGTTTAGTAGCTTTACTGTAAGGTAAAAACTTTTCAAAACGTAAAGTTAAAGACAAAGTAAAAATATGTATTTTTAGGCTTTGTATTTCGACAATCCACAGGCTAAACTAAACCGTTTTTTTTGGTTGTAAGTTAACCGTTTCCGGAACTAAATATTTCAGTGGAAACACAATAACACAAACGTTAAAATACAGATTCTGCTCAGAGTGGAACGAATGAATTTTTTGGGGGTTTTTAAGCCTCCGTTAAGCATCTGCTAAACATTGCACACTAGCTTCATCCTCAAACGTTGTAGGTTACAGGGGAGAACATCACTTAAAAATGTGTGGTTGAAACCACCAATCAATGAGCAGAATTCTTTTTCCAGGACATCAGCTCTTGTCCAAAAATGATAGACCACCGGATCAAATGTAATGACCGCTAAATCTTATATACGATGAAAAGCAAACCCTTGAAGATCAATCAGTCAAAACATTGACAAACATAAGCTAAAAATAGCATGTTGGCATTTGATCAGGTCGGGACAGTCCCATACTGATAAACCCAAACCTCCAGCGTCTTATATATTATTCAGACCTTTTCTTGGCGACATTGCTGTTTGTGGGAATGAAAACTGACCTCATTATATGGAAAAAGGTCGTCCAGCTTGAAGGCCGTCCCGACTCTCTTCCGAACACGAGGAGGCGTCTCGCCCTTGCTGACAGGATACTCTTGTGGGAGTTTTCCAGTGAGCTCCTAATAAAACATTATCATTAAAGTGTTCGTTTATCCCAAAATCTACATTTTGTCACATTATTTAAAGTGAACTATCCAAAAACTACATCAATGATGCGGTTCAAGCATGCGTTGTAAGAAGGCGCAAATAGAGACGAAATAAGTTCATATTGTTATTTTAATGTATATTGTGCAAGCTCATTTCTATGGCAGTCATGTTAGGTTATTTAATGATACTGCGTTAATTCAGCTAATTCACTCATTTTACTGCCTTCATATTCAAATATTTTGGACCACAGAATCCTGACCAATCACAAACAAGTATTACAGAAAGCCATGAGATAAAACTTAATATTCACTTATAATACATATTATTTAGTATATTCTACAATATTTACGAGACAATCTATTCCAGCACTTACAGCCTCTCGCAGGCATATTTCCTTCAGCTCTGTGAGCTTTTGGCTGAGCTCATCGTGGATTTCTCTCTCTTTCTTTCTCAGCTCTGCGAGCTTCTCTTTTTTCTGGTCGTCGTTCATTTCTGAGTCAGCCGAACCTATGAAATAATGAAAATGAGATCAATGTGTGGGTGTGTAATAACGCTGAATAAAATGACGAAAATATCATGTTTGCTCAGATAATAAAGACGCATAAGAAACAAGTCAGAGAGAAAGAAGTCTTTTCAGCTCCTCAATTATCTGATAAATAATGCAACAGTCAATGTGTGTCGACGCATTTCGAAATAAAGCGGTTCAGAGCATCCATCAAACACAAACTCTCCGGAGGGCAAAGAAGATCTGATGTATACCTGTTGAAACCAGACTTCCGTTACTCGCCATGATGAGCTGATTCTTCACTCCTGCACTCAGTTTGTTCATCTTTGACGCTCCGTTCTCTGTCAAGTCAGCTGCGATATCTCCTAAACTTCGGGCTGTGGTGATTTTGGCCTGAGCAGACAAATCTTAAGGTTACTCTGATCAGACGCGTAGCCAGCGGTGGGCCCGGGTGGACCCTTTTTGTTTTAGGGGTTATGCATGCCTAGCTTAATATAGGTTAAATGAAGTGGTAATGAAAACATTATTAAAGAGAGATTTTTTATTTTTGAAAGTAAAAACATGAACGAATGCTGTTAAGTCCAGAGCACCTTAACTGAGGCGTCGTTTGCCTCCAAATGCAGTTAAAGTCGAAATAAGTCAAGTGTTTATGTGCATTGCCTTCATTATAATGGGCATCTTATTTGTGTTTGTTATTGTTTCATCAATGTTTTTTTTCACGCCAACAACTAAGATATTAAAATAGCTTGATAAAAGACAGTGATATTTATAAAACACACACACCCACCAGGGTGTTTTGCATTGATTTAAGCAGACGATGAGTGTTAACGGGCGTGGATGGAATGAGTATGAATAAGAAAGGTCCATTGTTTAGAAACGATTGTAATGTCAGCAACGTTCATTTTAATTTAGTTTAATCCCTTACTGTGTAGTGTATTTGTTTCACCGAACTATACCAATGAACAAACAAATGCTGTGTTTTTTGTGACTTACTTTGCTCTGTTTTCTGTTCAGGTAGAACTGATGTTGACTGATGGCCATGACCCAGATGGTTTTGATCAGTGAGTGACTGGCATACCATGTGTGGATTACCAGTCCCGTCTGGCCAAACGTGCGTTTAGTCACTGTCCGCCTGTACACACACAAATATTCTTCATGTCACAGGTTACAAACTACTGATATTTACGTAAGACGTTAATAATCTTGTCAACACAACCATTACGACACACCTACAGCATTTATTCTTGATTACATTGTCTTAAGTCATTCATGCTATGATATAACATAAATGATTTATTGGTTATTTCTAAAGCAGAAAATGTTAAAATTAGGTGGCTTGGCAACTCTCAAACCACTTCTTCAAATGCATCGGATTGAAAAACGTCAGTTCAGGCACATCTGTTAAAGGTTCAGTGTATACATTTAGCGGCATCTAGCGGTGAGGTTGCACATTGCAACCAACGGCTCACTCCACGCCTCCCCTACGAAGCACTACGGTGGCCGAGAGAGGACTAAGATGTCAAGGTTTCACTTCTTTGCTGAAGGAGGTAGAGCTGTTTTTTTCCGTTTGGGGCTACTGTAGAAACAACATGTTTATTGCATTTCTCTTGACACTTCCAGCAAAAAACTACACACTGGACCTTTAAAAAAATCTTAGAAAAAAAAGAGCTTCAAATAGGCACATTTAAATTTGATTTAGATCTCTAAAGCTCCAATCTCTTTAGTCACAGGGCCTGTGCTCCAGAAGAGCTTTGGGTCATTTAAAATGATGTCATCATAATTAAAAAAGAATTCATCTGTGTCCAAACTTTTAATTGCTAAATTACGAACATATTACTTTTGACACCTATCACACAGTAACTGTACAGTGCAATTTATTTATTATTGTATTCAATCCAATATACAGTACACGATAATTTCACACTCATCCAAGATCAGTGTCGAACATCTCAGCGTCTCACCTGTGAGGATCATTGACCTCCACGGCAAACTTCTTCTCCCTGAAGTACAAGTTCTCCAACTGCTTCCACTGAAAGAGCTAATGAATGAAAAGAAGAAAACACGTATCAGTCCGTTCCAGCAGCTCTGTACAGCTCACAGTGTTCTGTCAGTCATCATCTGATGTTCTCTAACTACACCTCACTGAATCATCTCAACCGGGTGTGCCAACCACTACACAATCACAGTCCCAATTATTATTATTTTTTTTCATGAAATATTTTTGCGTTTATTGTAAATAGTTCATCATTGTGGGTCCTCCTCTTTTTCAAATTCATGTGTCCTCATAATCTTTAGTTAAAATCTGAAATGCACTTCCGTGTTGTAATGACTATCCATCTTAGATGACGAATGTTAGACGGCTTGGGCGGAGCATCTGTAACTCCTCCCCTTCAACTATCAGCCTGCTGCCAGTTCCATTTCAAAATGCAACGGCTGATTTCACACATCCAATCAAATTGCAGAGAAAGACTAAAGTCATGCCCACTCTTTTTTTCTTATTCAAAATTCCATTTCACTCGGAAATGCGTCAACGTGCACAAGTAAAAACGATCGCAACTTCCCGTTCAGGGGGACTTTAAAGAATGTAAAAATCCGCTCGAGTAAAAGTCCATTTACATCAATGATGATAACAATAACTATAAAGATTTTTTTTGATTTAGTAGAATGGCAAGGTCCACACCACAAGCATAACAATAATTATACAGTTAAAAATATTGTTGGGATTAAGAGCTTTTTTCCAGCTGATGAACAAGCCATTAGAATTTAAAGGGCTCACACACTTAAAATGCAAACTGTACATAGTAAAATTTAAGTAATTTTCTAACAATTTTCTTCATTTCATAACAGTTTATAAGGACTACGTCCGTCAATCTACTGATTTCAATGCAACAACATCATTTTTGATTCACTCCATAGAAATAATATATGAATAGGTGCTAAAGTGCTCATATTTCACAAAATTACAACACACATTTTCTCCTCCAACATTAAACGTAGCATTTCGGCAAAAACCTGCGTGTTACCCTTGACATTCTCAAGTTTTAACTTTGGAAACCTCCTGTGTGAGATCGAATTATATTGCTCTTAAAGCTTCTTACCGGTAGTTGAGGAGGTTAAATCCTGTAGGTAATCAAATCCTGAGGTACATAATGTTATCGTCTACTCGCTGTTTCTGACTTGTCTCTTCAGGTTTCCACAAAGTTTCATGCACACAGTACTGGCCAAGCCTCGCTGCTTATGACCTCACTCAAATACCAATGCAACTCCTCACAGGTCTTAAGCATCTCCCTCCCTTCTGTGTTTCTTTAAGCTTTAGGAAAGCACGCATGTGAAGCTACACGGAAGCCCAGGGTGGCTCACTTTCACTTATAGGGTGGGTCACTGTTGCACATGTCCTGACAAAGCGGGCCGAACATATCGGCATAGATTCCTGAATGATTATCTTAACTGAGATTATTAATATGATTATGATTAATGTGTAATATAAAATTTTATATCTGTTACATAAATATGTGCTGCTGGCGCACATGATGCAGGTTTGCATCTGGCCTGCAACATTTTCAACTTTATTTCCAATATTAATCATTTACGAAATGTGACATATTTGTTAATTGCAAAACATATAATTTTTTTGACATGTATTTTGTTTTTAAAATGACATTCATACTGACAGCATATTTGTGTTTTGTTTGTTTGTGTTGTCGTTGTGCAGCAGTGTCAGGTCGTCTCTGGGCCGGTCTTGATGAGTCATGAGATCGCTGTGTGTACAGAAGCTGCCTGTTTCATCACAGATCTCATATCGCTGTTGCATAACACTTCACCCAAACATCCTGTACAGACAGCGCTCGCTCAATATAGCATCTCGGTTCTATATCGCTGGGATCTATAGCTTCTGGATAAAGATGCACTGTAGATGTAGTATATTTTGCATAACTTTGTATTAGCACCTATCGTACTATTGCTCTTGTATGGCACATCGCCTATTGCTCCCTGAACTCTAAATAAGTCGCTTTGGATAAAAGCGTCTGCTTAATGCCTAAATGTAAATGTATAGGTCACACTACATTCCTCTTCCTTCTAATGAACTCAAGTGCAAATGAATTGTGAAAGCAAGATCCGACAGAAGCCACTGAGGATACTGAGCTCTATGATGCGAAGACTGAAGATTCAGGTTAGACGGCCAATATTTGTACAGTGCCAAGAGGTTAAAACTACAACGTACCTTTCGAGGCTTCACTTTGTCCTGATGGTCATATTGTCCTATGCCTTTATAGCTGATGCCAAGCCACCACGGAATGCCTTGCTTATCCTAGTAGACAAGAAAGTGTTCACTTTAGGTTTAGTGGTATAATCAAAAATATAAACAATCTTTGCATAAAGATTTAGTCCATACAGTGTATATCATAATAAAACTAATATCTCTGATTGGTTAATACAGCCTTTCAACAGCGCTACAGAATATCACTTAAAACTGCATTCTTAAAAAAAAGAATAAGAAACTTGTTAAAAAGTGTCTTCTTACTTTACCCTGATACGCAATGGTAAACTTTAATAATGAGTTATAGGTTGGGTCAGGTATTGTGGGTAGTATCACTTGTTCCCCTTCAGTCGGTCTCTCGACGTTGTGAGAGACTGACTGGGGTTTGATCTTGAGAACCTACCTTCTCCGAGATAATTAATTAATAAAACGCCAATGGGCTTGGCGAATGGCACGCGCACGCCAGTCTCCGCCCCGTGCATACGGGTATAAAGGAAGATGGCGGCGGTCATTCACTCATCCTTTGTTCTTCGGAACCTGTGTGTTTGCTGATGCTACACGCGATACTCGACTTCGAGAAAAACCTGCTGGATTTATGACGCGGAGCAGCGGACTTCTCCTTTCGGTGGACTTCCCCTGGGCGTTTCGGCAGAAGGCTACAGACCTTAAGAGGTAAGTCCCTCCGGCTACGAGCATGTTTCGTAGCTGTATCCTTGGGTGCGACAGACTCATCCCGGAGTCTGACGGCCATGATTCCTGTGTCACTTGCTTGGGGCTCAAGCATGCTGAGGCAGGTTTTCACTGGTGCAATGTCCCGTGTGTGCGGACATAGCAATCAGGGTGTTGCGGTCACGGTTGGCTACGTTCTTTCGAGCGCTGCCACCACCCCGTCTGTTTCCCAGGCGTGTTCAGCTGCCGTTTCGGCGAGGTTGACCGCTTTGGCGAGCGGCGGGGGTGATTTAGGGACGCGATAGATGTCGCTCCGTCAGCTTCACGCTCGCGGACCATCTATACCTCTTCACGCTCACCTGGTTCGTCCCCTACGAGCGGCAGACGGCCGTCTCATAGTGGTAAGACTTCGCACACGGATGATGACGCTATCTGTGTCGCTGCGTCGGACAGCTGCCTGCTGGCATCGGATGCGGAAGAGAGCTCCGGAGGAGACTCGGGCTAAGATGTCGGCCATGCTTTCCCGGGCAGCCGCGTGCATCGGGTTGCAGGGTGTAACAACATCCTCGCCGGAACGCTCGCGGCTAGATGCGCGGTTTCGGGGGCGTGGTCAAAAGCCACGCCCCGCTCCGTTACCATTTTTCCCGGAGGTGCATGACGAGCTCGCCAAGTCCTGGAATGCGCTCCTTTTGGCGCGTTTCAGGCTGGAGGGCTCTGTGGCTGTGACTTCCCTGGTTGGTGGGGCGGCTAAAGTCTATGTTGACGTTCCCCGCGTGGAGCGTGCAGTCGCGGGCCACTTGTGCCCGCAGACAGCTGCCACTGGGGGGGGCTCGACCTAGACTCCCGTCCAGAGCACGTAAGCTCTTCGACACTCGTCGAAGACTTGCAGTGCTGCTGGACGAACCGCCTCCGCTCTCCACGCCATGGCGGTCCTCCGGGTTTTTCAGGTAAGTCCTGAAGGATTTGGACGACGGGAAGTTCGACCCAACTCGTATGAGAGCTACGTACTGCCACAGACCTCGCGCTACGAGCGACGAAGGCCACGGCACGTGCACTGGGTCGGTCGATGTCCACAATGGTGGTCCAAGAGAGGCATCTGTGGCTTAGTCTTGCGCAGGTGAGCGGCGCCCAGAACGTCGGTTCTGGATGCGCCCATCTCGCAAGCAGGGCTGCTTGGTGATACCGTGGAGGACGGCAGTTCTCCGCGGTCTGGCAGACTGAGGCGATCGAACAGATCCTGCCACGCGGCAACGTGCCCGCCAACAGGTCGGCATGGTCTCGGGCACAGTCTGGTTCCCAGCAGCCCTGCCCTCCCGCGGCGGCCCTCCGGTTAAGGAACCTCCCAGAGGACGACCCACCAGAGGTGGACCCCCGCGGAAGAGGGCATCTGTTCCCCGTCAGCAGCCCGCCAAGAGGCTCTTTAAAGCGGCCCTGACGGGACGAACCAGGGGGAGATTTTACTGGGCCCGAATCCCGGCCTTTCCAATGCCGGATCGGAAAAGGACGCTGCCTGCCGCGTTCCATCGAGTCTGGGCCCTTTTCAGGGTCCGGCGCCCACATACTCTCAAAGAGACAAATCTCCCCTGGGTTTTCCTCCACAACACTCTCGTCCAGACGGTGTATGGGATGGATCGGGCCGCCGACCGCAATCTCCTCCGGACATTGCGTTGGGCCGCCTGAAGCAGGTAAACATACAGAGCCGTCAACCTCCCTGGGGGTCCCCCCTGTGCGAGGTGACCGTACTGTCAGCCACCGAACCAGCCTCCCCCGGCACGGTGAGGCAGATTGTCCCTCTGGTCCCGTTGTCACGGTTCTTGGGCGCTTGGTAGCGCACCAGCCCGTCACACTGGATAGAGAGGACGGTCCGTCTCGGTTACTCGATCCAATTCGCCAGGCGCCCCCCCCAAGTTTCGTGGCATTCTGTACACCTCGGGGCGAGGAGAGAATGCTTCCGTACTTCGGCAGGAGGTCGCCGCCCTTCTGGCGAAGGGTGCGGTCGAACCCGTCCCTATAACCGAGATGTCGTCCGAGTTTTACACGTCATCGTGCCCAAAAAAGGGCGGGGGGCTGCGGCCCATTTTTGGATCTGCGGCACCTGAACAAGCACCTGCACAAGCTGCCGTTCAGAGTGCTGACGCAGAGGCGCATCCTGGGCTCGGTACGTCACCAGGATTGGTTCGTGGCAATCGACCTGAAGGACGCGTACTTTCACGTCTCTATTCTCCCCCGACACCGGCCGTTCCTACGGTTCGCGTTCGAGGGAAGGGCGAATCAGTACAGGGTCCTGCCATTCGGTCTGGCCCTGTCTCCACGGGTTTTTTCCAAGCTAGTGGAGGCTGCCTTAGCTCCTGGCAGGGAGCAAGGCGTGCGAGTGCTAAACTATCTTGACGACTGGCTTGTCTTGGCACACTCGCGAGATGTGTTGTGCACGCACAGGGACCTTGTGCTTCGGCACCTAGACCGTCTAGGCCTCCGGGTCAACCAGGAGAAGAGCAAGCTCTCCCCCGCGCAGAGCACCTCTTACCTCGGTATGGAACTAGACTCTGTCCGTATGTCAGCACGTCTCACCAACGAGCGTGCACAGTCAGTACTGCGTTGTCTGAGGTTGATCAGTCAGAATCCCTCGACGCCGCTGAAGAATTTTCAGAGGCTCCTGGGGCACATGCCGTCCTCGACGGGGGTAATCCCTCTCGGGTTGATGCACATGCGGCCGCTTCAGCACTGGCTACAGAGTCGGGTTCCCTGGACGGCGTGGCACGCCGGCACCAGGCGGATTACGGTAACGCCTCAGTGCCTTCGCACTCTCTTACCCTGGTCAGACTTGACCTTTTCTCCGAGCGGGGGTTTCGAGGCGTGTCGTGGGAACGACAGACGCCTCCCTGCAAGGGTGGTGTGCGGTGTGCAAGTGGGCACGCAGTATCGGGGCGGTGGACAGGTCCCCGACTGCGTGGGCATATCAACTGCCTAGAGTTGTTGGCAATCCTTCTGGCACTGAGGAGGCTCCAGCCCCTCGTGCAGGACAAACACGTGCTAGTCCGGTTGGACAGCACGACTGCCGTAGCGTACATCAATCACAAGGCGGCATACGCTCACCGCAGTTATCACAACTCGCCCGACGCCTCCTCCTTGGGAGTCAGCAGGTGAATCCCTGCGGGCCACGTTTCTTCTGGGCAACCTGAACCAGACAGCCGATGCGCTCTCTCGACAGTGTACTCCCCACGGAGAGTGGCGACTCCATCCCCGTGCAGCCCGGCTCATGTGGGAAGCGGTTCGGCAGGCACAGGTGGACCTGTTGCCTCCCCGGACTCCACCCATTACCCGCTATGGTATTCCAAGACCGAGGGTCCCCTCGGCACGGATGCCCTAGCACACAGCTGGCCGCGGGACAAGCGGAAGTACGCCTTCCCCCCCCAGTGAGCCTCCTTGCACAGGTCCTGTGCAAGGTCAGAGAAAGGGGCATCAGGTTCTGGTGAGTGGTGCCATACTGGCCCAACCAGACCTGGCTCTCGGATCTGGTAGATCTGACGACAGCCCCCCTGGCCCATTCCCCTGACGAAGGACCTTCCGTTGCAGGGGAAGGGCACGTTGTGGCACCCCAACGCAGGCCTCTGGAACCTCCATGCCTGGCCCCTGGACGGGACGAGGGCTTGCCCGTTAGCGGTCCGGGAGACTGTCTTACAGGCTAGAGCCCCGCCTCTAGGCGGTCATACGCTTATAAGTGGCGCCAATTGTCCTGGTGTTCTCCCCGGGAGGAGAACCCGCGGAGTTGCCTGATCGGATCAGTGCTGACCCGCAGGTAAGTATCCCCGTCAGCACAACCTGGTCACCAGGTTCCTCAGGAGCGCGAGGAGGGTGTGTCCACCCTGGCCGCGCTCCGTACCCTCTTGGGACCCTAATGGGGTCCTACAGGGCCTTGGTACGGCCCTGGTGAGCCCCTAAGTATTGCCAATCTTCCTCAGTCGGATGAAAGATGCACTCTTTGTGGCGCTCACCTCCATCAAGAGGGTGGGGGACCTACAGGCATTCTCTGTGTCCCAAAGGTGCCTGGAACTCGGGATCGGTAATTCTCACGTGGTCCTGAGATCCTATCCCGACAACGAGCCCAAGCTTCCCACTACTCCCTTCCGGGACCAGGTGGTGAACCTGCAGGCGCTCCCCTCCGGAGAGGAAGACCCAACCTTTCTATGTGTTGTGTCCAGTACGCGCGCTGCGCCTCGGTATGGACCGCACACAGAGCCTCAGAAGCTCTGAGCAGCTCTTTGTCTGTTCTGGGAGACGGCACCCGGGGGGGGCTGTCTCCAAACAGAAGTGGCGCACTGGGTACCAATCCCAGGATCGCCGTGCCCGCTGGCAGTGAGAGCCCACTCCACTCGTGGGCACTGGCACAGGGCGCCTCTCTGGCAGACATTGTAGAACTGCGGGTTGGGCTACGCCCAGTACCTTCACGAGATTTTACAATCTCCACGTGGAACCAGTTGCAGCACATCCCTTAAACGCCGCCAACGTTTAGGGTGGGCTCCTGGTTTGGGCGTACGCCTGCGAAAGCGCCTTCTCCCCTCACCAGGTGAGACTAGTGCGCTATTGTAGCCTACCTACTTTCCCCTCTCGGGCGAAGTATAGGCATTCCATCCATCACTAAGCATTGCACTTGGTAACAGACTGGGCGGAGCCGTCTGTTAGAACCAGGTCCGTTACAGGTAGAGTCATCCCTGCTCAGGCAGACCCCTGTATTAGGACTAGTGCCCCATACGTAGTGACTCCCCTTTGGGTCGTCCCGTGTGTTGAATTCCTCACTCAGGATTTCCCGATTGGTGAATCTGTGACCTCCCCGCCGGTGGTAATCCCACCTGGATTGTCCCCCTATTCGGGCTAACACCGTTCCGCATGTTGTTCTCCCCGCCGGGGAGACCATGTCATGTCTCCACATGTACCTCCCCTCCGGGTAGGATGTGGCCTCCGTAGCACACTCTTCTAAGAGGAGAGCAGTGTTTCCCCAGTGTTCGGCTCCGGACAGCTCCTCGCTACTAGAGGCGTACGCCACTGTCCGTGAGGCCGTCAGTAGAGGCTTCTCGGTATGACCAATACTATATGACTGGAAGATTACGTCTCGCGGTAGCACTCTGGGACTCGCTAGCCCAGTCAGGGTCGCTCCGCTAGAGGTCGTGATATCGGTGCAAGCGCTGTGGCGTTTAAGATTGATCCCCAGTCAGTCTCTCACAACGTCGAGAGACCGACTGAAGGGGAACGTCTCGGTTACGTCTGTAACCTCGGTTCCCTGATGGAGGGAACGAGACGTTGTGACTTCATGCCACAACGCTGCACCGAATCACTGCAGTGAACGGGAGTGCCCTCTCAGGTTCCTCAGTACAAAGGGTGAGTGAATGACCGCCGCCATCTTCCTTTATACCCGTATGCACGGGGCGGAGACTGGCGTGCGCGTGCCATTCGCCAAGCCCATTGGCGTTTTATTAATTAATTATCTCGGAGAAGGTAGGTTCTCAAGATCAAACCCCAGTCAGTCTCTCACAACGTCTCGTTCCCTCCATCAGGGAACCGAGGTTACAGACGTAACCGAGACGTTTTTCAACACACGTAATTAAACTGCAATTTTGTGTTTCAAACAGAGATGGCGATAGAGGCAAACGTTGCATGTTGCAAATAGCATTTTGAAGTCTCCTCTAGGGTTGCATGATGTACCGTATACATATAGAGGCATTGCAATGCTAAAGCTTGAAAATACTGGTGATTTTTTAGACTGTAGTATTGTACTACCGTACATAATGTTGCATATGCGCATTAACTTTTATGTGAACTACTTATGTTTGCAAAAGCATCACCTTTTAAGGACCCAAAATGCTGTTTCAGCCATAAATGAATCCGTGCTTTGAATGAGTCAAAGTTTCAGTTAGCCATTCAGTAAGACACACACTTTGTTCGTTCTCTGTCAACAATGTCAGTTTCACATATCAAACAGTATTGCTGTATAGATGTAATGTCTCGCATCGAATTATAATCCTTTTAGTATTTGGTGCACATTTAGGTTGTAAATCTTTGATATGGACATTTTAAACATATCAAATATTTAAGTGTGGCACAGTGTTAAATGACTGGTTATTACAATTGAAGTGTACATTAAACAAAACAAGTCAAATAAAGATTGGCATTTTAAATAATACTACAGTGGCCCAGATATAACTGTAACTTCTGGTAGACCTCTGCAAATAATCTATGTTGAGTAGTTCAAATTAATCTAAACACGATTAATATACAATAAAATATTAATAGAAAGTAGGTTGAATATAAACGAAGAATAAAATTAATTGTTGTATTATAACCAAACACAGCCCAAGAGTCACATACACGGGCCTGCGTGTACGTCCGATGAAAACGTCTATATTTCTCTTTCTGAAAAACAGATACTGATGACATTTATTTAGAATATAAATTGATGCCCCCACTGCCCCCCCCCAAAAAACCCTCTCTCTAACACTATACCTGCCACTGAGCAAATTATGGTTCACATGACACAAAAAACTAAACATTTAAAAAAAAACACAGAACAACTGCTAAACTATGGAGACAGATCAGTCTCAAAAATAACTTTTGATTAACAAAACTGCAACTAACCAGCCATGTCTGGGTCCTTTTACAGATGTTTGTGTAGCTATTATTTTAAAAGTAGATTGTAAGATGTTAGGAATCTTCCTGCACTGTTAATAGTTTTTACCTTTACTTCATAGTAATGCACTCCATACGTAGGCACGGACTCCACGAGGGACAAATACCTAAAACAAAGGCACTGATCAATGTTTGCCTCAGATTAATGTTTGACAGCTTCTTAATGTTCTCAAAGTACACAGCATTAAAGGATTTAAGCAGCCAATCATAAATCATGTCTCCCCGCTGGCCCGCCCCCTGAGACGAATGATTGTTTTTCTGATACTCACTGCACAATGGCCTGGCCTCTGGAGAGGCCTTTCAACAGCTTGTAGTTCTCAATAACACGCTCCTCGCTGCAAAAGAGAAAGCTGATGAAATCTGCGGGCCGGAAATATATCCCCTCGCCTCCCCTCCTACCACCCCAGGCCAATCTCAGTGTGTCAGCATAAAGACCCGAAAACACAGATCATAAACCATAAAGCTCTCGTCAAGAGCTGTAAATGATGCAGCTGCTGTACATTTACATTTCATGCTTGTCTGTGATGCTTTCTTAAATGACAGATCTGACTGAACATCGGTTAAAAGCTTGATTTTAAAATGACTTTGGATGTATCAGACGTTCTTGTTCACACAAAGTATGACAAATGTAAAGCTTACTATAACAGTAACTTTATAATCCAGGATATCAAAAATAATTGTTGAAAGTTTCCTAACTACATAAATACAAAGTCTGAAAAAAATACAGAGCATATTTTCTGTTATTTTCACCTGCTTCTCAAGTTTTCCATTTTTGCAAATAAATGCAAATATAGATTATATTTTTATTTGAAATGTGGAAGAAATATTGTTAGGAGTTCACAGAATGAAACAAAAATAAACACAATACTTATAAATAGTGAATTCAGAAAACAGTTTTTAAATGGTCTATTATTATTTTGTGGCCGTATATACTGTCTCTAAACTGTATGCTGTTTAAACTGTTTATGGTACCCTATATACTGTACTACTGTATATCATTTCACTCCGAAGGGTCATTTGTTATTTCTAATTCTTTATTGATCTCTTCCTTTAATGAATTCCTTTAAACACACCAGTGTGCGTGTCAACGCATGTGTTTTTGATTCCAATTGCTGTGTGTGAGTGTTTACTTTACCAGTATGCTAGTGACGGATGCTCTTGCAGTACTTTAGTGGGCAGTGCTGGAAGTTTCTTCAGGTCCGCCCTGGTGTTTTCATCACTAAAATCCAAACAAATGTACTTTCATATTCAGTATGTTTTAATCATAACATGTACATAATGTTCGGAGCAACATTACCACACGTAATGCTTGGGATAATAATAAGACAATTTTTTTTCTTTTTTTTTCAAGTCCAGACTGAAAATCTGGGCAAAAGTCTTGTAGAGTATTCCAGCCTTTACATGAACTAATAATGAGCAATATAGTTTTCCAGCATTTATTAATCCTTTATTAATGTTGATACAATTATTCACAGGACTGGGTAAAAAATATTGATTCCTCGATTTGAATCGATCTTCAATTTAAAGACAAATCTATTCTTAATGCACGTGCCTCAATGAAGGAATGTAGAATGTATTTCGCCTCTCGTCCTGAAGGGGGTGCCATTATTCGAGTTGAATTTTGAAACATGTTTCAATTTGTTCATGATTTTACTGTTGCACATTTATAATGTTTTTATTTTTTACTCAAATAAAAAGGAATTCAAAACATAAACTGTGTGAGTTCTTCTATTAATGTGAATGTGTATTTCATTAATACAGCTGAGTAGGAGGGTTTCGGTAACCAGCATATATTTAAAAATGGTATTCCATGTCTGCTAAACTATAATTTCAAATGAAATACTGATAATTAATCGATAGTTAATCGAATCGAAGGGCTTAAATCGAGTGGCTTATTGATGAGAGGTGTGCTATTACTTTTATAAGCGATTGGGCAAAAGGTGTTCGACAGGGGGAGGCAAAAATCTAGCATTTTAATCAGGCAACCAATCAGTCTTTCAGGATCATCGTGAAGCTACGTCCATAGCAACCATTTATAGGCAACCTAGAAACCGATCCCATAGACTTCCATTATAAAAGGTCTCAGAGCATTGCGTTAACAATGCAAGGTTGTGGGTTCGAGCCCAGGGATTGCAGATACCTATGTATAAATGTACAGGATAATGCAATGTAATGCAATGTAAGTCGCTTTGGATAAAAGCGTCTGCTAAATGTAATGCATGCTAATTGTTTAAACATTATGTTAGCAACATGTTAATTATGCTAGCACACATGCTAATCGTATTAGCATTATGCTAGCTAGCATGCAAATCACGTTATCATCAGGCTAGTAAACATGCTAAATTTGTTAACATCATATAAGTTACGTGTTTATAATGCTAGCATCAAGTTAGCAGCATGCTAATCGTGTTAACATCATGTTAGCAATATGCTAATCATGTTAACGTTATGCTAGTAACATGTTAATCGTGTTAGTGTCATGCTAGTAACATGCTAACTGTTTTAGAATCATATTAAAACAACATGTTTTTCATTCTAGCAAACATGTTAAAATCCTGGTAACTTGATGTTAAAACTTAATGTTAGTTCCGAGTTTTGTAACGGCAAGCACCACTCACATTTTCTTCTGAAAATGTCCCTTTCTAGTTTTGGCATAAAACTGTGCGGCTTGGACGTGGTGTCCGTCACAAATAGAGTCGTCGCGGAGAGCCGCTTCTAGGACACTTCAGTAACGTGCTGCTGCAGATTAACAGAAGCATTGACTAGAGTGGCCGCGATCAGCTCCGGTGGCTGCGTTGGAGCCGTAACGTGCCGCACAGTGCAGTGTAAATGAGGTATAGATGTAAATGGTGTAAATGTAAAGTGTTACTGCTATTTTGTATTCTTAAACCACAAGGTTTGCAAAATAGATGTTTTAAAATTGGTATCCTTACCTTGTATAGTCTCCTTTAGATTCCTGTCAGAAGAAATATTATTAGCATGGGCAGACGTAAAATTGACAATTAAATGTTTTGATAAATCTGATAGTTTTACCTGCAATGCATGAGCAGCTAATTTGAAAACCAGCTCACTGTCCACCTCTATATCACCCTGTGGACGAATACAAAATATGAATTACTATTATGTGCTATGAATATTATTTATGACTTTATTATTCGCACTCTGCTGTGATATTCCTGCCATGAACAAACAATGCTCACATCCGTAATGTTCAAACAATTGGCCCTATTTGCATGGTCTAAAGTGCACGACGTAAGTGCACTTAGGGGGTGTCCGAATCCTCTCTTGCAAGTTTAACAATGGGGAAAATAGTCGGCACGCCAAGCGCATGGTCTAAAAGGATTGTCCCGATTCTCTTATTGAGCAATGGGTGTGTTTTGGGCGAGAGCAGAAACGCATCTGCTCGTGCGCAAGGTAAAAGCGCGAGAGCAGACCATCTACAGGAAAAAACTTACTTTATATCTATATACACAATAATTATCTTTTACATTGTCATACATTTATTTTTTATATTTGGCATGTTTGTGTGCTGCTGCGCGACCTCAAAATAGCAACGCACAAACAATGTGCCTTAACACACCTCGTTTTCACAGATGGGCGCAAATGCATTTGCTGACACCTATTTACACCAACGTAAATTCAAGCTGATGGCATGTACGTATGTATTGACTATATTTCAACTCACATAAAGACAAACATTATACTGGTGTTCATAAAATGAAAGTTGCAATGGTGTTTTCTTCTGTATAGTGACGTATATCTGAGATTTCGTTTTAAAACGGTCTCCCGACTACACTAGTGTTTTCAGGTGTTTTCCAAATGCTGCCTATCCACACTGAAACATGCTAAAGATCTAAAAAACATTCACCTATCATTCTGAAAAGCAGTCAAAACATTAAGAGAAAACTTTTACTTTTCTAAGAAACTATGAAAAATAAGTAGTACATTATATTATGTCTATTTATTTTTAGATTTATTTGTTGACGAGTTGTGGTCTGTTCAATAAATAGTCAAAGTTCTGAACTGTTGTATTGTGTTTTATTGTTCAAGTCTAGTAATGATAATATTACTAATTATTTATCAAATATTTAAATGAATAGGTGTCTCTCACATTGACCCACAGCAACATAAAAATAGTGTAGATTAGTTGTAAAAAAATGTATACAAATAATTTCTTCGATTTACTTTCCATCTCATTCATTTTTTAAAAGGTAACGCAATAGTTACATTCCCAGGTAATTCATTACTTTTATAATGATGTAACTCAGTTACTAACTCAATTACTATTTGTGAGAAGTAACTAGTTACTATAACTAATTACTTTTTAAAGTGGGAATGAGGAAATCAAATTTGTAGCAACCAGTCACAAAAGATATTTTAGTTTAGATCTCAGTTTTATGGAGCGAGCTACGAGATGTTGCTGGCAATAGTGAAAATCTCGCTGTATTCTCTGATTCAGAAGGCAAGTATGTGCTCACATCCTCTCTCTATGTCCCTGGGAAGCAACAGCATTTCTGCCATGGAGAGATATTAGCCGTCTGAGGTCTGGGACTAAGGCATCAAATGAGACAATTAATCAATTTGGAGGGCAGAGAGACTGTACTTACATTATAAATGGCGGATTTGGCATTCAGGAAAAACAACTCCACGGTTGTTGGATCCTTCAGGAGTGAAATGCTCTCAATATAAAACCTCAAAAAGAGAGAACTTTCAGTTAATGATTATTTACTGATTATCAATAAACAGAGCTTGTAATTTCAAAAGAGCATTTATCCACTAAATCCCGTCCTCAAACTACAATCTGAAACAAGGAGCTTATTTAAAGCAGCACCACAGTGAACTATGATTCAGTGGAGGAATGTGAAAGGGCTGAACTCTGTGGTTAATGTGGTCATGTGACATTAGACATGAGGTGGAGATCACATACCTCACGAGGAACTGAAGAGCAATGGGCCCTGATTTCTTGGAGAAGTCATGTTCCAGCACTTTGCGGTCCAACTGCAACCATTTGCACTGACCACTGCAAGAGGAAAGTTCATCTGACTGAGATGTGCAATCCAACATTCAGATCCGACCCAGTTAAAGCACTGCCATTTAACACTTATGGAAGAAATCAGCAGTAAGACTACAAAATATCTTTCTGCCCAGCCCTCTTTAAAATGTATTCCGGGTTTATTGTAAAATTATGGGTACATTTCATGAACGTGGGATATATTTTTTATATATTGTCATCAATAAATACGGCTGTTAAACGATTAATCACAGTTATTACATCCGTAAAAAGTTTGTATTTACAAAATATATCATGTAATATATATAATATATAATTATTTTGTATTTATAAACACATTTGAATCAGTGGTTCTCAAACTTTTTCGTTGTATGGGGTGCATCGCTTTGGAGCCCCCAAATAAAGACTTAAAATCTTAAACTTATTTTGACAAAATTGTCATGATTCCACTATCATGTCATGTTTATTCTTTGTCTTGCGGCGGAGTCATGGCATGGCCTTAGGTTTTGTGTGAGAAAGTCATGGCTTTGTTTTGATTCTGACTTGCCATGTGCTTTCTCGTGTCTCGTCAGTGTTCCCGCCCTTTTGTCTCGTTAACCTTCCCTGAGTGTTTCAGTACCCGCACCTGACCCTTGTTAATTATCCTTTGTCTGTCTCCCTTTAAAGCATCCTCGTGTTCATTGTCCTGTGCTCGTTCATTGTGTTTTGTACCTTGTACGTGAATGCTGTTTTCCCAGAAAGCCTGGTTAAGTCTTGCTTCGTGTCTAGTTCTTGTTAGTTTAGTCTTGTCCTTAGTGTTTATGTTCCTAGGTTAGTTAGTCCGTGTCCTGTTTCTAACTATTGTTTATCCTGTCTTGTTTTACCCCGTCGTGGGTTTTTGTTTTCTGTTTTATCGTATATTAAAGTATATCTGTTAACCTTCATCCGTGTCTACCTGCACTTGGGTTCTTCAACCACGTCCACCCTCCACGTTCATGACACAAAATAATAAACAAAAAATATTTTGTTTTTGTTTTACAATGCTGGAACATCAGTTTTGTGGTTGGTGGTCTTATTTTTATGACGTTTAATTGCATTATATAACATTTCTGTATTTGATTAAATGCCACAAAACCTGTGCCCCCCCTGGATCCATCTTGGGGCCCCCAGTTTTAAAACCACTGATTCAAAGTATATATCACTATAAATATAAGTAAAATATATCATAAATATATACATGTATGTGTATCCGTTCATATACAGTATACAACATAAATATGCACAGAACACAGACATACGTTAGGTAAATACAAACTTTTATTCTGGATGCGTCTAATCGCAATCAATCACTTAACAGCCTATAATATACATCCAGACAATTGTTATTGTTATAGCGAATTAAGCAAATTATCCATATAAACATCACAATGCTATTGCCCTGAACTATTTTTAAACATGCAACAGTTGTCCAGATGAATTCAAATTTTAAAACAGCATTGAAAAATCAATTTTAAAGTACTTACATGTCATCCAAATAGGTGAAGCCAAAATATTCCTTTTCTTTAAGGTTAAAATGGGACGATACCAAATCCAAAAGTTCACGAGATAACAGCTTTGGCTGCGAGAGAGAATCCACCGATCAATATCATGCAGAGATGTTGACCAAGGTGTGTTATATTTGCATTGACATTGAACTAGCATCAGCAGTGAGACAATCATTGAAAAACGGTACCTGGACCAACATCTCCAACTTCCTGTCGTCCAGGAGCTGCACCTGGCAGAGTCTGCCCTCTGTCATCTGTGGACACAATGATGAAATCAGAAGAATCATGAATGAACTGCAGGGCTAAACCTAATGCTGGATTCACATGTCAGAGTCAAAATACATGTTTTGTGCAATACACTTTCGATTATGTACACACTCAAGTGTTCAAGTAAACAGATCCAGAGGTTTCACTTCCACATGATGAATCACGGCTCTCAGCAACAACAGTACAAACAATGCAGAAAGAATCTGTCAGGTCAATGTGTTCAAAACACTCAATTGTTCAGACCTTCAGCCTTTATTTGGTAACGTTTAAAAAAATGAAGCTTACATTACCATAAATAGCCAGCATTCTCATGTTTACATTAACGGTCAATTGCGAATTGACTACTAACCTCGATCACATGCGGTTCCAATCTTGCATGTACCAAGCAGTGTTGCGTGTTACTAGTTACTAAGTTATTAAATACTGTAATTGAATTACTTTTCTCTTGAAAGGAAAGAAAGGGATTACTCTTATTTTTTGGTGTGTGGTGTAACCCTTGTCTTATCGTGTCACGTAATTCTATTGTAGTCTAGTCTAGTCTAGTCTAATTACTTGTAGTCCTGTTTATTGTTTTATTTAGTCCTGTGTAGTAAGTCTCGTTCCAGTTACCATTCATGTTCAAACCCTTGTCCTGTTATTTTACCCCCTCGTGTTTTTTTGTGTATTTTAATAAAAAAATATTTTGTTAACCGCTTACCCGCTTCTGCACTTGGGCCCTCTGTCCTTGTTCCTGCACCAATTCCTGACTACATGTGCGTACAATAGTGGAATTGACATCAAAATTCAAAGTCTAACTCTAAAATCTTAGCTTGAATGTATAATTCTCACATTTGCAATACTTTGGTCAGTTAATAATACTGCTTTATATAGTTTTGTATTATTTATTTGAATTAATGAAAAGAGACGTTTCACATCTGTCCTTGAATCACTTAACTTATCAAGGTTTATGTAGGATATAGAAAGTAGTTAGAAATAAAATTTACATTTAGTCATTTAGCAGACGCTTTTATCCAAAGCGACTGACAGAGAGATAAGCGATATGTCATACAGGAGCAATAATGAAATTGGTGCTTATACAAAGTTACTAGTTTCAACAAAAGTCGGACAAATACCTGTTGAGAGAAAACCTTTTTTTATATTAATTTCAATAAGTAATGAAACACTTTTTGGAGAGAGTAATTTGTACAGTAATCTTATTACACTATTGAATATGTAATTAGTAACTAGTAATGAATTACTTTTTCAGAGCAACTTGCTCAACACTGGTACCAAGTTAGTGTAACTATTGTATTTTTACTGTACGTTCAATATTTTAGTATTGATAAATTGTTTCTTTTGTTTTGGTGTCTCCCTAAACAATTCTTGAAGAACAATGAGAAATATTTGAGATCTTTAATACGCATGTGCCACCACAAGGCATGTAAATGCATTATTGACATAATAAACAAAAACGTGACGCAGCACAAAAGATAAACTTATTTTGGAAACACTAAAACAACAAGAAGATGTTAGCAGTTTCTTAACCAGTAGAATGTAAAATAACCACAAAAATGTTGCAAAGTTATGTGTGGTTAAACACACAATTGCTTTGTTTTTCAGCTTGACTCACAACTATGTGTTATAAACAGACCAATACTAAAATTGTTTCTTTACAAGTTTAAATGTGATTCTGGGAAACAAGCAGGCTATGAGGAAGTCGTTGGTCAAATGTTATAAAATACAAAGAACATTTTTTAAATAAAAGATAAAAGATAAAACATAATTCCTTGCAGGCTGCTGAGAGAGAGTTAAACGTAATTTACGTAAATTTTAATTTTGTGACCAATATTTGGGAAGAATTTGAATGCACTTTTTCAGGTCTATAATTTTCTAAAAAGCATGAGCTGTATTCTGAGAAAAGCGATTTATCCTTGTGTGTAACAATACAGTGAATAGAGTTCATAGTCAATCGAAATGAAAATTGCAAGCCTGAAATAACCAGTGAAACAAAATCTAATTAAACTTGGAAAGAAACAGATTTTGTTTTATTTAACCTATTTTGAAATGTTTTAAAGTGCTACCAAAATTATTATTTCAAGTTTTCATCATATTTGTAATTAAAATAAATATTTACTTAATAGAAAAACTAGAAAAACTACTGACATTGACCATGTTAATAAATGTGAAAAGCTTGATTTCTTTCTCCAGCTTTTCTTGAAAAACAAAAGATGCTTTTTAAGACATTCTCAAATCAGGCTGTATTGATCATCCGGTTTTAAACTTTTAAATAGTTTTTTACAAAACACATTTTTTTGCTCATTGCTAATAGTTGTGACGACAAAGTAAGAATATATAGCATAAAACCAATGTGGACAGCACAGCTCAGATTTGAATCAAATTTTATTTTGAAATTTTGATTGCAGAACTTGGTGTCTTGACAAATCTGAAAATCTCAAAAATCAAACCAAATAATAATCTCCAAACTAAGCCACTAAAATCACAGCCTCATTTACAGTGTCAGCATGGCACGAACAACAACAAAGAAACTTAAAGAACTCCAAATCTTTTTCTAACCCTCCACCCCAAATCCGATACAAAAGACCAGGTACCTGATAGACTTCCCCCAGGTAGAAGCAGGTTTGTAGGCATTGTTGGCATGACCTCATCCTTCGCAGGTAACACCTCCTGATAATCCACAGTACGATCTGCCATACAAAACCGCCACTCCGAACCAGCAGAGTTTCCACCCCACACGCTAAGCCCCAAGCCATGGCCGCACCGCCGCCGGCTGGTACCCAGGTCGCCCCCGCCTTACGTAACCAGACCTAGTTTGAGTCCAACCCTAGACAGACCGTTCTTTCACCACGTCTTAATCTTTGCTCCCTAGCGCGAGATCGACAAGTAGGTGACATGCGTTTTGAATAAATTCCCCACATGCGTGGAGACTCAGCTCTGGATTTGCAGTGAGAAGAAGGGAATGGGAGTTTTTGAGAGTCTGTGCACTGAGGTTAGAGTCGTAGACTCTGGGAGGGTAGCCAGGCAGCTGAGGTTTGCGGGACTCCTTTGCCAGCCACGGTTTTAGCTCCTACTGGCCTTTTTCAAGCACACATGGAAACATAATGGCTAGATTTGGGTCCACTCCGCTTTCGAAAGCAAACCAGGCTCTGCCAGATTCTCCAGGGCATGTCCAGCCTGTCCACGTGTCTCATGTTCACAGTCCAAACGCTGGTCCAAACATCCCTCCTATGGTACTTTACAGTTTGACAAAATCTGAGAGGATTTACAAAGCAACCCTTAAGACCCATTAGTGAAGGTTATACGTTTGAGTTTCTGACTATGGGAATTAAAGTGGGATCTCATTAGAATCGTATATGTTTCTTCAAGATTAGATGGAAAGCAAATGCAGATTTTTTTCCTGAGATATGGTTTCTCCCATACCATTGCAGAGAAGATCTCAAAAGTCTGTCAAACTATCCTCGGATAGACAAAAGTCTTCAAATTCTCTGCAAATTCTAAATACAATACAACTGACTCAGTTGAGTTTTATATGCTTTGAGGAATTTTAGGAGAGACACAACTCTGCTCAGAAAACTTACTTTGAGTGCATATTTCAACACTCAATGTATCAATTGAATAAATTATATTCCATATAATCCAAAACAACCATCATGTAGTTCAGACATTTTTTTCCAGTGCAGCACGTGTTCAAATCAATGTTCTTTCACAAAATTCCTTTCCTTAACTGACTCAACGTGTTACGACAGAAAGGCAAAATAATAGACAGGTGAGATTAACACAGCCTTCTTAAACACAACACCATTAACAACCGTCTGATGCACTTCTGAGTACCAGGCCGTGCAGGAATCCCACTGAAATGCATTATGGGTGGAGAAAGATGGAAAAGTGCAGCAAGTTAAAATTATAAACCGCCTCTATGCTGTTTTTAGGAATGAACCAGCGGAAAACCAGCGTAACAGAGGCAGCTCTCTCCAAATCCGTTTTTTTTTCATATGGAAACATTATTGCATTGTTAAAGGGCTAATGTGTAATGACAGTGCTAGTTTGCCATATGTTACAGTGCCAATTCTAAAACAAGTGAGGGTTAAAATGAGAGATTTGTGGGCAATATACTTTTCAGAAATGAAGGGCTTCTTTTCAAAACCGAAGGATGCTGCATTGCTTCCCTGTCAGTCACCTTAACAGATGGGCCTTAAAGCTACATTCCGTTATGTTTACCTCTCTATTGCCATCTCTGTTTGAAACATAAAAATTGTAGGTTACTTTTTATATTGAAGTGGCGTCAAACAGACATTTCCTGCAAATTCAAAAATGACGTTTTAAATTATGGATCATTATAAAATTACGCAAACTAGGGTAAATTAAGGATTTTTTTGTTGTTGTTTATTTTCTAACCCCAGTTATGGATTGCAGCTTTAAAGGCACCATATCACCCCAGCTTTATAAATATGCAAGTAGTATAATGTAATAACAATGTAATAGAATAATACATTACTAATAACATAAATAATGGACATAAATTGATTCTTAGATAGAATTTTCTCTACTAGTCGTACACTTTTGTACGATTCACAACATACAAAGTTATACAAGTTGTATGAAGTCATACGCGTTGCCACATCATCCAATAGTTACGAATTCCTGTGAGATTAGGTTGGTATCTAAGGTGTTTTTTGACATGTTTCTATGTGGTTTGGTTCCCTTCTCAACCAAAAGCCCATCTTTACACGTCTATGATATTCGGCTCAACAAATAGATTTGGCTCATACTATATTTTTTCAGTTTCAGAGTGTGAGAGAGTTCTTCAGACTATAACTGTCACCCATCAGACACATAACAGAAAGGCTCAGAACTGAAGATCAGTCAAACCCATGAGACCGGTTAAATTGATTTATCTCCTCCCATAAGAGAGTCCAACCACTCAGAAATCATGTGACCAGCATTACAGCATGAATTAACACCCCATTCAACAGCCTGACCCTCTTTACCCCAGAACAATGACTGTCACCAGTTTCAGAGAAAGTTTTGTCAATTTCATATTCTATGAGCAAACAGAACATCTACTTTGGTATAATAATCTTCAGTTCTCGCAGCGCCTGCCTGCCATTCCATCTTTATTGGCTTTCTGTAGATTCAGCTTCATGAAAATATGACTCACCCAAACAGATATTAGATGTTTTTCTGTGACATTTGTTACGTGCTATTTATAAGTGGCTCTGGTTATAAGTGCTCATATCCTCTCAGAGACTCCAGTCTCTTTGCATGTTGTAATTGGCTACCAGCAGATGGAAGTGCATTTCATTTACTCAACATTACTTGTTGTCTATCAGTCCAATTATTTCTGCAAAGTCATGAGTTATTATTACCACAGCAAATATTACTTTACACCTAAACATGAACAGTGACCGTGTGCATTTCGCATCAGTGAATACAACTGAATTACTAAGTATGTGCATTGTTTTGGTTTTGTTTAGGAAATAGAAGATTGATAGTTGCTTTAATCGAATATTTAATTTGAAAAATAATATACATTCTATTAATTATTTTATACATGAATTATTAAGTCAATTAAGATTTGTATGATTATGACTTGAACTGATTTTGTGTCTATACAATATGAGTTAATGGGTTTGGTTATCAACGTTCTTCAAAATATTTTCTTCAGAAGAAGGAATTAAGATCATAAGGTTTGAAATGAAAAGAGACCCCAACAATCTCTACCTGTGAAAATAAACTTCAAATGATATGAAGACTCGTTTTGAGTTGTTTCATCAGTACATTTTGTAGGCTTGTTTTAAGTTAGACATTATTAAAGAACACAAAAGAAGATAATTTGAAGAATGAACTGGCACCCATTCACTTGGTTTGGTTTCGCATTGGTTTTGTGTCCGTACAAAAGAAGTGAATGGAGTCCAGTGCTGTTCGCTTACCAACTTTCTTCAAAATGTCTTCTTTTGTGTTCTGCGGAATAAGTCATAAAGATTTGAATTGTTTTTTTCCTAAAGTTTGTCTAAACTGCTCAGATGTCTAAATCGTCCGCGTACCCTCAAGACGCTGATACACAGTCTGTGTTTCAGAGGTTATTTGATGTCACAGGGGAGGATGTACAGGACAGATCCTGAGGGTTTGTAAAGTTGTAAAGGACAAATTAAAACATAATTCCCCAGAATCAATCCATGTCCCTAACAAAACATATTTTGTTCTCTAATCTGCAATCTTGAGCAGAGCGCCTTTGCTCAGTAGAAGAACACGGTTATAATTGAGAAAGGACATTTCAGTAAAAAAACCTCAATGAAGATGAGCCTTCATTAATGTGGAGAAGGTTTTCATTAAAGGTGCTGGACTGAAATCCTATATTCCAGAGCATGTTTATCAGTCTTTGTTGTTTTTGTGAGAAGCTTTCACATAATCCATAGGCAAAAAATTGTGTATTGTTTGCAGTAGCAAACGTGTACCCCCCAACACAGATACTTACCTTACGGTGGTATTTTACTAGGGATGCACCGATACCACTTTTTAAGCATTGAGTACGATACCAATACTTTTTCCCTGGTACTCGCCGATACCGACACCGATGCTAGGTTTTTTTTGTTTGTGGCAATTTTCTAAGAACAACACAATGAGACTAATGAACATATCAGCATCTTTATTTTTAACAACTTCAACTCATATTATGAATAAATAAATCAATCTTACGTGCTTATCAAAAATTTTCTAAGCCAAAATTCACAGTGTCCAATAACCTCCAAAGGGCAAAACCGAGGACATAAGCATGCAGATTGCCATGCGTGGGTCGTCATCATTGATTTTGAAATATTTCCACACTGCTAAGCGCCAATGAAGCGTTAAGAGAGTGATTTACATGTTCAACAATGAAGGACTGCGCTGAAGGACTGCGCCTCTGAAGAACTGCGCCTCTGGACCCAGACACGGCGCCGAACGAGTCTACATCTATCTTCAGCCTTCCATAGCACATTATGTGCAGCTACCTGCTCAACAAAATCCATGTCCGCCATTTCGCAACAAGACTGGAGCCGCCTGCCAGAAGCCCCTCCCATGACGCGATTGAAGCGAATTCCACGTGCGAATGAAGCGAGTAAACTCTAAATGTTCAAGCGTCCAACTACACACAAATAGCGTGATTTAGGTGTGAACACTATGACATTGTGTCTGCTACGGCAGGTGTCTCTGTGTGCACTGGAACGTTCTGTCAATTACGTCACGTGAGGTATCGGTCTTTGGTATCAGGGAAGTTTTACGAGTACGAGTAAGAGTACGAGTACATGAGCTTGGTATCGGGCCCATATCTTATAGAGAAAATTGGCTGACTTTTATTGAGAATAATATTTTATAAATAATTTTATCACAGATAAAGGGGTCGTTTCTAAATGTTTGAGACCTACCAGCTTACACAATGAAACCGTTGCTAGAACATTGACAGTGTTAAATAAAGCCACTGAGGGCTGGGAGGCTTCTTTTGGAGACTGTAAATGAGAGGATGAGAAAACACTGCTGAAAGCTGTGACAGTCTGTGCTTTGTTTAACTAATAGCCACCTGTCCACTTTGACTTCAGTGATCCAACATGAAAACTGCAGCTGGGCCACAGTAGCAAAACATCCCACAGTATCTAATGTTTATGGGCTATACAAATAGTGCTGTAGGAAAGTTTAGATGTCATATTTGTAGGATGTGATGTCCATTCAAGTCATTTGGGCTGGAATTGGGCATATTCCCGGTGGGCCGTTGCTCAGCGGCCAGAATGCGAGTGAACTAAGGGGGACCCCCTCCAAACATAATCGCAGATGGACCGCAACTGCACATGAGCCGGAAAGCCGGGAACACAATCGTGCATGTACAGAAGTCCAAGGGCAGTTTTTTCTACGGATCCAGCCCTGGCCAGTACAAGGTCAAATATCAAAACAATTGTTTA
The DNA here is from genome assembly GCF_947034865.1 of Barbatula barbatula. Classification (NCBI taxonomy): domain Eukaryota; kingdom Metazoa; phylum Chordata; class Actinopteri; order Cypriniformes; family Nemacheilidae; genus Barbatula; species Barbatula barbatula. The sequence continues at coordinate 16,031,120 of NC_136780.1, forward strand.
AAGTCTTGACACAAATCATTATGTGATATTAATGACTGAAGCTTGACACACATATTCCTTATGTTTCTGCAAAACAGAATTAACACTCAACATGCTTCAGAAAATCATGACTTCGTCATGTCAATATTAGGTTCACTTCAATCTAGATTTCTTGGAACCCGGACAGGACACATGACTGTTTACAAGGTCACCAGAGGAACACTCTGCAGACACTATTAAATTGTCATGACACACCCGTGTTTGAACAAAAAGCCACACTAAAGGAGCTTCCACATTTTTATGGGCTGGAATGCATGGAAAGAAAAAAACTGTTCATCATTATTACATTTCGATCGATTCCGGGAGCACAGCGGGATAGAGATGTGCGGCTCCAGCCCATCTATACATTTAGATTTGTTCTGGATATCATGTCTGCAAAGCAAACGCGCACGGGATGCTCCGTCAAACTCCACCTTGTCTGTGTTATTAGCTTATCTCTGTTTACTTCATGTGATGAATAATTTATCACCACTTGTGTCACAGTCTGTCTCGGTGTATGACTGGAGACAAACCGTTCTGTCACGCTGTGAACATGCTCTTATTCTTATACACTGACTGAACGTACTCATCCTTTCTATTTTCCAGTCATGAAGTTGAAGGTTAATTGTGTGACTGTGAAACTTGCTAATTAAAGTTAATTAAAGTCAATGGTTTTCAGGGAATATGCATTTTTTGCATCATATGCATTGTGTTATTTGCATGTTAAACTAGAAAGGCGAAGCTATTTTAACATTGAAGAAATGACACACGTAAACTTTAAAGTCCCCGTGAACTGGAAGTTGCTATTTGGACGCATTTCAGAGTAAAACAGAATCAAAATGGAACTGGCAGGAGACTGGCAGTTGAAGGGGAGGAGTTAACGCCCAAGCCGTCCAACTTACATCATCTGAGGAGGATAGCCACTAGACGGTGGAAGTACATTTTCAGATTTGAACTATTATGAGGGTACACAAAGTTTTTTAAAGAGAATGACCCACATTGATGCGCTATTTACAATAAAGGCTGCAATATTTCATGAAAAAAAGCTTTGTACGTTTAAGTTTCACTGGGACTTTAACACTGGTGATTCTCAATTCCAAGAACGCATGAACAGAGTTATGTTCTCGTGGTTCTCTTGCGAGGCACCCTCGGAAGAACGAACTTGGATGGATACGCCGCAGTGACTTCTGGGACTTCAAGCAGGTTCTGTACGTTAGCAAGGCTAAGGTACTTCCATGCGTTCTCTGTTCTTGTGTTCTTGAGAATTGGAACCGGATTTTGATGATGTAGAGCAAGAACACGAGGACACAAGACCCCGGAAGAACGCATATTGAGAAACGGCCACTATCTGTCCGAATGACTGATACGGGCCATGAACTCACACATGCTGACCAGACAACTGCATAAGTTATCAAGTCGCTGCCTCACAACAAATAAAAACATTCCTAGAGGCAAAACAATGTCTTCCTGTCAGTCTACATCCCCGTAAACAATCTCAAACATGCAGGATGCTCTCTCGCAAACAACCATGTCGTTGTCAAACATATGTTTACCTCAATTCCAATACTGAAGAGAATCCTATTCTACTATTTTCTTTCTCTGTGAGTCTGTCTCTTTTCCAGTCTCTTGTCCAACTGTTTCTGATATAGACACTCAAATGCCTGCAATGACCTTTGACCCTCTAGACAAGAATTCCTCCACATAATTCAATTCAAACCTAATTCAGTTAGTGGTGCAGTGTGTGTGTCCGTTTGAGCAAATTCATAGAGGATTCAGTGCTGAAAGTCAGTGCAAAGTCCAACCAAAACCTTTGTGTGCCAAGACACACACATACAAATTCAATGGGCCTCATTCATGAAACACGAGCGGAACGATTCTTTTGTGTAAATCGTTCGTAAAGCCGTTTTGACGAACATTTTCGGATTCATGAAAATGTTCGTATGATCATAATGTTAATTGGTAAGGAGAAAATGTAAACCTGCTGCATACCACATGTAAATAGTGCGTAAACTTGCACGAAACGTTCTGTATTCTTTTAGATAAAATGACGACAATGCATTTTGATGCTCTGTGTATCATAAAGATATTTCACGAGTTCGTTTGCCCTGTCTTTTAGCATTTTTAGCTTTGGGACGGGTAAAATGCAGGGCTCGTCACCGTCCTTTTTTACACAGCAGTCCAATCACAGTGGAGAAGAGGCGGGACAAGCACTACATTGACCAACCATCATAATGGAGAAGTTAATATTAATGGTTACTGCATTTTAAAATGAATTAACTTTCTTCTAAATAAGATACTAGTAACATGTAGACTAACTCTTGCAGATTTTCTAAATCCCAGCAACAAATGCATAACGCGCAGTGCCCCCAAAGCGTTGTCAGGCGCCACCAGCTGGAGCTAAAACCCTTCGGGGAACACAGTTGAATTGATTAATTTGTTGATAAGCATATAACCTATTAGTATATTATGCATTTATGCAATATAATAAAGTCCAGCGGATTCCTGTAATGGTGGGGATTATGTTAATTGTGAATGAGCGTGCATGCACGCCCTGTATACGAATGATTGTAATTCATACACACACCTTACAATAAAATCCGACGTTTACAAAGTTTTTGTGAATCCGGAAGAAAGTTTTCAGGAATATTTACTCATATATTTACGAATGTTTCATGAATAAGGCCCAATGTGTGATGAGAATTCCAACAGATTGAGACTGCATGAGACTAATGTTTTGAATCACTGAAGATTCTGTCATCCTTTACTCACCATCTTGTCTTTTCAAACCTGTATGACGTTCTATGTTCCGCAGAACACAAAAGAAGATACTTTGAAGAAAGTTGGTAACCAGCACTGGACCCCATTCGCTTCTTTTGTATGGACACAAAACCAATGCAAGTGAATGGAGGCCAGTTGCTAAAATGTTTCTAAATATCTGCTTTTGTGTTCAGTAGTATATACGTTTTTACTATGGTATCAAAAGTGTGAAATCCTTTCCAGCACAGGCGTTATAAATACAATACAAAGAAAGACCTGAGTTTTGAATGTTTATTTGGAAGACATTTATGTCAAATTCTTTATAAATGTTATCGTTACAGTTACCATCCTGTATCATGCTGCAAACAGGCCTTTGGTGCTTTGTTTCAGTAACTGTATTTATTTCTCAGCTGTGGTATCAGTACCTGCTGATGATCATGTTCATGTCACATCAGAGCAGAACTGCTCCCCGGCACCATCAGCAACTGCAGACTTTCTCAGAGAGAAACTGCACTAGTTCTCTCTGCAACAGATTTAGACCGCAGTCCCCACGGGAGGGGGGCTCTCCCTGACTGAGGGGGAGAAGAAGAGCCTTTCAAGCCGCAAATGAACTGAGGATACGGCTTGTCACCCATTGAGAATCAGAGCGTTTGTAACCTGTGCTGACAGCTCTCACTGCACTCGTGTGTAGTTTCACAGCAGTCCAAGCCTGAACATGCGGCCTAACACAACTCATCTGCTCTGCGGTTCTCTTCAGAGATATGCTATTTTCAAAGCTGACATTTAGAAAGATATAAGCTAGGCCTTTGCAATATATTGAATTATCGAAACATCGCAAATGTGCTAAATGCAATATGCATATCGTATAGACCACTTTGGATAACGTAAACATCGCTGATCCAAAGCTGGATCCGAAGATCCTATTTCTATTTTTTACCACTACGCAACTTCAACCAACAGAACATTTGTATATCTTTATACGTACATCATATATTTATATAACTTTAATATCGGAAGTTTCAATTATAAATGTGAAAAGCTTCTAGACCAGTGTTTACATCTTGCGAAGTGGTCTCTAGTATATTTTTTCAGTCTATTTTAAAACGGTTTAAATTGATATTGGAAATTTAAATATCGTATCACATTATTTAGCATGCTATCACATATCGCATTTTTATTTAATATCGCACAGCCCTAATAACAAATGTGGTATTGTATGCTAGAATTAACATTTATTTTGATTGGAATTACTGAAATAGATAAACTTGTTTATTAGAAGGTGGCATACAAATGTTTTTGTCCCTATAGTGTACGTGCTCGAAAAGTGATGTATATACCGTACATCCGCCCCAGGGTCTCTCATCAGTGTGAGCACTTTGGCTTTGGAAGCTGTCTAGGATGACAGCAAGTCATCTCACTAGATTTTGGGAAAGCCGAATATTTAAGCAGATTTTTGTGTAGCTACAGGCACGTAGTTCCCTTGAGAGACTGTTTAGGGGTTAAGTGGCTCAATCAAGGGCACAACAGATGTACTTTTCAATCAAACTCTTTGATCTTACATCCCTCTGGTTAAGATTTCATTATTCCAGTGGGGCATTATTGAGAAGAATTCCTAGCAAAACAACATGAACACATATTCTGCCTTGTTTTTCAATACAATTCCATAAAGATTTGATGATTTGCTTTTAGAGAAAGTATTTGATATATGTGTTTTTACTTGAACTAATTCAAAATGAAAAATAGTTGGCGTCAATAGCCCTGGGGTAAGTGCGCTGACATATACTGTCCGTGTGTTTGATTCCTTTCCATTTCTGTCTCAGAGGGTCCTTTGCAAATCTCACTCCCCCATCTCTACCCCCACTACTAGCCTTTCATAATAAAAGCCATTGGAAAACAACTTAGACATTAAAAGTTTGATTACAAAATGTCTACTCTTCTTCTTCATATAGCTGCTCCGAACAGTCCTGTCTTTGAAGACAGCTTGTTTGGACCATTTCTAAGGCAGCATCACAGATTTTCTATCACATCACAAGATAAACGTTATGGAGTAATTGCATCAGCCCCTCCAGCACTTTCTTACTGCCTCCTATTTTAAAAGCGGATTTCTATACCCTAAAAAAATGTAATACAGAAAAACTAACATACAGAGAACTTTAAGACAATTAACCATTATTACATTTGGCAAACAATGTTTTTCTTTAACGTGTTATAAAAGATGTTTAAAGAATCATTATATTGATGTTTTGTAAAATTGCTTTTTTTTGTTTGCTTTTTGGTGTATACAGTTTGTTGGCTTATAATAATAAGGAAACAATCTCAGGCAAGGTATTAATTATTATTATTGCTTTTTTAATAAATTATTATTTATCTTTGTTGTTTAGGTGGAGGCTTTGTATAAGCCTTTGGGGGGTATCTTGCTCCCTTGCAAAGTATATGAATTGTGTTTTTTCTTGTTTTCGAACTATAAATACATTTCACATTGTGCAAAGAATAATCTAAACATTACATTTGTGGAAATCTATATATCAAAGCATCTACTGAAGGGGTTAGAAAAGAGCTACAGAGACCTATTGTTGTGCTCAATTTGGTTTGACATACTCTATATTGAGGGTATCCTCATGAAACAGATTTGACAAGGACGATAAATCTTAGCAGGATTCAATATGACTCAGCATATGAAGACACTGTGTGTAGAGATACTACGGTATCTGGTTTACAATCCACCGATGCTCACATACATACAGTACAGAAGGAGGTAGTTCACTCTCACCGGTTTCTCTCTGTAACAATAGAGGTCGATACCATGACATAGGATCCAGCGTTAGAGTGATTACACACACCTCTTACATAAACACACACACACGGTCCCGTCTGCAGCTCATATCCTATATGGGCGAGTGATGGTCGTATGTTTGTCGCCCACCTGCAGCTCACAGTCTAAACAGCAGCTGTTGGGTTTATATCATATCTGGGACTTTGAAGGTCAGTGGTGTCACTACGCTGAACCGAACGATAAACTGTATGTGATTATCGCGTGTTTCTACAAAACAAAACAACTCTCTCAGAGATGTGTGAGAACGGTTTATCATTCACGTGGGAACTGGTTTCAGAGCGCTGGGTTTGTTGACAACCTACAAGTGGCTTACAAATGCTTTTATTTAAGATACCGTCTTGCTGTGAAACGTCAGGTCGAATTGCGATCTTTTCGCAGCCACCAGGTGATGAACAATACAACATCAGAGAATTGGGACACAGAATGACTTAAGATGTAACAGACATGAACAGTTGAAAAATGTTCATCCTCTTTTTCCCTCTGACAGCCGGTCTTGATGTTTTTGCTTGTACTTTAAAGAAACAGTTCATCTTATAAATAAACCCTTTTGTAGTTCAAAACCCGTGTAAGACTCTTTGTTCTGCGAACACAAAATAAGTTATTTTGAGAAATGTCTCAGTTTTGTGTCCCTACAATGGAAGTACAATGTTTAGATGTCAACATTTGTGTTCTGCAGAAGAGGGAAAGTGATTCAGACATGAGGAAGAATTGATCCCAGTAGTTAAATTTAACCCAGATCTTTCTTGACTTTTTTTCAAATGTTTCTACTCATTGTTCTGTTTTTGCCTTTATTGTGAATGATCAGGGGATCGTGTCCCATTGAGACACCTGCCAACTATGTGCTGAAAGCGAGAAGACCCTAAACTTAAAATATGTTTGCTTTTAACTAAATTTGTACCACAACGGCACTTTGATCCTGAGATGAGTGAAACATGAACCTTTCACAGAGAGATGTCCTGCAGGAGGATGCAGAAAGACACTTCCAGAAGTTTTCAGGGGAACAACTGATACGCAAACAATGAGTTATCTTCTCCGATACAGGGATTAAAATAGTCGCTGTCTGTTTTTGACAGGACTTCCTGTACAATTCCTGCAGTTGTTTCTCACAGACACGATAGTGGAAGCTCATTTCCACGCTCAGACTTCTATAGCCAAGTTCCTGTTTACAAAGCAGACGTACGTCAAATCCACTGTCTTTTCCTGAGAGATTCGATAAAAACAAAGAAACAAGACAACGACGGTTCAAGAGTCAAACAGATGCATGAATCGAAATTCAACTGCTTTCAGTGTTTTGGGAATTTGGTTTCGCTCCTTTCAAGAACCTACAGCATGGCATGCAAATAAGGGATGCAGATTTTCCTTCGGCATCCTTACCTTCTTTTACACTAGTAATGTGTCAAAAAATAACGAACACAGGATTCGCATCTATCTTTTCATTCATTCACTATTATTACGAACACGTCAGACCATGTGCCGAACACATGACATCAGTTGTGTTTGTCATTTCCCGTGTGTCCTCATCAAACAGGAAAGGTTCCTTATACAAAGCGCCTTACGCAATCCAGTCCACCTTTCCAAACTGATCACCAAAGAAGAGCTGGACACATTGGCCGTGGCTTAAACCCTAGCGAGCCGTCTACCCAGAAAGCCTTCTGCCACCGCAAAGCATCCGATCTCCTGAACATGACAGATGCGTTTCCCGCACGCTGCTTTAATACAAAACGCGTGATGTAATGAATGAAAGCATCTTCACTCCTCGCAGTGACACATCTCGTCCTTATTCAATTTCCCTCAAAGCGAACATAACAAACGCATTTGCTCGAATTCGCGCTATTTGCACACGGACTGAATCCGAGTTTAATGTTGTGCATTCACGTGCGGTACAGCCTGTTGTCAAGCCCAATTGCGAGATAAATGATACTATTGCGAAAGCGACTATTTTGGTGAATGCACACGCGAATAAATCTTACCTTTTCTATAAGGGCGTTTCCGTGTAATTCAGAGGGTCTCTGTGTGATGTACCGCCGCACATCTGCCTTATTCCCTCAGCATCATTTCATTCTGAGCTTTACAGTCACTCACCACGCCTTCCCTTTACCGGCTACAAAGAGACTGGGGCCATGCCGTTATCCACACGCACGCACACAGACCGCTGTTCCTGCCCATCCACCGTTATCTTGATGTCCAATTTACATTCGATTTATGATTTTTGGATTAAAATAGGCTTGTTATAACTTCTCATACTTTGCATGCTTATCAATTCAATTCAGAATTAACTTAATAATATGACTACATTTTTACGTATTAGAACATGATTAAATGTTCATTTTAATCCAACAGAAAACGATTATTACAGTTGGCAGTACTGCATCTTCTGAATAATAACATTCTATAAATCACCATTTTCACGTTGTCTACGATGTCATTTCATACGGTTTGCCTTCCTTGCTGAAAAAACAATAGAACCCTGCCCGAAACACAATAGAACATGGATTTAATGGTTATAATCGTGGCTTTAATGAAACGGTGTCTACTGGTTCGATGGTGGGGTGTTCTCTAGCAGAATAATCCTATTGGAATAATGCCAAAAAACACGCTATAATAAGGAATATTTGTAATGGTTTCCATGGTTCATAGAGGTGTTTAAACGGAACCATTGGAATGTCTGCAATGGATTCTATTGTTTTGGCAGCAGGGTTGTGTTTCTTCTGCTTCTAAGAGGTTTTAGTTTTTCAAAATAGCAGAAAGCAGTATAGAAATACAATTGAACTGAATCGTATACAGTATGATTATGTACTCAAGTCTTAAAAATATTTGTTTGGCATCTTTGGAAACATTTGCTTCCTTTGAAAAACTAAAACAGGAAGTGCTTTTTGTTTACACATTTGTCCATGTACCCATATGACGTATTACAGCAATATAACACAAATCAATTGTAAAAATGATATCTTTCAAACACTTCTCGATCGATCAGTTTAGTAATTTGACAAAATAAGTGAGCGTGAGTGGTGAATTAGAAAGTCTTGTTTCTTACGGGATAATGAAATAAAGCCCAGGGCTCAGGCATGAGAATACATTAACATTATTGAACCTGTGTCCAGGGCTGAGGCGCCTCCTATACACATCTGATGTCTCTGCTCTTCAAAGTCATTACTCTTTATATATAGATGAGACGGTGTAGAGTGCTAAAGGGTTTTGTTTATAAAGGTTCCCCCATGCACAGCAAAACAGGATCAGACTGTGCTGAGATATTTGAGTTTATCTATCACAAATATATCTATCAACAAAGGGTCTCCTTTAGTACCATCTTCTCCCTGCCCACTGCAAATGCCCACGGGACCCTCCTTTCTCCCCGACACATGCATACCATCTGCAATGAATGAGCGGCTCAATGTCCAGCTGGGAGTTAGCCAATCAAAGGCCTGTTAAAGTTTAATTAAAGATCGTGAAGAATCTACTCTGCATGTGAGCAAATCACTTGGCCGGACGTGTTATTGAGGATTAGTGGAGATGCTCTTGATAAATGACCATCAATAAATCTGAATGTTTTAGCCTTTCAAATCTCTTTTAAATGACTCTCAATGACACAGTTCACAGTTGTTGTTTATCTTACATGCAGTATTATTGTATTTTTGCATCATCGATGCTGCTGTAGGAGTGTCTTCAGTCTGAAATCACTAGTCAGACTAGACAGACTCTTAAAATAATTATGTAAAGTAAGAAACCGAGTCATTGCAGTAATATATTGCCTACTTTCCATTTCCTAATACTGGAGCTAAACTTCCTATGTCTTCATTTCCTTCCTGATTGTCTAGACTCTTACGATGCACACTTTTGTGAGTGCACAAGGCAAAATAAATAAATAATCATATAAAATAATAAAAAAGGACAATGTAAATCAGGTACACTGTAAAGAATTTCTGTAGAAATGTACAGTATTACTGGCAGCAAAGATACATGCTCATTAAACACTAACAAGTCTTTATCCATACAGAAAAAAACTATAAATAACAGCCTCATGCAAAGCATTCTGGGAACCAAAGTTAGAAAAAAAATGAAAAAGGTATATGTGGATTTCTGGTTCCAAGAATGCTTTGCATGAGGCTGTTATTTTATCGTTTATTCTGATAAGGACTTGTTCATGTTTAATGTTCATTTATCTTTGAACAAACTGTTGACAATAAATTAGATAAATATAAATAACATCGGCAAACAGTGTTCTACATCACAAACATGCATTCAAATATTAAACATTAAGTACTAAAAGTGTGTAAACAGTATGTGAATTGTCTTCATTTTTTCCACTATTATTGTAAGGCGGATGTCAGTCTGCTTCAATATTTGAGGTGGAATATGAGCAGTCTGTAAGAAAATGCTCATGTAAGCATTTAAAGTGATGCTTCACCCTAAACTGAAAATGCAGTCATCATTTACTCTCCTTGAGTTGTTCCAACACTGTATGAATGTCTTTTTTCTGATGAACACGGAGAAAGATATCTGGAAGAATGCTTATAACCAGACAGTTTATCCCCCCATTGACTCCCATAAAAATACAATGGAAGTCAAAAGTGCCCCAGAACTGTTTGCTGTCCTACATTCTTCAAAATGTCTTTTGTGTTCAACAGAAATAAAAAAAGATAAAGTAATTTTTCCTATATGGGAGTCAATGGGGGGCAAGATCTGTCTGGTTAGTATTCTTCCAAAATCTTTCTCTGTGTTCAACAGAACAAAGACAGATTTGGAACAACTCGAATGAGTTTAAATGATGACAGCATTTTCAGTTTTGGGTGTCCATCAGGATATGTTTGAATGTTTGGTTATTTTTTTAGTAATCGCTAAACCTCAGTATACATCTAGTAATGTCCAGCTCTCGAATGCTTTTAAATATAAGTATTGAGAAATCAAAGAGGTTGCAATTCACCTCCCAAAAAACTGAAAGCTTCTTTTCTCGTGCATCATGACTAGCTCTGCTCAGTGTGTATTCAAATGAATAAACCAGCATCCAGTCACAATCCAATGCATTACTTGACCATTTATGAGGCAATAGATTCAAAAGCTGACGTGGGATCTGTTATTATTTTGACTGCACTGCCACCGCGTGGCCACTAATTGCGCTGTTTACCAAATGTTATCTATAATTTAATCACGTTATTATTTCGAGTTCTTCAAAAAAAGCGAATATTTATCCGACGCAAGTTCTACATATTATTCAAAAAAAGTAAAAAGCTCATCCGTCCTTTTCATTTACTTTAACAGCCGATAAAGTTTGCTACAGATAAAGCTCTCTTTCATTGACGGCCAATGAAGAGCTGCTGACGCATGACTCTTGCGGCTCTGGGATGTGTAGTTTCAGTAGTCTTTCGTCCCAACCGGCTAAAAGTGAAAAGCCCTCTTAACGGACTACAAAACGACAGCGGCGCACTACTGGAGCGCACGAGAACCGAAAGCTTGACATCACGGTGGCTGGCACTTCGTGCGTCTGAAAGTAAAGCTTTGAACAAACTGACGTTTCGTTTTTTCCACCTGGGAGCTGACGAAAGTTGACAACTTGTAAAATGCAGTCAGAATCGGGGATCGTGCCCGACTTTGAGGTCGCCGAGGAATTTCACGAAGAGCCAAAGACGTATTACGAGCTGAAGAGTCAGCCGCTGAAAAACAGGTCGGTGAATTAAGCGGAGCGCGTCTCTTATTTCTGCGTCTGACAGCTGTGATGCGAACTGCCTTTATTGCATGCGCATGGAGTTGATAAAGATCACAACACGTGTTTCTGTTATATTTCTTTGTTTTGATTTGTTATTCAACTAGTTTGTTCTTTCGCGACGCGAACGCGGCTTCTATTATAACCAGCGAGCGCGCCGCGGACTGCTCGTTCATTACACTGAGCGCGCTCAAGTTGGTCGCGTCGCTTTCAGCCTCGTTGGGTGTTACAGTTAGACAACGCCTTAGGATACAACATCATCATCAAATATTTACACTCATATATATATATATATATATATATATATATATATATATATATATATATATATATATATATATATATATATATATATGTGTGTGTGTCTCCATAATGATCAAACTCATAATGAAAGCTGTTTAAGAAGTTTAATGAACTCTGGCGAAACTTTCGTGCATGCGAATCAAAACTATTGGACATTGCTGGACATATTAAAATATGAATATTTATGAAAATGCCTTAAATGGGGAATATCAGAAAGGTGCAGCCATGTCACTGTACCTGGTGAACAAAACGGATGATGTTGAATCATAATTTAGGCAGGAAGATTATATATTAAATACATATTTGCCTCTTAAACTGTAAAGGCAAGTGTGTAAACTAACCAGATAGACTTTTATTATGCCAGGTAGGTTGACAAGCTTATAGTCCTTTCATATATACACGAGCACCTACTCTTGTTATGGTTTGACGTCTAAATGCATAATAATGATTTAATATCTGAATGCATTGAGTTTATCTCTCTCCTTATCTCAGACTTTCTGGCAGAATGTACATTTTTATGCAGAACCAACTGATTTGAAACAGTTTCCATCAGCACTAAATTCATTTTCCTTCTGTGATGCTGCATTGGCAGATGGAGAGATCTTAATTTAGATGAGACAGACAGCTCTGGCCGCCATGAGGTGAAAATTGACAACATAAATTTAGAAGCGCAGGCTAATACCTCAGATGCTGTGGGTAAATTTTGGGGCTATTTTGGTTTGTTGCTGAGATATGAGTGTAAATAAATTGCAGCGTTGAAGCACAACAGAATTCCAAATGAAGTTAATTTAAAAAACGCTTTATCTGCGTTTTATGCTTTTGTGTGGAGGTTTAACGTTTGGTTGGTGTTTTTAACATTATGACTAAAGATGATGCACGGCCATGCATAGGTGACATTTGCACAGAAACCTGGTTTTCATGTTCCATACTGTAATTCCCCTTATCTACATTATTACTTACATGAGCATGCAGGTTTCTTTGTGTTTATGAATATTTCTGTCCCTGAGAAGCACCCTATTCATTTTGGACATTTAATCTCCTGTATAAAATCTATGTATACTTTGGTCTGTTTGAATACTGGATTCTGATTGGCTGGAAGGTGTGCATTAAAGCCCTTTAACGCACAGCTGACATTTTAACCGGTTTGATCTGAAATTGCGTCGTAAACTTCAATAACAGCTTTAACTTGGCAAATGACCATGGTATAAGCGGTATAATCCACAGCTAGCTGTGCGTTAAAGGATTTTAATGCACTTCGCACTTCACGTCGGTGGGTTCTTGGCCTCCACGGGGTGCATTACAACCCTTTAACGCATGACTCGCTATGGCCTTGTCGGATGCAGTCGGCAGAACAAAAAAATGTACAATACTGTTTTCCTACTATGGTAGTGGATGATGTCCCAGAACTGAAAATTGCTAACATTCTTCTAAATATCTTTCTTTGTGTTCAACTGAACAAAGACATTTATACAGGTTTGAAACAACCTGAGGTTGAGTAAATGATGGCAAAAAAAATGTTTTTGGGTGAACTATCCCTTTAAGAGTCTTAAAGACTGTCAACGGTGACACTACCATTGACAATCGACTTAACCGTTGATTGTTTCTGATAATCGCACCTGGCAGAGGTTAAGTTTCAGGGAACATGTGTTTTTACAGTCTAGTAACACAGTGGCCTGTAAAAGGAACATCATCACATCTCTGACACGTTCACTAGACCATGTCCAACACTCCTTGCTTCTCCTCTTTTTTTTTCCTCGAAACCCCTGTTATCATTCATGAGCTGTTTTTATGTGGATAAGACAGTTAAGGTGTTTGTAATTCTGGGGCGGTGACTGCGGTTGTGGTTGATTCACAACACAATAACCGATAAGGACGAGCAAGGTGGTTTGATTTTTCATTGCTCTGTCATTTTCAAGGCCATCACGGTTGGGTGTTTGACGCAAGACACCGGAACGGTGGAGTGTATTATTAGGAGGTCGTCAGTGTAACTCCTGAGTCAGATTTCAAGAGTTCCTGTTTTTGTTCTGTTGCTCCACCCACAATTCCCCAAAATAGATTAAGACGCGAGTCTTCAAACGTGCGTTATCAACCTCTGTGGAGCAATTTTTATTATCTATATTAGTTTATTTATTCCTTATATGAGCATGCAGTAGCAATCAGAAATGTCCATGTATGCTTCCCTTTGTCCCCTTGTAGGACTTGACCCCATAATTGCTGCTTGCAGCTATATAATATTTTACCATTGCTGTCAGGTTTTACTGCGGATTTGAATATACTGTATTATTAAAACTTAATATTATCAAGCACATTTGTTTTTTTCCATATTGGTGATAACGTGGGAACATGATGAAGATGGGTGGTTACACACCTAAGTGAGCTAGGGTGCAGCTTGAGGTCCCTAAAAACACAACAGTCCTTAAAAGCACAGTTGTGAAATCAGTGCTGTATCACGTGGATTATGAGACATCTGCGACCTTTTGCCAGTGCTGGGAAACTTGAGCTAGATCCTCTAACATGATGTAAACAAAATTATTTTATGCACATTAGAAACAGGTCTAGTTGCCAGTTTGTCTATGAGATTTATTTATTTTTATCTTATTTTTATCTGCTATTATTGCGTGATTTATTTATCATTATTAATTTAATTAATGTAAGAACAGAACACATTCACACCCGCTGGTAGACCCAATCCCTATTAAAAATTCAGAGCGAAAACAAACTTTTTAATGTTACTTGCAACAACTCATATAATGTGATTTAATGGTGTAAAGACTTGTTAATCAGATCTTTTTATTAATAAAGCTGTTATATCATATAAATCAGTAATGAATACTCCAGAGCAGGAATGTGAAGGAGAGGATGAATCAGCGCAGAGCGATGTTTTAAAAAGAAACCCAGCAGTTTCATACACTCTGTTGTAATTTTACGCCTTATCAACTCATTCTGTTGAACTGCGAGTGCGTCAGTGTTTCCAGCAGGCGTGAAAATTTTGAGTTTCAAACAAGTGAAGAAAAGAAGAGGAAAAATAACAAGTTGAGAGATTGACTCATGGTGGTATCAATAGACTCAGAAGCATAAATGCAGTGTTAAATGCGCTCAGTGTGAACAGTACAGCAGTCAATTACTGGAATTAAGATCAACAGTCAATGACACAAGTCAAGAGGTAGGAGTTTCATCTTTTGATTTAAGATCAGTAAAATTTGTCACGGTGATATAACTTAGATTTGAATTCAATGCTCTTTGCAAACCTTTAAAAATATAAGAAATACATAGCATTAGCAATAGTGTCATAGATAAGGCTATGACATTTCGTTCAGTAAAGCTTCATTTCATAACCTTTCTTTGGTTAAAAATAGTACTTTTATAATAGTAATTTATAAGTGAGGTTTTGGGTACGGTTTCGTTGGAATTTTTAATTTGATGTTATTTTACTTCATTTCTTGTAATTATGTGAAGTTTCACACAGACATGAAGGTAGAGAGACAAAAGTTACGGAATGCAGCTTTAACATATATTCGGTTTGTATATTTCAAATTGGTATGTTTCAAAATCAACATCAAATTTGACTTTTAGAATTTTGACTCTGGTTGAGGGCATATTTTACATTTGTATAAGCCGTAGATGCAGAAAATGGCACTATATTTATGTACATGTAGCTGCTATATGAGTATCTATGTGAGAATCTCTGTCTCTAAATCATTACCCATACACCTTACCATAGCCGTTCTCTAGATCAGTGGTTCTCAAAGTTTTCTTTGTAAGGCCACCTTTCTGTAGAGTGCAACGCTTTGCGTCCCCCCCCAAATAAAAACATAGAATCTTAAACTTAGAATTTTAAAGAAACCAAAAACAAATTCTGTTATGCAATGCTGGAACATCATCTCAACTTCTGCTCAACTTCTATATTTCATATACAGTCATACCACAAAATCTGCAGCCCACCTGGATCCATCTTGGGGCCCCCCGTTTGAGAACCACAGTTCTAGACATCATTTCTGTAGCGCAGAACGATTTGCCTTAGATTTTAGTCTGAGTATGGAGTGCACTAGATGGCATATTGAATTTGTCGTAGACAAAAACAAGGTTATGAAGTATAAACATATAATAGGTTGAAGGCTGTTTCTCTGAAGTCTCCTGTCACACTTTACACAGTTGATATGTGACGTCTGAGCTTGTGTGATGTTCAGGACTCGGTAGCCAGAGCTGAAAGTGAGTCCAAGCTAAAAAACAAAGGAGGAAAAAACTTGATTACGGAAAAAGGAGGCAATTTAAAATTGAAGTTATTTCCACCCATACTATAAATATTAACAACACACAGCCAATGATGACTGTAAACATGAAAAAAATACTCATTCAATATCACCTTTTGCGTTTTTTGTCTAGGACAGGTCATGTGTCAGTGTGGTTTTGAGTTTATTTGTGTTTGGAATGGCGTAATAAACCATTATGCATACTATTTCTGGAGTGTATAGTATACAGTATATAATGTGCACAATATGCAGATATGCGTTTTTCAAATAACCTGCTACGGTTCTTAACGTACTGCATTCATCCTATGCACACTGTACTGTCCCACAATGCAATGCACCCCACTCAACTTTTAATTTTTAGTGTGATAAAAGAATACTAGTGATACATCTACAGTTAATATCTACCCAGATATATTTCCTGATTTGGAATAAAAATGCAGTTTTTCAAAAGGTACTGAGCGACACTGACCGAATGAAACATTCGATGCTGTGAGGTTTTGGGACAGTTACAAATGTTTGCTCAGTCTTGCGTACTGCTAAAAATATAAATAAGCGTAAATCTAAAGTATAAATAAAATTGTTGGCACTAAATACAGTGTGGTACACTAGTATTCCATTCTGGACGCAGCCAAGCGCAGTAATGGTTTGTGTCTCCTCACTCTGTGTATGTGCGGATTGGCAGGCCTGTCGAGCTGTGAAAGGAAAGTGTGCTATCAAGCATGCTTTGTTATAATTAACACGATGCTGCTTGCCAGGAAAGTGAGTGAGCAGGAGGGTGAGAGAGAGAAAGAAAGTTTGCAGAAAATCGGTGCCTGCACCTGTTTCTCTCCCACACCACCTGTAATGACCTTCCTGTATAAGAGGGTGACTGTGAAGGTGAGCCGTAAGATCCACAGAAAAGAGTGCCCTCTGGTGTAAAGTTCAATATACAGCCACGATCAGAGTCATTTTATTTTGAGTAACTGCCGATACAGAGTCCTTGTGTATTTTCTTAGTGCTCACTTGAAGGGTGCACACTTTAAGTACATTTTTGTTATTCGAATCAATCCATTGTACTGACAACGGAAAAGCTGTGCAGTATATTAAGAAAAAATCGAATTGATCTGCCGTTCTCTTAAATTATTTTATTGAATTTTTCATTTAACAAACAAACAAAACATACTGTTCTTATGATTTTATTAAATATTATATAATAATTCAGATTAAGCCAGATGTGCGATGTGATTCGCGATTCACGTTACTGATCTCACGATACAAATTATTCACAATTTATACAAAATAAGTTGAGACAAATTTGAAATGCCCTTTTATTATTTCTCAAATGCTGCACATTTCTTTTTAAAATAACTGATAATTTAAATCAAATTCCAAATAAAAGACTTTAGATTTAAAGAGTACATAGTGCGATCATGCAGTGTCTAATGTTGCCGTGTGTGAATGTAAGCAGTCTGCCAAGTTGTAAAGCCAAAGGTGAATGAACAACAAAGTTATTGGCTTGGAAAAGACTATGAAATTCGTAAACGAGTCGTGCCCTAGTCCGTTTCGCGAACCGGTGCCAATGCTTTGCTAGAACTGACCGCAAAACATCACTCTTCTCCCCCAAACACTGTAGTTTGTTAGTGTCATTCGCGGTAGACCAATCACAGCAGACTAGACCATCTGACCATCAGATCAGAGTAGGCTGACAGAGAGGAGGGGATCATTTGAGAGTCAGTGAAGAAGTAAGGTAAGAAAAACATGTTCAAAACATTTATTGCGATTAAACATCTCAACCGGCTCGAATCGTGAATTATAATGGATTTTTATCCGGCTCACGGTGAATCTTCATATCCTTTGAAATCGTCCTTTTCTAGTTATTCAAGTAGGAGCATTGCATTAATGGGAATCTGTCATAACTCAGGAGTTGTTTCAAACCTTTATACATTTTTTAGTTTTGAAGACACACGTGGTTATAAGAAGTATTTCTGTAATACATATGAAGTAATTTCACAAAGGTCGATCAATGTTTTTATTTCACCAGCGTTTGTAAGAGTCATTTCAATAATTAAGGCCTAAACGGCTCCTCATACTTTAACTCCTCCAGCTGACACGTGCAGCGGTGTTGTGTGTTTACACCGGTGAGCTCATGTGCGTCTCTGCCCTCTGCCTGTGGTGCCTCCCTTTTTGACACGCACCCAACGCTGCCGTACCAGCGTGACTCCCGCAGCCGTCCAAGGGCGTACAGTGCACCTTCACCACAGGAAATAAAGATGGAGCCTCTGAGTGTCCACAGACCCAGTGTCTTTCATTTCAGCCGCTTGTGAGTACCTGTGAAGGAGTGATGCAGGATCGTGTGTGTTGAGATTGTGTGACGGGGTGAGGGAGGTATGATATGTTTATTTGGGTGAGCTGCAAATAACAAAACCTGCCATGACTATTCATATCGCTGTGTCTGGTAACTTGAGGCTGTTAGTAAAATCAGTGTGAGGTGAGTGTCGAAGTGTCCTCGATGGCATTTTAATATATCGATATTAGGTTTATGTTTTTGTTATTGCAGTTCTTTTGTTTTGTTATTTTCATGGAGTATTTAGCTACAAATGCAAAGTTTGCATAATTTACTGTCCCAGAATGCATTGGTGTTGAAACTTGTCTTTTTTCATTGCTATAAAATGTTTTTACAATGTCTTGGAACAACTGATCTGAAGTCTGCAGTACATACAGTATATACAGCATTGCTCTGAGGTGAGTGAAGGAGGTCTAACAGAGAGCTCTGATTGGGCAGGCCTCTGTCCGGATTAGGGCCGTGTCCACGCAGGACTGTGTACACATTGTTTTTTCCTGACACACATACGCAGCAGAGATGGGCTGTGCATACCACACACACGAAAATGGAAAATTCCCCCGAGCATTAAACACACACACATTGTTTTTATAATGACAGTAGAAAATGTGCTTGGAGTGGGTAATTTAACAGAAAAGATTTACTTCATGAAATTATGTTTTGGTTGAACTGCTATTGGGTTGGGTTTTGTTTTTCAAAGTATTTTGTTTAAGGGCATTCCCTTACAAAAAAAACACCATCTCGGATATGACTGTAACCTCTGTTCCCTGATGGAGGGAATGAGACGTTGAATGAACTTGGCAACTAACAGGACTTGATAAACAGGCTATCACACCAGCATCAGCACGGATTTGAAAATGTATAAAATACCAAAGACATTCTGTAGAGTAAATTAGTTGTAATGTTTTAAACTGATTTAGCTTCATACACTGTGAATTATAATAACCATCTGAGAGAACTATTGCTAAAAATAAAACAGATACTTGAGATGTGACTTGGACTCCACCTCAGAGACTTAAGATGTGACTTGGACTCCATTTTAAAGACTTGAGACTTGACTTGGACCTTCGAGACTTGTGAACATGTCTGTGGGTCGCAACCCCCACCTTTCTTGGGGACAATGATGTACGGGCCGTAAAACCCCAAAGACATCTCGGCTGGAGGCACAGGCTCGATCTCCTCCTTCACCAGAAGAGCGTAGCTGAGACGGATCGTCTTCACTAGCCAATGCGAAGGGCTGAGGAGCTGTAACCACGCCCCCAGACACGGCGACAGAGGGAGCGATCTCTGTCATCGTCTCCAAGGGGGAAGGTTCTGTGACTTGCAGAACGGCCGTCTCGCTGGGGCGGGGCCCGGGGAAGCGGGCAGTTCTAATGACTTAACCGCCTGTGGCCTTCGCTACACGACGCACCATCCAGTGGAGAGTGCAGAGCGCTGCAGGATCGGTATGACGCAACATCCAGTTGAGGCCTTCTCTGCTGAGAAAAAAGACAAAGAACCGGGCACGAGATGGGATGGGGCTGGAGTCGTACGTGATGTCTTAGGTCTCCCTGGGCTGCCCTGGTCAGGGCTGCTTAGCAGATCTCTTCCTGGGTGTCTGCTGACGGGAAGTCGAAACTCTCCTCCTCAGGAGGGGCTGCTGGGGGAGCAGACGCCAGCCGGGAACTCGACGTCCTGAAGGCGGCTGGGGCAAGATCTGCTTGATGGCCTCCATCTGCTTCTTCACCTGCGAGGACTGTTGAGAAAGTGTACCTTCTCGGCATCTCTCATCTGCGCATGGTTAAGCCATAGGTGTGTCTTCTGGTCCACCAGAGTGGACATCATACTACCCAGCACGCACCATCACCTTGTTCGCCCGGAGAGCAAAGTCAGTGGCAGTGCATTAATGCATGACAGCTGGGTCATGTCTTTTCTCGTCCAGTTGTTTTAACGCCTTGCCGGAACCTGCATGATAGCCATGGCATGGCGAGTGGAGGCAGCTTGACCCACAGCAGTGTGTGGAAAAAAACGTACATGCCTTTAAAGGGAGCCTTGCTCAACCCCTCCAAGTTGTCGAGAGACCATGCACGCTTTTCAGAAATTTGCTCTTTCAGACACCTATGTCGCTGCGGAAACGCCCATGGGAAGTCGCACACAGAATAGGACGAGTCCGCTGCTCTGTATTTTAGGTATAATTGTAGTGCATCAAAGTGTACTATATAGGCCAACTAGAAATTAGGTACTTCATCTGATTTGATCATTTTCCTGATGAATGCAAACCGAAATATGATTAAGCATATGCAAAACCCTACTTTTGCTCAGGTGCTGGACAAAACTCACAATTTTTTAAATAAAAATAAAAATGTCCAGGCATTGTTTTTACAGCACAATGTCTGATAAAGACCTGATGGTCAAAGTTTTGCTCTGCTGGTGAATAATGTCTTTAGGAACTGCAAATTCGTTGTGTGGACATTATACCCATATGTAACCATGGACAACATAACCGGTCTTGTGGGTAAATGTTTCGAAATTGAGATTTATACATTATCTGAAAGCTGTATAAATAAGCTTTCCATTAATGTATGGTTTGTTAGGTGTAAAGTTGTCCATCAGAGGCGCTGTAGCAGTCCGTTGCTAAGAAGAAACAGGTTTGTTTTAACGCTCTCTATTGGTTTACCGCTGTAATGACATTGTGGACAGCAGATGAACCGGAAAGCAGAAATTCTAAGTTTTGCGTTGATATCAAACTTAAGTGGGTGATTCTCAAAGAGACTTGATTACTTGATGTATCTTTTATTATTTAAACATAATCATAGCAAATAAATCAACACAGCTATTGAAGGACCATGAGTAATGAAGGACATTATATTTGGTCCCTGTTTTATTTATTCAAGGACTGTCAAGGTTATGATTCAGTAGTGCCAGACGCACCATGATCAGTTTTTAAATAGAGGAAGCATGATGCATCAAAGACACGCGCGCAGGCCACTGCTGACCCAGAATCAATGCGTCTGCATTTCTTCTTTCTCTGCTCTCTTGACTTCATTTGCTTCCCTAATATTTGCATGCAATACAGACATCGGTACACTGAATACAGCAAAGATTTCATTCGGTTCCTATTTACTGTAGGGCTGAAGTACAGCACAGAAAGTTTCATTTTTGCTACTTGTAAACAGTGGGGGCGGATATGACCAAAATCTCATATCAGAATTCTTTTATACAGGTATATCACAGTATACACAATATGAATAGCAACAATATTGTGATATCAACAGTTCCACCTTAACGTTATGTTAAATAATTATGCTTCAATGGTATTTTTTTATAATTTAGTCAATACTTTAGTCATTTATAGTCAATACGTTATGCTGCATATGCTGCGTTTTAAACCACCCAGCCCTATATAGACGGTTTCATCGGGGTCTGTTCTGGTCTGTGTTTTCTTATAATATATCTATATATTTTATATTTAATTCATTTTATATCAATGTATATTTTAATAATTGTATTAAATTACATAAAAGGTCTACCGCAAGTTAAGTTTGGGCGACATAACATTTGTTTATGTTGTTGCCGCTGAAACTGTCTAGAGTTAATAAGTTAAAGCTGCAATCAGTAACGTTTCACTCTCTTTCGCCATCTCTTTTTAAAACATCAAATGTCATACTTGTCTTTGCGGGTGTTAAAGTCAAATGACGACAAGCTGACATTTGAATACTGATTTTTTGAATGTACTTCTTCAATAACGGATTTAGCTTATTACTTAAAAAAGTTACAGCTTTAAGAGAAACAATATTTATTTATTATATATTCTATAGTTACACTGCAAAACGTGATTTTGCTGAATTTACTGTTTTAATATACAGAATTCTCAAATAATTTTCAACGCAATCAAAATGTGAAAACTTCCAAGCAAACTTCCAAGTTTGATGTAAAATAACATAAAACATGTACTGCTATTACTTTTCAAAAAAGTGTATGTTACCGGTTTTAACGGGTATTTTTTTACAGTGTGTTGTTAAAAGGGCTTTTAAATTGATTCAAATACAAACCAAAAAACCCCACCTGGATGAGCAATGGATTCTTAATATTTCAGACAGACACAGAAATGGAAAGCAGTGGAGATTACGGGTGTTTAAACCGTAAGGTTTGTGTTTGACGGGGCCAGACAGGCTAATTAGAGCGATTACTGCACAGCTGGTTTGGGTGGAGGATCAAGGGATCTGAAAACCTCATCTCCACAGCTTCTGAACCAGCACATCGCCGGAGATATTGGTCACCGTTTGGTAACAGCAGTTCCCCTTTGATTGATTGATGAAGAGAACTGAAAGTGGACGAGGGAACGTTGCGAAAGTTGGAAGTAGAACAAAGGATACAGGTCTTTGCGGCACTCCGGATGGAAACAGATGGTGAAATGTCGGGAGCAAAGATTTTCTAAAGCTGTGTGAGAAAGACAATGTAAACAGCCGCAGTGATCAAAACATCAGCTGATGTGGAGGAAGTAAAGTCTAGCGTTGAATTGAGAATAGTGTCGGTAAACTCATGGTTTGAGTCTCCACCTTCAGGCTGAGAATCTGCGATACGATTTGTCTCTTTAAATCAGTATCAAAAGGAATTTGGCCAATTTATGAACAACACACACATCAACTATACAACGCTTATTAACAATGACGGTGAATTTAAGACCTGTTCAACTTAGACTTTAGTATAAATAAAAAAGATCAACTTTAAAAACTTTGGGATTGTTCACCCCAAAATTTCATTCAAAACTGTATCTGACTCTTTCTTCTGTGAAACACAAAAGAAGATATTTTGAGAAATGTCTCAGTGGTTTTGTGTCCATACAAAATAAGTCAAAAGGGTGATGTTTGGTTACTACGTCCTTTCTCCGCCTTTCTTGCCTAGTAGCTTCTACGTTTTCAGTCCATCTGTATTCTTGTAGATAAATCTTTAGAATCTTCATTCAATCTCAGAGGTCTGGATTTTAGTCAGTTGTCCAGGATCTCATGCACCACTTTCCCTCAACAGCGCCTCTGTTTTATACCTAAGTCGACTGTCTGGCTTTTCTCCCTGTCTGTCTGTCTGCAGTAATCCATCTGAGCAGCAGCATGGCTCCTTGAAGCCCCCGCTGGGTTCCTCGGCCGTGACCTCTCGTATCCTGCTCCGCCAGCAGCTGATGCGCGAGCAACTCCAAGAGCAAGAGCGCCGCGAGCAGCAGAGACGCCAGAGCGCATCTTACGGTCAGCCCTCCGTCACCCAGACACCCGCCATCAACGTCAGCGCACCCACCGCTCTGTCCGGTGCAACCCCGGTGCCCATGGAAGTCTTGAAGGTAACAGCAGAACATCGGTTTTATCATAATGTCTAAGATTGAATGGCTTTGCTTGTTGGAAGTCGCTCTGTATCATTTTTTGTTGTTTTTGAACATTAAAATCTTTTGTTATATGGCATTTTGGACCAAGACAAAACATGTATTGCTCTGAAGTTGCTGTTTCATAGCTCAGGAGATTTGATGAGCTCACTGGAGTGTTTTAGGTATCAGCTTAGTGTGAGATGTTACTCTCAAGAATTAAAAACAGAAGCAAATGAGACCATTTTTATAATACATAAAGAATATGGAGGTTTAAAAACCCTCAATATCACATTTTCACATATATTGTCAAATTTTCCAGAACCTTTTACTGATTTTTAAAATACGGTCATAAACCATTGAATTAAAAAAGACTACAAATTTACAAGAAAAACATGGAACAACTTGCACGTTTATGGTGTGTAAAACATGTTTATATATTTGTGGCAGCCCAACCAAAATCCCATAAATATTTGTACTTTTTTAATGGAATTTTCTAAACAGTCTATCTTTGAAATACGGTAAAATAACCCGTCAAATTACAGAATTTTTACAGTGTAGATTATAGAGGTAAAAAAATCTTTATCTGGGTCAATTTTATGTGAAATGTTTGATTTCATATTGAGATCTTCAATAATACTGACTCTAATGGAGACATTTGTGAGATTTATGAGACTTCAGCAAAAGTTTTCATTTTCTCTTCATTTTTCTCATTGCTAATGCTAACAATAAACATGCCAACAGTTTATCCAGTGGTGTGGTGGTGCCTGGATAAGTGGGTATACTGTTAACTGATGCCACCATGTTTAAAACGGCCCAGCAAAGGATGAACGCATCGGTGGTATAATGTAGCCAGGTTTCAACCCTGGTTTTATGCACATTTTGAAGTTTCAAATTAGAAAAGAGTGATGACCACAGAAGAGGTGCAGATTCGGCCATCAATCCTGGTGTAAAGAATGAGAATTCATGTAGAAGTTACGCATTTGAAATATTTGCAAACATTATAGCTGTTTTAACCACAACACAAACGCACCTGAGTAAGCCATGCGCTATAGCATGAACTAGACATCTGACATCTGAAATCTGCATCTGACATAACACTGACATCTGTCAAGTCAAGTCAACTTTATTTATATAGCTCTTTTTACAATTTTCACTGTTACAAAGCAGCTGTACAAGAAAACATATTGACTAAAAGGTTATACAAGTCAACAACAAAAAAGGTGAAAACACAGAAGACAGACACACACACAAAACACTCCACACAACACGCACCAACACAGACAGACACACATAGAAACGCGCACACAGACAGACACACATACGCACAGGGGCCATCACCTAGAACCACACACCCAAGATAAGGAGAGAGAAAGATAGGTCAAATATTAAGCAGACTATAAATTCCTATATGCAGTGTTAATTAGATAAAACTTTTAAAGTCTAGCAGCCCCCCGGCGAGGCAAAACATTATGCAAACGGAGGCGAGGAACCCAAAACTCCATTGGAGGAAAAAAAACTCAAAAGGGAAACCAGGCCTAACCAGGGGATACCAGTTCCCCTCTGGCAAAAACTGCTGCCTCTGCACAAGCTCGACAGTGCTTGCACAACAAGGCAAAATAAAACATGTTTGAGTTACTTGAAACGTGTGATTGCTTTTGGCGTTTTGTAAGTTACATGACTGGATTTTACATTCAGTCATTTACCATGTAGACGTGGGTCAAGAGCGCCCACAGTAAACGACACCACGGGCAAACTCCTGCAAGCTGTGGAAAGAGCATAAGGGTATTTGGTAAAAAGAATAAAAGACTGGACAGAATTTGACATAAATATAAATTGAATTTGTAGGTCATATTTTTTCCACGTAATATCTCATTTTCTATTGCAGCATTTCAAAAAGCCTCTTCATGTTTTGGAGTTGACATTAGCACACGATACATTTGAGCGTTGACCGCTCGCTTCAAGTCGAACTGGAGTCTTTATCAGCTCAAGTGTGTCTGATTATGATACTGTCTGTACAGGAGGGGCGAGGACGGGGTGGGCGGTGGACAGTGAAGTGTGTTAAAACGCATACAGGGATTATCTTTCCCTAGAGAATTCCTCTTTAATGCATGCTGTGTTTCCAGCCTCTTGGAATTAGCCATCTTTAATCCTCTTTGCTCAGCTACGTTCAAAATCTTTTCATAGCTTTGATTCCTTGTTAGTCCGCAGAACTGTGGACTGTTACTGATTCTCCGTGCTGTTGCTGTGATAATTGCCTCGAAATCCGCTTCGTCCCAACGGAGGCGAGCTGCTAATGTCACTCGGTAAGAGCTGTTAGGTTTCGTTTTTTCTCTTCGGTAAAAAGTGATCACAGCGCTGTCACTGTGATGGGGTTTGGTGGCATGGGAAACACTTGTTTGCATTGTTCAAATTTAAATTTTGTTGCAATGATGTTTTGTGAATGATGATATTTAATGTCTCTGGGTTTATTTGTAGTACTTAGTTTGCAAGTGTTCTTGCTATGTTATGATTGTTAACTTGCTTGTATAGCTGAAACAGTTAACATTTTTAATTTTCAAGCACAGTTTGTAACGTTTTAAACATTTGGCCTTAAACAAGTGCTCAGTTGAAATGTATTGTTTCATTCAAAATTGTTAGGTTCACTTTTAATGATTATTTATTCATTGTTTGTTTTTATTTACATTTAACGCAATTTAAAATTTGTTGTAGCCAGGAATTAATTTGTTTATATTTTTCCAAAGTTGCTTTTGCACACTTGTGAAACTGAGGTTTCACACTCAGCTGAAACTGATGTGTTTTGGGACATTTATGAAGGCATTTATGTTCTTGTCACACAACAGTTTTCAGTAGATGTGTGGATTATACTTTATTTACATGTCGTGCCCCCTATAAACAGAAGATGATCACACATTACAAGACCACCCAACACGCCAGATTCAGTCTTAAACTAATCCTGTAGAATGAATGCAAAACAAATAGAACATTGCACAGTTTAGTTCATATTTGATGCTGTTGGCCCTCTATAATTGATATCTTATAAAACTGATGTATGAAGTTCAGTTTACGTTCATTGTAAAATGAACAAAAATAGATGGAAAAAATATCGGACATATAGAGTTAAAGAAATAAAGAAGTTCACCCACAAATGAAAGTTCTGTCATCAAATACTTAACCTCTTCACAAATTTAAACCTGTATGACTTTATTCAGCAGAACTTTTTTGATTACCAACAGTCTTTAAAATATCTTCTTTTGTTTTCTGCAGAAGAAAGATAGTCAAACAGGTTTAAAATGACGAGGGCGAGGAAATGATGACAGAATTTTCATTTTGGGATGAACTATCCCTTTAAACTATGTTGTAGAATATCTTTTGGACAAAAGATGATACTTCCACGTCTGGTCCAGATTGCTTATATGAAATGAGTATAAGGGCATGTACAACATAATCTTACCGTAGTATTATGTTCGGTCAGTCGTAACTTATGCTAAGCTGATGATGTGCCGGTCCTTCAACCCACCAAACACGCCTGTCGACTGTTAACACACACTGTTTCCATTGTAACACATGCTCAGGTTTTATTCTACAACTAACACACACAGTGTGATGTAGGTTTAGAAACAGTATTTATAATACAAACTACTGCAGAACATGAAGAGAAATAGATTATTGAGCACAGTAATAGACTAAATGTGCATTTGAGTTTACTGTACTTATTAAATGCAATTATACATTCAATAAATAGTCTATAGTAATACATTATAGACATAGATTGGGAAATAAAGACTGACATTTATGTTATTTATGTTCTGTTAAATAAATGTGATCCAGTCTGTGCAAACCCAGCTAAAGTCATTTTGCGTGATTTATTGTCTTATACATAAAATGATACTACATAGGCTAATGTAAAGAACATTCTGTGAAAATACAACCTCGATATCTTTAAAAATGACAGAGTCAAAGATTGAGGCCATGTGAAAGATTGAAATCATAGTGAAATGAATGCCTGAAACCAAAGTTTTATTGATTTTTACTGCAACACAAATATACAAAAATAACATATATTATGTATAGGCCGTCACTTTGGATACTGGAATTATGTTTCTTATGATGAAACAAATCTGTTGATCTACAGACTAACGTCCATGAAAATGTTTTGTTCATTATTGCTTATGTTATGTAGGGTCATAGGGAGGGCTGGAGTCTGTCCCAGCATCTCAGGCCACAAACAGGGAAACAGCCTGAACAGGTGGCCAGAGCTAAAGTCTAGTACTAATAATTCATCATATATATATATATTTTCTAGTCACAACGTAATTTTCATACATCAATTTGTGCTATTTTACTGTTAAAAAATAGCAATGATAAGCAAGTGTTTTCCACAAATGTTTTATTTATATAGAATATTTGAAAAATAGAGAAAAGTGTGGTCGAAACTACTTTGAACAGAGAATTATTCCCAAAATATTATGAATTAACCCATAATTCTTTGGTAGTAAATGATGTCCCAGAAATGTCAGTCGGTAGCATTCTTCCAAATATCTTTCTTTGTGTTCATCAGAACAAATACATGTATACAGGTGTGGAACAACTCGAGGGTTAATAAATGATGAAAAAATCCCTTTAAATCTACAAATGACAAATTCGACCTTATACTGTACATTTCAGTTATACAAGAGAGGACGAAAGCTTTTTCATCAGAATTAAAATGACCAAACGATCAAAAGAAAGAAAAAAAGAGAGTTGAGTCTCTGTCTAGTTTAGCAGCCCCTTTCCCAAATCTACACGAAATTAGCTTAGGTGTACCAGGCAGAACCTCTGGAGCTTAAAGTGAAAACATTCAAGCTCAGATGAGTTTGTCTAAAGACAGATCGCCCCCTCATTAGCCAAGTGACCTTTGATCTTTTCAGAAATTAAGTACAGGATCAGGTTAAGGAGGGAGACAAAGGCAAGAACAGTCTTAGCAAACACCAAACGCTAATTCACTCAAGAATGCCTGTAATTAGCAGCGCCATATTTAACATTGGGAAGACGGAAATAAGCTGAAAACATTCCTGATGTAGGAATGTATGTTGAGTTTCTCTGTTGGCCGTTTCACGCAAAATACGACAAACGAAAACAAACAAAACAGACGAACAAAGTTCGGCGGCACGATTGCTTTGCCATCCCCGCTAGAAGAAAGATACTTCATTTGGAGCTTGTTCTAGTCTTTGAGACGGGGTTAACGCAGTTTTTACCGCTGCCATTGTAACGAAATATTGTTCGTACCATTTTTCCTCATGATTGGCGGTATTGGTGATAAAGCGGTGTCAATATTGGGAGCATCCACAGAACAAGACTAAAGACGCAAGATATTGAATTCACGGTTGACAATCATTAAATATGTTTAACACCTTTTATTTAAAGCCACTAACACATTTACCCAGTTTGAGATCATAACAGTTTCATGTTATGCTAAAATCAATTATGTTACAAAATAATGTTGTGTTATAATCAGAAGCTTTGTGAGAATGCACACAGAACTGTAAATGTGAAACGTGTTAATGAATCACCGCATCTACAAAGTTTTGATTCATACTTTCTGAGTTTCAATACTCACAGAACCTCCTTTAGCTTTGGGACCAAAACATTGGATTGTGGAAGCCTCCTGTCAAGTTTCAAAATGATGCAGAAGACTTATAAAATAACTCCTTATGCTGCCTCCTTACAGTACTATTTTAGTCTGTACATTGAGAAAACGATTCCTGTCACAATAGTTATGCTTGGCTCTAGACTGCCAAACCGATCAATATATCATTTTTCGCGACATTGATTTAATGCGCAAAGTTGTTACGTCCATTTCGTCTACCCGCCTTCAGCCATTCGCTTATCTATCTGTCATGATTCTGCCTCATCATGTCATGTTTCTCTTGGTTTAGTGGCAGGATCATGACAGAATCTCATGTTTTGTGTGGAGAGAGGCAATTATTGTTCTTATGGCCTTCCATACTCTCTCCGGTCTCGTCTTTGTTCCCATCCTCTCGTTACCCTCGTTATTGATTCATGCCCTTCACCTGTTTCCCTCTTGATTTGCTCCCTTATTTAATGCCCTTGTGTCTTCTGTCTTGTGCTGGTTCATTGTGGTTGTGTGGTGAGTCCATGTGTCTTGTCAAGTCTAGTCCAGTGTATTTGTAGTTCTTGTTTTGAGTTTATGTTAAGTCTTTGTGTAGTTAGTCTTAGTCATGTTATTGTTTCCATGTTTTGTTCTGTTACCCCCTCGTGGGTCTTTGTTTTATTATTTATTAAATTATTTGTTAACCCCTTACCCGCTGTCTGCACCTGGGTCCTCTCTCCGTGTCTCACCAAAGACTAAAGTCAAGAACTCTATTTATTAATAATAATGTTGCTCACCAACATTTTGCTGTTAAACAGTTAATCGTGATTAATCGCATCCAGAATAAAAGTTATTTATAATACGTATACATAACATGTATAGTATATATTCAGGAAATATTGGCCTGTATATATTTATATATAATTGAAATCATGCATTAACATGTATTGTTTTTTATTTTATTGATTCTTTTGTTGAATATTTTTCTTAATGCTCAAAAGTTGGCATACCCTAGGTTAATATGACCAAAGAAAGCTGTGAACATAAATCTGCATCATTAAACCTTT
Organism: Barbatula barbatula; assembly: GCF_947034865.1. Classification (NCBI taxonomy): domain Eukaryota; kingdom Metazoa; phylum Chordata; class Actinopteri; order Cypriniformes; family Nemacheilidae; genus Barbatula; species Barbatula barbatula. Next base: position 16,061,288 of record NC_136780.1, read on the forward strand.
TGATCTTTTGTTTACAAAATGCACACAAATCTAACATTTCTTCAGAGAATAAAGATTTTTAAATTGGGGCAATTTCACTATGAAATAAATGTTTTTCTCTAATACACATTGCTCATAATGAATCAGACCCCTTTACTCTATACGTTTTGCAACCTTTTTTGTCAAGATAACAGCTCTGAGTCTTTACCTATAAGGCCCTAGTGACTTTTGAGAACATCTGACGAGAGATCATAGACAATTCCTTCATACAGAGCCACTCCAGGCCCTTCAGATGTGTATATGTTTATAAATACAAAAATAAATGAATTAAGAATAATAACCTTATTTATGTTCTGCTTTATCTTTTTTTTATTTCCTCCAAGGACAGCTGACGAGTTCAGTGAGGATCTATCAGTCTGAGATCACACTTCAGTCTTTCTCATGTGCTGAAAACTGTGTTAGGGGGCAGAAACTCTCTTCTGTAAATAGGATGGAGGTGGGAGAACTTGAAGTTGCTGGAGTGAGAGACTTCATTGTTTTTAACATTACGCTGACGTCAAACGTTGCTCCGCAAATGCTCACAGTCATATTTGACAGAAAACAGCACAACATCAATAGTGTTTCTTGTGTCTTGGCCTAATTGGTTAAAGGCACAGTGTTGAAAGGCATAACCAGCTGCCTTCCTTTCGGTCAAGTCAATTTTCTTGGAAATTAGTTTTTAGGAGGTCAAACGGTTTGTGTCAGTGGTTTATTTACAAGCGTTTAAGTATGCTTGAATGTCATCGTTCTGAGTTTACAAGTCTGGAGGATCTGGACATTTAGCATGGATATTTCTCACAATGTGAAGGTCATTCTGTTTATTTAAAGGGGCCATTCATCTAAAAATAAAAAATCTGGTCATCATTTATTCATCATCGTGTCAACTCTTTCTTCTGGGGAATACAAAAAGAGATATTTTGAGAAATGTCTCCATACAATACAAGTCAATGGGTCTCTAAAGTTGTTCGAATAATAACCGTTTTTGGGAATATCTTCTTTTGTGTTCTGCAGACAGTCATACAGGTTTTGAATGACATGAGAGTGATTAGATGACGATTTTTTCCTTTTGGTGTGACATGTTCTTTTAAGGGATGCTCCTAATAGGTCATTTGGTTGAATAATTGTCACTCACAGCTACTCTGTATCCTGTACACACTGGTACACAAAAATCTCTTGACACAAAGGAAAAAAATATTTGTTGTACTCATTAGCAGGAATTTAGTATTTGGTTGTTTAGGCAGTGAACAAAATACACAAAAAACATTTCTGTTATTTTTTATACATTTTGCATGTTACATGTAAAAACCTTCATTTAAAAAAATGTTTGTGTTCGTGAAATATGGGCAAACAAAATGTAAAATTACAGAAAATTCGAACTCAGGTCGCCCGAAGCACTGCACAACATGTCGACGCACAGTCCACTGGACCATTGAACTGTAAAATTACAGAGAAACTGCAAACTTGCAAGAAAATTGGGGAAAACAATTGTTTATATATCCTGTAATTTTACAGGAAAAAAGTATTATTTTACGGTATATTTCTGTCACTCCAGCTGACAATTATGAAACTACTATCTCTGTGGTCATGTGTGTCCTGTTTAAAAGTGTAATATCAGTCATGACAGGTCAGAACGTATGAGTATGAAGGTCATTTTGTTGAAATGCCTCACAGGGAGGAGGAACATAAAGACTCGAGGGATGAATATAGTGCTATGATTAGGATGGGAGAAACGTTTGGAAAATTACTGTTGATATTACTCATTTTACGTAATAATACGCGATTACATATTTATTAGAAATGTGACCTGGCGTTTAATATAGATTGTGTTTTAAGAAATATTTTATGGTTTTAAGACTGAAAAGTTTATCAGTTCTAAAAGAAACTGAAAGTTACGGATGTTATAAAATCGCGGTGTCTGTGAAGCCTTTGCTGGTTTGGTGTTTTTTTGTTATTTTTAGGTGAGGTTGTTTTGGAACGTTTTTATTGCAATGACCACATACAAAAAATATCAATGCATTAAAAAAATTATTAAAAGGCTTTTGAAATGTTTTGAACTGTTTCTTTATCTTAAAAGCATGTTCGTAAGAGCAAGGGGAAATGTCAGAGAGTCATAGAAAACAAAGTCATCATTTATTTCAAATATGAAATGAAAATATTTACTTTAAATGAAAAAGAAAGACTTTATTTGGCAATGTTTTATATTGTATTAGCTATGGATCATCCTGTGGACTATGTTTAGCCATCAGCTATCATACGGCTTGTGATTTGAAATCTCTCTCTTTTTCTTTCTCTGTAGGTTCAAACCCATCTTGAAAATCCCACCAAGTATCATATCCAGCAGTCTCAGAGGCAGCAGGTGAAAGCGTATCTGTCCACCACTCTAGGAGGAAAGCTGGGATCACAGCCTTTGAGTTTGCCGTGCCCCAGCCAGGCCACAGATCGTGGGGGAATGCCTCCGGGCAACAGCGCACCCAACAGTCCCATGGCCTTACTGACACTGAACTCCAACTGCGAGAAAGAGGTGATGATCCTGTGAAACTGTGAAAACACAGAATTATATTCGTGTAATAGTGTGCAGGAATCATTTGTACACTAGTATAGCTTCTCCATATTGAAATCAAATCATACATGTTTTGATGTGATAATGAACACTAAATCTACACTAAATCTATAGAAGTTATATTTTTTTTATAAAGTAAACAAAGTCTTTATTTGTACCAGTAATATTTGATTGTATTGAATTGACCTAATGATTATAAAACCCACCTTCTAGACAAGAACATTCTTATTGCTGTATTACAGTCGGCGATAAAGAGAACACTCAACTCCAAATCCATTAAAAACCCTTACAGTAATACAAATGGGTGGGAAGTCCTTAATAGTAATCATTTCACAATAGAACAAGACAAATTGACAGTGTTTGTTGTCAAATAAGATGGCATTACGTGCTGATACAAAGCAAACTAAAGATCTGCCTCAAGCAGAGAAGCAGCAGAGCGAACCGCCTTACTGTTAACATGTTTGTGAACAGCTGCCGCGTATCGCGTCATCACTAACAGTGTGATATAGAAGGTTCAGTGTTAAAATGAGTGTTAATAGATATGAGAGAGTCAACACAGGTGCTGATTTTCGACATAGTAACTTATTGATTTGAGCTGTTGCAGTATTCCAGCATGGAGGTTATATACTGTACTGTACTAGCTTTGTTTGTTTTTTTCAGATGGATGATGTCCTTGATGGCATAATTAGTTTGGAATCAAGCTACAATGATGATATAATGGGTCTCTCCTTGGACCCTACGCTTCAGATGGCCAACACGGTATACATATTTATTTACATGATTTGAAAACGCAAAGGTAAAAGTGTTCCATGACTATGCTGTGTTAAATGTAGACGGTTTCAGTGGCTACAAAATAAAAGTTATGTGGCCCAAAGTTAACTTCCGGTAGACCTAAGTAATACCATTAATATACAATAACATATTAATATAAATTAAATATAAAACAAACTGTTATAATCGCTAACCTTGGCTAAACCGTCTATACAAAAATGTGAATTAGTAAAAACAGTGGAATCATGTGCATATTACGTGTTCAGAGTGCACCGCTCTGTAGATGAGTATCGTTGCATCCCAATTGGCATACTATCCGTCCTAAATAGTATATGAAATAAGAAGTAGTATGTCCCGAATCATAGTATGATGAATTGAGTATTCTGAAAGTATGCGGATGGTCTACTGTTTCCGGTGAAAATGCAAAGTGCAGATCAAGAGAGGCAGGAGTTTAGTGATGCTACACTGCAGTAATAAACTTAAATAAGTGATGCTTCACTGATTATCAATGTAAGTACACAGTAAACATTACATATGAAATAATATATAAATGCACAGAAGGGCTGTATAGTGCAATATAATCTTCGAAAAAAACGGTCAGTGAGAAGAAAACATTTCCCAGTGTTTGTGTGTGACATTAATCAATGGCGCACTGCTATTTTACTTAGCTTTGGTCTATTTTGCGATTGAAACCTGTTTTTCCAGCTGCATTGAGTCCAGTCTAGATGCAGACTCGCGGACGTGAAATCCTGTTATATAAATATGTCATCTGGCTGTGTGAATGAGTTGCACATTTTCGTGACACACTCGTGGATGTGTCTGCGTCTGCACTGTATGAGCATATGAACACATGAACTTCATCTCTAGAATTGCTCTGAGAGTTTATTTCACAAGCATTTTACTGATTGAGTAAAGCTACTGCTGAAACTTATGCGTCTTCGCAACAACCCGTCACAATAAAAGTCCTGTTAACCTGAACACTCAGATTCAAATAAAAATCTGTTGTGTACGATAGTATTTGCTATAGAAAATTGTAGTACCCTAAATTGAATTAAAACTGTAGTCAAAACTAGTATACTATAGGAAGGTTCAAAAACACTATAGCATCTAGGACTTTTACTGCAGTGTACCATAGTAAATATTAAACCTCTGTAGCAGCAGTGCCAGTGGAAAAAAAGTTGACGCATAGAGCTGTAATTGTAAAAATGGTGACCACATTTTCATTCAACTATGCTTTTAAGGATTGTGTGAAGCTGCATGCCTTAACATTTTGCTAAATTTTTATTGAGTTATCGGTTGCAATAAACTCATTATTCAGTCTCAAAAGAAGCCAATGTCCCTGTCAGTATTCCAGAAAGCACTGTGTTCCAGCTCTCATAACCTGATCTAATATCTGTCTGTCAGAGACTGCCGTGTTCTTAGCTGCGGTTTAAGGAATGGATCATCAAAAATGTCAAATCTTTGACTGCTTAATTGTTTTTATAAACCTATTTATGTCTTCTTCTGTGGAATCAAGGTGTAGCCGAGTACAGCAAATAAAATTAATATTAACAAGATGTCGCCACTGCCATTGAAATAAACCGTGAGGAACGCAATGCCCAATATGGCCGCCCTAGGGAAGCTTTGCGCATGCATAGAATTCAAAGCAATATGAAATATGTTTTTAGCGCAATTTGATCGTAGGAAACAAACATTATTGTACAGTTTACGTTATTTAAAAATTTAGCCGGCGATTGTAGAAATATCTTTTCTGAATGACGAAATAACTGCCCGGAGGCGCGTTGCAAACATGGCCGCCGAGTGGCACGACTTTCCTTAACGGACTTTGAGGACAGTCAATTGATATGTAAACTTTTTATTATGTTGTAGATTCCTGTGTCGGCCAACCTCATGGACATGTACCCCGGAATTCCTCCTCCTGTAATTTCTATCAGTAACTCCTGCCCTGCTAACCTGCCCAATATTAAAAGGGAATACTCGGGTAAGTCTCATTTATCCACACTGACTCTATATAAAAATCATTAAAGCTGCTTTTTCAGACAGCGAAGTTTAAACAACAAAGACCCTCCAGGCCTTTAAACAAATGCGTTTTTGTACTGTAATGTGTTTTGCCTCAAGCCATGTAATACAGAAGATAACAGTTATCCTAAAGAAATGTACAAATGTCATCATGTGCCGCTTAGTTACTCCATTTCCAGCCATGATGCACATGATGGAGAAACCCAGCTCCTGCGGCAAGTTTGAAAACTATCAAAGGCCTGAAGGGTTTCCTGTGGGTACGTTCAATGATCTTCTCCATCGTCGGCATGCCTGTGTTTCTCTGAAAGAAAATTATCGGTCAAAACCAATTATGTTTTATAGAAACTAGTGGTAGGTGATGAAAAAATACATATATATATATATATATAAACTGAAAATTTGATGTCTTATGCTGCTATGGCGCACTCCACAAACGCACTCACGACTCATGACTATTACTTTTACAAAATATGACAGTAAACCATCTGTCCTGTCTTCAGTTTCTCCTCTCACATGTTTAAATCTTTTTATAGAGTCTGAAGTTCGCGCTCTCGCAAAGGAAAGGCAAAAAAAGGACAACCATAATCAGAGTGAGTGTTTTGAGGTCATGTTGAATAGTATCTTGAGTCAGTCGTGTTTGTTGTGTATGACTTGTTTTTATGCATATTTTCTAGTCGAGAGAAGACGAAGGTTCAACATCAACGATCGAATCAAAGAACTAGGAACTATGATCCCGAAATCAAACGACCCGTAAGGATCAAAATGTTCAACAGAATTGAACCAAATGAACAGATGATATTATCACAGAGGACAGTGATATTTGTTATGTACTGCCGTCAGCTGAGGGTTTGCTTGTTGTTTGTGTGTGTTCTTCAGGGACATGCGCTGGAACAAAGGCACCATTCTTAAAGCTTCGGTGGACTACATCAGAAAACTTCAGAGAGAGCAGCAACGTGCCAAAGAGCTGGAGAACCGTCAGAAGAAGCTTGAACATGCCAACCGTCATCTGATGCTCAGGATACAGGTGAGTCAGGCCTGTGAACTCTCTTCATTTAAAGAAATGAATAGGCTAGTGTTGTCATCATTTCAAATAGTAAAGAAGACATTGAGAAATACAGTAATGGGAAGGATTGAGAGTTGCTGTATGTTCACACTGTGTCCAAATCTAAATTTGAGTCCAAATCCAATTTCTGTGCAAATTAGCAAGTGTGAATAAAAAATGAACTCAGTTTTGTCATGACAACTCTCAGAGGGTTGTGTACATGACATGTAAATGTATTTGGTCTTGGTGGAATAGATCTGCTACGCTGCTGCGGCGGAGCAAGTATGGAGACTTGCTACTGCCAATACATCTACATCTGCTGTGTGCATATAAGAATTCTGCGGCTGCACATATAACATATGAATAAACACCCATAGCTTATGTGATCACCTCGTAGCAGATCTATACAGGTGGAGCTGGGGAAGGAGGTGCTATAACAAACACTAGCCAATATTTAAACGTAGAGCAGCAAGCTCATTGGCTGGTGATACAGACGGAACCAATCAGCTTCACCGTATATTTATTATGTCCGATTGGTTTAGACTTTAGGACTGCACCATCTAGACTTTCATACTTTCAAACTACATTCATATTTTATTTGAAATCATATTCAAAGGACATATCTAAAAGTCTGTTTCGGTCTGATTGACTGACTTTTGTGTAGCTTATGTCATATTTTCATAACACATAATAAAAACATAAACAAGGTTGGATAGATAAATGTTAAAGAATTAAATTGAACAAAGTTGTAAAGTTCTAAAATATATATTTTATTATTATTATTATTATGATTAAATATTGAGTCATCTTATATGATATCAGTAAATATCATTGTATAATATCATACAAACATTGGTAGCTAAAAGTGATGTCCAATTTTGGAAAATGTACACATTTAGCCTTCATTCAGTTCAATGATTAAATCAAATCATGTATTCATATTGCATGGTTGTCCTCAGGGTGTAAACTGAATCTTAGCTTTGGGAAGAATTTAGAAGGCTTGGCAAAAAAACACATGTGCAAAGATTGCCTCATTTAGTCAGATAAGCTCCGTCCCCCACAGACCCCCGGTGGGTCCAATATATTGCATCATCAAATCTATAGGTTGTGAGATACTTCAGGACCTAAGTAACATCAATTTTGCATTTATGTTACATAAAAGAACATGATAAAGTCTGAAATTGTCTTCCCTACCCTTCCACCTTACGAAAATCATATGAATAATGTTCGATTTCAAATTTAAATCACACAAACTTACAAAACATGGACCTATCAAGTGACATCTATCAGTCATCTATCAAATGAAAGCTCTCACTTTCAAGAATATTACTGTGTATTTCACCGATCTAACACTTTAGCGTGTAAAATAACTGTCAAATAGTTTTTCTGCATCTTATGGGCTCAACAAGAGCAAGTGTTGTATGAATGATGGACATTACTTTATTTACTACTCTGCACTGATCCAGGAGTTAGAAATGCAGGCTCGTGCACATGGACTCGCCGTCGCCTCTTCTGCGCTCTGTCCGTCTGAGCTGGTGGCCCGGGCTATAAAACGGGAGGCAGCCCTCGGAGACTGCACCCAGGACATGTACCCCCACGCACACCCGTCTTCCTGCCTGGACATGGGCCGAACCAGCACCCTAGACCTTAATGACGGTACAATCACCTTTAACGACGCCCACGGTTCAGGCCCCAACCTTTCCGCTGATGCAGGGGCATATGGTCTCGTCCGGAAGGCACACGGGGCTAAACTCGACGACATCCTGATGGACGACACATTGTCACCCGTAGCAATGAGCGACCCGCTTCTCCCCTCCGTCTCGACAGAAAGCAGCCGTAAGAACAGCATGAGCATGGAAGAAAACGAGCATGTCTGTTAGCGCAATCTAAACTTTCCTTTTGGCTGTTCTGTTGAGATTTGAGACACTTTGACCGGGGAAGAGGAAGAACTGCCTGTTCCGTGTCAGCGCAATGTAATATTATTTTTGTTTACACTCACGTTATCGTGTATCCCTCCTGACGTTTTTATTGTGTTATAACACATCATCCGTGCGTAATATCAAGATAATCAAGGTGTGTTTCATACTGTAGGTTGATTAACTTTGCAACGGTGTGTTTAGAATATCATTTCGTCAAATTTGGGATGGTATCAAAGTGCACTTGAATGGTGGTTTCTTCTGGTTGTACAGTAGCATATTCGCGCACAGTATAAGAAATATTTCTTATGTATATACTTGGAACGGAATGAAGGATAATACTCGCCATTTAACGTATGACGATATTAAGTGACCGCACTAAACACAAGCATTGAGGAGTTATAAAGAGTTCAGTTATTCCCTCAACCTTATGTTGTTTTAAACCTGTTCTCTCTGATATAAATGTTCATTTAGAAGGATCCGAACACTTGTCCATTCAATGAACGTTACTTTACAGTTTAAAGTGACCCCTTTTGTTACGCTTCGAAAGAACAACAACTGTCTTGTTACGAAAAGGTTGAATTAATAATTTATTATATATAGTATAAATATTTAGAACAACATGGGGATGGGTACGAAATAAAATGTTTATTCTTGGGTGAAATATTTCTTTAAAGCCGCAATTCGTAACATTTACCTCTTGTCATCTCTGTTTGTAACATAAATGTGCGGGTTACTTAAATGACGTTACCAATGAAATCTTTGCCAACAGCTCAACTTATAATCCGTTATTAGCTCACCGTTGTCAGTCGTAAAAGGTTTGAAAACTGATTGTTTATGCACTTGTTACTATGTACTAAAAAGTTACAGATTGCAGCTTTAACACAAATCAGAAACATAAAACATTATTAATCTTAGTGTTCATTATTTTAACATTATCGAATGTAAAAGTCTTCCTGAAAACAAAGTCATCATCTGGGCTAAAAGCGTATGCTGTCAGGGAACCCAAAACAGCTGATCCTAAATCATTTGTCAAATAATAGAGGCCAATATATTCAGTGTTATTTTTTATTTGATTTGGTCTGTTGAGAATCAGTTCATGTCACTGGATCTTCCACTGCAATAATAACATGTAGTCCCTGAGGCTACATGACTGTAACGCACATGCAAGAAATGCACATACGATGGTTTCACTGATGCATTAGCAATATTCATCGTCCTGTGCCAAAGCCCTTTAGCAATATTCAGCTTTATACCAGCAGTGAATTGTGGGTTTGATGGTCTGTTATGGTTGGTCGCCAAGTGTGTTATCGAATAACTTTTTAGAAACGGTCAGGCCGTGGTTATGAGCAGTGCCTTGGTTCTTTCGCAAAAGTTCTTCAGTTTTCTATTTAATATCTTTTTTGAATATAAAGTATCTAGAGGATACCTGCGAATTCAGTGCTTCTCACAGAATACAGCACTGAAAACGTTCATAGGAATGTGAATTCATGAATACTGAAAGAATAACAATAATATACTTGTAGCAAACTTCATTTCAAATCATTGTAAGAACGAATCATTTTGAATCATTCAAACTCTTATTTCCTCAGTGGATGGTTATGTGTATCTCCTGGTTTAAACTGCAGAAATTGAGAAAAATGCTCATACCTTAAATTGGTCAAATGATGAAGAAAAAAAAAGGCATAAAAATGTTTATACTGTATATTCTAACACTTGTTTGGGTTTTTAAAATGACTGACTGTGTATGTATGTATGTATGTATGTATGTAATAATAAGCTGTACTGTTACTGTATATTTCTGCTGTAGTGAAGGTACTCATATTTGCCTTTTGAGAAGCATCCGTGTGTGCCACTGTAATGATCATGTAAGTGCAACTATTACTGTATCTGTCGTTTTATAGAACTATGCACAGGTTACTTTGAGGTTAAAAATCAACATGTGTTTCATTGAAAGATTGAAGATGTAATGTAGGTAGTGTAGGCCGAGACAGATCATTGTTAAGTGCCTTACATTACAAACCTTGTGCTTAAAGGAACAGGTCAGCCAAAAATACGCACCCCCATTTGTCCCAAATTGAGACTTTCACAGAGCACAATGGCAGAATGTTCAAATGAAAGTGGATGGGGATTGTCTTGACATAACTGTTGTTATGTGTTGAAAATCAGATTCAGAAATCTGCATATTTAAATATGCATATGAAGACGAGCATGACAGACAGAACTGTGAGGGTGAATGAGCAATGAAAGATTTAAAATTTTGGGCGGAGAACTGTTTCTTTAAACTTGTTGTTGACTATTTATGTAATTTTAGTCTTAGTCTAAGACTGTGGTACTTACTGTAACTGGCGTAAGGTTTCGATCCTCAAGGGAAGTAAAGGAATCTCGTGTTGTGATCTTCAGTAAGACCATAGAAACAGGGTTTGACTCAAGACTTGACTGAGTGTATATTTCTGCGTCAACTACACTGTACAACTACAATATTCATGCAGCTGGGGCGCCTGAAAAATTACATTTTTAAACCCAACTTGTACATTTGGAGTCTATTTCTGTACATAGACACTTACCGTATTTCAAAAATGTGTCAAACAGTAAAATGCTGTAAAATTACCGTTTTTACAGTGTGGGGTTGTCTTGAAGCACTTTCAAGACTAGTGTGTATTATCTCTATGGTTGCTAGAAAGAAACTACTGAAAGTTGACTGGTCTTTGAATGTAATATTATACAGTGTTGACTACTAAACTTTGCCAAATTCCTTGTGAAATATGTCAAAATATGCAGTTATGAATATGAAGCTATTACATATTGTATTGTGGATTTGTAGCAAACAAGATGGCTGCAATTTCTTTCTGAGCAATAATTCAGACAATCAGGTAACAGGTAAAGCACAAGAGAGGTGATGTGCCTTTAAAACTCTGCATGGCTTCCATTCAAACTTACACCAAAAGTTTTTTTAAAGCAAATACATATTGGTTTGTCTTTTATGAAGTTTTGTTTTGTTATACTTTTGTATTATGTTTTTGAAGCTTAACCAAATGTTATTTAAGAGAATGTTATTAAGAAACGTAAAATAGCGTTAAATGTTTTTTGTCGTTGTAAAATTTTCTTATGAATTTGCTTATGAATTTATAATGGAAGTCTGCCCACTTTTCACCTGTTGGGGAAATCAATCCTTTCAGTCAAAAGATTTTTATAAAACTTCAACTGGAAGCTTCATGATGAAGGTTGATGGTCACAGTTGTGACCGAGTCATTGTTGGGGTTGTACTGAGAATGAAAGTGTCCATTAAAATCATATTCAGTGGTTTTCACAGTTTCCGTTGTTTTTATTTGTATAACATGATGTATTCTCGTAAATACTTCATTACAATATGTTAAGATTCAACGTATTTAGTAACAGGTTTAGTAATACTGTTACATGATATTTATTGGTCCACTCTTTGTTCATCACACCATTTCTCGAATGCTCGGCATAAGATACTCTCTTCTATGTCACTGAAGATTCCTGTGGGGTGTAAAAGACCAAAAATGTAAAACTGTAATCGTAAATTACAGTACATCACAACAAAACATGTTCAACAGACACCATTCAACTTGCTGCATGTTTAAATTATGCTCAAGAAGCAATATTTCAAATCCATAATGGACATCAAGACTCAAGTATTTATTAAAGCTATACACACAAAAAACAAATGGTGCTATATAGCACTAAAAGTGGTTCTTTGGCTCGTAATCATAGGGGAACCATTTTTAGTGCTATATAGCACCTATTTTAAATGGTGCTATATGGCACCTTTATCAAATGGTGCTATGTAGAACCATTAAAGGTGCCATATAGCACTTTATGCTTAATGGTGCTCAACAGAACCAACAATGGTTCTCTGGATCATAATCATAGGAGAACTTCTATATGGCACCTACTTATAAAGAAGCGTTATAGCATTTATCAAAAGGTGCTAGGTAGAACCATAACAGGTGTCGTATATTGTTTTAATTTATCTAATAGGGCTCATTTTAATGCCAGATACTACCATAGACAAGTTGAAATGCTTTAATAAATGACACTTATTAAAAAACATTTTTTAATCGTATCAAAACACCATAGATTTAAAAACCTTTAAATTTATGCATTTAAGCAGCAAATAAAATCTATGCTTAAATAAAGGGAATAAACAGAGGCAATACAAAATTAGATTAGATTTAACTTTATTGTCATTACACATATACAAGTACAGTGTAACAAAATGTAGTTTAGGTCTAACCAGAAGTGCAATTAGCAGGTGCAGGATATACAGTTAGAATAAATACAGGATACAATTTATTTCTTACCACTGAGCTACAGGAAACTTGCCTCTGGAACCACTTCTGTCCAGCAAACGGTTTGCGAGTTATCGCTGATGATGTAAAAAACCTACTTTTGCGAACTAGTCCTTGGTTTTTCGACCGATCGGAACCAAACCAATGCAGATGACTTCTGTGGAGTGTGAATGTAAATAACTAACTAAGTTTACTACTTGTGTAAATGTTCCATTTCAGTGTTTTCAATGTAAAAAATGTGCAATAAGTTCTTCAAACTGTAATCAAATGTTCATGGCTTACCTCAACCTCAAACAGCAACCCTGGGTCCTACTTGAACAGTGCAGGTAAATACAATAACCTCATTAGGTTGACATAACATGGTGGATGCTTTCACCAAATACTTGTTTAGTTTTTTAAACATTCATTACTGTGCAGACAGAAACATGCAGGGAGACTATCTAAGCAGTGCAGATTGAATTACCTTTTTTAGTCTGCCATTTACACAGTCCTCAATTTTGCGCCTGAATCTCTCTTTCAGGGGACTCTTCAAGGACTCGAGGTGCCATTACAGACAGCTGCGCAAGAAGTCGTTGGTCCACATCAACAGATGTGTGGTCTCTCAAAATCCAAAGTAGCTTCCGATTAAGTAAAAAAGACACGTATTAAAATATAGCCATAACTCAATTAAAGGAGCCAATTAATATACTACTGTACTTACTATTTTGGCCAGTCTAAAACACGTGAACTCAGAGAGAGCCTCCTCTGTGCTGTGGTTGGACACAAAATTTCTTTGGTAGCATTTAATCAGTGCCAACTTTTCTTTTCTGAGCTCTATATTTGGTCGAAGCTTCTCAGTTTCCACCTTCATTGCTCACAGATGTTCCTTGATGCTTCGTTCATCTTCTCCGGCATCTACCTATTAAGGGAAGTTAAATTGTCATAAATGAGGGTTGTCAATAAAATGTAACAAATAAGTGTCAATACTAAAGTGATCAATGACATTATAACCTGTTCCAGTCAACTATGCCATGTTATGTTTAAATAAGGCACAATACTAAACTCACCGGCCACTTTATTATGTACACCTGTCCAACTGCTCGTAAACGCACATTTCTAATCAGCCAATCACATGGCAGCAACTTAAAGCATTTAGGCATGTAGACATGGTTAAGACGATCTGCTGCAGTTCAAACCGAGCGTCAGAATCAGGCAGAAAGGTGATTTAAGTGACTTTGAACGTGGCATGGTTGTTGGTGCCAGACGGGCTGGTCTGAGTATTTCAGAAACTGCTTATCTACTGGGATTTTCACACAAAACCATCTTAGGGTTTACAGAGAAGGGTCCGAAAAAGAGAAAATATCCAGTGAGCGTCAGTTCTGTGGGAGAAAATGCCTTGTTGATTCCAGAGGTCAGAGGAGAATGGCCAGACTGGTTCGAGCTGATAGAAAGGCAACAGTAACTGAAATAACCACTCGTTACAACAAAGGTATGCAGAAGAGCATCTCTGAATGCACAACACGTCGAACCTTGAGGCGGATGGGCTACAGCAGCAGAAGACCACACCGGGTGCCACTCCTGACAGCTAAGAACAGGAAACTGAGGCTACAATTCGCACAGGCTCACCAATATTGGACAGTAGAAGATTGGAAAAACGTTGCCTGGTCTGATGAGTCTCGATTTCTGCTGTGAAATTCGGATGGTAGGGTCAGAATTTGGCGTCAACATCATGAAAGCATGGCTCCATCCTGCCTTGTATCAACGGTTCAGGCTGGTGGTGGTGTAATGATGTGGGGGATATTTTCTTGGCACACTTTGGGATTTTATGAGTCTGAAAAAAATGGATACGTAAAGAACTTACTCTTTTGTACCTTTTTAGGCAGCCACTGTGTCCACATACAACAAAGAAATGTGGCTCACTTTCATGGAAATACTGCAGGTGTCTGAGGTATTTGTTGTAAGTGAATGTTCTTACATGGCAGTTAGGGCACTGGTACATCAATTGCAGAATACTTGAACCTTACCCAAAAAAGTTTCACAGAATTCCCCCAATTCGATATCTTTTAGCCGCTGGCAAACTTGAACAGAAGTCCATCTCATAAGGTCTGTCATAATCTAAAGAGAAAGATAAAATAAAGGTGAATGTTAGCCTATAACATTATCTGCTATTATGCCTACATGAAAACCTGAATTACTCATATCTGCTAGAACTGTAGTTTAACACAATTTAAACTGAACAGTTACTGTAAATCAGTTAAATGACCACAAGGCCATTAAATGTCTTAAATCCAATTCATTAACACTTGCAATGAATCGCTTACTGTAAATACAGATACAAAAAATATACACGTAATTATGAAACCAAGGATATTTCGTTACACTTTACTGTTTGTAAACTTATCTCTGTTACGTTAAATGAACCCTGTTTTTTTAGTCTCGAGGTTAACGTTATGTGTCTCGAGCTTTGTCGGTTGGTTCGATTTTTTGTTTAAAACTAGCAATTGCAGCTGGTTCGACTTTGTTGGTGTTTTTTGAGCGTGAATGGGATGGTATTCGCATAAAGAAAACTAAATCTGCAATTTAGCTTTACCTTACGCGGTTGGTTTGGCTCTGTCACAAAACGCTATAAGTTAAAGTTACGTTTGCAAATATAAATGAAAAATGTCGCCTGTAGAATACATTTTGTAAAGAGCATATTTCTGTGGCACTGTTACTCACCTCGATATATATTTGCTTCTTTTCCGTCTGAATCCGCGTCCACGATGAAGTTTTCTCCTCAGGAAGCTTTGAACTCGCGCTTGCATGGTGCGTCCACCTGATTGGCGAATGGTTGCTAGGTTACGTGACGTGCTCTGGTCAAAGGTAGTTCTGAGCAGGTCCAGCTCAGGTTTTTAGCGATTTAAATTCTTGTTCATGGTGGGATTTTATAATCTATGTAAATAAGATTAAAGATGTTACGGTCTAAACCTTTTATAAAGGAAATGTAACTATATACGTAAGATATAATTTAAAACAATGGTGTGATAAAAAACACTTCCAACTCATTTTTGTGGGCAGGACACATAACCATTGTTGTATTATGTCTAATATCAAGACTATAGTTATTGAGAATATTGAGAATGCTTTTGATAATCTATCTGAATATTGCCTATTTATAATTTATTATATTTTGCTTTTCACCCAGTATGTGACACACTGAAGACATTGGAAATTAGTAGTCTACTTGAATGCAGTTTCCAACAGAAAGGTCAGGGCATTGAGATCATAGTAAATGATTGAAAATGTCATTATATAAGCTTAAATCACAAAACATTAATATATAATATTTCACTAAATAACACAAAGCAAAGTTAATATATGAGAAAAAGGCAATAGCCCAAAAATTGAGTTTGTGATATAATTTCGGTGACTTCGCACACCCATGTGAAGTCTCTTATCCATTTACATTCATTCAAAGACTACAGCCGTTCACCATGTTTTAGCTTTCTCTCATCCTCCTTTCTCCTTCCACATAATTTAAGCTACAACTAACAGCTCTCACATCCCAGAATTATCTTGTTGTTTATGTTGTTTTCAATCCTTTCCCCAACTAAAGAGACTAAGAGAGAGTTGAGATCCTAAATAACTATATACTGAGGGGTTAACGGTTTACTTGTACGGCAGTGGTGCTATATAGCACCTTAACAACCCCAAAGAACCAATGAAGAACCGCTGAAGAACCATACAGGTGCTTAACTGGTTCTTTATACAGTAGCGGTGCTATATAGCACCTCAATCATCCCGAAGAACCGGTGAAGAACCGGCGAAGAACCTTTTTTTTTCTGTGTGTACCCACAAGAAAAGAGCAAAATAGGCAAAGTAGTGAGATATGTTCTCAAATTATCCCAGTAAACTACTGTGTTTGTTTTACTGTTGTCTCAAACTTTGTTTAGATTTTCAGAACAACATTTGCATCAAAAGCCAAAGAATTCAATATGGACTAAAATTTTCCATATTTATCTCCATCCCCAACTCCACAATATCTATTTTTTCTGTGGATTAAGTAGATTTAAATGTTATATAAACGGCGGATATATCAATGGATTTGGAGATTGTTTAAAACATTTGCTCCCTGAACTCTTTGTAAGTCGCTTTGGATAAAAGCGTCTGTTAAATGTAAACGTAAAACTGATAGATGGCCGGGCCCAGCGCTAAAAGATGCCGGACATGAACTGCACGCGGTAAATGAAAGTGCCTCAAATGTCTGTGCTTTGTTGGCTATCGGCGCAAACGTGCATAAGGTGAACAATACGAACTTATAGTGAATCAACAGTTATGCAAGGAAATAATCGAATAGCTGTATCTGTCTTTTATCAATTTGATATAAACGTAATACTCTTTGCAGACACAAAGTATGCAATCCTACTCTATAGGTACTCAAGATTAATATGAGATTGGCAGAAACTGTGTGCGTTACCACCGCTTTGAGGTTGATACAGCAACGATAAAAATGTACGTTTTGTGCTTGTAAACTACGTACAAAAACCTGCATATAAACAATGAGACCAGGCTGAAATACAGCACTCAGGTGTACTCCTATAACTTCTAAGCTCTCTTTATAACGTTCAAATACCACCATTCATTCCTGTTTTGTTATTTCCCACATACTTGCTTGGCCAAGTCCTGTAGGTAGAGGCATCCTCAGACGTCCAGCAGAGTGTTTGAGTCGTTCAGCAAGTGATTTCTGAATGAGGTCCAGGGTGCAATCCACATGCCACACAGGGAGCTCTAGACCCCTCATACACACTAAGATATGACTTTTCTCCTCTGATGTCAGCAAGCCCGTTTCATGAGCTACATAACTCATGAAAGCCATATCTATGTTCACAGCTTCTCCATGAAGCAGCGTCGGAAGTATTTTCTGTATTCAAGAAAGTTACGTTTACACACCGTTTTATAATTTATTCAAGCATTTGACATGATATAAGACATTATGTGTGTCTCTGGGGATATTTAACCTAGAACAGTGTTATTGAGGCCTAATAAATCAAACCATTTCAAGCTCAGGACTGATGATATGCCCGAAGTCCACCAGTCTGTCCAGGTCATCCTCCCACAGGTTCGGGGCGAGTTCCTCCAGCATGGTCTCTATGGCCAGTCTTGTGGAGACTCTCGCTGCATCTTTCTTCATGTTTTCTATAGTTTCTTCTGATTCCTGGAAACTGGTGTCCAACAAATGTTTGCCATCATTCTCCAAAAGCTCAAATAGTCCTTTGTGTTTCATCAGCGCCATCTGGGGAAGACACATGGATGAAAATACTCATGTACAGTGATGGGTTTCACAACATTCATTACATTAAATAAGTAAGTTCCCTAGCAAATATAATGAAGTAAAAAAAAGTGTACTTATAGATTTGCTTACTCAAGTTCAAGTATAATTCTAAGTATACTTTATGCAGCATCTTAACGCATCTTTTCAGCCAAGCATTCACTTAATGCAAATATGCTAAATAAACCACCAGGAGAAGCTGACATTAGATATTATTTACTAGAATAATTGGATTTATTATATAACACACCATGCAGTGTGTTTTACCCTTTCTTGGGTTTTTTGTTTTTCCCCTGTAAAGCTGCTTTGGAACAATGCAAATTGTGAAAAGCGCTATATAAATAAAATTGAATTGAATTGAATGCCTAAATGGACGCCTTCCCCAGAAGGTGTTCCGGGCCCGTCCGAAGACCCCGGGGAAGACCTAGGACACGCTGGTGGGACTATGTCTCCCGGCTGGCCTGGGAACGCCTCGGTGTCCCCCCGGAAGAGCTAGAGGAAGTGTCTAGGGTGAGGGATGTCTGGGCATCTCTACTTAGACTGCTGCCCCGGATAAAGCGGAAGAAAATGGATGGATGGCATTTAGCAGACTCTTTTATCCAAAGCAATTTACAGATGAGGAAACATTGGAAGCAATTATAACAACATAGGCAACAAAATAAATAAGTGCATCAAACTAGTCCATTAAAGCCTAGCACAGTATACAAAGCTAAGAATAGTGAGGTTAGTAAATTTATTTATTTATTTTTGTAATTTTTTTTTTAAGAAGGAAAGGGAAAGAATTAGGATAAATCAATCAGTGACATGTTGACGGAAGAGATGCGTTTTTAGGCGTTTTTTAAAGATGGCAGCAGAGTCTGCTGATCTTGTAGCAGCAGGTAGATCATTCCACCAATGTGAAACAGATCCAGAGAAGGTACGGGAGAGTGACTTTTTTCCATGCATAAACCTTTAACTGTACTTTAAGTAGATTTTAGATCAATTCTTGTACAAATAAAATCGAAATCATCTTCAATGTAGTGATGGTTGCTTGTCGCACTGTACAAACATGACTGAAAAACTGACATGCGCAAGAAGATTCATCAGGAGTGTTGTTGCTAAACTATATCAATAAACTCTCGTGTTTTAGAACAAATTAGCTGTTAACCTGGCACTTGTATTTCCAGCGCTATCTCTCTTGCTTCCTTTGTTACCCTGTCGTGGTATAGTGGTGTAGAAATGTAATTCAAAACAATATTTTTCTCTCCATAACTCCAAACGCTTTTATTTCTACTGCACAGTCCACCTGGCTCTTTTTCGGTGCGTTCCAAGCAGGACATATCGCCCTACGAAGGGCACTTCGGGCTAACAACAATAATGGCAGCCATATTGAAGGGTCATATCTGACCACCTCAAAGGGCACTTTGGAATGTCGGATTTTAAAAGTTACATTTCATGGATACTTCTAGCTCCCATGATTCTTTGCGTGACGACGGAGCCTCCTTAAGGGCAGGGGATAAGGATGCAGGAGGGCACTTCAAAAAACAGTTGTCCTTCAACCCATCAAAGCTCTCACGCTGGAGAGCAAACCCTTTGAAGGGTTGAAAACAGTGTCTGACATTTTAACTTATTGATTTGATGTTGCCTTCGAAGTAATTGCGTCATTGGGTCCAATTGGTTCATGATTTAACACTCATCTTACGAGACGCCACACTGTAGAATATTATCTAAAAAATTCTGACACTGCTAGAAATTTTTCAGAGGGCAAATTTGATCACAGTGATCATTAATCGGCTGTTGCCGAACCTGTCAAACTAGCGATTGTAGACTACAGATGGCCTAGGATTTTCAAAATTTTGAGATAAAAGTTGACCACAGTACATAGCTTTTAAACTGACCCTTTTTGAAACTCATCCATGCAGTTAATTTACCTTTAACATCTCGGCCATCCCGTTAGAAATATGGCGGCGTGGTAGAGTGCGCAGAAAGGTCCTGTCCAGGAACGTTGCCACAGGTGGTATGTATGACCCCAGCTTATTTTTACAGTTGGCAAAGTTGACTCCATTTTTGGCCCCCACACTGGCGTCGATATACGCCAAAAGAGTAGTAGGAACACGAATATACGGAGTACGTCTCCGATACAGAGATGCGGCCAAACCCACAATATCAAGACACACCCCGCCGCCAATAGCGATGATGGGCTCTGTACGACGATCAATACCGAATTTATGGACCTCCTCCAAGATTTTGGTCACGAGTAGCATAGATTTGTTCTCTTCAGTTGTTGGCAAAGGCAGGATCTTGTAAATCACGTTTCTTGCTTCAAAGTATGCTGCAACCTGTGAGCCGTAAAGTTTGTTAACTGTATCGTCGATGATGATGAATCGTTTTATTCCGCTGATGTTGGTTTTAAGAGCTTGAAGCTCAGTAGGATTAAAGATGTGGCCAAAAAGTAAGGTATCATTGCTTGCATCCAGTAATCTTTTACATTGCATGACTCGATAGGTGAAGATGATGGGACTGACCACCGTCCAGGTAACTCCATGTTCTGTAGGTGACTCATAGCTGTGGGGTCAAAGCATTAATAGTTTATTTACTATTATAGAATAAAGTTACCAATTACATTTAATTAACAAATTAAAAACAAACGTTTTGATTGTTTATTGGACACAGAACCTTGACTTTTAAAAATCTAAAATAGTCAGTGGTGTGCAAGGGCGTCGATTTGCACTTATGAAGCCTCTTAAGGATGAGTCGATTCTTTCTGGAATCGATTCCCAGCCCCTGTGTCCTTGTCAACAAGACGCGATAAGCATGCAGGCTACTGGTAAGAAAACCTTTTTAGCAACAGTTTATTGACCAAGATTACGGGACAAGTTGTGTCACATATTGATTCAGGAACATTGTTTTTCCCAATGCATGAAAATCCCCTATTGACCGGATGAGTCGCAAACTTAAATGTTAGTCTTTTCTTGTTTACTTCTATGAGGATAACTAACTATAGTTGATTATCAAGACACTCGACTGTTTCATATGCCTTCATTAGCTTTTATCCAAGTTATGAAACAAACTGTGTGAATTAACAAGATAAGAAAGTAAAAGAAATCAAAGTAAGCCACTTAAACTTTTTCTGAATTGCTTTTGTTTATGGCATTTGTATTGATTATAGTAAGCAACCAATGTCTAAGCCATAAATGTGTTCCTATGGAATGCATTAATGCATTATTTGATCAGGTCAGGTGACAGAAGCAGTCCTGTCATGTTGTGGAGAGGCTGATGATATTTGTTGTGCATTATATTATAGTTTATTAAGGTTGCACTGTTATAGAGGTCTAATAAGCACAGTAGTTTAAAAAATGTAGGCATAAATACGTATAAAAGTAGTTATTAGCCAGACTTTAGATGCAGTTCATACGGCAGTTGCTAGTTGTATATTCTGGAGGAAAGTGATCTTGCTGTATACAGCAATAGATGGTGTAGCATAGAGAGTGTGTGTGTAAACTTGTCCATGCTTTCATGCTGTAAGATCGACTCTTAAAATAGAAAAGCATTTCAGCTTGAAGCGAACACCTCACAAATATACTGTAAGCACAACTGGACCACAAAGAAATCTATAAAAAGTTCAGACCTCAACAACCTCACAGAACTCATTTCTGATGTGTTATTTCTCCTTTATTACGTTTATGTTGAAATAAATACAATTCAATCACTTCTATCCCGTCCAGCAGTGAGATTGATATCAGCGTTTTGCTGTTATTCATGTACGTACTTACAGTTTGGCATCTGATAGTCGTCCTTTCACATCTACACAGTCTGTAGTCCGTCTGCTCCATGTGTCATCTGCATGTATTAATCTGAATTCTGTCATTTGATCAGACACATGACTGATTCCTTCAGCGTGGGACATGATGATGATCCACCAGGAAAGTTGGCCACTTGCCTACTGTAAAGACACTGGTGAAGTGCCAGAGGAGGAGGGAACTTTAGGCAAACTATAAATAAGTCGGGTACCTATTAAAGGAGTGGTATGAGTAAAGAAGAGAAAAATATGTTTAGGATGCACATCTACAATGTGTACCTTAGACTTGATTCTGATTGGTCAGTTGGGTCATTATTCCCTGATAACATGCAGAAAAGGTAACACAGCACTCATCCAGGGTTCTCTGGGTCGTCTTGACCAGTGCAGTTTAATATTATTTATATATGAATCATAAATATGCCACATTAATAACATAAATAGGCAATTCCAGCTTTCTGGAATTTTGAGTCAAAACTTGAAATACAAATTCCCAGAGAATATATTTATTACTAATACATTGAATCCTCGGTTTAGATTTGACTAAACCCCTAATCCAGACATCAGAAAATATTAATCCATGCACGGGTTTGCTACTTTAAAAGAGGAAAATATACATGTGTTGCAATGTATGACAAAAAAAGTATGCCTGACATTGAGAGACAACATACTTTGTAGGATTTCTTTCAATTAAAAACCTAAAGCAATAATACCCAACACATGGAGAACGGATGGCACAAAATAGTATTTTGATTTGTCAGGAATAAACTGTTACGGATGTGACCATTCACTTACCTGACAATGGAAAACTATTCTTTTAAGAACTTAAAAAAGTTTTTCACATGGGTATTTAAACCACAAAATATTTATATCTGATCAATAAGTATGGTGAAAACCTTTGGCCCACTTTAGTTTATTTTTATGAATGATTAAACTAGTTGCATGTTCATCTTGTGCGGATGAATTTATTATAAATAAGATCAAATACATTTTCCTGTCCAATAATTTACTCATGGTAAGTACATACATGGGGAAATACAGCCAAGATAAGACCCTTTCGTAGTGATCCAAGACCCCTCTATTTCACATCGAGTCCTGATTCCCTGTCTGGGTTTAATCTGGAGTAACAACTGTTAGATCCTCAATGTTAGATGATGCAGTTGAGTAGACAAGGCTAACCTAACTGAAAGTGAACATGGCTGTCATTCATTTTGTAAGATTGTATAATCGATATTTAAAGGGGTCATATGGCTTGAATACGTGTTTTTCTGTGTTTTTGGTGTGTTATCAGTTGCCCATGCATGTATTAGACACGTAAAATTGCAAAAATGAAAGTGTGGGAACAAAAGATGCGTTCTATCTTAAAGCGAATGCTCACCCAGACCTGCCTGAAATGCCTTGTGTAACCACACCTCCACGAATGTACGTCATTTCGTGGTATGACTTGACTAAGACCGCCCACATGTAAACAAAAGTAAGGTGGGCAAACTTGTAAATCTCAACGTATCGTCGCCTCCGCAGCCATATCGTGGAAACGCTGTGTGTTTCTTTGCGAATAGAAAGCCTCTTTGTTTGCCCTTCCAGAAGACGAGACAACTAAAAACAGATGGTTACATTTTATTTACAATACTGTTTCAGAACGGTACAATCAGAATATTCAAGTGTGTGCAGCGCATTTCACGGATGATTGCTTCATGAACCTGGCGAGATAAAGGTCGGTACGAAAGCATTACATCTTCGCAACGACAGTCTGGCGCTTCAGATTCACAGACTGTTAGTATATTTTCATTATAAAAAACTGTGTTACGGACTAACCCGAGTTGAGTTTGTGTTGTGCTTGTAGCGCATGTTCGTTCTTCGTGTGATCTGCAAATGCAGACACGTGCGCAACCTGGAAAAAAGACAACATAAGTCCTAATAATCGGCAATAATGTTCCAACTAGAGGCAACAAATATCGTGTTTATAATGGGGTTCATTGTCTTTGTTGAGTCGCCCTGAGACATGGAGTTACACTGGTTGATCAAGAAGGGCCAAAGCGCCCCTTATGTATCATGTTTCCATTCCCTGCTGTAATGCGAGTTTGTTTCTCTCTCACACAAACCCTATATGATGTATATGGTTGTTTGTTTACACTCCTTATAACATCGTATACAAAAGGTCAAACAGTTATCTATATTCTTTTACTATTTAACAATGTTTTTTTAATAAAACCTTACCAATCCTTTACATCCTGCTCAAGTCGCGCTGGCCAAGTTGATGTATTGGCTTGATCATCTTCATTCTCCAGATCAGATTCGATCTGGCATTGATATAAGGAAGTACCGATGACATTTTATCACCGGTCAGTGCAATTGCTTTGGACCCTGATGTTCTAAATATGGTAAGAGGAGTTACATTTCCGTCACACCCTTGCAGTATTTGACCGATCACTACGCACTGGTTAACTGGCCAATTGTAAGACACCTGGCTTTTCAGAGTGATGAGCTTTGTAAAAAATCAGCACGTTTCAGAGAGGCGGAGCAAAGAGGAGATATAAACATGCACATTATGTTACCCCTTCAATATCTGTAATATTTCATATTCATTGATAATTGTTATTAGACATATCAACAAATATTACACTCTTGAAAATAAAGGTGTATGGCATCGTAGAACCTCTAAGCAGCTTTTTTTTAAGGAGTGTAGACAAAAAAACGATTCTATGGCACCTTTATTTTTAAGAGTGTATTTGGCTACATTCATCGGCTTCTAAACATATGACAACAACTAAATCACGTTGCATGCGTTTGTCGTAAAAACACTCAGTTGGCTTTGTGTGTTTGCTTTGTCGACACCTTTGACTAAATTTGATCTTTAAGTCCATTTCTTGGCCTCCTGCACCTGCGCTTTAAGGTCAGATAAGCCTTAATCTGTTTAGGAATCAAACACTGGAAGATCTCAGATAGTTCAGACTGTTAGCGGTAGCAGACTTCTGATATCTCCATAGCCAGCTCGAGTAACTCGCTGGTCTCGTGGCAGGAGTCCATCAGACCGCAGTCAAAATCCACATTACAGCTGCAGCAGTCTTTGGCTTTGTTCTGCTCGTTGGCGGTGTTAAAGTACTTGTAAGAGGGGAAGCAACGGTTAAAGCCCCTCTCACAAGCATCCGGCAGCAGGGTCATGATGTCACAGAAGCTGCAGTAGAGACACGCCAGGAGCAGGGTTGCGCAATCATCTAAACAAAAAACAGCCAGTTCAGACACATCGCAGTATTCCCATTGCACTGATGCAATAAACGTGATGTCATAGAAATGTGTTATAGCAGGGTAATCTCTGGGTGTTACCTATTTGTGAAAGAACAGTAACCACTATGTTCTGTGCAATTACATTTAAGCTCTTGAATTTCACTCACAAAACATCACAGAGAGTAGTGGAAAATCCCATTCAAGTGGCCGATCGATGTGAATTAATGCGTGAAAGTGCGAGTGAAGTGTTACTGCCATCAAAACATCACTCACGTGAATGCTTCTCACATACATTATTTAGTTTTGTAGACTTCCGTGCACCAGCTTAAGTGCAGGAAACCTTATGATGTTCTTGGCTGCTCTAATCCCAGTGAAAATGGCCCCAATCATCCCACCGTTCCGAAGCGACGGATGAACCACAAACAATGTCAATTCCCAAGAATTACAATATCGAATTTGGCAAAACACACGCCAGGCCATCTCGCCACTTTGCGGAGCATTACAGAACTAATGTCACATATGGCCGGGAAATCTCTAGGCGTGTAATGACATTAGAGCTGTTTGCAGGGTTGTGTTGGAGTTATGAGCAGAAATAAAAGGGGACCTGCAGACGTTAACTCAATATTTTTGTTCCCCCGGCGAACTAAGTCAATATGCATAGGAACAGCTGCCCAAATATAGCTTCAGCTTGGAATGAGCACAAGTCTTCAATATGTCGCCAGAACAATCATGTCTATCTGTGAGCCGTTCTGTCACTCGGGGAATGTGTCTTAGCGTCAAGTGTTGATGTACAGTAAGTGCTCTTAAAAGGACACAAGATGCGTTCACAACGATATCCGAGTCTGGACAGAAACAGAACGTAAACAGAAATTACGTTTTTGTGGCAATTGGTTATTACGGTGTACCTTATCATACATGTTTTACTTAATTGTACAATATAAGAGGGAAGTTGGAATGATGGGAAAGGGTATAGGTTACAAAAAATGTAAACCAAAAAATAAGAAACACAATATAGTGAGTGACATGCTCGCATAAAAAAACATCAAACCACTTTGATAAATATTCTACTTAACTTGTGTTCCATCAAAACTTTAACACATGACAACTAGTGTTCCAGTTTAACTTTGAGTACATGTGAATATGGTGTGTTTTATTATATTCTATTATATTCTTATGGCTAACATAAATATATTGAAATTAAATGTTAAGGACACGATTTACAACAATGACTATTTTAGAGATTTAAAATAGGTGTTTGCATAGGCGTAGAATATGCGAGGTGCATTGTAAAATGTAAAGCATCCCCTGCACTTTATAGGGCACTTGAAATCTCTGTCTCCATCCTTCTGAAATGATAGTTATGTTTTTTATATTTTTAACGTAACACCATTAAGATTACATTTTTAACAACCTTAGATAAGATGTACTAAGAATAATTCAACCGCACTTATTAACAATAACATTAATCGATTATATTATTAATATTTTCTAGAGATGCATCGGCCAATATATAAAATGTTAAGAAACATCACCAGTTTAATGTTTAATATTTATAATCATTACATGAATGAATAAAATATTTTAATCTTCAGAATCGGATATAAGTCTGAATAACTGTGCAGAAATGTAAAATCTATTGCATCTCAAATATTAACTGGTAAATATTTTTTATTAAAAGTCATTTTAGTTCAAATTGGCTAAATCACAGTGAAATGAACAAACAATGAACAGCTGTATTAATATTGACTAACACTAACAAAGATAAATAAACACTGTAAACAAATCTTAATTTCTTAACGTTTTTACCAACCCCCAAATCAAATAACTGTCGCATGAGACATCTATAGCAGCCACTACAGCAAAAAGAGTATCCAGTATATGAATAAAGTGCATTACCTGCAGCATCAGGCTGATAGGACTCAAGTGATGCGAGCGTGCTACTGTCCACACTTGGCTTTCCGCGCGAGCAGAGCAAAGCGACCGATCCTCTCCATTCACTCTCTCCTGAAGACTGGTGCTCATCGCCAGGCTCCACATCCTTCTCTGAGATAGTGCTCAACCTTCTCACCCCGCTCACCACAACTTCACTCATTTTGCATCCAGGAATTGGAAAAGTTCACTCCCAAACATGAAAGAAATATTATTCACTCCTGCGCTAAATCACGTGGAGAAAGACTGCGTAAGATTTGGGGAGAAAACAGGGAAACTATTCTTTGACTGGTTCGGAAGCCCTGCCTCCTGAAAAGATACGGATTCCAACAGCAATAGAGTATCTTCAGACGTAAAGAACCTGTACGGAGTAAATGATGAAGAACACCACGCACATGCAATATGAGGAAATAATGAGACTCTAGAGATCTTCGGTTGCTCCGGTGTGTGAGTGAGGTGGGGATGAACTCATAGGTCAAACATGTTTACATTAAAGGAGTAGTTCACTTCAAAATGACCCACCATTGACTTTCCATAGCAGGAATAAAAATGTATACGGAAAGTGAAAGGGGTAAATTTTTATGTGAACTACTCCTTTAAATGTTTACAGTCATGACACTGCAGATAAAACTGGTGGTAGTTGCAGATTTCCCTAAAGATGCTTTTGCATGCTGAAATTCTTGCCATGGCTGCAGGAGCTTGGCCCTTTTCTGCATTACAAGATTGAAAGAGACGTTACAAAATGACTTGTTTTAACGAAAAATTATTTTGTTTATTCATCTCTACAAACATCAGGTGTAAAACATGAACTTATTTCTCTCCGTTTTCTCCCGTTTCACTGCAATTTAAGGCGAGGAGTTTTGATATAAAAAGAATCATTTAACCAAGTGTGCAAATCAAAAAAAGCCCTTTTTAAAACACCAAAGCCCACAAGATGCTCATGTTTGCAAATGATTCAAAGAGGTCATTTTAATAACATTAAAAGCATTATGTCCTAATTCAACTCTGGTAACATACAAATAATCACAGTTCCTAGTTAAATACCCTTATTTTAGTTATCATGGCATCACAGAGCCAAAATAACATTCGCTAGTTATGCAGCGGTCACCTCATGCACAGTATTAACAGTATTAGTACTTTTTCAAGCAGAAAAACCCAAAACAGGTCTAGGTTTTTAAACCTTTATATAATAAATATGCTTATTCTGTGTGCTTTCTTCACTGATAGATTCAAGTATTGCCTGAGCTGAATGAAACACTATCAGAGAATGCACCCACGAAAAGAAGACATTTGTCATTAAAGTAAACAAACCCCCCAAAAAACACAACAGGGTATATTTGCATAAGTATGTTTTTTCGATACTGATTTCTTAGCGTAGAAAAGTGCACCTGGCATTAAAAAACCCTACATTACTTTGACGCTGCAATCACGGCAACATTAAATAATTCCCTTTATAGATAACTACTTTACAGCACTTTCTGCTCACGTCATAACCGCTCTTTTCAGTGTGTTCAATACCAGCAGCACTGTGAAGAAAAAGATCTTCAAAAGTGTTACAAAATTGAGCCGTCATGAACAACCTAAGCATCCGTGGGCTGAAGTTTCAGCGGAGCTGTTTTTCATTGTGAGGGAGGTGAGGTTTAGACCATGTTATTCCTGAGGGCTGGTGGACGGTGGAGTTGGCACCGCAGTCGATGTAGCGGTACGCTTCCAGAGTGTTCTGCGCGCTCCGCACCATGTATGAGGTTTTCACTGAGGTCCTTTGGTAGATGAGAAGGACAGAGAACAGTTTTAACCCGTTTGGCTCTATGTACTGTCTCACAACAACTGCTAAAACGGTCCTAAGGTTTCAGATATTTTACAATTTCGGATTTTAACGGAACACAATAATGGAAGTGAAAGGGTAGTAAAAGGTCAAACTTACTGCATGAAAACCACAATGTTGTGGACCTTGATGCTGGCCATAGTGCAAAAGGCACTGGAAATAACAAACAAAAGTGTAAATGGATGAAACGCAGATGCCTCAAAATGTATTTGTAAATTAAATAGTAAATACAAGCCAAAGTGCCATCTTGGTTTTATTAAAGTGTGCTTGTGATATCTTTGATCTGATGTATATCAACTTTCTTTACGTTTACAGTCTAATGTGATTTATAATATAATACATTTCAAGTGTTTTAAGTGCCCAAATGGTAACATAACAGCAAAACCATAAACACAGTGTCAAAACAAGAACAGATTCTGGTGCAAGAACAAAGTGATACTCACTTAACATACGACAGGCTTCCACCGATTTCCATGCTAACAGTGAAGTTGACCTGCGTTTCAAAACACGTTACTAAGCGGACATATACCAGAGAATGACATCTCAACTGGATGGCAGGCAAATCATACCCGTCTCTGGCTGAGAGGCTGAATGTGGATGACATTGTCAAGCTGTTGTGATCCAATGACGGTCTTCATGTAAAGCACCTGACAGCTGACGCTGTCCACCCACACCGTGAAGAAGTTTGAGTTGGTGAAGTTTAGAGAGCTCTGTTAAATCACAGCCAGGACAGACCGTATTTAGCATCTGACATCAAGGCGAAACCAATTAAGATTAATTTGATGTTATCAAAGCTGCGTCACTTTCGCCTCTCTATTGCTAAATGTGAAACAAAATTCCCCCCACGAAAAGGTAACCAAGAGATCATATTGAATACCACTTTGTGAATCGGGGTAGGGTTAGAAGTAGAGTTTCGAACATGAATTGATCCGATTTGCTTTTTAATAGAACAGCATTATATGAATATATTGTATTTTATTTGTCTCCACCCAAACAGCCTTGGTTACGGAATTAGATAAATGTTTTCATATAAGCTGAGAATGTTATTCAATGAGAAGACTATGAACAACAAGGTTTTAATGTAAGTGACAAAGCAGATCACCGTCATGCTGATGAGCACTTTGCTGTGGTTTCGGTCAAAGTGCACGGTCACAGAGCGGATGCCATCGTCGACGACCAACACGGGACGAGGAAACATGAAGAAGGCCACCAGTGATGATGCAAGGAGACACAGAATCACTGACAGAACCACATACGACTTCCTGCAAACAGCATTGCGCAATCGTTAACATACTGATGTCTGGTAAAGCACGATAAAAATACTATCACAAAGCAATGAATCGTGTAAATAAAAAGGATAATCCACCCAGAAATGAACTCTTGTCATCATTTACTGTTTTAAATTCTGTATAAATGTCTTTGTTCTGGTGAACACAAAGACAGATATTTAGAAGAATGTTTTCTAGGGTAGTCAAAGGTGCCTCACAAGTGTTTGTTTTCCTAAATTCAACATAACAAAATATAAATACAATCATTTGTCCTGCTTTGGTAGTCAATGGTGCCCCAGAAATCTCAGTTGCTAACATTTGTCCAAATATCTTTCTTCGGTTGACCGAACAAAGAAACGTATACGAGTTTGGAAGAACTTGAAGGGGGAGCAAATCATGACGGACTATCTCTTTGACATCTAAGCACGGTCAGAAAACAGTTATGTTTCCACACGAGCCTGGTTCAACACGGCACGATTACAAACTGTTCTCGGCTCTGAATATTGGGCTTGTGCTGAATCGTGCCAATAGAATGTCATGCTCAGTCTCTTGTGTTACCGAGGCGCGTAAGTGTTTCCGTTATCAGCCCTGCGGTGGCCTGGAACGGCACGGAGTGGAACAATTGAGCGACGAGCCCCATTTGGCTCCATGGTGGAAAAGCGCTCACTATGCTGTTTTGAAAGTGCAAAAAAACACACGCACACGAAACTTGTAGGCATGTTTCTTTCTAGACAACAGCCTGATCAAAAGGAACACGCTATGACACATTGCCGACTGCATCTTAAACCCGATGATTACATCAGCATCAAGGCTGAGTTCATAGAGAACGGACACTCACGTTCTCCTGGGCTGTAACCTTTGATCGCTGTAGGGGATGAGAGCAACCAGCTCATTCACTTGCCCTGAAAGAAATCAAAAAGGCAGATATCTCCATGGCTTCAACTGATAGCAAAGAATGTCTATTGACCGACAACCACACTAGATGGGGTCAGAGAACATATGAAGACATCCAGTCACTGTGTAGATGATTGATTCTACCTGATGGAATGCGGCCAGACCCCTGGCAGGTAGGGCAGGTGATGCTGTCCCGACCTGTGAACTCCACATATGGGAACTGGGCGATGTCCTCCTGTCTGTCCAGCCCGTCCAGAGAGTCATCGCCACCCAACAGAGTGTCCTTCTGTCCGGTCCTGACGTGATTCAGGACAGACAAGAGCGAGTGCCCATGCCGGCACACAGACGCACCCATGAGCGGCTCACACAAACTCCGGCCTGGGACACAACCATCAACACACACATAGGTTAACCACACTGTGTACTATAATACAAACACGCTTCATTTTCACGGGCTCAAAGTTTTAGAAGTTTAGAAATGTCTTGCTGTAAAATCACTTCTTGATGCATTAAGTTGAGCCGTTTCTTTATAAGGGACTTCTATGACGTGCAGTTATTCACTTTGTCTGTCAAATAAGCGCTCGTTCTTTTGACAGCAGCTAAACGACGGTTTGACAGAAATGCGGTTTTCACTGATCGCGGTTTAGGACACCGAAGCGTTTCTCCACGATGTCACCGATTCTACTACGAACCGAAAGTAAAACCGCAGTTAAAACTACTATTGAAAGTGTGAATTTAATCGGGAGAACCACAGACTGTAAGTTTGACACTTACCCTTAAACTGCAAACATGTAAACTTGTGACAGTGCCGGTGTTGTGTAGTTCTCTCTCTCGCCGCTCTGGGTGTGTTCACGTGATCGTTCTTTTGCTTTATACCGCCACCTGCAGCTGCGGAAGCGTCCTGCGTCCTGACCGACTGTACACTTCAACCGAAGTTGAAACACTGATTTTGTGGAAGCGAGTTATTAAACGTGGACTGAAAAGGTTGAGTTTTGTTAAGGACATGTAAAAGGTTCATTTTGATTGTTGAATATTTAAATGGTGAAACCGTGTGTGCGATGTTTCCATTTGAAAAATTCACAGCTTACATATGCAACCATGTTGAATTACAGAACCTTAAAATGCATTCGCTTCAAGCTTATTTGATATAATATATACATTTCATAATAATGATTGATTATCAATGTCCTCTTGGGTTCATACCATTTGACATTGATACCCAAGAACACCTGATCACTCTAAATGTCACATTATCTCACATTTTAATAGTTTGCATGCAGCCGGGGAAAATATGCCTGTGTGCTTACATGTTGTATTTTTGACCAGTTTTGAAGTAAAAAAAAGAAATGTGTTTGTTTCTGAAATCCCCCTTTCGCTGGGATCAGTCATCCTCATTTTTGCCTTTGATTCAATCCAAAATACAATCAGAACAAATGGCTCCAGCCAGGGGTCATTCTCTGTGATTTCATTTCCTGTCACATGTCTTCGTGTACAATATTAAAAACATTGCTCCTACACCGCCTTGACACTTCATGAATTTGACTCGCATGGATTTACGGTTATGCTACAAGGACGTGCACAAACATTTTAACGTGCAGGGGCTCATGTGGAAAAAAGTGCACTTCTCATATCCCTTTTTTTCTTCTAAACAAAATGATATATATATAGGCTATATATATATATAAAACCCAGCTAACTTACCAATTTATTGTTATTCCCTCACACTCACCCGTGTTTCATGTGGTTTCATTTTTCAAGAGATGTCTACAAAATAGACATTATTTTACAAAATAATCAGATACAATAGAGACCATGGTCTTCTTTAGCATTCACCAATTTTATCACAAGAATAACAAGAAACTAAGCCAAAGTGCGCATGTTTTCTATGCTACTAGTTTCAATATTGCAATAAATGATTGCACAAAAGAGAGTTACATATGTTCATCAATGATTTGTTTATTTTGCACATGACAGTTAGTTATTTTAGTGTTATAAAACACACGGCAAACAATTATTTACAAAAAATAAAACCGTAGCTTAACTGAACTTTTTGCTGGTTTTTCTGTGGTGATATGATTTAGTTATTTTGTTTATCCTATTCATCTGCGATGCCGCTCATGAGTTACAAGCAAGACAAATTACTCATATTTTGCTTTTATCTTTTGTATAATTGGCATGATCATTTGCCTCCAAATTACAGCTAGGGACATACCAGGAAAATGTTAGGACAATAAACACTCAAGATATTTGTTGGATAATATTTGTCTAAAAATATGTCAGAAATAAAAGAATCTCAGACAGGTTTGTCAGTAATAACCCAGTGGATCATCATTTGATGAAAAATATATGTTTGTGTGTTTATTGTGGCAGGTGTATTCATTACATTCACTGGAACCGCTGTATCGCAATTCGCTTTTTTTAAACTGTGATCATTGTTTTTCATAAACATTAAAATTCATAAACATTTGAGTATTATACAAAATATTGCGTTGCAATTTATCAGCAAAGTTCAGTAAAATACAATTTTTAAGTTGCATTTGCTTAATCCGCAAACAACTCAATGAAGGGTTATAAGAGAAAATACAGATCGTAAAAACAACATTATTTACAATTTAACCAGATTAATGTTTATTAGAAACCAATAATAATAAAGATATTGTTACCATATGTGATTCGATCTTTGAAAACCCAACACATGGTGAAAATGTACGTTACAGTTTTTGATACAATATGAAAACTGGATTCAAGCCCTTTCGTGGTCCGGAGGCAGCCCGCATGAGCAGCGGACTGTGGATAACTCCCGGTGTTCCAGACAGTGAGCTAAAACGTGTATAACATTTTTTGCAGCAGTAGTTTACACAGGACTGGCAATATATGTGCATCTATACTCCATTATATTATGTGATTTACCTTGATAGGTGAATTGACTTTGTAATGTTAAGAGAGCATAGTTGTGAGTGACTTTTTGCAGCTCTGCAGGATGTCCTTACACATCAGCAATAAACCAGTAAAATTTGCCAGTATATTTTCAGAGATGATAGACAACAAGTTTTAGTTTTTCATATTACTGAAAACGTCCCAGCACGGGTTTCCTGAATTGCATCACATATTTGTAGAATTCATCAGTTTTGTATGATGATGGCAAGCTTATGTCGCCTAGAGTCCTCGCAGAGATCGTCTGAAGTCTTCATAAGAGTCTGGATGCTGGTGTAATGTCTAGTTTCCTCAGGATGGGCCCCAGAGGTAGAAACAGAAAAACATTTGGAAAATAACTAGCGTATCTGCGGTTCATAACATTTCAGTCAAAGAGAAACATGTGAGTTTTTAATCTGATACATTGAGACACATGTGAAAGCTTGACTAAAGAGTCATTAGAATAGACAGGTGCCAAATGGATAAACTCTCGACCTCTTTTAGAGGATGTGACTATATAGAAAGACCTTGATCAGCTTGCTCGGGTGTGTTTGATCAGAGTTGGAGCTACGGCTCTGCAGGGCTTTGGCCCTCCAGTGTAAGATTTGAGGAAGCCTGCAGGAAGGACTACCAGAGAGCACAAGGAGTTTTGTCATCTTAATGAGTGAGATGGAGTGTAGAAGTTAGAAGTCTGGTTAGGTATACAAGAGCTAAGCTGTTTGAAGAACTAGTAATTGTGTGAGGCAGGGCTTCTGGCTGACTGGCTTGCATGAGCCGCAATGCATAACAGTAAAAGTGAGCGAGACCCACAAAAAAGGCAACGTTACATTTATTTTTGTGTATGATACTACTAGATGAGAATAATACAAATACTGTTTACTACCGCCAATTGTTAGTAGAAATGTTAAACGTTAGTTTATGTTCATGATAACGATGATGAATGATTTGAAATGCACCAAATATGCAGATGAAGATGTGCAGAGAAAAAGAAGTGCCAAAGATTTGATTATGACTAACCGAGGTAAAAGTTAGATGCACAAAGAAGAAAATAAAATTGAAGCATTTTTTATACACCTCCTACCTTACGCTTTAAAAAATCAGCATCTTAAAGCTGATAATACAGAATCATGAAACATGTTATACAACGCACAACAGTATTCCGAAAATAAAACCACATGATGTAAACACATTCATGAAAATATCATTCTCACCCGTAACATCTACGTTCACAGCTGCAGCAAGCAAATCAGCATCCGATGGTTCCTCTGCAGCAGATGACCTGGAAGGGCCCACTGTTAATATTAGGATGAACAGCATTGATAAGTACAAGACATTAAAACAACAGGAAATATGAAAACAAATGAGAATCAATCCCAAGCAGACCAAATGGAATAAGAAGAAACGCTCTCACGGAACATTGATGTCATATTCTGATCGTTCTGCGCAGCGCGTAATGAAGTTGATTTCAGAACGGTCTCTCTCACTCCCTCACACTTTAATCAAACACAAGGTCAGAATACAGAATCAATGAATGTTTCACGTGGTGCATTGAGAATATTTTTACCTGAAGAAAGCTGGGTGTTTATGTTCTCAAAAAATGTCTTCCAGTGAAGTGTTTCCTTCTATCTTTTGTGATGTCCCAACGGCTGTGAAAAACAAACAGCTCATAAATGTCCCCTAATGGTCGATCTGCTACATAATGATTCATTTGAACAGATTATTTTCGTTGTAACAACTTACATGTCGAACACTGAACTCCGTCAGTGAGTAAGAGCCAGGCCTGGTCCTCTCTCACTGATGGTTCGATCGCTCATCCTCGTCTATTCATAAATTATTCGCTGTAGAGCCCCATAAGGTCTGACATGGCTGGCTCCCATCTGACAGAGTCTCAGCTCTGTCGGCCTTACGGTTTGGGCTGCCCCAAATGAATTAAGACGGAATATCAAACGAATTAAGCTGAATTTTATCCATCCTGTACGCTGCAATATCAAACTAATTTAGCTGCATTTTATCCATCCTGTACGCTGCAATATCAAACTAATTTAGCTGCATTTTAACCATCCTGTACGACGCAATATCAAACTAATTTAGCTGTATTTCAACTATCCTATTCGATGCAAGTTCAAACGAATCCTGCCGTATAAGATCCTCCCAGTCTGACGCACCACTAACTAAAGTGTGCAGGTTTACCACGCCTGACACACTACCAACTGAGGTCCGCTGTAATAGAACCTCCACATCATCTTTAAAGTCAGAGCCAGCATCATCTGGATCCTCAATGACATCATCACTCTCAGTGTGGACGGGAGTCGGGTAGCCGTCAGCAGGATATTTGTCCTGAAATAAAAAGTTATATAATTGGTGTGCTGTCTAAATATATGATATTGACTTTCAATCTTCCAGATTTCAGAATAAACCAACAACAAGAAACGAATGCAGAAAATGTGTCAAGTGTATAAACATGTCTGTACCAGAAACCATTTGTGGTTAAGGATCTCTTCCAGTTCAATACGATCCTTTGGATTCTTTTGCAGACAGGCTTTGATCAAATTGCAGCATTCTGTTCAGAAAGACAGAAGAGACGATTATTACCTTAAACTGTGAGTTTATCCGAATGTCACTTTAAACTCATTCAATTCTTTCATCAAAGCACTTGTTCTGTTTTCTATCATTCAGAAATGGTCTGGTGAAGATCTCACCTTCTGTTAAGCCGTCTCTACTCCATGACTTCTCGTTGATCTGGACCCGGTCAAAATAGGTGGGAAATTTCCCGCACACCATGGAGAATAGCAGCACGCCCAGCGAGTACACCGTAGCCGGCTTTCCATAGTACTCGCCCCAATCAATGTATTCAGGGCAGGTGTGGGTCCTTGTGCCTAAAGAAAACAGATTTGAATGCAAAAAAAATGTGATGTCTCAACAGTGAGAAGAAGAACTATCAGAAAAGATCTGAAAATCATCATCTTAGTATTTATGTAAAGACCTGTTCATTAGGAAAGTGATAAAACATACCCATATACACCTTGTACACTGATGTTTTAAAAAGATCGCCACACCCAAAGTCGATAATTTTGACCTCCAGCGTGTCCGGGTTAATCAGGAGGTTAGACATTTTTATGTCTCTATGGAAAACCCCCCGCTGGCAGCAGATTTCCGCCGCATAAGTCGCTTGCCCCATGATTTCCAGTGCCATGTCCTCTGTCAATCTGCCTCCATTTTCTTTCCTGAAACGGGTCACGTCCATGCAGGGAGAGGGGCACTCCAGAACCATGAAGTATTGGTCCGAATAGTCCTGCCAGTCCAGAAACTGGATGATTTCAGAAACATGTTCTCCCGCACAGGCAAGCATCTGAAGACCGACCTCTCGTGGAAGAGGCTCAGGATGACCCGGCTAGAAGAAAAACAATTGTTTGTCATGAATAGATGAAGGTGGTTTAACAAACAAGGATTTAGCTCTGTCTCAAACTAGGCTACTTACAATCTTGATATAATCCTCCTTCACATATTGGGTCTTCTTGACAATTTTCACTGCCACCTGAACAACAAAGAAATGGATTTGTGTAAACATTCATCCTGATCAGAACTGTGCTATAATACATTTAAAACACTAAAGAGCAAGCGGTCAGAATTCAGTAGATCAAGCACTGAAGTCCTGGACACTGGATACATTATCTTTTGAGAAGATGACCACAAGACTGAAAAAAAGAAAAAGATCAAACCTTCAGTCCATCCTGCAGACACGTCCCTTCATGGACGGTTCCAAAACCACCTTCACCCAGCTTTCTGCCGATTTCATAACACCGGCCATTGATTTCTATTAAAAGAGAAATGAATCACCAAACATTAGCAATACTCGTTGGGCGTGCCCAGCTAGAATTGTATAACAATATTTGTTTAAAATGTAAAATATGGTGTTGTTCTTAAAAATTATTTTAAACTGAATTTTGATGAATATGTCATCACATCCACACATATACATCACAGAAACAGAATGTTTACATTTCTTAAGGTGTGAAGTGATACACAGAATCGTTGTGTGAATTAAACACAGCTATTGACCAATCAGAATCAAGGACTGAAAGTTGAAAGTAAACTCGCCTTCAATTCTCACAATTGGCTTCTGATCTTCCACCAACTTTTCTTCAGACTGCCTGCCTGAAATGTGCAGCATTGTATTGTCAGAGCTAGCATCATCTGGATCCTCAATGACATCATCACTCCCAGTATGGACGGGAGCCTGGAGGCCGTCTGCGAGAGTAATTTATGAGCAGTTGTGTTATGTTGGGATCATGGAAGTAAACTCACCTAGAATGACCACGCTGGGCACTTTATCCTCCACTATCTTCTCCTCTATCTCCTCCTCAGCAAGACTGACTGATGCTGAAAGACATAAAACACAAAGCATCAGCGATTCTTCACCAAAACAATTTTAACAATATTTGTGTAATTAATGAGCAGTTATGTTATGTTGGGATCATGGAAGTAAACTCACCCAGAATGACCACGCTGGGCACTTTATCCTCCACTATCTCCTCCTCTATCTCCTCCTCAGCAAGACTGACTGATGCTGGTTGGATTTCCTCATCCCAATCCAACTCTTCCTCGCAGAGGATAGCCACTGGATCCTGAACGGGATCCTCAGTCAAGTCTGCACCACAGTGCACCTGCACCTGCACAAGGGACTCAGACAGGACTGGATCCTGAGTGCTGAGGATCTCCGGGTCACAGGTGGGAGTTTCCTGGTTTTCCTGAAACTCTGCAGTGACAAACACATAAGATCAAGTCAATCAAAGAATATTCAGGAAATAATCGACACTTAACGTTCATGAATCCAACACAATAGTGAAAAGGGAAAAAATTCACTCAGATTGTCAACAAAAGGATCCGTTCATCATTTTAACCAACAAGTTACAGTAAGACATCCTGACAAACACCAGAAATAATATTCAACATATGAGGCGTAACCAACATTTTATTACAGAATGAAAAGATTATGAAAGTTTGATTCAAATATAAACATTTTTGAAATAATTTGTTTTGTTTGTTTACTATTCGAGAAACGGGGAAATGTTTATTAGTGAACTGACACTAAACGTTTGAACGGAAGTATAAAGTGAAGACATTAAGGTCACTTACCGTCGCTGTTTCTGTCAGGTGCCACATCCATTCCTTCAGTAGCCTGATCCTGACCTTCACTGAGGCCTTTCTTCCATCTCCAGAACCTCTTTTTCTTCTTTCCTCCATCGCGTTTACCGTTCGCGGTCGATGGTGCAGGTGTGCATTGTTGGTACGCACCGCTCCGATCGTCAACGCTGTCGGTTTTAACGCATTTGCAGAATGTTTTACCCATTTCACCGTTAGCCGTAAGCAAACCGTCAAGAAACGTCAAGTGAACCGTAGTAACTGTCAGCAAACGCAGCAGAAACAACAATAAGCTGAGCGCGTGCTGTCAACACTTTATAAGATCTGCAGACGCATTGTTACGTCATTTTAGAACGTTTGTGGCCCAATGAGCTGTCAGTAGAAACGTGGCTGACTTTTTCTCACGTGCAGGCTAAACTGAGCGCTCATTGGTCGGTTTCGCTCAGTGAATGTTTTTGAGGAGAACGGAAAGTCCCACATTTCATGTCGTTTTGTTATTAATCTGTAACGATTACAGGTAAACACTTAACGTGCGATTGTTATGTTTGTTGCTGCATTTATTAATGTCAATAAATAAAGTGTATTTAAAGACTAAGATAGTTGTTGTTTAAGAGCGCTTGTGTGTGTTCATGTATCGCACTAGACGCGTCCGCCATGTTGGACCGCATCTGATTCTAAATACTGAAAGACCTTTTCATAAATTAAGTCTGGTTTTTAAATTAAAACAAAAATAATTAACCTTTATCTGACAGTTATTTTTATTTCCTTATTTAAAAAATAATTTGACTAGAATCAGCTTAGACCGCAAGATGACACACTAATGTCAGACAGATCGACATCTGATCACAAACTATTAAACACATATTCAGGGCTCGACATTAACGGTTATCCGGGATGAATAGTGAATGTTTTGAGAGAATTATACTTGCCCTACCGGACAGCTTGAAACATGTATAATAATAATAATAATAGGTGCATTAGAGAGAACTGCGTGTTTTTATGAATTGCGTTTGTGTGACAATAATCAATGGCGCACCGCATTGAGTCCATATATGCGGAATCCTGTGATGTCATCTGGCTGGAGGTGCACATACAACACGACTGATGGTCGAGGAGGCGTCTGCACTGTATGAGGATATAAACACATGAAGTTCATCTCCAGAGTTTATTATCAGCTATCATCAAACACACACTAACTCCAGACCCGTCAAAATAAAAGTCATCTAGACAAAACATGCTGCTGTGTACTGTAGTATATGCTAAAGGAAATTGTTGCAGCCTCGTAGTAAATTTAGCAAACACTGTAATGTTAAAAACACTAGAGTATCTATGAATCATTGTGCAGTTTACTGTAGTAAATAACATTTATGTGGACACATATATATCTTTTGTATAGTAAAACAAAATACACATAACTTAAATTAGGGCCATATAATTCTTAGTTTATCCATATGTACGTAACATTAATGTCATTTGTAAGTTATCTGCCTATTCATGTGATGAACTGTCCTTGCATATTGTTATAATGATGACAACAGATGTAATCTGTGAACAAATGTTTATTTTTTACAGGTTATTGTACAATGTTTTAACGTTTAAACTGATGTCTTTTCGTATTATTATACGCTGTATAACATGTTTTGCATGCCGTGGTTTACACAGGACTGGCAATATACAGTGGGGCAAAAAAGTATTTAGTCAACTACCAATTGATGAGAGAGGCCTGTAATTTTCATCATAGGTACACTTCAACTATGGGAGACAGAATGGGAAATTCTTTTTTTTGCCAATTATTGTGGGAAAATAAGTATTTGGTCAATAACAAAAGTTTGTCTCAATACCAAAAAAGGGTATATAACAATGACAAAGGTCAAACATTTTCTGTAAGTCTCCACAAGGTTTTTACACACTGTTGCTGGTAGTTTGGCCCTTTCCTCCATGCAGATCTCCTCTAGAGCAGTGATGTTTTGGGGCTGTCGCTGGGCAACACGCAATGATTTTCTATGGGGTTGAGATCTGGAGACTAACTAGGCCACTCCAGGACCTTGAAATGCTTCTTACGAAGCCACTCCTTCGTTGCCCGGACGGTGGGTTTGGGATCATTGTCATGTTGAAAGACCAAGCCACGTTTCATCGTCAATGTTTCCACCCCCCATGCTTCACAGTAGGTATGGTGTTCTTTGGATGCAACTCAGCATTCTTTCTCCTCCAAACAAGACAGGGGGACACATTGTTGCTTTGGTCCCAGCTCTCTGCAGGTCATTCACTAGGTCCCCGTGTGGTTCTGGGATTTTTGCTCACCGTTCTTGTGATCATTTTGACCCCACGGGGTGAGATCTTGCGTGGAGCCCCAGATCGAGAGAGATTATCTGTGGTCTTGTATGTCTTCCATTTCTAATAATTGCTCCCACAGATGAATTCTTCACACCAAGCTGCTTACCTATTGCAGATTCAGTCTTTCCAGCCTGGTGCAGGTCTACAGTTTTGTTTCTGGTGTCCTTTGACAGCACTTCGGTCTTGGCCATAGTGGAGTTTGGAGTCGTGGACAGGTGTCTTTTATACCGATAACGAGTTCAAACAGGTGCCATTAATACAGGTAATGAATGGAGGACAGAGGAGCCTCTTAAAGAAGAAGTTACAGGTCTGTGAGAGACAGAAATCATTGTAGGTGACAAATACTTATTTTGCACCATAATTTGCTTATAAAATCTTTAAAAATCAGACAATGTGATTTTCTGGATTTGTACTCATATTTGTAAGTGGGAGAACTTGCACAATTGGTGGCTGACTAAATACTTTTTTTGCCCCACTGTATGTGCATCGAAATTCCTTCATTATGTTATGTGGTTTACTTAAGATAGGTGAACTGACTTGATAATGTTAAGAGAGCGAAGTTGTGTGTGATTTTTTCCAGCATGTCCTTACACATCAGCTATAGCCACTATAAATCGCTTTGAAAATATTGTGGCAAATTTGACTGGTTTATTGTTAAAAAACAGAGATGATAGACAACAAGTTTTTGAATAATATTTTTATGAATAACCAATTTTGACAAAATAAATTTACTTTATATCTATCTATTTTTTCATATTACTGAAAACGTCCCAGCACGGGTTTCCCAAATTGCATCACATATTTGTAGAATTCATCAGTTTTGTATGATGATGGCAAGCTTATGTCGCCTAGAGTCCTCGCAGAGATCGTCTGAAGTCTTCATAAGAGTCTGGATGCTGGTGTAATGTCTAGTTTCCTCAGGATGGGCCCCAGAGGTAGAAACAGAAAAACATTTGGAAAATAACTAGCGTATCTGCGGTTCATAACATTTCAGTCAAAGAGAAACATGTGAGTTTTTAATCTGATACATTGAGACACATGTGAAAGCTTGACTAAAGAGTCATTAGAATAGACAGGTGCCAAATGGATAAACTCTCGACCTCTTTTAGAGGATGTGACTATATAGAAAGACCTTGATCAGCTTGCTCGGGTGTGTTTGATCAGAGTTGGAGCTACGGCTCTGCAGGGCTCTGGCCCTCCAGTGTAAGATTTGAGGAAGCCTGCAGGAAGGACTACCAGAGAGCACAAGGAGTTTTGTCATCTTAATGAGTGAGATGGAGTGTAGAAGTTAGAAGTCTGGTTAGGTATACAAGAGCTAAGCTGTTTGAAGAACTAGTAATTGTGTGAGGCAGGGCTTCTGGCTGACTGGCTTGCATGAGCCGCAATGCATAACAGTAAAAGTGAGCGAGACCCACAAAAAAGGCAACGTTACATTTATTTT
Source organism: Barbatula barbatula (assembly GCF_947034865.1). Lineage (NCBI taxonomy): Eukaryota > Metazoa > Chordata > Actinopteri > Cypriniformes > Nemacheilidae > Barbatula > Barbatula barbatula. The sequence goes on from NC_136780.1 coordinate 16,103,963, forward strand.
TGTGTATGATACTACTAGATGAGAATAATACAAATACTGTTTACTACCGCCAATTGTTAGTAGAAATGTTAAACGTTAGTTTATGTTCATGATAACGATGATGAATGATTTGAAATGCACCAAATATGCAGATGAAGATGTGCAGAGAAAAAGAAGTGCCAAAGATTTGATTATGACTAACTGAGGTAAAAGTTAGATGCACAAAGAAGAAAATAAAATTGAAGCATTTTTTATACACCTCCTACCTTACGCTTTAAAAAATCAGCATCTTAAAGCTGATAATACAGAATCATGAAACATGTTATACAACGCACAACAGTATTCCGAAAATAAAACCACATGATGTAAACACATTCATGAAAATATCATTCTCACCCGTCTACGTTCCGATGGTTCCTCTGCAGCAGATGACCTGGAAGGGCCCACTGTTAATATTAGGATGAACAGCATTGATAAGTACAAGACATTAAAACAACAGGAAATATGAAAACAAATGAGAATCAATCCCAAGCAGACCAAATGGAATAAGAAGAAACGCTCTCACGGAACATTGATGTCATATTCTGATCGTTCTGCGCAGCGCGTAATGAAGTTGATTTCAGAACGGTCTCTCTCACTCCCTCACACTTTAATCAAACACAAGGTCAGAATACAGAATCAATGAATGTTTCACGTGGTGCATTGAGAATATTTTTACCTGAAGAAAGCTGGGTGTTTATGTTCTCAAAAAATGTCTTCCAGTGAAGTGTTTCCTTCTATCTTTTGTGATGTCCCAACGGCTGTGAAAAACAAACAGCTCATAAATGTCCCCTAATGGTCGATCTGCTACATAATGATTCATTTGAACAGATTATTTTCGTTGTAACAACTTACATGTCGAACACTGAACTCCGTCAGTGAGTAAGAGCCAGGCCTGGTCCTCTCTCACTGATGGTTCGATCGCTCATCCTCGTCTATTCATAAATTATTCGCTGTAGAGCCCCATAAGGTCTGACATGGCTGGCTCCCATCTGACAGTCTCAGCTCTGTCGGCCTTACGGTTTGGGCTGCCCCAAATGAATTAAGACGGAATATCAAACGAATTAAGCTGAATTTTATCCATCCTGTACGACGCAATATCAAACTAATTTAGCTGCATTTTATCCATCCTGTACGCTGCAATATCAAACTAATTTAGCTGCATTTTAACCATCCTGTACGACGCAATATCAAACTAATTTAGCTGTATTTTATCCATCCTGTACGCTGCAATATCAAACTAATTTAGCTGCATTTTAACCATCCTGTACGACGCAATATCAAACTAATTTAGCTGTATTTTATCCATCCTGTACGCTGCAATATCAAACTAATTTAGCTGTATTTTAACCATCCTGTACACTGCAATATCAAACTAATTTAGCTGTATTTTAACCATCCTGTACGACGCAATATCAAACTAATTTAGCTGCATTTTAACCATCCTGTACGACGCAATATCAAACTAATTTAGCTGTATTTTATCCATCCTGTACACTGCAATATCAAACTAATTTAGCTGTATTTTATCCATCCTGTACGCTGCAATATCAAACTAATTTAGCTGTATTTTAACCATCCTGTACGACGCAATATCAAACTAATTTAGCTGCATTTTATCCATCCTGTACGACGCAATATCAAACTAATTTAGCTGTATTTTATCCATCCTGTACACTGCAATATCAAACTAATTTAGCTGTATTTTATCCATCCTGTACACTGCAATATCAAACTAATTTAGCTGTATTTTATCCATCCTGTACGCTGCAATATCAAACTAATTTAGCTGCATTTTAACCATCCTGTACGACGCAATATCAAACTAATTTAGCTGCATTTTATCCATCCTGTACGACGCAATATCAAACTAATTTAGCTGTATTTCAACTATCCTATTCGATGCAAGTTCAAACGAATCCTGCCGTATAAGATCCTCCCAGTCTGACGCACCACTAACTAAAGTGTGCAGGTTTACCACGCCTGACACACTACCAACTGAGGTCCGCTGTAATAGAACCTCCACATCATCTTTAAAGTCAGAGCCAGCATCATCTGGATCCTCAATGACATCATCACTCTCAGTGTGGACGGGAGTCGGGTAGCCGTCAGCAGGATATTTGTCCTGAAATAAAAAGTTATATAATTGGTGTGTTGTCTAAATATATGATATTGACTTTCAATCTTCCAGATTTCAGAATAAACCAACAACAAAAAACGAATGCAGAAAATGTGTCAAGTGTATAAACATGTCTGTACCAGAAACCATTTGTGGTTAAGGATCTCATCCAGTTCAATACGATCCTTTGGATTCTTTTGCAGACAGGCTTTGATCAAATTGCAGCATTCTGTTCAGAAAGACAGAAGAGACGATTATTACCTTAAACTGTGAGTTTATCCGAATGTCACTTTAAACTCATTCAATTCTCATCAAAGCACTTGTTCTGTTTTCTATCATTCAGAAATACAGTTGGTCTGGTGAAGATCTCACCTTCTGTTAAGCCGTTTCTACTCCATGACTTCTCGTTGATCTGGACCCGGTCAAAATAGGTGGGAAATTTCCCGCACACCATGGAGAATAGCAGCACGCCCAGCGAGTACACCGTAGCCGGCTTTCCATAGTACTCGCCCCAATCAATGTATTCAGGGCAGGTGTGGGTCCTTGTGCCTAAAGAAAACAGATTTGAATGCAAAAAAAATGTGATGTCTCAACAGTGAGAAGAAGAACTATCAGAAAAGATCTGAAAATCATCATCTTAGTATTTATGTAAAGACCTGTTCATTAGGAAAGTGATAAAACATACCCATATACACCTTGTACACTGATGTTTTAAAAAGATCGCCGCACCCAAAGTCGATAATTTTGACCTCCAGCGTGTCCGGGTTAATCAGGAGGTTAGACATTTTTATGTCTCTATGGAAAACCCCCCGCTGGCAGCAGATTTCCACCGCATAAGTCGCTTGCCCCATGATTTCCAGTGCCATCTCCTCTGTCAATCTGCCTCCATTTTCTTTCCTGAAACGAGTAACGTCCATGCAGGGAGAGGGGCACTCCAGAACCATGAAGTATTGGTCCGAATAGTCCTGCCAGTCCAGAAACTGGATGATTTCAGAAACATGTTCTCCCGCACAGGCAAGCATCTGAAGACCGACCTCTCGTGGAAGAGGCTCAGGATGACCCGGCTAGAAGAAAAACAATTGTTTGTCATGAATAGATGAAGGTGGTTTAACAAACAAGGATTTAGCTCTGTCTCAAACTAGGCTACTTACAATCTTGATATAATCCTCCTTCACATATTGGGTCTTCTTGACAATTTTCACTGCCACCTGAACAACAAAGAAATGGATTTGTGTAAACATTCATCATGATCAGAACTGTGCTATAATACATTTACAACACTAAAGAGCAAGCGGTCAGAATTCAGTAGATCAAGCACTGAAGTCCTGGACACTAGATATATTATCTTTTGAGAAGATGACCACAAGACTGAAAAAAAGAAAAAGATCAAACCTTCAGTCCATCCTGCAGACACGTCCCTTCATGGACTGTTCCAAAACCACCTTCACCCAGCTTTCTGCCGATTTCATAACACCGGCCATTGATTTCTATTAAAAGAGAAATGCATCACCAAACATTAGCAATACTCGTTGGGCGTGCCCAGCTAGAATTGTATAACAATATTTGTTTAAAATGTAAAATATGGTGTTGTTCTTAAAAATTATTTTAAACTGAATTTTGATGAATATGTCATCACATCCACACATATACATCACAGAAACAGAATGTTTACATTTCTTAAGGTGTGAAGTGATACACAGAATCGTTGTGTGAATTAAACACAGCTATTGACCAATCAGAATCAAGGACTGAAAGTTGAAAGTAAACTCGCCTTCAATTCTCACAATTGGCTTCTGATCTTCCACCAACTTTTCTTCAGACTGCCTGCCTGAAATGTGCAGCATTGTATTGTCAGAGCTAGCATCATCTGGATCCTCAATGACATCATCACTCCCAGTATGGACGGGAGCCTGGAGGCCGTCTGCGAGAGTAATTTATGAGCAGTTGTGTTATGTTGGGATCATGGAAGTAAACTCACCTAGAATGACCACGCTGGGCACTTTATCCTCCACTATCTTCTCCTCTATCTCCTCCTCAGCAAGACTGACTGATGCTGGAAGACATAAAACACAAAGCATCAGCGATTCTTCACCAAAACAATTTTAACAATATTTGTCTAATTAATGAGCAGTTATGTTATGTTGGGATCATGGAAGTAAACTCACCCAGAATGACCACGCTGGGCACTTTATCCTCCACTATCTTCTCCTCTATCTCCTCCTCAACAAGACTGACTGATGCTGGAAGACATAAAACACAAAGCATCAGCGATTCTTCACCAAAACAATTTTAACAATATTTGTCTAATTTATGAGCAGTTATGTTATGTTGGGATCATGGAAGTAAACTCACCCAGAATGACCACGCTGGGCACTTTATCCTCCACTATCTCCTCCTCAGCAAGACTGACTGATGCTGGATGACATAAAAGGTTTACCACGCCTGACACACTACCAACTGAGGTCCGCTGTAATAGAACCTCCACATCATCTTTAAAGTCAGAGCCAGCATCATCTGGATCTTCAATGACATCATCGCTCTCAGTGTGGACGGGAGTCGGGTAGCCGTCAGCAGGATATTTGTCCTGAAATAAAAAGTTATATAATTGGTGTGTTGTCTAAATATATGATATTGACTTTCAATCTTCCAGATTTCAGAATAAACCAACAACAAAAAAACGAATGCAGAAAATGTGTCAAGTGTATAAACATGTCTGTACCAGAAACCATTTGTTGCTACGGATCTCTTCCAGTTCAATACGATCCTTTGGATTATTTTGCAGACAGGCTTTGATCAAATTGCAGCATTCTGTTCAGAAAGACAGAAGAGACGATTATTACCTTAAACTGTGAGTTTATCCGAATGTCACTTTAAACTCATTCAATTCTTTCATCAAAGCACTTGTTCTGTTTTCTATCATTCAGAAATGGTCTGGTGAAGATCTCACCTTCTGTTAAGCCGTCTCTACTCCATGACTTCTCGTTGATCTGGACCCGGTCAAAATAGGTGGGAAATTTCCCGCACACCATGGAGAATAGCAGCACGCCCAGCGAGTACACCGTAGCCGGCTTTCCATAGTACTCGCCCCATTCAATGTATTCAGGGCAGGTGTAGGTCCATGTGCCTAAAGAAAACAGATTTGAATGCAAAAAAATGTGATGTCTCAACAGTGAGAAGAAGAACTATCAGAAAAGATCTGAAAATCATCATCTTAGTATTTATGTAAAGACCTGTTCATTAGGAAAGTGATAAAACATACCCATATACACCTTGTACACTGATGTTTTAAAAAGATCGCCACACCCAAAGTCGATCATTTTGACCTCCAGCGTGTCCGGGTTAATCAGGAGGTTAGACATTTTTATGTCTCCATGGAAAACCCCCCGCTGGCAGCAGATTTCCGCCGCATAAGTCGCTTGCCCCATGATTTCCAGTGCCATGTCCTCTGTCAATCTGCCTCCATTTTCTTTCCTGAAACGGGTCACGTCCATGCAGGGAGAGGGGCACTCCAGAACCATGAAGTATTGGTCCAAATAGTCCTGCCAGTCCAGAAACTGGATGATTTCAGAAACATGTTCTCCCGCACAGGCAAGCATCTGAAGACCGACCTCTCGTGGAAGAGGCTCAGGATGACCCGGCTAGAAGAAAAACAATTGTTTGTCATGAATAGATGAAGGTGGTTTAACAAACAAGGATTTAGCTCTGTCTCAAACTAGGCTACTTACAATCTTGATATAATCCTCCTTCACATTTTGGGTCTTCTTGACAATTTTCACTGCCACCTGAACAACAAAGAAATGGATTTGTGTAAACATTCATCATGATCAGAACTGTGCTATAATACATTTACAACACTAAAGAGCAAGCGGTCAGAATTCAGTAGATCAAGCACTGAAGTCCTGGACACTGGATATATTATCTTTTGAGAAGATGACCACAAGACTGAAAAAAAGAAAAAGATCAAACCTTCAGTCCATCCTGCAGACACGTCCCTTCATGGACTGTTCCAAAACCACCTTCACCCAGCTTTCTGCCGATTTCATAACACCGGCCATTGATTTCTATTAAAAGAGAAATGCATCACCAAACATTAGCAATACTCGTTGGGCGTGCCCAGCTAGAATTGTATAACAATATTTGTTTAAAATGTAAAATATGGTGTTGTTCTTAAAAATTATTTTAAACTGAATTTTGATGAATATGTCATCACATCCACACATATACATCACAGAAACAGAATGTTTACATTTCTTAAGGTGTGAAGTGATACACAGAATCGTTGTGTGAATTAATCACAGCTATTGACCAATCAGAATCAAGGACTTTTCTTCAGACTGCCTGCCTGAAATGTGCAGCATTGTATTGTCAGAGCTAGCATCATCTGGATCCTCAATGACATCATCACTCCCAGTATGGACGGGAGCCTGGAGGCCGTCTGCGAGAGTATTTTATGAGCAGTTGTGTTATGTTGGGATCATGGAAGTAAACTCACCTAGAATGACCACGCTGGGCACTTTATCCTCCACTATCTCCTCCTCTATCTCCTCCTCAGCAAGACTGACTGATGCTGGTTGGATTTCCTCATCCCAATCCAACTCTTCCTCGCAGAGGATAGCCACTGGATCCTGAACGGGATCCTCAGTCAAGTCTGCACCACAGTGCACCTGCACAAGGGACTCAGACAGGACTGGATCCTGAGTGCTGAGGATCTCCGGGTCACAGGTGGGAGTTTCCTGGTTTTCCTGAAACTCTGCAGTGACAAACACACAAGATCAAGTCAATCAAAGAATATTCAGGAAATAATCGACACTTAACGTTCATGAATCCAACACAATAGTGAAAAGGGAAAAATTTCACTCAGATTGTCAACAAAAGGATCCGTTCATCATTTTAACCAACAAGTTACAGTAAGACATCCTGACAAACACCAGAAATAATATTCAACATATGAGGCGTAACCAACATTTTATTACAGAATGAAAAGATTATGAAAGTTTGATTCAAATATAAACATTTTTGAAATAATTTGTTTTGTTTGTTTACTATTCGAGAAACGGGGAAATGTTTATTAGTGAACTGACACTAAACGTTTGAACGGAAGTATAAAGTGAAGACATTAAGGTCACTTACCGTCGCTGTTTCTGTCAGGTGCCACATCCATTCCTTCAGTAGCCTGATCCTGACCTTCACTGAGGCCTTTCTTCCATCTCCAGAACCTCTTTTTCTTCTTTCCTCCATCGCGTTTACCGTTCGCGGTCGATGGTGCAGGTGCGCATTGTTGGTACGCACCGCTCCGATCGTCAACGCTGTCGGTTTTAACGCATTTGCACAATGTTTTACCCATTTCACCGTTAGCCGTAAGCAAACCGTCAAGAAACGTCAAGTGAACCGTAGTAACTGTCAGCAAACGCAGCAGAAACAACAATAAGCTGAGCGCGTGCTGTCAACACGTTGTAAGATCTGCAGACGCATTGTTACGTCATTTTAGAACGTTTGTGGCCCAATGAGCTGTCAGTAGAAACGTGGCTGACTTTTTCTCACGTGCAGGCTAAACTGAGCGCTCATTGGTCGGTTTCGCTCAGTGAATGTTTTTGAGGAGAACGGAAAGTCCCACATTTCATGTCGTTTTGTTATTAATCTGTAACGATTACAGGTAAACACTTAACGTGCGATTGTTATGTTTGTTGCTGCATTTATTAATGTCAATAAATAAAGTGTATTTAAAGACTAAGATAGTTGTTGTTTAAGAGCGCTTGTGTGTGTTCATGTATCGCACTAGCCGCGTCCGCCATGTTGGACCGCATCTGATTCTAAATACTGAAAGACCTTTTCATCATTTATGTGAATACTTGTCTGTCAAGTATTCACAGAAGAGAAAAACGATATGATTGTTTTTGTCACTATGGTTACCGCTACCACAGGCACAATTGAGGCAGCTAACAGCTCCTCTTAGGACCCAGGGGGCGGGGTCAGGAGTCGTAGCAGGTTAGAGAAGATAAACGTCGGCGGCTGAGCCCGTACTGAAACGCTGACAGCAAAATAATTAAGGAGCGGCCTGTCCGCCACGACAGCGGGAATCCCGATGAATCCTCAGTACCGATGTTTGTCGCCTTTCGTAGGAACAAGGAGGTGGACGGATCGGGTCACTACGAATCTGAGGCCGTCGCTATAGCTATCTGCAACGGCGGTACGTGACACGACAGAAAACATATATTAATTTACATCTCGTGTTTTAAACACACAATTTCAAATGTTTAATACATGGTTGATAAATACGGAATACATCTCAGCCTATGTGCAATTTTTAAATAGTTGTATGAATGACTGTTTTCATTGGTCGATGTAACTCAGGCGCGTGAGCAGACAGGTTGTTGAAGGGATACAGCCACGACCGGAAGTGGTGCAATCACTTGCCATATAATTAAGATAAATTACATTATCTAAGACCAACCCTTAACCCAACCTTACAATAATACCAACATTTTCAGAGTGTCTGAACGTTTCATTGCCCGTCTGAAAACCAAACGTACGTATGATTTTTAAAAATCTGTGGATACATGTTGCTATATCTGCATTGTGTGCTCAAACAAAGCTTTTGCTTTTATGGATGAAGAATATGTTTTGTCATTCCACCGCTCTAGACTCGTTTTTTTCTGAAGTCTGTACTGTTTTAGACAAGAAACAGGATAGTAAATGTGATTTGACAATGACGTCGGCCAAGGGGCGGGGCTTGTGCTTATGGAGACTCTTAAAGAGGAGTCGATTCCTTTCACTCTCGATTCTCAGTGTCCTTGAATAGAGGAATTGACTCGTTTTGGAATCGATTCCCAGCCCAAGCTATTTAAAACCAGCAGACAGGCGCAAATAATTCAGTCCCTCTCTCTCTCTTCCGACGAGTTGCATGCAAATGAAGTTGTCTCTCATTCAATCTTTGGTGTTTTAAGTCTTAGGAAACCTTAACCCTAACCTAACTAACCATCTAAACCACCTTTGATTATTAAACTGGCCAGAAAACACAGTTGCTTGATAACGTCAGGCCCGAAACACCACGTATTCAGTAAGAGCCAATTAAGTTTCTTATGTATTTCTGCACTTCAACCACTGTTTAAAGCTGTTGTTATTGCTGTAAGTGCCAATTCAACACACAACTGCATTAAATCGATGAAGAGCCTTGCTATTTAGTTTTGCCATTTTGACAAAAGGCGCTGCAGTAAAGTGTACGTCTCTGTCTGTTATACATCCCTTGATGTTCAAGTATAAGTATATTTATTTATCTTCAGTGTTAAATATTCTTTACACATTGTTTGTCTTTAATATAAGTTTGTTGTCTTTCTGCAAGTCCCTACAAATTTAATAAATACTCCATAAAAGTAATTTAAAGAGCCCTGTTTACAGTGCACAACAGAAAAGTTTTTTGTGTCTACTATTACTGCTGACTAACTTGAAAAACATGTTCTTTAGTTTGGAACATTGGTATTAATAATAGATTACACTTGGAGGACGAGGTGTAAAGGTAAAGATTTACAGCTCCACTATTAATTTGAGTGTTAATTCATGTGATTTTTCTATGGCATGTCATTTGAACCACTTGAACTTGGAACAACTAATTTGATAAAAGGTGGTACTTGATCTGAAAAGTTTGAGAACCACTGATCTAGCTGGAAAATAAAATAGGCGGAATAACAAAAGAACATTCCTGCAAATTCTTGGAAAACTGCGCTGTTGATGCTAAAATATATGCAAAAAATTTGATGAAAATGACAACTAATAATAAGTTATATAAAACATTTAAACATTTTAATATAAGCTTTTTATCCTTTTCAACTAACCTTTCAGCCCATAATTAACCAGTTGAGAAAAGCTCCTTCACATCCTACGTTCTCTTGAGGTTCAATGAGCTTTAAATGATTCGCTGATCTATTATTTTTAAACTAATCTGTTGAAAGGAGTCATTTGTTTGCGAGTCTTTCTGAACAATGGTAGTGCCCTAGAACGGTTTGCTGTCCTACACTCTTCGAAATGTCTTATTTTGTGTTCAACAGATAAAAAAATATTATAAAGTAATTTTTCCTACTATGGGTATGAATTAAAAACCAGAAATGTAATACTTAGGCCTCAGAAAACAGAATGTATGGATGTCATTTGATTTTATTTATAGCCATTTTTAATAAACCATAGGGACAAAAATTTGCATCACGTCATTGACCCATGTAAGTAGTACACACACATGTACACACGCACACACGCACATACAGTACAAACTGTATATTGTACGCCCTTAACCTTACAATCACAGAAACCTCATCTTATTTATACGATTTCAAATAAGTTTAATAATGAATGTTAAGGCTTTTAGTGTCTACAGTATGTGAGGAGTATTTATACACTGCGTTCCAAATGATCATGCCAGTGACATCAGTAGAATGTTGACAACTGGTATCAACAGAAATGACAATATAGCCTTTGTGTTCAGTTGTCTGTTATGAATTAGTCATGTTGAGTCTGATTCATTTCCGTGAACCGATTTTTTTTTTCATGCTTTTCGTTCGGTTGGGCTGGTTCAAAAAACGATTGTTCGCTATAAAGGTAAAATCATGCCTAAAAGATTTGCATTCGCAGGAGAACATTTGTATAAGCGTACGTGACATAGCAAGTATAAAATAAATTTGTCCAAAAAAGTTTTGTAAAGGTTTAAATCAATCTGCAAGCGAAAGAAAACAAGTTTTGCCGAATTGTATCGTTTTGTCTAATTCATGTGTTGTGAAACGGCAACTTCATGTTAACGCCTAATAGTTATGATCTGTAATCCCATGTTGACACGTACAAAAATCATTGCGGGTCTGTAAACAGAGGTGTGCGAGCAAAAACAAGTGTGTTATGAACTGCAAAAAACGGATTCACTGCGCAGAACCTGTCTTTGTGCATGTAAAATAAATTTGTTGCAAACGTCAGAAATGGTACTTTAATGCATGCACAATGAACAATAATAGAGATTTAATACTTAATATATACACGATTTTTGACGTACACGATTATTGACTGACGTGTTGAATTACCATTTTAACACTTTACTCTTTCGAAAAAAGCCAAATGTATGAGAATTATTCACCCTCTAGTTGTTCCAAACATGTATACATTATATACATATATAATATATTTTGGAAAAAATTTATCAACCAACAGTTCCGAAGCATCTATTAAATTTCAATTTCTGACGTTTCCCTTGTGCATTATTGAACCAATCAGATAAGAGAAAACGATGAGTCATCGGGAACCTCATTTGATTGGTCACAGAAGGAAGACCTGCCACCCGACTCACGCTTGCAAACCCAAATGAGTGAGACAATTGTGCCAAAACTTTAAGCACAGCTACAAGCGAGACTGAACCGTACACAGGTTGCAAGTGTTCTGTAATCCCCTGCATAACATATGACAGTATATCTTATATTTTAATATATTTGAATAAATTATAATATAATCTGCATACACAAACTATTCTTAATTTCATCTTGAAAGAAATGTTTTAGCATAGGCTATGCGGATATTATAAAATGTAATTTACTTTTCAGTACGTGTACCATCGTCAAGGTGTCTGACCCCTCTGCAATCTTCGGCAGTTAGCTGAAGCGGCTCATTTGGTTCATTTTGTGTACGACGAGATACTTCGGCTTTACATCGCAGCATTATTAACCCGGAAGTGACATTAGATTCAATTCGATTTTGCGAACCGGCTTGACCTGCTTCTTACTGAGAATGGGTCAGAACCGGCTCTAAAGTCTAAAATAAAGGCTAACATCACTATTGGGAATCGTTGTTTAATGTTACGCCGTGCCGATCCTAGACGTCTGGGGGCCCTATGCGAACCTTTATGAGGGGCCCTTGTCATAAAAGTTCAAATGAAATATGCATAACTTTAAACTATAAGTAATAAATATAATTAACCCACAATTTAACAAACTTAAATGAATTAAAACTGAAAGACAAAAAACCTTAAACTGACAATAAGAAAGTATAAAATTTAATTCTCATTTTGATTCATGTTTGATTACATGTTTATGTAAATAATCCTTTACCTACAGTATCACATGGCTCTGGAACCATCTGGGTTTTTACTAATCAAATGAGTGCCTAACAAAAATAAAACATGATAAATCTAGTTTACTCAACAAAGCTAAGCATACGAAAACACATTCTCTAAATGTGATACAACAAAAACATATTATCGGCAAACGAAATGCAGTGGTGCGCATTAAAGCTGAGATTCAGAACATTGTAAGGCGGTTTTGTGACTGTAAATGCAATATGTGACTAAAGACCTATCGAGTGTACACAGTCAAACCAACTGTATGCCAGTGGACAAATACTGAATTTGTAAATCTGTATTTGCTTAATTTGGCAAAACTAAATAAGACTTTGAACACATGCCTTGTTCTTTTGCTTCACTTTGTTGCCGTTTGTCCGCTACGCATCACCTGTGCGCACTGCATGATGTCCGAGCATGTCACAGTAATTAAATTTATTAAAAAGGAAATTTCCAAATGATTCCTGTAAAGTTTGTAACCGAACAATGCGAAGGGAGAAAGTTCGATCCGCGTTTTATATACATTATAGTGTTTTTGACTCCGCTCTCAATGAGGCCACCTGGGGATGCAGAGGCTCTAAACAACTTGCATAGTTCACGTATAGGAAGGGTTGGCTCTGATGTTACGCCTTGTTTAGTTATATGTTTACTAAATGCTGTATCGCAATTCAGTTTTTTTACTATTTCAAACTATTAAAACTTTTTTTAATAAATGTTAAAATTGTGTTGCAATTAATCAGCAACTATGTTGAAACAAACCGCAATAGCAGTAAAATAATATTTTTAAGTTGCGCTTGCTTAATCCGCACACAGTTCAAGTTAATACAAATAATCAGTTTAAAAAAACTCACAATGAAGAAAATATCACAGGAACTCAATATATTTTGTCCAACTACTATTATGTGCAATTTAACAAAATTGCGCTTAATCTGATAATTTCAGACACATTATTTGAAATTATCACATTATCAGCTTGCTCGGGTGTGTTTGATCAGAGTTGGAGCTACGGCTCTGCAGGGTGGCTAGTAGGATCTGGTTATTTACTGTATCGAAGGCAGCATATTAATCGAGCAGAAGAACAGAGGATTTGGACTTAACCTCAGTCACTGAAAGCAACGCAGTCTCATTGGAGTGGTTGCTTTTCAAGTCTGACTGTTTGCTGTCCAGCAGGTTGTGGACTGGTTGAAGACAGCTTGTTCCAGCGTCTTTGCAATGAAAGGGATGGGCGATATAGGTCTTTAGCTGTCAGTGAGTGTAGAATTGGAGCAGTGGAGTAATCTGGGCCTACTTAAATGATGTCAGGAAAGTGCCAGTAAGGAGTGACGAGTTGATGATATGAGATGCGAAAATGGCCTCTAGGAGATGGGAGGGGACTGGGTCAAGGGGGCAGGTATCGGGGTATCTGGAGAGAAGTTTAGCCACATCAGTTTCCCTCGGGGCAGAAAAAGACAAGAAGGGCAGGTGTGTGTACAGATGTAACCAGAGCAAAGAACTGGCTGCCCATCTATGAGGTTTTGTTTACGTCTGCAAAATCATCAGGTGTCAATAAGGGGTTAGGGAGAGGAGGATGTGTGCAGATGAGGGAGTTTAGGTTCTAAATAGTAGCATTTAGTTTAGTACCATTATGGAAGATGTTCATGCTTTGCATGCTAATGGATGATGAGAGTAAATTTGATTTAAAGATGAGAACAGGAGACTTAGTTAACACTTATAATGTATTCTTTTTTGTTGTTATTTTAATTAGTTTTTGTAATTGGAGGTTTAAGGGTTTACCTTTGTGCCCAAGTGAACTACAGAAGTAAAATTGCCTTTATTTTGTAAATAAAATCTACTGTATCCTGTGTAATCGTAAACACTAGACCATTTAAAATTAAATAATATTTTAACTTTGTGTCAATATGGATTTATCAAAATAAAAAATAAGTGTCTGAACTAAAGAATACATATAATTTGAGAAAAACTAATAAAAATGAGTGTTAATAACTAATTAGCCATTCAACAAATGTCCAAACTATCTTTTCAGTATTCACTGTAATGTGTACTCGTATTCAATATCATATTTTATCATATTTCATATCAATGTACCGCTAATATTATTAAAAATGACGTTTAGTCTATTAACAAATATCGACCGATTCGCTTCAAAAGATGTCAATATGTCACCAGGAGCCTCTTTTGTTGGAATTTTGTCCTTTAGGTACTTTTAAGACAGGTGGACCCCATATTCATCCATTATATGAAGCACAGAGGGTTGGAGATCTACCAAACAATCTTCTTTATGGTTCTCATCAAGAAAAAATTAAATCGCTCCGAGCAAGCTATAGTAATAATTCAATTAATGTTAATCATTTAGTATTACGTTGGTATTTTAATGCCTAATGTAAGTGAATTCTGTGGCTCACCAGTTTTTGAAACAGTGTGGTGATGTGAGCCAAGCATAACACGCATCCATACAGGCTGTCATGTGTATACTTAAAATACTTAAATTAGCTTGCGATCTGACTGAACAAAGATTTAGGAACACATACAGAAAATATAAAAATGTGGATATTAAAAAAGTCATGACTGATGAAGTGAAGAAATGTTAACTTAGACGAGAAAATTCTAATAAGGTCTTTTGTTGCGTAACTTAACCCTGTGGTGACCCAGTTTTTTATTATGCGAAAATTTAAAATGCTATTCGAAATTTCATAATTATTGCTGATCAAACAATCGAACATTCGTGCACATCCCTAATTTTAACTATTTTGTACTATGCAATAACAAACAAATTCTGCTGTGTATCACCCTCCCAGTCCAACATGCTATCAAACAAATTATGCTCTATTTTATCCATCCTGTACGCTGCAATATCAAACTAATTTAGCTGCATTTTAACCATCCTGAACGACGCAATATCAAACTAATTTAGCTGCATTTTATCCATCCTGTACGACGCAATATCAAACAAATTATGCTCTATTTTATCCATCCTGTACGCTGCAATATCAAACTAATTTAGCTGCATTTTAACCATCCTGTACGACGCAATATCAAACTAATTTAGCTGCATTTTATCCATCCTGTACGCTGCAATATCAAACTAATTTAGCTGTATTTTATCCATCCTGTACGACGCAATATCAAACTAATTTAGCTGCATTTTAACCATCCTGTACGACGCAATATCAAACTAATTTAGCTGTATTTTATCCATCCTGTACGCTGCAATATCAAACTAATTTAGCTGCATTTTATCCATCCTGTACGACGCAATATCAAACTAATTTAGCTGCATTTTAACCATCCTGTACGACGCAATATCAAACTAATTTAGCTGTATTTTATCCATCCTGTACGCTGCAATATCAAACTAATTTAGCTGCATTTTATCCATCCTGTACGACGCAATATCAAACTAATTTAGCTGTATTTTATCCATCCTGTACGCTGCAATATCAAACTAATTTAGCTGCATTTTAACCATCCTGTACGACGCAATATCAAACTAATTTAGCTGTATTTTATCCATCCTGTACGCTGCAATATCAAACTAATTTAGCTGCATTTTATCCATCCTGTACGACGCAATATCAAACTAATTTAGCTGCATTTTATCCATCCTGTACGCTGCAATATCAAACTAATTTAGCTGTATTTTATCCATCCTGTACGACGCAATATCAAACTAATTTAGCTGTATTTTATCCATCCTGTACGACGCAATATCAAACTAATTTAGCTGCATTTTATCCATCCAGTACGCTGCAATATCAAACTAATTTAGCTGCATTTTAACCATCCTGTACGCTGCAATATCAAACTAATTTAGCTGCATTTTAACCATCCTGTACGACGCAATATCAAACTAATTTAGCTGTATTTTATCCATCCTGTACGCTGCAATATCAAACTAATTTAGCTGTATTTTAACCATCCTGTACGACGCAATATCAAACTAATTTAGCTGCATTTTATCCATCCTGTACGACGCAATATCAAACTAATTTAGCTGCATTTTATCCATCCTGTACGACGCAATATCAAACTAATTTAGCTGCATTTTATCCATCCTGTACGCTGCAATATCAAACTAATTTAGCTGCATTTTATCCATCCTGTACGACGCAATATCAAACTAATTTAGCTGTATTTTATCCATCCTGTACGACGCAATATCAAACTAATTTAGCTGCATTTTATCCATCCTGTACGACGCAATATCAAACTAATTTAGCTGCATTTTATCCATCCTGTACGCTGCAATATCAAACTAATTTAGCTGCATTTTATCCATCCTGTACGACGCAATATCAAACTAATTTAGCTGCATTTTATCCATCCTGTACGCTGCAATATCAAACTAATTTAGCTGCATTTTAACCATCCTGTACGACGCAATATCAAACTAATTTAGCTGTATTTTATCCATCCTGTACGCTGCAATATCAAACTAATTTAGCTGTATTTTAACCATCCTGTACGACGCAATATCAAACTAATTTAGCTGCATTTTATCCATCCTGTACGCTGCAATATCAAACTAATTTAGCTGTATTTTAACCATCCTGTACGCTGCAATATCAAACTAATTCAGCTGTATTTTATCCATCCTGTACGCTGCAATATCAAACTAATTCAGCTGTATTTTATCCATCCTGTACGCTGCAATATCAAACTAATTTAGCTGCATTTTATCCATCCTGTACGACGCAATATCAAACTAATTTAGCTGCATTTTATCCATCCTGTACGACGCAATATCAAACTAATTTAGCTGCATTTTATCCA
Source organism: Barbatula barbatula (assembly GCF_947034865.1). Lineage (NCBI taxonomy): Eukaryota > Metazoa > Chordata > Actinopteri > Cypriniformes > Nemacheilidae > Barbatula > Barbatula barbatula. Next base: position 16,120,951 of record NC_136780.1, read on the forward strand.
TCCTGTACGCTGCAATATCAAACTAATTTAGCTGCATTTTAACCATCCTGTACGACGCAATATCAAACTAATTTAGCTGTATTTTATCCATCCTGTACGCTGCAATATCAAACTAATTTAGCTGTATTTTAACCATCCTGTACGACGCAATATCAAACTAATTTAGCTGCATTTTATCCATCCTGTACGCTGCAATATCAAACTAATTTAGCTGTATTTTAACCATCCTGTACGCTGCAATATCAAACTAATTCAGCTGTATTTTATCCATCCTGTACGCTGCAATATCAAACTAATTCAGCTGTATTTTATCCATCCTGTACACTGCAATATCAAACTAATTCAGCTGTATTTTATCCATCCTGTACGCTGCAATATCAAACTAATTTAGCTGCATTTTATCCATCCTGTACGCTGCAATATCAAACTAATTCAGCTGTATTTTATCCATCCTGTACGCTGCAATATCAAACTAATTTAGCTGCATTTTATCCATCCTGTACGACGCAATATCAAACTAATTTAGCTGCATTTCAACCGACCTATTCAATGTAATATTAAACTAATTTAGCTGTATTTTATTCATCCTGTGCGACGGAATATCAAACAAATTTAGCTGTATTTTATCCATCCTGTTCGCTAGTTCAAATGAATCCTGCCGTATAAGATCCTCCCAGTCTGACGCACCACTAACTAAAGTGTGCAGGTTTACCACGCCTGACACACTACCAACTGCGGTCCGCTGTAATAGAACCTCCACATCATCTTTAAAGTCAGAGCCAGCATCATCTGGATCCTCAATGACATCATAAAAGTTAAATAAGTGGTGTGTTGTTTAAATGTATGATATTGACACATATTAACTTTTCATCTTCCAGATTTCAGAATATACAACAAACAACAAATGCAGAAAATGTGTCAAGTGTATAAACATGTCTGTACCAGAAACCATTTGTGGTTAAGGATCTCATCCAGTTCAATACGATCCTTTGGATTATTTTGCAGACAGGCTTTGATCAAATTGCAGCATTCTGTTCAGAAAGACAAAAGAGACGATTATTACCTTAAACTGTGAGTTTATCCGAATGTCACTTTAAACTCTCATTCATCATCTTATTCAATTCTTTCATCAAAGCACTTGTTCTGTTTTCTATCATTCAGAAATACAGTTGGTCTGGTGAAGATCTCACCTTCTGTTAAGCCGTCTCTACTCCATGACTTCTCGTTGATCTGGACCCGGTCAAAATAGGTGGGAAATTTCCCGCACACCATGGAGAATAGCAGCACGCCCAGCGCGTACACCGTAGCCGGCTTTCCATAGTACTCGCCCCAATCAATGTATTCAGGGCAGGTGTAGGTCCATGTGCCTAAAGAAAACAGATTTGAATGCAAAAAAAATGTGATGTCTCAACAGTGAGAAGAAGAACTATCAGAAAAGATCTGAAAATCATCATCTTAGTATTTATGTAAAGACCTGTTCATTAGGAAAGTGATAAAACATACCCATATACACCTTGTACACTGATGTTTTAAAAAGATCGCCGCACCTAAAGTCGATAATTTTGACCTCCAGCGTGTCCGGGTTAATCAGGAGGTTAGACATTTTTATGTCTCTATGGAAAACCCCCCGCTGGCAACAGATTTCCGCCGCATAAGTCGCTTGCCCCATGATTTCCAGTGCCATGTCCTCTGTCAATCTGCCTCCATTTTCTTTCCTGAAACGGGTCACGTCCATGCAGGGAGAGGGGCACTCCAGAACCATGAAGTATTGGTCCGAATAGTCCTGCCAGTCCAGAAACTGGATGATTTCAGAAACATGTTCTCCCGCACAGGCAAGCATCTGAAGACCGACCTCTCGTGGAAGAGGCTCAGGATGACCCGGCTAGAAGAAAAACAATTGTTTGTCATGAATAGATGAAGGTGGTTTAACAAACAAGGATTTAGCTCTGTCTCAAACTAGGCTACTTACAATCTTGATATAATCCTCCTTCACATATTGGGTCTTCTTGACAATTTTCACTGCCACCTGAACAACAAAGAAATGGATTTGTGTAAACATTCATCATGATCAGAACTGTGCTATAATACATTTACAACACTAAAGAGCAAGCGGTCAGAATTCAGTAGATCAAGCACTGAAGTCCTGGACACTGGATATATTATCTTTTGAGAAGATGACCACAAGACTGAAAAAAAGAAAAAGATCAAACCTTCAGTCCATCCTGCAGACACGTCCCTTCATGGACGGTTCCAAAACCACCTTCACCCAGCTTTCTGCCGATTTCATAACACCGGCCATTGATTTCTATTAAAAGAGAAATGCATCACCAAACATTAGCAATACTCGTTGGGCGTGCCCAGCTAGAATTGTATAACAATATTTGTTTAAAATGTAAAATATGGTGTTGTTCTTAAAAATTATTTTAAACTGAATTTTGATGAATATGTCATCACATCCACACATATACATCACAGAAACAGAATGTTTACATTTCTTAAGGTGTGAAGTGATACACAGAATCGTTGTGTGAATTAAACACAGCTATTGACCAATCAGAATCAAGGACTGAAAGTTGAAAGTAAACTCGCCTTCAATTCTCACAATTGGCTTCTGATCTTCCACCAACTTTTCTTCAGACTGCCTGCCTGAAATGTGCAGCATTGTATTGTCAGAGCTAGCATCATCTGGATCCTCAATGACATCATCACTCCCAGTATGGACGGGAGCCTGGAGGCCGTCTGCGAGAGTATTTTATGAGCAGTTGTGTTATGTTGGGATCATGGAAGTAAACTCACCTAGAATGACCACGCTGGGCACTTTATCCTCCACTATCTCCTCCTCTATCTCCTCCTCAGCAAGACTGACTGATGCTGAAAGACATAAAACACAAAGCATCAGCGATTCTTCACCAAAACAATTTTAACAATATTTGTCTAATTAATGAGCAGTTATGTTATGTTGGGATCATGGAAGTAAACTCACCTAGAATGACCACGCTGGGCACTTTATCCTCCACTATCTCCTCCTCTATCTCCTCCTCAGCAAGACTGACTGATGCTGGTTGGATTTCCTCATCCCAATCCAACTCTTCCTCGCAGAGGATAGCCACTGGATCCTGAACGGGATCCTCAGTCGAGCAATTTTATAACAGAACTAAAAGGTTAAATTGAAAGTTTGATTCAAATTAAAATATTGTCAAATATATTATAATTACATATTTGTTTTTTGAAATAATTTGTTTTGTTTGTTTACTATTCGAGAAACGGGGAAATGTTTATTAGTGAACTGACACTAAACGTTTGAACGGAAGTATAAAGTGAAGACATTAAGGTCACTTACCGTCGCTGTTTCTGTCAGGTGCCACATCCATTCCTTCAGTAGCCTGATCCTGACCTTCACTGAGGCCTTTCTTCCATCTCCAGAACCTCTTTTTCTTCTTTCCTCCATCGCGTTTACCGTTCGCGGTCGATGGTGCAGGTGCGCATTGTTGGTACGCACCGCTCCGATCGTCAACACTGTCGGTTTTTACGCATTTGCAGAATGTTTCACCCATTTCTCCGTTAGCCGTAAGCAAACCGTCAAGAAACGTCAAGTGCAGGTTTAATTATGATGAGAACGTTTTGTTATTAATCTCATTACAGGTAACACATTTAGCATGTGTTATGTTTGTTGCTGCATTTATTAATGTCAATAATAAAGTGTATTTAAAGACTAAGATAGTTTTCATTTAAGAGCACTTGTCTGTGTTCATATATCACACACAAGCTGTGTCTCGTTTCGGAAGTCCGTGTCCTCCGGAGGTCTCAATCGGAGGTCCTACTTTCATGAGAATTTGTAGGACCCATGAGGTTTATCCTTCGTTGCTAGAGATAATCCAGAATTCTTTGCGTTGGCCAACGTCTGTTATTTGAATAAACAGCAGCAGCTGCACCTTCAATCAAATATGTGGTGTTTAAATATTATTATAAAATGCCCCGATTTATAACGGCTGACTGCATGACATAGCCTAAATATCATTTTATTTACTTAATTTTATGAAACCTTGCTACACATGTAGAATAACTGTTTTAGAAAAGCAATAAGCCCTGCAGGTTCAACGCCCTTAGCTGTTATAAGATGCACTGTAAAGCACTGCTTTTTGGGGCTTATTGCTTTAACAGTTAACAAATTTGTATCACTTTGTTTGAATCTTAGCAGGCAGATGTAGTAAATAGGTTTACAAGTGTTTAGATATTTGTAAACGTTTAAAAACAGTGAGACAATACATTTTACATTTGTTTGTCTCTTGGCATTGTTCAGGGTAGAATAAACCAACTTTTTACCTGTAGAATCACGTAGAAATCATTTTAATTTATTTGACAGGTGTGCGAGTCCAACGTGTTGTTATAGCAACGTGGTACTTCCTGTTTCCTTTTCTGCCAGTGTGTCCAATGAAGTTTGAATTCTGGGTTGAGAATCCTGCGTACACCAATTTCGATACCAATATATCTTGTATTGCTCCCTGAATTCTTTGTAAGTCTCTTTGGATAAAATCGTCTGCTAAATGTAAATGTATACCGCATCCTTGAGGATGATTCCTCTGGAGGACACCAGGATGCAGCCTTACGAAACGAGACACAGCTATAGCCATGTTGGACCACTTCTGATTCTAAATATTGAAATGCCATTTAAAAAAATTGAAAGTGTTTTTTTCAATGAAAACAGAATTAACATAAAAAGTCTGACTTTTTATCTTGAAAATGTTATTTCCTTTTTTTATTTTTACTAGAATCAGCTTAGACCGCTGCCATTTTAAACCACAAGATGACACATTTACACTTATGTCAGACAGCTCGACCTCTGATCACAAACTATTAAATATGTATTTCTTTCCAGAAGGATTGAACATGATTTGGTTTAGTGTGCTGTGTGTAAGTGAATGCAAAAGAAAACTTGACTCTACAAGTTCAAACAAGTTTATTTTTTACAGGTTATTGTACAATGCTTTAATGTTTAAACCGATGTCTTTTAGTATTGTTACTTACATTTTTTGTCACTTTTATGTTTTACTTTAATTTAGTTTTCTTTTGACACAAATATTCTCATGTGTTTTACGGAGTGTTGTGATGCTTTCAACCGCAGTTGGTGGTTCTTCAGCTGCTGATGTAATTTCTCTTGAATTAATTTTTACTCAGAAATTCCCTTTTAAAGGAAGTTTGTCGTCTTCTGAAAAGAATCTCACTGAAAAAAAGTTGAATTGGGCAAATGATGTGTCAATTGCTATAACCGGATTTAGAGACACCCCATTTTTATTTCTTGGGAATACATGTTTATCATGTTTTATTATGTGTTAGTTGGATGTATTTTTGTTTTTTTTATGGCTTAATACAAAACAAACCAACTGCAGTTTAATTGATAATCATTGGAATGCAAAATAAAAAATATGTTCAATAAATGTTGCTTTATTGTATTAACAAAACGTATATGCATGTGAAAGCACTGACCTTGTGATGTGGACTGTCCTGAGTGAGAAGAAAGTTTTTCAGTGTCCGAATCGTTTTCAACATCAGCATTCTGTAAGATAAATATCTGATCACAGAGAACCTCAGCAAACTCAATGAACACCAGGATGGATCCATGAAATATCACCTTCTAAGGGTTTCCTTCTTAATATAATAAGATGACATCATTCTTTAATTGTAGCTAAACACGTTTCTGAGATTTGAAGCCTCGTGATGATAACTCACTTCTCCATTGGCTCGCAGTCTCCTCTTTAGCTCTGTGTTCTTGCGCTGCAGTATCTTATTCTGAACAGCAGAGGGAGCTCTCAGACAGGTCAATACAATCAATTAAATCTAGCTGAAAAATGCCTTAAAACTGCTTTAGGTATTTACCTTGTGTCTCAGGGCCTCCACCACTAGGTCACGATCCCCTCCTAGACTTTCATTCTGTGTACAAGCCTGGAAGGCGTCACCGATAACAGACACCAGCAGATGAGACTCGAGAGAGAAAGCAAGAGAATCTAAGCTTTAACTCAAACTCAGATGATATTGTACGATTTCTGCAACTCACAAACTTCTTGCTTTGTAAGATGTAGCAGTGGAACATGTCTGCCGCGGGGTGTTTGGCTACGAAGCCGAGGATTTTGGACTGGGTCGGATGAACTGCACAGAATGAAACAGAGGCCAGAGGACACGTGTACAGCATGAACTGTGATAAATAGAAAGCGAGAGAGTAAACAAGGGTTACACACTGTCTTAAATATATGACAATGCTCATCATGAGTCACACCTTTGTCCTGTGTTCCAGGATGTCAATGGCACTTCTGGTCAGAAACAGATGTACTTTACTTTTACTTTTCTTCATTTTCACATCCAATTGTGTATCAGGGTTCTGAAAAGGACAGAGGCGAAGATTCAATAATGTGTGAAAATGATTTGATGTAACGGTACAGTGACATCTGTGGTTATATCACCTGCAGGGCTTCTACTGCATCTGTGAGAATCTGCATCCCACCTGGACGGACCACCTCGATACGTCCCAAAAACTACACACACAACCCAGAAACCACTATGCACTGTAAGTGATTGTCCCGGCTATATCACCCCATTCATTACAATAAATTAAGAAATCAATCGAAGACGATTATTAAGTACAAACATCATATATTGACTGTAGCAACCAGATGCTTCAGCTGATACTCACTTTTACTGAGAAGGATATTTCAATGTCATCATCTATGTCACTCATTTTTATCACGGTTTCACCCGCACACCTGTTTCAATAACAAAACTAAATCTGCTGTGTGGTCTACAAGATGACATATTTCATATTTTACTAAAACAACCGAGACTATTTTTACTGTGCTGACACATAATATTTGTTGTAATTTTAAACATGTTTAAATGATGACTGATAAAGAAAAGCATAAAGAAAGAAATAGAAATAAAACAAGATGCATATCAGGGGAAATAACAAAAGAACATTTTTAATTTAAGCAGTTTTAATTTATTTAGGATTTTTTTACCACAAAATTCCTTAAGTAACATTCATTTCAATGTGTTTAATGTTATGAAAACATATAATTAATATATATATATATAAATATAATGTAATAAGGACTGAGCAATTGATATTAGTGGTAATGTAAAAGTTATTCGCAGGGCCTTATATTTTTATTTGACAACTTAATGCTCTACAATTATTCTGTCAATTATGAAAGATGTGACTGATAAAACTGCTTCACAAATATTCAACTTTGAGGCAAAACAATGGGAATGTGGAAAGCTAGTTTTATACAAGACAATCAAATAAGTGTTGTATCTTTTAGGACCGGGCTAAACGTTCAACATTTATTTACTATTTTACCTGTACTTTTACCTTTACACCCGGAGCTGTACCTCAAGCGATGTACAGTAAATTTGTAATATACATTTTGATTACACGCTTAAGAAGAAACAATAGTAGTACTTACGTTTCAATGAGATCTTTGGAACGTTGGGGTTCTCTTCCGCTGTTTCACAGGGTTAAAGTCACACAATGTTAATGGTTAACTAAAGTGCTTCTTTTCTTTATGGCACATCAAATCTGATAACAGGCCATCATCAGTTATATTAGCATTGTGATGTCATAGCCTACATGTTTAGGGATATGTGCATATTGTCCATGAAACAATCAAACTTTTATTGGGATCAAAGTTTATTTGAGAAATTCAGGACATTTTTTACGTGAAATTGAATTTGTATGGATTTTCTATAACCAGTAGATGGTGCTGATGTCGAGAAAACAGGAAATACTATAATATTTATAAAAAAGAAAAATTAAAAACTTGTAATTTGTAAATAAATCATTACAATGTTGTAAAACCTACAGAGATTTAAATCCTAGTAAAGTGAAAGCAAAAATAGAACATGACAACTGTCATGCTGCATTATGGTTTAACATAGACTGGAACAACTGGTTTTGAGAGACAAATTATGTTGGAAAACAAAGATGCATCATTAAACAATGAGTACAAGAAATACCTTTGTCTATTTGTTAGTATACAGATAAAACAGGGTGTCAACACTGCACACAGTGAAACCTGCATGTTCAGTACTTTTATGTAAGGTCTGGATGTGCCATTGCCTTTGTATTGACGTTTACTGCCAGTTTACTGGAGGAAAAAGTCACAGAGACCGTTTTAACTGTCAGTCCAGAGTGAGCAGAGAAACGACTTACGATAAAAGGAGAGTGTGAACAAGTATTTCTGGTTTTGGAGTTTACTGCAGGTCGTACAGTACCGGTATGTGCAGAGATAAATCGTTTATGCTTGAATAAAGAAGCAGAGTTACAACATTCACATACACACCTTATATACTATAAACGTTTTAATTTCCACTCCTTCAAGTGCATCATTGTAAAGGCGAAACATTTGAAATATACTCAAGCTGCTGATATCCACTGTTAAAAAAAATCACAATATTTGAGCTTTTATTTGAAATATTGATTGAATCGAGCTCTGGATGCAAATGAGCGTATATTGTTCTGTTAATGATGATACCTTTTTTAAATCTACTTTCAAAGATCCTTCTTACAGTAAATTCGTAGAAATTCAGAGGTGCCCACACAGTACTGCGATATACATGCTTATCATACAAATATTGCATTTACAGTATTAATAAAAATACGTTCCTTTGAAGTGACTCTATGTCTTTAAATGTTGACCTCTATTGAGGTTGTCACGGTACCATAAATATATCTTACCATAATATACCAGATGACGTATCAGAATTCCAAGCAGTATCACGGTACTGTACCATGTTCATAATTGAAATCAACAAAACCAAACTAAATTTCTTTATAGATCTCAATTTAAAAAAAATATTTACCATAGTTAACTGTATTTCAGTGTCCACTTTAATATTTTGTTGTATTAACTATAGTAATTGGATTAATTATAGTAAATACTTTAGTATACTTTAATATTTACTTGGGAAGACTTAAAAAAAAAGTTTACACTAGAACATTTTCCAGATGGGAACTAATTAAAATATGTGACAAATTTAACGTTTTATATAGGGAAATGTAAGGCTTTGAATGCGAAACTAAAACCCGTAGGTGGCGCCAATTTTTTACCGAGTCAGTTAATCATTCAACTAACTCGTCCAAACTGATTTATTCAAGAATGAAGCAAGTGTCTTGATGAATGACTCAATGAATCAATATCTCGCCCGAGTCCTTCAAAATCAATTCGCTCAAATGAACGTTAATGTGCAACATTACTTAATTATTCTACCGTTCAAAAATAGTGCAGCATTGTGGGTATTTTGAAGCTAAAGCATTGCAATAGTACCACAGCAGCGCTACACCGTACAACTCCAGAATTAACTTTTAAACAAAGGTTCCTTTTCAAATATTTGAGCATTAAAATGTTTTGCAATATTTGTTTCGTGAAAAGCCAAACAAAACAATGAAAATTAGGCAACATCTAACAAAAAGTAAAAATGAAAACCTGTGTGTGTGTATGTGTCAGTTAAGCTGCACTTGAAAGTGTTATCCAAGATTCCTCTGAAGTAGAGTGGATTCCAAACGCAGGATACACAACATCTTTAAACAGCGCACTGCACGTATGAAGATGCTGCTTTCGTCCTCCGTGGCCTGTGCTGTGGAACGCAACAGTTCCGCCTTCATAATCCAGGGTCACTTCCACTTTCTTCGGCGGCACGATCAACCCATTGCCTACCGTTATGTTAACCGAATCGTGGCATGCCGTCAGCTTCTTGCTCTTCCATTGCAGCCTCCAGGAAATGCTGTTATGGCCGAGCTTGCTGTTGTCACCTTTACGCGGAATGCACCTGTAGCACAGTCCCACGGACCACATGCACCCAGGACCTATCTCCACCGTCCACATGTGGACTCCAGTGGAGAAACCCTGGGAGCACATGACCTGAGCGGCCGTGATGAAGCGCTCGCTGTGATCTCCAGCACTGCTGCTCTTCCCTCCTCCACACTGCTTCACTGTTTTGAGATCAGTGGACAGCAGAAGGCCAGGGTTGGTTGTGGCCGGGTTGAAGGTTAGGTCTAGAGGGTTCATCACGGCATGAAGACAGTCCAGGAGGAGGCTCATCTCTGCATGGAAGTTGTCCGTTCGCAGGGTGGTGCGCAGGTGTTTGCCATTGGACCGCTCTTGAGCAGGTAGGCCAGGGATGGTGATGTTAACAGCCTGGCGCACCATCGCCTCGATGTTGAGGTATTGCCGGATGAAGACGAATTCAGAGGACTCGGAGAGAACCTCTTGTGTGCTCTGGTGGGCTTCCCTCAGCAGCTGTTGACAACCCTCCAAATCCCTCAGATTGGCCTGCCAGCTTTTGTCGCGCAAATGAAGCTCATCTTCCATCAAAGTGCTCATACGACTCTTAAGAACATAACATATAAACAGTGGTAATGTAAGTTACCGCAACGTGATTGGATGTCATCAACATTGGTAAAGATGTGTTTTCTACATAAGTGATGGTGATGTTTTGTTGGCATCACTATTTACAACCAGAAGAGATGGCTTCCACACTACACCGTACACATTATTGCTAAACTGAACATTCTCATTTGTTACTTGTTGACTTTATCATTTGACCTTACCTTATATCCACTTATAAGTGTACTCATGTTGTCCAGAAGAATGTTTGCCTTGCCCATCAGTTTGTCTTCTACCTTGTCAAATCCTTCTCTTTCAATGGCGTTTCTGAGCAAAGCTTCTGTCATCTGAAGCTTGTCAGACACAGTCTTCCTCATCCCCTCCAGGACTCTCTTCATCTCCTCCTTAGCCACCTCAAACGTCTGCACGTCAGGGTTCTGGTGGGTCCCCTCCATCAAACAGTCGGAGCAGAGGAACAGTCGCTTTTTCATGCACAGGTATTCTGTGGTCTTCCTATGCACCGGGCATCTCTTCTCATTCTGCTCCTCGGACGCCTCTACTAACATGTGATCCTTGTGCCACTCGAGGTGGCCAGAGCACAGTGACATCTCGCAACATGTGCAGAACTTCGTCGCAGCCACAGGATCATCCAAACACTGGTCACACGGGATCGAAGGATTAGCTCTCAGTCTGCCACTGGACGTGGCCGCCAGGTATCCATCCACGATACCACTGAGTTTGAAATTTCTTGGCAGCGTCTTTGGGCTGCTGTACTCCTCTCTGCATTCTGGACAACACCTTGGGCTCTTAGGATCCACCGCGTCGGCTGCGTTTTGTATGCAACCCAGGCAGTAATTGTGTCCGCAAGGAAGGGCCACAGGGTCACGGTACAGCTGCAAGCAGATGGGACAGCTCAACTCCAAAGTTAGCCTCTCCTCAGGTTTACTTTGAGACATGTCGACACGTTCTCAGCAAATGCACGTCTGCATGTACACAAGGAAATGATCAGATCTGTTAACCAGCTTATCTTGTTGTAAGCCTGCAGAGCGACATTCCAGATCTGAAAGACCTTGCCGAGAAATGCAAATGGGGTTGTATTGAGTAATATGAGAATGGCAAGATATTTATAGTCAAGGTGAAAGTTAAAGAGATGGATGCAGTAAACACTGCAGACACTCATGCGTCTTACTTAGTCTTAGAAATAATTTTGAGATGAAATGATCAAGTTTACTAGTGGAAGACATTCCTAAGTTGTTTATAGTAAACACTAATTTCTCAGTGTGGGGCTTTTTTGGGCCACATCTAAAAACCTTGAGAGCCCTGCATCCTGTTGTGCAAACCAGAAAAGTTTGGCACTTGTTCCGAATAAAGGATATGACTTTTTGAAACTGAGTCACACATGGCCCCTTTGAAAACGAATTAACATCACATGCCTTTGATCGTGCTGAAATATTTGAACTTATACAATATTATATTACTTCAATCTTAAGGTTTAACAATCCCTTGTGTAGCATTTTTGTAACTTAAAGGTAAACATGACAATATTCTTATAATACCTTAATCTTAATAAGCTGCAAGCCAAATAGTGTTTTTACAGCTAAACACAAATATACGTTTAGCATCAACAGATCCAACAGTAATTGTAAACGTCTGAAGGACCATTACAAATGTAAAATTTATTAAACCTCTCAGTCATTTTTGTAAGGCGCTATTGTTTGATATGTGGGAGACTTCCACATGTTGTGATCAAAGACGGAAAAAAAACTCTCTTGTCAGACTCTGGCATGAAGAAGTAGTGTGAAATAGCTGCAGGGAATTTTGAACCAAAGCCCTACAGATTTGCAAAACCAGAATTATTATACATGTACACTGTAGCTGTATAAACCAATGTAATGCTCATTTAAAATGATAAAGGGTAGTGCCATCTTATATTTAGGAGTGAAATGGATTTTGAATGTAGTTAAAAACATTCTTGATACCCGAAAATAATTTTGTCGTCATTTATTCACCTGCGTGTCATTAAAAACCAGTTCTTCTGAAACACAAAAGGAGATTTTGAGAAATGTCCCAGTGGTTTTGTGGAAGTGTGGAAATGTTGTTTGATAACCAACTTCTTTTGGGTAAATTATATATTTTAAGTTAATGTATAAAAGAAAAAGTTTGTATAAAACGCTGGGACAAAACTCGCTCTTTTATTTAGTTGTAGTTGTTGCGTGCGGTCTGTCATCTACACACCTTCATGTGACGTCACTTGTGTCATAAGATACGGTTTTATCTCTGTTAGATACCTTGTCTATCTTGCATCAAAAATGCTATAGAATCACACTACCTGTTTTGTTGCTCGGTTAATCTAAACCCATTGAACTTGTAACAGCATGAATGTTTTTCATGCATTGGGTACTTCATGTTCACCCAAAGCCATTTCATGTAGACTTTTTTATGTATATGTTTGTCTAGACTTGATGTTTATGATTTTGACAGTATCATCTGTGTTTTATGTGTAAATTATGCCATATGCAATGTTGATTTGAATTGACTTCAGAGTAATGGAACAGCCAGGAGTAAAGGGTCACAGACCCAATGTAACTGTGAACATCATGTCTGCCATCTTGTGGTGTAACACATCAAAGATAGTCCATTACAAAACACATAGGTCACATTTTCACTACGCGGTAAAAGTTAACCAATTCCGATTATTTCCACCCTCATGGCAAAAATTGTGGAAATAAATCCGATATATATCGAATTTGTGCAATTGTGTCAGCCATGTAAGCGGACTGATCAGAAGTTTGTATAAATGTTTTGTCTGCGTCCATTGCATATTGCACATTTTTACTTCATTTTACCTACTCTTAAGCTTTACCGGGTTAGTACATTTAACTTGGGTTGTGTCATCACCAAGTGTATTGTGCAAATGTCGGATACAGGACTATCAGTAGACACATCCATGATAAAACATGCATTGTAATATTTCTTTAACCTGTTTTTGTAAATGGCATATAGAACAATTTGTGTGCATGTACGGTGGGGTTCAAAAGTCTTGTATATTTAATGCATATACATGCATTTAGAAAGTGTCTAAACGATTCAAATGAATCTGGTTGTATAATGACAGGTTTGTGAAATCTGAGCATGATGTGTCCTTAAATGAAAGCGAGAAAAACGTTACAAAAATGTGATGTTGCTCATGACAACCCTATCCATTTAGGAATAACAGAAGTCAATGGGAGGTCTTCACAAATAATATAAAAGTAAATATGCATGTGTTTTGTGTGTTTAAACCACAGCTAAAAAATAAGATGGAATTGTAATTGTTATTTGGAAGCCGGTTCTTTTCTAAACGCTTGTTAAAGCATCCGTTGGCCGTGCAGGTAATGGGACCCAAACCCAGCAATAACAGCCGCTTTGAAGTGGAAACGCTATTAAATCAATGTATGGTTTCCCCTCCTCCCACAGGAACAAAACACCGGCCAGATAGAGCAGGACTTTTCCCCGCAACCTACCACGCAGCGCTGGCTCTTAAATTTAATTAGGCTGTAATAAAAAAATGTAAAACAAAGGTGCACTACACAGAAATGCGCTCTGTAGTTTAGTCTGAGCAAATGAGCTGATTGTCATTCAAGTTTTAAGTGGATTCAAAATGGATGACAAATGTTTTACCAAAATATAGTTGGTGTAGTAAAATTATACAGTAGATTCGTTTTTGGGACAAAATGCACTGACACCTAGAGGTGTGGATGGATCACACAAAAACAATAGATATCCAAAACCGTTATAATCAGAGAAAACGATTTTGTGAATTCACCTTTAACTATAAGTTCCGTGGACTATGTCTAATAAAAAGTGGAAAATGCACTTTTTGTTGGCAAAAAACCCTAAGAACAGATAACTGTTATAATGTCTTTTAATGAAACGTTGTAGTTGAAAAAGCTGGACACAAATGTGTAAATAAATCCAGTCTTATAGCTCGTATTGTTACCTGCCATTCTGGAATATTCAAGGGATGCATAACTTATGTGAAAAGAAAAGGCTAAGATGAGAGAGGGCATATGGTGTGAGGGGGGTTACTGGAAGAATCCGAGGGTCTTGCAGTTATTTTGGTCCAATAGCATTTACATAAGACATGAATGAAAAGAACCCATCTTGAATCAGGCAGAAACCAGATGCCCATGCTGACATTAAAAGATTCTTTGGAGACGCAGCTTCAAAAACGAATTTAAGGAAATTCTGCGAGTGCGGAACTAAAGCCTTAAGCTATTTATGCCATATCCATCAAACTTTACAGTTCTGTTTAGATCTTTTCAACTCTTTAAACCTGTACTGGGTGCCTTCGCTTTTGTCTGTGCGTTTAGATAGTTGGTTGAATAATGAACATTACGACTCGCCTTTTGGACAGTCGAGCCAAAAACTATTCAGTTATAATGTATGATTTTTTTACTAGTGGGTGCAGGACACTGAAGTTCATATTTGTAAGTGACGATGGCAAAATTAAATAAACTGTGACATATTATACCTCTAAACTCTTGAAATAGTGGACTACCAGTAAAATTGAGGGACCAAAGTATTCAGACACTTTGTTATTTGTTTTAACACAGAGTTCTTGTCATTTTTTCATTTTCATTTTCTAAACTAGAGCGAATAAACTGTGATAATGTGATAAATGTCTGAATACGTTTCAGTTTGACTGTACAGCATGCTTTGTGATTTAAGGTTCAGAGTGATGTCTTTCTCTGATGGCTTTATTTATGGATCTGGGACTGGATATTTACAATCCTTTTTCTTTGATCTAACATCTGATGTAAGATGTTGTTTTATGCACATTTCACAGCACAAACCAACTCTTATAAAAATGAACCATGATTTTATTATGTTAAACGGGTGGTAACCATGTTTTGTTTTTCCATATTGATTATCATTTGTACAACTATGCTTTACTACAAATACCGGGGATCATTTTTCCATGGTTAAAATTTTACCTTTCTACTTAGTTCATGTAGAATTGGCCCAAATTGATGTCTAACTTTAAGTTGTATTATAGATGCATTATAAACGATGTGTACATGTTGCATTGGTATGTTTGGGGTAATTGAGGAGCCTTGGCCAAAAATAACAACACAACACATGGCAAAGTTCATAGACAACCCAGCAAATGACTGTATGATATTACCGCAAAGGATCAACAAATATATATTTGCTTATACAGTAAGGCAACTCAAACAGTGTTTTGTGTGTTATCTACCTTACATCTCATATTTTGATGGTTTAATGGAACCTGAGGGGGGAATTCAAAGCCAATATTGAACAAAAAGTATAGTGACTGCATGGCGTTTAAAGTGATAATTCACCCCAAAATGGAAAATCTAACCCTCTTGTCATTTCAAACCTGTGTGACTTTCTTTCTTCCGCAGAACACAAAAGAAGATATTTTGAAGAATGTTGGTAAGCCAACAGCACTGGACCCCATTCACTTCTATTGTATGGTCACAAAACCAATGCAAGTGAATGGAGTCCAGTTAACAAGATTCTTCTAAATATCTTCTTTTGTGTTGTGGGCAGGAAGGAAGGAAGTCAAACAGGTTTGAAACGACAAGAGGGCGAGTAAATGATGACAGAATTTTTGGGTGAATTGTCACTTTAAGCTTGTGCCATATTAAAAGTTTTGAACAGTAGACCTACAGAATTTAGGCATTGGTGTTCATGTTTGCCCTTCACCAAATCAATTTACAAATTCAGATTAAAACATGATGTTGACACACTGAACAAGATTTTACACTTACGAAGCCCAAACTCAACTGATTCCCGCTTGTGTCATCAGTGATTACTGAGTAAAAAATGGAACGTTCAACATCGATTCCTTCAACAATGGAACCTCCTCCTTGTTTCGTCATAGTAGAGGTCAGGCTTTGAGTTCTCATGACCTGGAACTGGATCAATCTCACCTTTTCTGTGACCTCTCACAGAAACACCTCCACGTTATGCAGAAGCTTCTCCTCCTCCATTTCGCCTGCCCACAGGAAGTGGGTCCTTTGGGGTGGAAATGGCTCCCAGATGTGTGGAGGTGACCCAGAGCTCTGGAGAGAGAGGTGAGAGAAGGTCAGTCCTGAGGGAAGACGAGGAGGAGGACAAGAGCGTGTCACAGCCCACCTTCATCGGGGAAGTGAGAGTGGATTGCGTTCGCCCTCGGGGCTAAGACTGTATTTGTAACTTTAATCGAAAACTTCAAGGGCCAATTCATCTGGTCATACTCTGCTTATAAAAACAGAAATCACAAGTCAACGGTTTTTATACATTTCTGATGATGGTGGTCCACATTAGTCATAGTTTACAAAATCCCTTTCAACTAGAGCATTGATTGGAGCTAAACAGGACGTTGCATCTCCCTAAAGCAAAAGTTGAACATATTTAGATCTCTCGGACGTGCTCCTTTCCTGAAGTTGGAATGAATGGGCAAAAACAATTGCAAATTTATAGTTTAGATTCGCACGATACCGTCCCATGGTACTGGAAAACATTCCCTGTTGAGAAAAACCAGCACAAGCTGGGTTAGGTATGTTTTGATGCTGGTTTGACCAGCTATGGACAAGCTTAAACCAGCACAAACTAGCATATGCTGTTTTTTTCAACAAGTTTACAACCATGTTTAACTTGGAACTTTGTTGGGAAAACCTACTTAAACCAGCCTAAGGGTGTTTGCTGGTCTTAAGCTGGTTTCGGTGTGCCCCAAACCAGTAAAACAGTCCACACTTCATCAGACCACCTCGAGACCAGCTTGGCCAGTCTGCGAGACCAGTTAAAACCAGCTAAGAACAGCAAACAACTGGCCTTTTTTTACCACGGGACATGATTGAATCCAATCCTAATGCTAATTTGTAGAACGCTAACAAAGACATTTTGTTATGGCTGCGTTGTCAAACCCGCTTGCAAACACAGATTGCGATGGCCTTTATGACACAGCTTTTCCGCACGAAAAGCAACAGTGATGTCATATCAAACAAGTCTCGCAGATGTCCACCTTCAGTGGACTGAAAGATTCCTCCGAATCCGTATCCTGACTACATATGGCTGTTCCTCATGCCATGTCATGTTAGTGACTGTGTGATGCTTGTGTTTTGGTACGTGTTGATCGATGCGGTGTTGAGCGAGGCACGGACGTTTTTGTCTCTTTGTTCATCGGCGTCCCTGAGCGCTCCGTGAGGTGGCAGTGAGGGGCAAGAAGTGAGGGACAGAGATGAGAAACAGAACGAGGGGGCTCAAGTGTTAGTGAAACATTATGTCACGGCCTTGACGAGGAAATGAAATGCGCAGCATCAATCAGGCGGTGAGCCAAGATCAAAGGCAGCCCCACACTCTCCCATATGGTTCTGTTTGACCAGTGCTTTGCTTTTTTCCTCTTTGCTTTTTTCTCGCTCTCTTTGGGCGTTTTTTCTTCTCTTTTTCTGAGAGCGGCCCTTTTGTTTTTCCCCGTCAGAAATTCCTGCATGTTACTGAAGCAACGACGTGGTAGCACGCAAGGTGAGAGGTCTCGAAAAACCATACCTGCCGCAGAATCTCCCATTTTTTTCTTTTAGCGCTTTCTCTTTCAAGCTTCTTTTATTCTGCTTTGCAGATTTGGATGCTACAGATATACGTGTTTGTTGACTCGTTGCGTCGGTGTGTCGTAATTGAGCATAACACTTAGCATGTGTCTGTGTGTGAAAGGTTACACAGAGACATGCGAGAAATTAGAGGCACATGTTATTTATACGCATGCTGTATGTGCATATTATTGTGTTAAAAACAACATCATCTGTCCTTAACTGAACACATGGGCAATTCCAGCGTTATGGATGTGACATAAAAACTCTCAGGGAATGTGCTTGTTTAAATTTTACTGAACCCTTGTTGAAAGAGTTTAAACAGGAAAATGTCAGACTATGCACACGTTTTCTATTTTAAATAGGGAAATAAACATGCGTTATGGATGTGAACAAAAAAGGACACGTTGTAGGATTTCTTTGTAGGATTCTTGTGAATTCAAATGCACAAACCTGAAGCAATTATTCCCAACAGAGGGGGAAGGGATGTCTCTTCATAGAACATAAAATAGTTACTTTGTTTGAATTTTCATGTGTCCATTTATGAGGAATATATGTATGGGTGCAACAATCCTGAAAATGCCACTTACATGACCGTGATGAGATCATGCACTAAAAATAAAACTATTTCTTTGAAAACTTGGAGGGGTCTCACATGGGTATTTGAACCCGCAAATGTCCATATCTGTGCTGTTCGTACAGTAAAAACCTTAGTTTTTTTCATGGTAAGGTTCACATTTTCATGGAATTGCCCACATAAAACACATTATGTGTTACTTTTAACTCAACCTCATGTTGTCTCTTTTATTTAACGAAGTCAACACAAAATGACTCATGATGTGTTAGAAACACATGTGGTTTTACATGTGTACATCGGCACAGATGGGTTTTGTTGTATCTGTGTGTATTACGCAGCTCTCTGGAATACTTGATTCGGATTGGTCTATCTCAGGGGTTCTCAACCTTTTTGACTAAACATCTACTAAATAAAATATTTTAGAGCTTGACATTACCTGGAATTTTCATTCGTCCATGTATCGTTTTTTAGTGTTTTAAAATGTATTTCAATGCTCATTTTTTCTTAATTTGGAATTATTTGTCATCTTGAGGCCGTCTTGGAAGTCAGCGGGGGCACCCTCGTGGGCCTTGACCCCCCCTGTTGAGAACCACTGGTCTATCGCAACATTCCATATATGTTATTATAACAACCACCAAAAACGATGAGTCATCTTGACCTTACAAATAGTTTGCTTACAAATAAATGATTTATAAATATGCATAATGTATAACACGAGATATTTACAAATGGTTGCATCTTCGTCTCGGTTGCATGTTGTGTCTTGGCTCAAAGGTGATAGGAAGCTATTTGCTCACAGAAGACAAATAAATGAATACAATATTATCGCAGTAATTTACTTGTGGCAAGTAGCCGTAAAGTAAGCGGGATAATGTACATCCAGACGATTGTTATTCAATATATGACAGGGGTCCCGATCATACTGTCAGGGTCTTTTTTGCAATAACAACCTTTACGTAACATCAACAACATGGGATGTCGGTACATTATAACTAAGAACAATTCTGATTACACTTATCCACCATACTTGAATGACCAGCCTTAGTGTTTTCTTTGTTCAAAACACTACATTCAGCAACATGCACTTTGACATTGAAGAATGCCGACGTCCATGAACCATTAACAGAACCTTATCAACATTTTCAGATCCAGTTGCATAGAGAAAATAAGTTCCTCTATTGATGATTCATTTTTCTTTATCCTCCTAGAATCCTGGCCAGAATGGAAGAGGCTTCTGAAGTTTAATTCTCATATGAGGAACTTACATTATCATGACCTCCATAACTCTCATTCGCTCCAAAACTCTTCCAGCACACCATTGTTTATATCAGTCGTCGTATAGCTTTCCCATAGTTGGAGTACCTCTGGGCTGTTTATTTCCTGTCAAGGAGCTTCAGTGACGTTGTGGCGTATAAACGCCTTGATCAGACGCAGGTGCGCGGTATGTGAAGGACATGTGATCAGATTTGCTCTGGGGGCTGATTTTGACAGAGACCACCATGGTGAAAAACCAAACAAGCAAAGACACAAGTGAAAGTGCCTCTATGTTATTGTTTAAGTCTTTGCCGTATGAAGAATAGCGAAATCGGCTGCATTACATGCGATTCTAGATTTAAATGAGATATACTGTCATTTGGCTGCGGATAGATGCTTTTATTCTGTCTATTTCGGTCTTTTAATCTCATTCAATCTTCTTATTTAAAAGTCATAGGTAAAATAACCAGACCCAGAGGATATTGTAGATTTGTGGGTCGGACTATATTTCGGTTGACTTGTTACTCTACTGGTTTAATAGCCTTCTGCAATGAGTATTAGTGTTGGATATGGTTTGTAATTGCTGATTTGATTTTAGTAATAAAAATATGTGAATATATAAAATATTTTGTTGATATTCCATCCAATGCTCATCCTTACCATGAACAAAAACTATGGCTTAGGTGTCAATAGTTGGTGATTTAGAAAACCCTTCTCTTAAAGTTTTAAAAGCATTTCGTTGTTGAATTTTTTACAAGCCACATCCATAATTTATTCCTCATAAATGGGCACACATAAATAAAAATATAATAACTATTATACAAGTTATGAAGAGCAATCCCTTCTACATTTGTGGGTTATTGTTGCTTCTGGCTTGAACATTTTAATTCACAGAATGAATATAGTACAGTATGTTGTCTCTCAGAAAGGTGCATCCTTGTTATTTTTTTTAAATAGAAGAATTCTGCATAAATTAATATTTTCTAGACTCTAATAACAGGGGGTTAGAAAAATATAAACAGATGGCTCAGTAAATCGGTAATAAATACATTCTCTGAGAGTTTATAGTTCAAGTTTTGACTCAAAATGTCACACCCACAACACTGGAATTTCCCCAAAAATGAACATATTTTTATTACATTTTTAAATAGAAGATCGTTGGTTTTGTCTGTGTGTTTGTAGATATTAGTTTTAAATGCTTAAACCCTCGGGACCATCAAATTGGATCAGTAAACTGAACTTCAACTTTGATCGATACCCTTCATAGGAACTTTCCTAACCATCATAATCACCATTCCAAGCTCCTGCTTCTTCATTTGTGCTTCATTGTGTCAAAAGCAACATGTGGACAGGATAAAACTAAAGCTTTTTCATCAGAAAAATACATATTCAGATTTTAAAAAGCAAACATGGAATTTGTTCTCATGTTAAGTGAGCTGTTCTTTATAAACAGGTTATAAACAAATATTACATTATAGTATAAACTCCAACTTTTGAATGTTTTAGATTTCTCTCTTATCTTACCATCTTTAGCTCATGGCGTCTGTACTGATAAATTGAATCAGGTGTGTTGGAGTCGGGAGATGGTGGACCAGTACTGCGAACTACACACTTAACAAACTTACAAAGAACAGTCTATGGGCACTCTGTAGAGTGCACCACATTTTTCAAGTTCCAAAAAAAAGAATCGAAAAACAAATAGGAAACAATTACATTACATGGTTGTTTTAGTCAGCGTCAGAAATACTGGTCTTGTACTGAACATTCAGTCCCTCTAACATCTGAAGTGATTGCTATGCCACTGGCTACAATATTGATCTGCCAGCGTTCTTAATCTGATAGATTTTTTTGTTTGTTTCCTCTGAGATGTTGAGAAATGAAACCATTGTAAAACAACGCCCATTGTGTGTGTTTAATGGTTGATTAGAGCTCATTCTTTTAAAGTCGCTTGCAAAATCTGACCTGAAAAGCATTCAGTTTTGGAACTTCATGGACTTATATAAAGGGTTTTTACATCAATTTTAAGTTTGTTATTTGATGATAGTTATGCAATGGCAGAATGCAGTAGAGATATGTTTTTTTTACATTTTACTTGTAACCCTTTACACTTGGTCTTGACTCAGACTCAACTATAAGCTGGGCTTAAAAGCAACAACTGGGTCACACATAAATATAGGCAGTTTAAAGTATTTCGTACATTATAATGTATTTATGTAATTATACAATTTGTAATGAAACAATTGGTGTTCGTTCATAAAATATGCAGATACACATTTGTTTTGTTGTGGCCTCAGACTTTGAGACCCCACTGAAAACACACTTATCTATAGATACAAAAGAGGAATCATCGGTTAAGCATATGGCTTATGTGTTCTCGCTCGGTATGCTGGAAATAAATGTTCAGTTTACTTTTGCAAACCTGCCATAAAGTCAACAGGGATAAAAACAGCAATCCTGCCTATGAGCTTCTCAGTTTCCTATTGTCTGTGTTTAGACGGAAAAAAGACGTGTGGGGTGTTGGGTTGGTGGAAATGTGTATGGACTAAAGGCTTGTTTGGGGAGAAATCTGGAACCAATATGCTTCAGACAATCTCAAGAAAACTCTACAGCGGAGTCTTTGCCCCTACCTTAACTCAATCCCCCACCCCACGACTCCGTCCTCCAATCGCTGTGTATATCACCTTCCTGTTTCCTCTGAGGGGATCCACCCCTTGTCCAGTTTCCCCAACCAATCACCAATCAAAGTAGGTCGGGCTTTGGAAGTCTTCGCTACTGGCCTTTATAAAAGACCTGACAGCCCGAGAGTGATTTGAGGTTTCAAGAGCACAGAACTACATTGACTGTGAAGACAAAAATTTAGAGACGGATTAAGACGTTTGCGAGAACAGATGTACGGCCATATAACAGCTCACATTTTTGAGTTCAAAGAAAGTTTATTATCTACCAGTTTTTAGTTTCTGCTTGCTTTGCTTGCCTGCTGCATTGTCCTCAAGACAAAGAACCGGGTGACAAACGAAAAGATTTGGGAGTGGAAGCACAGGATCGTCGAGCGATGCGAGAGGAACAGTCTTGCAACGACTTTCCCGAGGGTGGGGTCCTACCCAGCGACGAGGAACAAGAACGTCGGGCCAACAAGTGCCCAGTCGTTGTCGCACCACCGCCGGGTGCTCGAAAGCGGTTGACAGGTCCTAAAAAAGAACCCGTCGGGCCGTTACCCGACGAGGATAAAACTTCGGAGAGCCTGACTACACTCGTTCCTTCTGGCCCCAAAAGACCCAAGAGAAGCTCTCCCTCTTCCTCCTCAACCTCTTCCTTAATTCCCGTCGTGAGTGCTGTGTCACCTGTGCCAGGACAACCCTTCGAAGACCTGCACACGCAACGAGTGATCGCGAACGTACGAGAACGTCAACGCACGCAGTCCTTAAACGACGCATTCGCCTCGTTGCGGAAGATCATTCCCACGTTGCCCTCGGACAAACTTAGCAAGATCCAGATCCTCAAACTCGCTTCCCGTTACATCGACTTCCTCTACCAGGTGCTCCAGAGTGACGAGATGGATGCCAAGCTGGCCAGCTGTAACTACCTGGCCCACGAGAGGCTGAGCTATGCCTTTTCTGTATGGAGGATGGAGGGTGCTTGGTCCATGTCCGCCACCCATTAGACTCCCATCTAACATCCGAAACTCCAACCACCCTCTGAACTCTGAACCTGAGAAACTGACTCTTATTAAATCCATCGCTGACTTTCTGCTAGCCGACGTCCTCATTTCGCCAGCTATTTGACCCCTGCTTCTATGACCTGACCCTGCCTAAAGCTGACCTCTGACCTCCACAGTGATCTCTTCTGTTTTTGTCAACACAACCCTCCACAGGTATGTCTGACCTCAATAAAATGTTTGAAGTGTTAAAATGAACTACAGATGACGTGAGCACACGGTTCCTGTTTTGATGGTTGGAGTTCAAAATGATTTAAAAAAGATCTGTTCATGCTTTTCTTTTACAAATACGCAATGATGCCTGTTGTCTACTAACTTGTTGGGGTTATGTTATTACGCATATCACAACATGCAGGACGTTTATTCAACTCTGTTTAACAACATCATGTGGAATTCAACTTGCATCCAACACTGTTAGAAATACAGATGTCAAAATTTCAGAATGTTCACAGTTCATTTATATTTATCTGAATTTAAGTAAAGGATAAAAAACAAGTATAGATTGATAAACACTGGTGCTGATCTGAAAAGGTCTGGCGTTTATTATGGCTTGGAACAAAACAGAATCTTATTTTTATGTCTGGATCTTCATCCAGGTGGACCAGCTTTCACCCGCTGAACTCATTGAATTGGTCTTAGTTAACCTTTTTCGGGATGTAATTTACACACCAATTCCTATGGAATGATGCAAGTAAATATATGCACTGTATTTATTTAATACAGCATCATCTTTCCTAATTCATACTGTATAATTGAGCATACATTAGAATATATATTGGAATAGTATGTGATATGCAACAAAGAAAATTGATAAAAAAAGACCAAACACAGATAACTCTCAAATTGTGTGCGGAAGAAAACATTTTAACAATGTTTTAGAAATCATTTAATTTCCACAAAATACTTTTTGCACCAATAAAAGGTTTTTTTTTTAAATGTCGCCAACTTTAACAATAACCCAAATGTTGATAGAAAGTAAGTGTCCGTTTTTGAGACACTAGCTGTACAGTTGCAAAATGAGTGAGAATGCTGTAAAAATCTGTAATATGTGATATATTAAGAAAATTGATCGCCCAGTTGAATGATCAAAAAACAAATAAGTGATCAAAAATACAACATTTTCTCTAGATTATTTTGAGGTCCAAGACTGTAAACTAAACATCTCTTATTTTATACACACTGGCAGAAAAACTATAATAATGAAACAGATTGAAGTTGATGTCTTTACCTGCCAGGTGCATTTATATGCCTCAGCATGTGTACTCTCTAATTTCTCCAGATTTGCACTGCATCGATTAACCCCTTCTTTTCGTTTCATAGTGTCTCCTGCCTTATTTTTTATTTCAAATAAGTTTAACGAATCTTACCGAGCACAAAGAAATACTAGATAACGGTCATTTAAAAATATTTTTCTTTCTGCCTTCGTTTATTCGTAAAATAAACTGTTATTGTATAATAATTACACGCTAATACATTAATAATAACAATGTAACAACAAAACTCAATGATGCTGCAAACTGCTGTTAAATATGAAGAAAAAAGATTAAAGCACGTTATGCCTAAAACGTAAAACAAGTCCACTTAAAGGCAGGGGCCATGTGTGCTGTTAAAGATGAGGTTAAATAACAAAAAACTTTAAAGGAAGAGAGAAGCTGAAGGAACAGGAAGAAAGGGAAAGGTGTACACGGCTCTCCTTTAGCCCCCGGGTGGAAATCGCCCTCCCTCTGCCCTTCATGAGATCTCGTATCCAGTGTCGTGCAATCAGAGGCGACCGGGCCTAGACATGCAGGAACCTAATGATTGGAAACAGTTGTGGGGTGTTACAGAGGTGTGTGTCTCTCAACACACACACAAATACACACACTCATTCACTGTGTCGAGATAAAACTGCCATGCATATCAGTTTAATGTTAACATATACAGGGAACCTAACAAGAACGTTTCAGTGATGTAATGTGTAGATAGGTAACTTCGTACCCATTTGAAGCACTCGGTGTTAGATCGATAATAGAAGAGTATTTCGCAAAAGTATGATTTGGCTTGGTGTTATATTTGGATGCTGAAATAAAACAGATACGTTCAGCACACATTGTTCAGATTTTAAGCGGCAGTTTTGGGGAAAATTCTGCGGTGTGTGTTATAAACAGAGCTGAAAATGAAGTATTCAAAATGACCTGATAAACAAACAAAAGTGGTGTAGGATATAGAACGTCCCCCAGCAGCAATAGACAAGTGTGAATTTTGCGGAAAGAGTCACCTTTTTCTGCATCGGAGATTCCAAGTGCCTGCTGATCATCATCTTGTTCGGTTTTTCGAGAAGTGTTATGTTTTGAATGACGCGACGTGATCGATAAATACGACTTAAAAGAAAAGCCTGAAGCTGTCAGCTGTGGGGAACTTATAAAGTTTATTATTAAAAGTTACAGTTAGAATTAAATGGGGTTTATAGAGTTTCTCTTCATACTGTGCGTTCTGTACACTATAAAAATCGGGTTACACTTTATTTTACATGTCTTGTGTGACAGTGTCATTGTATATTTAAGTACGAAGTAATGATAATAAAGTCAATGTACGTACTATAGGGTTAGGGTGTTGTTTAGGGTTTGTTATTATGCAACATATGTAGTAAATACATGTACCTTATAGAACAAGGCCACTGTAACACAAAGTTTTACCAGAAATGTTGACAAAAAAACAAGGTACATACAGTCCATCCTGAGATTCATAATAGTCCAAAATAAAGAATCTTAGAGAACAGGTTTTGATATCCAAATGCAAATTCTAATTCTTTGGAAAACTTTGAATGTCAACCGTGAACTTGTTTTAAGTTCATCTTCTAGGAAGAGAAACCTGGTGTATAGTTGTATTTACATGTAATAATAAATGATGATCTTTTCATTGAAGTCCCTTTGTGGACTACTGCAGTCGTCCAGACCTTACATGTTTGGGTCGGAGAAAAGCTTGTGTGCTGTTTATGGAAACAATGTACAGTCACTATGATTCTTCGTCAAGGTTTATTCTGGACTGTGGTATCCAGCACATACTGCATTGCTTTACAGCATTCTCCTTCATTTATACAAGATGACTAAATGTGTTTGCCGGTGCTCATGGGAATGTTTGCTTCACTTTAGTCTGCATTGGCATGCAGATTCCTACAGAATGATTGGACAGTTTAAATAAAGCTTTATAAGGGCAAATCCAATCTAATTACACCAATCCGAGCATTAAATGCGTCTCCTGCTACCTTTAAACACTCCTTCCTGTTTTTCTAGACGTTGAATGCTTTACCAACATCATGTTTGCTTTAGTGCATTTAGTTACAGTTTGTTTCGGACAATATTGTTGAGGATAAAATACAAACAGTGCCGATGTATATGAGATATTGTTCATAGGTCATGTGACTGTGAGTAAAATGTTTCTGCAATGTGACTTTAGATTCGTAATTATTCACAATAGTGGAATACTTTTCGCATTGGCATAAGATATGCGTTACATTCTTTAATGTATGACATGTCAACAGATTGCTATAATCACTTGTTAAACACTTTTAATGTCATGTTCAATTTAAAGAACACATTTCTAACCACTTCAACCTCTTTTGTCCGTCTCAACAGTTTTTTCGATGATCCCTGAGGAAATAATTCTTTAACTACAAGCCAAAAAGGTTTCCCTTCCACTACCGGAGCTACACAACAATGCAATGGAGCTGGAGGAACACACACTTTGTTTGTGATAAAGTCATGTCATGACAACTGCAAGTGACTCTGGATCAAAAACTCTGGAGTGGCAGATTTGACAGCGGGCTTTGCCGACTTCGACAGACTTTTGGTTTGGACTCACAAAGGCCGACACCGTTATGATGTAATGAGGCCTCGATAGATAAACCTGAATGAATGCGATGTAGACTCTTCAACTATATTCTCTGTTATAACCATCACATCATTACAAAGTTGTTGCGCTAGTCATTTATGCTGTATATTAGCCTACATTATTGCTTTTGTGACGGTGTAACAATTTCATCATGGAATACGCATTTTGTATAAAGGTGTATAAAGGTTGTCACACTTTATAAAGATGCAAGAGCAATTGTAGAATCTCTGCGAATAACAAATGCATTATGGGTGAATGCACAAAGTCAGGTTGAACAGTTACTTTATAACAAGCATTTTGCAGGCTTTTAGAGCAATGCAAAAACTTGGAGAGACAAGTTTGAGGAATACTGATATAATCGATTTAAAAAAGGACAACTTCAGAGGAAAGCCTGAAATTCGCTTCACGAAAAGCTCAAGTGTGTTTTTTTAAACTCCGCTTAACATTGCATCAGGATCCAGACACTGCTAATGAATTACAATAAAATGTCGTCTAAACTTGGGCAGCACATAAACTTGATTTCTTTGCCTTTATGTCTGCATGGCATGAAATAAAAAGGACGCCTGACCACAAAAATGCCTTTTCTCCTGTTCAGTGTGTGAAATGATCCATTAGAATATACAGTAAATTTGTTTAAACTGAGTTTTCAACGCTAAAGCTGGAGTCTTTTCTAACATTGAAAGGCAAAGGTGTAGCTACACTTACAGTGATAGTGAAGCTGTTGTTTACCAGTGTTGTTTTATCGTTTACTCAAACTCATATGGCTACAAATCTATTCACTTCTTTCTTGCATGAAACACCAAAAATATGGATTCCTTTTAGTCAATTGGTTCTTCTTTGGTTCACACCAAGAAA
Source organism: Barbatula barbatula (assembly GCF_947034865.1). Lineage (NCBI taxonomy): Eukaryota > Metazoa > Chordata > Actinopteri > Cypriniformes > Nemacheilidae > Barbatula > Barbatula barbatula. Next base: position 16,149,169 of record NC_136780.1, read on the forward strand.
GTCAACCGGGGTTTGAAACCGCAGTTTTCATTTTAAAGATTCATTTGTTAAAAAAGAACAACATAACAAATATTGACCGTATTGTGTGTCAAAACAGAGCAATAAGTACAGTTCATGTTATTACTGTAAAATCATAAATTATTCCAAAATATGCTTTTTGTTTTGATGAGTACGAGATGTGGGTTATAACAAATGACACAGTTTTACTGTAGTAACAATAGCTGTGGTTACTGTGGTGATCTCTGGCTGAAGCTATGTTTCCGTAGTATGTTTTAATAATGGAAATGGCGTGTTAGAAAATTAAAAGAACCTCCTGTAGATCCGTCTGATGTTTTGAGAAATAATAGAAAGCAAATAGGTAACTACATAATGTGCACATGTCAGACATTTTCATTCAATGCAGAGAGATATTTAATCCACCTATAATTTTTTTGTAGCTAGCGGAATAGACCACATGCACATAAAATGACAACACCAAACCCAAATGAAATTTAGACAAACAGAAAATGCTTTCGTTTTAATTAGAAAGATAGAAACGGTACAAAATAGACGTTCTTTTCTATACACAGAGAAATAAAGAAATCAGAAATAAACAAGGGAATCATTAAGTACCCGAAGAATCGGAAACACAGTTTCTGTTATTCATTGTTAAACAGATCCAGTTAGTTGGGAACGTCAGAACTTCAAGGCACGCATGAAATCTTTTGGTCATAGGTACTGTAACTATTTACATTGTCGATACATAAAAAAAGCGATGGTGGGAATAAAAGGCTGAGGAATTAAGACTTCGCAGACCATGCGCTCGGCACACTTTTACAAGAGCGGTGCCAAACAGTCCACGCTCTCCGTTTGATTTATAAAGGGTTTAGAGAGACATGAAAATACAAGCGCCTCGAGAGGTATATCAAAACAGTACAAATGCACAAAGCTATTGTAAGAATACACCATTACGATATAACCGTATATAAGGCATCCAGAACTGAAACAGAATGTCGAGGTTTGTTTGTTGTCACAGTCCAAACCGCCTGTAACTAAGTGCTGTCAAATTTAGCCGGTAACCAGGTCGGCAAGTCAATCTTTTCCAACACTCGAAGGTGACCGGGGATGTTTTGTTGGTGGTGAAAAGCAAGTGCACTGTTTGAATTACTACAGTATAAATACACAGTGAGATCGCCGGTAGTTCAGAGAAATAAGCTATGACTTCATTAACAATGAACGACTACAGTCTTCATGGGGTCTGGTGGGCAAAGGCTGCCCAGGGTCTTCACCTCACCCAGAAACACAAAACACTGACGATACATGGGGTGAAGGTACTATATACACACAATCAAACGCGTAACTATCCACGATGGCTTTGTGCAATGCAATATAGGGTAGAAAAGACTTAGTCGGCTTGTACGGACAGGTGCAATGCTGAGCCTTTATAACGGTGGGTTTTGTACTAGGAATGTGGCTCTATGACCAAAACATAATCTACGCAAGCTGCGTATCACGCAAAGGTTACATTCTCAATGTCACCGCTAGGGGTTCTATAGCAAAAAAATTGCAACATTGAGATCGAGCAATTTTAGGTAGATTTAGGTTGTTATAATCTCGCACATCTGAAGGTAACAGACGACCCCTTGTGTACTAAGGTACACAAGATCGCACATCAAGCATTTGCGTAGAGAATGTTTTTGGCATGATTAAAGGCACAATGCAAACCTAAAAACAATATAAGGAATGCCTCTGAATGTGTTTAAGACTTAAGAAAGTACAGCAATTTGTCAGGTCGTGGTTGTTTCTTTTAGTGAATGCAAGAAAACATAAAACTCGCCTCTCTTGGTGTATTTGGTTGTAGAGACCGAGGTATAGGCTTATACAGAATAATACCCACTCAAACGTTGAGATTTGGTCATTGATGTATATGTAAGTCGTGCAAAATATTGGTACAGATTTGCACAATGCTGACCAGGGGCACACAAAAATCAACCCTTGAAAAACGAACCATCATTTACAAAGTTTTACGGATTGCCTGCCTCTCACGTTTTCTTTTGTTACATTTCTTATTATAATTTAATTTAGCTAACAATAACTATGTAGTTCTCTCAGTCTTACTGTCACAAAAAGCAGCAAAAACATCGGCAGATTCCGTCTGGGCCTGACGACTTCTGACCCTCGAGTTGTCTGGAAGTTCGTCAACCAAAAGCACGACGCAAAAGTCAAGCGAGCACCACGGACCGTGTTGTTGGTCGAACAGTCCAGACAATAGATGAGCTAGACAGCTTGCCTGAATTTTAAGATACCATTACGGCTTTAAAATGTCGTAGATATGGCCAGGCGGGACTACGCAACTACAACGTAGCTGACGTTTGTTGGGCAATTGTTTGTTTATAAACTAAAAATAATATTACAAATGATATTCTTTTTGAAAGCTGTTGGATTGGAGGCACAGTGTACTCTATGCTCAACAGTGACCTGCAGGGTTTGAAGAAGAATGTCCGCTTTGGTTAACTGTCGGTGTTATATTCATATTTTTATATTTACGATGGCATAAATGTGAATCCCAGCGACTGAGAGACATATTTAACCACTATAAACCTCATCCGCACAACTGGTGTGAATTAAAGGCCTCTGTGCACACGGTGGAAAACAGAACGCCATCCAAAAACAATGCATCCCTCGTAAAAGTAAAAAACTTCGTAAGTTCAGTGCACGGCAATGAAAGACAATTATTAAATGTGCACCAACTTGAAACACTCTCCTCCACAGGTTATAAGGCTTTTCTAAGTATCACAAAAATAGAGACATTGTTTGAAAAATAATCAGATTGGGTTAACCGCCCATTCAAATGTCATTTAGTTTGATTGTGAATCGAGAACGATCTAAATATGACTGATAGATACACGCAAAACTACAATTTGGTCTAAAGAAAGCCTGATCTACCTTAAGCTTTTAGTCTGGGGAATGATCAGCACTCCCTGTGATGTATAGTGGTCGATCAGATGTGTTTGCGTGTGTCTGTGTGTTTTGGGATAGATGTGTGCAATAAACTTTCTAATAGCTGGTTTGTCCCTCTGGCCTTTAAACAAAACAAGGCTTAATACAAAATCAGTACAAAGACGTATATCTCGAAGTATTCAAGCGTACAGCCATCATGCTGGGAATGCAGATAGAACGCCACTGAACTTGACATGAAAGAAAATGTTTTGCTTTTCGCTTCGTTCGTTAAAAAACAAATGTTAAGCTTAAGACTAGATACACAATTGGATCTGCCTTTTCCCAGAGGTTTGGAAAAAATGTTCACATTATGGAATGCACAGTGCACAATTTACAATAAAAAACCCCACAGTCGTCGAAATCAGACATTTTTTCTTCTTTAGTGGTTAATAGTAATGACATCATAGAGTGGAGCCTTTTGTGGTTGCCAGGTGCAAGGAAACCCCTAATTTTCTATCAGCGCTTCAATACTTTGCTTGTCAAGGGTAGTAAAGTGGGCTGCCTTTGAAAAAGTAAAAAAAATCCTCAACCGTTCTCCTTATTTTCCTCTTCAGCCCCAGTGAGCTGACTCTTTTGAGGCACCAGAGGTGAGTATTGCGAGGGACTGGAATTCTTCTCATTCTCGTGAATGTTTAAAACAAAGCTGGTTTCATGCTTTCTAGTGTATCTTCTTTGTCCGGCACTTAAGTGGAGAGGATGTTGTGTATCCCAGAGCCGCAGCAGAACGTTGCTGTTGGTTGTAGCCGCGCTGCGCTGGTGGTCAGTGTTGAGGTGGCGTCGCGGGGAGGGGCTGTGACGAGGAAGCCACGCCCCCTGAGGCAGAACTGGTCTTGAGGCATGGCTCGTTCGTGTCGTGAAGTGCCATTTGGTCCTGGACAGTTTTTCAGAGCTGGTTTAAAGGGAGTCTTCATCATCATGCTCCATTGGTTCATCGGCAAGGCTGTAAAAATGAGGTTTATATTTAGCATCAAACAATCACCATATGGCGTTTTACTCAAGAATGTATAAAGAGAATACTTTTCTCCAGCCCAGCTTACATTAAAAGGGAAATGTCACCTGTAAAAAATATTAAAATACATGGACAGCTTGTTCTCCAATGATCACAGACAAAGTTGTACTGTTGTTATAAGAAATGGTTATGAGGGAAAACTTGAGAAGAACAGGGACATCTTTCGAAATATTAGTGAGCATTTTTACTGTGTATTGTGAGAATTTCATATTGACCATTAATGTGAACAATATTCCAATATAAAACCTTATTTAAATCAAAAGCATTTGTTTGACGTATTTAATAGTTTTGTATTTGCATTATACCTTACAATTTCTCTGTATCAGTTATTATATACAAGTTTACATTAATGGATCACATTTTGGTAAAGCACATTTGCTATTTGCTAATCCCGAAGCTTTTCCGCTCCCTGAGATTTTATTCGGAAATACGTAGGCAGCGCTCCCTGCATTGAGACTATTAAGCCAAGTCAACAGTCCCATTGAGTAAGCCAGTGGCAAAGGTATTCAGGAACCAAAACTCCACTATAGATTTTATAGTACGTATGTGTATAAGAGTGGAGAAAAAACCTTGGGAGGGACTCAACAGGGAGAGCCAGTTCTCCTCTGGCATATTAAAAATAGCACTGCTGCAACTAGAGAGAATCATTACTGTAAACTGTAAGATTCAACGAAAATAATTAGCTGGGCTGGTAAATGAACAGATACATATATTTAGGAATAAACCCCCGTATGATCCCAACCTATTCTTCAACCGTATAGATTGTCTGACCTTTCCCTCAAATATAACCCATAGGAACGTATACTCTATCAGCGGCAGCAGGTGACCCCACAGAAACATTCAGGTTCTTTTGTTTTGTGGCGTTTAATGTATATGCTAATCAGAAGATCACTTTGTATCAAACAACTGGTTTGATACCAGGGAACACACACTCTGATAAAATGTATACCTTGAACACACTGTTGCTTATCCTAAGTCACTTTGTAAAATGGTGTGTAAGGGACTATTTAAAAAGCTTACACATTATGTAAAAACGAACATGCAGGATTCATAGTGATGGACCGTTCATGATGTCACAACTAAATACCCACATTTACAGTGTACCCACCTCTTGCTGGTCAGGACGCCCACAGACAGAGATGCCATCGCATTCACTGTGTCCGTTTCCTCACAGTCTTTTCTCTGAGCACCCAGAAACGACATGCCCACTGTGCCCATCAACGGCTTAAGTGACGACCAATACTGACCTGAAACACACATGACGACGCAAATAGATACAGATCAAAAATGAAGTTGCTGTTTTTGTAACATTGTGCCTCCCCATCCATAGCTCTCAAGACTCATTGTGTGTTTTGATTATTATTAAACAAAAATGTAATCACTGTTATAAAACTTGCGTGATGTATGATGTATGCAATGACCAGTGATATTTGATGTGTCGTTCATGAACGATTCTTTAACATGACTCAGGAGTAACAGAAACAGAAAAGATTTGTTAGTCCCTCGAGTCATCGTGTCCGAGTCGTTCGTTCTTTTACACCAAAAGAGCAATTATTAGTTTTTCTGCCGAGTCAAAAGATATGTAATGCACAAGTGATCTCTATTATTAAATAATTGCACATTTAAAAGATATATACTTTGCTAACTGCAAACCTTTATTGCATACCTGAGTAACTTAAAATTCATCACTAATGTGTATGGCAAATGGTTGGCGAGCACACTTTGAATATAGTAAATATAGTATTGGCAACTATATTACCCCTTATTACAAGACCTTATTTCATACTTCAATAGCTGTATAACACCTCATTCCAAACCCTGTAGATAGGAAAGCATGAGACGAAGAGACAACCACAAAACGCTCCACGTAGTGCATACCATAGTTTTGCTTATAAAGGAATGTTTTGGCGGAGCAGGAAGCATATGGTGAAAAATAATGATGATCATGATTATAATTAATTACAAATAATTAAACAAATGTGTGCTATCAGGAAGCTAGTGCATTTCAGGATAATGAGAGGCAGGCTGAGAGAGACAGAGAGAGAGAGAGAGGGAGAGAGAAGAAAAAGAGGGAGAAAAATAGAGAGAGAGAGAGACACAGAGAGAGAGAGATAGAGAGACAGAGAGACACAGAGAGAGAGAGACACAGAGAGAGAGAGACACAGAGAGAGAGAGAGAGACACAGAGAGAGAGAGACACAGAGAGAGAGAGAGAGAGAGAGACACAGAAAGACACACAGAGAGAGAGAGACACAGAGAGACAGAGAGAGAGAGACAGAGAGAGAGACAGAGAGAGAGAGACAGAGAGAGAGACACAGAGAGAGAGACACAGAGAGAGACACAGAGAGAGAGACACAGATAGAGAGACACAGATAGAGAGACAGAGAGAGAGAGAGAGAGAGAGAGAGAGAGACCTACTCTGTATTTGTAGAACCCTCTGGAGTGAAAGAACTCCGTTGGCACTGGGCGTCTGCAGTAAAGTAGACTCAGCAAGAGGCTCCTAACAAAAACGAAAAAGTGCATCTTTGTTTCTCTTTTGAAACAGTGAGCAAACCATGCCAGGAAATTCATGTTAACACCCTTACATAACCAGAACTCTCAGTCTCTGTTTACGGAAACTGTATAACAGCATTATAAAGGTATAATAATTGTGTTATAAAGAATCGGGTGTAATATTTCGACAGCTTTTCATATGAAATCTGACCTCCAGCCCCAGCAGAGTACTGACGCAAGCCTCAGAAGCGTCGCATATGGCCGTGAGGTCGTGACCCCCCTCTAATGCTAGAACCACGCGTCCTCCTGCTAACGTCATCAACTGCCGGGTCAAAAACCCAAAACCTGCCAAGAGCAAAGCAATAACATTACTGTCACACCAGAAGCCCTGAGGAAATAAAATGAGAACTGACGAAAACAGAAAACTATATATAAAAGAAAAGAAATGTAATTAAATGATAATATGTTTTAAATAGTTCATAACAACAGTAATGTATCGTACATTTAGCGGTGACTTTGTATCCTCCTAAAGGAGTCGAGTGTCCTTCTGCGGCATCGAAACCTGACGACACCAATACAACGTCTGGCGAGAACTCTTGAGCAATGGGCATCACCACCGTCCTAAACATCACAACAGCACATACATAACATTTAGTCGATTGCACCTGTATCTGTGAAAGCTGCTGTCATGAAAAGGACTTCATTAAAGTGCTAATTCTTGTGTTCTTACTGTTTTACAAACAATGTCCAAAAACGTTGCACATATGTTATATGTTTTATTATCATAGGGGTCAAAATTGCTTTAAAAATTGTTTTGTTTACACCACAACTATAACTGGGATTACAATATCGTTGGGATCACTGTAAGAACCTATTAGATCCATATACATGTAAAGGGCTCACACATTTAAAATGCAGAACCGTATAAAGCAAGTTTAGAATCTGTTCCAGAAAGTTTCGAGTTGTTTTTGAACGGCTACATTCAAAAAACGTAGAATGCGGATCATCCACAGGTTTAATATCTGTTTCATATACATGTTGGATGAAAGTGATTTATTTCGTTTACGAAAACTATAACGCATATTTCATTGTGTTTCGCTTTAAAGAGTCGTTTCTCAAGGTGTATTTGTCAGTTCATTGAACCGCTCAGTTCTGATCAAAGCCTTGACAGAGATACGTTTCATATGAGAAACTGTTTGCCCAAAGCACTAAATTGTTCGAAAACGTACAGTGGCCTGGTCCTTCCACTTGACAGATTCTACGAAACTGGCCAGGACGCAGCGTGACTGTCCAAATGACTAAAGTGTTTGAATTAGTCTCTGGTAATGACTGTTCCTCTCTCTCTTCCTTCCTCTTCTTTTCACGTCTCCCTCTTTCTTGCATTCGGAGGACGCAGGCCCTGCCAGCGATTTCGCCTCTTGAGCGCATCACCAGCGAGTTCAAAGCGACCGCCGCTGCATCTGGTTCCTATTTGGAGCTTGTCGTTCTCCTCACGTCACTGACAGCCCGCCATCTGGGAGCCATTTGCCTTAATTACCCAGGATCCTCCACTGCTCCCCCCACCTCTCCGCCTACCCTCACCGTTGTAACCAACTCCGCCTCCCCTCTAGACCAATAAAACTACCCACGCTCCCCTGTGTGGAGTGGAACAATTTTAGTTTGCGTGGAGGGAGAGAGAGAGAGAGACAGAGATTGAAAGCGAGAGAGAGAGAGTAGCGTTCATTACAGACCAATAAAAAGAAAAGAAAAAGGGTACAAGACACAGGAAGTCAAGGAGAGACAGCCTGGTTAAAGGCATAACATTCCCAAAACTTTCAGTCCTGAAAGATCTTAAAGGTCTTTTGAGACGCCCACCCAGTTTCATACCGGGACCCTGGTTAACTTGTGGTTGGAGATGCTTGCCTGGACCCAACCCAAAAATCTGAAACAGGCGTTCTTCAAAAAAACTGAAAGAGGTTTTAATAAAGCCACCCACTGAGGGCGATTAATTGGCCCGTGGAAGTGGCCGAGCTTGAGTTTGATCCCAACGCAGTGAAGAAGCTGGAAATCATTTGAAGCGCTGCAAACATTTGAGACTACAATAAACACCTTGACTGATACAGACTGGCCAACAGCCAAAGTCGGAGTTTGTCCAGCTGGGATCAAACCCAGATCGGAAATCAACTTCCACACTTTTATGTCCAAAGGAAAGAAACGACCTAAAGGATGTTTGAGCTTCATGATTACGACCAAACATCATAACTAACAACGCTTTTCTTCAATTAAAGTACATAATAACAATCTACAGTTAAACACTACACGAGTTTGTTGCTGTTTCGTGGGTTGATTTGTAAATAAAGATGCGTTTAAAGGTGAATTCACACTGATCTGACCAGTGCCGTGGAAGCATAAGTGCTGTATTTACACTGCACCAACTCACACGCTGTGAGAGAAACACGTTGAACAATATTAATGTTTCAAACGCAGTTTTGAGACACTGTTAGCACATCGATTCTGCCCTGCAAAGGCAAAAGGCAGTAACTTAGTTTTTTAGTAAAAAATTACTTCTTGATATTTTTTGGTACATTCAAGACCTCGTTTATCATGTGGATTAGTAACTCGAGTAATTTTTTTCCAGAAAATAATGGGTTGTAACTGTAAAAAAACAACAAATACAAATATTTAAAGTCATTTTTCTCAGTTGCACACTAGCGGGTTTATATGGATGTGCTGCAAAATATCTTTACACACTTCACAATAACTTGCATCAAATAAACAAAAAACTGAACGTCAAAATGCAATTCGAAACTTAATTCGAGGGGAACCAGTAATATAAATAGATTACAGAAAATGTCCTTAATTTTAAGTGTTTTGTTTTTATAGATTTTTTATAGATTTTACACTGTACACTGTACACTGTAAAAAACATAATTTTAAATGTTTTTGATATATTTTTAACGTATAATGTGCATCATTTTTAATTTGAATGTTTTTACATATTTTTTACATTTTTCATGAATTTTTTTTTTATTTTACAGAATATTGCTGGTACCCCAGCTGCCAGAGAATTTCGGGATATTTAACTGTGAACATCCTTTTTATACCGTCTGCATTTGATGACATTAATGATATACAGAATAGGAGTTATGTATTTTCTGTCTAACGAAAAAAAAAGGAAACCAAAACAAGCTTTCACGTCACGTTTCTGTTTATATTTCCCTACGCATGTCATCCACGCAAACCTTTCAACAAGCATCATTTTATTTTCAATATTTTAAATGATTATTAAATTGTACATAAAAATAGTTTATTTATTTATTGCACAATTCAACAGAAACAGTTGAACATGGTCATGTGGTGAAAAACCAACGTCAACAGATGTCAACACGGCTCTATCACAGATCCATTGGTCGTATCGGTGTAGAGCACGTTTCATTTACGTCTTTCTTTTTTAAAACCTATTCGATTTGTTTCTATTGCGTCAACAGCTGCACAAAAAAGTGTTAATGACAAAGCTATTACTATATTGCGTATAATAGTATTGACCAATCAGAATCCAAGAACAAAACTATGGTGTTCTTCAAGTTTTAAAACACTTGCGGTGACTTTAGATGTGCCTAAATGCTCTTCTAATAGCATTAAAGACATGATGTTTGATGACATTAATAAGATACAGAATAGGATTCTGTCCGAGTAAAGCAAAATCTGCCGCACTGTGTCTACGTATCCCTTAAAACGATCCATTTGCACGTCTTCTTGTTTCTTATCGCCCAACAGACTATTGACAAGAGCGATTTTTAAAGCCCCTGATTTGCCGCTGAATCACCAAACACTTGTACACAGCAAGAGCAGATCTAAATGGAATGCTGTAAGCGCCATTTCTCAGGTTTAGTTCATCGTGGCAGCTGTCATCTCAACTTCTGTTATTTTCGATCAATTGTGCCGTCCTTATGGATGCCCATACGACAGGGACCTCCTATGAAAGATCCGTTCTCGAAGACCATTAGCAAAACTGATGATGTAAGGTCAAACACTTCCTCTTGAATTCTGATTTGATGATGATGGAGGCATGTAGACACTTTACAAGACATATAAAGTGGATGGCGGTGGGGTTGTGGTTAAACATCTGGACGAGGGGTGATCCGTGAATTACAGAATCGCTCCACAAGCACCATTGTGCCCTTGAGAAAACATTTAACACCACAGACAGCCTTCTGCAAATTCACTGTTAGCCTTAAATGTACGAAATATTAGCGCGGTAAAAATCGCGAGGATTGATGCGAATTTGTTAATATGACGGATGAGCTGTGAAAGCTAACATGACAGAGAACTTTTTTTATGGTAGTTAATACACCAAAACTATCCCTGAACTCAACAAATGTAAAGTGTCTGACAAATCGGCATTAGACAGGAGCTATTTCATCAATTCCTGGTTTTATATTTCACTGAATTTAATGAATCGGCTGTCCTGTGAGCGAGTGTTTAACGTCATAACTGCTACAATTTTATGTAATCGAAGTATTGACCAATCAGCATCCAGTAACACATTGAACACATTATTATTACCGACTAATGATCACATTATTATGTTCTTCCAGTTTAAAAACACTTGTAGTGTCGATTCATATACTTCCCATGCAAGTTTGGCTAAATTCATTTAAATGAACCTAAATGAATACCTGAATGCTGCCAGATACTCAGCATCACCCATGGGGGGCTCCAGACCACCGGTCCATGCCACATTAATGTTGAAACCCTCTCCAGATCCAGATCCCACCTGAGATGTATCAACCAAAACACTGTTGTAAAACACTGTCTATATCTATATGCGCTAAAAGCAGCAGACTTGAAAACGCATATAGACTGATGGCCTACAATGAGTTCAAACACAATTCGGTGAGCCAAAGAGTTTCATATTTGCTGACCTCTGCTGGTCCTCCACTCCCAGGGAAGAAGTTTCCGTTGTCATAGCGATGTAAAGAGATGTAGAGAACGCTGGGGTCGTTGTAGAATATTTCTTGGGTGCCGTTGCCATGGTGAACATCCTGCATGACATAAAAGATGTATTTGCTTTTATACCAACAAGAATATTTCAACGTTTTGATTTTCTTCCATCATTAAAAAGAGACACATGATGTGTTATGATTTAGTTTGGTTATTTACTCAACAACCAGTGCAGTCTATTAAAATTCTGTTAACATGTAAACTGGTTCAATTGATTTACTAAAAACATACATGTATATACACATATATATATATATATATATATATAAAGCCATTTTACGTATATTTTAAAGCTAAATATTGTAGTATAATAGTATGACTTGTAATTGAATTGACTGTACTGAAGTAGAGAGCCACTGGAATAATATTGAACTGATGCATTGAGTTAAGAACTCTCACCCAATCAACGATGAGGATTTTACTGACACTGAGCTTCTGCTGGAGTTGTTTAGCGGCGATTGCCACAGAGTTGAAGAAACAGAAACCCCTAAGAGAGAAAAACAGAGATGGAGAGAAAGTCGTTTTTAACAATGAGTATAAGAAACAACATCTCTCATCCATCCAATGACAAAATAGTCAATAATAAAACGCTCACACATTTGTGATGTTATTATTTTAACAGGGGCTAACTTTTTTCAGCTTTGATATTTTTGATTTTATTTTATAATGAATTTTTAATGATTGAATTGCCGTTTTAAGCACACTGTAACACCAGTAATATTACAAACACATTTAATTTAATAATTTGTTATGAGCTTCTACACTGAATTCCTCTCTAATGGAATCAGTGGTGTCAGATTTTTGGATCCACTGTACATGTATACAAATAATAAGCATGTGGAAGAGCAGAGCAGAGGGTTTACGATTAGATATGCATGTGACAGCCAGTAAGGGAGCGAGGTGAAACGCTGAGATGTTTGAAAAGAGCGAACTCAGCAGGGTAATAATGGCTGAAATAAATCAGCGTCTTTCTTTCCGTTCCCTCCAAACCTTCATTATCAACCCATAAATATCCACACACACAGACAGGCACGCTGACACCGTGTGCGAATGCAACAAAAAACAACACACGCGTACCATTCTACACTATCATCCACAATACGAGAAGTGCAATAAATGAACACCAGCTCATATGCGTGTCAAGCCCCCTCAAGAAGTTTATTTTGAAATGATTATGTCTGTAGATACAGTAATATAAAATAATGTGTAGAGATCAGAGAGAGAGGGAGGGAGACTGACGGGTGCCAGACTCGAACCCACGTCTCGCAAGAGTATGACAGCTCAACGTGATAGCACGGCTGCTGACTCACAATAAGAACCTCAAGTGAACACGAAAGGACAATTTTCTCACAAAGTCTGATGTATTTCCAAGTGAAACAGGATTTTCGATGAGAAAAGAAAAGAACAACTTGATTTGATTCGTGAGGAATTGATTGGGTCATGAAACGTTATCTGTGGTTGGAGGGGAAGAACTGAAAAAAAGTCTTCTCAGACTTTCAAGTTATTAGAATTTGATGAAAGATTGCGAAGACTTTTGTTTGGAATAACGGTCACTGATGAATCAAGCACAACAAGACCGAAACCAAGATGTATTTGATTTAATTCTGACTTGAGTGTACACACTAGCCCATAATCACTCAACATCCGTGAAACGCACAGAACAGACTTACATGGGGTTTGACGGGTCTGCGTGATGTCCTGGAGGCCTGACCACAGCAAAGCCGTTCTGAAACATGGAAACCAACATGTCATTAACTCGCCGTTTACCAGCTGCCTCTCACACAGAAATGATGCTTTCACCCAAGTGCCCTCGACAAGCGGCCCACCACTGTCAACTAAAGCAATGAAGACCCTTCTAGAACCTTCATTACTCTTAATGACCACCAATTGAACACAAAAACTGTTCATCGGTGTGATCTGTCCCATTTACTACTTCGTTTTTGAAGCTCACCCAAAAATGAAAGTTCTGTCTTCATTTATTCACCCTCGAGTTGTTCCAAATCTGTATACATTACATTGTTCTGATGAACACTGAGAAAGATATTTGGAAGAATGCTTACAAGCAGGCAGTTCTTGTCCACCATTGACTCCCATAGTCGGAAACAAATATTTGTAAATTTCTGTGTTTTGTTGAACTCAAAAGAAGATATTTGGAAGAATGACTCCCATTGTCATTTTTCCTACTATGGTTGTCAATTGTGGCCAATAACTGTTTGGTTATAAGCATTTTTCCAAATATCTGTCTTTTTAAAAAATTTATACAGATTTGGAACAACTCGAAGGAGAGTAAATGAAGGCAGAATTTTCATTTTTGGGTGAACCGTCCCTTTAATTAATGATGTCATAATGACGTTGTTAAATTCTTAAATTCTAATTCGTCAAATTTGTAAAAATGTTTTCGTGTTGTGAGTAAAAATTCTGTCTTCTTTTAAGAAATTCAATTTGAAGTAGCAACAAACTTTAGAGCAGATAAAACGACAAATGCTTCACTGTTCTCGAAAGCCTATGAAAACAAAGTACAAAGTACTACAATGCCAGAATTATGCATTTTCAAATGAATACGTATTTGTGTGGACATGGTATTCATGACACCCTGGCGTCTTAGTTCACTAAACAGATCTCGATAAATGAACATGTCGTTTTCAGCTATTGTTTTGTAGACGGACCTTGAGCTCTCCTTTAGCCACCCTGAATGCCAACTCTGTAACGCTCCCGGCCGCCATGCGAGACGCTGTGGAGGTGTGCATCTCATTCCAGATGGTGTCGTTGTCCACCTGTCGAGATAAAACATTAACAAATATTGCGCAAATGTATTGAAACAAATAAAAAATACAGCAAGGTATGCATGAGTACATAACATCTTAAATGTCAGTAATATTCATCACACAGAGCTCTCAGTATAGCTGCGACAGATGTGGAATGTAGCACACGAGTCATATGGACTACTTTTAAAGTCATTTTCGAAAGCCTTATTTTGTGCATCACAGAGAAAAGTCAATTCAGTTATGGCTTTGTAACAACATGCATATTTAAAACTCAAACGTTTAAACTATGAGTAAGCGCCTCCACCCAAACCCTGGGTCACATAATCCCTCGGCACCACGCGTATGACAAATAATCTGTGTCAGTCAACCAATCTGCCAGAATAAAGTGATCTAGCTGATGTACGTAGCTTGCCGTGCATCAACACATTTATCATTATGACAGCTGTGAACAATGTTCATAAATCTGCAAAAAGCCGCAAACAGTGGTTCAACCGAGGGGCACTGCGAGATGCCAGCGCTGCGAGCGGTGTGACGGGCAGCTTCGACGAACACGCCCTCGTAAACAGATGACACAGAGATGTGCATACCCCATAGAGAACAACCACAGGCAGCGCGCCCATAGACTACAGACATTGAACAGCCACTTTGACTTTTAACAATCTCATTTTTAATTCCCCTGAATTCACATGAATAAACCGGACCATAATCCTATTCAAAATAATGGATGAGTACACAATGCTTTCAAACAGATGTTATGGCCGGAGAACTATGATGAAATGATGTTTATTCAAGCGTATTTGTATGAAGACCACTCATGCTCACAAAACTATTTAGATGCTTACTTTTTGTTAAAAGCATCCACAAGGCAAAGTGTGTGTTATAAATTACGGAAAATAAACTTCATTTCAAGAACACACTTGAAGGAAAGAGGCTTGAATGACGCTCGCTATAAATAGAGTTTCTGTTATGTGTAAAACGAAAGGTATGTTTAAATATTCTTTCTGTGCGGTCTACATGTTTCTATAAACATGGCGTTTCATCCTGAAATCTGCATATTATCAAAAGGACAAAATGAAAATCACCTGTTATCTTTCCAGTATGTAGTACTGCTTGTGCAAAACATGCCACCGCAGTGTTTCAGATGGTTGCCAGGGGCATGCTATGAGGTTGCTATGGTGTTTTAAGTCATTTTGTGTATTGGTACGTGGTTGCTAGGGTTTTCTGATGGGTTGCCAGGGACTTGTTTACTGGACTAAAGCCGTGGTCACGCTACACTTAATATTCCATTGACTTCAATTCACATGTGGCTAGAATGCAGGAAGATTCGCATTTCCGCACATTACAATTTCTCCACTCCGACCTGTGAATTCATGCAACAGATTTACGTAAGATACGTTTTTAGAAAATCCAATATGGAGGAAACTAAGGGTGTCACAATTTACCAGCATTATCAATAACCGTGACCTTATATAACTATGATTATCGATACGGTGTTAATTCTAATTCTAAAACTCTCTGCCTCCATGCACTTGTATTTTGGCTGTGATTCATTGACCAAAATCACAAAATAAACCAAATTAAAGATAAATATCAATGGGACAGCCCTAGAGGAAATACAGAAAATAGCGATATTGCGATATCTTTTATGTCCAGTGTGACCTCGGCATACCGCATTTAAGCTGTCAATCATTACCGATTTTTTTCACACATCTGGCAGTGATCTAAACTTGCTGTATGCATGTAAACAGCAAAAAGCTCATTTTCAAAAGCAAAAAGCTCAGATGCTAAACCGGCCATTTAACCAACATCTGCTCATCTGCCCTGCATCTGGACACATCAATGCTTGAGTGAATTAGACAATATTACTATCGAATAAAACAAATCTATATTTACACACACTCGGACTTTATACTCGATTAACCCCAAAGTATTAATAAAACAGCCAGTTTTGGAAAAAGGGGAAATGATTTGATTATTTATTCACCCTCGTGTCATTTCAAACCTTTCTTTTTTTTGTGTAGGACGCAGGTAACCAAACACCATTGAAACCCACCATTGTATAGATACAAAACCACTTTTCTTCTTTTTCACAGTATCTTTCTATTGTGTTACACAGAATATACAGCTTTTGAACGACATGATGGTGAATAAATGATTACTATCCCTTTGGGTGAAAGTCAGATACTCCAATTGCAACATCAATGAAGTGAAAATGAAGAACTGAACATCACGAAACTGTTCACGCAGCCGTTATGGATGCCTTCTATAAAACTCTGTTCATAAGGAGCAGGAGATTGCGGGGTGGCCACGGATGAGGTTATACATTCCCTTCTCTCTGTTGTTTGTTGCCCCGTTCCCCACGTCTTCCTTTTCTCTTTTCTCTTTTATTTTCCCTCATCCCTTTTTTCACAGAACTTGCATTTCTTGTGGTTTGGCACTGTGAACAATGAGAAGACTGGAATTCCTTTTATCCTTCATGGCACATATTGTTCCAATCACTCCACATGGACCTGCTCTGAGCTTCATCGTCAGAGTGAAGTTTTCAACATTTTCTCCAAATTATCGACTGGGGTGCTGCCTGCATATGCTCTCGGACCCCAGATTTGGTTGTGGAGGGGCCCAGAGTTTAAAGAACACTGGTCTAGGGTCATCGATTTGATGCTTAGAAGCTCCAAAAACGGCAAAAGCAACATTTAAGGATTATTCGCCCTATTGCCTTAAGTCATACAGTAGTGTTGTGTAATGAATGTACCATAATTGTAGTTGATTTCATAACTTCTAATGGCGTTTGTTGTCAAATGGCATCATTACACAATTTTTGAGACACGCAACGTTTTGTTCAGATCTGCACAAAATTCTTGTTTTTGATGAATGTCTCACACAATGCATTCATAAGACTTTGCATAAGACGGTGGATATGTGACTCTGCCTGTGAAATCCAGATTAAAGTCGTATGATTGAACACTTTTATAGAATGAGAACATCAAAATAGACGCAGCCATGAAAATAATGACAATAGTTATTAATATTGATTTTCGAGATTTCGAGACGTTCATTTATGATAAACATGATAAATTCTCAAATTGACGATTTTATAGACACTTTTAAAGTGTTTATTTACGGTTGGCTTCTAAAAACATTGATTTCAATTACAGATGCACCGATAAATCGGCCAATCAACGTTATCGGTCGACAAAAGCAATTTTTCACGCTTTCGGCTATCACTTTGAAAACAGCCAATGATCAAGGCCGATATTCCTGTCCGTTAAGAGAGGACAAATAATGCAATGAAGTGTTAAGAAACATATCCTGTTTGATGTTTAACATTCATAGTCATTATATGATTAATAACATTCATAAATCTTCAGAATCGGTATCGGCAGATCACCAACATACGACTATCAGTATTGGTGGAGAAATGTAGTATTGATGCATCTTTAATTTCAATCTATGATATAGCCTTGGTCATAACTGGTAATAACTGTTAGAAAGCGTTAAATCTGGGTCTAGACTGGGTCGCCATTTATGATACCTTCATAATACGTAATCTTCTGCATATCATTCGTCAAGTCATTCGGGTTTGAACCGATATAGTTTTTCGTTTTTCAAATGAACTATTGCTTTAATGTTCCTTAAGTGACTTTGTCCAACTTGTGTGTGTGTGTGTGTGTTTTCACTCACCCCCACTCCTCCGCAGGGCAGCATGACAAACATCCGCTGTGACAGTATGCCTGTTGGACACACAGTGACGTCAATTGAATTAACTGTCATTCTCATATTCAGCAATTGACATTTCCAACCCTTCGTTTGAAGTCGCTGGTGTTCATGCGCTGGCACGACTGAGCGAGTCTTTGCGCAAAAAAATCGAGGTGCTTTGCTCGCCAGACTGCAG
Source organism: Barbatula barbatula (assembly GCF_947034865.1). Classification (NCBI taxonomy): domain Eukaryota; kingdom Metazoa; phylum Chordata; class Actinopteri; order Cypriniformes; family Nemacheilidae; genus Barbatula; species Barbatula barbatula. The sequence goes on from NC_136780.1 coordinate 16,167,289, forward strand.
TTGACTGGTTTCTATCAGTCCTGAATGATGTGTGTTTGTGAGATGTGTTACCGGCCAGTTTGCGGTTGTCCAGTTTGAGGCGGTTCAGAGGGTTGGTGCCGTAAAGCAGAACGTGACGTTCCGTGTGGACGGACTGAAGTTCCTCTAGGGTCGCCTTTCTGCCTCGAATACTCTGCGTGAGTACAGAAAAACATCAAAGATGACTGTTGACATTGAAGTTATTAAAATAGTCATCTTGGAGTTTCCAAACAACTAAATGTAACGCGTTATCCAGCGCCCCCTTCAGGAAAACAGGAATGAATTACCTCACACTGGCCTCGGAGGCCTCGCTCCTGCAAGCGTGACCAGATGCTCTGGATTCTCCCAGCATGCTCTGGGTGACTACTGTTGTCTCCACATGTGCACTGATGCTTCAGCATTTGAGAATCGTACACCAGCCCTGTACACACATGAAACTTTCGGTGGGTGAAGTTGAATTGACTCTTGGGATGTTAGTGACCGTCACTAGCCATTGTTTGGGAATCGCACCTGTAGTGAAGCGGGGTTGGCTCTGCGGCGGCTCTGTTGCCGTGGTGAGGGGCAAGGATTTGTCCGGCAGCGTTAGCGAGGTGGAGGCTGGAGATGATTGAGTGCGTGAGAGGGGACGATGTGCGCCGCCGAGCATCATGGGTACAGCCAGCGTCTCCATGTGGGCTGTCTGCCTGCGCAGTTGCTGCAGTTGTTTCTGTGTCTCCCACAGACGTGACTGCACAGGAAGCGTTTTGTAATGAGTTAGGAAATAATTACATATGTATTGTGCAAATGATAGTATATAATACTATAAATAAAGTATCTTTCTGGTTAAAAGCGTTTTTCCAAATATCTTTCTCCGTGTTCATCAGAACAAAGACATTCATACAGACTTCGAAGGCGAGTAAATGATGACAGAATTTTCAGTTTTGCCTGAAGTATCCCTTTAAAGATGTGGTGAGATTCACTTACACACGATTAATATGTGGTTTTAATCTAAACTAGTGACCGTTTCATATATTTACACATTGTTTTTGGTGAAAATGATGGATGTTGTTGAAGGCGTTTCACCTGGTTGAGGATGAGGGTGTGTTGTAAGTGAATTTGATCGTCTTGAGTCTCCAGCTCTCGCTGCGATTCCGTCCTCAACCTGCTCTGATGGGCGTCGCCAACCGATGTCCCCAACTCCTCTGAATCCATGTCCTCCGAGGGGATTTGCGTGAGACGCCGTGGCTTCTCGCTGGACTTTGACATGAGCTGCAGGCCATACAACAGATATCTCTATGAATTAGTTTCAAATAATACATTAAAGCAACTCTGTCCGTTCGGACTGAAACGCATTTCCAAAAATCTAGTTTTAATGAGATTTCAAACCACATATGAATGTGGTTTGGATGTGGATTTTATGCGTTTTGTTGCGGCTCAGACTACAAACAATGTCAGTCGGATTGAGTCGGATATGCCAAAAATAAACGTATTGTTGCCCGTCTGAACACAGCATCATTTAAATTGTATTTCAAAAGCCATTTCAGTCTTACGAGCGCGCTGTATTTTGCTTTCAAAAACTTCAGACTTCTCCCGGTCGAATCAAACTGGGGGTGATGATGTCATGGAAATATTTGCATAGTGCTTTGCAACTGGTCTGAAACATCTGGTTTATTAATAAAATAATAGCACGGACCAATTTATAATCTTCTAATATTAATATTAATGATTTATGTTGTTATTGACGTTTTTATCCAAAACGCCATCCAGCATATACCCTGGAAACCAAATCTACAACATCTGCGGCACTAACAGTGCTTCACCCAAATGAGCCACGTGACAGGTGAGGCGCGTACCTTGCCGAGGTGAGTCTGCTGTTTGAGTCTCTGCAGTAGTTGGGCGCTGTGGTGTTGCTGGAGCAGGTGAGGGTGGAGGGCGCGAGGGCTCTGCGGCAGAGGCTCTGACCGCGTGCGGCTCAGCGGTTTATGAGGACCAGACGCGCTGAACTGCAGTGGAACCGGACCCAGACCTGGAACTGATCACAAACAGCAGACGCAAATCTGATTATGGTTTCATAAAAACAGAAGTAGATGAAAGCATAACATTCAAGCTAGATATCAAAATATCATGCCACATAGTTAAGATCATACGACATGTGAAATAAACATATAAAATGAGTTACAACGACTTAAAAATAACAATGTGTTTTAACGTCATCAGGAACTCATTAAACACGACACAAAAATGATAAAAAGAGAATTTGGGTTTAGCATATTATTGACAGTACATCTCCTATTTGAATATTAAACAGTCAAACTAAAGTTCATATTGTTAGTGTAATGTATTGTTATTTTCTCATGAACAAGTAATTAATAAAAAAAGATCTTATTCAATAATAAATAAAAAGGGCATTTTATAATAAAAAAATAAATGTAACACAACGTCAAGTACAATATGATATGACTATATTCACAAAGACGACATCTTTATTAATAAAACTCTGTAATTCTGCCTATAAAATGTATTTTAAAAAAAATTATGTCAATTGTATCTACAAATCAACTTGATTTTTTTTCTGTATTTATTGTATGGTTACTGCACCTAGGTGTATGTCTTCATTTTTTTATAATTATAAATAATTACAAAATAATTAATAATATTTTTTTTTACATATTTCATAGATTTTTATATGATACATATATTTAAAGATAAACAAAGGTAGTTCGTGTAGCATTAAGTTGTTAATGTACTGAACCAAGTCACTCTATTTGTGATCCTACATGGCTGTGTCTCGGGTAACCACTAGGGGGCGACAGCGTCAAGCTAATAGTGTTTCCAAAGCATTTCCTCAGATAGATTTGGACTGCAGTGCTCTTACCGGCCAGTAAGGGGGGATGTACGAGTCCAGAGGGCTCCAGAATGATGACAGACTGCATGAGCGCCCCAGTCTGCTCTTCGACACCCAGAGGAACCAGCACCGGAGAACCGCCTGGACCCATCGGTACTCGACTTAGCTTTAATGAACCCAGTTCACTTTCCTAAAGTGACGGAGAGAGGACGATCGAGTGTTGCTTGTCAGGGTTATTCCTTACGTCTAAGGTTTTTTGAGTGCTTATTAAATGTAAGGAAGTAAGAGGATACCCTGGCATTGGCAGGGAGTCCCAGTGTGATGGTTGGGAGACTGGATGGATTTTGCACCGTGAAGTGAGCTAAAGACCCATCCTGCAACAGCAACCTCTGAGCCTGCACACATACACACGTTTGTTTGTATACATTGTGCGGACTTTCCATACAAATACATGACTTTTATACTGCATACTTTATACTACGCAGCCTGAACACACAATATACAACACACTTTGTTTCTGATTCAGTGACACAGTGAATCTATGTACACATTTAAAAATACAGAAGAAAATATTTACAAATATAGAAGTCGATGTTTACAGTACATATTTTTCTGCATAAAACGCTACAAATGTTTTTTAAAAACATATGCATGTGTAAATAAAAAAATGATATTCGTCACATCTCAAGGTCTTGCGTGAGAAGGGACGAGGTTCCTGCCTGCGACCCATCAAAGTGTATTGCATTAATGCAAGAACAAAATTGGTGGAGCGCACAGTTATGAAGCGATGAGGATGGAACGGAGAGATTGGGTGTCCTGGCAGCTGCCTGCAGCTGTTCTTCTCCAGTGTCTTTGTTTAAAACATGTCATTATGTGTCATGAACCTCCTGAAACAAGCCCTGTCGATATCCGGTTTCTCAACAAACAACCCCTACCGGAGGAATATTAAATCCCGTCATGTCTCTGATCGCACGTTGCTGTCTTCAAAAAAAATATATTTGTCTTTTTATTTCAAAAAGCGAGCAACTGATGTCAGATCAATAATGTGAGAAACTTTCTCTAACCACTGCACTGCCTTGACCATCATTTCATAATCACCTCAATTTTCATTAATCATTCACTTATATTCAATTTTAGATTGTCATGACTCAGGACTAATCCTGGGTTCACACCAAACCATATTACACACAAAGTCAATGCAAAGACGCAAACAGATGTGAACTCACGGAAGGCGATGCGAATGACGCGAAAGGAGCGGCGCGATTGCCGTGAACGCTCGTCGATCGTGTCTTCCGCGCAAGTTGAAAAATTTCAACATGAGCGAGAAATTTGCGCAAAGAGTTCATCGACACCTACTGTTTGACAGGTCTGGACGAGCGAACATCAAACTTTTCCCACTTGTAATTAAGAGCGTAGAACGTGATCGTTCGCGTTTGGTGTGAACACAGCATCAATCTATAAAACTATTAAAAGAAACTTCCATAGTAGTATTTTAAGAAATGTTCCTTATAACAGAAATAACACATGCTGTTCACACTGTTTTATTCTACCATCTCAAATTAGTCACATACTAACCTAATAGTTTCATTTTTCCCCATTTTAAAATGGTATTGAACGTATCAAGCAAGTATTCGAACTTTCAGGGTCACCAAATTACTAATATTTTTCCACATTTTTTAATAACAGTCAACATTTTATGGGTCAAGACAAATTTAACCATGGGAATTATGTTTACATAATAATGAAATCATTTGTATTTTTGCATCTTCAGTATCCTTGTTAAACAATTTACAAAAATGTTATTCTGGCATTTTGTCCCGCAGCTTCTCGTGGTCTCACCATGTGGTGCTTTATTCATCAACAGTATTGAAGAAGTTCCCATCTATTCTGGATTCTCATTGGCTCCTTTTTCTTCATTATTTACAAAAACACTGTTATGTTATTGCATAATATCCTTTTGTCTACAAAACTAAATTTATAAAACAGTTGTGGTCCTTGATTCTGATTTGTTGAGCCATTATAAAATACCTCCATTTATAACTGCTGACCGCATTACAGTACATAGCCTAAATATCACTTCACATACATGATTTTATGAAATCTTGCTGCGCATATGGAATAACCGTTTTATAAAAGCAATAAGCCCCGCGAAGCAGTGGGTTACAAGTGACGCTTTGCATCGTGCCACAACGCACTTAGCCGTCATAAAATGCAATGTAACCCACTGCTTCTTGTGGCTTATAGCTGTATTAGACACTTATGTCTTCAGATATCACACACACATATACAGTATAAGCTGATCTACACATCTAAACATGGTATTTCGTGTTACCTCGTGTGATAGGCTGGCACAAGGGGGCAGCACTCCATTCTCATTGGGTAGACTGTCGTTTGGAGAGCTGCAGCCGGATACTGGTGTGCTACTGCTGCTGGGGGACGAATCTGAGAGCAGGACAGAGACTTGATCAGATAACGCCATTTAAAACCTGGCCAGCACATCAATGTATGTATTTAACTTGTTTAGTCATTCATTCCACTGTCGCGCTAAATGAATATAAATATGCATGGATGTTACTCTCAGCTCTCTGTGAGATGATGATGGTTAAGTTACCCAGTGTGTCCGGCACCCGGTGTTTAACGGTGGGCGGGGCGCTCTCTTTGCGTGTCAGCGGGCTCTTACGGGTGTTCAGGTGCTTTTTTAATTTATGCTTTACCTTCAGGTTGGGCTCTGAAGCTGGAAGAGAAAGAATACTTTTAACCAAAAAAGAGAAAGAGACTGTTGTGGAGTGGACAGTAGTGTATAAAACATGAATTAGACCAGTGGTTCTCAAACCTTTTGTGCCTCGCTTAACAGCCCCCCCGGATAAAAACTTAAAATGCTGAACTTCGAATTTTTATTAAACAAAAAACATATTCAGTTATACAATTCTGTAACATCAATTATTTTGTGGTCTCATTTTTCTGATGCTTGATTGCATAATGTATTATACATTTCTAAATCTGTGGTCCCCCACGGATCCATCTTGGGCCCCCCCCAGTTTGCCAGTTTGAGAACCACAAAATTAGACACCACACGAAATTAGTTTGTGTTGTGTGAATTTATAATGTAAATGTAGCACATAGTTTCTCTGTGTTAGAGCACACGGTGACTCTATTCTTTTGACAGTTGTTGGTGGTTCAGAAAAAGGAGTAAAATCTATTCTCGACTTCCTGATGTATGTTTTTGTCATTGTGAAAGCAGTATTTTACCACAGCTGTATTAACTCATCTTTATCGATCCATAAATACCATCGCTCTGTGCCGAATCTTGGGCTGGGTTAAATCTTGAGGTTACATTGTTAAATAAAAGTGATTTGGAGCGACTGAACTGATATGAAGTGGACAGGTCAAGTGTATGGAAACTCTACCAAGGACTACTTGAAAATGACTATTTTCTTCTGCAAAAAGCATTCAGCTATCCAAACCAAACATTTCTCACCTCCCAAAATCCAGTGGCTTCAGTCATTCATGTCAAAACAAGGAACTTAAGTGTTTTATATAACGTTGTGAATTACGGAACATGCCTTGTACTTCAGTTACGATGAGGACGGAATCGTCCAGTCCAGGAAACGTCCAACAAAAGGCGCAAACTTTGAGGCCCGATTTCATGTTCATGAGTAACATGCCAAAGTTGAATATTCATTTGAAATGTAATGTAAGCTTGCATACTTTTCGTGAGTCATCTGACGTCCAGTTTGAGTTATCATGACATAATAACGCAGTATTCCGGCCGGGGTGAAGGGGTGTGTCCTCTGAAGTCAGAGGTAAAGGCTTTGTTAGAGCTGTGCTGCCTCGAGGCGCTGCGTCAAATAGGGAGTATGTCTAAACATAGCTGGAATGAGTCCATGCAGCACACCTGCTAAACATCGAGGTCCTGTCGATTTCCCGACACACCCCTTCTCAGGTGAGGCAGTGTGTGTTTTTTATAGACCGAGATTTAATTAAAATCTTTGTTCACAAACCAATGACGTTTGAACTTTACATGTGTGTCGGACAGTGACATACTTGCTCGTCTCAGCGGCGGCTCGTCGGCTCCTTCACTGAGAGACGATTTCGGAGAGGACAGAAGCGGTTGTAGGGTGGCGCTTGGATCTGGACCCAACTCCCTGTGGGTAGACCATAAGAGATGTTTAAAATGAGCAGGTTAAAGTGTGCGAGGTGGTGAGAGACGATTCTCACCGGTAAGGGACTGACGGGGTGCTGAGAGGGTTGGAATTGGTTCTATCCAGCACCGCCTGCTGTTTCTTCAGAATCACCTCTGCCAGCTTCTGCTTCACCACCGCACTGGCCACCGCACCTGTCAATCAACACGACCAGCCAATTAAATCACAGGAAAGCATTTGATAGGTTAAAACAATGATGAAACGCAAACAAATGTTTAAATCTAAAAAAGACATTAAACAAGATGTGTTCGATGTTTTGGATGCATTTGATCTATTTTAAAGCTGCAATTCTAGGCATCGCCACCTTTGTTTCGAAAATAAAAGTTCAGGTTACTTTATGTTTATGCGGGTCGAAAAACATCCGACATGTTCTGCAAAATCTGACCCGCTTGCTTAAATAATATATGATTTTGAAACAAAAAAGTGACGGGTTGCAGCTTAAAGGGATCGTTTGCCCCAAAATGAAGATTATGTCATGAAGTACTCAACCCCAATAGTTTCAAATCTGCGTCAACTTGTTGAACACAAGATATTTGGATGGATGCTAGCAATTGACATTTCTGTGGCATCATTGACTACCATTAAAAGGGTCGGCAAAGTTGCTAGTACTGTACAGAAGTTTTCTTAAATTCTTCAAAATAGTTTCTTTTCTGCTTATATAAAATTTTTCTTTCTACTAGGGTGGTCGCTGATGCCCCAGAAATCTCAGTTGCTTACATTCTTCCAAATATCTTTCTTTGTGTTCACAGACATTTATAAAGATTTGAAAAAAACTTGAGGGCGAGTAATTTGTTTCAGGATTTTCATTTTGGGGCGAACTATCCCTTTAAACATTAAACAGCTAATTGTATTAATTTTTTTCATTAAACACCAACAGGCTGTGCCCTTTGTTCAATGAAATCAAAAGAAACTGCATTTACAAACAGGTTTTTAAGTTAGCATATTATAATATATATAGGCCTATGTTTTAAAATAGCAATCATTTTAATAATAATATTAAGATTTCATGTCACAAACACGTACTGTACATATACAACCTGTAGTGAATTGTTAATCTGGTAAACTCATAAAACTGCGCAAACAATACTTTAAAGGATGCGATATTTAAAACTGAGACTAATATAATATAATCAAGACTGTAACATATAAAACAGGGCTGTCAAACGATTAATTGCATCCAGAATACAAGTTTGTGTACTGTGCATATTTAATAAACACATCCATATATATATTTGGGAAATATGTTGATCGATTTATGTTTACCAATTATTGTAATGTAATGTTAACGTTTGTACATTATTACATGTCATATTGTTCTTAAATATATGCATGTACACTACGCGCATATAAATACAAAATCAATACGCGAAGTACACAGACATATATTACGTAAACACAAACTTTTATTCTGGACGCGATTAATCTATTGACAGCCCTGAAATACTGTAAAACATAAAAAATATATCAAAAGTACCAAAAGAACCAACAAACCGTGGTCCATTTCATTCTGTTTGATATCTATATTACCACTGACCCCACACCCAGGGATTTATTATTTTTGTCGTGAGGTTGCCGTGAGGTCAGGGGAAGGAAACTGTATGTTGACTCAGTTACTGCCTCACCTTCCAGGACAGCCATTATGTGGCAGCAACGTCATAGTGACTCTGACCGACACGTTCAATATTGACACGGTTGCTGTTTGCACAATGCAACTAATTTTACCTCACGCAGTGTACTCTCTCCCGTCACAAATTTAGCACCAAGGGTGTCTTTATCTGTATGCGTGACACCTGCACACTTCCATCCGTGGTAGCCGCGGTTAATAATCAATCATAGTAGTGTGTTATTAGTTTGTTTTATGAGAACAGCCTGCAGCAGTACAACATGTATTGTCTGCTTAATGCTTCGAGTAAGTTGATGATAGCAAACCAGATATAGGTTTCACACGAAGACAAAACATTATCGGCTTATACATCACAGTCCACTTGTACATAAGCTGGTAATGTGTTGTTTAACAGGCTTTGATTCTCAGTGTAATGTGATTCAAGAGCATAATTACAACCCTCGCGTAATGAAAGTAAAACAACAACAGTGGTATTAATGTTTTGCTCCGGCGTGACCGAGTGTTGCTGCGTGACACAGCTCCGGTGTGGCAGGAGACGGCCACGATTACAATGGAGCTTGGTGCCATTATAGTCACACGCAGGGAAAAAGTGCACAACCTCTCTTGCAAACACACAATATTCATTGAATGGAAATACAGCACAATGATACCATGGTATTCTTTCATTGATTCTTTTAAAGGGGTCCACTTCTTTGATGCCATGGAAGAACCTTTGCTTCCATAAAGAACCTTTAACATCCTTAGATTTGATCTTTTGACTAATTGGTTCTTTGTGACACAAGAGTGTCCAAAAATATCATTTATTTATTTTCATCGTGTCATTTTAAACCTGTATGGCTTTCGTTTTTCTGCAGAACACAAAAGAAGATATTTCGAAGAATGTCGGCTCCCATTGACTTCCATTCAAAACCAGAGACAAATTTAAAAATATATTCTTTTGTAAGAAAGTTTCATATATGGGTTATGAATTGCATGGGGGTGAATAAATGATGACAGAACTATGCAAATCCTAATATGTTAGTATGTAAGTAATTAAAACGAGAGGAACTTCAATCTTTCAGTCTATAGATAAATAAACAGTAAGGAGTATTACATTACAAAAGATACATACTTGATTCAAGAAGTGTGTACTTGATGTAAGCGAAAGACCATTAAGCGATAGTATGACAACACATCCTTTTATAGAACAACAGGGTTCCCATGTACATTCATTGAAACTCCGCCCATATGTTTTCAACCGCAAGGTTTTGTTTTTACTCTGCGAGTTATTTCCTGAGGCGACCGTGGCTGTTTCTGAGAGGTGTTCGTTTAAATACAGCATTAGCACAATGTACTTTAATCTTGTCAGTATTTTTTAAGGGTGCAGTTATTTGCTTAACTGTTTGGCAGGCATTATTGGCATTGTTAAGCTCCGCGGGTCAGAAAGCACAATCTACTCACATTCACATTTATCAGTGAAGAACTAACATGAGAAACTGCAGTTATTCCTGGAACTGGAAATAAGTTGCATTTGAGCGCCTTAGGCAATAACTGAATGAGGCATATCATTCATGAAATGAAACAAGCTTGAAACATTAAACATGAAAAACAAATCAATACTAAATAGGCCTACGACACTGTTTCTGTTGCAATACTTACATGCAGTTCTATGGTTTTTACCAATTCGGTTAAAACGTGAATGATTTTCACAACTATGGGATCGCTCCATAGATTAAAGCAGGGGTGATGAATTTTTGTAGGCAAAACTAGTTAGCATTTTAGCACCTCTGGTTCCATCGCACCAAAGTCAATGGTTTTGGTTATAAATATTTGATTTTATTCTTAGATATGAATAATATATCGTTTATTGTATGACATAAATCACACACATGACCCGCTAATGATTTTCTTAAAGCTTCAAAACAGAACTTGCTAACAAGTTGCTAAATGCGACTACAGACGTTGTCGGGGACGGTTAACATCATCATGCGGCATAAACATCTCACAAATAATGCAACGTGGGCGCAGCTCTCTAAAAATGTAGATGGGGATTCATTCACAAAGGTTGATGTTAAGCGACCTCGGTGTAGTGTGTTAATGGCCTCAAAGCCTTCAAGATTAATACGGTTGCGTTCATTTGTTCAGGTTATCTTGATAGACATACATGTAAGTATCATCAACATTTGTGAATCACTGAGCTTATTTTGTGTCTTCTTCCAAAAGTCTACGGAAAAAATGCATAGACTTTCGATTCAGGAAACCAAATTTCGGGTTGGTCTACGAAAATACGTCCTCCCTGTAGCACTCTTTTAGTCTATGTCTCGTGCTGATTGTAAACAATGGTTTTAAACTTACTCTGTTGGCTTTTGTCCTTGTGTTTGAGTTGTTGTAACTGTTGTTTCGCTTGCTCCTGGTCTCGTAGACGCTGCTCCATGTTAAACTGCAAAACGACAGAATGCAACAGGTTTGATAAGTGGCAAACCACATACAACATCAAGACAGCTGCATACATAACATAGAAAAGTACCTATTTTAAGTGTCATATTTGTGTATAAACACCTGACACGCAAGTTAACAGGAGGATTTGCATGCGTGGAAAACTAGTGTGGATAGAAAACTGATATTGTTCATATTAATACAAACATATCAGATATAAATGTGCGAAATTAAATAAAAACAATATACTAATGATAAAATCATTTACTGTAGTAGCATCACTAGTATGTGTTTTCACCTAGACTGCGTATGATTATTATTATTTTAATGTTGAATAACGTCACACTTATTCCACTTATATCAGCTGTAGTTCCAGGACGTCCTGGCTGCACTGGGATCAGAGTGATGTCACAGTAAGTGTGTGTGGCTCACGTACCTGTATATGCTGCATCTGTGACTGGGTGTACTGGGAGCAGTGCTGCGTATTGAAGGGACTGAGCAGCAAAGGAGGGTGCAGAGGGGACAGGATAGCCGTGTCCGAAACCGGACGCACCATACGGTCGCCTATACGCAGGTCCATGGGGGCGGGGCCCGTGGGCGACGACAGTGAGGTTTCTGTGTGGAGAAGAACAGAAAAGTCAGTCGATGTAAATGTACGATTATTTTCACCACCATTAGTATTTTAGTCGTGAAAAAACTGCTTAATATTCTGATTTAGAGACCGGAGGGGAAAATAATGCAACCCTCTCCATTGACTTTCTATTGCGGGAAGCTGCCTCCTCGTCATTTCTGACTGATAACAAAAAACAGAACAATGCCTGAAAGCTGCTGTGTGACGAGGTTTACAGCAAACAAGCTAAAACACACCATGTCACAATTTTTTATAAGCTACCGGACTGTAAAAGCCAGACTTTAAGTGGACAAAAGTGGATACAGGCAATAAGCCGTGAAGCATGAGCAGGAAGAATGGGTCAATTGCGGTCAAGAGGTTATATCGGCTAATATAGCTTTCGAACAGCTTGTCCCTCCATCGTTTTAGTTTACAAAACCACAATATGACACGTTGCGCTCCACGTTGTCGTTAAACGCTAGTTTTTTGGGATCGACAGTTTATAAAAATATAGTTCTGGATGTTTTAGCTTGTTGACTGCTTGTCACATAGCAGTTTTTAAACATAGTTCGTTTTTGTTATAAATCAGAAATAACAAGGATTTGAGGGTTTTCAGATTATGACGCGTTGCCCTCCGTGTCTTGAAATAAGGTCTGATTTATTTAAAGCGCCAATCTGTAACTCCTGCCTCTATAGCGCCATCTCTGTTGAGACATAATATTGCAGTTAAAATGTTAAATCATTATTATACGCTTACTGTAGTGAATCAAGATGGTATAAAGGCAGTTTTGAACACAGTTTTTATTTTAAACCAATGCATGTTACAGACTTCTGGGGCAAAATATAAAACACAAATTAAAAAGTCACGTTCTTTAGCCCGTTATTTATGTAATGCTCTTTAAATGAATGACTACACATTTCCAGAGGAAACATGTGGAAAATAAAAATGAAACTGAGCAAAGAGTGTGTTTGTGTGGAAGAAAGCGCATGTTCCAGTTTTCCCTTACGGCACATTCCACAGTGATATAAAGATGGGCTCCTTTCCATAACTTTAGCACGCTGCTTTAAGAATATTTGCATAGTACCAGTGACTCAATGGGAAGGACTGCCTCACCCTTACAACAAGCCTTTCATACAGATCAAAACACACAAACACACTAAATACAGCCCTGTTCATTTTGGTATGTATCTAGAAGCTGGCGCATTGCCCATGCGATGCCTCAATGTGTTTATCAATGTCAGACATCCACAACGGTACTTCCGCTAACATCTTTGATTTCCTTCAACTCTATTTCGCTCATGTCTCTCAAACCGTCTGTTTCTCGGCCCCTCAGCAGAAGACTGACTTGGAATTTGTGACTAATACCCTTTCGACACCCCAACGCACACTTACTAATGTGTTCCTGTGCATTGTGACTGCTTGGTCATCATTATTCTGAAACAAAGTCGCAGAACAAAAGAGCTTACAACAGCACACCAATCAACAGCCTGGAAAATGACTCATGAGTGACATCATACAGCGCAACCGAAGAACAATGTGTACCTACGAGCTGCCGTGTTATGCAAGAGGAACAAAACTTGAAAATGTGATCAGTAGAGAAGACATGAGGTGGTAGATGATGAAAGGATTAAGAAGAACCGTAAGACGACAATACGCCCAAAAGTGACCCTGTGCGAGTACAGGACGCCCGTCGGTGTTGTTTACATATGTAGTGATGTCCTGACATGCTCTGACACAGTCCAGGATCTCCTCAGCCCCATTTTAGGATCCTGTAATGAAGAGGAGGAACATCTTGGCACTGCACCTCTGCATGCCAGACGTGTTTTGGGTTATTACCCTCGACATCTACCGAATTCCCACCCAGACAAGTACTCTAGATCTGCAGCGCTCTACTGTATCGTAACGGAAATAACATCACTCCCACATTTCTTTCCTCAGCATTCCCTTCCTGATAACAGAACATTCACTATATTCCCGCCTGGATTGGAACCCTGTTCTGAAAATCGACCTCTACGGCAACCCAGGTTTGACGGCTCCAGGAAAGTAACTAAACTCCCAGAGGAACATGAGACAGAATTGTGCAATGTGGTGTCTTCTGATCTCTGAGTGCTAGAGAATACCTTTCCAAAAAGTAGTACAGTGGTAATAACGTGTTTTTGGGCACTATGATGAAGATACTGTTTTAAGGTCTATTTTGAAGGTCTTCATATAAGCTTAAGGAAACATGTATGGTATGGATGGTATTATGGATGGCATCGTGGTATTACTATCTGCTACCATGACTGTACCACAGTACTGCCTCAGTACATTAAAGTAAGGGTTAAATGGTTGTAATTACACCTGTTAAAGAGTTTAAAATGTTCTGTACTTTACATTACCTACACCTTATGAGTGTGCTCATGAAAAAAAAAACTTTTTCCAGAATGTATTGTGCTGTTTATTTGGGCGTCCGTTTTGTTTTTAGCGCCCAGTTCACTGAAGTAATTATATAAATCTGATAATGACAAAATCACACCCGCTTCACTTGCATAGTGCACTTCTCCATCTTACACTTGGCTTCTGTGCACTAGGTTCACAGTATGCAGCAGACAACTGGCAGACTTTACAAAGATTTTACTACGGCAAAATCCTTATTCCCGAATCGCCCCACACTGAAAAGAACACAACGTAATTTGACAGAATTGTATGGTTTCTTTAATGTAGATAAAACTGTTCTTTTACTAAGATTTTTACAGATATGTTAAGTCTTTTTGAAAAACGCTTTGAACCGTCAAATTACAGAAACATACTGCACAAACGTGTCGTTTTCTTTTTTACTGAATATTTCTGGCCGCCATATTTCTGTTTTTTAAACAGGATTTTTTCACCGTATGTCATGTTCGCACTGCCTTGATCACTAGAAACTGCACAGAAACAGTACTTTACGAATAATACTAAAAAGATAAGTTGATACAACGTTGCATAATTAGCACAGAAAATAGCAACGTTTTCTATGATAATAATGACAATGACTTGTTAAACTACATGTTGAGCCGTTGTGTATCCAGCTTGACTAAATTAGACTTTTGCAATACAACAATACTGGAACACTGTACAAACATGTTGGAAACAAACACACATTTACGTTATTTCACATAGTTTGTGCATGCATTTTTGTACTCCTACCCAGACAGCAAAACAATACTGCGTTTCTAAGCCAGCCCAACAGAGAGCTCCAACAAATACACTAATAAATGTGACAGACAAGCAGATGTGCGCTGGAATGCACACAGGAATGTATGTGTGTGTATGAATATGCGTGTGTGCGCATCCGATTCTAAGGAAACTGCGAGTTGGGGAATACGTTGGTGTTTGAGACCTTGCAAAACAAAACCGGTTGTTAAATGGACAGCTCGACCCAAAATAGAATTTTTTTCATCTCTAATTCACCATTGCTCTCATTCCAAACCTGTTTGACTTTCTTTCTTCAGATATTTTGAAGAATGTTGATAACCGAAAAACGGCGGTACCCGTTGCATTGGTTTTGTGTCCACACAATAGAAGTCAATGGGCGCCGCCATTGTTCGATTACCAACAATTGTTGAAAACATTTGGGAGAAAGTAAGCACACAAAAGAACTAACAAATGACACTATGGATATTTTAATGCAATATCTTACATATTGTGCCTTTATGCACAGCCAATATGATGACCTGCTATTCTGTGTATCATGATACAATAGCGCTCCTCTCGTCTTTGCAATGCTCCTCAATTTTTGGAGAGGTCACGATTAAACTTAAGCAAGTATTTTACTGTTAATCCTCCATTTTGCTGACACTGCGCTAACAAAAGACGAACACATGAGGATCACTCCCATTGGTAGTCGCTCCTAAAAGTCACACAACACAGCCATAAAGTTTAACTTTGACATGCCCACATGACATCATCATGCCCTACTGTAAATGAATGGTCTCCTGATGCTTTGTGAGTCATTGACATGCATTGCCTATTCTTGTCAAATCCGAAGAGACCTTTCTCCAAAAACAAGTTAATGATGTAATAATAATCCGGTGCTAAACGGGATTATAAAATAACCCTCCCTTCCGTTTTTCCTTGTCATCGGCGTCACAGAAAAAAAGTAAAGTTCATGTGTGTAACACACACCTACTTCCAGCCATCTCACGCCCGGACCTGTCTAACCAGCATAACCAGTTAAAAAAAACCTTCCTCAACACATTCTGGCTGGAAGTCAAACAGAGCGTGTGTAAAAGAGATTGAGTGGGTGTGTATTGTTATAGTTAGATGCTGACTAACTTCAGAACTCAAAATTCTAAAATAACGTTTACAGGTTCTATGATGTGTAACCTGCTCGATGGAGGAACTTTCATAATCGGCATGAATCACACAATTAAAGGCTCCTGTTTGTCTGACTGTTGTCCATTTTTAATCCTAAAAAGAGTGAATGAATCATGAAAATGTGTTACTTTGCCTTAAATACAACAAAATTGATCTAATTCTCAAATCTCACAACCCCTTGAAGAGTGATCTGCACTTATGGGGTCTTGTTTATGTTGTGATAATGACCAGCTGACATGATCTCACTTATTACACCAGGAAAATAAATAGACATGACATGTTGATTTAGGTTGAAGTTATTAGGTTATAATTCGTGAGTAATACGAGACTGCTGAGTTTCATATCTACATCAGCCTATCTATGAAGACAATTGGTCAGTAGTTTTACAACATCATACAAAACATGGAAATGCCATAGTTGACCAATCAGAATCAAGTATTCCAAACAGCCGTTTAATACAGTGGTGCCCAACCTCGGATCCCCAGAATTGACAGACGAGCGCAAAATCACATTTTGTGGTCAAATATCAATGCAGAAAATCCATTCCACTAATCATTTTACATAAATAAATTCTACAAATGTTTATCTCTGTAACAGTTATGTGATCAAACTTAATTTATATGTTATAGACCACTTCACAAGAAGCACCACCAGTTACATTTTTATTCAACTTATAAATACATAGTATTTCGATTAAAGAAAGATGTTTATTTAACATTTTGATTTGGGTATAAATGTTCTGTTGGTTGTATTTTGTTCAAACGTTTTTGTAATATTTCTGGACCAGTGTTGGATCAGCGTTTCTTACGTTTTCCGAAGTGGTCCATAAGTGGACGTTTTATAAGTTACTGCAACTCATCACAGAACCTACCTAAGTATTGTTTTAATATCAATTTATATCAATAGCTTATCAATTCAAGTATTCAAAATGCTATATACAGTTCAAAGGTTACGGGGGAAATGAAGGGTCTGATACCACAGGTATTAAGGGTGAACCTCAGTATCGATCCAGTTCTGGTTGGGTTGTTTTAGGTTGTAGGTTATTGATGTCTAGCCTACAGCACTCAACCTCCATACACAAGTCCGGTCCAAGAACACCAGCTGCACGGTTCAGGCTGTGTTAAGCTTCACAACAACACACAAAAACTTCTGCCGGCCAGCAATGTCGCTCCGGTTACAGGAAAATGGGAACTCAAGAACAATAGAAGGCAAGCTGTCAATGTAAATCAGGAGCCCAGAAAAAGACCTGGTTTGTGTATGTGTTTATGAGTGTGTGCGGAGCTCAAAATAACACCAGCCAGCAAAACAGGAAGTGCGGAACGAATGACATCTGCTCTTACGGGGTCAGACCCCCCTCTTCCGTGACTCCCCTGCTGTGAGATGTTGATATTAAACTGCAAAATTGGCATGTTGATCCACAGCTTATCTGAAGCGAGAGGGAGTGACGATAGTCATTTCTTTCACTTGAATGGCTACTTCTGTTAGTTATGTTCACTGGACTGTGTTACCTCAGATTAGGATCAGAAACTCAGATTGACCTGGTTTGTAAAAGTGAAAGTGGTGATAGTCTGTGCATGTGTATGTGTGTACACGGGTTGGTTGATGGGTGGTGTATGTGAAGAGGCTAACATGATGTGTGCAACTTGAGTCTCAGTGCACTCCAAAGAGATTGAAAACAAGTCCTGACCGCTGTGTGGTCTGTCATCAGTTTCTAGGAGTGTGTTGAGTGATTGGAGTTTTTTGGGAACACACATACACACACAGCTACATGAGAGGACTTCTACAGACATCTTCAAAGCTTTTGGGATGGATGTGTGTTCACACTATCAATGTGAGATTAAAGTGTTCCCTCTTGACCACATACCGTTTTGATGACCCACGGCCAAAGTAACATTACATTACATACATTTATCTATATATTTACCTGATAAAATCCTCTTTGCTTTAGATGTTTAATCAACGAGGATTTTATCAGGTAAATACAAAAGGAGGGACCAGTAATT
The DNA here is from genome assembly GCF_947034865.1 of Barbatula barbatula. Classification (NCBI taxonomy): domain Eukaryota; kingdom Metazoa; phylum Chordata; class Actinopteri; order Cypriniformes; family Nemacheilidae; genus Barbatula; species Barbatula barbatula. Next base: position 16,185,321 of record NC_136780.1, read on the forward strand.
TAGCTGAATTCGTTCACTCGTTCACTATTTCCTATATTGCAAATACTAAAACGTCCACTTTATGGGGAAGAAGTGGATAAAAACGAGGGAACGATTTTGGACATCGACGTAATATATTCTTGCGTCTGATAGTACTTTCGCCAACATTCGTCATAACGCTTTTATTACACCTGTGTGGCTTTATGGATTGTTTGTTTCACCTTATTTGTCACGTTTATTGTATTAGTGTTTAATAAATCGAACAAAATGAATGTTCGCAACGTTTCTTGACTATTATGTTTACTACATTTAATAAAATTATCTCATATATTTAAAATAAAACACTACTGTATATAACATTCATGTAATCCGTATATTCTCAAAAAGTAGAAAATAACAGGAACAAACAGTATAAATGTGCATTCATGGCATTAACGGTCACTCCTCCAGCGTATTCTGATCAGACGGTTGATTCGCGCTGCATCATGGGAAATAGTAAGTGAACGAGTGTAGGGAATGTGTCTCAGAATTCAGACAACACTACAAAATGGCAGACACCCGATATAGAGCACTAGGAGGTAGGGGGAAAATTCAGACACAGCTTTTCTGATTAGGTGCCAGTGAATAAAAAGCGGGTAGTAACCAGAATATAATAGTTTTTTTGGGGGTGTTAATGTGCAAATAACCACCAACCACCGCTACAGTATGCGTTAAAGCAGTCTCATGCGCATATTTTACATTCTTCACAGTAAAGCAAACAGATTACAGCATATAAATCCTCAGGTATGCTTGCAATGTTTATCAATGAATTCCGAGCGTTAAAATCAGTGGCTGTATTTGAATTTTGCTTTATGATAAATCAGAAATAAGTGATAAAATCCTGTTTTAGTGACATTGAACCTATGCACTTCACCTTTACGATCTGTGGACTGTCTATGGACTACAACAAGTTACAACATCCACGTCAAGCGATGTTACTTTGCACAGAAAATAATGCTAACACGTACGGGTCAAGAGGTCTAGAGGATTTAACAGCAGAAATGTGAAAGCGATGTTTTGCTTTTGCTGCAAAGCTATCTTTATTGTTATATTAACGTCGTGAGGACAGTATTAGTCATAAAAGACAAAAACAATCAAATGTACCCTTCTAAAGTTTTGGACACATGTTTAGTATCTGTTATGTTACGTTATGTTTTGAGCTCAGCGTTATGCCAGTACCTTGTCATTTCTGCGTACGAGTAATAATACCGAAAGCATGTTAAACATTCATAAAGAAAAATGCTTTTAACGTGATTATCAACCACAGTACTAGAAACTATTTTTAGATACAGCGGCTCTCACATCATTGTACATTTTCATTAGTTTAAAGGCAAGATTCATTTCTGTGGAACAGCAGGAGTAAGCTTAACGTGTGCTTACATTTTGAATCCAGAATATTCCATTAATACATTTGTGCCTGATAAAAGAGCATTCCTGCGTCTGCACTAATCTCACAGTATTGACCTCTGTCAGGCCATCTCTATGTCCACAGATGCTGGAGATGAAAGCTTTCTCGGCGTGTGTGTGTGTGTGGGTTCATAGAGAGCTGGGGGGTATAGGAGAAAGAAGCTGATTCGAAAACCTGACACTCCTGAGAAAGTAACTCAAGAGGCCCCGTTTAGCCACGACTGGAGCAAAAATCTCACAAAGCTCCTGTCCGAGAGGCCAAACGCATACCTCACGTGAAATGAGGTTTGTGTTCGCTTTCTACTGCCGTGCACATAAAAATTAGTTTATGAAATAAAATAGTTTTTCTTGCTAAACTAAAACTTAATATGTTCGTATAACCCTAATAATGTCAATGGTTTGTTATGCAGAATGAAATACATTTAAGATGAATACAACACATTTGAAAATATAAGTAAACTTTTGTGGTTAATTTGTAAGATTGTGCATTTGGTTACCGAATTAAGACAAAGTCATACTGTATACACACATTAACATAACACCTATACATATATATATATATATATACACATGCACAAACACACGTATGCACACACATACACATAAAGTAAATAGATAGAATCAGTGAAGTTGGTTTGTTTAAGTTAGGGCTTCTGTTTATTGTGTCGCACTTAAAAATTGTAATTCACAAAAAACATTAATCGCCATGGAAATGGGACATGCACAGTTGCAAATCCAGCCTCTCACAAAACTTGGTGCACTGTTGCATTTAGTAGTCACACATATACAATCCATAGCGTAAATTTCCATTTATTGATTCCATTGAAAGTATCAGAATGTTAATTGACATGTGCATTCATCTCATCATAATGATTGCTTTTCGTAAGCAAGGGAAGGGTTGCGTTACAGCATTGTAAATCTTGACTTATTGATAGAAAGCAAGCTACTGTGATTTCAGAAAATCTTTAACAATTATGCTAGAAGGTTATCTATGAACGCTTTTTCACCTTCGCGCCAAATCGTTCTCATTGCTTAATCGTTCCACTCCGTGCCGATCCAGGCTAGCCGGTACGCAAATGGTTTCAGTTTTCATCGCAGGGCTGATGACGGAAATCTTTATAATGAAAACACAAACTTGGTAACACCAGAGACTGAGCTATAACGTCTCTGCATGCATTCCATTCAGCACGCTAGGACAACCCCGAGTCGAGAACAGTTTGTAAACGTGCCATGTCGAACCAGGCTCACATGGAAACATAACTGTAACCATTTCAGTCCGTGCTTAGAACGGTTTGGCGCGATGGTGGAAAAGCGATCTATGTTAGTCATCAAAATTGCCTACGGCGACAATATTGTTAACAAATTAAATCGATAACCATCTTATTGAATATCGTCACATGTCTAAAATTGTTACTATTCAAGTATCTAGCTATAAATATGTTGACACTTCAACTATACTTTTAACTTGCTAAGAAAATTTAGCTTTTTGCAGCTAGCTTAACAGCTAGCTTCATGTACCAGCGTATTCTTTTCATAAACTACAGTCAATTTACAACCAAACTACTACAACTTGATCTTTTAGCACTAGATACTCGGCTAGTGTATCCGTAGACCTGCTGACTGAAAACACAGAACAGGTAAGAAAGAGAGAGAGAGACAGTACAAGGAACTATGAAGGTAACATGATAGTCGCTTTGGCAGAAAGTTTCTAATCCAGCTCAACAGGACCGAGTTGTATGCACACACACTATTCAAGCGCATGTGTGTACGTTTGGGGTTATTCATACTTTACATGTTTGAAGTAGAGGGGTCATAACTTTACGTAAATACTCTCCTATGTTTGCAAACCTGTTTTCAAGTCAAGTGCACTAAAGGTGCTAAAACCTCATGTTAGGCGAGATGGTTTCTTGAATGATCTGGAGTTTATTTTTACTGTGCGTGAAGACACAGTGTGTGTGGTTGAAGTTGTCAAAAGCATCAGCCCTCTTCAGTGTTCGTGGCGTGTGCATGTGTGCAAAGCTGCGGGACATTCAAACTCTTGTTCTTGATTTTGAAAATGCAAAGGCTGCATACTGTTAGGTACTTTGTCTGTAGCTAAACAACGGAAGTCTATGATATTTCCCCATTTAGCCAAGTAAACAAGTGCATGTGTGTGTGTGTGAGGTCACATTAAAAGACTGTGGAACACAGGCTGATCTATAATGCATTCTGAGTATAATATTCCCACACTGTTCTGACACAAGTTTCCAAAACTGCTCATGTTCTCTGTGCGATGGGTCTAAACAGCACCACTGAAACATTCAAGAGGAACACGAGCCACAAAACACCACCAAAATATCTGCCCGTATCCTGTTTCACCCGGCTATAACAATAACAATTAACAATCCACCAACCGATATGATTCATTAATATTTACAGAATCCCTCATGCTTGAGTCCTGTCACACAGATATTTGAGAGACGACTTTACGTTGTAGATAGTCCTCAGATTTTAATGCAATATTTTTAAAGTATGTCTGACATTTCTTTCTTTCACAGTCTCAATAGATTTTTGGAACTTATTTATCTGTAAAGAATATATACTGTTCAACCCAAAATAAAACATGTGTCATCATTTATTCAATCTCATGTAGTTCAAAACATGTACATCGCTGCTGTCCTTCTGAAACCTCAGAACTCCATATTTTGAGCCTTTTGCCACAAATCATTATTATTACGTTTGTCACTGGGTTTTCCAAATATCTAACCAATAGAACGTTTTTAAAAGGTGCTTGTCAACTTTGACAACACAGAGTTTAATCATTTAAAGGACAGTGTTTGTTTTCCATTTCCTTAAAAATGGCAAATATAGACATCAGAGGTTTCCAGCGACGTTATGAATCTTTCGCGCGTGGAACACAAAATAAGATATTTTGAGAAAAGTTTCATTGGCTTTGTCTTCATACATCGAGGGAGGAAGTCAATGGAGGTCAAGGTTTTTGGTTACCGACATCCTTCAAAAATCTTCTTTTGTGTTGTGAGGTCAAAATGAAGTCATGCAGGTTTGGGATGACATGAGGTTGAGTAAATGATGAAAAGAATTTCTATTTTTAGATCCTTTAAAAGTGCTGTATATTTAGACAAAGGTGTGGTTTCTTCCTGTTTCAAAGAACAAAAAACACGTTTGCAGGACTGCAGTCAGAGGCCCCAGAGGCCAACACAAAGAACAAGGGGAGGTTTAATAAACAACAGAGGAGACCTCAGCCATTTTAATTAGCCACGCACACACACACACACACACACACACAACGTTTCCCCTGTGTGTGCTGGCGATAGGGCCTGGATTGTTTGGTTTCCTGCTCGACTGAGGAAACACTGGTGATTACAGCTCTAGTCATGCCTACCTCAAAAACAATCTGCAATTTTATATAAATAGCCAGGGGATGAAGTCCCCATTGCGCTGTAAAGCAACACTTCTCCCTCTCTTTCTCTTTCGGAACTATTATTAGTCAAGTGTGTTGCTCCCATGTGGCCGCCTTTGGTCAGTATCAACATCCTCATTTACGAAATACCGTTTTTTTTTTTCTGAGTCTCGCACTTATTTAACATCCCGGGTGCTATTCCATAAACGCCAAGTTAGTGGTGCCAGTTGCCATGGAATCCTTTATGTGTACATGTAAGAGAGAGAGAGCGAGGAGAAAGAGTCACGGTACAACTCAAGAGCGAGACACTCTTCCTGTTTGCAGACTTGGGCTTCGTTTCCTGTTCGTGACTTCTTGTATGCAGCTATTTTTGTTCCTGCCGGTTTCTATTGAGGTAGAGGGCAACAGTTCGTGTTGAAGTGCTGAAACGCTTACAAACGTGCTAGCGCTGTGACTTTAAAAAACCTGTAGATTTCTTCACACTGCTAAAACCCCCCGGCCTAAACCAGCCTGAGGTGGTTAGTGGATCTTTAAGTCTGACCAAACTGTTTAGACCGGTTTGTATCGGAGGGGTTTTGATCACGCAAGTTAGTTAGACACACTTAAGACCAGCCCACTTGGATGAAACCAAAGCTCCAGTAGACCACCTTAAACCAGCAAGGACCGGAAAACCATACCAGCTATACCAGAGAGATTTAACAAAGTACAAAAAAGGAAAGAGACGAATTCAGAAAACTATTCGTAAGAAACAAACAGCACAATGGAAGACAAAATTATATACGGTACAAGTTTACATTGATGCAGTGATGTACAATGATGTTCAGGCTAATGTTGTTCCATTAGCATGCACTTCACGTTAAGCACAGAAGCCAAACTTCAAACGTTGTTTTTCAACTAGGCAAACCAGACAAATGACACTGCAATTTCTGTTGGTCTGACATGTCGCAAAAAAAACCCACAATGTAAACTGTTGAGAACGAAAGCTGACCATTAAAAACAGTCGACTAATGGCTAATAGGCTAGCGTCTGATTAGCCTTGAGGGTTTAGACCCAAATCAGTCATTAGATGGAAAAACAAGTCAAGCATGTAAAGGCCTTTTCCGGTCAACATGATATACAGTGGGGTCCAAAAATCTAGGACCACCAGTAAAAATGCATTACCACCAATGTTTTATGCATACAAATTCAAGCAAAACTAAAAGGGATAGTATACCCAAAAAGATCCGTCTCACCATCAAGTTGTTCCAAACCTGTATAAATGTCTTTGATCTGTTGAACACAAAAAATGGAAGAATGTGGCAAACGAAACAGTTGTGCATGAACTATCCCTTTAAAGGGACAGTTCACCCAAAAGTAAAAAAAATTGTCATAATTTACTCACCCTTGAGTTGAGTCCAAACACGTGTACATTTCTTTGTTCTGATGAACACAGTTAAAGATATTTGAAAGAATGCTGTAACCAAACAGTTCTTGGACACCATTGACAACCATAGTAGGACAAATTACAAATGGAAGAGCCTCAAAACTGTTTGCTTTTTACATTTTTGAAAATATCTTCTTTTGTGTTCAACAGAACAAAGAATGTTTTCCTTCTATGGTGGACAATAGCTAGGTTTCCAGTACTATAGTTTTATGAGCATTTGGAATTTATGAGCATTTTCGCAACCATTTTACGCTTGATTGAGGTAATTTTTCTTTTTTGTGAAAAAGGGTTAATGAGAATAATGGGAGGGTAAACACATATGCCTAATATATTCCTTCAAAAAGTCTATGAGATGGCGTAACCTGACTAACCAGACTACTGATTTTCTTACACAGCATCTGAAATTTTATGATCATTCTTTAATGCCTGAGCAAAGTCGTCAAAGTATTTCTATAATTGCCTTCCAGAACTGTCACGACAACCTTTCCCAAACAGCAGGCATCCACAAAAGCATTAATTGTATTTAGTCTGCTTGCGCAAGTAATTACTATATACGAAAATGATCAGTGGCTTCTCTTAGTGCCAGTTTATTAGGAAGTGACGGTTGACTAGTTGGATAAAACGTGGCTTATTCTTCCAAATATATTTCTCTGTGTTCTTTAGAACAAAGAAATTAATAAAAATGTTGAACAACTTGAGGGTAATTGAATGATAACAGCATGTTCTTGTTCCTTTAATATCCCTTTGATATCCAGATGACATATTTATGCGATAGTCGCTTTTAGTGTCACCTCAGGTTGGACAAAATTATTTGGCAACTAAAGCATATCAGGGAATATTTCAATATGTAAAAACAAAAGAGCGTAGACTGACTACAATTACGAAACCCTTATTTTTAGCCGCATACTCCTTAGTTTGCTACTCAATAAGCTTTGTGCACTTTTGAATCAGTAAAAATTCTACTTCTGTTAACCGACAAAGGAATTTTTCATATTCTGCACTAATATTTGTAGTTTACTAACTGAGTCTATTGTATAAAAGGTCAGATTGTCTTGCTTCTATTGAGGCACACAGGATGCTTTTTGGAACATTCCCAATTCATGCCCGGTTCACACTGTAGATCAAGGCTTTTCTCATTAAAGCAACAAGCAAAAAAGCTATATTTTATAGATGTATTGAACATTTTCTATGCATGTCATGTAGTTTGAGATTCTTTGGGTGTGAACTGAAGCTCAGTTTTGAAAAGAAGTTAAGGAGTCTTGGCAAAGACACAATTCCTTCGTCGGTTAACAGAACTTGAATTTTTACTTCAGTGTTCAGCGTTTTCTCAGTGCCTGCCAGATTTGATGACCTTCATTTCTTTTTTGTTTCAGAACTCTTCTTTTTCTCAATCTTTTTACTTCATTTGAACGTAAAGTAAACACGCTTTTCAAAGCGAGAGTGGGATAAGCCGTCCTATTTAAATAGGCCTCCCTCTTTCAATTTTACTGTTGCAAAATGGACCTTGTGCAAGACAGGATCTCCAATTTTAGACTCATCTGACCGCATTCGCATACACCCTCTCTTTCTCGCTCTCTACTAATCTCACCATCTGCGTTAACTTTCTTAATCTTGTCATCCATCACTGCCGTCCTGATATTTCCCCATTCTACATGCTTCGAGAATTCTGCTGTGACATAATTTATGCCTTTACAGTTTATTATCTGTCTCTGTCCAGCACACACATGCTCTAGACTACTAGGCACTGGCTTATAAAGCAGCTGTCTTTTAAGGCGAGATTGAATCTAACAAGGGACTCGATTGAAGCGACACAAATGCGTGTGAGGCACACAGGAACGTTTATCTTGCTGATCTAACTTTGCAATTTACCAACAGGCATAAAAATACATTCAACAAATTTAATTAAACATGATCATTTTTACGCTGATCTCAACGGGATGCCGTCTGCGATTGCTTACATGGTGAAGCATACATGCGATGTTGCCAAATAACTGAGACAGCATAACCGTGCCGCAAACCTTTTGGAAAAAAGCACCAATTATCCTTAAAAACACTGCACACTAGGTTTAGATCAAATGAAATCTTAATGATCACATATCAAGAACATGTATAGGTTGGGCCAATACACTTAAAGGTGCAATCCATAATTTTTTAGAGGTCAAAATATACCAAAATCAGTTGTTGAGCAAGTACATTAGCGTATACAACCGTCTTCTAATGATTTAGAATTTGAGCTCTCTGATCTGATTTAGCAGAAAATGTCACTTGGACATCATATGACTTTAACCCACATGAAGATTTGTGTTTTAAACAGAGATGGTGACATAGAGGGAAAAGTTACAGATTACAACAAACGACTTTTACTTTGTCCCAGATTTTTTTATTTTAAAAGGTTTTAGGAAAAAAGTCTTTAGAGTAAAAGACAATCAAGGCAACTGGTTATATTAAATGAAACATATCAATGCAGGCGATTCAGCGTATATATTTGGGAAGAACCTAATAAAAACGATCATATTGACATTTCAGATTTATCATTGCAGACTTTGATGTCTTGGCAAATCTGAGCACAGCCTGAGATGTTGTTGAGAAATCTTCTGCATGGAGTTACAATATAACTTCATAAGAGATTTTAAAGAAACCTGATTTCTAATTTCCTTTCCTATTTACATTTCACTACATGTTGTGTAGGCATATACTAAGTGTGTATGTGACGAATAAAATTGTCAACGAATGAATCTGAGACTGCTGCTCAAGTTTAATTTGAAGTTTAACAGACCGATGGTGTTCTCACTATGGCTCCGTCTCGAGCGCTGCAGCACAGTCCACAGCTGTCTGAGTTATTCAGACCGCTTGCTTCCGCGGCAGCTGCTCAGGACGTTCCTGCAGCCAGCGCGCGTCTTTGTGTATCTGCGCGTGTGTGTGCTGTTCTGTGTATTTATAGCCGGTCGCAAATACTAGAGCATCTACAGATACACACGACTTGTGTATTCCTGTCAGCAACATGTGAAGCGTGTGCATGCATGCGTAAAGGAACGTGGATGGAGTGTTTGGACACTTTTGGAGTGTTTGTTATTCCCTCGCAGAAGTGGAGCAGGTCCCACTCGATCCTAGACTACTCTTAACAAGGACAGCGTGTTATTCTGGGAGATCGGCTCAGTCCACGAGTAGTTTAACTCCGATTAAGTCCAACTCAAAACAAAAATGAAACGACGCGGCGTTGTGTCAATGTGAGATTAAAAGATGTGTGTTATATTAGTCTGGTGAACTTGTAAGGAGCATTTGTGGTTGGAAATCTCAGTCAATTTAAGGTTTTGACAGACCTGCTATAAATCACCTTTATTGCACGGATCTCAGTTGTTTCTTCAGTATGAACTTCACGTTAAGATGTGATGCTACAACCATATCTCTGTGAAACAATTCTTTGCTGCCTAACATTTTGAATCAACTTGGCTTTACAAGTCATTTCAACTTTCTATTTTAAACTTAAGCCAGTTGTGAATTCATATAACTTAAAATCGAGTCAATATAACTTAAACAAATATATGAAATTGCTTGAATTATTTTGATGTGCGTAAGTAATGTAAAAGCTCAAATGACTTCTAAGCCACGTTGATAGTAATTCAAGTGATTTGAATTCTCACCCTCCTTTTAAACCAGTATGACTTTCTTTATTCCGCAGAACACTAAATAAGATATTTTGAAGAATGTTGTTAACTGGTCCCCATTACCAACTTTCTTCAAAATATCTTCTTTTGTGTCCTGCGGACCAAAGTAAGTCACGAAGGAATAATGTTGTTAAGAGTTTTCGATATTTGGTGAACTATCACTTTACTAATATAATTTTGGTAATACTACACAATAAGGTGCTATTTGTTAACAATTAGTTAATGCATTAGCTAACATATACTAACAATGAATCTAATAAAGCATTTATTAATGTTGGTTCATGTTAATTTCAGGATTCACAAATACATTATTCAAATCAAACACTGTCACTGTTAACATGAGTTAAATGAATAAATTAACCTGTGAAAATCTAGAAGAGACACATGATAGATGACTGCAGTCTATTTCTCATCTTAGAAGTCTCAATTTGATCTGGCTGCTGTCAAGCAGAAGCAATTGAAATATATGTGCAAACCTCGAAACCATTACAATTTCCTTAAACACACATGATCAATGTCGGAAGAGGTTAATAATAACTAAACTATTCTCTATCTTGCTAGTTGTTTTCCAGTTACCACAAACACATAAACTGCTGACCTACTTAGTGCATGAGAACCCTGTGGTCTTCGTACTAGCACGGACTGAGAAGTTCTAAGACGATTGTGAAGTTGCACTTGTCAGCTGATGCTACTAGACATCACCATGAGTGTGTGCGTGTGTCGGTTTATGTGTGTGAGACTGCATTTTATCCGCAGAAAGCCTTAAAATGAAAAGAATGTGTCTGAAAGAAGACGAAGGTGAAGGGGCAGGAGTGCCTCGGGTCAGGTCACGTCTATGAGTATGTGCTGGTTGGAATGGTGTGCAATGTATAGCCAAACATATTCTGTGCATGTGTGTGAACCGCTTGTAGTTACGCAAGCCTGATTGCATGAAGGTTGTTTCAAGTGCCTTCATCCAAATACTGTTATGGTTGGGCAACAGTCTTAAGAGAATCTTGGTTAGAAAAAAGTGACAACACGTAAAGCTCAAAGTCAACAAGAAATCTACATTATTTACTTTCCTAATACACGCATATTATTCCAAAGTTAAACTATTGTCTTTATAATCTTTCATCAAATAACTCGTTCCGCACCGAAATGAATATCCTGTTCGGTCACCAAGCATCAAGGATTAAACTCCACCTTCCAACCACATGTCAAATTAATTTCACTTACAACATGGAATTAAAATAGGTTGAGAAAACTACGTCCGTTTTTTACCACCACAGCAATGCAAGAACATGCGTGCTTGGAATGCGTCGGGCAAGCTGTCCGATAACCTGCATGTCTCCATAGAGTACGATTCTGGGATGTGTATGTATGTCCATGCCATTAAATGTAACTGTGATATACAGTAGTTATGATCTCTGTGTAAATCAATAATAACAGATGGACAAGCTTGATGTTTTACGACTACCTGCGATTTACAGCGTACTCAAAACAGCGCCACTCGACACTGTAATTCGCCGTTTGAACTCCAGCAACCCTCGAGTGGACACAAAAATGCACATAATGACACCTCTCTGAGCAAATTTCCCTTCCTCCTCGTAGCCCTCTTTCCTCTCCTCCACTATCCGTCCCCTTTTCATGAATTCTTTTTATTTAACAACCGTTCTGGGAAAGCGTTCGCCAGGAACACATCTCATACATATGCAGACTCACGGACTTCTGTCCGAGCCTCCAACAATGAGGGAGAGCATTAACATTCCCCGTTACCTCAAACGCATACAGAGAGAGCGACTCACACTGGCTCTCTGAGCTCTTTTTGTCCTGTACGCTCTAACAAATGAGCACCTTTGTGTTCGAACACTTCCTTGTCTCCAAACATTCATGGGGTCAAACACAGCATTCTGATCCTGGTAGACCTCGACTGAACTTGCTTCTAAAAACAGCAGGCCGGCGTGGGCTGCTCTGGGAAAACGGGATTAGTTCATTCCCAGCGACTTCAAAACACTGGATGGAGTCGGCACGGTTTGTACTGTAGAGTATATATATGCATGTAAACAATATATACGAAAGTATATATATTGTATATTTGCGTACAACATTCCTTATGTTTCGATTCATTTTCACATTAACATGTTTCCAAAGTATTTTCTTCCTTCTGTTTCGCATTGAAGTCAGATGATCCATGATGTCAAGAGTGGCGTCATGTCATTCCAAGCCTGCATTTTATTCTTTCCTCTGCAGGACACAAAATAAATGTTTTGAAGAATGTTGAGAACCAAACAACATCGACCCCCATTGACTTCCATTGCACAGACAAAAAACCACCGAGACATTCCTCGAAATATCTTCTTTCGGGTTTCAGAGAAGAAAGAGTCATGCTGGATGAATAAATGAGGGGAGAACTGTCTCTTTTACATGACTTGTAAGCAACACAGTTCAGGGACAACTGTGAAATAAAGTAGATATTTAATCCGGAGGAGAAACTTTCACAGTATAAATTACCTCAAATACAAAGACACAAAAATCACACTTAAAATCAGACATGATTCAGAAGCCAGTGGCATCACATCATTCAGAAAGCTTTGATTTACAAATAATCTTTCTCATGCTTTAGTTAAGGTACCATGATCAACATTTGGATTTGGACACGGTTACCATCTGACCACAGGTCGTGTGAGTACAAGTTAAGAGTTAACTCATGCCCTCAAGCTGTTGTGTCCTTTTTTCTTCTGAGCGGTGATGACAGTCACAGCGGTGAAGGAGGCTGGTGTCAGCTGACCCTGCTTTCAGCCAGTAACAGGAAATGTGATCTTTACGGCAGCTCCCTGAAAAACAATCTTGCTATTGTCGGCTTGACTCTGCTGTCTCTCGCGCCCGAACACAAAAAAAGACCTCACAATGAACGTCGTCCTGTCATTCCTGACAGTGAACAAATAATCCAGTCCCTTTATGTTGCCCTACAGGTAAATCAATTCCAGGAAACTGACACAAAATCCCAACATTAAGCTCTGAAGAATAGTTAAAAGTTCAGTTGCCTTAAGGAAACAGTCATGAAAATTCTTTCGTCGGTGTCATTCAAAACCTGAATGACTTTCTTTCTAATCCAAAACACGAAACTAAGCAGTATTCTGAAGAGTGCTGGTAACCAACAAAAAAACATTGGATCCCATTGACTTCCATTGTACGGGCACAAAACCACTGATCATCGCATTCTCACAATATCTTCATTCATATAGAGGTTCTGTTGAAGATACGGACTTCAGGCTTTGATGAGAACTTCCAACTCAAAAGTGATTTATGAATCTAAATTACACCAAATGATGATTAGATGACTTAAGATGATTTCCGAGCAATTAAGACAATAAAGTCAGGGGGTGTTGTACGTACATGTCAAAACCACTGTTGGCAAAAAAGAGCAATTCCTTCTAGATAAACAGTGGTTTCCTACCTGAAGCAATACGATTTCAAGGTGTATCATAAACTATGACTTTTAAAGCATCAGGAGCCACATAAATCATATCGTGAGAAAGACAAAAGCTTGGCACTTCTGTAACACACTGATCAGCGGGCTTCACAAGCGGTCCAAGGGGCCCGGTTACAACCGAACAAAGAAGAAGGAGCGGTGTCGAATCCCTCTGGCGAGCACAGACGAAACTTTATCCGCGCACTGCTGGCCATGACCTCATCGTGTTGTTTTTCCCGCGAACGTTCGGCTCACTGTGGCGCGCGCAACAAGAGCGCCGGGCTATGCGACCCCAGCAGATATCGAGAACGTACAGGTTTACTTTTGTTTGCAATGTCACCCACACTATTAAGGGATTTAAAACTATCACTTGGTTTATCTTCACTCTTATAACATAGAAGAACCAATTTTGGTTCCATTGGTCAAAGGTTCTTTAAAGAATAATCTTCTTTAATCTCTTTCTCACCGTTCCATAATCTGAAGAACCTTTTTTGCTGCAAAACAGAAAGGTCATTAAACACAAAGGTTTCCGATGCTTCTATGGCATTAAATAACCTTTTGAAAATGTATTAACATTAGATTAAGACAAAACCTGGAAAATGGCAAATTCCATGTAGACATTATTGTGTAGCTTGGGTGCTCATCATCAAAATCTGAATTTTATTTTTAATGTTGGGTTAAAAGTAATTTATCTTTAAACAAATCAATCATTAATCTAGATTAATTCATCATTAATGGATAGGAGCCATTTAAGGCTTCACTTTAACATTCTCTCAATGATCCGAATGTAAACTAATTCAAGTCTGTATAAATTCAAGTCTAAAACACATTAAATGAGTCAATGGTAGGGACTTAGTCAGCCTCAAATGACAATGAAACGTCAAGCAGTGCAAAGTAATTTAATCTCCATGCGGTGTAGAGCACAGGTTACACAGTTACTAGAAGACACTAGTAGCAGACTCCAAACTGGGTCTATTACGACTGATGCAATCTAAAGACAAGCAAGAGCCACATCCATCGCTCGCTGTCAACAAGCCCAACATGTCTGAAATGAGCAATGCCAGACCAATGCTAATGCTCATTTTGACTACACACATCTCACACTCCTAACGCATCTTCGAATTAAAGTTCAAGTTCCTATTCAGACTTTGCTCAGATTTCCGAATGACATACACTGATTTGTTAAGGAAGTGACAAACAAATGACTCGCAACGACAAATAATGATATGCAGTGGCCCCAAGAGGAAAAATTACAACCATTGTCAATTACATCATGACTTGCTCTGGCTGGCACACACAGTATATCGCAGGACCATAAATTTCATTTATACTTCAGTTAAATATACATCAACATACAATCGGCTTTCACGAGGAAATTTGGCTGACGATTAATTGTCTATTAAATAATTGCGATCAATGCGATTAGTAGTCTAGTTTAAGGCTTTGACAATACAACGAGTAATAACAATTAATTTATTCAATGAAGAAAACCTTTATAAATGTGAAAATGTTGCAAATAATTAACATGATTGACTAGAGAGTGTCCTTAAAAGACAACTAAGACTAAATATGAGGATGATGTCCTCTTGGTGTGTGGAGGCAGCAATTCTAACAAATAATAACAAAACAAATCACAACAAAAAACGCAGCTGTACAACTCCAATTATGGAAAAATGTCATTTAGTGAGTGCAGAGCAAGGGCAGCGCATGTAAAATGTTGCAGATACTGCCGATCCTTGTTAAAGGATTCACAATAACTGCGGTTATCTGAAATAATTGCGATGTTACGAGACGATTATTTCATAATTGCCCTATATACAAATAAACAATATTTCATTCCTAATTTTATTTCATCAGCATTTCTAGTATTGTGACTATTCCAGTCCAGCGTCTGTCAAATTTCAACAAAATGAAACATCAGGAGTGACAGAAAGTCATCCCAGCAATGTGAAAGACTTGACAGCATGACAACTGTGGTCGAAATCCAGATTATCACTTAAAAAAAATGTGTTTGTACTTTTCCTGAACACACGTAGAAATATAACTGTTGTATTGCTTAAAAGTAAATAGTATTTGAGGGCATCCTTTCTGTTATTTTGACTTTTTCATTTTCTGCAAATCAATATTTTCATTTGAAATGTGGTTGTCCTATTGTTAGAAGTTAACAGAACGTCTGAAGCATGTCTGGAATGGTCATGCTGACATATTTTGTGTCTATACTTTCAAGAGTTTCGAAAGGCGTCGACATAAATCATACCTGCCACTCCCCAGCGGTGAGTGTCCCTGCGATCTGACTCTACGATCAGTCCCGCCGCACAACTTCCATCTGTGGAGATGAAGAGGAGATGTTTCTCAGATCTTTCATTTCCTGTTTCTCACACACAGACTTATTAAACATCACCATATTTGATCAAATAATACTACAATTAAGTCGATATGAGCCACCCTGTCATAACAATGAACACAAACCGCAATAATAAAAGACATTTAAAAAACTTCTTGTTTGTGTTTATTTTAACGACGGGTGAAACTACAGGGAACGCTCACGTGCACGGCGGGTTTGGGACCTTAAGGTGCGTTCAGTCTCACTCGCACTTAAGTTAACAAACTGAAACTCATAGGATGCGATCATGTCGGTTCCTGTAATGTGCTACAAGAACTGAGAGAACTACAACTCTCAAGAAGCGAGTCAGTCGATGTCTACTTCACTGTTTTACTTACTTGGTGTGTTTGTTTGTCCTTCATTTTACTCTAAACGTATCCATGCATGTGATGTTTCTACCATGTAAATACAGGTGTTGAAAGTCGTGCTTGATAACAATCGTCTCAAAATGACAACTACTTCAAACGCGCACGAAACAGGGATTGACAGCGATCTCAAAACAAACCATCCTAAACTTATGCAAAACATCAAAGCCTCGCACACACACACACAAACACACACTCAACGTCAACCAACCTACACTTCCTAATAAAGCAAAACAGCACACACATGATAAAATGCAGCAATAAACACATGTGTGTACCTTCAGTGAAAGACAAAAGCATGCAACAGGTTTGATATTCCCTTTGTAATTCCTCCTGCAGTCGCCTTTTGAAATCTTCCGGCTTGACGTTAACGTCCAGATCCTTCCTGTGTAAAATCTCGTGTTAATCCTCAGTTAATAGTCTCACATCCATTAAAAAGGGCAGCAGCGGCGTTCAGCAGTCGTGCAAGAGGGAGAAAGTGAGTTATTACAAGTATCTCCACAAGCCCCGCCCCCGAGGCGGACGAAAATAGAATTGTGGGCGGGCTCCACCAAAAATAGCGCGTGACGTCGCTCGACTGCCTTCCCGCATTGTTTCGCGTGCATTCTTCGATTGGTTGAGGGTGCGCCACACATCCACACTGCACTCTAGTGTACTCACTAGTTCTCTGCTCATCATTTAAACCGCCACCACTGCAATAGAGCAACATGTATTGAGAAGCCCAAACATTTCTCTGAAATAAGTGTCATTTTCGTCCAAAAAGGATCAACTTATAAATACCTTGCAAAGTGGCATGTGCAAATATTTGAGGAATATGATTCTCTTATAAAACAACTCATTCTGATCTATTTAGCAGAAATGATTATACTTGTAAAGAGTTCATATGATTATATACACTCTTTTAGTGCACGATTGCACACATAGTCAGATATATGTATAATTTCATATGCATACTGTCTCTATGAGTGAAACAGAACCCGCCAGCGTTCACGCGCCACACGCGCTCTGAAACCACTACCTGAGCTGTTTCTCAGAAACCAGGACACACAGTGACGGTCTCCAGTGGGTTTCTGATTTCCTTTGTGAGGCCCGCTCGCTCACTTCTCATCACCGGCGTGGTCTCAAAACGTACTGAGCGGCCTACCCAGCTTGCGGAACTGCTCTGTGTTCCCCCAAAAAGTGCAGTCGAGTGCGCAACTCACTAGGTGTTGACAACAATTACAAGCAATCGGGTTTGAAAAAACTCGATATTTGCAGTGCAACGGGTTGTGGGTTCGATTCCCAGACAACACACGTACTAATAGAAATGTACGGCTTGGATGTGCTTGCAAGTGGATAAAAGGATAAAAGCATCTGCCAAGTGCATACATGGAAGGCCTGAATGTAAGAAAGTAGAATGAAGTCACGTGTCTTTTAAATTAGCGTTGAATTGATAAAGTCGGTTTTGTGAAAGCTTTGACAGTGTAGTGGATTCCTGCAAATACTGAATGCTCTTTACGTACTTGAATTTCTAGGGCAGAGGAAACAGAGACCCCATTACACACACGCACGCACTACACACTTATAACGAAACTAAAGCAGTGCTACACTGCACCTAAAGCTCATCCAACCGGGGGATCCCAGCAGTCTTACCAGAAACTCTTGAGTGTATGTGTGTGTGTGTACGTGCGTGCGTGTGTGTGTGTGTGTGTGTTATAATTACACAGTCCTTCAGTCTGAATCATATCCGGCATAAGATGAAAATAACAAGACCACGATCTGACACTGAAACAGCACAGCAGGGGAACAGACGATACACATACAAACACAAACACCCACACACACACACAGGCACCTATGTCAAAAGCAAGGTCTCCTACGACGGCAGCTAAACATAATTGCATTCTTGCATATGCTTATGATACGTCCAAACTATACATTTTAGAGAGCGTGTGAATTCCCTGAAATCAAAACCATGACCTCGCCGCTGCTCTCTTCATTTTGAACTACAGGAAACCTCATAAGCGGCGACATTTTAGACGCAAAGAAATGCACATCTCTGTTCTTTTATCTTTATCATGTACATGGTTTATTCACACTGTGTTTCTCCAGTATGATAACAATCAGGTGCTTTCTTTACATACCAGTAAGTAAAACTGACATAGTGTATTCTTTGTTCTATAGGCACAGGAAGTGGTCGCACATTTCTCAGATGCTTTCAGGTACAGTTGCTCCCGTTCAAAACGGCAATGATGAACTTTCATGCAAAGAGATTGGAATTAAAAAAGTCAAGAGACAGATAATACTTTGCTGTTTGCTGTTATATTCATGATTATAAAGCCATGTTTAGGAGGAACAAGGTAATTGAGGTTTGCCCTGTCGGAGAATTTTGCTTATTCTAGAAAACGTCTTGGTGCCTTAAAGATCTTTTCGTAAACACTGCACAAAAGATTAAAAACTCGTCATTACCTCAAACATATATTGTTCACATTTGAGAAATATTTTTTTCATGCAACACAAAAGGAGATATTTTACAGAATGAGGAGCTTGAGAAAATGCTCTGAAAATACAATCCATCTATCAACGCTTTGTCTGCCACCTCGTGAAACTGACGTTTTTAGCAACGTATGCGGCTGTGATTTTAGAGGTGTTAGTTAGCCACATTGTAAAATATGTACGACTTGTTTTGATATCAGTTATCAATCATAAATGTAAATACACACGCTGTGTGTATCAAAATCTGTGTTTTGAAAGTCCTGCTGAGTGAATTAAAAAAAGGTTGTGCGCACCCTCACGAAAAAATGGGGATAATCGTGTCCATGAACACGCATTAATAGATATTGCGTCTATGCCATGGACTGCCGTGAGACTGGGTTGAAATAATAGACATGGTGTTAACCATCAATTGTAAATTGACATGGGATTAAAACTCATGGTTTTCATTTTATTTTCACCCTAACAAACACTCGCAACATAATAGCAAGTGCATGCCAACCACTTACTTTTATTTTTAGTTTGATTGTAGTTTTAACTTGTATTAGCTGTTCATTTATTCTTTGTGTGTTATGTTAAGTCCATTTTGTTGCTAATTTGTTATGTTTTTGTCACAAATTTATTTGTTGAATTTAAATTTTTTTTTTTGAATTTGAGATTTGTTTATTTAAGTTTTCCTTTAGTTTTTTATTTATTTTGAGTTAATAATTTTTGTGCCTCAGTTTTCCTGTCACTCAGCATGACTACATATTTCAGGAGGTGGCTAACCAAAACCTTACCTCTCCCCAGACCCTAAGATCACAACCGCAAAGGCTAATTTAGCTAAATCGTGATTTTCACGAGGTGGCAAAGCAACGATAAGTGGCTACTCTAACCCCGCCCCTAAACCTAACGTCACGGGGCAGTCAGATCATAAAAAAACATACCAATGAGATCTAGGAAACAGGAATTCCCAAGAATGGGCCATCTTGAAAAACAGGTATGAATTGCATTTATATATATGTATACATATGAGATGGGTGTCACGAACACAAATGAATAGATTACAGTTCATGACAATGTCACAAATTCCCTTGAGACTTCCCAGCATCATAGCAACTGCATGCCAATGGTCTAACATCCACCTGAAAAACACCAGCTTAATACCACGGGAATTCTGAACTATTTTATTTTATTTACAAGTTGATAATTTGTACTAATGTAATAACTAAAAAAACACATTGCTAGAAAAAAGCCAGAAGCCCCACCATCAGTCCCGACTCTAACCATAATGTCACTAGCGCAAAAGCAAATCGTACTAAAATGTATGAATAAAATCGTAAGAATTCATACGAATTAATCAAAGTAATCCACCTCATAAAATCGTTATGTTGAATAGTTATAAAAAAACCCTAAGTAGCTGCGTAGCAAATCCATAGTACTCACCCACGTCCTAGAGACGGCATGTCAGTGTGCTAACAACAACCCAGAACACCTCAGGAATTGCATAGCAACCCCATGGCAACCACCAACATAACCCCCAATCACCAAAAGTGTCAATTTGAGGTTTTTGAAGGGAAATATTCAACATCCCACCCTCAATACCGCAGTTTCTTCCAACCTGACTAACATTTGGCAATAATTACACCGTTATTGTACGACAGATCATGCAAAACAAGGTTTGTTCTGTTTGCTATACAAAATCAGCTTTGTCACTTTCAAATTCTTTCTCTCACAGACAAATGCGGAATTGGGAAACCGATGCTGAGCATGCCAACAAAACCAGTCATATGAATCAACCAGATTTGATTACATCTCTGGCCTCAATGTGCTCTTTCAATTTCTGCTGCACTACCTTCCTCTTAAATAACCTCCACACACACAATGAAAGCGGGTCAGTGTTCGCCTCCTAATGTGACAGGTTTGATTGGGATGTGTGCTGTTATAATGGCAGCCATTGATAAACTTTAATCGGATTCTCTATGGCATTTGGATGGACAGTAAGAGAGTCATGCACAGGCCCGCCCGGGGTCTCTTGTGTGGAAATGTCAGCATCTACGGCTCTGTTCAACTGTCAGATTTACCCTTTGGTGGCCAAGTATTAATAAATCCTTACATTGATGAAGGTTGCTTGTTCAAAGCACTGTTTCTTCAGCTTGACTTTGTTCAATTGGCGCTACTAGTTACTGTATTTCACCTATTTTGCATGGTTTTGGAAATAGAAATATTAAGTTATAGTCATGCAAATGAAGAAAACAAAGAGAGAGAGGTGGGGTCACAGTGTGCCAGGAGGGTCGGTCCCTTAAGGACTCTGAAGGAATCTAGAGAATGTTGGATAAGAAGAGAGAGCAGTTAGCCCTGACAGAGAGAGAGAGAGAATGAGGGCCAACGGGCTGCAAGGCTTTCAAACAAACAGAAAAAACAGATGGAGCTGAAGGAAAAGAGAGGGCGTGGAGAGAGAAAAGAAGAGTTTAGAAAACGGATCAAGTGTGTGTGTGAGATGGGAAGAGGGATTAATAGGGAGGAGTTTTACTGGGTGTGACGTGGGCCGGCGTTACACTTTAGATAATGTGACTCATGGATGAATAAAGCAAGGCAAAGCAAACACAACACTGCGGCACATTGTATCTGAGAGTTTACTTTGGCTTCCACTCGCTAATTAAAAATCCCATGTCAGGAGTTTAGAAACGTACAAAAGCCTCGTGGGAGGTTCAGCATTCCAAGAATCTTGGCTGCGCTTTAGGTTCTTTGAATTTGGGAACGTTCAGGCACTGTTTCGGCCATCGACTTTTTTGGTTTTGGTTCATCTGCATGTAACCAGAAGCCGTTATTGGGATGCAAGCCTTGCAATAAATGCACGAGAGAAGTGGTAAAAGTTAAACATAGAATCACTCATTCACAATGAGTGTTATTGAGATGATTCATGCATGCGGTGAGGTGCCATGTGATGTGATTGTGTGACCTGTTGTGTACATTTCACACAAATGCAAAGCTTTATGGTTTCACTTCTTTTATTGCTTTTGGATTATACTGGATATATTTTATTATATATAAATATTCGTTCTCAAATCTCATTTATTGTGCTTATTTAACCTTGGTGATTAGTTAAAAGATAGTAAACAACACTGTAAAATACTATTTTGTGTGTACTGAGCAAAATTCGTCCACCAGAGTGTTGCGAACAAAGATTATTTTGTTGACTGGATGTAGATACTCAAGTTTTTGTCTGAAAATTATGTAAACTCAACAAACAGACAAGTTCCCATCATGCATTGTGCCATATTTAGTCCGGTTTTTAATAAAATTTTAACAATGATTCCTGTTTTAGTGTTTGCTAAGTTTATTCATGCAGTTGTTGTTGAAAATGATGCTTAGTACCCTGTTGTATTTAGAGTTGTTTTTAATGAATGATGTTTCATTGATTGATGTTTGTGTTTCTGGGGTTGAGGTCTAAGTACATGGTCCCTACAATGTACAATGTTTTGGGCGTTCTTCATTAGACTTAAGTTTGAGCATGTTTATAATTTCATACAACTAATATAAGAAAACTTAATATTTTGAGGTGGGTGGACTTTTTAATATTTGGGAAGTTAGCTTGTTGTCCAGTTATTTCAAGTTGGTTCAACTGATTTTTCTTTTTGTAATTACTAATAAAATTTAGTTGAGATAAACTACTTGTGAAATGGAAAACATGCTGTGTTACTTCACATTCACACACATATGATTTGAGGTCTGCAACATAGGGCAAGAGTTTAACATTTACATTTAGTCATTTAGCAGACCCTTTTATCCAAAGCAACTTACAAAGAGTTCGGGGAGCAATAAGCGATATGTCATAAAAGAGCAGTTACAAGTTTGAAATTTTTTTTTAATCTATTTCTTACTGATTTAGAAAGCTTTGAACTTCATGACAAAGAGCAACGTGGACATTCTTTTGGATTTCAGAGAAAAAATTAAGTTTCATGGGTTTGGAACACATAGCAGCGAGTAAGTGATGACAGAATTGTATTTTTTCGGATGAGATATTTCTTTAAAACTTAATTATTATGTTCCTGTGGTTCTGTCTATTTGGCAGTAACACAATGTCTTTTAATATCCAGGAGTGGTTTAACATCACACCCTTTCACACCCTTGTTACTGTATTATCTGGGATCTTTACTTTCTCATAAGAAAGTAACCGTGTCTACACCGGACGTGACATGCGCGATGCGACATGACTACTTGATTGGTTTTAATGGTTTTGTTGCCTCATGCCGTTCATTTTTGCATTTATTTATGATTTGTAATTCATTAAAGTGATAGTTCCCCCAAAAAGGAAATTTCTCTCATGAATGACTCAATCTCTAGTTGTTCTAAACCTGAATGCATTTCTTTGTTGGGTTGAACACAGAGACAGATATGTGGAAGAATGAGTCCAACCAAACAGTTTTTGGACCCTATTGACTACCATGGTGGGAAAAAATACAATTGTAGTCAAAAATGCTCCAGAACGGTTTACTTTTCTTCATTGTTCACAATGTCTTATTTTGTGTTCAACAGAACAAAAAAACGATAAAGTAATTTTTACAAAATTCTTTTACAAAGAAATGTATACAGATTTGGATGATTTTGAGATTTTGGGTGAACTTTTCCTTTAATATTTAACGGATCAAGCTATTTCAAGGTCGTACGTCACAGAGTAAATTTGATCACATTAGATTCTAAACACTGAAGCTAATGAGTACTGTTGTGAAATATTGTGCACATACACACAAGAAAACACACATGCGCTTGTTCAGTGTTGAACACATTACTGGGTTTCGGTGCTGGAAATGGGGCCACAAAACCTCTTCATTTTTTGGAAATAGTAATGCACAATGCATATAGAAAACAGACAAAGGATGAGGCGCGAAGTACGACACAGATGAAGTTTCCACACTCTTTCCAGTGTTTTTTGGGTATGTGGGTACGTGTGGGCAGCAGAAAGCGTTGCAATGCGACGCTGAGAGTTCAGTTACTGCTGCTGGAAACCGTTTCATATGTGATGTTCATATATAGTACATCAGAGACCCCAAACACCAAATTACAACATGGAAAAAAAACATGGGGGTGGGCTTATTAACAC
The DNA here is from genome assembly GCF_947034865.1 of Barbatula barbatula. Taxonomy (NCBI): domain Eukaryota; kingdom Metazoa; phylum Chordata; class Actinopteri; order Cypriniformes; family Nemacheilidae; genus Barbatula; species Barbatula barbatula. Next base: position 16,208,988 of record NC_136780.1, read on the forward strand.
TAAAAGTTTTATTATTATTAGTTAAATAATTTTAACTTGACATTATGGTAAACCATTTATCGTCACCAAATGAATATTCAGATAGGTGTAGATAACAGTTGTTTTGCCTTTCTACTTATTTCTTTTAGGTATTCAGTGAAATAAATGTTTTAAGTTAAACAGTGAAGGAATTCATTTTAAAGGGACAGTTCATTTAAAAATATTTATTTTATCAACACAAATGATATTTTGGAGAACGTTGGCAACATTGACTTCCATTGTATTTACATAAAACCACTGAGGCATTTCTCAAAATATCTTCTTTTTTGTTCCACTAAAGAAAGAAAGTAATCTAGATTTGGAATAATATCAGGTTGAAGAAATAATGCATTTGTTTTAAGTAACTTAATCATTTTATTTGTCATGTAATATTCAGTAATTATTTAATTAAAGTATATTTAAGCATCAAATAAATTGTGGTAAAACTGAACCACAGCAAAAATAAGTATATAAATAATTAAAATAAGGCCAGTTATAATTACATTTTTGCAATAATAAAATCAGTAAATTAATTAATAATAATTCATCATAAAATCTGGAAACTTTTCTGGAAACATGAAGTGCAGTGGAAACTGTAGTGAGACTTCAGTTTGTGGCTCTATATGGACAGCGAGAGCAGTGAAACCGACACTGGGTAATTCCCAGCAAGCGTTGAGGTGGACGTGATGTACTGACAAGCAACCACCTTTTAGAACAACAACAATCCTGAAAAGGTGGGCGGAAGAGGTGGAAACAGAAGCTAAAAATAAACTCTGTCTTTACTTGTCTGCGTCTCGGTCAAACTACCATCCGTTCCTTTCTGTGGCTGCGCTGCGTGCTCGTCCCCTTTAGATTTAGGTGCTGAGCTCTGTCGCATAGAAACGTCTATTAGATGCTGTTTTAAAAAACAGAGCTTAAAATAGACGGCCACATAGCAAGCAAATGTCAACCTTATAGTTTGTACATTTGAAAATATAGCTAGTGTGTGTAGGCTTCAAATGTAAGATCTAAGTTTAAAAGCTAGAAATCTAAAAATATCAACAGCAGTGTGGTTTTCTTGAGAACTACTGAATATAAGGTTTGCATGAGACCATAATGTTCTAAAAAATACGCCTGCTGTCCTTTTGAAACCTTTTTGTGATTTTATTTTTTGCCGTAAATCATTATTAGTCACCCTTTATGTTTGTCACTGGGTTTTGGACAATTTCTAACCAATAAAAAGTTCTTGTCAACTTTGACAACACAACATTTAATTATTTAAAAAGTAGGGTTTTTTACAATTTTCTGAAAAACAACAAATGTGGACATCCGAGGCTTCAAAAGGACAGTACAGCAAGTTTTTACATTCGTAGTATTTTTACACCAGACATGTGTAATCTTTAAAGTGTTACGTAAAGTCTAAAAGGAATGTGTTGGAATCTCGTGGGTTTCCAGCTGAGCGATACTGAATGTTTCCAATCTAACCTGTATGTGTGTGCAACTCAAATAGCTGAAATACTTTGCGATGAAAATATGCATAGGAACATTGACCAGCGCGGACAAGCTGGTGACACAATGGAATTCATGATTTCTCTAGATGTCATTGTTGGTACATCTGTGTGAGACAGTGTGGTCATGATGCACTGCAGTGACAATGAAGACCCCCAAAGTGAAGCATGTGAGTGACACATGGTGCTTCCTGTCAGTCTTTGAGTCTGACTCAAGAACGACATGGAAACTCTCATAGTCACCGCTAAGCAGGAGGACTGCTGAGAACATAAATTCTGCGAGACGTTTAGATTAAAGTGTACATAGATTTAGGGAAATGTCGACCTGTGAAGAAAGACTGATCAGACACAAAAGCACTATATGTTTCAGTTTTCAATGCAAAAAACACAACCAGAGCAATTCGGACCTAATCGTGCCATCTTGAGTAAATAAGGACAATGGAATAATCTTCCAAATTCAGTCCGGTCTGCCACTTTTCTCACTTTCTAAGCAACCAAAACACATGTTTCCATTAATACCGGACAGGAACATGCTAACTGACCTTCTTACAGAAAAAATACAAATCCTGGCGACTTGTATAATTGTTGCGTTCTTAAGAGACGGCCGCAAGGAGAAAATGAAGAGACCACTCCACATTTTCATTTCATCAGCATTTCTGAATATATTGTGTCCATTCCAGTGTTGCATGAATTTCGACCAACCTCAAGAGTGACATGAAGTCATCCAACGGCATGACAAGACTGTGATCAAATTTGAGGTTATCACATGAAAATATAATCTGTGAACCTATCCTAAATGCATGTACAAATATATCTGTGGTGTTGCCAAAATTTAAAATGAACTTGTTTTCTTCGCAGTTTTTGAGTTGACTTGGTTTTGAGTTTCTGCAAATAAAAACAACATTTTAATAAAAATGTGGTAAAAATATTGTTAGTTAAGCGAAACCAAAAAATATTTTACCTAAACACATACTCATAAATAGAAAATTTTGAAATTTCAAATGTAAAAAGTCTCTTAATTATGTCCTCGTGTCGCTTCATTGTTTCCTATATTTTGTGACTCAACAAACTTTGGACAAATGTGTCTGCTGAATACCTAAATGTAAATTTGAAAACTCAATTTCATGAAATAAAACAAATCTGAAACAGGAAGTGTTGTCTCCAACTTGCAAAATTAACTAATACTGTCAAATGTCATTTTACAAGTTTCAAATCTGTTTATATCTTCTTCAAACTATTGATCAAGATTTACAAATGTTTTGAAATATACACTTGTGTGAATTATCAATTTCACCTCATGCAAACCCAAATCACATGAAATGACGGACGTAAACAGGCATAAAATCCATAACGAGTAGCCAACCTCCGGAAAATCTTCCTGAAGAAAGCAACAGAATAACACTTAGCTCTCATGACCACATTATGCGGCGTGGTGAAACAGATTAAAATCTGGCCTGGTAACCAAAGGTTTCAAGCTAACACACTTAACCTCAGGTTGCTTTTGAAGGTTTTGTGCTGTAATAAGTCTGCTGCAAGTGGTTTTGGATAGAAAGTGTTTATAAAATGTCTGTTTGCTTGAACAAGGAAAAATCTAACACAACATGGCTTGAAAAAGTCTCTATGTACAATAAAAGTCTGATCTGAAATGATTTCGCAGCATGTTCAGCTGCAAACATGAATCATCACTGGGAGTAATTTATTAATAACTGGCCATAATGTGTGTTTTTCCAGGAAATGTCTGAATAAATAGGAACGTTTGGACTGCCAGCAGCAGGCTTTCGGCACTCTTTGCTTAGTGACTAATGGGAAAGCGCAAAACATAACAATGTTCTTATTAAAACATAAGAGACGTAGATGTTGAAATTCAGTGGGAGATATTGTATTAACTGACACATTTAGCAAATGACTCCCAAGATTTAAGTAATACATCCCACAGGATAATTTTATCGCTCAGGGTTTCCTCTTATGTGTCCCGCGAGGCATTGACTTGTTTTTAGATTTTCTTTATTAAAATGCATCACAAGAAATAAAATGAGAGTCTTGACATACAGAAAGAGTTTAAAGCCAGTTAATATAGTTGTTAAATGAGCTCATTTTTTAATCTCATTATTTCATACTGTAACTGTGCTCAGATTCTTTTGGCAGATCTGAGCACAGTTTGCCCACTTTGACATCATTTGAGGAGACACGTGAGATTATTCGGGAGAAAAATAGGTAACTTTATTGACTTAAATATTAAGATCTCTGTGACCTTAAACACGATAATATATACCACACATACCCACAAAAGGACGGAACGGGTCACCAGAATTTATAATCCAAATACAATGTCAGACATTTACTCCTTGTGCACCACTAGTAACAAAAATAAATGGATGGAGACAAATAACTCAAACTCAACTGCAATATGATAAATCCACCACATGCTTGATAAATCTATAGCTAATGTAAATTTATTGCCTCATTTTGCGGTTTGAAAGCACAACACAAACAAAAAACTTTTCCATGCACTTATTTACAGACATTTTCTATTTATTCAGTTCGCTGAAGTCACCAGAGGAGGGCATCAAACACATGACCACATCTGAGAAGAACCTTCGCTATGACTCTGTAAACAAAGCACTCATGTGGATAATCCCAAAATTGTCGGGAACAAAAATAGTTTTCTCATATCCTGCTCGGTATGGAGCTTCACTGTCATGCTATGCACGAAAGACATATTTTCATGTCTGAAGCAATATGTCAAAGCAGCTTATGTTAGGGATTACAGTTGATCAATTCCAAGCAAACTGGGAATGTTGTCTTGGGTCCTGTGGTTGGGGGGTTAGATTCATACACACCGCTGTGAGAATGGTTGGGGATTTATTTATGAAGGTCCTGTGAATAAACTCTTCAAAACACGTAAGTAATTCTAAATAAATCTTTCAGCAAGCAAAATGCATAAACGTATTACATGAAAAGAAAAGACGCTCCAAGTGTTTATAAATAACTTGTCTCTTTTCGGCTGTTAACATTGATGATGCAGACATGTGGCGTTTCTGGGAATGGAATAGTTTAGAGATCAATCTTTGTCTGAAAGGATGTGCAGTCAGGTGACCTTCTTACCCCTCTTGACCTCAGGGCTTCATGCGAGTCGGCCTCTGGGAGAACATATTAGTGAGTGCTGGTTGGAGATCGGGTTTCCTGTGACCCATTTCCAGGGTTGAGCAAAAAAATGTAAGGGGTGCTTTCTGAAACATGCATCTTCATTTCTAATGATCGTATGTGTTGTTCAGGGCTTTTCAAAGCCTCTGACTAGAAGTATTTAACTTTGACAAGTTATCCGTCTTGTACCATTTGTACTAATAAATTTGCAAAAAAAAACATTCAGACATCATTTACTCATCTTCATGCCATTCAAAAACTGTATGACTTTCTTTATTCGGTGGACCACGAAAGAAGATATTTTGAGAAATGTCCCAGTGGTTTTTTGTCTATGTAATGGAAGTCAATTGGTCCCAAAGTTGTTTGTTAATTATCATTCTTTATAATATCTTATTTATGTGTTCTGCAGAAGATGCATAAAATATGTTTTTTAAGAATGCCATTTATATTCCAATAAAATGTCTATATATTGCATTTAAATTAATACAGCAAATAGAATTTGAACTCAAAGATGCTGAGAATCCAAAGAAATTCAGTATATTAACTAGAAATGCTGTATGCTTGTCGGGAAAAAGCTTTGCACGTTGGCTTGAAAAAGTGTCAAAAAGATCTATGTAGAAACTAGAATATTGTTCTCATGATTTTATTGGGCCAATAGTCAACCACCCACAACACCCTAGCGACACATTATAACCAGTTCCAAGACCTTACAAACTGCACAACAATGACCTGGCAACCATCCACTACACCTTAGCAAGTGTTTTCCAAGTTTAGAACAGTCAACCGACAATTTGTCCTGAAAATTTAAAAACTGAGTTGTGTGATAATCTGACTGTGAAACCAAATAGACAATAATCTGTGGTTTAGAAACAAGAGCGAGTTTTTCTGTTGCATGTTGCAGCCCATGGATTGGCAGTGGATTGGAACATCTGGATGATCTGAGGTCTGCCCTCGACAGTACAGTGATATTCCCAATGGATGAGAGGAAAGATACAGGACAGGCCAGTGGCAGAACAGAGAGTACCACTTCCTGTTCAGGACAGGAAGGGCTACCGCTATTCTATCTTATCACTTAAAGCACAGGCGGTCCGGTGAGACAAGGGTACAGCAGAGAGGGGATAATGAGAGGAAGACAGTTTAACTCCCTGTTTAAATGAATGCTTCTGGAAAAACGAGAATCTCAAGTCACTTGAAGGCATCGAATTCAGTGGATTGAATTCAAGTGAATTTGGCCCTTGTTTTCGTGCCAATTGTCACGTTTCAGCGATGCATCAAGCTTACGGCGTGCTATTCATTGACTACTTCAGCAGAAACTGGCAGCATTCCTAACCAAAGCTTCTCTATTTAAAGTTCAAAAGTAAAGACTTCAACATATAACATGTTTACTTCCTATTTTCGATGTTAAAATGGGCATTTCACATGGACAGACTCACAAAAGTAAGCAGCTAATGAGGTTTTGGGGAAACAGACGTCTACCTCAGACTGTGGGACTAAAGCATCACAAGGCCGGCCACAAGGCCACTTCCTTGTGGATGTGAGAAGAGGGCATTTCCTCTCAAATCTCCACAATTAGCCTAACACGTCCACAAAACCATTGGAACATTTAGCGGACCCTGACGTAATGAGTCTTCTTATAGTCTCAATAAAGAAACTACTTGTTCCAAAGTCTAGAATAATAGATGACTGACAAACTTAAATCTATAAATTGACTCCTTTTAGCAGGCACACTCCCAAAACAAGGTAAAATATTGATTTTACAACCTGACGCTATTAGAAAATCTATAAAGATCTACAGAGAATGTGTATTGTGAGGTTGTTCCGAAAGCCAACCCAAGAACCCAAGAGTCAATATCAATCGATACATCTTATACATCTTTAATTTTTAAAGAACCCCCCAGAATCCCACAGGGAGAAAATTACCCCCGGAAAAAGAAGAACAACAACTGAACAACCTTTAAAGGACCATTGAAGAACCTTTATTTGTTATAGACATTCAATCATATTCCACCCACCCAAAACACAAACATAACCATCCCTTCCCATCCATTTCTTCCCCCTTTCCACTTCCTGAACCCAAAACATTGCAAACATCACCCAAGCAAGACTTTAGAACCCACTGAGAATTCCTCAATTCCCTTTCCAACGTCTACAAACATTTCTCATTTTCCCTTTTCTAAGTCATGAGACTGTTATTTGTCCTAGACTGACACAGATGCACTATGCCGTTACACTCACTTTAGCTCTGGGTGGGTCTGTTTCCAATTTTCTCACCCCTCCACCCATAAAAAAAGGTACCTCCAAAAACAACACAACAAGTGAAGAAAACGGCTCGCGCACCGTTAAAAGTTTCCCTCCTTCAAAGACACACGCGCACTCACACACGTATCGAGGCAGCAAACAAAAGCTGCTACTCCTAAACTCTTATCAGGGCTTTCCTTCCCCTCCGCGAGAGCGTGGGAGCAGGGAGCCGGAGCAGAAACCTGTGACCGCAAACAACAGGAGGAAGCCAGCAATCTGAGTTCAGACCATTCCAGAGAGAGGGGAAGAACGAGACATGCTGAGAGGAAAGGATCGCACAGAACCGAGAATTAAATCAAAACCAGAGGAAGCTTCAGAGCGAAGTTCAGAGGACCAGAAGCGAGCTTGTCGTTGGTGCCTCTGTGATGCTTCTTGTCAAATGAAACCAAAGCTGGAAAATGTGACTGAATGGAGATGAGAGAAATGACAAAACAAACACTCACCAGCGAGTCGAGTGTACATCCAGTGTGTAGGGCTTTACAATGCCATAGTCACCAAGTGTGTCTCACAGTGTCCAACCAGCGCAGTCAGTGTCCTCAACAAAAGACAGAAAGAGAAGGAGTAGGGACACGCTCTCTCTTCTCCGCTCATTCAGACAGTACTTGCTAATAGAAACTGGCAATGCGTCTTTGCAGTAACAACTTGTTTGAGGATTCCCCAAATGTCTGAAGCTGCAAGCGGAGGAAGAAAGGAGAGGAAAGAGAGTGTGAGAGTGAGTGAGAGAGTGTGTGTGCTTGGTGCTGAAGGGAGGGCTGGGGGGTTAGGGGAGGTGGGAGGTACACGCTCTGAGGGGACCGGAGCCATCGTAGCAGACAATAGCAGGAAACTGAACATCAGGAGCTAAATAGCAACAGGCAAATTATTAGAAAGTACAAGAAGAAACAATTCAAGATTGAAGGAAAGTTGTTGTTGCCACTGCATTTCAAATAATTTTCGACAAATTTTAAGGCGTGTCTGGAATATTATAGCAACAGTTTTCCAAAATGTTTTCCAACCCTGTTTTCTTTTGTTATGTTTGTTCAACACAAAAAGGAACGCTTAGGCAGAATCTCCGAGCTGACAAAAACATTGTTGCATGGATTGTTTTCTTGTCAATGCAATTCTTTTGTCTGGGGAAGTGTTTTAAATAGAATATTAGTCCATAGTTTTTTGCAGACTCTATCCTGCCTGCCATTTTTACAAATTTGCAAGTGAAGCAAAATGCATTGTGTAATGCTTGTTGTGTATTACAATGTCATATGACCCAATCACGTGTGTCAAATATCATCAATCATGTCATCAATTATCATCATAAATGAACCTAAGTTTGTGGAAATATTGACTAATTTCCAATCTTTCAATAAAAATTTTTAGGGTAGAATATTATTATGTAGTCCTATTCTATCGTACATGTATTAACTGTATATTTACTGCAACTACTAACCGTACAGTCTTCCTGGACTCTTAGTTCTTAGTGTGGTGCAATGGCCAAAAACTATAAATAAACAATATAGATTACTTTGAGTGATTGTGTTATTGTTTTATAAAATAAACCAACCGATAACGTGAAAATATAATTATCGGAAAGTATTATGCCTACAATAACCGGGTAGTGAAAATCTGATATCATGACAGTCCTTTTAAATCATACCTGTCAAGACTCCCGTTTACCTGGGTGTCTCCTGTTTTTCAGACCCATCTCCTGACACCCTCATGTTTTGTTATTTGCTACCAGTAAACTCCCGGAATGGACAGATGGGGACTCACCCAGGAGCATGATCACAAACAGATGGAGGGGGACACCTTTAGGTCTCCTGGATTTTGGTACGCAAATGTTGACAGGTATGTACGTGTAAATACAAGTATGTGGTTGTTAATGTACACTTTAATTACACATAATGTGAAATAATGAGAATGAAAATGAACAATCCAGTCATGTGCATTGCATATGGGACAAAGCATTCCTCTACTTTGTGAAACGCTTTACATTTTTATCAAAATGTGATCCAGGTAGTTTGTGCTTACGCAAAGCAAATTATGCATATGTGTGGTATGTAAATCCGTATTATTATCTGACTTTTGACACAATGTATAGTATACAGTAACATATCGAACTGTCAAGGCATTTATATACGATAAATATTTATATTTTACAGAAATATTTAAATTTGAAGGTGTTTCGCACCAATTTTATTATTATTGTTATATATTGTTATTATTAGTGTAAACAGATTTAGTTTGATTTTTATGCAATCTGGAGTAGGTATACACTTAATCTGTATGTGCGTTCGCAAGGAATTGAACCTTTTACCTTTCCACATGATCTATCAAGCTGAAGTACAGGAACAGTTTAGCTGTGTTTTCCTTATTTAACCCAGTTATCCACATGGTTGATACCAGTCAACACATGAGTGCTGTATTTGTTTGACTGCACAAATCTACTTTGTCTGTTCCCTTTCTTTGTATCTGTGTGTGTTTCTGCATGTACACACACAATAACAATGTAACCTAACTTCCTGTCTTTAGGTCACAGCCTCAATACTACAAAAGACTATATTATTAAGTGGTCTGATTACACACACAACGAGACACATTTCACCACTGTAATTCAATTTCAGAGGTCTTAGAGAGGACAGTTAGACATACATTTTTCTTTCTGTGTCTTTACACAACCTACATCATTTATTAGCTGATCTTTTTTACACCACACAATAAATAAACAAAATAAATAAATAACTAAACGGAAAACGTGTAAAAGTAAAAGTGTAGAGCAACTGATTGAATTATTATTGAATTATGATTGAAACATAGTCAGAAACTGAGTAAAACGTGTGGGTCTGGTCTCATGATTTAATATAAATGTCAAATCTATGGAAATGCTGTGTCACATTTACTTAGAAGTAATGGTTGACCAGTTCCTTTAATCCATTATTCTATAATTATCGTTATACATAACTCTTGATCTATGTATTGTTATAAAGACATGTATTACATTGTAATAACAAGATTCATAGTCATGTCTACCCACTCGAGTCCATGTGGAGCTTCAAGACATATTGAGTTGTTAAATGTTGCAGAAACGCAAGGGGGGCCTCGAGCATATGAGTTTCATTTCGGACATTGAAAACAACAACATGCGTCATTATGAATTGCATGGCGAAAAGAGAGTATGTGGTTGTCATTAAAATTACTAAACACGTAGACGAATGCTCTCCAGAGGCCGGGATACAAACACACAAAGAGAAACACACATTCAGGCACAAGAAGAGGGCAGACGGACACACACACACATGCTTTGAGGAGAAAATTCTTTGGATTGTTCCCCTGAATGTATTTGGGAGACTTGCTGTTTTAATATTCGCTAATATCAAACACACAGGATTGATTAAAATGTTAGAAACACATATGCTTTTACTCACTGGCCTACCAAACAAACTCTTCTTCACAAACTTATTGAATAAGACAACCATCACTGCTTTTGCTAATGCGTTGGGTTGTTAACTATTACATTCTGGTGCAAAACTCCTATAAATTTGCATTGAAATAATTGATATCTACATGGTGGGCCAACTAAGTAAAAGCACTGCCCTAGCAACCACAACGAACACCATAGCAACCACCAATTTTATTCCCTGGCAGCCACCACAATGTTTTTTTGGCATTTTTTGAGGACATTTCTAAGTCTAGTATTGACATAATGCAGTCTATCTTCTTCTATATTTTTAGATTTCTCTTGTTTTTAGCTACCAAATGAATAAAACTTAATTCTACATGCGTGCATTGCTTTTTCGTGTCAAGTCCAGACTTTGTTTTGTCTTTTGCATTCCCACTAGTGGCAAACAAATATAAGCATCATCAAAAACCAACTCATAATGACATACTGGCGTGCTTACCTATACTGTACATCAGTCTATAAATACTGTATGTTTCCCTAAAGAGGTCACTCGGCACACGGCCAAGAGGTTAAAAAAGTCTAGCAACATGCAAACAATGCCGGGGCTTTTTCTGGGTCGATGCACTTTTTGTTTTGTTTGTGTATAATCAGATGCTTCCTTTTCCGACAATTCACCGAACCACGTTCAACAAAGAGAGGACAGAGATGGACAGAGACGAGTCAGGAGGAGAGGAAGATAGAAACAAACATGAAAAAACAAATGTATTAGAAATTGTGAAATAAATGTTTCATAATATTACTCCAAAGTGATTTCCAAAGAACTACAAAATAAAACATTCCCAGTGAAACGTATTTTTTTATCTTATGTCATCAGACAATAAAACACTTAACTTTTAACACTGTGGTCATTCTAAGAAATTAATTAAATGGAACTGCGTGATGGAGCAATAAGATCAAAAGAAAGCATGAACCCAAACTGTACTATATGTGTGAACCGGTTTTTTAAAACATATTGACTGGCAACTGTCAGGATTCCAGTGAATGGCAGATCTAGCACAAGTGTAACGTAATGTAACACACCAGCACACATAGAAACACAAACAGATGCTCTGCATCCCCGGCTAGAAGTCTCCCAAGGGACGAGAGAGATGCTACGTGCAGATGCTCAGTTCAGCTCCACTTTCACCATATAGTCGAACCTCCTACGTAAAGGATTTAGTTGTAGTTCGATAATGATCTAATTTAGGGCTGTTTAGAAAAAAGATTTCAAGATAATGTAAGCAGGGTCTATTGAATTATATTGCTGATTTAAGTTAATGTTTGGACATGTATTCATTTTACATAATACATGTTCCTATGTTATTTATTATAGAACCAATCTTTGTTTGGATGTAAACACATCAATTGCTATGGAAAAAAAAGTTGAAACCTTTACGATATAGAGACTCTTTAGCAATAGATGGCTTCAAAGCAACAGCATTAACAAACGTTACTGCGCATGCACGTTTATGGACTGCCCTTAACTTCTGATAAACATTCACAAACAATAGGGCGCATGTGGATTATTTCAGATAAAAAGCTAAATAAACCGAGAAGACTTGGCTAAACTTGCCTCTACAATATTTTTTATCTAGACTGCAATACCAAGCTCAACCGCTAGATGTCAATGACTATGTTTACATGTGCACCAATAATGCAATTATTTCCAATAATCAGTGTAAGCTTAATCGCAGAAATGTGTTTACATGTCATGGGAACACCTCTTTGCTCCTGTTTACTTCAAATTTGTATTAATCTGATTATCCTATAATACACAGCACAGCTTTAATACACAGCACAAACGATGATCTCAGTGTATTACTGGCTATCGTTTTAGTATTTTTGTGTCAAATGCAAAACACCATTATATGGACATATTCTATGGTTATTGGGCGGCGTGATATAGAAATGTGATGGTAAATACCTCCGCAACGGTGGTATGTGTTGTTTCTGTACGAAGATAAGGAGCAGAGACTGCTGACAGCGAGTTGTGTTGACGGTAAAACTGCAGACTGTCATGTTTACCATGAATTTGCGCTTAAGGTGCGTGATAGAAGCAGATGCGCACCTTGGTCAGAGCACCATAAATGCGATTAAGGTGTTTACATGCCTTCTTACTGCGATTAAAACCGGCATATGTCACATATGTTACTTCGATTATGCTTACTGCGATGATGAGCTCAATCACATTATTTAGATCGAATTATTGCATTTACATGAGGTAAAGTGTAATCGCATTAGCAATATTGTGCTATTATGAGGGTGCTTGTAAATGTAGTCGTTGTCCCATACGGTTTCTTTAAATGCCACCAAACTAGATGACCCATTCAACAAATTGTTTATTTAATACATGTATTATACAATAAAAATAAATAGTTACCTTATTAGACACTAGTCAGACAGGTAAACAAACACAGACCGGAAGTTCAGTGCAGTCATGGCGCGCGCGTCCAATGAAATGGTCTATCAGACTTGCACGCACTTTGAAAGAAGCATGTTCCAAATGAATGTCTGTAGTTAAACTTGAATTCAAGTCTCTTTGTCAAGAGACATTCATAGGGACAGCTTGTGGAATCATGGAGCTGTTGAGATTAAAGGGATACGAAATGAAAATTCTGTTATATTTTACTCTCCCTCGAGTTGTTTCAAACCTGTATACATTTCTTTGTTCTGCTAAACGGAAAGTCTTCCTATACGGCAGTCAATGGTGCCCCAGAAATGTCATTTGCTAACATTCTTCCAAATATCTTTCTCTGTGTTCATCAGAACAAAGAAATGTATACAGGTTTGAAACAACTCGAGGGTGAATAAATGACAGAACTTTCATTCAGTATCCCTTTAACCCTTGCAGGGGCTTCTCTAGCTTACCGAACTAAGGCAAGCTTTGTAACATCTTGACCTTTCCAACACTAAAATAACAAGACCTCCACCTTCCCCGAGTCTACCCTGAGTCCAGTTAACTGAGTTTACACAACAGACTACTGTATAGCGGAAACACGAGGCTCTGATTGGTCAAACGTTTTATAGCATTACTTACTGTATCGTGGGGAAAGCCATTTCCCCACCCATCTTTGGCAGGACACAGAGTCAAAAAAATTTATAAACTGAAATGAAGCAGAAATCGTTGACAGTGTGAGCTTGAAGGCCAGTGGGCGTCCTTAAGCGAACACGCAGCTCATATAAGAGCCCCAAGTCCCATCTGTTTTTTGTAGGTCACAATTACATCATGGCCTTTATGGAAAAGACTCCTGACCTATTTTGGATAGTGACACACTTTTTGTTGCACTCTGCATCGTTTTGTCAAAGTGACCACAAGAGAAAGACTAAATCTGTACATTGTGCTGTAGCAATCAAAGACAAACAACAGCTAAAGCTAAAGATACTTGACCAATGGATATGATATCTGTGTTTTATTGATGATTAAACATACACTCTTAAAAATAAAGGTGCTTAAAAGGTTATTCACAGCGATGCCATAGAAAACACAGAAAGTTTTTGTGAAACAGAAAGGTTCTTCTGATGTTAAACGTTCTTTATGGAATCAAAAGGTTCTTCTATGGCGTCGAAGTGTATTCACAAGAACACTAACGGTCTAACGAAAGAAGCACAAAGAGTGTTTGCAATTCACAGACCCAGTTCTCCAGACACAAGCGTGACTCACGCATCTGAAACTTCATATACCTCCACATCCTCATTACTCTCCAGGTACTTTAGGCTTCGGATGTTTATTGACTCTCTGAGCTCTCCAAATATTTCCTTCGTTTCAGTGTTTTATCACGAATGAACACAGATGAACTGCCCTCACATTAGGTTTCTCTTTGATGACTAAGAGCCATGTCATGATAACTATTTTAGAACCGGAGGACACCTTAGCGCTCATCTCTGCGATGCAATGAGTTGCCATTGCGTTAACCATACTTAGCTGGAATGAAAAACACAATATATTCTTATTGTAAATGATCATTCGAAATAAAAATAGCTTGAGGTTTAGGTTGGTATCGTGAGAGCTGTCCTGGCCGGATACTCTCCACTGGCCCTTGTCAATCATGGCCTCCCTCTGAGTTGGCTCTATCTCTCTCTCTATCTCTCCTGCACTGTGGCTGCCATCGCATCATCCAGGTGGATGCTGCACACTGGTGGTGGTTGAGGAGAAACCCCCCTCATATCATTTGTACTTTGGGTGTTTCGACCCAAACAAACCGTACTCTTGAATAGTTTTTGTCTCCGTTTGCCTGTCGCTGATGAATGGACTCGGGTTAAGTACTGACTTTGGCCCTGGTAGGAGGTCATGCATTTTCCTCTCCTGTGAGTAAGCTAAACTACACCACATGCTAAACTTCCACCTCTCGCTCTCATACGCACGCACGCACGCACGCACACAGTCACTATTTACACATCTTTTTTATAAAATGCTTTGCAAAACCAGCCAAAAAAGTAAATCATATTAAACCCCAAATAAATAATTTTATTTTACCGTTTGAAACGTTTAATAACTTTCTTAAAAAAAAAAACGTTTATAGCACAAAGACTTTTGACAATTTTGTCATGCAAAAAAAGAAATGGGGGGATTCTGTAAAACACAACTAGTAAGATTTACTACATTTTTATCTAAATTTGCGCATTATTTGCACAAAGTTCTTTAAGGAAAATGTATTTAGAAAACTGTGTGCAACACTTGCGCAAATGTACACAAAAATAAGTGAATCCTGAAGTTGTATTTTACAATGTGCTGTTTCAGAAAGGGGGATGTTTGATGTGGAATTGCTTTTTGTAAATTCTTCTTCACATTATCCAAAAGGATGTTTATTATCCTAAAGTGAATAAAAATGAGAATGCTATGATGTCTTTATCAGAAAATCGACTGGATTCTATAAGGTACTAGACAGTACTCTCTCTATCTCTCTCTCTCTCTCTCTCTCTCTCTCTCTCTCTCTCTCTCTCTCTGTCTCTGTCTCTGTCTCTGTCTCTCTCTCTCTCTCTCTCTCTCTCTCTCTCTCTCTCTCTCTCTCTCTCTCTCTCTCTCTCTCTCTCTCTCTCTCTCTCTCTCTCTCTCTCTCTCTCTCTCTCTCTCTCTCTCTCTCTCTCTCTCTGTCTCTGTCTCTGTCTCTGTCTCTCTCTCTCTCTCTGTCTCTCTCTCTCTTTCTCTCTCTCTGTCTCTCTCTGTATCTCTCTCACCTTCTCCCTCTCTCTCTCTCTCTCTCTCTCTCTCTCTTCCTGTCAGGGTTATGCAGCTGTTTCTCTTGCTCATGTTCTTTAATTCCCCTCAAATCCTGCGTATGTTAACTCTCTCTCTCACTCTCTCTCTCTCTCTCTCTCTCTCTCTCTCTCTCTCTCTCTCTCTCTCTCTCTCTCTCTCTCTCTCTTTCTTCCTTTGCATCTTTGCAATCTTACTCTCCATTTTGTTTCTTTGTTTGTTTCTCTCCTTTTTTTCACACTTTTGTTCATGCTCACTGTGACTTCCCAAGTTTTATATACATCGGCACTATTACAACTAACACTTGCCTGATTTTCCCCAAGGTACAAACATTGTGATTCGGTGTCACAAAAATATGACTCTGTTTGTCCGAACAACCTGACCAGTATAAAGTCTGTGAGTTTGGGGCGGGACTACAGCATGCGTGTATCTGTCCAATGGCGGACAGCGTTTGGGGAAGAAATGAAGTTTAATGACAGTAGTTGTGCCGAATCATTTATTAACCTTTGACATTAGTTTACACATTTCATTACTTGCCGCATCGGAAAATATCACATTGCGTGAAAATGTGCATATTTGCAATAATACAAAGTTGTCACCAGATATCGTGTGCGTTGGAGAACATTGTTCCAGCAATCTATTGTCGTGATTAAAAGTGGTGCATGTTGGTTTTGCACACTCACTGAAGATCTGTTATTGAACGTGTGGAGGCGGTTTGTGATACAGCTGTTGGATAAGTAAAGACGGTTTACTCAGGGCACAATAACAACCTCTCCACTTTCCCCTCTCATATCAAAATCTTTGGACATGCAACAGCTGTGTCCAGCAACACATTTCCTTCTGATAACACACACCCTCATACACCATTTGTCCTTCCTCTCTGGGACACTCTGTCTCAGTCTTCTATTTTATCTCTATGTCTATTTTAAGACCCAACTGTCCCAAACACCCTTTGGAAAGAAGGCACATATGCAGTTTGACAACTGTCCCCCGTAAATAAAGACAGCAGACCCCAACCTAAAATTAACTTAATATCTACACCTGTCCAGAACCAAACAGGAGTAGTCAAACTTTTAAGAATTCTAAACGCGTATATGTCGAAAACTGAAAACGGGAGGAATTATAGCTCATCTGTAAGCGCTTGTGTATATCTGGACGTAAACTATGATCAGTAGATGGAAAAGTCAAATTGGAGAACTGCAGTGATATTTGAGGCGAACTATGTGAGTAAGCCTCATCATAGCCTTCAGTATCTTTATTTTCTAGGTGCCTTTATTCACATACTTAAATGTTGGATGTTAAATGTTAATTAAATACAGTAACATACTTGCATTACAGGGAAACACTCAAAAGAAACAAAACATAAGTTGGGCTACTTGTCTCTTTGTCTGTACAACGTTAAAGGAATGCTTCAACCGGCATCATGATTTATCCAACCATTCTTTTTCTGTTAATTCGCTACTTCCCTCTGTCCGTCATGCTCTCCACGTTTTGCTGTGTTTGCTAAGTGCAAAAGACTAGCTATACAAATGAATAACAAAACTAAACAGGCATAACGTTAGGATACTTGCATTGTTTGGTTTTTGAATGCTTTTTTGTTTTTATGTCTCTTCACTGCCTTTATGTGGAAGTTATGCAGTCATGCAAATCACCAGCTCAGTCATAGAAGAAGGCATTTGATCACCATCATCATTACCACAAGCACAATTGAGGAAGCTAACAGCTTCTCATAGGACCCCGGGGGCGGGGTCAGGAGAACGTAAACCTCGGCGGCCGAGTCAGTCCTGAAGCGCTGACGGCAAAATAATTAGGGAGCAGCGTGCCTGTCCGCCATGACTCAGCCGAATGCACACGGCGGACATCCTGATGAATCCTTAGTTTTACCGATGCTTGTCACCTTTTGTAGGGACAGTGAGGGGGACGGATCGGGTCACTATGAATCTGAGAGGGTCTAAACAATACACACCTTATTCAAACATTTCTTAAAATCTTTTTTTTGGGGACATGTCCCACCTGTCCCAGCTTGCAAATTACGTGTATATATGTATATATATTTCAGAAATATTTAGATGCATTTATGTATATTTACCAATAAATGCATATTTTTCTTAAATGTATGCATGAATATGTGTTTATCAAACATACTATGCACGGTAGAGATATATTATGTAGAGATATATTGCGATTGATTGTTTGACCGTCCTACACAAGTAATTTCTTCTTTTTGAGTTTTCATTTCAATGTAATATTCTGAGGAATAACTTTTAGAGCGATTAATAAGAATCCTAAATAGAAATGCAACACATCAAAATAAGAGAAAACGCAAAGTTTCTGAATCAGTGTATATGTCAGCTATGAGTTGCACACAGACAGTTTTTGGCTGTTTGTCAAAGCGATGGTAAAAGCTTTCATGTTGTCTGCAAACAGCAGAGAGCACCGCAGCACACCTGTGTGTGCGTCTAAACCACCAACACACGCACACAAAACATCTTTAAAAAATAGGCTATGACATTTTGAAACTGTAGAAGACATCAGATCTGGCATGTTGCATGTTGTAAATCACAATGTTACACACAAAAAAAGAAAGTTTGTTAACTTGTGTTACTTTCTGCTAAAATAAATCCAAAACAAAAACAGCCTCACACACACACACACACACACACGGCAGTGCCTCCATAAAGTGATATGTGTGTGGAAGGTAATCTGTCTATCTTGTGGTCAGGTGAACAAGTGCAGATGAGAGGAGACACATAGGCAGGGTGGGGTGTATGTAGATGCTGTCACACACCTGCACTCTGCCGGAAACCACAGCTGTCTTTGAGACCACCTCACAACAATTATTACACCACCTCTCTCTCTCTCTCTCTCTCTCGCGCTGGCTGGCTGTGGGAAAGCTCATCGCAAACTCCTACACATCTATTACTTTTTATCTCAGTTTTTCTGTGAAACACACACCTGTTAACCTGTGATACGCGTTCAGGAGCGCGGCTTCCACACAGGAAATGTATTTTCACTTGATTCGTATCTATCTTTGATGAGCACAGTGGGATTTGTTGCGAAATGTCTCTGGCTATAAATTATTTCCCATACAGATACACAAAGGCACGAGCAGAAATGCATGTGAGTGACATGGGGGTTGGGGGTTGAACGCTAAAATGTGCAAACGCCGGAGGTGAATTTACTAAACATCAAGTGAACCACTTTACAGCTTAGAATTTTTGTCCAAAAGCATGCATCTTGTTCACCAACCACAGGCCAATTAGTGTAAATACACCTTTCCTTTAGTGCCGATGAGACACAATTAATGTTGATTTATGAAACGTTCTTGATCAAATGTTTACTGTTATCTTGACGGACGACATTATATCTGCTTTACGCACATGCTGATATTGATTTTTGTTGATGTAATGACGGATGCTGTGTCTCATACAGCTCCCCAGATCATGAATCTGTACTTGACTTTGGGCACTCGTATGGACCCCTCATTGATGATTCAATTTTAGGCTAATAAGCGCTTTGTTAAACTTCAGCATTTATGGTAAATGGTATATAATATTTGGGCATGCAAATGTCAACCATACTTTTTTTACCATACTGATGTGGTTTGGTGGTACAAAATACCCATGTGAGGTCTTGAAGTGTATAAAGCATTTTTTTATTCATAAAGCACATTTACACCAAATCTAGACTACACAACCGAGCATTAAACAACGGCCTGCAAAGCAAATGCAAATGCAATTTTGGGTGCATTCGAGCTATTGCCTGGTTTGCAATTCCTTTTAGAAATTAGCATAAAATATTTAGAGCACAATGTATGCTTTGAGATTGATCTCCCTGTAAAACAAATGGTAAAAACTGAAATTCTGGATGTACTGTACAGTACTGAGTTTGTTTATGTGTCTGTCTGTGCGCATTTGTCTGTGTGAATTTGTAGTCATCAAAACAGGAAACCGTTTATGTTGCTGAAACATACCATTTTTAACTCTCGCAGGCAAGCAAAAATAAATACAGCACTGAGGAAAATGTGCGTGTGAATCAGTGTGTGTGTGTCTGTGTGTGTGTGTGTGTGTGTGTGTATGTGGGGGGGGGGGGGGAGGTACAAAGGGAATTAGCACAGCAGGAGAAAAGAGACCGAGCGAAGTGGAACAAACGCCTCTGAACTGCTTGTGTACTGTAGTCACAGACCCAATCCAATCCAAAAAAACAGAGCCAACACAGACCTGAGAGGAACAGACACAAGGGCTTTATTTTTAAAATGTCCTTTACTTCAGTAGTCCTACATGTAAGATATGACAAGGTCAAATCACGGAATATAAAATAAATCCTACTGTTAGAGGATCAATTACAAAAATGGCAAGCAAATAAAACTCAAATGTGTCCAAATTGCAATTTAAGATCAAGAAGAGAGCACAGTGTTCCTTCACTACTCCCACACTAAAATCTGAGAAGTTCTCTCATAGATTTATAACAACAAAAATCAATGAACACTCAAAATTTGGGGTTGAATAAGATAGAGACATTATGTTCAGTTTTGTTATTCTGTGTCTTTAGAAGCAGAAGAAGAAGAGAGAGAGAGAGAGAGAGAGAGAGAGAGAGAATGTAGGCTACTAGTCTTACAAACCGTACCCTATTAGAATGGCTCAAATGGATTTTGGTGTATCAGGTCAACCCCTCCAGTCTCATCATTTTGTGGTCTTTAGTCTGACTCGGCTTACAAAAGCAATAAAACACTTACATTACAGTCATTTGAGGAACCATACAGCATATAAAGAATCCATAGCATAAACAGTGTGGGATGAGTTATAGGCCAAAGTTTAACACTTAGGGTTAGTGGTTTGGTAAAATCTCCAACACTTCGTATGAGCCATAAGGATGCTTGCCTAAGCAAACACCACTAGTTATAATATTTCGATGTCAGACCACTTAAAAAAATGACCATACAGAAGTACTGCACAGTGATACAATCTAAAAATGTGCTTTATTCAAGTATCCTGGAGTGTCAGATGTGCCATGTTTTGTTTGTAACAGAATGCAGACAAACATAGGACGAGAGAATCCCCAATCGCCCTGACATGCATTTACAAGTCAAAATCACTCTCTTGTTCAGTGTGAGATTATTTGATAACACACACACATCACAGTGCTGAGGAGATGAACGTCTCTCCAGTGCCAATAGGGGAAATGATTTCCCCCTGCAAGCAATCATCAGGGCAGACCCCATATTTGAGCCGACACAGACCAGCTATTGTTTGTGTCTTCTGCATTTGGTGTTTCTTATTAGTCACAGCTTCACTCAGTGCATAGCTGTTGACCCACCCTGTGAGAACGAACGAGAAAGAGAGTCTTGTTAATTAAAGAAGGGACGGGAGAACCGGGTTCGGGAACGGCCAGGTCCACACAGTACCAAAATGACCCTGATCAGTTTAACACCAAAATGCACTCCAACTATACCTGTGTAGAAAGGTGCTTCAATGAAAAGGTTTGGGAATCGCTGGTTCACATCAGATTTGTTCATACATTCACTCAACCACTCTGTGTAAAGAGTGAAATCTAGCTTTACAGTAGACAGCTTTACTCATTCACTATCAGAATAACTGGATGTTGCTTGAGATTTGGGCTGTCCAGTTAGCCGAACTGTAATTGTTAGCACTGGGATCATGGGAACTGCTTTATCAACAGTCACAGTGTTTGTTGTTCTTCTGAGCCAAGAAATGAAAATGCGGTATGAACATTGATAAATGACTAGAAAATGAACACAATTTCACAAGTTTGTTTTTAGACACCATCAGTGACGGTCATGGGCTGTCATCTGGGACTTTTTGGAGGCAGACTATGGAACTAATTGCAGGCTCAAACTACGTGATTTTGGCTGGATTTCACTTATCGCAGCAAGATTTTCAAGGTCTGTGACAAAACCCTGCATCACGACCAAATCGGTGCTCGTTTTGGTTGCCGAAGTTTGTAAAGTATTAGTAGGTCAGCTACTTGATTCGGACCTGCCTGGGGCCATCACAGAAACTACGATATTTTCAAACCTGCTTGATATTATCACTTAGTGATCTCGTTGTGTATGACCCTGTGGAACTAATCCAGCCAAACATGGCGCAGAAGGTTTACGTCAAATTATTGGGTGGAGGAATTAAAAACTGCTGGGTTATGTCATGAACTGTGTAGGAGAACCCAAGTGCAGGCAGCAAAACAGGGATTAAGGGGTTAACAAACAGACTTTAATAATAACGAAAAACAAAGACCCACGAGGGGGTAACAAAACAGTAGACAATAACAAACACGATAAACTGAAACTCAACAAGAACTCAACTAAACTTAAGTCTCTTACAGGACAATGCTTCGAGGACAAAATACCAGGCTTCTATAACGGGGTAACAAGTACAACGAACGAGCACAAGACAATAGACATGAGGGCATCTTATAGGAAAACTAACAAAGGAGATAACAATGGGCAGGTGTGGGTACTGAAACACTCAGGGAAGGTTAACGAGACAAAAGGGCGGGAAACACCGACGAGACACGAGAAAGCACATGGCAAGTCAGAATCAAAACCAAGCCATGTCTTTCTCACACAAAACCTAAGGCTATGCCATGACTCCGCTGCAAGACCAAGAATAAACATGACATGACATGGATGGCGTAAACGCACTAACAACTCGTTTGCAATCCACCATCAATCTAGAAATTGTTGCGTTATGGGAGATGTTGTCGCTGTTGGTCGCACCTGCTCCTCGGCCAAGGTCTTGTTGTTGGTGCACTTTGTCTGTGTTGTGTTGTGTTGTATAGTGCGCGTGCTGCTACAACAAGAAAATAAAGGATGACAAGAAATCTTGTTTTGTGGTGTAAGCGCCATTGGCCATTGCAATTCAAGCATTCTCATAGTCATATAATATCAGCTCGGCTTAAGGGGACGACCATGAGTCTTGTTATGCATGTTTGGCTTTAAGGAGAGGTGAATTGGATCCCATTCAGTTTCTGAAGAGCATGTAAGTCTGAGGGACATGTTGACCCGACTATGAGAAGCATTCACCAGAAAATAACATGTATCGCTTAGTGCCAGACCTTCAACTACGTAATGCTAAATCCAGATAAATGAGGCCATTTTCCTCCTTTCTCATGTAGATCAACCTCCTGGACAGCAACCAGTCTGGTTTCAAGAGTGGTCATTCCACTGAGACTGCGCTGCTCTCTGTCATTGAAGCCCTGAGACTGGCATGAGCCGCCTCTAACTCATCTGTACTTATTCTAATAGATCTATCTGCCGCCTTTGACACCGTTAACCACCACATCCTCCTGTCGACCCACAAGGCTATGGGTGTCTCTGGAATGGTGCTACAATGGTTCAGGCATTACCTCTTGGGTAGGTCATTTAGAGTATTCTGGAAATGTGAGATCTCCAGGTCCCAACATCTCGAAACAGGGGTGCCTCAGGGCTCAGCGCTTGGACCGTTGCTCTTTTCTGTATACATGACTTCCTAGAGTCTGTCATTCAGAAACATGGCTTTTCCTATCACAGTTCCCATGATATGCAGTGATCAACCATCACATCTTCCAGACAGAAAGCTAAACTTCACAGATCAGGTTGCCAGCACCACTTGGTCCTGTAGATTCATCCTCTTCAATATTAGCCAAGCATGCTACGCAAGTCCTAATCCAGGCTCTTGTTCTGTTCAGACTGGACTATTGCAATGTGCTACCAGCTGGACTTCCTGCTTGCACAACAAAACCTCTACAGATGATCCAGAATGCAGTAGCAAGAGTGGTCTTCAATGAACCGAAGTGAGCACAGGTCACTCCTCTATTTATTATGTTAAACTGGCTCCCTATAGCTGTCACATCAAATTGAAGACTTTGCTCTTAGCCTACAAGACCAACACTGCTTCTGCACCCCCATTTCTTCACTCGCTAATGCAGACTTATGTGCGCGCCAGATCCCTACGCTCATTTTGTGGTGCCATCCCAAAAAGGAAAAAATCAGTCTCACGTACCTTCTCTGGATCGGTTACACATTTGTGGAATGATCTGCCCGCTGCAACAAGATCAGCAGATTCTGTAGCCTTCTTTACGAATCGGCTGAAAATTGTATCTCTTCTGTCAGCATCTCTTTTCCATGCTTTCTATAAAATAATTCAAAAACCTAGCTCTGTATACTGTGGTAGGCTATACACAATATAAAAGCCAGTTTTATAGTACTTATGCTTTTTGTTGTTCCAATTACTTCCATTGTTTACCTCGTGTGTAAGTCGCTCTGGAAAAAAACGTCTGCTAAATAACTAAATGAAATTGTATCAATTTAATGAAAAAAACTATTGAAAATCCTTGCACAGAAATTATCTTACAACATGGTTTATGTGTGATTCATCAAACATTCGTATTCCGCCAATCTCATCATCCAGATGACGTTTTTTATTTTTTTATTTTATAGTTTTAATTAACACTGCATATAGGAATTCCTAAGCTGTCTGATATTTGACCTGTGTTTTGACTTGCATAACCTTATATGTTTTGCTTATAGTCAATACGTTTTCTTGTTGAGCTGATTTGTAACAATGAAAATTGTAAAATGCACTATATAAATAAACTTGACTTGATTGTCGCTGGAAGCAGACCCCCTGCCAGCGTTTTCCCTCTTTAATCGCAGCTGATCTTCAAATAAACCACATAGACGCCTTTTTTATGCACTTTACCCAGCTCCCAAGCATACATACTCATCAAAGGCATTCAGAGAGCCCAACCCGCCGGCCCAGACGCCAGGCAACCCATTACCCAAGATGTATTGACAAAATGCGTTTCCACTCTTCGCAGAGGCTATCACTCTATGCACACTGCATGCACACTCGATGCCATGTTCATCCTGGCATTCTTCGGCTTTCTCAGAGGCTCGGAAATCTCCACCACATCCATCTTCGATCCCTCAGCTCACCCCACCATCTCCGACCTGTCAGTGCTCGATTCGGAAACAATCTCATACTTCATTAAGCAATGCAAGACGGATCAAGCCAGGAGAGGCCACTTCCTCTACATCTTCAATCACCATGCCCCAATCCGACCGTACCAAACCCTCCTAGCCTACTTTAGTTTCAGAAGACCGCAGGCCAAATCTTCATCCGATTCTTTCTTTGTCTACTACTCGAAATGCCCTGCCACACGCTTCTGGTTCCAGAAACATGTCAAAGCTGGTCTGCTCCAATCCGGCATCCGTAGATCACTTTTCCAGCCATTCCTTCTTTCAGCCTCATCGGCACCAGCAAGAGCTCGCGCCACCTCTCTCCATTGCTGCAGCTACCATGCTCCAGCATTTCCACCACCCCAGCCTGAGCCACCCAGCAGAGGCCACCTCTTTTCATGGCTGCACCAGACTCCTCACCGGCAGAAGCCTCCATCCTCCCCCTGCTACCGCAGCAGCAAATCTTTCCATGCCCTACGCCCACCACGGACCCAGGCTACCACCTCTGCAGCATCTGGCCTTGCATCTTTTGGGGGCATGCGCTACCCGGCTGCTGTCTGGCTTCTACTGCGCCTTTGGGGGTACGTGCTGTGTTCCAAATAAGCATACCTTTAACACTCCTGGTATTATTATTATCTGCTCGTGAACTTGTGAATTGGATATTGATGTTTGAAAAAAAGACCACAAATATTTTTTAGCATTGTTTCACTATTATTTTTAAACTGAAATTATTGTTGTGACTTTAAATTACTTTGGTTGTATAATGCATTTAAATGTATATCTTACTTTGGTCTTGAAAAACTCTGTTTAAGTTACATTATTGTGTTAATGTAAAAATGAATGTAGATATAAATCACTCATTATGTTTGCGGCGCTATTATAGAATAATTTTGATATGTAAATGTTTTTATACTGTTTTCTTCATTTAGGTGAAGAAAACATGGTCTGTGGTGGAGGAGACAGATGCATGTTTCTAAGCAGGATAAAGGTTTATTATCTAATGCGACTAATCTTGCATTTCAGGCTGCTTAAATCAAGCACACACAGTTTTATGTTTGCTTCATTTATTTTTTATCGTTCAGATCTGTCAGAGGCAGGGCCAGCGGTCTTCAGCACCCGCAAACCGGCATTGGAGCCTACCACAAAAAGCGAGGCAACCTCGAGCTGTGACCCATTGCTCGTCTTCCACACCCAAGTGAACACCGCACAACTAAGAAAACGTTAAAGCATGCATGTTTTCTGTTTTCATTAAAATGCATCTTGCAAACAGATAAACTTTACCTATTGCTTGTAATTATATTGATAATTGTAGGTTTTTAAATGTTTACTTTGAAATGTGCACTTTAATTGTGGTTCTTTATCTTTATTCTTACACTAATGCGCCCGTTAACCTTGTATGTTTAAACAATTAAATAATAATATAACTAGGCTAGAAAAGACAAAATAGAAAAGACAAAATTGTATCAATGTAATGAAAATGAGAGATTGCATCGGAATCTATTTTTACATTTGTTTTACTTAACGAAAACAAAGTAATCTTTCTATTTGTCAGTATTCCTTTTCAGTTAAAAATTGGTAAAGCGTACACAGACCTTCAGCCTGTCTCAATACTTGCGTCCATATTGATAAATGCCAAGATTTGCGTGGAAACGACCGTTCGACCAGTATGCGGTTGCATGCTCGTTTCATAAATGAGGCCCAGTAGTCAAACTGTGGAGCATTTTCCAACTCCACAATTCCATCCCACCCACAAACTTCCTTCAACCCCAACAAACCCAATGACAGGGGACTGAATTATAATAGGATGGAGTCCAGAAAACAAATACAGCATTGCAATTAATCTGGTTGAGGAAAAACGAAGAGAGACGCGAAAAGAATGTGTCCTTCGCCAACGTAACAACTATGTTTATGTGAATCAAAACAAAGCAACAACTCTCTGCCAATCACAGCGGTCGCCTTTCTATTGTTTTAGAGATCAAGACGAGATGAAGTTACAGTGTCAACATACATCCGTAGCGGTCCCGTCCGGACGGAAGAGAGGCCCCTCAATATGCAAAAGCAATGCTAATCCACGGCAAACCCTGGGGACGCACACTTCAAGCTTCATGAACCATTCCAAAAAAAGAGCTCACTATTTTTATCGGAATGACGCTCTCAGAGGGAAAGCACCAGCACTGGGCTGTTATGGTTTTCGCTTAGATATGTCGTCCCACCAGAAAATCTAAATAAACACATGGAAAACCACAAGGATATATCTGGCCCGTGGTGCGGAAAGCGGTTTTTGCATTTTTTTCAACTCTTCCCTCTGCGATTGTACTTTTGCATGCATCCGAATAAAGACTGAAGGAGAACCAAGAGGGTGGAGAGATGGAACACACAACATTTCCAATAAATAGATCGACTGAGTGATGCTCCAAATGTATTTAGATTAGGAAATATGCTTTGTGTGATTAACTTTCTAAATAAATATAGAAAATATCTAAAATATCTAAATATTTTTAGCACATATTTTTGGATCTGATATTTGCAGCTCAGCCTTGTATTTGTTTATGGCTGGATACTACTTTAATATCATGGTAGAACAATAAGAAGATTTTACACCTATTTCACACCTATTGACCATTTGAACCCAACTTAACACCCAGTGCCCAATTCTTGACCTTCCGTTAGTGTTTCTGAATACCTCAGTGTGGCGGTGTGAGCACAGAGATTTATTTTGAATAAAAACAGAACTGAAAACTAAATGGGGAAAATAGCGCAGCAGCTTCATTCTGAGGCTGGCAGGGACAGAGAGCGTCATGAAAGCCCAACATCACGATGGCCACAATGACTGTGTCCATCTCCTAAAAATTATTTTTTTTGGGTAGTACACTTTATTTACAAAACGAAAGTATTTCTACATAAAAAAGTTAGTTGATGTGTGAACTATAAAATGTTGAGTAAAACCTACCGTGGTGTTTATGTTGTGCATGTATTGATTAAGATAAATAAATACTAAAATGTAATGTTTGTTGCATTAACACTGATGACTCAAGTATTTATAACAACGTAAAAAAATGTTGTAGAGTTTTTCATTTTTCTTTTTGAAGCGCACCTGAACAAACCAAAATGGTGTCATTTCGAAATATTTTTCGATGAACTTTAAAATTTTTGGTCAGACAAGTGAATGGCAAATTATTTTGTTATATTTAGTTCGCTATTTTCTAGAAAGATATATTACAGAAGAGTATTCTCTAGGAATTCATCAATGCGCATGCGCGTGACTCCCGCCATTTCAGGGGTCGTTTATGAGGGATCGTTTCTGAGGGAGCGGATATCATCCACACAAGCAGGTATGTTTAAAGTTAATTGTCTTCTAAATGTTTTATATTATATATTTATTATTATTTCTCGTTCATATATGTTTCTTCACATATACGTTTACGTTGCTGTGCATTGGTACACAATGCACATCGTTGGTTTGCGGAGGTTTAGCCCTGTGAATAAAACTAAGCTATTGACCACGCCATTTAAAATGCTGGAAGTAAACGTTTTAAAATAGAAAGTGCAGAGAGACATAGGCCTAGTTTGAAACTTCTAGCACATGTCACATTAACGGTGTGATCTGAAGTTCTCTAATCTGCACAGATCTGCCTCTTTACACGTTCATGTATACTCATGTATTAATTCTTGCACGGATTATCTATCATTAATATACTTGAGCTATTAAATGATCTTGAATACGTCTTTTTATATACTGCAAAAATAACCTGCTATGATATCAAGTCAAATTTTCTTGCCTTAAGGGGAAGTATTGATTGGGGTTAAAAAACTAAATTATATAATAAAGAGGTCAATAGTAGTTCACATGTATTCTCTTTCTTTTATAGCTACGGTTTAATTGTGTGTGTATGTATTCAAGGACAAAATGGTGTACTCAATTTTTTTGTCTAATTGCAGGAAATTGAGGGGGAGAAGTTCAAAAGGACTGAAGAGTGACCCAGAGCTGTCAGTCGTGCACATCAGATTGGAAGACTGTATTAGGTAGAATTCAGGAATCGATTTGAAACCTTACATTTCTTTTTGCCTGAGGTAACATGTCCTTTTGCTGCATCAAAACGTTTGCAACTTTTGAAGCATTATAATAGCCACCAGTGTTGATGCTTATACTTACTGTGTTTTTGCATTTTATTGTAAAATTTTTACTAAATGCAAATTAATCTTACTTAATTTCAAATTAAATTTACTAAAAAAACAGAGTAGATTTTACTTAAAATAATCAAGTTAGATTTACACAACCTTCTTATTATATACAGCTAAGATTTATTCACAATTTCAAAATAACTTTTACTTAGTTTCAAGAGTAAAATTTACTTTACAAAAGTGAATGCAACAACTTGCGATAAAAAAATTAAGTAAATCCTACAAGTTACTTTTTTCAGTGCAGCATTTCCTACCCAGTCTCAGGAATGGACTGGATATACAGCCATCAGGACTCTAACCAATGGCCTGTCCTCTCCTGTCAAATCAATTTTTACGAAGTAAATATTAAAATGTTTAAAGGAAAGTATAGCGTGAAGCAACAATGGCGGCTACATACATTAAAGGTGACAAACACAAACAATTTTAACTGGGGTTGTTCTCTAGTTCGCAACTAAAAAATTATTGTGAGTCTTCTCCCCTCCTAGAAGCCAAACATTCGAATAACACTTACAGTACATGTCACATTAGTCAAGTGAGTCAAATATTTCTTTAATTACCATCTATAGAAACTTCCTATTTTCCTATTTATAACTTCACTGCTGTCCTTCGGTAACCTCGCCATAAAACCTTATTATCAGTCACTCTTTATGTTTGTCACTGGGTTTTGCAAATATCTAACCAATAAAATGTATTGAAAACTGCTTGTCGACTTTAATAAAGTTGCATTATTTTACAGTGTTTTACTGCACATTTAAAAATACAGTAAGCATCTATATGTGAAGAGTTTCTTTCATTTTTTTATGTCAAGTTTTTTATTGTGCATTCCAATTAATATCAATCAAACTGCAGTTGGTTTGTTTTTATTTAAGTCATATTAACATAATAAGAGTTAACTCAGAGTCTGCAATATTGTATTATATGCAAATGTGATATGCACAGTGGGCAAGGATGAATTACTGACCGGACCAATGGGACCAGTGCCCAGGGGCCCTTGACTAGCAGGTGCCCGAGGGGGCCCTGGGCTTCATAGTCTTGCGGAAACTTTGGCCGCTTTCTTTGGTCAAGGCCTGTCCAATAGGCCATATGACTGACAGGGAGAGCAACTGCGTTTCGTTTTGTGCCGCGTCATGTTTAGAGGCGTGGAAATGTCCCCACTGTAGCAGATCCGTGTACATTCACAAATAGGTCAGTAGATAACTGCAACAACAATGTTTATGAGTTTATGTTGCGAACCTCGACTACATCTAAGAATTTGGAATATTACTCGATCGTGAGGAATTCTTATTGCAACCGATGTAAACATGACAGCTTACAAACCGTTAGAGCGAGAACGGTTTGAATACTCATGATCATCTAAACTTTCACTTTCTGTAAATGTGAATGTGCAGATAACGGCTGGAATACACTACAAGACTTTTAAAATCTGAACAGATTTGTTTTAAAATAGACGTAATTTACACTTGCAAACTTTTTGAAAGTTTCAGATAGAAACACACTACTGATCAAATCTGCAGACTGGCACGGACTTTCTGCAACTAGTCCAGACTGAAAATCTGGGCAAAATCTGAGCAAAAGTCTTGTAGTGTATTTTAGCCTTAAGGGAAAGAACCGAAAATTGTGGGAGGGGGGCCCTTGGAGGTAACTGCATGGCCCCGAGGCACTTTGAATTCATAATCCGTCCCTGACAGTGGGGGATGATCCACTTTTTGTATTCTCATCCAAGCCTGGACCGACGAGGACACCATTGTACATGGGAGGGGAGATTACTCACAGGTATGTACGTATACTATGAGTTGCTGCAAACTGAAGAACTGCGTGGACATTTTCATTGGCAAACATGAAAAACGGAAATTATGTCTGTGTACATTGTGTGTTCAAAATGCCAAAGCCGAAAAGATTCCTCCCACGGAGAGTTAGTCTCTGTAAGATGATTTCTTGGGGAAGATGAATCAGACTCCGCAAGAGGAGATTTGCGACCAGGGCAGGGCGTTTCCATGACGACCTCTCAGTGAACTCAGCGTCTGCCAGATAACCCTGTCCTTACCCTGAACGCTTTGTCAGGCCACGGCAGAGATTCAAACAAACACAGCCGCGCAAAGGAAATACTTTCACTGCAATGTGCCGCCTTGAGCTGACACCCGTAAAAATCTGGTCTGGCCGCTCTCCACACACCTGTGCCATCACATGGGTGCGTTAAGGATGGCTGCGTGTGTTCATTCGACTTTTGTATACTCCGGGGGCCGATCTGTGTACAGTGGTTTACTTACTTGCGAGGCCGACTAGGATCGTGTATCCGTGTTTGTGCGTTCACCCAAACAATCCCCAAAACACACACTGAAGAACAAGACACACGCCCACGCTTGGTCGCTCACGCTCGCAACCCCCACTCACACACACATCTTCCTGTTGACTGTGGCTCGCGCCGTACAAATCCAGCTGCAGCAACAGTTGTTCGCTGCTCTTCCCTGATCTCCACGGAAACCAGAGCCTGGCTGTTATCGGATCCCGCTCGACTTTTCTCCGCGGAAAAGAAGAATGCAGCGAGAAGGAGGAGAGAGAGCGAGCGAGGGAGGGAGAACCAGAAAGAGGGGGGGGGGGGCGATGGTTTGGTCATGGTCCCGTGTGGGAATATTTAATAACAAACATTAAAAATACCACAGAAAGACTTTGCCACATTCCCACGGTCCAACTGCAGCCAGGGCCTGACAGCACGGTTATAAATACCAGCTATAGAGTGGCCCCAGAGTGCACTTACAATACAAAACACACACACACATACACAATGAAGGCACACAGACTCATATTCAGCACATATGGATAAACAATGTGGAGTCCTACGGACATTTTAGAGGCATAAACATCCGCGTTTTGCATTTGAGGTTAATGTATAAGATTCGTGCACACACAAATTTATAAACAGACACATTCTAAATCAGCAACGCATGTGTCCTTCATTGAGAAAGCGATCCCAGAATGCACTGCAAACAAATCCAATGGCAGATGAAGAGAACTAGTTGCTGATTCTTCATCATAATTCATTCATTTAAAATTGAAGAGTGTACAAGCATAGTTTGTGTAAAATGTTTGCGCTTAAAATTAAAACCGACTGTTCCGTAATGTTGTGTATATTGGTTATTTTAGCATAGTAGCATCACATCGTTCGTCTGCTAACATGCTAACCCCAAACAACAGCCTAGCGAAAGTTTGGCTGCTTTTGTGCCCTGTTATGAGTTCTGGAAATTGCATCATTTATTCACCCTGTCATTCAAAACCCAACTGTTTCTTTCTTCATGGAACACAAAAGATATTTGGAGAAATGTCTCTGTGGTCAATGGGAGCGAATATTGTTTGGTCATCAACATTCTTCAAAATATCTTCTTTTGTGTTCTGCTGAAGAAAGAAAGTCTTGGAGGACTGGAATTTTCAATTTTGGGTGAACTTCTCCTTTAACATCCTACTATACTGTATGTAGGCAGCAAACAGCTGACTAGGCTTTAGAACAGAGCTCCTATTTTCATCTTTGTCTCAACCATTTTGTCAAGAAAGCTATTCCATCTTCACACTGGACCGTCCGAGGAAAACAGGGGAAGCTCTCAGTGCCTTTCTTTCCGTTCCTGAAACAATGAGACTGGAAGCTGGCCGTCTGGCCCACGGTTCAGTGTGTGTTTGTGTGAACAGTATGTGTGCGAGTTTCTCTAGCACTCAGCTTTCACCGGTCGCAGGGCCTAACCTAACATGGCTCCCTCATTCCTGTTATTGGACAAGACATTAGTCTCAATGTCGAGGAGCTATGGGTTTGAGACCGATTTTAGATGTACTACAAATGAAAGTTTGAAAACAGTTTGATGTGTGCAAAGTTCTGAGTATGACAGGCTGCTGAGAAGTATTTATAGAACTGATTAATAATGCAAGTTTCTTTACAATAACACTATACAGTCTTAAAAGTGCTGGGCGGTTTTTAACCCATGAACAGAACATACTGCTAAGTAAATTTTTACTTTTTTTAAAGTTACTTATTTTAACCCAATTTTGTCTTAACCACAATCATAGTTGGAAAGTATTTCCAACTGAATTATCCCGATCATAACACTGCGACCCTGAATGACTGCATTTAAACTGTATGTCTGATATCCATCACGTTTTATTTGTGTCTACTTCGAAATCTGCTCTCATTGAGGTCTGTGAGTGACTCCCATGTATCTATTAAAGTGACAGTTCATGCAAAAACTACAAACCCATATTTCAATGAAGTTGGGACGTTGTCTTGCAAATTCTTTTTGACTCATATTTCATTGAATACACCACAAAGACAAGATATTTAATATTCAAACTGATCAACTTTGTTGTTTTTTGCAAATATTCACTCATTTTGAATTTGATGTCTGCAACAAGTTCCAAAAGAGCTGGGATGGGGTATTTTTACCTCTGTGTTACATCACCTTTCCTTTAAGACAAACCTTAATAAGCGTTTGGGAACTGATGACACTAATTGTTGAAGCTTTGTATGTGGAATTCTTTCCCATTCTTGCTTGATGTACGACTTCAGTTGCTCAACAGTCCGGGTCTGCGTTGTTATTTAGCCCTACATAACACACATCTCACACATTTTCAATGGGAGACAGGTCTGGACTACAGGCTGGCCAGTCTAGTACCCACACTATTTTCCTACGAAGCCAAGCTGTTGTAACACGTGCAGAATGTGGCTTGGCATTGTCTTGTTGAAATGAGCACGGACAGCCCTGAAAAAGATGTTGCTTGGATGGCAGCATTTTTGCCTCTATGTACCTTTCTGCATTCATGTGGCCTTCTCAGATGTGCAAGTTACCCATACCGTGGGCACTAACACACCCCCATACCATCACCGATGCTGGTTTTGAACTTTGCTCTGATAACAATCTGCATGGTCCTTTGCCTCTTTAGCCCGGAGGACACAACGTCCATGATTTCCAAAAAACAATTTGAAATGTGGACTCATCAGACCACAGTACACTTTGCATCGGCCCATCTCAGATGTGCTCGGGCCCAGAGAAGCCGGCTGTGTTTCCTGTCAATGTATGGCTTTTGCTTTGCATTGTAGAGTTTAAACTTGCTCTTGTTGTGTCAACTTACAATGGTTTTCCGAAGTTTTCCTGAGCCCACGTGGTAATATCCTTTACCGAATGATGTCTGTTTTTATTGCAGTGCCGCCTGAGGGGTCGAAGGTCATGGGCCTTCAGTGTTGGTTTACGGCCTTGTCGCTTACATGCAGAGATTGTTCCAGATTCTCTGAATCTTTTGCTGATATTATGGACTGCAGATGATGAATAATGTATACAAATGACTTGCAAGAGCACGTTAAGTTACTATGTGCTCCCGCAGCAGTTCACAAAGTGGTGAACCGCACCCGTCCTTGCTTGTGAATGACTGAGCCTTTTAGGGTGCTCATTTATACCTAATCATGTTGCTTACCTGTGTCCAATACATGTGTTCACCTGTGGAATGTTCCAAAGAGGTGTTTTATGAGCAAACCTCAACTTTCCCTGTTTTTTTGCCCCTGTCCCAGCTCTTTTGGCACGTGTTGCAGGCATCAAATTCAAAATGAGTGAATATTTGCAAAAAACAATCAAGTTTATCAGTTTTAATATTAAATATGTTGTCTTTATGATGTATTCAACAAAATCTGAGTCAAAAAGAATTTGCAAGTCACTATATTCTGCTTTAATTTACATTTTACACAACGTCCCAACTTCATCAATTGGGGTTTGATTCTGTCATCATTTACTCCCCCTGCTGTAATTTCAAACCTATATGACTTTCACAAGAGAAGATATTTTGAAGAATGTTGTAACCGTTTTGTGTCCATACAATAGAAGTGAATGTTCGATGCTGTATGGTTATCAACTTTCTTGAAATTATCTGCTTTTGTTTTTTGCAGATGGAAGAAAGTCATACGAGGGTGAGTAAATCATGACAGAATTTTCATTTTGGCATGAACTATCCCTTTAACACGGGCTGGACAATTTGTAAAATCGTACTTTTGCTGCACATATGGACATTGTAATTGTACTGACGTTGATAAAGTGCAAAACCAGCATGACCGTAACACAAACTGGCCAGATTAATCACTACCATGTTATAACTACAATGCTTTAACACTCAGCTTGGGATATTTCAAACAATACTTCAGCAAAGAACAATATTTAGGCATTCATTTGATCTGACTCTTACAAAAGTGACTCCCAGAACACGCAGAGGAGAGCGTTTAACTCATCGCAACAACAACATCTTCTCTTGTATCTTATTCACACAAGCAACATCTCGCTTAGGCCTGCGGCGAGAAGTCACACAACAGAAGGGTCTTGCTGTCCTGTATGTTCACAGTTGCTCACAAAGGCGGGTTCCACAGAGCATATTTATTGCTCTGATAAAATGAAATGCATGTCTGTGGTGGCAGAATTATCGTGCAATAAAAGGCTGGAGAACCAAAAGATGCTTACCGCAATAATCGAGTCATAGACACCACAGATATTTCACTTATGGGCTGCTGTGATGTCAAAGGACATGAGTCAAGAAGGTACGGGTAAAATTAAAGATGAAGCCGCATTTATAGTCACAAAAAATATTAAAGGGACAGAAATATCAGATGTGTCACGTGTTGTTCAAAACCAGATTGACTTTCTTTCCTATGTCAAGTACAAAATACAGAATGTTGAGACTCAAAGTCCCAGTCGCCATTCACATTGATTGCATTTTGTCATGTTAGAAAAATAAAATAGGATTCCTTGCTTCAGTGGACTGGCGGTCACACCTGCTGCTCACAGGTGCCTACAGCCATACAGCCTCTCAAACCTACAGCCATACAGCCATAGACAAGAGGACACCTGGACACCATATCTCATTTAAGAGTCTGGTGGTCTACAAATCTCTCTCAACGCTCAGCTTCACACATTATGACTGTTCTGGATGAGACAGTGCAACAGAGTTTGGTGAATGCCAGGAGAACATTACCTCCCGAATTTGTATGGTGCCATCTGCGAAGTTTACAAGGAATAACAGTCTGGGGCTGTTTGTTAATGTTTTGGCAAGATATTGTTGTTCCAGTGAGGAATTCTAATGCATGTGCTTCTGGATTCGTCTCTGATCGCAAATGCTAATGTCTGTGTACAACAACTTATTTGGCCTGCAAACGTAACAAACAGCTTTATAATCAGAAATCTTTTCAGATGCCCGGTGTAGAAAAGCAAATATTAGATGCCTAGATTTTAGTGGAGCGAAGCTGCACAGGACCGATAGCAAACTGTTCAAAACCAAAAACATTCTGGGCAAACGTTTGGAAAACTCTAACAGTCTAAAAATGTATGTAGTAACATTCTTGCGGTAATGTTAAAAGAGCATTTTATCAACATATGTTATTACTGTTGTGATATTTCATTTGTAATTTGCTAAACATTCTACAAGCGTTATAAAAGCGTTGGTAAAACATTATTGGAATGTTTAAAACATTCAAAACTATTCAAAACTAAAAATGTTAAATAAAAAAAAATCATATGCACTCATAATGTGCTTTTTAAAACGTAAAAAAAGTGCAACCTCACCCCCCCATTGAAACAACGGCTGTGTCCGAAATAGCCCCCTGTACCCTAATATAGTGAGGGGACATCCATTTTTTGTACTGTCCGATTCATATTGTACATTATTGAGTGCACTCATTCAATCCCATGATTCATCATGATAACGAGTGTACAATCGATGCACACTCATGGCTAGCCATCTATGCTGGGAATCCTCACTTAAAATGAAAGCCCGAATATACTCACTCGTTTTTACCTGCTCCTTAAAGCGGACTAGTGAACTAATGTACGGAATGGTGAATGAGGGTAGGGGGCGATTTTGGACACAGCCAACCTCTCTTCACTTCCTTTCACAAGTAATGGATAGAGGGAGGGGCTATCAGAGACTCAATTTCCTGCCCAGATGGACAAAATCATGCTCTACAGTTTTTCTCATTTCAGTTTCGATAAACGTAACAATGTGAAAAAAAGATAATCGCAACTTCCGTTTCATGCCCACTTCATCGGGAATGTAAGCAAAACATTTCTTATTTGTTAGCTAGGCTAGCACTCTGACTCGCACGTTTGGAAATTGCTGTTCAGGCTAATTTGCACAATTCGTTCACCAAAACAACGTTTGATATGCAAGATGCTGTCAAATACCGTCAACAGTATGTTTCAATCTGCCGTATGCATGTACTGCAGCCTCATGTGCGTCAGCACTCTCACCGCAGTCTCTCTTTCCAAAATCTCTCCCAAGTTCTTCCTAACCCCTACAAAACCACCCTGGTCTCCCTGTCTCTCTCTCTTTCTCACCCAGCTGTGCGGAAAGTGAACCCCATTTCCTCAACTGCCTGTTTTCTCTCTTTCTGGCGTGATGTGTGGAAAGCAGCCTTCATTTTTTGTGGTCACCATTCCAGGGGAGCCTCCCTCATTCCTGCCGGTTTATGTCAAACAAGCTTTGCTGGTCTCCTGGGCAGCAGTAAATTAAGCGCAGTTTAAATACTCATCTCATTGAGTTTTCATCTTCTGTTGCTGTGCGTAGGAATGGCTGTTGACCTCTCTGGCATGTCTTTCCCCTGAACTTATCAAATTGTTTGTGTATGATTCACAGCTTTCAGTGCATGATGCATAGGTTCAGATATTGGGAGGTGGCATGATACGGGTTATTTATTCAATAAGCTTGTGCTTTAAAATACAGTCGAGTTTCATTTGAATGTATTTAGAGAAGTTATTTTACTTGTTTGCTTGTATTTTTCTAATGTACGACAAGCCATACAGTGTAGCTTTAACTGACTTGATTCCCTTACAGTGGATTTTTACCTTCCATGACTTCAAGGCCTCCATATTGTGCACAACAACATTTAAAGGCCCCCCTCTCACAAATTTCACCTTGTTGTAACTATAGAACACAATGAAATGTCCTGATGTTTTCTTGTTTAAGCTTATTTTATCTTATTTGAAATACTTTTAAGTCATATTGAGAAACTTTGAGACAGTTTTATAACTAATAAACTTTTAATCAATAAAACGGTCTATAAATAAATAAAAAGGTGAATAAGCTGTAATGTCAGTAATTATACTAGAGAACATGATTATGATAGCGTAAGACAACTCTATTTCAAAGAAGTTCAAATGTAAATTAATACGTTTGCGCCCCCTGTTGGCCTAACATCACCTAATCTTTTACTACAAGATATGCAGTGTTGCCAACAGGGGGCGCACTACACTAATGGTGATCATTTTAATTTCATTACAATGAATCTGCTCAGGGTGTATAGAGGTGAATTTTTAGTTAGAGGTTAAATTAAATACCAATGTTGCTATTCATAATGCACATGTGCTTCAACGCTTTGTTAAAATATATAAAAATGCGAGTAAAGTTACATTAAAATATGTGTTCTGAGTTTGTCACACAACAGAAAAGTGTGTCATAACCACCCAGCCCAATTTGAATGCAGAAAAAAACATTAAGTAATTACAATAAATGATCAAACTCACTGCTCTCAAACGCTGGGGGCGTGTCAGGTGTTGCCACTGAAACCACGCCCACACCATTTCTCAACTGTCAAATTTACATTTACATTTAGGCATTTGGCAGACGCTTTTATCCAAAGCGACTTACATAGCATTACCCTATACATTTGTACATAGCAATCCGCAATCCCCTGTGGGATCGAACCCACAACCTTGCGTTGATAACGCAATGCTCTTACCACTAATCTACAGGAAAGCAAAAACCGTTAGGGGCGTGGCCATGCATACTCGGACCCCCGTTTCGTCATGGAGAAATTGTTTTTATTTCTCTTTACCCGGTCTTTAAAGGAATGCAATTGTGTTTGTAATATTATAAACGTTCTAGTTAATTTAATATTTTGGAATTTTGGAATGAATATGAAATAGGATAGAAATGTGAAAATTATGGATTAATTTAACATTAGTTTGTCGTAAAACCATAGAAATCCCAAATGTACCATGATCTTAATAGTACCAAGCAATAGCAACAGCGATAATCAATCATCTTCATTTTATTTTTCATAATTTCAGAATCATATCTGACTCTTAGAGATTTACTGTTTGATATTTAATTTATCACCATATGAAGAGTTCATTTGCAAAAACAGATAACTCGGTTAAAATTTTTTTTTTTTACCGTGCATTGCAGTTCACATCAATCAAAATGCAGTTGGTTTGTTTTGATTAAGTAATAATAACAACAAAAAAACAGCTAACTAACCCAATAAAATACAATATAACATGATAACAATAAAAAACATGACTTAAGTTTTTTTATTGTCTGTTTTTGCAAATAAACTCTTCATATCTCCAATTTATGAAAGTATAAGCATCCCTCAATGAATCTCTAGGTGTTTCTGTTGCTAAATATTCACTGTAAAACTCTATATGACATGTTTCCAACTGAGAGCAAACCGGACAAAGTCAGACTGACGTCACAGATTATAATATAATCGGCGTGATTCAGAATAATAATAATGTCAAAGTGGAGGCTTCTTCATCAAGCAGAGATATACTCTCGTACATTGCTCAAGCCAGATATAACCAACAGTAACCATCACCCCTCCTTCGCTTCATTTCACCCTTCATTGCTGATCCTAATAGGACTACAACCACAGAGAATTGTGCATGTACAGTATGTGTGTGTGTAGTTAATGAACACATCAAACACAAACACACCGGGGGATATGGATATGTTACACAGTTTGGTTTTCTGCAGCACGCACGCTTAAATAAACATATTAATATTGCAACGTTTTCACTTTTAATGAGACAAATTACTGGGCTGCCTGTGATTTATTATGACTATGACTGGAACACAAATGCACAGCTATACAGTACTGAACAATACGTTTGAAAGTCTCCCAGCATAAAGCTCTCGACATGCAATTTTGCTACTGATCTGTATATCACATTCACAAGCTAACTTACATACCCAACATATCCCTGGGATCGCTACAGCACTATCAAAACAGAGGAGTGTGTCGTGTTTGAGGCGTATTATGTTATTACAAAAGCCAGTGAGTCGTGGTTGTCGTGGTTTTGGCCTTGGTTTCGGTATCAGAATAATAACCGTCTGCACACCCAGCGCCTGGGATTGCTCTGAGGAGAGAAATAGCAGTTCTGATTCAAGAGCGAGAGGGGGACGATACGACAGATTATTTTGTTTTCTCGTCTCCCATCTATTACATGGTCAGAGCGGTTAAGCTCTGCGTGAAATCGGCCAAGATTTTGTGCCACAATACCACAGAGCAGCTTTAGTTTAACCTACACACTAACCTCGCTCTTAAACTGTGGGTGGCTGCAAATATTGGATTCTGGGGCTTATGGTGTACAGACACATTTTTGTGTGGATTTGGCCACAGTGGGAAGAAATGTATGTGTGTGACTCTTACAGCAAACTACCAATTGCACACTTTTGGAGACTTTGCCATATACTCTAAATATTATTGTAGGTTAAAAGGATGGTTCACCCAATCGTGTTAATACTTTTATCTTTTACTCACCCTGTATGACTGTCTTTTTTCTGCACAACACAAAAGAAGATATTATGAAGAATCTTGGTAACCAAAACATCGGCTGTACCCATTGACTTCTAATGGATTTGTGTCCAAGCAGTAAAAGTGAAAGGGTATCGCCCTTGTTCGGTTACCAAGATTCTTCATAATGTCTTTTCTGTAATATCATTTTTAATGTGTTAATGTTTTCAGTGATTTATAGTTTGGACAAGGTGTGTTTTGGCATCGTCCCTCTAACAATTCTGTCGACGGGAGGGGTGTGTGGTGGTGTTGTATGTAGCATGTGCATTGCGTTACATGCATACTTGGCCGACTAGCAAAAGCCTTTGCGTTGCGTGCAATCAAGTTTGTAATATGTACGCCTCTGGTCACGGCCATGATCCCGGATGAGTTGGGTTTACTCCAAAAAACCTAATGATTACTTAACAACTTGAGTGACGTTTACTTAAGCATATCAGCTGTTCTAATAACTATTTTAAGTTGAATAGACTTAATGTTTTAATTTCTACTAATATCTCAGTCCAATTTTTCCACTTACCTTTAATTGCATTAAATTATAGAGAAAAGCAATCAAACAACAAAAATATTTTTCTTGTACTTTTCAAGTTTCCCATCCAGTTAAAGAGGATAAGAATGCATAGTCCAAGTGCAGGGCATACATGAGTCCAAACAAAAGATAGAAGGCCTGAGGCAAGTTGTCTGGTTCCATCGCTGAATTCCCCTCCAAGATGATACACACTCCGGAAGGGTTTAGCTGTCTGCATCAACGCAGAGGATTCCTACTGGAATTTGGTGGTATGAGTCCTCATCATTGACATCCTAAAAAGTCAGAAACATTTTCACAAGGTCATGCCAGTTAAATAATTCTATGTTGTCAACAAAAATGTATATACTGTACAACAATAAAATCAATCACTATATCATATATTCTCCACGAAAATGTATAAAGAAAATCAAAACCAGTCTTAAAGAAAGTCATGCATAAAAAAGATTGCCTTGGCTGCCAGTAGACATTTATGGCAGTTTTGCAAACAGTAATTGTAATGTATAAATACAATTATGGTAGCACGGTTCTTCAAACTCAAACTACGCATGCATTATTAAAGTAATCCATGTGTCTCCAGGGGTTAACCTTATTTTTAAGAAGAAACACCAAATCTGTGTCCACTAAAATAATTAATAATAATGACATTTAAAAAATGTAAGAACTTACACAGCAGAAAGATTGTAACTTTGGAAAATCTTATCCGATCTGTTCGGTAATCATGGTAATTTCAGTTAGGACCTGATTAAGTGCAAACGCTATTACAGAACTGCACTTCCTAAGTGCATAATCTTATCTTAACTACAGATAGTAAAGGGCTATTACAGAAGCGTCTAAACTTTAGGACAACCC
The DNA here is from genome assembly GCF_947034865.1 of Barbatula barbatula. Taxonomy (NCBI): domain Eukaryota; kingdom Metazoa; phylum Chordata; class Actinopteri; order Cypriniformes; family Nemacheilidae; genus Barbatula; species Barbatula barbatula. Next base: position 16,250,638 of record NC_136780.1, read on the forward strand.
CACACTGTCCTAACTTCAACATGATTTAAAAACTAACAGAAAAAAACGCTCATAATTAAATCTCCCTTGCCTGTAGAACGCTTTCTTTTTTGTTTCGCTTGCAAGGGTGGTACATTTTTCCTCAGTCTCAGCTGTACGGTTAATGCCGGTAATACACATTATCGGCCCCCGCCATGTCTTTGATAGTGAGTGAGAGAAGGTGAAAACTTACCAAATAGTATCAGCTTTGCCAAATAGTTTCTATTTCCACTTAAATTAAAAGCTCGCCGGTTTTGTTTTTGTTTACCTCATCAGCGGCTTAAAGTGGATTGCCGAGCTTGATGGTGCAATTTAGGATTTCCTAACTAGATATAAGATACGTTTTTTTAAGATAGGATAGGAATCCTAAATCAAGTTAAGATGCAAGAAAAGTAAAAGGCATATGATGTAGGAAATAGGCCTAGGCCTACTACATTTGCAGTGTGTGTAAATAGTTATTTTATTCATTCATTGTTGTTATATTCAACTGTATTTCGGTACACAAGTAAAGTGTTGTTCTGTGGTGAATTGTCATATCCTTGTCCTCCTTTTTATTGGGGGGGGGGGACTTCGGGATACCTCCCTGAAATGACTTTTTACAGGTTGGGATGTCTGCTATGCCTTAATGTCCCAAAATGTTCACAACAATACCAATGTTCTTTTTCGCCAATGTAATCACTTTCTAGCGTCCAAGTGGGATTTCTTTCTTTAATTCTGTACAACACCAGCAGCACATCCCATTAGTGGTCAGATGTTCAATAGCTGTGGCTAACTGGCAACCTCCAGTGATATAATTGTTAATTGTCCATGTGAACCCCCTGTAGAGTATTGGATATGTTGTTTTCATTGGGAAAGGATAGTGCGTGTGACTTTATGTTTAATGAACGGCTCGTGTGAGGCAGCCAGTAATCTTCCACTGAGATGATTCTGATTCCTTCTATAAACACGTCGAGCAGCAGTGCACTCGGGAGACACCTGCCGAGTCCAGACTGATCAGTCACAGCTGCTCAGATCAATACACACACTCTCTCTCCCATTTTCCTCTCCCACTAACACACTTAAGTATGTGGGGCTCTGCAACAACCGGGAACCAGTTAAATGAGGGATGAGGAAAAAAATCAACGTGAAGAGGTGAGGGTGACTGGGACTAAAGCAAGTTAGTGTGAATGATATATGGATACAATTTGAATGAGAGGGTGCAAAGATTGGAATGAATGTCAGAGGGTTTGAACGCAAACTAGTGTGATGAAAGATAACAAGTGTGAGTGGAAAAACACTCTGCCTTCGTGCACAAACGCTGACTCCAAAGTCATTGCCGCCTGCTATTTGTAACCTCCAAAAAGCACTATTGTCAACTTTTTTTATCTTGCCAAAAAATAAGTTAAATGTGAACACAGTCATTGTTAGGAAACATTTTTACAAGCTAATGGGCAAAAGTTAGCATCACTAGCATTGCACACATGCTGTCAGCAGAAATGTGTGGAAACAAGAACATTCCTCTAGGGACATTTTTTGATTAAATTCAGTGTCTGGTTTTGTTTTTTACGAAAGGCTCAATTTTTGATTTGTGTTAAAAGAGAAATGTGTGGTGTTAGTCAACGTCCCCCCCCTCCCCTCCCTCCCATGCCTCCTTCTCAAGGTGACACTTCCATCTGCCCCTTCCCTCGCTTTTCCAATCTTTTCTTAAACGCCCCTTAAGAGTCGATGTCACAGCTTTTTCATGGGGCTGCTGAAGGGTATGCTTTACTCTCTGATCTATATTCCGCTCATGCCTGTATTTCCATTCTCTTTAGAGTCGGTGTCCATTACAGACACAAAGATATTTTATCGCAACTGAGAACAAGGGGGAGAGAAGGACTAGATCTGCATGAGGCAAGCATTGTGTCCCTCAGATGAATTTATAAAGAGATGGACAAAGGGAACTCTCATATCAGCAAATGCATGAACAAAATACTCCCTGACCAATTCACATTCCCTGACCAACTTAGCACTGCCATTTGAATAATTTAATTCACAGCAACGTACGACTCTTAACATTTTGTCCATGTTAAAGTTGCAAGTTGGTTGATAAGCTGCGGTACACTTACCCAACAATGGGTTACAACCCAGCATAAGTTAATTTACAATGAATTGGCTTTGTCCATTTTTACACAATATTTGGTTGAAAATAAGTCTTAGCGGTTGCTAGGGTGTTGTCATGGTGTTCTGAGGGGCTTCTAGGACGATGCTAGGTGATTCCAAGGTGGCTACATAGTGACACAAGTCAAAATCACGTCATTATGTGTGATCCAATGTACTTGTTCTTAGTTCACAAATCTACGTGTAAGCAAATGGAATCAATTACAAAAACAGAAAGGCGGAGACTGTGAACTGTGATTATAATTCACAGCGTGTATGTGGTGATGTGTTTTGCTGCATGCAGGCGTGATCGTGTTTGTTGCATTGTGTGCCAGTGATGGGTGTGGCCTTTAGTAACCTCAATTCATTCTAAAGAGGACACATGGCTGTCCCAAAACCTATTGAGCTGCTCGCCTACTGACAGTACGTTTGGCACTAGAGATGTTCTCCCAAAATGAGGGCTGCTTCAGACTATATTTTCCTCTGACGATACCTTTTTTGGACATACTGTAAATAGCTGAATGTAATAAAATCCTGCATGCCGCCATCTTTGTTAAAAAGATAATATTGCAGGTTACTTAACATACTTATATTTTGGATAAAATGGTCAAACTGACATTTTCAGCAAAAGAAGGTACAGATTGCAGTTGGACTTTATGCTTTTCAAATAATTGTATTGGAAAATTGTGTTGAACTGTGCTAAAGCCACACTTTTAATATTCATGTAACAAGCGTGTGGTTTTGTGCATCCATACTTGTTTCTAAGAAGTGTATCAATGCTAAGTGCCGACCTTTACTAATAGCTATCTATATGAGGGACTGAAAGTGGTGTACAAATGTATATTACTAAAGATGCATTAAATATTTTATTTATGTTGCATTTAGTTGTGCTTGTAGATTAAATTGAAGCTCGGCTTTGGAAGGAATAGAAGGAGGCTTGGCAAATGATAACGCATTGACAAAGATTACTGACTTGTTGTGTGTTGTGTCCAGGTTCAACATGTGATCGGTTCATTCCAGCTGATTGGTATTGAGTCCTTAATGACCCAAAAAGCTTAAAAGGCATGACACCAGTTTCTTTGGAGGAAGATCTTGGGGGTTTGATAAAGCTGTGTATGGGTTGTTGGAGTCTGTTGAATCCCGGTTGTCTTATCTTTATCTTATTATTGGTTGTCAATATCTTTACAAACTTCAATATTGGGAAAGTAGGAAGTCTTTATGCTTAGGGAGGCATTTTATTTTATCCCCTATTGACTAGATGGGAAGGAGGTCTAACAAAAGAGTTTTTGTTTTTTATTTTGACTTGTTTAGCTCCTGAAGACTTTATCCAAATCCCAACAATAAAGTTATTGTTCAGAATTGCTTGTTTTCTATAGTCTTTCAGACTACAAGGAAGTATTCAATTTTCTGTGTGGTTTTGGGATCTGTGGAACCAATTTTCAGTGTTCGGAAGAAAGATGCAAATAATACACAAGGATGATGCACTTTTGTAGGTCAACCCGGAACTTGGCTCCGCACTGGTTTCCTCGATCGGAAGCCTATGGATTTTCCCCATAGACTTTTTGAGGATCGCAAAAAATAAACTCTGTGATTAACAAATGTTTATGATGTTTACATGTTTTGTCTTTCAAGATGACCCTTACAAATTAACAAAACAATTGTTATTTTCGAAGCCTAAATACAAAAGCTAACATGAGGCTATAAACAGACTACACTACGTTCGCTCGATATCATTGTCACCACAACCAAGCCTCCCGACAACTTTTTCAAACTTTATTAAAAACATGTTTCTTGTTAAGTAATACCTTTGTAAATTAATCTTCATGTTGTTCCTGTGAGTGCATGCAAATTCCCCTTGTAAATATTTTTCAAAGTGTTTTTACATAAATATATTATTATTAATGATATTGGTCCACTAGACCTGTGAACCTTTGCTGTGTAAAGAAAACACGGACACCATACAAAGGTAATTTGTAGATTTTCTTACTGTTACAATATAACTAGCCAATCTGTTGTTTCTACTGTAAAGTACTGTATACAGGTGGTATTATGCATGTACTGTTTGCACAAAGAGTGCATCAAGTGATAATCTGTGATCTCTCTGCAGCATGCGACACCATCAGTCAAGTGTGCTGGTGAAGGCTTAAGTGTCAATTACAAACTCAATCACTCTTCACCCCCTAGACGTCACTATATCCCTCATCACACCAACATAGAGAACACTCACTTGTCTCTGTTTAATTCCCTTCATTGTGTCTGTACTTCATGTGTTTTCCGTCTTTCATCTTTCCATCTTCGCTGATCTTCATTGTGCAGTCATCTGTTTTTTTAATAAAGTGCCTTTTTGTGTCGTATTAAGCTGTGAAAATCAATGCAAAAGAATTTGTAGCTTTGATGAAAATGTGTGCGCTTGGGCAGAGGTTCTGTAGTGTAGATAGTTTAAAGTGCTGATGTAAGCAGGGTGGAATGAAAACTGCAGAGAAGGAACCCACCTAATGATGTATTGATCTGACACAGCCTCGGGCACACACACTTCTTACACACAGCCCTGTGTGTCTGCGTGTATGGAGGAACATTTGCATTCAAGGTGCGTCACTTTCAGATTCACACACAGACAGCGGTGTGTGAGACTGAGCACGTGCACGGAGGAGAATTTGAGACTATTTGCCTGTTGTGATGGATCTCATAAATAAAGAGTGTAACATTTCCCACAAGGAAAAACACAAACACTTCTCCTGAACTGAGAAAGCCTCCCTCTTTGTCTAGATACCAACTGGATGAAAGACTTAATTATTTTTCTATCTTTTTCTAATGAAGCTAATGCTATTTAAGATTGCTGCTCTTCATTCAGACATACTGTATGATTCAATCGTATAACACTTTTACTTAATACAAGCTATTAGATATGACTCCTATTAACATTTGCAACATCATTAACATTACTTAACATCCGGAAAATCACTCTAGATTCAGATGGCTCATTGCATTACAAAATGCTCTACAAAAATTTCAACACTGTATTGACTCAAAAAGGGACAAACTCAGTTGTTGTGTTAAATAAACCAGGCAAATGGTTTATATTTGACCCAACCAAACATTTTGCATTGAAACAACCCAGCATAGTTTCATTTACAACCCAACGGTTGGGTTTGTCCTTTCTTGTACCCAACGCTATAGGTAGAAAATAGACCAACATTTTTTAAATGGTTTCATTTACTACAAACACCGCTCTATTTTAAAATATAGCTGCAAGCAGTGATACAGGGCCAAACCCACCCAATGTGACGCAGAATCTCGTCCTCCAACCGAGCAGATCTCGGATCACTAAAATATAACACATGAAATCCGGTGAGAGTGATGAGTGGAACGACGTGTAAACAGTGAAAAACTGCCATAAAATTGTGTAGAACCAATAGATCCACTGGTGCAAAACCTAAAATAACACTTATTCACATGCACTCTGCAGAAATATTACATTCAAATCCACTAGATTCATTTGGTCAGAGGTTGATTCTCTGTTTAGTTGAAAATCAGGCCCTAAAGGGATCATGCGGGGTCCGAAATGACAGTGGTCATGACATCAAAGTTGCCATAATGTCACCTTAGAATTATACGTTCTATCTGACATTTTGGTCAAAATGTATTTATTCGCATATTCTTATTCTGAGTCAATTTATTAACATTATGCCGCATTTGTTTTTTTTAAATGTGTACATTTTGGGACTTTTTTTAAGAAAACGATAAGATTCTATCTACAGAATTATAATTGGGTTCTAGAAGGTTCTATCTGTAAGCCAATCAGCACTTTGAATGCAAATAACGGAACCAATCAGGATCAGATTTCTTTGTCATGTGGCCAGGAAACAGTACAATGCAAAACGAAAAAAATGTATGTTTATAGAAACAACACTAACCAGTTGCGTTAGTTTCCTAATTCCTGTGTTTACATAAAATCTCATAATGCGATCAATCAATGCATATTACAATATGGCTACAAACCATAGAGGCACCAGAACAAATATTAGTACTCCTACGGAGTATTCTTGTTGTTGTTGTTATTTAGCAAACAATAAATGTGATGTGTTGTTTGCCAGTTCAGTGCTTGGCTTAGGAAAATCAACATCTCTGCATATCCTTCCTAAGGATCCCAACCTTATAAAACCCCCTTCAACAAGCCATTGGAATTGTATATTTGTCTGCCAATTTGAATCAATAGATTATATACAATCGCGGAAAAAAGACCACTCCAAAATTATCTTCAGTTTTTCTGAATTTACTATTTTATAGGTAAAGCTTTGTTTAGCAGAAATTTAAAACAGGTGAAAATAACATGGATGCAATGTTTGCTGATCTTGAATACTGCAGAGAAAAAAAGTACTAAATTCATGTTAAAAGATCACAATGTTTTACATGTATCTTAGGATTAGTTCAAAAATCAATGCATGACTGAATAAGTCCGATTGTTTCATGGGTCTTTCATGGCATTCTCTCATTGCTGTTGGGTGACTTTGTCCATCCCGAGGTTTGTTTTGATTGAAATTCAACGAACACTGGACTGGACTTGAGTGCAGAAATGCTGGTTAAAGGCAAAACTGAGCTGGGAATTTATTTCACTACAATCATTTTGAATTATGTTAATTTTGGACCCTGGGTTAATACATAAATACATACAGAATGAAAGTGATAAATGTTAAGTTCCGTTCAGATTTCATACATATTTAATTTCAACAACCGAACAAGGACTAACACGGGACACATCAGAGGAAACCTTTCATTTGAGAAAGAAGGATTGGAATGTCGGCATTCATTAAAACAGCTTAAATGAGAACATGTTTGTTTGTAAGGCGTGTTTTGATTAAACCTTCTGACCGTTGTATTTAACTCATAGTTTCCTGGTTCAGTAACAAGGGAAATTCTCTATAACAGTGGAAACCTTTTGAGAGAGACACCCAAGAGTGCTGTTTATCAAGAAAGATCTATCCAGCATCCACAGTTGCAGCTCCCATATTGACTGAAACTAAATGGACATTGAGACATGTAAACGGAACTGCTTATCAAGCTGGTTGGGTTGAAGAAAACACGAGAGAGTTTTCTGTTCATCTGAGGGCGGCTTATGCTGTTTATGTGAAATAAATGACTGCAGGCAGATTTGTCATTAGAATATTGATCGAGTTCGGGCTCTCCAGAGACGAAAGCAAAATTAGATTACGGCCGAAAAAAAGAAAATTGCTGCGTTTGGGAGAAGTGCTCGGCGTGACTAATAAGAAGCTGTTGAACGGACTTTACTATATATATTTTCCCGGCTGGTTCATATTTACATATCATGAGAGGCAAAGCTGGGGTTGTGCTTTAAAATATGAGAAAACCATTCTACAAATAGCTGAAGAATCACTGCAGAAATCCAGTTGTACACTACTATTCGTGTTGCATATTTCTGGATCAAATGTCCTTCTAGTTTGAAGAATCTTTAAAGCCCAGTTCATACTATAATCTATAAAGAATGGGGAATAGAATAGAATACAGATATAACCAACATTACCTAGTGAACATCTGAATACGGTGTTTGAAAGTTCAAATATTGATGCATTTACCGTCCCCTTACTTCCCCCACCCCAGTATCACTTGGCTTTACATCTGTTTATACCTGAATGTGTCACACACATTTATAAAGCAGCGCTTCCTCTAGGCTAGCTGCATTGACCGATATCTAAGAAAGAAATTGGTAACATCCCAGTTTTCTGCTAAAGGCAAGACTGTGAACATACAGTCACGATACAAATTGAACAGCTATTCCATATCCAGCATTGGGAACCTGTAATCGGACGCTAAGCTGATATCGCATCACTTTGATTTCACATCTGAGGCACCAAAGTGCGTTAAACACAATTTATTAGCCCAATTAAGCATAACCCGTCTCTTATTTCATGTGAGGGATTATCCCTGTAGGAGATGTAATGTGCTGCTGGCACAGCAGGAATACTTCACACTGCACCATCAGCATGACAACATGTACTCATGATAATGACACTATACAGTCTCTTCCCAACCATTCCAAAACATCTTACATAGCACACAGTGCTCGCAGACCAAAGCTTATTCTACCTAAAAATCATCACAACGTTTTTCCGTGTTCAAATTGTGGAATAATTGAAGTACCAAAAGGCAAGAAGGGGGACAGATCTTCCTCTTTCCTTCTTTGTCTTTCAACCAATCGTTAGCATTCACCTTCATGTGATGGCTCTCTCTAACCTGTAGGTCGATATTGTTTTATCCACCCCCCCAACATCATGCGTTCTCCACCCTTAGCTGGTAAAGCAGCATCCTAACCAGTAGCTATCAAAGTCTGCATTTTAAATCAATTAACCTCGATTGACATTGAGCTCGTCTCTCTCTGGCTCTGTCTCATTATCATTCATTCTCTGTTTGATGCACATTCAGCTTGCCTCACTGCTTGTTTGAGAGCACCTTCTATCACCTTCTCTGAGATCAATCCATCAATACCACTGTAAAGAAACTTGATATGCATCTTTTTAAGAAAATCATGAGCAATGAGTTGTGAGCTTTACTCATGAAATGCACCGTATTAGCAGCCATACACACTTTATTACATGACAATAAGTAATTGTATTACACGTGTTATTGTACAGCTAAGAATACAAATAATTTGTTATAGGACTGAACATTAGTGAATTGTTAGAATATATGTTAATATATATACTGAATGTACGCAATTAAGTACTTGAGGCTAGTGCTTTATCGTGAAAAAGTCATGGATGAAGGGCATTGTTAGGCACGATGAAAAGCGGTTGACACGCAATACAAATATTAAAACCAAACAATATCAATGCAACTTCATTAAGTCATATCTAAGCTTCCTTGTCTGTCCAAACTGGATGTGGCGTGATGCAATGCGCGCCAACAAACGTCTTGTTCTTAATGAGTTCGTCATGTCGGGTTGCTCACGTATTGTGTAGATACGGGGTGGAAGTGTGGTTGCTAAGGATGCTGTGCAGTGATATGCAGAAACATTAGGTTGAGCAGTCATAATTGTGCTTTATCAAAAATAATTGACCAATCAGAATCAAGGACTGGACCAACTTTATAAATATGTGAATATGTAACGACAAAACATGCTTCATTGTGCACCCCATGCATACTTGCTTAACATTTATTTCTAAGAGTAGTAAATTGACTACCACAGATTGACACATGAGTCTTCATGATCTGATCGCAACATTTTTCTTTTAACTGTACAGCAGGTTAGGTTATTTTTCTATTAAGTAAGAAGGTCACACTTTACACAGTATCTATATAAACATTCTGGACTTGTGGCCACTAAGTAAAGCTCATCAAATATGTATTCCTAAGAGACAAGACCGAGAGAGAGGGAGAGAGAGAGAGAGAGATAGAGGAAAGAGAGTGTGATGGTTGGACATGGCTTGACAAAGCCCAAGAGAAATCTCAGTGATTACTATTGACCCAACAGATGTGCAGTCATGATAATCTCTGAGGGGAACTAAAACAGATATTATATTAAACGCAAATCATTTTAACCTACTTATATGACTTTCTGTTTGGTGAACATGATTTTAAGTGCAAGATCATTGTTGGTTTAGAAACAATCTTTCAGATTGTGGCATTACAGTAGATTTACAGTCCAATTGATCAGATTTTTGGGTCGAATTAAGATTGCGTTAAGGTTTCTTTGAAATGTTCCACTGTTTCCAGACAAATAAAAATGCAAATTTAACAAAGATAGATCTGAGTGGTCTAAAATTATACCTGAATATTATACAGTACTATCATTAAATGCACTCTTTGCAGTGAGGGGTAGCGAGAAGCAGCACATTCAGTTCACTGATTTCACTATTCTTTGTATAATTCAACATAAGAAATACAAAAGAAAATTTTCCCATTCCATTACAGAACATATAAGTCTTTGATCATACAGCTGTTGCATTCATTTTATTAAAGCAATAAGTCACTTGAGGGCACGTACTGTATGTTAGATATTTTACCCAAGTTCATGAAAAGCATTTGTTATAGCTTGGGTGTATGTTAGCAGAAAATATTTAAGAACAGCTAGTTTAACGAAACCCTTCAGTATGCATAAACGCTCTATGCATGACAGGATACACCAGCATGAATATTCTGAATATGATGTGAATATTGATTTATATGTTAGCATACTCAGAATAAAGCACAAAGACAGTCGGACAGACATACACATGCACACAGTACCAGGTGAGTTATTTAATGATCGCCTCATTCCCTCCAGCACTAAATAAATAATGAGAACACTGTTAAAATTCTGCTCAGATTCTCTCTCTCTCTCTCTCTAAGGAAGGTGTTGGCACTTCACAATCTAGCCACAGATTTTTAAGCTTACAACTGCCATTGGGCAATGGCTTGCTTATTTTTACTAAATCATGTTTAAAAGCTATTTTTGTATTAGAGCACAAGCTCTTATTTCCAATTAATT